>NC_052625.1:82191731-83441731 GCF_016161935.1 Mauremys reevesii
AATGTGCACACTTGATAGAAAGGATGTATAGCCACATTGCTGCAAAAACAGAGGAGTTCACAGTGTTTTCTGTCTTCATAGTGGCCCAATACGTGATTGAACTGCAGAAGGTAATACACAGTCATCCACCTTAAAGTCATTATAAGGTTCAGGTTGAGAGTCACTTGCTGTTTAAAAGACCAACTATTTTAAATGTTCTAAAATCCACATGCTGACTTGGATGTCTTGAAATTACATCCCTATGAGGAACAGCTAGAGTAGGGCTAGTGGTCCAGATTTGTGGTCATCTGAGCAAAGGTTCCTGAGATGATATACCCCTTTAAAAATTGTTTTTACAAAAGCACCTGGTTCTTCTGGTGTGGTGGTTTTTTGTTTTGTTTGTTTCTTTAATTTTTTGCTCCTGGGGCTCAAACCATGGTTCTAATTCTCCCCAACTTGATCTCAGGTGCTTAGAATTATCTTGGCTAGTACATGACACCACTGCCCCTTTGGGGAAGTGATATTGAACAAGTTAGAGGATAAAGTTTACTACTCCAGGTCAGGTTGGTGAATGAACCAAAGAGAGAGTGATAGCCACCTGGGCATGTGCAGCAAGACACGGGCTCTGTCGAAGTCAGAGTTTGTAGGCCGCCTGTTCTTACAGAAGGTGAGTGGTGAAAGGTGACATGCTGTGGTCATTAAACCTGAGGACACCCAGGCGCTGAGTTTGAGCCCCACTCTTGGCAGTTATCCGAGACTGTGTTTGCACATCTTATGCCTTGCTGTCTGCCTGCATTCTGTAGGAGTTTCTCTTGCACGTTTTACCCTCAGACTAAAACTTCTGGTTTGAGAGCGATTAATTTAGTGCTCTAAAATCTATAACCAGTCTCTAATCTTTAGAAGTACTGCCAAGAATTTGACATTAATTAAACAGAGGAAAGAGTCCAGTAAGCAGTTAGGATGGTTACATCCTCCTCAAACATTTCCTGAACAATGGAATTGAGTGTGTACAAAGGAAAGCAGGCGTTAAAGGTCATTTGATCAAGGGGTTCCTGATCTGCAGCTTCCCTGCTCTCTGCTTTGCCAGCCTTCACCCCTTAGAGCTATGCACTATAGCTCCTGAGAGCCCCGCGCACTCCTAGATGACATTCATTATTAGTGGAAGGGATCAGCCAAACACTGTTTGAAAGCCCAGTTTGATGACTAGAGCTTTGACTAAGAACTGGGTTTCTAAAAAAGTAGCTTTTCTATAATACCGCAGTGAACAAGGGATCGTCCTCAAAAGAGACGTTTGTTCTCTAGGGGCTCAGAAGTGCAGACAGAGCAGAACCAGAAAGGGGGAAAACTGGGTACCTTCCCCTCCAGTGACATGCTTGGGGAGAAGGGAAATGGAGCCATCTTTGCCCTTCTCCCACCCCCTTCAAGTTCCTCCATCCCTCTCCGTTCCTCCTGTGAGTCCCTCACAGGCTCTGGGGTTCCCCTTCCTTCCACTGCTCCACAGTCAGAGGAAGGACTCTAGAGCTCCCCTCCTTCCCCATGTTGCCTCCAGCAGTGGGGAAGGGCCCTGAAGCTCCCCACCACCACCCCCACACCGCAAATGCGGTGTTGCTAGGGGAAAAGGAGAAATCGGAGAGGGTGGGGAGGAAGTGAGGGGTCCAAGCTGTGCAGTAGGGGAGGCTTCAGATTTGCCTCCCCCTAAATTCCCTGCCTCCATACCTCCCTTCAAAACTTGCCCCCACAGTGCTGAAACCAGGATGGGGAGCTGGGAATGAACATGTTCAGTGCCTGGCACAGGCACACTGTGTCAGGATGGGGTGAGATGCTGAGAACACACATGCTTAGTCTGTTGCATGCACACAGACCATGTCTGCACTATGGGAACTATAGCAGCATCACTACAGCGCTGTAGCTGTGCCGGTGTAACCCTGTAATGTTTGACATAGATTACAGCAACGGAAAGGGGGGGGGGAGAATATGAGAGGGGGTCATGAAAGGCAATTTGGTGCGGGGAGGGGAGTGTTAAAATTTTATTACAATCTAAATCAAACAATCTCACTCTGTTCCCTGTATGCCCTTAATCTTGAAGGTCAGGTATTCCTTGTCAGACAGATAGACACACACAAACTGTATAAGCCTATCATTATTACTATTGATACTTTTTTTTTTTTTAACTCTTGTAGTAAATTTAAAATCACGGGTGTCAAAGAAGTTTGACTTAGAATAAATGGTTGCCAATCTGATCAGACTGAAAAACAATGCTCCACAAGGAGGTTGTTTGCTTATTTCCCCATAAATAAAAACCAGTTTATCATACAGACCTTTAAGAATATTGTTTACAATCTGCAACTCTGCCAGACCACAGGGAAGCTCCCTGTCAGGTATGACTACCAACTTCAATAACACTGCTGTCAAACATTTCCTTCACCCTTGTTTTGGGTTCTGTGTCCCTGGGTAACAAATCTTCAAATAGCAATACTTCCTTCAAGTGATTGCTCTCCAAGATAGAGAGGGGTTGACTTTTCAACTATTGGGCCCCCTCATCCAACACCAAATCATATGGAAGGTCATTCCCCAGTTCTACTGAAAGCAAATATTCTTGCTCTTGCGTAGTCAGAAAGACATCTACAATGGAGTAGCGCCTTACAGCCAGACTTAATTTCTGAATTACTAATTTGTTCAATGCAATCCAAATTGGCTAACCTGGAAAACTGCCTGTGTCCATCAAAGCCTGCAAAATCCTCTTGTAATTAATTTGTGCTAGTGATCGGGTTTTACATGTCTCCCTGTCCTAGGTTAAAACCTCATCTGGGCCTTTTTCCTTTCTGTGCTGGACACACAGCTGCTCCATATCCTGCCTACTTACCCTAATTACTGATGTCCTGGTTATTGAAATTGCCCCAGCTAAGGCTCTAGAGAGTACTAGTGCTAAGGGCTGCCTTGCAGCAAAGTCTTTCCAAGGACTGCATTGTGTACTAGCTTCCCTGGGCCTGATCCATTGATATTCAGGTACCTTTCTGCACTCGCCCAGCCAGGCGGGTTTGTCTTTCTGTCCTTGGCTGCTGCTCAAATATCCAAATCCTATCAGCCATCTGGAGCAACTGCTGTAGGATCAAAAATCTCCACAGTTGTTGTCTGGCTTAATCCACTTCTGTACAGCTTACTGGGTGCCTTGCTGGGCTGCATCTCACATAAGCAGAACTTCAGGCTGTCTCTAGACTGACATCATACTTGCAAAGTACTGCTGCATTTTAACACGATGATAATCTTTGAGTATCAGCTACTGAGAGTGCTACCTGTGCTGCCTGAACCTTCAGTTGGCTGAACAGACTATTTTGTCCTTAGCTACCCACATAATTCGGCCACCCTTTCAAGTAATGTTCAGTATGATCAGTTTCCTCAAGCTTCTGCAGCCAGAGCCCTTCCCAGCAATAAGTTGGGTATGAGTGAAGGACAGGAGTTCCTGGAAGTAGTGCCATAGAGAACTCCCAAAGGGGATAACTTTGGTGTTAACAAATCCAGCTGCTCCTGTCTTGTCTTTTTTTCCCCAGTTGGACTAACTGGGGTAAACTAAGTTGTTGCTGCCAGGTCCTTCTGCAACTCGCTCACATGCTGTTCAGAGTTCTGTCCGTGTACTTTTTTGTGGCATGCCTGCCCTACCTGTTTTTCTAGCAATGTTCAGCACCTCATTCACAGCAGTGATCTCGCTGGTATCTGCTCTATCTGTTTCCACATCCTCAGCAGAAGCTGCCAGCTTCTGCTTTCTCACGCTTTGTAATCATTTTCATGTTTGTACCTTTCCTTTTCTTTTCCACAAACTGCACCCCCCACCCCAAGACCAGGTTAATCCCGCTTTGGTATCAGTTGCAGCTGTGGGGGCTCCAGGTGAAGAAAAGGGGTGGGGGGAAATATTCAAAGTCAGTGTAAATGCAAGGTGCTTTTACCAAGCCCCCTTCCCCCCCCCATTAGAAGAGTTAAAACTATAAACAAACATTGCTCAGAAGATATTACTAGAGCATGTGGAGGGGCAACCCATAAAACAAACAGAAAAACCCACTAGTCAGTGGTTTCTGAATAAGAGCAGCTTTTCCCTATAAGAGAGTATGCATGGCCAAAATTTTTAAAAGTGGGTGCATCACTTGATCTTAAACTTTGCTGGGGTGTAAAATCTACCCCACACTAGCATGCCACGCGCTAACTGTCCACGTGGACCGTGCTGCTGTGCAGTAAAAGTCCCTAGTGAGCTTTGATCTACCCCCATTTCAAAACAAGGTAGATCAAAGCACACTACGGAGCTGTTAGTGCGTGGCAGCAGGGTCTACGCACAGTTAGTGCACGTCAGGCTACTGCGAGGAACTAACTCTTCATTTAGTAGGGTTACCATACGTCTGTGTTTTCCCAGACACGGAATTTTTAAATGGCTAAAAATGTCCGGGGAAAATACGGATGTATGGTAACCCTAAGTCCAAAGTCCTGGGGCTGTTGGCGCTTCCTGGGGCAGCTCCTGGCGCCCGCCTGCCAGCAGGAGCCTGCAGTATGGGCGGCCCCTAAGCACAGAGGCAGAGGGGGTCTCTGTGTGCTGCACTGGCTCCCTCCTGCCCAATCAGAGCTGCGGCGGCGGGGCCCGCAGGCATTGGCGGCGGGGCCCGCAGGCATTGGCGGCGGGGCCCGCAGGCATTGGCGGCGGGGCCCGCAGGCATTGGCGGCGGGCAGAGAGCCCTCCGACCCTATCCTAGGAGCCAGAGGGACCTGCCGGATGCTTCTTGGGAGCTGCCCCAGGTAAGCACTTTTGGGACTCCCTACCTAACCCCCCGGCAGGTCCCTCTGTCTCTTAGGGTTGGGGGGCGGGGTAAAGGGCTCTCTGCGTGCTGCCGGCACCTGCAAGCCCTGCTCCGCGGCTCCGGCTGCTCCCATTGACGCTTTTTCCGGCCGGTGAGAGCCATGGAGCTCATGCTTGTGGCGGGTGCAGCACGTGGAGACCCCTCGGCTGCCCCTGATCCTAGGAGCCAGCGGGACCTGCGGCAGGAGGGGTGAGTAGGCAAGCGGGGCAGAGTGAAGAGGTGAGCAGTGAGCAACGGGAGTTGAGTAGGTGAGCAGTGCGGGGTGAAAAGGGCAGCGGGTTGAAGAGGCGAGCAGTGAGGGAGCCAGTGGCAGGTGGGTGGGGGTGAGTAGGCAAGCGATGAGCCAGCGGTAGGTGGAGGTTCTCGTGGTGGGCATGGGGGTTTCTGACAGGGGAATGAGGAGGTGAGTGGCAGGTGGGAGGAGGTGAGCAGTGGGTGGGGGACTGAGGAGGCTCGCAGCAGTGGGCCAGGGGATGAGGAGAGGTGCGGTGGTGAGGACGGGGTGGAGCATGGGAGGATTATGGGCGGGGCTAACACCCCCGTGGAGTGTCCTCTTTTTTGAATGTTCAAATATGGTAACCCTACATTTAGACAAGCCCCCAGTGTTTCAGAACAGTGTCTTTCATATATAGAGCATAAGTTTGTTCTGCAAATAACATAGTCCAACATTAACTTTGAATCTCTTTTGGTTTGAACATGCAGTTTAACTGTTTCCAAGCCTCACTCTTTAAAACTTGCTCAGTAGCTGTGCTTGGTAATTAGAGAAGCATTGACTGTTCAGAAAGTGGCATCTGTTTTAATTTTCACGTACTGACATTTTCAAATTATTTGGTTCTGTGTTAGAGTGTAAGGCCTCTTGAGACTTTTGCTAAAGGGTGCAGTGTAACCATATGTCTAACTAGTTTGTTTATTATGATAAATAACTGCACAAATGAATTTTGTTTTGGGGATTCATATGTTAAGGGAATAATTGAGCATGAGGAGGAGGAGAGTTAATGAATTGGTGGGACACTTACTGAATTGGTGACATGGAGGTTTGTTTTTTTAAGAGGATCAATTTCAAAGGGGGAAGGGGTTGGTCCTCTACATGCTAGAAAGCACTTGTGACCTCTCTTATGCTGCTCTGAAAGAACAGAGGAGAAACCCCTTTTCAAGGTAGATTTTTACAAAGGCTGCACACAGTTTTACTCTGTCATAAAGGGCAGTTTCCCCTGATGAAAAATTTAGTTTATCAATATTTATCACAACAAATGTAGACCCTTATTAATTATTCTGAAATAAACCTAGAAAACGCCATCGTTGGCCCTGGGTACACCTGCAGCCTCTTCCATATGCTTGATCTCACCTTTCACACGTTATCTCTGAGCTGTTGCATAATTCAGCAATGGCGGAATAACTCTTCACACACTTAGCCATCCCCCATCAAGAGTTCTGTAATGCAAATTGGTCTTGCTAACTATATAGACTATAAAATGTTTATAGGTCAAATTAACTGCCAGCCTACAGTGACAGCTGTTTAAATCTCATAAGGTTTTTAGACAGTGATTAGTGGGAACTGCATTGTAAAGTAAAGACAGTCAAGAGGGTTTGGGGCCAAATTCAGATGGGGTGTAACTCCACTGCAGATGCATCTGCTTACACCAGGTATGAACTTGACCCAACTTCTCGATTATAGTGGCACTTCATACTGTTCCTTCTATGCAGCTATCAGCTGACTTTTCATCCTCTTAGAAGGCAACTTCTGCCCCTTCACTGCTCTGTCCCCTCAGGGCAGAAAGAGAGCCTGGCTCTGACAGAGTGATTAGAAGTTCACTTCCATAGTGAAGAGTTTATTACTTGCCTGAGAAAGAGAGGAAAATTCTGAGTTTTAATGAGAGCATCTCATGCAGTTTTCATTATGCTTGGAGTGCAGAAGCACAGGTCTAGAGGCACCAAGTTAATTTTGGTATTCAGCGGAGAAAAGACCTGTTTCTGTAGAAAGAACAGCACGATCAGCTTCAGAGGCCACCTGAACCTAAGGCAGTAAAATGTTCAGTGAGTGGGTTATGATCACAGGATGTGTTCCAGTTTGCCTAGAGCCCCAAAACTCTCCACAGTCAGCCTTGATGAGCTTTGTCATGGGGATTATGGCAGTTGTGGGCAGACAGCGTGTCTAGTGATCAGCAAGGAACTGAGTTAGCAGTTCTAGGTTGTATTCCCAGCTCTGCCATTAGCTTGCTGTATGATTTTAGGCAAGTCTTTTAATTTCTCTGTGCCTGGGGTTCTGCAGGATTAAAATGGGTCAAGTAAACCCACACCTCAGAGGATTTTCTTTAAGGCTTCCGTAATTAATGCTTGTAAAGCAAATTGAAATTCTTGGATAAAAGTTGCTAGATAAATGCATTTATTAAAGTGGAAGAGGCAAAACAAACTCTACATTTTAGATGTAGGCTCACAGAAAGACTTGTCCCTAACTGAGATTTCAGTGTGCAGCATGCAGCTACTATGTTGGCTATTGTTCTGTCTCCTGAATATGAAAGAGGCATACAAAAAGCTGCTGAAAAATCAATTCCAGGATAGGTATCTTAGAATATTTTACTGTAGAATTTTTTTTTTTGGTTGAGATGATTTCAAATTGTCCCAAGTATAACAGAGTCTATACCGGAACACTCAGCACCAGTGCACATCATAATATACAGGATTATACATTACTGCTGTGATTTTAAATCAGGTTTACAAAATCAGGGAGCTAATTTATTATCTAATATTTTGCATTATCTAGATGGGCTGATACCTTGGATTGTGTCTTGTCAGTACTTTTATTTCCAGTCATTTGACGTATCCTAACTATGAAAAGTAAAAAGTTTCATGGGATTTTGTTCATCTCCTAGGTGACCTTACATCCATCTGTAAAGAAACATCTAACTGAGGGAATATATCACATCCTAGACCTTTGCATTGAACGGGACATCAAGTTCTTAAATGCATCACTACAGATGGGCGTAAGAGAAGTCTTTAAGGAATTGTACAATGATTATACCCACTACCACAAAACTAAACATGGGGAGAAAAAGTACACTGCATGATGTATCCTTCCTAACATTTGCATAATCAGTAAGGACTTGATCTTGTGTGGAGCCGAGAAACCTCAGCTCTGAGTTCAGGATGATCAACACATTGCAGGATTGTGCCCTCAGTTGTTTTGTTAAAAGTGAAATATTGAATGATATGTCCCTGTATAACTGGCCTCTACATCTATGGTAGGAAAAAGACACATGCTTAGACCTCAGCCCTACTGCAATTGTGCAGAGCCCCATTGAAATCTCTGCAGCCTGTATATGTGCTACTTGTTGCAGGATCTGGGGCCTTATGTAGTTTTCCTGTGCAAGCAAAGACTGTACTGAGTGAAAACCTTCAGTGATTATGCAACTGCCCTGCTGTCATTTACAATGAGGAGCGGCGCTAAATAATGGTAGAGTGCCCCATGCCATGCATTTTTACATTCACGCCAAATACATTTGTGTGCAATTGTAAAATATTCAGTCAGCTTCTGTTACAAAGTTGTGTAAATACAGATTTTTAGAAAACCTGAAGTGGTGTTTGTATCCGTTTGGCCAGTAAGTTTTTTTTTTTTTCTACTGTGTTTTACGAAGTATTGTCATAAATACTGGCCTGCTAGAAGGCTTTATCATATATATCTCCCTTCCATCAAAACTAAAACAACTTGTTGATCTGTTGCTGCCCTCCTGTGACTGTTTCATGAAATCACACATGCTTAACTTGCACAAATATGTAACCAAAGTAAATCATTCTGCCTGAATACTCTTTGGTATCTTTACAAGTACTACCTAAGCTTTCCATAACTGAAATATTGGGGGGAGGGGGGAAAGCTTTTGCTTTTATTTTGTTGGCTTTATGTATAGTCAGTTTCAGTCTTCCCCACCTCATTAACCATTTATTATTTGTATTACAGTAATGGCCAGAGGTCCCTTGTGCTAAGCACTGTACAAACAGTGAGACAGTCCTTGCCACCAAATGCTTACCATCTAATAGACAAAGGGAAGGGAAGGAAAACAGGCCCAGACAGATAAAGTGACTTGCCAAAGGTCACACAGCGAGTCAGTGCTGAGATGAGCCAGAACCCAAGTCACCTGTCTTTGAGTTCAGTGTCCTCTCCAGCTTAGGCCCCTGCTCCTGCAAAGTGCTCCAAGCAGGCAGACAGTGGAACCCCATTGACTCCAGTGCCTGCATGAAGCAGTTTGCAGGAGTGGAGGCATAGTTAGCAAGTTCCCCTTTTTGTTTTGTGTGGAGCTTTCACCCAGCAACAAGGAAGAGAAAAGAATAAGAGTACAGGAAACTTGGATTTACAAAACCCCCAAAATTGGCAGGGGAACTCAGTCTTGTGTTTCTGAAACAACCTTTAACTCATATCTTCAGCCTGATATGGGTTGATATCTTCAACTGGGGGTTGAGACACGTCAGGGAGTTGCAAGGTTATTACATGGGAGGACGGACGGACGGACGGACACACACACACACACACACACACACACACACACACACACACACACACACACACACACACCCCTCTCCAGCATTTATAATGGTACTTTTTTTTTTAAAGTGTTTAATTTATAAGGAGGGGGTTACACTTGGAGGCTTGCTGTGTAAAAAGAGTCACTACTACAGAAGTTTGAGAACCACTGCTATAGATGTTATCCCTTTAAGCAAAGCTGAAAATGATAGCAACTAAAACTTGTGACTAATAATGATTTTTAAAAAATCTGACCATTGTTAAAACCATTTGATCTGAACAATTCTGGGACAGCTTTGCCCAAAATAACACTGTGTTCCAATTTATTTTTATTTGCTAATGGAAGAAGAAAAATATTACATCTTAAATCCTTAAGGGGGTGGTGGGAATGGCTAGAATTTGGCTTTATTTTGATACTTTAAATGAAGTAGAAAAGTCACATGACCTCTTGGACAGCCGTAGTTGAAAAGATAGTGCTGTCCACTGCCGCTCCTTGAGATTCCAGGAATGTGAAGGATTGTTAGGGCCGTGCACCAAGTGCTTGGGGCTTTCCCAGTATGAGCTCTGCTTTTAAGAGGTGGGGAGTGTTAGGGCTCAGGTGCACCTGTACCAGACTTGCTTACCTCCCCAGCTGGAGCAGATGGGTGACAAAGGATGAGCAGGCTGGCTGGAGGGAAAATAAGAACAGCCTGTGGCTCAGGAAAGGGGGTAGCAAACAGAGAGGAGCTCCCTGGGAGTCAGTAGTCCAGTATGAGCTGGAGGGCGGTGAGCATTGGCAGAGGCCCTGGGCAGAAGGGTGAGGTTTCTGACTCAGGGTGTGGGGGTGAACCAGTACAGTGAGCTCCTTGGCCCCCCAACAGGGTAGCGGTTCTGACTTGCACGTAGAGGGTAAGGTATGAGTTACAACTAAAGCTAAGTGAAATTTTTTAAACTAAACTTTTTTCCCCACTGAAAAATGCAGACTTAGATTGACTGAAACATTGGGTGAATTTGTGTTGATTTTGGCAAATTTCTATCAAAAAGAAAAAACTTTGGAAATGTCAAAATGGTTCATTTAATCATTCGTGCAACAAAACATCTTGGGAATCAAACATGAAAAATCAAGGCGATTTAGGCAGCAAGAAGAGACTTGAACCCTGGTTTTCTTTCTAGTCACCTGGCTATAGGGTATGCTGGGGAGGGTCTGTCTAAGCCCTGGTTTACACTACAGAATTACTTCTGTATCATTATGTCACTCACAGATGTAAATAATCCACACCGCTGAGCGATGTAGTTCTGCCAACCTAAGTGCTGGTGTAGACAGCACTATGTTGGTGGGAGATCTGTGAGAGGTGGTAGTTAAGTTAGGAGGAGTAGAAGTGGATTAACAAAGCCGACAGGAGCAGCTCTCTCCTGTCAGCTTAGAGCCTCTTCATTAAAGCGCTACAGTGGCAGATCTGTGCCGATGCAGCATTTTAAGTGTCGACCTGCCTTCAGTCTTTACAATTGTTCCACTTTCTGTAAAATATTTGAATAATCACTGGACCAGAGCAGGGATTTGAAGCTGGGTATTCTGTAGCCCAGGTGAATGCCCTTACCACTGGGTAACCACTACCTACCACCCACTCCTCTGCTATTGTGAATCTAGCCCTTCATTTCCTTTGCTTTTATTAAAAATACCAAAACAAAAGGTTTTGTTGGACCTGAAACAAATTTTTTCTTCCTCTTTTGATTTGCTGAAGTGTTTGACATAGAACTAAGAAATTGGTTTTTTTTCCCACTCAGCTCTAGTCAAAACCTCCACTGGCAAAGCTGTGCTGAACGTAGATAGTGGAGTGGATAACATCTTTGCCAGTCATCTTGCAAGAGAAACTAAGGCGGGGGGGGGGGGAGAATGTTAGAAATGATCCAGTAGTAACCATTTTAACCTTGAATTACTATTCAGCTTGGTAAGTAAGTGTCAAATTGATCCTATGCAAGAGTTCTCACTGAGGACTAATGGGAACAACCAATTTGGCCTTTTTATAATAGCAGTTTTTGAATGGTGAAAAGATTTCAAACTTGCTACCCAGTTGGCACATACCCCCAAAGGTCTCCAGTCTTCAGATGAAGCATGATGACTGTAAGACAGAGGAGGATTTATCTGTTTGTTTTGAGAAGGTTAGGTTAAAAATAAGGATGAATGTCTCTGCTTTAAGCCTTCACTATGAGGGCACTATTCTAACTTGATAATCTTAGATTTTTGCCTGAGAATTTTCTTAGGTTCTTTAGCTAGAGCAGTGGTTCTCAAACTTTTGTACTGGTGACCCCCTTTCACACAGCAAGCCTCTGAGTGCGACCCCCGCCTTATACATTAAAAACACTTGTTATATTTAACACCATTATAAATGCTAGAGGTGAAGCAGGGTTTGGGGTGGAGCCTGACAGCTCACAACCCCCCAGGTGATAACCTCAGGGGCTCATGACCCCCAGTTTGAGAACCCCTGAGCTAGAATAAATCATTAAGGTTATGGTGTAACCAATCTGGGTGAAAAAAGTTGGATTTCTCCTGTTAAAGCAATTCACATTTGGATGCAGTGCAATCTTTCATCACAAGATGGAGCCATCCTGCAAAGTCACAAAGGCAATCTATGAAGTCATGGTTTTTTCTTTATATGTTAGAGTATTCCAATTGGAAGGCAAAGAGTTTGTAGGAAGCACAATCTTGTAAATAAGGAGCAGGATTGAGGCTGTGTCTATATTGGCACTTTTAGTCACTGGTGTATCGCTATATCAATGCAGTGCAAACTTCTAGCATGACTTTTGCAATGCTATACCTTAGCCTGGTTACTGGTGCAATGCATCTACATGAGGGGTTGCATTGCTGCTACATCAGTGGCTTAAAACCCCTGTATAGATAAGGCCCAAGTGTCAAGAGTTCCAGGTTGTGCTCCTGACTGCCACAGACTTGTTCAGTGACCTTCATTGTTTTCTGTTCCTATTACAGAAGCACATAAAGGCTCCAACCAAAATAGTGGCTCTGTTGTGCTAGGTATTGTGCAAACATGTAGTGAGATATTCTGTGCCCCTAAAGAACTTACAAGCTAAATGGGCAACGGCTGGGGGGGAAAGGATGCAACATATAAGCAGTCATGGTGGGCAAACATCATGTTAGGAGCTTTTTAAGCAACTGTCTTCTGTAACATGGAGCTAACAGTACTTTTCCAGCTACCTCCCACAATCATTAATCAATGTTTAAAGTGGTTAGAGACCCTTACAAAGATGACACTATACAATTGTATAGTATTTTGCCTGTTCACAAAGATGTTTTTTCTTAGTGGCAAAGAGAAGACAATGCACTAATCATTTAGATCCCTGACTATCGAATTGGCACCCTAGTTTCATACTCATGTATGGGGGCTACAGATGCCAGAAAAAATAAAGGGCTCCTTCAGAGCCTTCCTTGTGAGTTAAAGTACTATACTATAAAGAAAGGGACATTTTAAGAGAGAGACTCTTGCATCACTATTACTGAACCATTAAATGGCTAATGTGATGATGGCTGTACTGGGCCTGTTTAATCTTTGAATATTATTCATTTCACTTGCAGGGGAAAGTTTGACTCAAGCGATGCAATAAGTGCCCCAGTATTTGGAATATATTTTGTTCAGAGTGGGAACTGCACCTGTGTTTTAAGAAGACTTGAAAAGTTTAGAAGCAGCAAAGAATCCTGTGGCACCTTATAGACTAACAGATGTTTTGCAGCATGAGCTTTCGTGGGTGAATACGGGTGAATTCGGTCTGCTTGCATCCGAAGAAGTGGGTATTCACCCACGAAAGCTCATGCTGCAAAACGTCTGTTAGTCGATAAGGTGCCACAGGATTCTTTGCTGCTTCTACAGAACCAGACTAACACGGCTACCCCTCTGATACTTGAAAAGTTTACTTCTTCTCCTTATATTTTATATTAGAAATTCAGATCTTCCTGTTTTTCAAAAAAATTCTGTGGATTACTGAAGAACTAAAGAACTAATATTACAAAATTTCTGCCAGTGCTGGTGTTCCCTATTGTGCATACAGGGAATCTCTCAAACTAGCACAACCTTTCAACATGGAAGAAATCCTTGTAACTGCGCCCAGTGTAGTAGATCTGTGTTAGACACACCAAGCAATTGAAACCTAATTAACTATAAAGGGGCAGTGATCTGTATTCAGACTGTTTAAAATGTCAGAGTTTTTAAAAACCTTTAAACACCTGAGAAACTCTCCAGGACAGTACATCTTTGTTAAAGTTAAAGAGAATCCTGCCTCTTAATGAAAGACTGAGAAAGCTCGCAGTCCATGGGAGTCCTTCAAAGAGTTCTTCAGGAAAACCCAGGAAGAACATACTAGATCGGGGTGGCCAATCTGAGCCTGAGAAGGAGCCAGAATTCACCAATGTACATTGCCAAAGAGGCACAGTAATATATCAGCAGCCCACCATCAGCTCTTCCCCCAGCCCCTCACTGCCTCCCACCTACTGGCAGCCCTGCCAATCAGCACTTCCCCCTCCCTCCTGATCAGCTGTTTCGTGGCATACAGGAGGCTCTGGGGGAGGAATAAGGGCACATCAGGCTCAGGGAAGGGCTTGGGAAGGGGTGGAGTGGGGGCAGGACTTGCGGCAGAGCCAGGGGTTGAACAGTGAGCACCCCCCCCCCCCCGGCACATTGGAAAGTTGGTGCCTGTATTTCCAGCCCTGGAGTCAGTGCCTATACAAGGAGCCGCATGTTAACTTCTAAAGAGCCGCATGTGGCTCTGGAGCCACAGGTTGGCCACCCCTGTACTAGATATTCCTTATACATGCAAGATTAACAAAATAAAACACCCTCAACACCTTATCCCCCCCTTCCTCAAAAAGGACTCCTTTCTTTCTGTATACTTTTGAGGATAATAAATACATCAGGGAGGTAAACACCAGGGAGAGGAAGAACTATTTAATTTATAGGACAGCACTGGCACAAGAACAAATGGGTATAAACTGGCTATGAATAAATTTAGGCTAGAAATTAGAAGGTTTCTAACCATTAGAGTAGGGAGGTTTTGGAACAGCCCTGGGGGCAAACAACCTGACTGGTTTTAAGAAGGAACATGATACATTTATAAACAGGATTATGTGATGGAGTTGTCTGCAATAGCAGGAGACTGGACTCCAGGAATCAGGAGGTCCCTTCCAGTGCTATGTTCCTAACAAATAAGGAAACAAAACAGAAGTGATAGTGTAATAATAGGTACAGAACTGCTACAACCTCGTCACTAGTGGTTTCCTGGTCCCTACTAATTCCCTGCTTCAAGGTTGCCCTTGTATAGGAAGTTTTCCCCAGCATGCCTTTCTGGAGCTTTCCTTTTAACTTTGGCAGAGATAAACTGCTACAACACTAAAGTAAACAATTTTGCAACTGACAATTGGAATTTGTTTGAGTTCTCTCTATGATTTCTCCTCTTCCCACACATACGAACCTTTTTTCATTGGGGAAAGTCTCCAGTGCTCTCTCACCCTTGGCTGGAACATCTTTCAAGTCCTGGGCCATCTTGTCCCAGCATGGCAGTCTGCTTGTGGGGAGGGGCTGAAAGTGCATCAGGGAGACAGGAGTCTTTCCCTTGGTCCACTGATGGAGAGGTGAGATCTGGGGGAGAAAAAGGAAGAGCGAGAAGAAGTGGGGCACAAACCAGGACATAACCAGAACTACTACATTCAGCAGTGCTATTTTTTTCCCCAGGATCTGGTCCCCTTCCTTATTTGTTCCAGACTTTTTTTTTTTTTTTTAATAAACACTCTAACTCAGACCTACAACCTTCACTCATGTATAGCGCCATTGACCTCAACGGCTCTGCTGATGTGAGTGAAGGCTAATAGCATGAGTAAGAGTTTTCAGGATCAGGCCTCTAGCTCACGACATGACATGACTGTCCCGACATGACAGTCATGTACACATAACTTTGTAACAAGATTTAGCCCTGGTTGCATTACAACATGCCAGTGCAGCATTGTGTGTGACACCGGAGCACGGCATCCTAACTCTGAGTTTATCCCAACAACAAGAAGGACCAGATTTTTGAAAAGTGCTCAGCCTCCAGCAGCTCAGTGGAAGAACAAGGGAAGCTGAGCACCCGGAACTGGAAAATTCTTGAAAGCCGCATCTGTTGGGCCACATGTTTGCCTCTGCTCTCCTCATGCCTCCAACCAACGAGATAAAGAGCAGTGTAATGAAGCTCTGACTCACCACCACTGTGCCTCCTGCTGGCTTGCTCTGGGAATTAGCTCGTTCAGCTGTGGAGCGCCCTCTGCAGGTGATGTCTTGCCCATTATCTGCTCGGCTGTGTTGTCTCCACCACCAGGAAACGCGTCATTCTCTGGACCATGGTGTCCTCTTCAGGACCCTGCCCTCCAGCAGTGCCCACTACTCCATTCTCCCCCCCTTCCAGAGGTATATCAGCTGTCCTAGTCCACACTTGCCTTCATTGCCACCTGCCACCCCAAAGTTTAGTCCCTTACCTCCAGGACAAGGTGCAGTCCATGGGCCACCCTCCCTTGTGGCAAGGTGCGGTGCAAGGCAGGGGGAGGACCCAGGCCCGCCCACTACTCTGGGCCCCAGCCCAGGGACCCTTGAGCAGCAGCCACTTGCTGCCTTCCTCCACTCCCCATCACTGCCTGCCTTCCCTGGGCCACTTCCCTGTAGTCCAGTGCACCCACTCAGCCCTGTTCTTTTATTAGTTGTCCCCCAAACTCAGTTGGGTTTTGAGGTCCTGTAGATCCTCCCCTCAGGCTGGGGGTGGGGATCCTTTAGCAGTGGGCGGGTGGCAATAAGTACAGGCAGCGTCTGTTCCTCCCTAGTTTCACACATCTGGTCAGAGTTCCACTGGGCAGCGTCCGCTGGCTCCCTCGACATCTTTGAGGAGCAGTGGGCGTTGTCCAGGGTTCTCTGCTCGGTGTCCCCATCCAGTACCCTCGTTTTGAACCTATGACCTTCACCTCGATCCCTGTTTTTTTCATTTGTTGTCCCCTGTGCTCATTTGGTCCCTGGGTCCAGTGGTCCCTCCCGCTAGGCTGGCAGAAGGGCCTTTAGAAGTGGGCAGGCTTGCACCTGCCCACCTCCCAAGTTTCCAATAAGACTACAGGCAGAGTGGACTGACTGCCTCTCCAGTTCTTTCCTACAGCTGCATGGCCTGGGTCAAAACCTCCACTGTCCAAAGCTTTGTCTTCCTTTATTCTTCAATCTGTAACTACATAGGTAGATATTTTTTGTAAATAGTTAAAGAATTTTATCCGATAGTTCTTAGCTAAGTTTGGTAGTTAGTTAGACTCCCCATCCTGGGGAATTTCACCACTCCCCCACTCCCTGCCCTGTTATGGGTACTGGACTATGCCCAGAACCCCAGGTTTCAACCCCTGTCTCTACACTGGCCTGACTCAGCAAGGTCTGCACCTGCTGCTGTGAGATCCAATTGAGGAGCAAGGGAATTTATCCTCACAGAGCCCTCATTGGGGTCTTGTTGGGAGGGCAGGGAGTGTTCTCATAAACGCTCTACATTTGCTTCAAAGAAGTCCGATACAGCCCCGCCTAAGCCGAGAAGTCTTCCTGCTCAGCCCATGTGGACTTAGAATGCCCTAAATCACAAGGAAGCCCACAAATCCAGGGCAGCATCAGTACCAGACTGCGCTCTGGTGGCAGCAGTGCCTCTGGGACCAACTAAGCCTCAGCTCTGGGAACCGACTGCACCAACAAAATGAAACCACCGGGAGCCTCAACCACTGATGATACTGGCTCTGCCTCGCCTGACAGTGGCACAAACTGTAACTGCTCCAGCTTTGACAGGACCCCTCATACTCCATGAAGAGTAGAGTCTTATGCTCCACCCCAGGACATTTTTGCTCTTCTGGATCCTCAATCTCCATCTCTATCAGCCCATTCCCTCTCCAGGGAGGTCCTGACTCCACCAGGATGAAATTTATGGGCAGAGTCTGTTTCCTATTCCAGCGTCCAGCCATGGTTTCCCTCTAGCAGAACTGTTGGTACTGCTGATGGATCCAGAATCAGCATTTTCTTTCTTGGAGCCTCTGACCCACCTGAGGAACCAATGTCTTTTCCTATGGGACATTCCTTCCCAGACAGGGGTCCTGGGTCAGTCTGGAACCAATCTCTGCCTGAGACCTGCCTTGGAACAGTTGGCATCCCATGCCATGGGGACCTCCACAATCACCCGTTGACCATAGTGGGGCCTGTAGGACCCATACCACCCTGCAGAGACAGCATGATCCACTAGGGAGGCAGTCCACCTTTCCCCTGTGAGAGGACAGGCAGAGCTTCCTCCTGGCCCAATGAAAAAGGAGAATTATGAACCAGATCTGGCAGGTCCGCTGGTACCAATGAGACTGTCCCCATCCATGAATGAAGCAATTGCTCCATTATCCCCATTCTCCCCAGTGACCATAAACAATTCCAGGAACTGTTACATATGATTTCAGAGGCGTTACAGATCTTCCTTGGGGGGAAGTTCAGGATTCTCAGCATAAACTCCTGGACATCCTCTGGATCCAGCCGAATAGCACATCCTGTTAATGAAGCCATTCTGGAACCAGCTAGAATAGTCTTGTATATCCCCAAGACCTGTGCCCCTACCCCAAGAGGGCAGAAAAATGCTATTTTGTCCTAGCCAAAGGGGCATAAGTTCATAGAATCATAGAATATCAGGGTTGGAAGGGACCTCAGAAGGTCATCTAGTCCAACCCCCTGCTCAAAGCAGGACCAAAAGTTCTCTTTTCTCATCCTGCTCCTAACTCGTTGGTTGTCCAAGCTGCCATGGAAACATCTGGACAGCAACAACCTAGATCCAAGCTGGTCAATAAAGGGGTAAATGACTCAATTTATTGGGAAGGAAGGTCTTCACTTCTATCGCCTTTGGTTCAGAATAGCCAATTACCAAACACTGACAGCTAAGTATGAACTATTATAAATTCATAGACTTCATTGACAAGCTTCTGCAACAAGACAGAGCTCAATTTTAGGCTGTCATTGAGGGAGGCAATCTGGTTGCCAGGACCACTCTTCAATCAGCAGTAGATGCAGCAGATACATCTTCAAGGGCAATGGGTACTGCCATTACGATGTGCCATGAATCATGGCTTCCCACTGCAGGGTTTTCCAGGGAGGTCCTGTCCTTTGTTGAAACTTATCTTTGTAACCAGAAGTCAGATGAATCCTTACACACTCTAAAGGACTCCAAGGCCACCCTCCATTCGTTGGGAATATATACACCTGCCCTGAAGAGAAAATTCCGCAGGCAAGACAGTCACACAAGCCTAGACCGATGGCTCAATAATTTTACCACCACCGGCCTTGTAAGCCAACCCATACGAGGCAAAGGGTTCACAAGTCCCATTTCCCTGCACCTTCTGCGACAACGTCACTCCCAGGATGCAAAAGGGTAGAGTATCTGTGAGCTCCCTCACCCCTACATGCAGCCAAGAGTAGTCATTACATGTGCTACTTATTCCCTGAAAGACTGTACTAATATTTAGAGCTATCTTCTGCCATCAGATACATGTGCGTGACTTCTGAGGGCAGCATCCTAGTCATGGCACTCTTCATCTTCAAAAGTGCTTTGCAACCATTTCTACAGTACATGAATTAAATGTTCTCTCCTTCCTTCCCGCTCACAAGGTTTATAAAGCTGCATGTATTTATCTTTGGGCAACTCTTATGAGCAATCAAATTAATAATTTTCCTGCTAAGTTTCATAGTGAAGACCTGAAAAGGCACAGGGACTGACAGGAAGAGGGGAAAGCAAATAAAACTTTGCTGAGAAAAGAGGGGCACAAAAGTCACTGGGCCAATTTCCCTCCACTTAATCCTGTAATCATCCTCTGTTGCTTCCATCTGGCGGCTTTGCATCCTTCTTCCCCCTTCCCTTCTCCCCCACACGCACAAACACATGCAGAAAAAACCCCTTGGTCCCATATGACCTTGACAAGGGGGAGAGAACAGAGTTATGCCTTATTCTTTATGCAAACACTAATTATAGGACTCAATATAGGGGTAGCTGGGTGAAATTCAATGGCCTGTGATATACAGGAGGTCAGACTAGGCGATTCTGGCCCTAATTTCTATGAATCTATGAAATGAAAACATTCTTAAACACCATGGTTGAACATCAGTCCCCCTGCATTTATCTGTGAAGTCCAGATCCAAAGTTCAGGTTTCATCTTCAAGAGTATGTGATTCATCTAGCTCTGCCACAGTTAAGGCTGATGGAAAATTTTCTATTTTTTTAATGGAAAATGGCTTTTTTGAGGGAAGCAAATATTTCTGTGAGAACACGTTCATTGCATTTGAAATGTCTTGTTTTTTTCAACTAAACCCCCTACACAAAAAACCCCCCAAACCAAAATCCAATGCTTCAGTTTTCACCTATGATTTTGGGGTGGGGGGATTATGGGACATCTTGGGGGAAAACCGTAAAAAAATTCAAATTTTCCAGTAGAAAAATAAAATCCCCTTGTCAAACAACCCTGACCTGGAGGGTCGATCTCTAGGACTGAGGGAGTAATTGTCTCTCCATACACATTGTCTCCTTTGTCTGTGTAGAGGCAGCCACTGAGTAGCTGTAGATTGGGGAGTGTGTGTGTGTTACTGTGGAGGGAAGAGATGTAAATGCTTGTGCACTGAGAACTGGACAGGGTTCATCAACTGCAATATGAATGGGCCAATAAGAAACCATCGATGATATCTACTTTCAGTTACTAATTATGCAGAGCCCTATTTTTCCAGGGTGAAATCCACCCTGTGCAGAGGGGCCAGCCAGAGGCCTTTGCATCCCTTAAATCACACTTAGGCCTTAAGGGCGTGTGCTGGTCTCTGCACAAGTGTGGATTTCACCCCTGCACAGGATACTTAGATCCTGCAGCAGGAGAAAAGGGTCTCTGGCTTGGAGTCAAATGAGGATCTAGGGATGCAAGACTCCATAACCCTTTCTCCACACTCCAGTCACCCAGAGTGGTGCTTTTAAGATGTGACAATACATATCCACCAAGTCATTTCAGGGGCTGAACTGGAAATCAATTTGCTCCTCTAAAATATTCAGAAAAGGAAGCACTCTGGGGACTTGTCCACATGGTGTGGTAATGTGCACTCCAGGGGTGTGATGTGTAGAGCGCACTAACACATTGTGCATTAATTGGTCCGTGCAGACTCTGCTGGCACTCACTAAAGATCCCCTAATGTGCTTTAACATAGTGCTGTTTCATTTTAAGATGCAGCTCACAGTCACATCACCTGGAAGTGAGGGTGCTCAGCACTCAGGTCCTGAAGGTTCCATGGCATGTTTGGCACTATGAATAGTTACATCCGACCTTCCCCATGGCACCTTGAGTTTTTATTGGATATAGTATCTTTCACTTGCTGTCCTAAACTTTGCTGTTCAACATCTGCCACGTTCTACCCCAAAACATGGCAGCTGTGTTTGTTTGTTTAATGGTGAGAGAAGTGATTTCTGTTTAGTAGGATTTCTGTAATGTTCTTGAGGACCTTTGGGGGGATGGAAAATGCTAGAGAAATGCAAGTTATCATCATCATTGCAAATGACAAGCAAAGCCTCAGGTCAATATGACTATTTAAATATTCCCTGTAATTGTGCCCGTTTAGACGTTCGTCAGTTCTGTGAATTAGTGCAGTGTATAACACCATGGGAGGGGGGAACCCAGCCATCACATCTTTCTCTTGGAGACGCAGAGTATTGAGCAATTTAGCCTGCTCTAAGTGTTCCTAGGCTTTTTACCCTCTCTTTCAACAATCTTCTTCTGAATTCACTTCACTGTCTGATTCCACTGATAGCGTTTCCTGGGGTCTCCCACAACAGCACGAAAATCAGAAATCCTGCAACATGTCAGTCTGATCACTGGTCTTCTTTTACGCACCATCTGCCTGCAGCCATGCTGCTGCACTGAACTTTGTATGACATTTCTGCTGCAATGTGGTTAGTAGCAGATTTGGCAGGATCAAGCAGATGGCCTGAGCTGAGTCCTAGGAGCCAAAAGAGACCCCAGAATTTCTGTAGAGACCGACCTGAACCTCCCAGAAACAAGTGAGTCATTTTGATGCCATGCGCTTGTGGCTGATCTAGGTCCCACTTAGTGTTAATCCATCCCCGGCTGCTGTGGCAATTCTGCTCCCGCCGTCCCAGTGACTCACTAATGGAAAATGACCCACACTTGAGAAGCCACTGTGTCCCGTGTCAATTGTCTCTTGATGTCTGTAGATCTTTGCTGAGCCTAATATGATAATATGCAGATCAGAGAGATTTATAGATGGAAACAGATTTATTTGGCTATTTTTAGGAAAGCTGCTCATTTTGTGTCTTCAGCCAATTGGAAATGCAACTGTCAGAGATCAGATACCTGCCTCAGTGTCCCACCTATCAGGTAGTTAGAAACATGACTGTTATCATTTTGTGATGCCCCACTTGACGGCTGGTACTGAATTGAGGTGGTCAGCTACCATGGTAATGTGTCTGGTGTAAAAGCGTAGGCCTTGGTCCTGCAGTGAGCTTCATGCAGGTGGACTCCTGTGCTTGTGTAACACCACACCCCCATGTGGCTCATCGGCAGCAGGGCTTGTCACCTCTGGATCTAAAGCACTAGGAACTACTGCCTGAGCTAAAACACCTCTTTGTCAATACACCACTGTAGCAGGCTCATCAACTTTTACGCGTGGCCCAGTGCCTAAGGCCAGAGTGCCGTACAGAGCAAGGGTGAGTACAGAAGTGTAGTTACACTTGTGTGGAGCCCA
This sequence comes from Mauremys reevesii, assembly GCF_016161935.1. NCBI lineage: Eukaryota > Metazoa > Chordata > Testudines > Geoemydidae > Mauremys > Mauremys reevesii. The sequence goes on from NC_052625.1 coordinate 82,213,841, forward strand.
GTGATTTCAGTGGGGCACTGTAGTAGTGGTCTGCCCCTTTAAGTGTCTGAGCAGCAAGCCCTGGCCTAAGGAGAAGCCCAGCAGGCAGGTGTTGAGAACCAGCTGATCCAGGTAAGCAGCTGCCAGTGATTGTGCTGACTCCCAACTAGGAGAGAGAAGTGGGGGAAGGGGACTTGTCAGGGTGGGGAGTGGTGGCCAGACAGGGCAGACAGATAAACAATTCCCTGAGGAGCAGTAGCAGAAGGCTGCAACTAAGGAGGCAGGCCCTGTGGTCCACCTGAAGGCTAAGGGAAGGCTGTGACTCTCTAGCTACTGGGGAGTGGAGGACCCTGCAGTATCAGTCCAGGTCAAGTCAAGTCTATCCCTGTTCCTTTCCCATCTGTCTTGTGTGGTGGAAGAACAAGAGAGCCTGTGTAGAAGTGGGGCATGGCTGACTGTTTTGTCCCCAAGCTGGTGGACAGGCCCAACTCTGTTTTAGCCAGCTACATGGGCTCTTCATCCTGCTGATGAAGGAACAGGGATTGGTGTTCTGAAATAAAGACATTTTGCGTGTAATGTCTCTGGCCTACAGTATGGGTGACAATGGTGGCCATTTGTCTATAGCATAAAATACTACACCCGTGGCACTGAATAGCTGCCTTTGTTTAGGGGAGGAGCTGTGCTGGAGCAGCAGGGTTACTGCAAATCAGGACAGAAGAGCTGTGGCAGAAAGCATCAGTAATAGAATGAGAGGGAGCGAGATTAGATGAGATATTAGACAAGTGCTACATTTGGACTCCAGGCCTCCTGAAGTAGGAGATCAAGGACACTGGAAAAGCCCCTTATTCCTGAGAAGCAAGGGAGGGCTTGCCAGCATACCCTGGCATAGAAAGGGCTGGCTTTAGGCCGATTCCCTGGAATCGGGCCCCGCGCCTTAGGCGCTTTAAAAAAAATTTTTTTACTCACCTGGCAGTGGTCTGCTCCGGGGGTCTTCGGTGGCATTTCGGCGGCGGGGTGGGAGGGGTGTCCACTCTGGCGTCTTCGGCAGCATTTTGGCGGCGGGGGGTCCGCTCCAGGAGTCTTCGGTATTTCGGCGATGGGGGGGTCCACTTTGGGGGTCTTCGGTGGCATTTTGGCGGGGGGGGGGTCCGCTCCAGGAGTCTTCAGCGGCATTTCAGCGGCAGGGGGTCCTTCGTTGCTGCGGAAGACCCGGAGTGGACCCCCGCCGCCAAAGCCCCAGACCGCCGATGGGTATTCGAATCAGGCCCCGCAGTTCATAAAGCCGGCCCTATTAGACTCCATGCAAAAATACTTGTGTGGAGGGATCTCTGTGTTAAGGGTCTCCTCTAGGTATGCCTCTCCCCTGTCCTGCATGGAAGTGGGAGGCAGCCATCTCAATGATGATTTGCCACCAATGTACAAGGCCTGCATATTGGGCAGGCTTGGAGCAGGGCCTGCTGGCCAGTGCTCTGTGCTTCACAGTCTTGGCAGCCAGCAGTGAATCTGCACAAGAGCTAATACAGACCCAGGGAGTATTCTGTTTTGTAGGGTCCCCCTTAATATTGCAAGAGGCTCCCATTTCATGGGGGTTCTAGTCACTGCTATGGAGCTGGGAGAGAAGTACATGGCCCCATTCCTCCAGTGGATACCAGAGTTCTGCAGGGCCAAACCCTCGCTTCTTCAGGGGTTCCACCCCACACCCATGATGGAAGCATTTGAAGAAACTCTTCTCTCACCTGGCTCCCTCCTACAGGTTCCAACAAATAATAAACAACATTGCTGACAGCATCCAGCAGTGATGGGCACTAATATGGAATAGGACAAATTATATTTCGGTGGGAGAATTGAGGATTCCTTATAACTTAAGTGCTAATGTTGTGCTAAGACACAAAATAAAGTCAGTCCCTGCGAACAGTATGAGGGAGGAGAAGTTTAACACATGTTGACTACTGCACAGCCTTTCCTAGGCTGCTCTTCAGGTAGATGACCTGGAAAATGTCAGGGGGTAATTTGTTTTAGAGAGAAACCTATTCAAACACACACTTGGGAGTCAGGAGTGAGAGGAGTGGTCTAGACTCTGGCTCAGAGTTCCTCTGGGCCCTGGGGACAGGCAGACAAGGTCTCTGTGCCTCGGTTTTAGTCTCATTGTAAAAATGGAGATAATATTTACCTACTGCACTGGAAGAGGGTGAGCACTGACTTACAAAGTTTTCCAAACATTAATGAGATCCTTGGGTAGAAGGGGCTCTGGAAGTTGAGTGCATAATTGTTATGTATTGTGTGTGACTCTGGCACTGTGAAATGTACCAGCATGCTAAAGAAGGACACATAGATGCTGTCCATCCAGGCATGACTCAGTGTAGCCTCCCACAGTCGGAAGGTAAAGGAGTCAGTGTCAGCTGGAGGCCCGTCATGCCAGATGTTCAACAGGCGTGATTGTGAAAAGTACCACACTGATGGCTTTGGAGACTGAAGTCCGCTGCTTAGCCACAGAACAGTTACAGCCCGGGCAGCAACGGTGTAAGCTTCCCTAAGTGACCGAGTGCGGGCAAGTCATCACTGAGTGTTTCTAAAGATGAGGGGGTTTCCTGTCTCCCTTCTCAGTCATTCCTAGACTTCTCTGCCAGTTGTGGTGGTTGGATTTGTGACATGGACACCAATCCGCAAGGAACTTCACTGAGGGCCAGCATTTCTTGTGGTGAGTGGTAGGGTTCTTTACCTCTAACTACAGTAGGATGATCTCGATTCCAAGGTCAGAATCTGTGATATGGACGTCTCCCCAGACCACAGCCCCAGGTGGTCAGAGCACTGGTGGTTAGCCAGACCGCCTAGTGGCTCAAATCCAAGGATTGGCAATAGGGGAACCTGGGCCCTCCCGCTCCTCCAGGTTCCAACCCAGGGGCAGGCACATGCACTTTGGACCAGGATACCATCCAGCTACCCTCTGGGTTACTTCCCTGCCTCTCCAGAGGCATGGTGAAGGCCTGGCCAATAGCCTACAATGCATCCCCTCAGAAGTAGATCAGAGGGTTCCCTTCCCCACTCACGAACAAATGTTTTGTATCTCTTCTCAGAGCTGCTAGCCACTATCAGTTGAGGTGAGCGGCGGGGTGGTGTGCAGCTCCCACTGGAGTCCTGCAGGAGATATCAGTGCAGGCTTGCTCCCTTTCACTGACTGCCCTGAATGAGCTGAGCTGCACCCTTTTCAGCTCCACCTCCACTGACAGCAGACCCAGCAGGTTCATCTGGGCGGGGCCTCCTGTTACCAGAGCATTCCTTAACCCTCTGTTCCCCAGTGTGGGGTTTGTACGCCCCGTTGTACCCCGGGATAGCTATGTAGTAGAAACACGCCATGCTCCTGGATCCCATTCCCCCGACCAGTGAGAAATAATGTTTGATTCTGGGATGAGCTTTGCCAAACTTTGTTGATAAAACCTGAACTTCCCCAGGCTCACTTACCCGGCATTACCCAGTCACCTCACCAGCTGGATTAGGGGTGGTAGTAATTGCACTGTGTGCTCCTAAACTTCTTTACAGGGCTTGGTGGAGGCTTATTAGGAGAGGGAAAGTATGGTTCAGATTATCAGGATCCTGTCTGAGTCGGTCCAAAAAAAGAAATTCCTGAAGGGGGGGAGGAAGGGGGGAGTCTTGTACAGCTGACAGCAAACCTCTGCAGACTAACTGGGATATTCAGTTGGCAGATGGACTAACACTTCCTGGGTTTGTGCCAGCAAGTCAGATTGAATTTAAAGATGAAGCACCCACTGCCTGGGAAAGAAAGCCGGTAGTCCACTGATTAGGAGCACTTCCTGGCAGCTGTTCATGTACTAGCTGCTACACAACTCATTCTTTCTGCAAACCCATCGAAGATGGGGAACATTGGTGACTCTGTGTAGGAAATATGACCACGGGGGGCTAAATACTGTTACAAGGATCAGTTTTGTGCAGGTGGACAACAGTTTTGTGCGGCTGAATAGAAAACAATGTCTGATTTGTGAAGGAAGCTAGGAACTCATAGCTCGCAAGAATTACTCTACCAGACCAGAATGATGGGCCATTTAGTCGAATATCCTGTCTCCAATAGTGGCAAGTTTTGGATGTTTGAAATGAAGGTACAAATCCCTCTCCAATCTAGCTAACTGCAGTATTATTCCAGAGGGAATTTTTTTTGCCTGATTCCAGCTGGTGATTAATTTATGGTCTGAAGCATGATTTCTCTCCCTTGTGACTTTAGCTGTGCTACAGATCTATGTTCGAATGCCTTTCTACTGAACGTGTAGGGCCTAATTAATCTGAGGGGTAACTATAGTGATGCTAATGGCATTTATACTAGAGATGAATTGGAAAACTATGCTACTAAATATCTTTAAATTCACTCGCTCTCCCCCCCCCACCATATCCCTTCCCACAGAAACAGTATGAGCCAGAGGGTTTGTTTCCCTCTTCCATTTTTCTTAAAATGAAATGAAAACCCCAGTCTCAATGAAACCCACCAACCAATACAAATAGATGAAGACTAAGTATGTTCAGTAAAATAAGTATTTTCCCAGCAGCTCATTCCATCGTTATATCCAAATGGCCCATCTAATTTATGATGGCAATTCCATGGTCATTCCTCTTAATCTCCCATTATATATAATTTGCTTCTCTCTTTTAAGCATATGGTATACATTTTTATTGCATGCATGGGAAAGAGACACAAACTCAGACACTGAACTGGTGCCAACTCAGCATCTTGACTTGCCCCTTGAACATAAGCTTATATAAAAGTTAATCAGTTTTTAGGCTGATTGTACAACATGTGCAGTTGTGATTAGAGTCTGTATTTAAGACTTGGCTGCCAAAAAGACTTCAGCACTGACAGGCTTAAAAACTATTTCCAAGTAAGATTCAAACAAACCTGGGATTGGCAAGCAGATCTGTACAATTTATATACAGACACAAGCAAATACATCTCCCCTCCCCCCATGCCTCCGTAGTATCGTTCCAGTGCACAGCATACACGTTCACCATTTGCAATATAAATACCACCTCCTTTTCAGGGCTGGAAAGTAAAAGATCTGGACCAAAGTGATTCTACAAACTTGACAAATGCATCAACAGCAAATAAAAATGAAGCCATTGCTGGGACAGAGGTGCACAAGGGTGAAGCTTGAATCGGGGTCTCTTCATTGTCAGCAAAGATCCTGGTGTTTCCTGATTTGTGCTGCAGCACTGGTCAGGCTGTTTGCATTCTGGGCAATTTGGATAAAACAAGAACCAAAACAAGTCCTCACACAACACCCAAACTTAACGTTGTCTGACTGTTTGTACCTGTTTGTTTAACTTTACAGTAGTTCCTGCCTTGCTGAAACCTGAGAACCTGATTGGAGGGGCCTGCAGTTAGATTTCCAGCTTTAAGAAGGTTAAATAAAACTCTTATCTGCCTGATTATCCAAGGCAAGCCTGGATCTGGGGATTGGGAGATAGATCCTTTCACTGCTGGGTCATCAATTCAATCTGACCCTCATACATAGAGTGACTTCTTCATTACCTGCCGATTGCTGTTCAGTGGCCTATATGAAATGAATGTGATCATCTCAGTTTACTTGCTAGGGAGTCAGTGTTTGTCCATGTCAGAAGAGCCAGCAGGGCCAGATCCCAGATATGGTTAAGCATTCACTAATGGGGTGTGTAACCAGGTCTAATCTAATCCAGTGTGGTACCCTGCTACTGCCTCAGTTTCTCCTTCTGGGGCTTCTCCAAAACTGCCCACAGCCATTGCAACTCAATGAATACCCTTTCTTGGGGTCTATTTTATTAAAACATCCTCATAGTTCAAATGCCAATTTAAACCAAAACAAGTCTGTCCTCCACATCAGTCTCTTCAGTCCCTAGCTGGGCTTAACATTTATTTCCAAAAGTCACATCCTGCTGCCTGGAGTTTCCGCAGTCTCTTACTCTTAAGCCAGACCTTGCCATGTGGCTGGCATGGAGAGAGCTTGCTCCTGCCAGGCCTTTTCATCTGGCTGGTGTGGAGAGCTCCTTTCCTGGTCCTCGCTGGCCTTGGATCCCCTATGGAATCCCTGCAGGTTTCTCTCCCCAGTTATCCTTGTATCAGGGACCTCAGGCTCCAGCCATTGTTTATTCTCCCAGGTCACTCTGAGCAGATGAGCTCTGCCCGGCTCACTCTTGACTTCTCTGAAGATACCTCCCCTGGTCTCTCTCTCTCTGGTGGAGCAGGCACTGGCTTATAGCCAAGGCTACGATTTAGGCACAGAGGTTGTGGAAGAATCCGTGACTTCCAGTGACCTCCATGACTTCAGCCTGTGATGGTTGGGAGCTGCAGGGTACCCCCGCTGCCTCTGGTGCCCCCGGAACTCCTGGCTGCCGCAGCTGGCAGGGCTACCAGGGCTGAGGGCAGCAGGGGAAACCTGCAGCTCCAGCTCCCGGCCACTGTGGGCCCCTACAGGTGGCGGGGGCACCCCACAATTCCTGGCCACTGTGGGCCCCCAGAGCTGCAGACGGCAGGGGTACCCTGCAGCTCCCGGCTCTGTGGGCAGCAGGGGCACCCCACAGCTCCTGGCCCCCACGGGTGAGATACTCTGCAGCCCCCAGCTGCTGCAGGCAGCAGGGGACCCTGGAGATCTGACACCCAACCCGCGGTGGTCACCCCCGGCGCTCCTAGTCGCTGCACAGCTGTCCCGCTGTAGGCGGTGTGGGGGCCCGTAGAACCCCATTTGATCACGGATATTTTTAGTAAAAGTCTCAGACAGGTCATGGCTTTCCTGAATTTTTCTTTATTGCCCGTGACCTGTCCATGACTTTTACTAAAAATATCCATGACAAAATCTTAGCCTTACTTATAGCCCAATAGCCTACCATCATGTGATGCCTGATCACCTGATCCAACCATCAGCCCAAACATAATCCCAACTATACATATAAAATGATGGGGTCTAAATTGGCTGTTACCACTCAAGAAAGATCTTGGAGTCATTGTGGAGAGTTCTCTGAAAACATCCACTCAATGTGCAGTGGCAGTCAAAAAAGCAAACAATGTTGGACATCATTAAGAAAGGAACAGATAAGACAGAAAATATCATATTACCTCTATATAAACCCATGGTACACCCACATCTTGAATACTGTATGGAGAGGTGGTCGCCCCATCTCAAAAATATATATTGGAATTGGAAAAGATTCAAAAAAGGGCAACAAAAATGATTAGGGGTATGGAACAGCTTCTGTCTGAGGAGGGATTAATAAGACTGTCTTTTCAGCTTGGAAAAGAGACAATTAAGGGGGGATATGACTGAGGTCTATAAAATCATGACTAGTGTAGAGAAAGTAGATAAGGAAGTGTTATTTTCTCCTTCTCATGACACAAGAACTAGGGATCACCAAATGAAATTAATAGGCAGCAGGTTTAAAACAAACAAAAGGAGTTGACAGATAGGAATGGTCACAGAAACAACACACTTTATCTTCAAGGAAGCAAATTTTGAACTTGAAAATGTTGGGAATACCTGCCATGGAAGCCTGATCCCAAATGTTCCTCCTCTAGTCTGAGAACAGAAATGTATTAAGGGCAGACTCTGATCTTAGTAACACCAGTGTAATATGGAGTCATGCCGCTGAAGTTACTTTTGATTTACACCTGTGTAACTGAGATCAGAGTCTGGCACAAGTGATGAATGGTCAGAATCTGCAGTTTCAAAAACTTGCACTGAACTGCTCATGAACAATCTGCAGGCTGGGAATTATTTGCAGTAAGTACTCAGGGATTAATTGTAAGTCTCAGATAAATTTGAGACATTCATAAGCTACTTGCAAACAGAAAAAGAGGCTAAAAATCATGAAAATAAATTATCTGCCATGAATTATTCACTCAGCTCCCAGCATGACAAATGGCTCACTTGCTGTTAGTTTCAGCAAAGACACCAAGGAATGAATAGAGTTTAGAGGCAGAACTATGCTTTCATTCCAGAGATGCACCTTCAAAACAGACTAACAGCACATAGGTGATGAGGCATGAGGAGGCTTACGCTGCATATGCTATATCTGTTTTGTGTCTGAACAAAGGATTTTTACCCAACAAGGCTGTCAAGGTGGCTGCATACATGAGTGCTAGACTAACACAAAGAAAATGTTAAGGGTTAGAAAAGGAGAGACCTTAAGGTTGGTTGTACACATGGCATGTTGTATTATTCAGTTTTTGTTTTGGGGGGAGGTGAGGAGGGTGTAACATTCAGCACCTTCTGGCAGATTATTTCTCTACAAGCTCCGAATCTGTCTGCCTTCCCCACCACAGGCCAAGCACGGAGTGCAGTGCTAGCTACAAAGGAATAAAATGGTGAAAAATGAAATATAGTATAAAGCAGCAGAGTAATCCAACTTCAGAGTGCTCAGGCACAAATATCAACACACTTGGATTCCTTCCTTTACTATAATTAGTTGCTTTCTGGAAACAGGTAGGCCTCTGTAATGGATGTGGGCATCAAGAGTGAAATGATGACTGATGCCCAGACAACATTTCAAAGAGAGAGGACGGCCATTGGAGGAGGCTGATACATGACTCGGTTAATCCAGTAAAATCCCTATCCAAGTAGAGTATATTCTGGGAACAGAGGTGGCTTGATTAAAGACATGGAGCCTGATTCACCACTACATTACTTCAGTTTTACATCAGTGGAATTCCAGGCATGCTAATTCAGTTACACTGGCGTAAAACTGGAGTAACATAGTGGGGAATTAGGCTCTTTGGTTGAACATTTTTATCTATTGAAAACAACTTAACTCATTCCTGGTTGAAAAAGATTAGGAATTGAATGGTCATAGGCATTGTCTAACAAACCAATTTGTTGGCTATTTTTTGATGAAAGGACATTGGGTTACATTTGGAGGTGATGTGTAAGCTATACACCTACGCACTGACATGGTCCCCATCACCTTAGTATCTGAGCACCATTAATCAATTTTTCTCTATGGTATGGAAGAATGACCCCATTTTACAGATGGGGAGCTGAGGCACAGGGTAGATGAAGTGACTTGTCCAAGGTCACAGAGGGAAATTGTGAGCTGAAAACCAAACCCAAATCTCCAGAGTCCCATTCCAGTGCCTGATCTGGTAAACCATCCTTCTTACCCCTCTGTAAGTGGGTATACATAGGAATAAGGGAGCCTAAGTGGGTGTAATTCAAATGCCAAAGGGCTGGAGGAGAGGGGTGTAACAGGAAGAGCAGATAACTGAAGGGTGTAAATTGAAGTACTCCCCACCCTACTGTAACTTACATCATCTTGCACTTTCCTACAACCCCTCTGCTCTGTAAGTTAGACCACTATACACTCACTCACATTCATGTAAAACAACTTGCCAACATGTAACTCACCCCACCTTACCTGCCACCTGTGTCTTCGACCCATTGCTTCTAAGATTCCACATCATGGCATCTAGAGACCTTCTACTACAGGGACCAAAATTGTTTGAAATTGTTGGGAGCTGGGCATGCGCATCCACGGCATTGTTTGAATGAAAGAGAGAGACCTTCTGAGTCAGAGAAAGCTGTCAGGCTCAGTCAGACTGGAGCTATAGGAGTCATGTAGAGGAAAAGCCAAGTTTGATTTGATTTCTTTTCCTTTTTTTTTATAACCTCTATTTCTGTTAAAATCATAGGCCTACAGCAGACTGAGAACATGTTCATCTCTATGTACCTGTGTTTAAATTAATTTTATTTCCCTCTACTTTGCCTTATTTTTGCCCACTCAATCTAAAAATTAAATCTCTGTTTATCACATACAAAGTGACGACCTCCAAATCTTTCCACATCGCTGTAAGGCCTTAGCACGTCTTTAGCACAAAGCCGACAAGACAGACTAAAGGACGGACTGACCTTTGCACTGGTGCTGGTGGAAGGGCAGAGAAAGGTGGCTTGTGTCTCCCCTATTCAAGGATTGGGTCAGCTCCTGGCACAGACCAGAGCAACCAGAAAGGCTCCCTAACGTGTACCCCATTTAATAACCTCTATGAGCCACTGTAGGGTCTCACTTTTCTCCAGCTCACTTTCTACACCCAGAGATGCTAAGCCCAGCTCCCTTAAAGGACCAGACCACCCTGCTACACTTGCCAAAGGTGAATTTTGCAGGCTTGGGCCCTTTACAGGGGTGCTGGAACAATTTGTGTAGTAGGGTGCTGAGAGCCACTGAACCAAACTGTAAACCCTGGATAGGATGGAAACCACTGTAAGTCCGGGGAGACGGCAGCATCCCAAGCGCTCTTCTATCCAGCACCTATGGTCCTACAGAAGCAAAATAGCATGTAATATGTTCCTAAGTTAGGAAATTGTTATGCTGTGTGAGTGTGAAGCACCAATGGTGTGTTATATCTCTTGCTGGTATGGAAAGGACATAATGCTCTGCAAGGTCTCTTCAATTTATAACAGCTGTGGTCCTATATGTCAGTATGGGGGGAACACAATTACTACCTAAGGACCAAAACAAAGACAATAATAGCTTCTGGGGTATGTGTGTGATATCGTAGTGCTGCAGCTGATGAATAAGGGGTGGGGGGTTACTGGAGGCTCAAAACTGCCTAGTGACTTCCCCATTATTGGCAGAGGGGTCTGCTCAGTTACCTCAGTTACCTCATGTTTCATTTGGAATACATTTGCTTGCTGCCAGCAGCTTTGCAGTCTTAGTCTCAGACTTGTATTGCCATAGAAACAATCTCTCACCTCCCTCTGTTCGTAGTACATTTTCCTTAAAGGATCTTTCTTCTTTACTTATCCACTTCATCTTTTCATTTGCTACCTCTCTCTTCATTATGTTGTTCCAATTCCCTTGCCTTCTATCTTACTCCACTATAGCTAAATATTTACCTCGTAATCGTTCTCAACTCGCAGCCTCTGCCTGTGTGGCTGTCAAAATCCTCTAATGGTGCATCTTAGCTAGGGAAATCAGGCCAAATAAGCATGTGTATGTGTGTGCGTGCACACATGTGGTACAGGAGGTGGTGTCGTAGGGATAGACTGGAATCAGAGCATCTTGATGTTGATCAGGCCAATTTTAACTTGTACTTGAGAAATAAGGAATGGGACTGTTTTAACCAAAAAGGTAGTGTGGCATTGTGAGGAATTTCCTATCTGGGTCACTTCCTCTGCTCTCCAAATAACTAGAAGAAGACAACAAACAAGATTCTAGGCACTGTGGTCAAATGGAGTCACTTCAGGATAACTCAGCTGGTGATTTTTATTTTATTTATTGTGGGGTTGTTGCCACCTTCTGCTCTCGAATCTACACTTTAAATTAAAAAACAAAACAAAACAGAGACGTCAGTAGCCCTTGTGGTTGCAAAGGTGACTTTCAAATCTTATTAAGAGAGCTTTTCCAAACTACCAGGATTGAGTTTTCAAACATGGATGCTTAATGGTAATAATTACGCCTTGCCAAGAACCCAGCCTTTGCTTAGACACTCCAGCTCTCAGGGAGTTCTCAATTTAAGAGTCCTGGCCTGAACTACCTTGGGGAAACTGAGGCACCGAACCAGGAAGTGACTTGTCCCAAGTTATCCAGCAGGCCAGTCACAGAGCCAGGAATAGAATTCAGATTTCCGGAAGTCCAGTTCCATGCTCTATCTGCTAGGCAACACTGCCTCTCTAGATGATTCCAAGAGGGAATCTCCCAGTTGCAAACTGGCATTGCAGGCTTTTTTTGTATCACTGGATTCAGAGGATCCCCAGAGCACTAGTGATCATTTCCTTAGGTCTTTATTTCTGTAGTGCAGCGTGCAGGAGAATGGAGGGTGACCAACTCTATAGTGTGCCTGCCTTTTCTCTGTTTCTGGCTTGGAACCCCATCTAGGGCAGGAGCTTTGTATTATTAGGATGCCCTTCTGGGTTAACACTCCAGTAGAGCCCCCTGCTGATGTAGGCTTTCCCTTCAGTGGATGATTGTTTAATGACCAGTTCAACCATTCTGTAGCGTCAGGTAACAAAATAACTAGAGATGGTGCTGGGGTGGGGTAGAAAATCTCAAGATGCCACAGGCCTGCTTAGCATGGGTGCCACCAGCATGGATAAATATCTAATTGCTAATGTAAAAAAAGAAGCAATTAATTTTTCCATGTTTCTTTATGCATCAGAAAGATGTGATAAACGGGGAAAAATCGGAATCTGTGCCCCCTTTGCACATCACCCATTGATGTTGAAAGAAAATTCATCATCCATTGATGTTGAAAGAAAAACCAAGTGGGACTATTATAGGTGGGTGGCCCTTCACTTGTTTCTTCTGATGTTGAAACACCTTCCATCCTGTGCAATGAGTTTCGGAGAGTTTCAGACTTCTTCCTTTGCATAGAGATTCTGAGGCTTCTCTTTATTTTCCCCTTGAAGCAGCCATGCACTAAAATCTGTTTGTAGTCTCTTGTTATTAAGATCAACAGTGACACTATAATAGCATAAGACAGTCTTCGTTTTCTGCAGGAATTTCTACCATAGATGAATCTCAGTCCTGTCATATTAAGTGAACAGTCACAAGGTTTAGCCATCCATCAATACAAATCAACCTCCCCATAAACATACTGCTGGCACATCTCATGGGGATTAGGAAGGTTTATTCCTCTACCGTTTCTTTTTTTCTGATGTCAGAATGATATAAGTATAGTTCCTTCAATATTGTGCAAAACTCCACTGGTCACTTTGGTGTCATCAAGTCACTCATAATCCCCTTCTCTCACTCATCTTCTCTTTTTCATGCCTTCCTGCCATGGTATCCCATATACCTGGAACTCCTTCCCTATTTTAACCTATTGGGCTGGCTTCATGTGCATGGATGATGTTGCCCCTTGAAGGGGGCTGTCACAGGGTGGCTCTGTCCGCATCCAGTGTGCCACATTGCCTGGCCTGTTTCTTGAGCTCTTAACCACCAACACACATCATGTTATCACACTTTCACCACGTGTGTATTTATTCTTCACTTGTGTAGTATAACAGAACATTTGCCTGTTTACAGCAGGAAATTTCTACACAGCCTTCTCTCCCCCAGCCCAGGTTCATCCTCTGAGCTCTCACCTGCTTCCTCTTCCTCCTAGTTACTCAGCCAATTGTCTTGTTAGCCCAGTAATTGCCACCAAGTGTCAGTAATTCCCAACACAAACTGGTTAATTGGCTTCAATTAAGCCTGCACTCTTCCCAGGGCTGCAGCAACTGCAGTGACCAGGGTGCTACTAATAGTGCAGTGCCCTGTCACAATGGCTCACACAGACAGTAAGGCAGAGGTCCCCAAACTGTGGGGTGCACCCACCTAGGGGGGCATGGAGGAACATTTTGGGGGGAGGGGCACAGCTGGGGCCTGGGCCAGCCCCTATGGAGGGTGTGGAGGGAACACCACACAGCTCCACTTCCAGCCCCACGCCCAAGGCCGTGCGCCCGGCCCCACCCCAGTCCACAGCTGTGGTCCCAGCCTCAGACTCCTTACCCCTGTCTATCTCCCCCATCCTGGAGCCACGGCTCTGCTCCCAGTTCCGGGGGGCAGAAGATGCATGGACAGGGGTAAGGAGGTGCATGAGGTAAAAAGATTGGGGACCACTGCAGTAAGGGATCTGCAGCTCCTAGCAGCTACAGGACTGCCGCCCTAAGTGGTAGCAGCCTGTGTTTCTGGAACTGAAGGAGCCAGGGTTCCAGTGTTGTTTAAAATGAGACAGTGGCACGGTGTAGACTGGTTCTTATTAGAGACTGTCTGCAGTAATGGGAGAACTGGAAGAGGCAGAGATGTTTTGAATAGTGGGAACAGAAACATGTATTAGCACTAAACTCAAACATATTCTCTAGCCTGTGTAGAGCAGGACAAGCCTTGAGCTGTGCTACGTCAGGTCAATATTTCCCCAGTAGGGCTTATGATATAGACAAGGGATAAACTCCAGGAGACAGATTCTTGCCTTTTATAACTCCATTTGAAGTCAGTGAGTTAGACAAGATACGAATCTCACCCCACTCTGTATTTAAAATCTAGACTCTCTAGTATCAAAGCTCAGGGGGCCAGTTCAGATGTGCTGAATCTATATCATATTGCAGCACCCCTTTAATTGCTGTTGATATTTTTCTGTGATTAAGCTTTTTTCTCTCTGGAGACCTAATTATACAAAAACCGGTTGCATGAAGGATCTATATCAGACATTTAATGAACTTTGCATCTCAGTAGCACCGAGAACCATCAGCACCTACGGATGTTTAATTCATTATCGAGAGCATCCTAGTTTCTGGCCTGAATTCCCACTTGCAATATGACTCCTTTTGACTGCTCCGGCAGAGTGAAGGGGGTCTTAAAGTGGGTGTGACTGTAATTTATTCCCACTTTAGGGCTTCTTTTCACTGTCAGGGCAGTGTAAAAGAGCCTGAGGGCAAATGAGAATCAGGCCCAATATGATGAATAACAAGCACGATATAGCAGATAGAAGTTTTATGCTATCACCTATAAGATAGCTAGCAGCTTTCTACATCTCAGCAGCAATCGGGATGAAGCTCTGCATAAGAGTACATGCTGTCATGGTGGCCAGAAGGTTGAGATTAGAATCCAACACCAGTATTTGGGTCTCTACCCAGCCTGACGCTCCAGGGCAGCTGGACGGGTGGCTGCTCTTTCAGAGGTGCCAGCCTTTGGATACCTGATTAAATGGAAGTCCCTTTTGCCCATCCCTCTTGGCTGCCAAGGTGGCCTATGGCCCTTCCCTGAAGAGTGAAGGGGATTACCCAAATTTCCAAATGAATAGCCCCATTGACCAAGCTGTTGTGGGAGCTATTGCTCGATGCACAATGGCCCCTCCTTTACCTACACAGTCAGTACGCTGCTAAGGGCCTGATCCTGTAAGCTCTTACTGCTGGATGAAGTGCTCACTTCCATGTGTAGTCTCAGTGGCCAAATTCTGCTCTCATTTATACCAGTGTATATCTGGAGTAGATCCCTTGAAGATCACAGATTTATACCTGGGGAAGATGAGCAGAATTTCTTCCATGGAGACCACTTGTGGTAGTAAGCATTGTGATAGGTAGTAAGTGGCTGTAGGATCAGGCCCTTACTTGGGACTATGTAAAGTGCTCTGTGATACCTCGAGTAAGAAAGATGCTACAGAAAACCAACCTGATAAACGCTGATGTTTCATTAAAAAGCAAAAAGTGAATGTCCCCAAAAGTCAGCAACTCCCACAAATTCTCAGCTGTTACTTAAAAAGACTGGTACACAGTATCATTTTATTATGTCCATTGTTTTAAAGGTAACTCTGGAAAAACCTTAATAATTAGAATTTAACATCCTACTCAATGCATTTTCTTTGCAGTCAGTTAAAAAAAGGTGATAAAAATATGCTAAAAATTGCATTGGCGTATCTGTCATAAAATGGTTACAGCTTTGCATGTAATTTGGGGTCAGAAAGCACTCAGAATGAAATTTTAAGAAAACTAATGTAGCGCACACATCTCTCCCCAACTCACACATAAACCACCACAATGTCTGACCCAGTGCCTGCAGTGCTAATATGTCATCTGTATGCACGCAACATATTGTTTGATCAATATTTGAACAAAGTCTGATACTCACTCTCCACTCATCTATGCCGGTGTACTCCCATTGCCTTCCGCAGGATTACTCCCAGTTTACAGAATAATGAGAGGATAATTAGGCCCACAATATCTGCAGTATATTTGCGTATCTGTATTATATAAGAACCAAAATGTACTTGATGAAATACATAATTAGGAAGTTAATCACTGCTTGGATGCTCCCAGAGCTCTCTGTTACAAGGCAATTTATCTCGACAAAGATTCATATGTCTCTATTCTGTTTCCTTCTCCTTTTTCATCTCACGGGATCACATCAGTGCTTCTATCCTTTCTGAGTGTGTATCTGGGAAGATGTAGCTTCCACTATGGTTGTGTTATGTACACATGCATTGCATTGCTTTCACTGTAGATACTTTTATCATACGTGGGTTTTTTGTGATCATACAGGACAAAATCCTTCCTCAAATGCACATAACAGCTGTGCTGTGTTCTGGGGAGTTCTTCCAGGTCTAAGGCAGAGAAAGTCTTCCAACACAACTGGAGCTGTACTGTGTCTGCTATTCCAGCCTGAAGTTTGGAGTAGCCTCTACCATTTACATCTTTTTTCCTCAGCTGAGGTAGGACAAATAACTGGTGAATCCACTGGTGAATCCACTCCCAAATCCTTGCTTTGCACCAGTGACCAGCAAGTCTTCCTGGAGCTGTCCCTCTCTCTGAAGAGCAGAGCCACCCCACTGGTTCTGGCCTTCTCTGATTCCAGAAGAAGAGAGAAGAGTTTAACAAGAGTCTGCTTGCTCGCCAACTATTTGAACTGTATTAATATGTTACAAACCAGGAGAGAATGTGGTCAAGTTCTTATGGCAGGGGCTTAGTGTCAAGATTCCTAAATTCTGTTCCCAGCTCTTCCGTTCACTTGCTTTATGACCTTCGACATGTCACCTGACCTCTCTGTTCCTCGATTTACCTTTCTGTCAAAGGGGGAATAACCACACCTACCTTGCAGGAGCTGAATATTGGTAGACCCCTTGGAGATCCTTGGTGCTGCCCTACCACATATGTGAATATTTGTATAAATGAAGTAGGAATAACCATTTCAAAGGAAAGCTTTAGCAAATGCTTCCACTGTCATGTCTTTGACATGACTCGTGCTGACTCTTGTCTTCCATAAGATAAATGGAAATGGCATATGTTGAATTCTTTTCTAGTCTGTTTGGGGAGGGGAGAGAAAAAATTAGATGACAGCAGTTACTGGCAGGTGAGGCTGACAGAATACAACAGTGCCGCATATAAAATATTTAATCCCACAGAGTAAGATGGTACAATGAAGCTGCCATTGACCTGGGTAACCTTAGTGAATATTGCATAAAGGACCCTCTCTTCTTGTCACTATAAATAAAATCCTGATTATTCATAATGAAATTTCAGTCTTGATGGTCACACTTATTAACAAAAGCATTGAGCTCAAGGATTCTGCTGCTTTATGTGAGCTCCCAGGTCATCTGAAACATGTCTCCATGGGCAACTCTCTTGAAGTGTGCAGGATCTGAGCTCTAGCACTTTTCTCCCCTGGCAGTACCTACACCAATATGGAATTGAAAACAAATATTTGGCACCAGAAAAATGATGCAATGATTTTAAAAAGGGAAACAAAACAAGAGGAACACTACACAGAAAGGATGCAGAAGAAAGAGAGTTAACTTTGGGTATGTCCACACTGCATTGTAAACCTGGGCTTACAACTGCTGGACCCGGGTCTCACAGCTGTGCTAATACATCCATACTGCACTGCACAGACCTTCTGACTTGGGTCTGTGGCTTGAGCTACCTCCACATTGCAAAAATGACAGGACTTGGACCTGAATCGTAGTGGGACTCAGGCTCTGACCTGTCCCTGGCAGGGTCTTAGGACTTGGGTCCTGAGTGCCAGCTGACCTGAGTCAGACTGATTTGTGTGTGAATGGAAGGGGGGTTTGGGCTCAAACCTGAGTCAGAACCCAGGCTTAGTGTGCAATGTGGACATACCCTTAGGGTACACCTGCAGCTGGCCCGTACCAGCTGACTCAGGCTCGTGGGGCTGGGGCTAAGGGGCTGTCTAACTGCAGTGTAGACATTCGGGCTCAGGCTGGAGTCCAAGGTCTGGGATCCATCCGAAGCCCCAGTGTCTACACCACAATTAAACAGTCTCTTAGCTCAATACCTGTGAGTCTAAGCCAGCTGGCATGAGCGTTCCATGGGTTTTTAATTGCAGTGTAGACATACCCTTCAAGGCTTTACTGGACTAATTCTCATTGCTGGCTACTGTTTTACAGTATGTTTTCCTGGACTGCTCCATACGTTTGAATTATGCTGCTTCACATTATGTGAATTTCTCCTTGTGGTGGGGTGTACAGATATTTTTGTGCCCCCAAAAGGATATCCAGAAGCCCAGCCACTCCCTGCTCCAGTGGTGTCTCTTGGAGGAAACCCCAATGAGCCAGATAATGATTTGGAGTCCTCAAAGAAGGGGTGGTGCTCTCAGACATGAGAGGATCAAGGGGCTATTGTGCTGACCAGAAGCCAGAGCAGGTAGCTCTGGGGAAGCATTGGAGCTGCCCTTAATGGTTTTTATTCTTGAGTTTAATTCTGGTTAAACAACAAGGAAAGAAATGCAGCGAGAAGTTGATTAGAGCCAGTTATGGCTCCATGATCCTCATGGTCAGATGTTGCTGTCAGGCAGCTCTAGTGGTTCCCATGATATAGGGTCCTTAATGGTTCATATGCCAGTAGAGGGTTGGTGGAGTGGAACAGAACTCTACCCTGCCCCTTTCCTGCCCTCTCCCACCCCCTACTCTGAGAGATGAGGGTCTCCACAGCAGGGCGAAGTGCTAGCGGTCAGTGCGCCTCTGAGAGAGGAATTATCTGTGGCTGGATTACAGCCCCTTTGCACCACCACCTCAGTCCATCAAAGGACTTGTGACTCAGCTAGAGAATCTAGCCCAGTGACTTTTTCCAAGGTACTGTCAATTTGGGCTAAGCCCATTTGCACTCAGCCAGAGAGGGAGATCTGTCCTCAAACACAAACCTCTAGTCAACTTTCCCTTTCTCCATTCTGACCTCTGACTGCCAGAAGCTGGGGCTGGATGATGGGATGTATCACTCAATAAATTGCCCTGTTCGGTTCATTCCCTCTGAAGCATCTGGTGCTGGCCACAGTGGGAAGGCAGGATACTGAGCTACATGGACCACTGGTCTGACCCTGTATGGCGGTTCTTATGTTCTTATGACCTGGGCCTCCTGCACCCTCTTTGAGCACTAAGCAGACAGACCCAGAAACTGCCAAGTTTAGTGGGAGGAGGTGATGGTGCTGTGGCTAAGAGGTCTCCAAAGAGGTAACATATCACCATGTTGTGATGTTTGCATCAAGACTTCTTGGTGCTTCATCATGTTACAACACAAAATCTCCATCAGATGCTATGTTGGCCTGAAGCTGTTTTAGGAGAAGACCTGTACTCAGTGGAGACTTTAGGAGAATGGTTAGATCAGTCTATCAAATTTCATATACTATATAACTATTCATCTTAGGCTTTACATTTTATACTTCATACAGACCGTGGGACTGCAGCATATAGAAATGTCTCCCTCATTAACCCTTAACATCTGCAAAGTTCTGTACGAATATTAATTAAACCTCCTAACTACTTTATACACAAGTTAGGCTAAATATTACTAGCCTCATTTTACAGATGAGGAAATTGAGGCCATGTTGATTGTCAGTGTTTAGATACAACGAGGCAGAGGTTAAATGGTTTGCCCAAGGTCACAGAGCTGTTAAGTGTCAGAGCAGAATTTAAATCCCAGGAGTTCCTCTGTTCATAACGCTAGAGTCTACCATCATAATTGTGAGCATGATAGGTGGCACCATACACCCTGCCAACAAGTTCAGAGAAAATTATCACACTAGACTGCTTTTAAAATATTTTAAGTGTCTGAATTGAAAGATCTAACTCAGATTCCAGGAAGATGGGGACAGTGGTAAACACCTAGATAATACAGTATGAAAGTGCTGAGCCTGCATGTGAGTAACATTATTCACAAGGGCTTACAGGACCAGGACCAAAATACACAATACACAGCTTGAAAATTTCCAGCTTATTTGAAAAAGACTTAGAGTGCACATTTGTGGTAATCTGTATAAAGGCTCCTGTCATTAGAAGCAGCTAGCAACAGTCTGAGGTCTTCAGGGTACAATCAACCAGTGAGAGCGTGTTCTCATGATGTATTGCCTAATCTTGCTGGGAGCTTTGATTTCTTTGGAGCTGGAATCCCCTCTCTACTGATGGGATAGTTCCACTTAAGCACTGTGTTAGCCTCTTATCTTTGAAAGCTCATTTGACATATTTCTAACTAACCTCTGGACTTCTAAAAATTGTTCACCTTAGACACAACCCCGTCATCTCCAAGCATTCACACAGTATTTACACTACAATGTACATAAAAATAATGAGGAATAGATTTCCGTTGTTAAATATGCAGCTAAATAGGCGCATGCATAAGAACGGAACTATTTTCAGGAGTATGAGACGCAGCGTATTCTAGTGGTTCGAACTGGGGGCTGGAAGTTGGGAGAACCAGGGTAGTCTACCCAACTCTGCCACAGACTTTCTGTGTGTTCTTGATCAAGCCACTTAGCCTCACTGTCTCCATCTCCTTACCTGTAAAAATAGTGATGATAATACCTTCCCCTCCTTTTTATAGCACTTTGAGATCCCCTGATGAAAAGTGCTGTAGAAGGGTACTGTGTTACCTGGAGTACCTAGTTCATCTGGAAAGAATTCTTATTTATTTGTGTGAAATTCTACACACGTAAATGAGGGCCCTCCAGTTGCATATATAGCTTATCATTAATGTTTCAAAAAACCCAAGAAATTTCTGTACTCATAACTACACCCAAGTCAACATCCCTCATGCTCATTTAACATACACGTTTCCTCCAGTTTATGTCTGCGTTTGCGCTATGTACACTTGCAGACATCCTTTGTACCAAGCTGGGCATTATTAGTAGGCAAAAGCTTTTTTTAAAAAATCATACTGACAGAGAGAGCAAATAGTTATGTAACTTAAAACGGGACTGTTTCTCCTCTTCCAGCTCCCTTTTATTTCTAATTTTGTCATACCGATAATTTGGAATTACTTGCTTCTCCAAAACAGTTCAAAAACACATCCTTTGCCTTTATAACCTACTAGCTGGGTAAAAAGAGTTTCTATCTGATTTTAGTTTATATAACAAAAACATAGGGCCTTGCTGGGGATTTATGTAGGCAGTCTGGGCAGATTCTTTTTAATTGTTGAATTTGGATAGTGAGAGAGAAATCGAATTTGGGGCTGTGTCTGGTTCCCAGAATGCGCTATTAAGGCCATGTCTACAGCATGCAGCCTGGTACTGTTACAGCTGTGCTGCTGTAAGATGGCTTGTGTAGCCCTGCTATGGTGATGGAAGAGAGCTCTTCTGTCGATATAATAAAACCACCTCAATGAGCGGTGGTAGCTATGTTGGTGGGAAAGCATCTCCCCACACGACCGCTTATGCCAGCAAAATTTGTGTCACTCAGGGGGGTGTTTTTTCACACCCCCGAGCGACAAACATTTTGCTGACATAAGTGCTAGTTTAGACATTTTTTAATCTGAGTAAGTTTTAGTGATCAGACTTGGATAGAGCATGCTGCTAATCACAGTCTGTGCTACATCTGATGTAGAGTCTATATTTCAACAGTATTCTTTTATTTGTGATTACTTAATTTGGTGCCAAGGATTTTGCTTTATGCATTTTTTCATTCTTTAATTGACTATTTGAGTCATGTCATAAGTTTAATATTAAACACTGAAAATAGTAAACAAAAGGTTAACTCTGGTTTCCTCTCCCTCCTCCCTTTTTCAGGAATGGGGCAGCTGGGGACTAAGGGAGGGGGAAAATGCCTTTGGGATGCAGGCCTCCACACCAAAGTTTTGAGGAATGGATGAGCCCCATGCAGGGGAGGATTTTGTGGCTGTTTGTTGTGGCTTATGGTTAATCATTTGGATTCTTTCATGGTTATAAAGACTTGCTGCTCGCAACAGACTTGACTAGTCTCTGATGTGTCTTGTTTCTGGTGAGTCACTACCATCCCCCATCTGCACAGCTTCTTCAAAGATCTGATTTGTAGACAACCGAGAGCAAAGCTCACTTGATGTGAAGTAGACCTGTTGGTTTACTTGTGTGAGTAAGGCAAACTGCATTTCAAAGAGACTTTGCCTGAATAAAACAAGAGGAAAACTGCAGAAAGGAGCCAGCGAGAGACTCCTGGTGGTAGGGGTAGAAGCAGCCAAAGCTTCTGGGCCTTTAGACATTTAGAGCAGTGGTTCTCAAACAGGGGTACATGCACCCCTGGGAGTACACAGAGGTCTTCCAGGGCGGGTACATCAACTCATCTAGATATTTGCCTAGTTTTACAAGAGGCTACGTAAAAAGCGAAGTCAGTATAAACTAAAATTTCATACAGACAATGACTTGTTTATACTGCTCTGCATACTATACACTGAAATGTAAGCACAAATATTTATATTCCAATTGATTTATTTTATAATTATATGGTAAAATGAGAAAGGAAGCAATTTTTCTGTAATAGTGTGCTGTGACACTTTTGTATTTTAATGTCTGATTTTGTAAGCAAGTAGTTTTTAAGTGAAGTGAAACCTGGGCGGTGGGCAAGATAAATCACACTCCTGAAAGGGGGACAGTAGTCTGGAAAGGTTGAGAGCCAGTGATTTAGAGAACTTCCCACTGTTTTGACTGGACTTTCTCTGCCCTGTGCTGATTGGGTGTTTGCTTCAGCAGCCCTCCAGCTTCCCTGCCCCTCCAACACCAGTCAACACAAAGTTTCTTCACCTCAGGGTATGTCTACTCTTGGAGCCAGAGGTGTAATTTCCAGCTCAAGGAGACAGACCTGTGCTAGCTCTAATTAAGCTAGTGTGATAAAAACAGACTTATGAAGTAATGTTGCCAACCCTTCAGGATTGTCCTGGATTCTCCAGGACTTAAAGACGTATCTTTAATTAAAGACTATGTCATGTGATGAAACCTCCAGGAATATGTCCAACCCGAATTGGCAACCCTAGTACAAGGTACTTACTTGGGGCAGCTATTCCCTCTCACCCTTTGCACCACCACAGCTACTCTTCTATTTTTAGCCCACTACCTCGATCAGAATTAGCGTGGGTACATCTACCCACCCACTAGGTAAAAAAACATCTAGTGTAGCCATACTATGTCAACAGAAGAGGGCTTCTGTCAGTGTAGCTAACTCTGTTCCAGGGAGGTAGTGTTCATGCACTGACAGAAAAAAACCCTTCTGCTAGTATAATTTCCATAGTGATAGAACTTTTGCAGGACCATTGAGCTTGCTTAAATTCCCTTGGATACAGCATTTTTCATATCCTGTTCTAATTTACTGTATAGAGTTGTGAACCATTAAATAGCTACGATATTCCAACAGAGAGGTGGCTGCAATTCAGTTGTGGATTGGGTGGTTTCCTTGTGTCTGTGTATAGTTCTAAAATGCTTTGAGATTCTAACAGATGAAAGGTGCAATATAAATATAAAATGAATGTTATTTTATTAATTTTTAAATATTTTTTCACATGGAGCTGCACTGAAGAGGTCTCTTGAAAAACTTCCTGGTTGATCTAAAGATCCTCCTGAGTCCTTAGGTTGCCCTTGCTTTTGCTTTTATTATAATTTCTTCTAGGAGACACTGACTTTCCCATCGCTGGAACACACTGACTCCTGCCTGCCACATTGATTAAGCAACTTGCCACTCAGTGTTACAAAGGGAAAGCTTTCTACTGGCTTTCTGATGTGCTGTCTGGTCTCTCATGGCCAGCTATCAAATGACATATTCATGTGGCTGGTTGATTCTTAACACAGAATCACTGTAAAACAGCCTGTCTTGAGTTCTTTATCTAGCAAGTGGCACTGTCCTTTATACATAGGGACCTCCTTGTATAGACAGGATCAAGGTTACTTCTTAGCTTTCCCTTTTCTGGACAGGGTCAGATTAAGTTACTAAAAGTTATTTATAACTGTGAGGTGGGTTGCTAAATATACTAAATTGAAAGGGGAGTCAAGTTCTATAACAGAAAATATATGGAAAAATGCATTAGCTTATTTTGCTATAACAAACTCAAATATAACATTTCAAGTTTGTTACATGATTAAGGCTGGTTTTGTTTACATATATATAATCACACGTACTGACTGGTATGTCATTATATATATAAATAAATCACACGTACCTCCTGGCATGTCTTATATTACGATGCATGGTATACATATGTCTTATTTTATTAAAGCATGGTATACATTGCTAAGTAATGTGGTTTTATGGATCCCTAAATTGTGGTTTTATAGATCTTCTGTCACATCTTTGAAAAAAAAAAAAGTACAAAGAAAAAGTGCTATTCCCCTTGTTGGATACATATGACTTAGCTGATGACTGTGGTGACTGTTTAGTTGCCATGGATCACTAACTCATTTTAGGTGTTGAGTGATTCAGAGCAATAATTTTTAGATCCCCCCCCCCCCCCAAAATTATTCTGTTTGCTCTAGTGTCCATTTGCCTATGTTGGAATTCAGCTGCTAAAACAAAATTGGGTACCAACTTTAATTTAATTTCACCTCCTGCCATGAGAGAGGTACTAGGGGCTCAGCTCTGACAGGCCTTAGCAGCATAGCTGCAACACTGAGAGAACTCTTGGTATCTGGATCTTTGTACCTTTGTACTGGGAATAAGACAGATTTGAACTACCTGCTGTAATGGTACTGGTGGCTTGAGAGATGCTTAGCTAGTAAAAATTCAGCTGTGACATTCAGAACTTGATATTAATGTCTGTAGTTTCCTTGTTACCTACTTTACAAGGAGCACCTGCATTTCTGTATTTACCTGCAATGGGTGTATTTCTTTTGTTTCTGCAGGAAGATTTACAAGAAGGAACATGGCCAGTTCACATGCTAATGAAGGTGCAATCAGAATATTAAAGAGCCACAGTAAAGGAGAGTGAAGGGGAAAATGAAAATACAAAATGCTTTAGTGGGCAATCTGGGTGGCTCAGGAGACTGACTACAGAGCCTTTATGCTGCCAGTTCAACTCCAGTCCGGGCTGGTAGTGAATGTCTTACTCAGCGGAGAGCTTGTGAGTGGCCTTTGTGAAATGAGGTTGGTGGGCTGTACGCCCTCTCCAATGGACAGATCTCTATCTCAGATCCCACCTGCACAGCTGGCTCTAACTGGCTGTTTTAGCAGGAGCAGGATTGGAGGGATAGGGATATTGACCTGCCCTCTCACCCCTGAAAAGACGTATGGTGTCCAGTACTGTCAATAAGGCTGCACAAAATTAGAACTTTTGAGAGTGGTTATTTCCTTTCAGGTGATTTGATACCTACAAAATTTAAAATCATGTGGGTTTGGTTGGTTGGTTTTTGGGTTTCTTGCACCAAAACTTGCTTTTTTGCATGGTGCGATGTGAACACTCATCTTTATCCCAACAAAATTTCCAATTTAAAAAATGTCAAGTTTTTGCTTCAAAAATAAGCCTGCTTAAAGTTAAAACAAGTCCACTGAAATTCAGATGATCCTATTTTCCAACAAAAACCTGACATTTCGCAACCTTTATCTCAAAATTGGAAGGAAACTGAAATTAAATCTGAAAACATCAGATTTTGAGATGTAAAAAATGTTGCCTTGAATACTTCACATGGCTCTAGCTGTCAGTTTGGCTTCTTTTGCCCTCCCTAAGGGCCCTGTCCTGCAAGGTGCTGAACCCCATCAGTTCTCACTGAAGGCAATAGGAGTTGAAGGTTTGCGTTTGCCAACACTTTCCAGGGTAAGTCTTTGAACCCCTGCACACAAAGTATTTACACACACAGAGGAAATGCAATGTTCATGTAGTAACATACCAACTCACAGCGGCACCAGGCCCTGCCAGAACAACAGATGCAAAACCTGCAGACATGTCTCCACTGCTACAGTGATCAGCACCCCCCCCCACAACACACCTTTCAAGATCCATGGGTGCTATACATGCCTATCACAACATGTGTTCCTCATCCAGTGCACTAAATGTCCCAAAACCAACTATGTGGGTGAAACCGGACAAGCACTATGCTCTCAAATGAACTCTCACAGGAAAACAATAAAAGACAAAAACACCCTATCACCTGTAGGCGAACACTTGTCACAAAGTGATCACTCTATGTCGGACCTCTCAGTCCTCATCCTCAAAGAAAACCTGCACAACACCTTCTATAGTCAAGAGCTTAAATTCATCATTCTGCTAGACATCAAACATCATGGACTGAAGAGAGACAGGCTTATTAAAGTATCTGTAACCCACTAACCCTCTCTTTTTTCCTTGTGACTGCAGAGGTGTTTACAGGCCACCAGGGCTGGCTCTAGGTTTTTTGCCGCCCCAAGCAAAAAAAATTTTGGCTGCCCCCCACCCCAGCCCTGGTCTCTCACCCCCACACCCCCACCAGTGCCCTCCCCCACCCGCACCCCCTGCCACTCTAGCCCTGGGCTCTCTCTCTCCCCCACCTGCACCCTCTGCTGCCTCAGCCCTGGGCTCTCTCTCTCCCCTACCTGTACCCCCTGCTGCCCCAGCCCTGGGCTGCTGCCCCAGCCCACCCCACCCACACCCCCTACACCCCAATGCTGGGCTCTTCCCCCCACCCCATCCCACCTGCACCCCTGCCGCCCCAGCCCTGGGCTCCCCCCCACCTCCAGCCAGTCCGGCGCTGGCAAGGTCGGGGTAAGCAGCAGGGCTCCCGGGCGCGCCTCAGCCCAGGGTCCCTCCAGCCAGGGTTCCTGCCTCCAGGACCGGCCGGGACCCGGGAGGGCAGAGCCAGGGGCCCGCCCCGGCAGGGGGTTGAGGAGCCAGGGCAGGGTAGCCCCAGAGGGAGCGGAGCCCCGGAGTGTGGGACAGCGGGCACTGCACGGCAGCGCCCCGCCCTCTATGGCCCCACTGCTGCTGCTTCTGGCTGCCGTGCTGCAGTCCCTGGACAGCTCGGGCCGCTTCGCCCAGGCCCAGCTGTGGCGCTGAGGGACAGCTGCCCTGCGGCACACGCAGGTGGCTCCGTGTGCCCCGCGGGGTGGCCCCCAGCCCGAGTGTCCCCCGCTCGGAGCCTGCCCAGCCCAGCCACAAGGTGTGGGTGCTGCTCCCCCGCAGCGCGAACCACAGCGGCCCCAGGGTGCCCCCACCCATGATGCACTGCTGCTACCAGGGTTGGCTCTAGGCTTTTGCTGCCGGAAGAAAAAAAAAAAGATGGCCAGAATGCTGCCCCTGGAAATGTGCCGCCCCAAGCACGTGCTTGGTTTGCTGGTGCCTAGAGCCGGTCCTGCGGGCCACTCTGCCTTGAATGGTCCCTTACAATATGCACTAACTACTTATGCTAAACAATCTGTTCCACTTTGCATTTTGCTGTGGGGCTGGGAGTTTCTTTCCCTGACCTGAAGAAGAGCTTTGCGTGGCTCAAAAGCTCCTGTCTCTCCCCCACAGAACTCGATATGGCCTCACCCACCTTTTCTCTCTAAGGGCAAAAAGCTGACAATTCATGCGTTCTGATTACTCATTCTGGAAGTGTTTGATATTAAATGGGGTGGGACGCAACTGGCACAGCTTGACAGGATGTTTGTTCTAATGTGACACATTCGTTGACACAAATCTGAAAATGTAACTCCCTTCATGACAAGCAACTGCCCTGTTGTGTGGCAGTTCTGTGCCAAAAACATTATGGGTAAATTCTCCACTTCCCCTCCTAAAATCTGTTACGCGTAGGAAGGCTGAAGTGTTCTACCCCAGAAAAGGCAGAGTGACCTCTGGGTCTGCAAAGTCTAGTGCTTAGGAACCATGATGAGAGGCATTAGGAGTCCTATTGTCCCTTATATGGTTACCCACAGGAGTAGACAGTAAGCTCTTTAGGACAGGGGCTGCCTGTTTGTTCTGTGTGCATGCAGAGTCTAGCACAGTGTGGTCCTGGTCTGTGACTAGGAGGGCTGCTAGTGATTACCACAGGACAAATAATAGATCATAATAACAGGGGACGGGAAGCTCCTACAGTGTTCACAGCTGTGGAAACGGCAAAGAGGCCCATCTCCTTATGACTAATGGATCTGCAGAGGTCAGGAACATCCTTATGGAAACCCTCCTGCCTCCTCCAACTCTCAGAAAGTGTAACTCCTGCCAGGAGGGAGCTGTGCTGCTAGGAAATCTCCAGTAGCCACATCCCCTGCTGGAACATGCTTTCCAGGAAGGGCTGTTCCCTCCGCAGGGAGGGGGGCAAGTGAAGAAGCTATGGCTGACAGGGACAGTACTCATTTACGCACAAAGCCTGGAGAGCTTTGAAGGGTGAGGGATGAGGCCAGAGTGAGCAGACATTTCTTCCCCTCCCAAGTATAGTCACCAACCCCCACAGAGGCTAGTTCTACCCCCTGTGTGTGCCCCCCACCTGGATTTGCTAGGTTTTTGCCCCTTCTGTCCATGGAAGCAGAAGGCATAATAGGGCCCTACATAAACATGAGTTAACTTTGCAAGCACCAGGAGCATGGTTCTAATGAAGCAGCAAAGAATCCTGTGGCACCTTATAGACTAACAGATGTTTTGCAGCATGAGCTAGGATGGGGCCCTGTTCCAGCAGCTGAGTGAAAAACCAAGGGAGGAGAAACTGGTTCTGTAATTGGCAAGCCATTCACAGTCTTTGTTTAGTCCTAAACTGATGGTGTTAAATTTGCATATGAACTGGAGCTCAGCAGTTTCTCTCTGAGTCTGGTCTTTTTTTTTTTTGGGGGGGAGGCACCTTAAAATCTGCTATTGTGTGGTCAGGGAGGTTGAAGTGTTCTCCTACAGGTTTTTGTATATTGCCATTCCTAATGTCTGATTTGTGTCCATTTATCCTTTTCCTTAGAGACTGGCATATGATGGCATATATTACATTGGTGGACGTGCAGGTGAATGAACCGGTGATGGTGTGGCTGATCTGGTTAGGTCCTGTGATGGTGTTGCTGGTGTAGATATGTGGGCAGAGTTTGCAGTTGCTGGTTCTAATGTGCGTCTTTCAACATCACTAGATGGCACTGCAGTTTTCTTTATTCTATTGGCAAATGTAACTTTAGTAACAGTTTAGGCTTATTTTGATTGTGAAAGCAGAAGCCTGGTAGGGAAGATTTGGGGCCATGGCTGATGGGTATGAGCTGTGCTGATTCGCTGGCCCACAGCTGCACGTGAGGCAGTGGGAACTACAATCACTTCTCCTGTCCATACCCTGCTGTAGCCACCAAATAGCCACGGCTGCACTGGGTACTACAAATTGGTGCTGTGTGGATTCTGAACCTCCTTTATATGTGGCAGAACTTCCCACTGAGTCCATGTCAGGGTGTAACATAAACTGAAATGTTTACATTCTAGCCAGGTGGCCGATTCAGCCAGGGATACATTTGGCCCATCCTGTCGATCTGAAATATACAACCAAGGACAGTTATTTATACTTCTGTAAAACTGAGGCTGGTGGGAAGCAGTGCAACTGTTGTTTTAATAGCAATCAGGAGGGGCGGGAGGCAGAGTGAGATGGAGATGAGAATGCAAATGTGACAAGGACTGAGAAATTATTTAGGATGCATAACCCAAAGCAAATGCATTCTTCAGTAACATTGTGCAAGTAACCCCATTAGTACTGTAAACATACCCAAGCTGGAACTAGCTATGAACAGCTGCTGTGAATAACCTTACACTGGAATTCTGTCCCTGCATTAGTCTGCAGAGGACACCGAAATCAAAGTGAAGATGCGTTTATATTTCTGGGCATGAATGAAACCTATATCATTGAAAATTACATATACACCTTTAGGGGGGTCTACGACTGCCTCTGTCAATCTGCCTCCATCTCATGCAGTGGTTATTCACAGAGCTTCGGAATGAGCTGGAGGTCCTTCTGAAATATAATCTATGTCAGTCAAAGGCCACCAGGGCACTGTCTCTTTACTGTGGAATTATGGCATTCATATTAGCAAGTCTACTAAGAAATTCATCTTCAGGAAATGTGCACTCTGCAGAAATGTCTCATGGAAATTAGATTTCAAGAGGCGAAAATAGCACAATGCCATGAGATTACAGAAGGTGGAGATGCTTTTTTGTGTTTTCCCCCATTCTCCCAGCAATAAATTTTTCCCTCTGGCACAATTTGAAGACAATAATTTACTTTCATTAATTTATTGTCTACCTGTTACGGAACATTATTTTGATGAGTTTTTTAAAAACACGAGCACTTTTTAAAAATCACGCTTTCTTCATAAATCTGCCAGAAAGATTTAATACAAGTGTATATGGACAAGCCACGTGGCTCGAACCATATAACCTTGAGATAACAGACTTCCTCCTGCTCCCTACTTACTGGAGCAGTAGCCGTCACCAGCCTCTCATTGCTTCACCTTGGAGTGCTTCAGAGCCATCAGGAATGAGATTGTGCCCAGCTCTACTTAATCCCCTGGTTAAAACTGTTCTCAAAATGTTATTAAAATCCTGCCTACCTGAAAGACAGTCCCTCTCCCTGTGACATACAGGCGCAGTTACAGTCCACAACAGCACCTGAGCTGAATCCCCCTCACTCGAAGAGAGCAGCGGCTGGCTGGACGTTCTCTGGACAGTGCTTCTCCCCACCTTGGTCAGAAATAGCCCAAACCTGATGGCCTGTTAGGTGTGATGGCTGCCATCTTAACACTCCCTCCATACTTCTTCTGGATAAGAACTTCCTGAGCGACTAAGGTTCATATGAGTTTGAAACCTGGATGAGCCCTTATTTATGTGCTGTCTGCTACCTTGTGCAACACACTGGGGCTTGATCTGGGAACCTCTAGGGCTATCGACATAATAAGTGTCTACAGCTTGAGTTAAAGAACCAGGATCTGTAACTGAAGGCTGTAGCAGTCTCAGGGTCCTCTGTGGATTGGGCATGGGGGGAGGCATGTAACATTGACATCTTCTGTGACTTTGGGCAAGTTACTTAACGCAAGTGCCTTGGATTTCCCATCTGTAAAATGGGAATCACAATATTTATCTACCTATACCACAGTGTTGTACAATGTGTGTAAAGAACTTTCAAAAAGTGCTACCTTCTAAATGCTAACTGCTGCCTTTTTCCTCCCCAGAGTCCTATTTAGAGCTGCCCAGCCTCAACAATAAATTGAAATGGAACTTTTTTATCACTATAATGAATACATTAACTTATGCCAGGGTGATTTAATGATATGGTATGATTTCCTATAGAAGGTGGTTTTGAATATTTAATGATACAACCTTAGCTAGAGCTTTTCACTTCTACAGATGCCATAGCAATTATGTTTTAATGTAAGGATCTCGATATTTTAGAATCAAAGGAGGAACTATTCTTTGATGCGAGCACAGCATTCCTTCTGGTTTGCTGACGTCCTTTCAGGAGACAAGGGATCTAATTCTTCACAGCCTTACACCTTGTAGACTCACTTGCGCTTGTGCACAGTGGGTGTCAAAGGCTGGCATTCTGATCTTGTAACATAACACACTCATTTTGCATCGGTACATGCTGCTACACAAAGTGGCAATGATGGAGAATCAGACCCAAGGACTCAGAGAATACTCAGCTCTTAAGGTCTTCAAAATATGATACTGAAATTCCTTGTTCTCAGTTCAGCTCTGTGGCTTTGTCTACCTTACAGAATTAAACAGTTACTGAGCATGGCTGTCAACCAGTTTAACTGAACTGGGACAGCTAAACTGCAAACATAGACAAGGGCAAACTAAAGAGTGCTGAAGGCAGTTAGGCCTTGTATACACTTGCAGATGCAACAGACTTGAGAGAAAACCAAACAGAGCTTAGCTCTAAGAAGGTCTTTCCATTACTTAGCCATAGCTGGACCGAGTGTCTTAGTTCTGGTTCAACCTTTTATAGCCCTTAACCACGCCCCTTTTCCCATCAGACATTACTTCAGTTAGAGAAAAAATAAACTATACACAGTGGTGCTGCACCCCCTGGCATGAAGTAGTCACAACAAACACCTAATACATGATGTCCATGGTTTTCCATGATTTCTGTCATCAGCACCCTCACTATAAAAATTGTTCCAGAACCCCTGGACCATACACCTGATGTAGTGGAGTTGGTGCTGTCCTGCAAAGCCCTGCCTTGGGTTATACTTTTGTTTGTGTACAGACACTTCCTTGAAGCAGGATACTTGACTGAAATGGAGTCTTCCTGTGGCACAGATAAATACCATGTCTTTAATTCCTTTTTAAACTAGTAAGCATGCTCCTAGCCTTATGATATGTAACATTGTCACACTTATCTATTCTGAGAATCTTTCTCCTTGCCTCGGCCCTTATGCTTCCAGACTGAGATGGAACAAAGGTTTAGTAGAAGGAGCAACCTGGCCAAAAAAAAATAAGAGAGAGAGAGAAATTGTAAGGATTGCTGGGACTAAAACCCATGTCTGGGAGCAGCTGACATTGGCCCATTGCCACTGGGAGGCCATGCAGAGCCTCTGCCAAAGAGCCCTAGGGAGATTAGGTGTCACAGGAAGTACCACCCAAAAGGGCCAGCATCTGCAGCCCTCTGATTGGCTCACACTTACTATTTAACCCTTGAGGATGCCCCAGAAAGCTGTCTGGTCAACCACACAGACTTCTGGCTTGCTGCAGCTCCAGACCTTGCCTCACTTTTAAGTCTCCAGCCTTGGTCTGACTCTGACCCTGACTCTTGCCTCTTGCCTTCCGACTTCAGCCCAGTAACTACTCCTGCTCTTCGGTCTCCAACCTTGGCTTGACTGCTACCTTGACTTTTGCCTACTGATCCCAGCCCTTGCAGTTACTCTGATCCTTGTTCTGTGACTACCACCTCATGGCTGTCCTTGATACTGTAACACCAGCCCAGCAGTGACCCCTAGGCCAGACTGCCTATGCCTTGATCTCTTAAGGTTCGTCAAGACCCCTTTCGACCCCCCCCCTCCTCACACACACACAAAAGTCCCTTAGCAGGGTTATGTAAGGGGCAGGTCTATCGCCACCCAAGGGACACCAGGGGGTACCGGATGAGCAGGAGCAAATTGCCCAACTCTGAACCAAGAACCATGTGCTGTGGGCCCCAGTGACACAGCTCCTAGCGGAAAATCAGACACTCCACAAGCAGCTGGCATGCTCCCAGGAAGAAAGGGCTGTGCTCCAGGTTCAGGTTGGGCCACTGCCCTCCAAGGATCCCATGGTACCATCACCTGAGCGTTTTGATGGGAACTGCCTGAAGTTCAGGGGTTTTCTGAACTGATGCCCATCACCTTTTCCCGCTCCGCGGTCAAATATAACCCACCAGCCAGTCCCAGGGTGGGACTGATGCCAGCTTGCTAGGGGGAGGGGCGCCCCTGCTCCGGAGGTGCTCCATTTATAATGGCACCCTGGGATTTCTCCCAATTTGCCCCTATGTAAGGCTGGCCCTGCTGGGCTCCTTTAAAAGATGGGAGGGAATCCTAGATGGCAGCAGCTAGCCAGAATGAACTGCTCCTAAAACTAAGTCCACATCTTCTTGATAAAGTACCAGGATTGTACAGAAGATTTTGAATAGAAAAATGTGGACATGCTGCCTCTGAACTGAGACTATGACAGCCCCATAGGCCTTCAACCCAGAGTGAAGGCCCTTATGATGGATCTATGGAATGTCAGAACCGGAACTGGCACCCTTCAGGTGTATATCCAGGAAAACCTGGTCAAGGGCTTCATCTGATGTTCCATCTCCCCAGCAGGAGTTCCGATTCTTTTCATCAAGAAGGATGTATTACTGTTCCTGTGTTTAGACTACTGGGCTCTAAACCAAATGACAGTGTGAAACAATTATTCCTGCCCCTAATCTTGAGGTTGCTAGATTGTGTGCCATCTTTCAGAATTTTCACAAAACTGGACCTCTGGGAGGCTTACATCCTAGTGCGGATTAGGTCAGGACACAAATGGAAGACTGCCTTCCAAACCCACTATGTGTACTTTAAATACTTAGTAATGCCATTTGGCCTGACCAACACTCCTGTGACATTTCAACACTTTGTGAAGGATATGTTTTAAAGACATCCTGGACCAGTATATAGTTATCTATCTTGATGACATACTTGTGTTGTCAGAGAACACCGAGCAGCATTGTTACTACGTCCATTCTGTCCTGGAAAGACTATGGGAGCACAGTCTGTATTTGAAACTACTGAAATGTATCTTTTGACCAATGCTCCACAGAATTTTGGGTTATATACTCTCCCCAGTGGGCATTAAGATAGACATGTCTGGAAGCTAGAGGCCATCCACAGTTGGGCTGTGCCCAGATTCTCCTAGAAGTTGCAACACTTCCTGGGCTTTGCAGACTTTTACTGACAGTTCATTCTGGGCTTTCAGGGCAAATGGCCCCCATGACAAACCTCCTCTGCAAGGCTGTCAGATTTGTTTGGACACCTGAAGCTCACCATGCCTTTGAACAGCCCAAGGCCACTTTCACCACTGCTGCCATTCTGGCACACTCAGACCCAGCCCAGGCATTCATAGTGGAAGTCAGTGCATCCCCTGTAGCCATTGGGGCAATACTCTCTGAGGCATGGGCCACAGAAATTGCTTCTCCCCTGCTCACATGACTCCTGAAAACTCACCCCTGCAGAATGAGATTATGAAATACTAGATAAACAACTGCTCTCAATTAAATAAGCTTTCAAACAATGGTGCCATCACCTCAAGGAAGCCTAACACCTGATGCAAGTCTGTTCTGACCAGAAGAACCTAGAAGGCTCAAGTGTTGAATCCAAGACATCTCAGGTGGGCATTATTTTTCTCTCAGTTTGACTTCATCATCACCTATTGCCCAGGAATGGGAATGTCAACACTTTATCCTGAAAGGGGGAATACTACCTAGAGAGTGAGGAGCCTGACCAAGAATGATCCTATTTCCTAAAACCTTGCAATTTCCTTAGCACCAATGTACACCAAGACCTGATGGGTCTAATCTGATCCACCTTGCAGGACAACCCATTACTCAGGAACTGATGGAACAGCCTGAGCAAACAAAAACCAGAACCAAAATGCAGTGCTTCACACAGGACTGGGTCACATATGTTGACAGGCACATATATGTTCCGCCAGGGTGCCCCTAGAAGGAGGTGATTCACCTCTGCCATGATACACTGTTGGTGCGCCTGCTGCATGGCTTCCCATTTCTTCTCGCAGCAAGGGCGGTTTAGGTTGGACATTAGGAAAAACTTCCTAACTGTCAGGGTGGTTAAGCACTGGAATAAATTGCCTAGGGAGGAGATGGAATCTCCATCATTGGGGATTTTAAGAGCAAGTTGGACAAACACCTGTCAGGGATGGTCTAGATAATATTTAGTCCTGCCTTGAGTGCAAGGGACTGGACTAGATGACCTCTTGAGGTCTCTTCCAGTCCTATTATTCTTGTGACCCCATATGTGAGCCAAAGTCCATGATGACACTGATGCTTGTAATGGGTGTGAACACCAAGATGCCCCACACTAAGCCCCAGAGCTCTTTAGTACCCCTGGAGATCTCAGATAGATCCTGGGCCTCAATCCTCCGGACTTCATAATGGAACTCGTTGACTCTGATGGCCACATGATGGTCTTGGCCATTGTAGACAAACTGACCAAAATGGTGCACTGCTTCTCCTGTGCTGGCCTGCCCTCTCTTGAAACAATGACCTAGCTCCTGGTGGTGCATGTTATCTGTCTCCAGAGGGCTTCCAGATCATATCATCTCAGGCTGAGGCCCACAGTTTGTCTCATACTTTGGGCACAAAATGCTTCAGTTACTGCATGTTCTTGCTTTTACCTTTTCCATGTACCACCTCTACACAGATGGGCAGATGAAGAGGGAGAACCAAATACTAGAGCAATAGTTAAGGTGTTTTGTCAGCTATCACCAAGATAAATGGTCCTCCCTCCTGCCTCACACTGAGTTCTCGTACAACAATTCTGACCACACCTCCATGGGACAGAGTCTCTTTTTTCACAAATTATGGGGTCCACCCTTGATTCCATTTGGCCTTACTGGTGGCCTCCTCAAACCCAGCAGTTGCTGACTGAATCCAACAGATTCACCACATGCAGGAGGAGCTGAAGAACCATCTCAAATGCAAAAAAGGACAACAAGCGGTACATGGACTGTTGATGCCAAGAAGGCCCAGCTTTCCCCCGGGTTTGAAGCGGTTTCCATTATATACAGGGTTTACAGTTTGGCTTAATGGCTCTCAGCATCAGGGGCGGCTCCAGGCACCACTGCAGCAAGTGCGTGCCTGGGGCGTGCTGCAGGGGGCAGCCTGTCGGTTGCTGTGAGGGTGACAGTCAGGCTGCATTCGGTGGCATGCCTGCGGGAGGTCCGCCGGTCTGGCAGTGGGGACACTGAAGACGCGGCCCCAGCGGACCTACCGCAGGCATGCCGCCGAATCTGCGTGACCAGCAGACCGCCCACAGGCGTGCCGTCAAAAGCTGCCTGACTGCCCTGCTTGGAGCAGCAAAAATCATAGAGCCTGATTGCCATGCGTGGGGCTGCAAAAACCATAGAGCCGCCCCTGCTCAGCACCCCCACTATAAAAATTGTTCCAGCACCGCTGGCGTAGAGAAGCAGATAGGCATCTATTGAGATTTCCAAAACGATGTAGGAGACAACTCCCATTGAAATCATTTTTAGGAAGCTGAATATCTTTAGAATCTGGCCCTTAACCCACCAGAATCAGGCCTGATTGCTGCTGGGCACCTGCAACTCCTGTTGATGCTAAAGAGGGCGTGGATATGCAGTATCTCTCCGAATCAGCCCAGTGCTAGTATTTATGAGATCTATGAGGAGTTAATGGTTGTGTGATAAATGCATTCAGTCTCTCTCTTTGATATATGTGTTTGAAAAAAAGTATTTTAGTGATATGGCTCACTTCCCAGTGCTCTGAGAAAGTCACATATGTCCGCTTTCCTGCGTAATCTGATAATTTACTGCAATTAGTGTTAGAAATATTTCTGAGCCTCCAGTTACAGTAGTTAACCCGTATTTGTAAAATAAATATTTTCCTTCACTGTCACATTGCCCAGTGTTATGTGATCATGTAATGAAAGGCCCTATTGCAATGCATGCTGTGTGCTCACATGAAGAGTTAAGGTTTTCTGAGGGAGCTTTGCCACTGAATTTCCTAATTTGCTTTTGTGGGTTTCAATTATGAGTTTAATGTTTGTTAGCTTAGACTTTTTCAATTTAACATTGAAATTTAAGGTTGATTTTTGATCTCAGTAGGTTCATTCCAGCTGCCTGTCCTTTGATAATTGATTTTGGAGGTATCTGATTATTTTGTGCCTATTCTGGCATCTGGCCAAATTAGTCATTAATCCATCCTACCTTGCTCCTACTCATGCCCATCTTTAAAAGAATATATTAAATCATAACTGTCTATTATGTCCTTAGAGACCTCATATCTTTCCTCCCCCTCCTTTTTTTGGTTGATAGGTTTTTTTCTTTTTAGTGCTTATGAAGGCTGCTGGATTCACAGCCTTGGAGACTGAAGTCCTGTCTCTTCAGAACAAGCACAGCTTTCTCACACTGCCCTGCCAATGTAGCTCAAACCTGGTGGGACAAGGTCAATCTCCAGGCCCATTTAATCCTTTGCTGAAATGAGAGTTGATGGAACAAATTAATGACTGGGGACTGGCGGTGCTGATGGGGATTTGGATGTGGACTTTTCACTAGGACCTTGACTGAGTCCACCAGACACATTTTATGGAAACCACTGAACAGTTACAACCTACCTGGGCTGGTAAATGTAAATGTAAAACAACACCACAACATTGTATTGTTCCAAAGATATTTCAGTTGATTGTGGTGTAGCCTCATGGGTTTCCCTCAACTTGCTATTCTCTTGGGGTGAAATTCATCCCAGTGCCTAGGCCCTGAGGTGGCTCCCTGCACAGAGATGAATGTCACCCTTGATGAGTAAAATGCTGACTATTAAGCACTGCATAGTAAAAAAAAAAAAAAAAAATTAAAAAAGACAATAGATTTCTTTAATCCAATAAATGATAGTTTTTCAGTCAGATTTTAAATGATAAATGGTATGGCTCTCTTTTAAATAAGATGGTTCTATTTTGTTCCTTGTACATCAAGGAATCTGAATTCTGTAGATTCAGTGTTCTGGGAGCCCACACTTGGATTTCTCATCATGTGTATGTTTCTGCCTCTCCAGCAAATAGGATCAAATTTACTACCCCCTGGATTAGTACTAGCCTGAAATCTTACTATGCTGGTACCAACGGAACGATAAGGGCATCACAGTGAAGACGTCTTTCCTCATTTATGGGGTTGTAAAGTGCTTTGAAAACGTAAGAGTGCATTGAAATAGTTTAACATGATATCTGTACTCATTGTGGTCTTTATTTTAATAATGGGATTTGGAATGATAGCTTAGTATAATAAGTAAGTTTTGAAATATCTACACTTCTTAGATCATAAGTAACACTGACTTAGGCCCGGATCCTGTAATTGGATCTGCCTGGACAGACACTTACTCCCAAATGGAATTGCACTGAAATTATGGCGCTTGGCATGGATCAAGGTCCTATCTATGTGGAGCTGGTTGAATGATCTGGGCCTTCATGTTTATGATCATGTCTTCCTCTTGTGTCTGGCCCAGGAGGCTGATAAACTACAACTTTCTGACACCTAAAGGAGCTTTTCTTTAGCTTAAGTGATAGAGGTCTGTGCTCTTGATGCTGAAGATCCCAGGTTCAGTCAGGGCCGCCCAGAGGATTCCGGGGGCCCGGGGTCTTCGGTGGCGGGGGGCCCTTCCGTTCCGGGACCCGCCGCCGAAGTGCCCCGAAGACCCGCGGCGGGCCCCCCCCGCCGCCGAATTACCGCCGAAGCTGGACCCGCCGCCGAAGTGCAGCCCGGTCTTCGGCGGTAATTCGGAGGAGGGGGGCCCCCGCCGCGGGTCTTCGGGGCACTTCGGCGGCGGGTCCCGGAAGGGAACGGCCCCCCGCCGCCGAATTACCGCCGAAGACCGGGCTGCACTTCGGCAGCGGGTCCCGCTCCGTCTTCGGCGGTAACTCGCCAGCGGGGGGTCCTTCCGCCCCGGAGCGGAAGGACCCCCCGCCGGCGAAGACCGGGAGCAGAAGAAGCTCCTGCACCCGGCCCCGCAAGAGTTTTCCGGGCCCCCTGGAGCGAGTGAAGGACCCCACTCCAGGGGCCCCGAAAAACTCTGATGGGGGCCCCTGTGGGGCTCGGGGCCTGGGGCAAATTGCCCCTCTTGACCCCCCTCTGGGCGGCCCTGGGTTCAGTCCCCACAGATGATCATAGTGTCTGTGTGTGAGCATTCATTACACTCGTATCCTGGATAATTTACTCATCTCTTTGTCTCATTGACTTAGCGTGATTCAGTTTTGTGAACTTCAGCATGTCTTTCTGATGAGGCTTTACAAATGACATGCATACTAAAGATCTCATAACAGTTTTTATAGAATCATATAGTGTATGCCTGTAAGAGACCTCAAGAGGTCATCAAGTCCAGCCCCCTACACGGAGGGAGGGCCAAATAAACCTAGGCCATCCCTGATGGGTGTTTGTCCCACCTGTTCTTAAACATCTCCAGTGATGGGGATTCCAAAATCTCCCTTGGAAGCCTGTTCCAGGGCTTAACTACCCTTATAGTTAGAAAGTTTTTCCTAACATCAAACCAAAATCTCCCTTGCGGCAGATTAAGCCCATTACTGTTTTGTTCTCCATGTCCACTCACGGTAGGCCAATGATCACTGCCCCCTTTATAACAGCCCTGAACATATTTGAAGACTCTTATCAGGTCCCCCTTCAGTCTTCTTTTTTCAAGATGAAATATGCCCAGGTTTTTCAACCTTTCCTCATAGGTTAGGTTTTCTAAATCTTTGATCATTTTTGTTGCTCTCCTCTGGACACATTTGTCCATATCATTCCTAAAGTGTGGTGCCCAGAACTGGATGCAATACTCCAGCTGAGGTCTCACCAGCGCGGAGTAGTGTAGGACAATAACGGTAGAGGCTAGCCACCCCTGTTTTTGACCCAAATCCCCCCGCCCCCAAAGTGTTGCATGTGTGACTACTGCTGCTGCCTGCTAGCCTGCACTTGGCTACGTTTCAGTGGTGCTATAGGTTTTTTCAGAGTTGTACAGCACTCTGGGACCATTCAGGATGAAAGGTGCTGTGATATAAATCTATTATGATTATTGATTAGATATTCCTTTGCATGAGATATTTATAATTTGGGATGTTACCTCTCGTTGCTTATTGCTTGTAGCTGATGTTTCTGCATGAAAACTTGAAGTCCCCAACAACTGAGGAGTTTAGGCAGAAACCTCCTCCATGGACATGTTGTTCCACAAGGTATCTTGCACCAATCTCTAAAGCAGCTTGTATTGGTCAGACACTGTCAGGGACAAGGTACTAGACTAATGAATCACTGGTCTGATCGAGTATGGCAATTGCTATATTCTCTTGTTGTACTTGACATCTTCTAGTAAACAAAATTACAATCCCTAAAAAAAATCCCCAAAGCCTATAAAATCAGAACCAAAGTTTTATAGCTAGTGTAGTAAAGTACAATTCAGTACTCTCTCTCCTCCTGAGAGAGATAGTGCTTTGCTATGCTACTGGATCTGGAAGGGATGCTGTGGAGAATGAGGGTGTTATATGGAGTATTTTTTTATAAGTATCCTATGCCTCTCAGGTCAACTGTTTGCTATTAAGCTGCCTGGCTGCCAGGAGTTAAATCAAAAAAAGGTGGTTAAGGGAGGGAGCAAACAGGAAATGAAAATGGCAAAGAGAAGGTTCCTTAAAGGAGCAATGGCGGGAGAGCCCCTGCTTGGCTCCCAACAGGCTGGCTTGGAGATAATTTGCCATACCTGTCTCTCTTATTCCTCTGCCCTGCCTCAGCTCTGCCCATGGGTTGAACTTTAAAAGGCCACTCCCAGCAATCAATTGCATATGCACTTACTAGGTGCTATTTCCGTTGTAACGTATGATTGAGAAAAGCTTGCTTGTGTACCTACTGTAAGCTGTTTATGTTTCTCTCTCTTTGGCACTAAAGCTCAACCGAGGGTGTTTGATCAACAGCTGTTTTGAACAGGTGAAATCGCAGATTCTGTGGCAGCATGATAGACAAAGACCCTTCTACATCAGGCAAGTAGGAATGCGGGGAGTCCATTGTTGCAAAATAATTTCAAGTGAGATGTAAGCAGTGGGGCTACTTTCCATGCATAAACACTGATCGGGTTTCCTCTTGACAAGGCCATGGCAAAGCGGAGTCATGCTAGGAATGCTGATCTTGGGCTCACTCAGCACAAAAATAGCGCCAAGGTCCATGAAATGACATTGTTATATTTATAAAAAGCCATGCAACCGTATAGTTACAGCACCATGGAATCACTGCTGGGGTGAAAACCAAACTGTGAACACCACAATATGCAACAGTGGTAGATTATTATTATTATTATTATTATTATTATTATTTATTTTATTAAGGTGGGGTAAAGTGCGTGCCAGTATAGAGTGAATGCCCACCTGTATGGGAGTATTTCTCTGCAGGAGGGCTCAGCAGCTGAGACGGAAAGAGGTCAAGGCTGCATCATGTGTGGGGAGGGAGTGGGTGCCACAACCAGACTGTAGGCAGGGACAGAGAAATAGTGTCATGGTAAGTGTAGTGTACTAAGGACTGTGTTGAAATTGCAAGCTATAACTTTAACAGCAAGGGGTTGCGGGGGGGAGGTTCCTGGTCCTCCTTGCAGGCTGGAGCTATAGCAAAGCATGAGGACAGAGTCATTCTGGAAAGCGCCAGTTTAAAGTAAGGTGGGGTAAGTTGTGCCTTGCTGCCTTAGGGAGCAGCCTGGTTTTTCTCTCTCTGTTTTTTGCATTCTTCTAGATTCTCGTTCTGGATTCTAAGAAATGAAGTAGTGGGTAATTGGCTGTATAAACCCAGCAATGGTGATGAAGGGGTTAAAGAGCGGCTGTTGGCAAGGCTGGCCGCTTCCCACTCACCCAGTCAGTTATGTCAGGGGTGGAATAAGGGTTTAAAAGCAGGAAGTTCCATATAGTTGCTGAACAGCTCTTGAAGAGAGCAGACGGTGGGCCAAGAGAAACTCCTGGAAGCCTTCTGGAAGGCCATTCACCAATTTCTCCCCTTCTCCTTCCCAATACCTACAGTTCCCTCAAGGAGACAACAGACTCTCTGGTATACCAGCTGGGTAGGATAGGTTCCACAAGTCCTTGTAGCCCTGGCTTAATTTAAATAACTTGATATAAGTAACTTGCCTAGTTGCTTAGTGGACATGATTGGGAAGGTGAGTGGAAGGTTACGTTGTCATAACAAGCAGGATGCTAGAGTCAGGGTGGCTAGTTAAGATAAGCAGGAACATTCTGATATTAGTAAGCAAGCCTAAAGGTAGATAAGGCAGAAGTGAGATTATGCATGGACCAAGTAGGCTGCACAGGGATTGGTTCCTGAAGAGTAACCAAGCCAGTCATGAAGTGTATGATGCAATGTATAGTTAGGAACTAGTGTTGGTAGAAATGTAGATAAGAAAAAGACTTGTTGTATGTCTTTGGATCTGTGATGTACCCTGCATCCATCCCTTGTGTTTGAGTCTGATCAACTCAGCATAGCTTTGCTGGATGTCAAATAAAGGCACCTGAGTGATGAGATTGGAGTTGAACTGATTTTTTTCTGGAACTGAGTGGAATGGGGCTTGGGGGAACCCCAACAGCACTAAAAGGAGCTGTTAGGTGGCTGATACTATGACCCTTTACCCCTTTGAGGGTTAGGGACTCTACGAAAGGGACTGTGGGACTGCGAGCCCCACTCTCTTCAAACACTGTTGGACTATTTGATGCTATTTTGTATCATAGAGGCTCCTGCTAAGGCAGATGGGGGCACCCTAAGGATTTTTCAGTGTCCAGACAGCAGGAGGTTCCTCTCAGCAGCCCGAGAACTGTGACAAATGGTGGAGAATGCAGGCATGAAATCGCCCCTGAGGTAAGAAGAGCTGGAGGTGTGTGAGAGAAAGTTACTTACACGTGTGGGCTGTCTAAGCAAGATGGACTTGGACAGGCTGCTGAAATGGCTGACAGAAAGCCAACAGCAACAAGCCACACAGCAGCTGCTACAACAATTAGCTATGCAGCAGCAGCAGGTGCCGTAGCAGCAAGAGCTGCTAAGGGAAATAACGGCATGACAGCAAGACCAACAACAGCAGGTCCAACAAATGTTGTTGTTTTTTCAAGCCAAGCAGAGTGGCAGTGGGGACACCAACAAGTCCGAGGATGAAATCTTTCATCCTCGGTGAAGCTGGCAAAAATGGGCCCAAATGATGACCTTGAATCCTTCCTTATTCACATTTGAACGGATGGCTGAGGCAGCCTAGTGGCTACAGGAATGCTAGTCCACCCTGGTGGCCCCTTTCCTCATTGGACCAGCCCAGGCAGCATATGGAGAACTGGATGTGATGGCCACACAGGACTACCTGAAAGTGAAAATGGCTGTCCTTTGAGTATGTAGCT
Source organism: Mauremys reevesii (assembly GCF_016161935.1). NCBI lineage: Eukaryota > Metazoa > Chordata > Testudines > Geoemydidae > Mauremys > Mauremys reevesii. The sequence continues at coordinate 82,256,967 of NC_052625.1, forward strand.
ATTACAGAGGAAACCCACCATCTGCACTTTGGAGAAGGGAAATACTCCCTAGGAGCATGACCCCAAGTCGTAGTTCAGTGGTTAAGGGACCATTGCTGGCACTGGCTAAATCCAGAAGCCAGGACAGGGGTACAAGTAGCTGAAATTGTGTTGGTGGAACAGTACATGCACCTCCTATCTGCCGGTGGAAGGGCTGGGGTGTTAAAATGTTAGTCAGAGACATTGGTGTCTTGGTCGATGAAGGGACTATGCAACCTATGAAAGTTAAGACACTGTGAACATCAGTCTATCATCTGCAAACAGAGAGTCTAGTATAACTTTTAATAAAGCTCTAAAAGAAATGTTTAGGAAATTTGTGATCACAGACCCCAAACACTGGGACCAACTACTCTCTTCCCTGCTATTCACCATCTGGGAAGTTCCTCAGTTCTCCATGGGCTTTTCACCTTTTGAGCTCTTATATAGAAGACAACCCCACAGTGTTCTAGAACTGTTTTGAGAGTCCTGGGAAGAACAGGGTCCTCAGGTGTCCAACATGCTCCAACACACCCTCCAGTTATGGATATGGAGAACTGGAAGCATTTGCCAGAAAGAAACCTCTGCAGGCTCAACGCAAACAAGAGACACTCTATAACTGCAGAGCTTGATTGAGAGAGTTTAAGCCATGTGATTGGGTACTGTTACTGCTACAGAATCTAAACTGTTGGCCCACTGGCAAGGGCCCTTCGAGGCAGTTAGAACAGTGGACCCTGTTGATTATGAAATCCTGCACTCAGGGAAAAGGAAAAATCCAGATTTATCATATAAACCTTTTAAAGGCCTGGAAGGCCAGGGAGGGGTTTTCTTGAACCCTGCCCCCATATCCAAACTCAGGCCCTGATTGATAAACCTGTGAGACTGTAAAGATGGAGAAAATCTTACAACCTGAACAAAGGACAAGTCCAGCAATCTGTTCCCCACGGCCTTCTTATCTACTCCAGGAAAGCTATACTTGGTCTCTCCTCATATTAAAACAGCATCAGGACAAAAAGCGAGGAAAAACCCTTGCCCTCTGCCCCAGAAAATGTAGGACCTAGTTCAGAGCTTCAAGCAGTGTTAGACCTGGAAGAGGTAGAGGTGTGCTAAAGTAAATGGAGGACCCCCATTGCCCTGGTCCCTAAGCTGGACGGAATGGTGCATAGATTTCCACAAAGTTAATGCAATATCTAAATGTTATGCCTATCCCACATTACTGGAGCAGTTGGGGCAGCAGAGAATATATCTACCAATGACCTTATCAAAGGGTACTGGCAGATCCCTCTTGCACCTGACTGCAGGGAAAAGATGGCTTTCTCCATACCATTTGGTTTGTACTAGTTCCATACCATACCATTCGGGCTCTATGGTGCATCTGTAACCTTCCTGAGGTTGATGGATAAAATCTTGCAACCCCATTGACAATGTGCCACCACCTATCTGGACAAGATTCTCATCTATAGCCAGAAATGGGGGGACAGCCTGAAACAGTAGCAGTGGTACTTCAGTCCCTCACAGAGACAGGGTTGACAGCCATTTGGTGAAATGCAAGATCGGGAATCATGAAGCCATGTACCTGAGGTATGCAATAGTAGGTGGCCAGCTGCGATACTGGGTGGACAAAGTCCCCATTTTGATGATCTGCTCTGTCCCTCTGATGAAAAAACAAGTGCGACGATTCCTAGGATTAGTCACATACTATCGATGTTTTGTCCCGGGGTTCACCACCATTGCAACTCACATAGCAACCCCTTTTTGCTAATTACAGACCATGCACCACTCCGATGGTTGAACACAGTGTAGGAGACCAATCCTCAAATAATGTGTTGGTATTTGTTACTAGACTCATATAGTCTCCAAGCTGTCACAAAGCTGGAAAAGCTCACCAAAATGCTGCCTTTTTTCCCTGTGATGAGGGAGCCCCTCCCCTCACCAACTCTAACACCCTTACCCCAATCCTGAAGGGGAGGGTGTGTGACAGAGTGTATAAGCCCTGCACAGGTGATGAAGGGGTTAAATTGATGCTGGAGTCAAGGCTAGCCTTGCCCCTCTGGTCCTGTCAGTCCTCCTGTCAGTGGTGGAATAAGGGCTTAAAAGCAGGCAGTTTCAGACAGTTGCCAAGCAGCTCTGGAGGAGATCAGATAGCAGCTTTCCAGATCCCAGAAGAGACTCCCAGGGGAACTGGCCCCAGGAGGGCCAGTCACTGATTTCCCCTTCCCCCCAACCCACCCGTGCCCACAATGGAACAGTAGAATTTTGGTACACCGGTTGGGTAGGAGAGGTTCGACAAGCCCCACGGCGAGCCGTTAGGTGGCTGGCACTGCTATCTTTGACCCCTTTCAGGGTTAGGTAAACTGGGACTATACTAAAGGGACTAGAGGAGTGGGAGCCAGGAGCCCCACCCCCTTCAGAACACTGTCAGAATAATTGACCCGATTTTGTATCACACAGACACCTGCTTAGGCAAATGGTGGCACCCGAAGGAATTTTCAGACAGTAGGAGGTGCCCTCAGCAGTTAGAGCACTGACGCATAGTGATACTCTTGCTGGAAGGTTGCAATGTATCTCCGTGTGTCTGTTTTCTCTCTGGCTGTGCTGTGAACATAACAGAAAAGTTTGGCATGTGCAATAGGGGCGGGCTATACATTTTCTGGACTCGGGGAAGTGAGGTGGAGAGGACAGGATTATTTTGCTGGTGGGAAGCAGGATCAGTCTGGGCACATCATAGGTGAATGGAAGGAAGGCTCAGCAGCAGAATTGGAACAGGGCTCTTTTCACAGGTGGTGGTAGTGGGTAGGGCTGCACAATGGGAGGTTTGGTCCGACACGATGGGGTTGGGTGCTTGTAGGAGGGGGCTGTTGCAATGACAAGTATAGTCTTCTGTATTTTAATGTACTTTGAGGATGTGGGGTCTCATCCCTGGTTATCAAAATGTCAAACATCTTCACTAAAAATATATATTCACCCTGAAGACAGGTGTCCTTGCTCAAGGCAGGTACACTTTTGATTTTCTTCATCCTAAAGTCTCTATGTAAACAGGAGAGTCCAACCCCCCCAATCAGCAAATAATTTGAATCCAGATCCTAACTTTGCAACTCAGCTCCATCTCCACTTGTAACCACGTCAGCCCACTCTCTTGGATGCTAGGGAGAAAATTCATCTTTCCATCTGGCCCTGTTCATCTCATTATTGAATGCATGTTGATTGTAAGATATTTTACCCTCTGCAGAAAAAAATCGCATCGTATGTCTCATGGAAATGGTCTCATTTACAAAGAGGAAGAAATGGCCACAACTGCTAATAGTGCCCTGGACTCATAGACTCATAGACTTTAAGGTCAGTGACTCTATCATGCAAAGTGCTCGCTACCTTTCTGCTTTGCTCTCTTTTATGGGACTACTTTGGAGACTTATCCACTGTGAGGGTGTTAGCGCCCCAGCCTTCTGCACCTCCTCTCTCCTCTATGTTGTTTAAATCATCTCATCTGTAAACAAACAGCTCCTAGTCTATTTTTGTGATAGTGCCTCATGAGAAATGTCAGACTAATAGTCCTGGATCCAGATGTCCTCTTTAGTCACAGAACAGGTACAGCATGGACAGCAGCAACGCAAACTTTCCCAAATCACACCCCTAGGACGCTGCCAACCTGACCTGGAAGGACTGACCACTTCTTAGGCCATGTCCACACTAGAGAGCTTACAGCGGCATGGCTGTACCAATGCAGCTGTGCTGCTGTAAGGTCTGCCGGGTAACCGCTCAATGCTGATGGGTGAGAACTTGCCTGTCCAGCATCCACTTAATTAAATCACCTCCAACGAGCAGCGGTACCTATGTCAGCAGGAGAGGCTCTTTTGCCAACATAGCGCTGTCCATATCAGCGCTTCTGTTGGTGTAACTTACGTCACTCAGGAGGGTGGGTTTTTTCGCATCCCTGAACAACATAAATTAATCCAACAAAAGTGCTAGTATAGATATAGCCCGAATGTGAGAAGGAAGTTGGCTCTCCAGGCCCATTCTTTTCTTGACTGCTCTGCTGAAACTGCCTACAGGAGTGTAGATGGCTGTGGTGGTTGTGATAAGGACTCAAGTCTGTTAAAACTACCCTCTCATTTCACATGGGGTGTCAAACACTGGCTGGTCACTCCATCAATGCCAGCTTGAAACCTGAGCTTCCATGTTTGGTTTGTGGTCAAAAATCTCTATAGCTGGAACAGATCATGTCTTCAACCCGTTCTCCTCTCTCAAGCATGGGCTTGATGCAGGAATTTCTGGGTAAAATTCTATGGCTAGTGTTTATATAGGAGGTCAGACTAGATGATCATAATAGTCTCTTTTGGCCTTAAAATTCATGAATCTATATAGGAAAGTGATCATATGTTAGAGCAGCGCGACCCCCTTCTGAAAACAAAAATTACTACATGACCCCATGTGAGGCTGAAGCCAAAGCCTGAGACACGCTGCCCCGGACTGGGGAGGGCTGAAGCCAAAGCTCGAGTTTGAGAACTGCTGCATTAGAATATCCTGCCTTAGGAAATGTCTCAATGAGAATCTTACTTATTTCTCCCTTTCATTTAAAATCTATTTTTTTCCTCCTCTTACTTCAAGATTTATTTAATCTCTTTCTCTGAGCTTTATCTAATTAAAACAAAAAATGCTTTATTCATGTGAGTGTTCTGTGAACACTCAGAAAAAATGCTGAATGTACCAAAAGCACAGAACACTTTTTGTATATGTGGGGTTTTTATTTGGTTGGGGTTTTTTGCTACTCAGCAAAGCTTTTTTTCTTTAATCAGATAGACAAAATAGTCAGATTTTCTTAAGAGAACAAAACAATTAAATAAATACCTTTTTTATTGGTCAAAAAAAAATGTTTGTTGCACATTGCAAAATGCAGCATCCAGGGGTTCAGTAACAGATAACACTCATGCCGAGTTCAGCCTTCTGCCACACACAGACCCACAGGACCACAGCCGTACCCCGGGCCCCGCACAGACCACATTACACCCCAGCCACCCCCATCTGAGCAGAAGTCTTGCAGCAAAAAAGCCAATAAAAAGGAGCAAATCAATCCTTCAAAGTAGAGGAAACAGGACACAACACACACAACAGACCACACCACAAAACAACCAACACAAAAACATTCAAATGCAAAACCACCACAAAGTCCAGTCAATCACCAGTCCAAAGTCAAACCCAAAGTCCCCCAAGTCCCTCAAAGTCTCAGTCTGCAGAGGTGCCACCCCAGAGTTCAAGTTCAAAGTTTATCTGCAGGGTTTGGGGGCCCAGCCAGGGTGGACATCACCTGCCAGGGCTGGGGTGCTCCGCCTCCGTGGAGTTCTGCCTCAAGTCTGCAGTCTTTCTGCACTCTCTCCCCTCCACTGGCTCCTCCCCACCAGCTCCTCCTCCACCGCCCGCTCCCGTCCCACACCCCCCCCCACTGCTCACCGTTCCATGGGCTGCTCCAACGTGCTGCAGTGCTGCTCCGCTCTGCCAGCTGCTTGGTGATAGATCTGGCTGCTCTCCAGACTCTCCCAACACTGCTCTCACTCAGCAGTGATCTCAGTAGCTCAGCAAGTGATTTCAGTAGCTTTCTTTTTTCATTTCAGAGTAGGAGAACCCCACTGCACATGGCCCACGTGCCATTCAGGCAAGCTCTAGATGGACTCTCAGCAACCTCCTCTAGGACTGCTCTTAACTCTGGAGAGAGGGAGGGAGGGAAGGGTGGAGAGGAGCCAGTCCAGGGCTGGTGCCATCAGGTACAGGTACACACACCCCCCATCAGCCCCTTCTCCAGCCTCTCTTTTGGACTGGTTTCATACCTAGCAAGTCTTATATACTATTTAGTGTGTCATTTAGTTCATAGTGTCAAGTCAGTCAGTTCCTCATTCACATTATTCATATAAAATTAGCTTTTTTTCCTTTTTCCCCCAATAACACCAAAAACAAAATTTGGGGGGTGAAAAACAGTGTGAAACCAACCATCTGTGTGTTATTATAAGTGGAGTGGGTTTACCAATGCAAATGCACATTCCTAAAATTCCTTTGCCCACTCCTCATAATGTACCACCAAATGTCAGGGTAGATCTCATCCTGACTCTGCTTACACAAACAAATGCCTCTCTAACGTGTCACTGCACAGTGCCCAGCTCAGTGAGGCTGTGATCCTTGAATTAAAAGAACTTTAAGGTGACAAAGTCAAGCCCTCAAAAGTAAAAAAAAAATCCTTAATTAAGGTTGCATGTGCAACCTTGGGCACATGCATTATAATACAGTCTCTAATTACATCATCACATGCTATTTTTTCTCCCACAGGACCCCTGCCTCCTTCAGTGCACAGGATGGATGATACTCATTTAATAAGCAGCTTCAATATTTTGTTATCCTCAGTGGTCAATGTTTGGCCCCAGATCTTATTTACTGCACACTATTCCAACCCTGCTCCTCCTGGGCTTTTCTATGGTGCTCATTATCGTAGCACCTGAATGCTTCACAAACCTTCATGAATTTATCTGCACAGCACTCTTGTGAGATCTCATGGCCACGGGGGCCCACAGAGGGAAGTGAAAGAGAGATAGGAAACAGAAATTAAAAAACATAGAGAATCAAGAGGCAACATGTGAAGAAAAGGAGAGGATTCAAATGAATCCCTGAGATCAGATACAGGAAGTGTCCTTTCCTCTGATGTGCAGCTGACATGGGATTCTCAGTGAAAGATAAAGTCACGCATATGAACATAAACTAGAGAACTGGAGGAGGAAATCCCCAAATCACCGAGGCTGAGAAAATCTGTCCCCCTGTGGAATGAGGGACTGATGCTGGGACAGGGCATGACAGACCCAGGGATCTCTGCAGGAATAGCACAGATTCTGCAGCACTTCCAGATCTTAACATCCCTGACTTCAGAACTGAACGATATTCAGAATGCTAATCCTAGATCTAAAAAGGACAAGTTAACCTCTGGGGAAAGATCAGAAATCAAAAGACATAACTTCACTACAAGTCCCTAAGCAGAACCTCCCCATTACTAGAGTCTCTGCATATGGAAAACAAAGCAGAGCCCTCTAACATACAGAATCAGTGATCACCATCTGGAAGAAGAAAATGGGAGGCTGGAAACCCAGAACTTGATGATTGTGTAATTTAGGTGACAGAGTGGAGATTGAAAAGCACAGACATATTTGGCTGACTCCCTTGTTCAAGACGGCAGGGATAGTGGCAGTGACTGCCTTGCACTATATTAGTAAAAGACTTTTCATCAAAAAGTGAGGGAGTAAAGTACAGTCTAACTCTGGGAGAAAGGAAAGAGGCAGCAGGGAGAGCATCTCAGCTCCACACTATGATGTCATCCTATCAGATTCAGCACAAAGCCCAGCACTGTGAAGTCAGCACTGAGGTCAGCACGGCACCAGGGTGGGGGTGAAGCCTGGTTTGCCTTTCAGATGGGACTCAGCAGTTCAGCAGAGTGGCTGAGTGCACAGTCTATGGCCAGAGACACACAGGGAAAGCCAGGGGGAGAGAGAGAGAGAGAGAGAGAGAGAGGAAATAAAAAAACTATGAAGAAGAGATTTAATATGCATCATGCGCCACCCATGGAGGCTCGGTATTATTATAGACCTTCTTAACACTGAAGGGGGTGCATGTGTATATATTCATGGGTGCTCTTCCGCAAACGATTGTGAAACAGCATTCCAGAAACTTAACCAGGGTAACAGCCTGACTTTCATTACTCCACGATAGCCCATGAGCTAGATATTCACAATGTCTAACGAATTACAAATGCCGAGATCTTTGGGACAACATGAGTCGTATAAAGTGCATCTGACATAGTGCTGGCCAAACTTTGGTCACACCATTTATAAGAAGCAAAATCAAGGCTATTGACAAGGATTTGCTAGACCTCTTGGTGTCAGTGGAAGAAGCATCCACTTGGTTGGAGAATTTGACCAAAAGCTGCCCAGAAGATACTACTTTCTGGCACAGGAAGGCCGGGGGCGGGCGGGGGGGTGGGGGTGGGGGAAGAGGTATGTATCAGGGTAGTAAGGAATTGAGATCAGTGAACATTTGTTCTGTGCTGTGTCCCTTTAAGTCTTGGGACTTTTAGAGCAGGTGAACTCCTAGGGAAGGCAGAGCTAGGTGTTGGGAGCCAGGAAGATGTCCCAGGGGAATAGTTAAGATTTGGGGAAAACCCAGGCTGCTGTTTCTTTAAGGACCTGGGACCAGAAGTCTTGCAGAGTGGCTGGGGCAAGGCTCCCTTCTCTCGTCCAATTGGGATAAGTTTTGGGAAGAAGTCTGTCTAGGGCCAGCTGAAGGAGAAGCTGTCTGAGACTCTACAGCTGGCCTAAATAACTCCATCTCCAAGGAGGAGAGGAGAGCTGGACACTGGAACAGAGAGCAAATTCCAGGGGAGAAGACGACTCCAACCAGGTAGGATTGGGAATGATGAAATTTGTAGTCTGAGGAGTTTAGAAAGGAGGGTGTTACTGGAAGAGGAAAAGCCTTTGTGGCGTTTTTAAGGAGTCCAAGAAAAGAAACTGAGGCAGGAGGTTGCTTGGCTAGAAGGGAGCACTACAGGGAAGGCATACACCTTTATAGGACTACTGTAATACAAATACTAGAGAGGTGGTTGATTTTTGTTGTTTTTAATTGCAACACTGAAAATTTCAAAGTGGTTTCCATTTTTTCAAGGGTCAGAACTAACCTACTTTTTTTCTTAATGATTCACTACATTTTTTTAAAATAAAAAACTTTTAATGGAACTGTTTCAATAGCAGTTCAGACATTGTTTTCAATAACAATTCTAAAGTGTGAGGGAGGGAATGTGAAAAACATTGAAAAAGACAACAGTTCCCGTTTCCCTTCCCTCCGGAATAAGTTTCCTTTTTGAAACTTTTCCTAACACCAATCTTTAATAAATAATAAGAGGGCTGTCTGTCTGGAATATAAATATTCCTTGATCCTTCTGTACCATGGGAAACTTTTGCTCTGTTACAGATTTTTGTTATTTTGGTATTTTTGGTATTTTTGTTTCTGTGTTATACTTTTGTATGTGGTGCAGTTAGTGACTATCTGAGTGATAACGGGATGTGGTTATTTTCTGGCTTATTGACATTCTAATCTCTTCTCTTTGTTCTGGAGGCATGATCCTGGGGCTTCATGACACCAATTTATATATTAAATATATGGCTGTCCAACATCTTGACAGATGAAAGAGCCGTGACAAAGTCGGTCCGTTGGTGGTGCTTACCAATGGTGTGGGAAAAGAGCCTGAAGCGTGAGCGGCAAACCTTCCCACAGTGGCTACCGGTCCGCTCACCAGATGGAAGTTGAAGAACAGTCTGCTTCCTGGCTCGCCTGCAGGCCTCAGCCTGGGCTCTCTGATGGCTCTTCGTGGTGACTGTGCCAGCCTTAACTCAGCTTCTCCAAACTGAGCAATTGTGGGCCGGATTTTCCCAGTTGTCAGTGGGAACGCTGAATTTCTTGGGGCCTGTCCTTGCTTCACGTCGTCGCTATATCAGAGCTTTGGCCTTCCTCTGTGTCGCTGGCAGTTCTTAAGTTGGAAAGTTTGAAACTTAGAAAATAAGCTACTTGGTTCCAAATGACTAAATTACAGCATGACTCAGTGTCATGGCTGGGTCACTGTGCCCCAGAGCTGAAGCACCAAATCATTGAAATAGTGTGGACTGGTACAAAATGGCATATTGAACTGAACAAAGGCCTGGATCAATGAAGCCATTAACAAAGCAACCTTCTGGGGAGCAGAGACGACATAGAGGCTATGTGATGATGCCCAGGAGTCTTTTTTGTTTGTTTTTTCTTTAAGAACAAGCTATATGGCACAAAATCTGTAATGCACAGAACAGTGATGTATTAAAAAGGTCTTTACAGCAACCCTATAATTGAATTTCCAGGAACAAAAGAACTCTTCTCTCTTTCCCTCTCCCTCTCCCGCCAACACTCATTTTATCTGATCCACTGACAATGTCAACTAATCGCTTCCTTGGAGGCAATGCTATTAGTGGCACCATCAGACCTGATATACTTGCCCCCTCTTACTTGATCGTTTTGATGTAAAGCCTCTTCCAGACCCCAGAGAGACTGCCTCTCTCCACTTCTTCTCCCATCATACACCGAAAGTGTGCTGGAGAACATTTCTTGTACAGTGACAACTGCAAGGCTCCAGAGTGGGAACAGCACAATCATACTGCAAGTGAGACTTTATTGGAAAGTCATAAATTATCCTCCCCCCCCCCAATTTTATGTGAGTGGCTGATATTGTACGTAATGAATTGTGTGAGCACACAAAGATTTCTTGACATAGAGACTCTGTTGCTATTATGAATTCACCATGTTGAGTATTGTAGGGCTCCAATGTTTGCAAGGCAATCCCCACCCCACCAAAAACCCCAAACCTAATTGCCCCCAGACTTCTAAGAGCCGTTGACATGGCAAGAAGATCATAATGGATATTGTGATGGGTTGGACCCCTTGGGAAGCAACCTGATGTGCTGAGATACCACTGAGTCTACCTGTTCTGCCAGCATGGGCCCTCTTTAACCTGTCTTGCTGATCCAGGCTATTAAAGCCTCCTCTAACACACACACAGGCAGGGCTACACCCAACTGCAGATCAGCTCTGGGAAGACAGCTTAGGGGACTGCTTCAGCACTCAGATGTCCACCTTCCTTGGAGTGCAGACCCAAAGGTATATTATGAAATCCGCCTCCTCCCTCAATGTGGAGGAAGGTATGCACAAGCTTCCCCCTGCCCCAGTTAGAAATTACAGAAACTGGGTTATATTATAAACAACATTTTATTAACTACAAAAGGCAGATTTTAAGTGGTAAAAGGGGTAGCAAACAGAACAAAGCAGATTACTAAGCAAATTAAACCAAACACGCAAACTAAGGTAGTTTCACTAAAGAAATTGGTTACAAATAGTATTTCTCACCCTAGATATTGTTGCAGGCAGATTACAGAAAGTCTTGAAAGGCAGCTGCACTGGTCTCCCTCTTGAGACCTCAGGTATTATTATTACTCACGAGCTAGATACCCTTCCAGCTTGGGTTCAATCATTCTCCCCTAAGTTCAGTTCTTGGTTCCTGGTCTTTTTCAGTGTCTCTTAGGGTGGGAAGGCAGAGGAGAACCACGATGATGTCACTTCCCTGCCTTATATAGCTCTTGTGTAGGGCGAGAACCCTTGGTCTTCTAGTGGAAAACCACTGGTATTCCAAAAGGGGAGAAGGGGGATCCAGTACCAGGTGACTCAGATCTCTGTCTCTGCATGACTGTGGCAGCCATTGCTCGTAGGCTGTGTCCAGCGTCCACAGGAAGACTAAGCTCTTTCACAGTCCATTGTCTCTGCTAATGGCCCATTAGCCCTGTCTGGCTTTTCCCTTGTACGTGAAGCACTGTTTGGGGATGACACCCAAAGTAACACATTTGAAATACAGATACATAGTTCATATTCCTAACTTCAGATACAGAAATGATACAGGCATACAAACTGAATAATCACATTCAGTACATCATAACCTTTCCAATGATATCTCACATGAGCCATCTTGAATAAAGTACATTTCAGTTATGTCATATTCATATCATAAACATATTTTCATAAGGAATATGGAATGTCACAGATATTTTCTTTCCCATAGATTTCCAATTGTAATTTAGTTACCTCAATTCATTCTCTCTCTCTCTCTCGCTCGCTCTCACACACACACACGCATATATTCTCTGTCTGTCTGTCTCCCACACCATGAGAGTGAAGAATAAATTGGGGTGAGTCCAATTACTGGAAACTTAATTAAAATAACTTTAAAATGACTTAAGCACTTATCCAACAAGTGATTTTTGGTGACAGCTGTCTTGTGCATGGACAATTTATTAGTTAGTTAAGCCAACACTGTTTTTTTTAATATAAACAGATTAATTAATCAGCAGTTAACTCTTTTGACCAGCTCTGTTTTTAATTATTGCTGCTATCATTAAGCATAACAGCTTCTTTCCCAGGATTATTATACCAGTTGCCAGTACTAAATTCTATGTGTAAAGGTTTAAAGCAGTGTTCATAATAACCTCTGATTGCCACATGCTCATCACTTTCTAAATCACTCATGCCTCTTGGCCTGAAATGTTCCATGTGTCATCACTGCTTGGGGGTGAATTGTTCTAGAAAAGCTGGAACGAAATATTGTGTGTCATTTTTGCATTATTGTGGAGTGAGGAGGGGGGAGAATGCTCTTCTCCTCTATAAAAACAAAACCTAAGCACGCTTTTGTATGGAACTACAGCAAACTTGGCTTAAGTCTGAAACATGCCATGGCCACACCGTTAACACAGGCCCAACACTTGTGCTTGACTTGAAATTATCTAGGTTTGATTTAACAAATTACAGGCTGTGCACTAGAATATTTCCTTAAGTCTACAGATACCCGGCAGTGATGGAGACAGTCCAATTGCTCCAGTTCCTGGTGGTCTTACAATCATCTTCACGCCCTTTTGCTAGCATGGGGCTGCCATTACTTGACCTAAATCTTACGTGAGCTGTGCCACAGGGAGGGACGAGAGTGATAGACCATCATCAACCTAAAGGAGGGCAATATAGTCAGCCTTAGTGATAAGTGGGGAGAGAGATAAAGCTAGGAGAAGATAAGTCTAATGGAATCCACAGAGTCCATGGACAACAGCCAGAGACCCACTTGAGGCTGGGAAAGAGAGAGAAAAAAAGCATGAGAGGCAACCTGGTTGTACCTTTTAAAGCTAGCCCTAGAAAAGCCCTTGGGACAATGGAAAATAAGAGTACGGGGAAGTTATTCAAAGGGAGGGATAGGCCCTTAAGTTATGCTTCCAAAATAGCTGAGGTATACATGCAACTCCGGATTGTGCATTTGCATTCAACCAGTAGAGCATCTAATAGGCCATGGGCACACTTAAATACACAATGTGTGGGCATGCAGCAGGTATCTGTAGGCATAAACTAGGTGTGCACAAAAATGCGTGTAACCACATGTGCCTAATTTTGAGTAATTTGCCATGTGGATATTTGAAAGTTAAGGATTCTTTGAAAGATATAAAAAGTCTGAAATGCCCACCAGTGGTTGAAAATGTAATCCTCTCATTAGAGTTAACAATAAAGATAGTCCCATGGAGTCCCAGGAAAGGAAAACAGGAAGTGCAGATGAGTTATTATAGAACAAGCTAGTAAGAAGAAGCAAGTGGAAGCAGCACTCAGTGGCTCAGTCAAATTTAATTAAGTCTTGATGGACAAAATAGAATAGTAAATGAACTGGTCCCACACGGATGATCTTGGCTCTTAGACATGCTAGCAGCCGTAGAAGAGAATAAGTTAAACATCAGAAGACCCAGGTGGAGTCAAGCAAGCCTCCGGAATCCCTTGATGAAGCTGAAGCAACAAATTTCCACTGGTACTTACAGCAGTCTTAAAAATGTCAGATTTCCACAGCAAGGACTGGATGGTGGTGTTTATCCGGGAAGAAAAGAGCACAGAATATTGCTTTTTGTAGATTTGAGTCAGCACAGACGGGAAATGCAGCGCATGCTTTCATCTGCAATGTGCTTTCTGTAAAGGGCAAGTAAACCCTATCTCTTTCTGCCTTGTAAAACTCAGGATGAACTCTACAGTATGTGCACCAGCTTCTGCTCTGTTGCATTAGCATAAATGTGGAGCAGCTCCACTGATGTAAATGGAGTTATTCCAAATTTACACTGGTGTGACTGAGAGCAGAGTTTGCTTCTTCTTGTCCGTATTTTCTGTCAACTAGAATCTCTCTCTCACTGTCATGCAACTCACACTGAGAGTTTGACCCCATATGGATAATGAGGGAGCACCTGGCTAGAAAAGTTATTGTAAATTGTACTAATTGCCCTCTATCGTGTTGCCCCCCTGTCCTTTTACTTCATAACCTAGTACCTATAGTTTTTAAAAGCCTCTGTTAGGCAAAATGACACCTGCTGCTGATCTCCATTGATCTTCCTCCCTCCTGCCATATTAAGGGCCTGATCCTGGTCTCAAATCACTGTAAATGAGGAGTAACTCCATTATAGTCAATAGGGTTACATTTGTATAAGTGAGAACCAAATCGGGCCCTAAACTATCCCTTCTTCAAACAGTCCTGTCAATCACTCTGTGTCAATTCCATGCAAGAGGGTGGGATGGACAGATAGAAATATGGGATTTGCCATAGCAGAGCAGACCACTAACCAGTGAAATCCAAATTCTTTTCTCCCGCTGTGACCCATACCTGGCTCTTGGATGAAGGTGAACACTGCCTCCCTTCCGCAACAAGTCATCCTCCTTGGTTATGTACCTTGCCAGTTTTGCATTATGTGAGGGAGAAAATTCTCCTCCTCAAGCCCTGCAGGAGCTCAGCTCACGCTTTGGGAAAAAGGCAGATCTTGTCTGTACAGGCATATTTACATATGCTACTAGTGGCCATAAAACTTTAAACACCTTTTAAAATCTAGCTCTATTCAGTCAGCAGCAGAACAGACAGTTTTAAAAGAGAGCTTTAAAAACCATGACTGTTATTCTTGGCAATAACATAAAATGTCGGTGGCTAGGCATCCACATTTGGGTTTAACCCAGCAGCCAGCTTGCATTCAACATATTAACACTGAACTCCGAAGCAAACCAAACAGCAGCTAGGCTGGCTGACAAAACAGCTGGAGGGGACAATAAGGTGGAAATGCCGAGTGCCCCTCAGCATACTCACTGTTCTATTTGCCACTGCTGGGCCCACAGCAGAGCGGATGTAGGGCCCAATCCTGCAAACACTTACTATTGAGCACTGTGCTCACTGTTAATAGGGCGGTGAGAAATGCACTCGATATTAAGTGATTGAGGACTGGGCCTTTAATTAGGGCCTGATTTTGATCTTAGTTACCGCACTGCAAAGCAGAATAGTAACTGTTGAAGTCAATGGGATTACATTGGTGTGAGATCAGAATCAGGTCCTTAGTGATAATGGTCCCTCGTGCTAGATGACTGGTTTTTCGGTGTGTGTCTCCTCCATATTGTTGTAAAGCCAAGACTTGAGCCATGTTCCATGTGGGTCACAGGCTGGTACTCGGTGAACCAAAAAGGAAGCCTCTCCCTCACCAAACCAGTAGGGGCTCAGCTAAGGTTTTCTCAGCTGAACACTGTCACTGTTTTACCTCAGTTATTGCAGTGGTTTTAAACCTGTGTACCACATTTCCTGAAGGTGGAATTCTTCTAGCTCTTTTTTGATCCAAATACCATTCATTACACATGCCCATTAGCACAGATGCCACAATATGCTGCACAGTTATTCAATCCCGTGGGCCAAACTGGGCTGTACCTTCCCTGAATTCATACCTGATATAAGCCAGTGCAACTCCCCTGGGAGTCTCCAAGTCAAACTGAGCAGTGAGGTACATGGTGCAAGTCACCTGTTGGATGTACGTGGATTGTAAAACAGGTCTAAATAATACAGTGGTGCCCCTGATTTGGCATTGAGTTAATGTACAAAATCAATGTGATTTCCATGCCAGAGTGTGGATGTAAGAGAGCAGTAGGAAAAGGATCTAACAGGTGGGTGCAAACTCCTACCCCCAACATGCTCACTTCTTTACTCCTACTCTTAATTGCTTTTTCTGCTAATCCCATCCCCACCTCCTTTTGATACCAGTTATGCTCATTTTGCACACACATGAAGACCAAATTGATGCAAGTTCCTACCTAAGGTTTAATTATAATCCTGTGCTGTTGTAACCACCTGGTGTCTGTCATGTCCTACTTCGATTGTAGGGACCATCTCTCGGTTATATGTGTGTACAGTGCCTGGCGTCAGTGGCGGCTCCAGGCACCAGCGCTCCAAGTGCGTGCCTGGGGCAGCAAGCCACGGGGGGGGCCCTGCCAGTCCCTGCAAGTGCGGCAGTCAGGCTGCCTTCGGCGGCATGCCTGTGGGAGGTCCGCCGGTCCCACGGATTTGGTGGCAATTCGGCGGCAGGTACGCCAAAGCAGCAGGACTGGCGGACCTCCCGCCTGCATGCCGCCAAATCTGCGGGACTGGGGACCTCCCACAGGCAAGCCACCGAAGGCAGCCTGCCTGCCGTGCTTGGGACAGCAAAAAAGCTAGAGCCGCCCCTGCCTGGTGTAATGGGGCCTCGATCCCTGTGGGCCTGTAAGCACTACCACAGTAGATAATATTCCATTTCCTACACTTGCTTGACCAAATTAACTAGTATTTACATCATCATGGAATTTGATCAATGGGTTGAACACTGTGATTGAAATAGAGTACAACTGCAATATTTTGGATTCTTGGGCACATGAATAATCCAGGTTAGACACGGATTACCAGGGCCTGTCAGTACCGTAAAGGTCTCGTAAGTGCATATTTTTGAGGCATAACAAATCTTTTCCTTTTTAACAGGCTTACTCCTTGGCCTGGTAGCTGTAGACATAACCATTGACATAAAGCTGCCGCTGGCAGACTCCTTCGCTTTAACAGTTTAATTCTTTCAGCAGGTCTGATCATCACCAGACAACAGTTTTCATTCCTTTGTCAAGTATCTGTTTAAATGGATTTCACTAACCATGAAAGGTCTGGTATGATTGTGGTTGAAGAGATTATTTTAACGTTTATTCTTTTGTAGGTATCTTATTTTATTATTGTGGTCTTGTCGTAATAATATTCAATCACAAATGGGGTGAATTGACCTTGGTTTCGCTTGTCTCTCAATACGCAAGACTTGTTTCCCTCACATCAATTATATTAAATATGGGTAGGTTTTGATTTTTTTAAATGTCTTATCATTTGTATTGCAGTCATACCTAGGAGCCCCAGTCACAGACCAGGACCCCATTATGTTGGGCATCATACAGACACAGAACAGAAAGATGGTCTTTGCCCCAATGAGCACACTTATATAACACTCTTAATCTTCAAATTTAAATTATTTTGTATACCTAGAACTGAGTAAATAATGGCGGGGCGGGGGGAGGAAGGAAACAACCTGTTTTGTGAATTTTTGCTTGAATTTGTAAATGAAAATACTTTGGCTATAGTCATACCATCTGCCCTGATCACCTACAAGTCTATTCCTACTACTGATTCGCTCAACAACCTAAGAGAAGCTCGTAAGGTTGTTCAAATGGCTTCCAGGAGGTGTGCTCAAGAATTTTAGCTTGGTCTCTGCGACAGCATCCAACAGGCGGCTGACACAGGTGACAGTAGACAGTTGTATGAGGGCATTAGAAAGGCCATTGGGCCGATAAAGAACAAGACAGCTCCACTGAAAGATCTGGATGGCAACTGATAAAGGGAAGCAACTGGAGACTTTTTATATGCTCATCCAGTCCTGGAACAGAAACAATATGATGCACTTTCTCTGTACAATCACAACTAAGTATCCCGGCTTGCATTTGGAGTAAAGATTTTGCTAAGATATTTGTCAGTTAAATTCAAGTCAATAAATCCGAGGAATTAATTATCTGCTCCTAAATATTTTATAAGCAGAAAATTGGGATGAATTAATGTAATCAATTATTCATTGTGAATTATTCTGTTTAACCCATAACTCTCTTGTGAGGTCATTAAGTAAATGCTATTATCCCCATTTTCATAGACTTTTTTTAAGGCCAGTAGGGACTATTATAATAATTTAGTCTGACCTCCTGCATAACACGGGTCAAAGAAACTCATCCAGTAATTTCTGCAGCAAGCCCATAATTTCTGTTTAAGATACACCATATCTTTCAGGAAGAGTTGCATTCCTGATTTGAAGACTGTAAGTGATAGAGAATCCATCACATTCCTAGGCAAATTATCCCAGTGGTTAGTTACCTTCACTGCTGATTTTTTCCCCTTGTTTCTAATCTGAATTTGTCTAGTTCCAGTTTCCAGCCATTGGATTTCATCTCTTTTTCTGAAATTTCTTCCCCATGTAGGTACTTGTAGACTGTGATCCAATAATCTTTAACCTTCTCTTGGATAAACTAAATACGTTGAGCTTCTTAAATCTCTCAATATAACATATAGTTTTTCAGGCCTCAAATAATTCTTTCTCTTCTGAACTCTTTCCAATTTTTCAACATATTTTTTTGAAGAGTGGAATTCCTCACACTTTCTAAATATTATAGATGACAATGTCCTAACTTAAAAAGTGTTGCATCCAAAAAGTCTTATGATTAGACTGTTTTTTGGGTGTGTTTCATCCATTTATGTGTGTGGGGGGGAGAGGTGTTAGAACCAGGATTATTACAGCTCAGGAATTAATTTACTGCCTTGTACTTGAGCTGCTAGATCCTACCGCTCTCATTTTGGGGTACACAGAAATAATGGACAAAGTCAGGATTCAATAAAGTAAAAAGAAGAAAGACCAAAAATCATCTTTGGGATTGTTGCAGGATTGCTTCCTTTTGAAAAGCACAAAGTGTTTATTGTATATGTATTTGCCAAGTTGGAAAATTATGGACCATAATGATTTGAGTTGCAAACTATTTGGAGTCAAGAACTGAGTAAATGCCCATAAAGTTAAAGTTCTAAATTCAAAAGCAATTGGCCCCAACAGGCTATTATGAGAAGGAGACATCCACTCTTCAGTTTTTGCATTTGCATATTTCATATTTGTCTGCAAACTCAGTTAACAGGAGGCAGCATTCTCTATAGGTCAGAGCAAGAGAATCAAAAGGAAGAAGTACTGAATTCTATTCCTAGATTTCATATTTGTTTCACTGTGACTTTAGGCAATTTACATAACTTTTCTCCCTGCCTGTTTCCCTGTCTGTAAAACTGGGATAACATGGTGCATTTGAGTGTCTTAGATGAAAGGCGACCGATATAATTATAATTATTAAAACTCCGATACTCCCCTTTTAAGTGTTGTTTGATTTATCAGTTTCCCCATAACAATTGTGTCCAAGACTGTGGTGAATAAGAGCAGAGACCTACTTGTTCCTTTCCATCCATAACACAATTTACCTTCAGAACTTAATCTGATTTGAATTTTATTTTTGCAACCCTAATAGAAGCATTGCAGGATCCCATAGTAACTGCACCGAAGTGATTTCAGTTATGTAAGAAGAAATGAAACTTCAGAAGCCCGGGTCAGCAGAGGACTTGGACTAATTATGGAAGACAGAACCCACATTGTTACACAATTGTTTTGGAGCAGAAGCAGATCCTTTGTGCCTGAGAGACTGGTGTCATCTTTGCCACATCACTCACACATGTTTCAAAATTTTCTTTAAAACATAAACTTAAAAAAAAATCCCTCCACTTTTCTAAACCTAACCAACTTCTCTGCCAAAAAAGGCATAAACACTCCCATGTGCACACGCAAAAAAACACACGCACAGCACAACAGGAACAAAAACCCCACATAGTCAAACTGCAAGAACACGATTATTGAAAAAATTTCCATTCCCCCTCACAATGGGTTGTTGGCTAATCTCAAACACAAACCGATTAAAACTGTATCGTCATCCAAAGTTTGCTTATGTTAGCATTGCTTAACTGTACCAGTTTAGTTGAAAGTTCATACCACTTACTCAGCACTCTCTGTAAAATAATCCTCAAGTTCTTTTTACATAGATTCCACCTTAACCTAAACCTGGGCTCCCTTGTTCAGGTATGTCAAATGACCTCCATTAGGAACTCATGTGTAAATGTATCATTTAGCTCGTTTAAATTCTTCATGGCACCTCTTGTCTTCTCTCAAGCCCAGTCTAGTAAACGGTTCCTCGTAGGTAAACTTGTTAATTCTAGTCATCCCATTCCATACAATAACTGCTTTAAAAGATTGTTATAAAGTTTGCAAGGTCAGGAGCTCAGAAGTTAGGATATGCCGGAATTAAACGTTTCCTTTGGGCATATGCTTTATGCTACAGTCTTTAATTACATGATCATATAGAATCAGACCCTTTACACCAGTGTAACTCCATTGACTTCATTGGAATTTAGGGTGACCAGACAGCAAGTGTGAAAAGTTGGGATGGGGGTGGGAGGTAATAGGAGCTTATATAAGAAAAAGACCCCAAAATTGGGACTGTTCCTATAAAATCAGGACATCTGGTCACCCTATTGGAACTAGTCCTGATTTACAGCAGCACAAGTGAGATCAGAATCAGGTCCATTCCGTTCCATGTTTCTAATCTGAGCCCATTCATTGTCTTTGTTGAGCCAGGTGCCTCAGTCTTAATCACTCTATTTTAGTTTTATCTGTAAATTTACTG
Source organism: Mauremys reevesii (assembly GCF_016161935.1). Classification (NCBI taxonomy): domain Eukaryota; kingdom Metazoa; phylum Chordata; order Testudines; family Geoemydidae; genus Mauremys; species Mauremys reevesii. The sequence continues at coordinate 82,277,202 of NC_052625.1, forward strand.
ATCTTACACATTATTAATATGTCAAGATCATATCAGTTACAAATAACTGTTCCACTATAGGTCCCTATGGGATTTTATTCCCCACCAACTTCCACAAAATATATAGATCAGTGGTTCCCAAACTTTGGGTCGTGACCCCACATGGGCTCGCACTATCAGCAGATGGGGTCAGGGTGATCCCTTCTTTGCAGAGGATACCATTTTGCTCTGCAGCATATGACCTCATATGTACAATGTATGCGAGGTCACAACGCATAGAGGATGCCATTTTACGCTACAAACTGGCATTCTCCGCACAGCATGACCTCGCATGCACCATATGTACAAGATCACACTGTGCAGAGGACACCATTTTGTAGAGCAAAATGGCATCCTCCATGTGGTATGACCTCACATGTATGGAGTGTGCAAGGTCACATTGTGGAGAGGATGATATTTTGCTCTTCAAAATGGCATTCACCATGTTGTCTGGGGTCCCAGCAGGAAAGACTTCATTAAAATAGGGTCATGCTGGCAGAAAGTTTGGGAACCCCTGATATACACCTTTAACTCCAACATCTTTCTACCTATTAACTGATTCTTTACCCATCTTTATAATTTAGCTAAGTCTTATTTAGAGATTTAATTCAATAACTCACCGAATGAAAATTTGTCAAAGTTTTCTAAAATTAAGATATGTTAAAACATTTGTGTCTCATTCTCCATTCATTTACCTTGGAGACACTCAGAGTAACTCCACTGAAATCAGGGGATTTACACTGGTGAAAAATCTGTCAGTCTAGATTTTTATAAGGTCACCCATCACTGTGGTATTTGAATTTCTTTCATTTTTTATGAGAGGAGAATGAAGTCCAATAATTGTCTTGTCTCTACTAAATCAACAGTTATTTCATAAAAAAGATAACCACGTTTGTCTGACATGATTTACCTTTCAAAGAACTATACTGATTCATGCCTATTCTTTCAAAAAGTACAATTTTTATTTCAATTCTTTGATCCCTAATCTCGCATCTCAGCTGTGGTTGTAATTAGCTGGCATTTGTTCACCTTTATCTTGTTTGAGTGACTGTTTATCACTGATTCAGTAATCTCAGTACTCTCAACCTGTCCTCATTAGTACCCATGAACACACTCTTGAAAGATGTGCTGCTAATCCTTTTCCTTAACAAATACAGCACTGGTTCTTTTGCCACTTTCTTTTCAAGAACCAAGAGTTTCTTACTTTGGTATCCCGTTTATTGACCCATCCAATCTTTTTTTGATTTCTCCCTTTTTATTTTACATCAATATTCCTTGCTACTTGTGTTCCATTTTTTCTGGGAAAGGTAGCGTGTCACAGCTAAATACAAGGGGGAACAGATTCTTAAACATCAGAGTTAACACATGTTGCAAGGGCCCATTCAAAATGAAGTGAGCCCTGGGTACTAGGGTGGCTCCCCAATATGCCAACCACTTCATGGGCCACCTTGCGGAAGAATTTCTGGAAAAATGCACCACAAAACCAATTATATACTTGCAATAATATTAATGACCAGTGTGTTGCCAGTGTACATTTGACACCTTACATGACACCTTTTAGATACATATTATGACAACAGTGAGTTGATCAGGCCACCAGAGGCTCACTGCTAAATACGGGGGAGCTCTTTCCCCTCTGGCACTGGGGTGCTCTTAGGCTCACCCTCTCTATGGTTCCTTTCAAGGAGGGCCTGCAGCATGGCTTCCCCATAAAGATTTTAATGAAGGATAGGACCTGGGTGACCAGCCTCCAGCCAATGGCCTGGTTTTTTTCAGAGGGGTTCCTGTGTGCAATGCTGCCTACAATTTCCTCCTAAGTGAAGATTTATACCTACAATCCACAATCAAATTCCTTTTGGTATCCACTGCACTCTTTCTCTCTATTTCTTTTTCTGCCACTTGCTATCGACATAGTCCTGGTGCTATTTGTCCCACTTTTTATCCTTTCCTGTATGCCTACATTTAGATTGACATTAATGCTGTTCAGTGGGTGCAAGGGAGAGAGACTATATAATATGCAGGGAATGGTGTTTATAAAAAGAAAATGATTTGGTACAGGGGCTCAGTAAGCCAGAATATATTTTACAGACAAATAGCACAAGTGCTGGTGTACTGCAATATCACATGGAGAGTGGAATTCATGGCTTTGCATAAATTAGTGCAGTGCTTCGACAGCGAGATTGATGAAATCATCACTCTCACCTTACAGAAGAAATGGCTCACACAAATGCTTTTAAATCTCTTGTCATTGCCAGGTTCTCATTTTTTCCCCTCAGGAACTCAAAAGCTCAGGATGAAAATACTCAGAGAATCCCTCCAACTTCATAGTTTCTGTCTGGCATCTATATTTCATTATGAAGGTAGGGAGGCATGTGCTCTGTATGCCCTGCCATCTATTTTTTAATATCCTGAGGGCAACATTTCTTGTAGTGATTAGAGAGTGGGGTTTCTTGTTCATCTTTTAAAATTATTATTGAGCTGGCCTCAAAAAGGTGGTAGGCATTTTACAGAGAAATAAAAACAAGGTCCTTTGACTTGAGCTGACAGTCTAAAGTCCCAATCCTGTGCACACTTAGTAATGCACAGATTTTTCATGTGTGTAAAGTTATGCAACAGGACCAGTGGCGTGTGTAAAGATACATTGGTGTAAATGTATGCAGATTAGCGTACATATCATTATAGCAATCAGCTACAACAGAGTGTGCATTAGGTTAGAGGTGTGATTCTTGTACGGTTGAATGACTAAGAGCCTACAGATGCTCACCGTGGAGTGGCTTATTATTATTCCAGTATGTGTTTTTGTTTGCTCTTTACACAACAAAACAGTGTGGAGAACCCACGTGGGCACAGTTGGGTCCCCCAAAAATGGTGTTTACTAAATGCAGTATACTGCACCTCCAAATTATCTGAATCCTTCTTTGTGCTAGGAGACAAGGAAGGGATTTGGATAATGCAGAGGGTCAGATAATAGACCACAGAGGAGGCCACCCTGCTGCTCAGTGGCTTCTGTGGGCTGCAGAGGGCTCCCTGCATTCTTCAGGGTCGGTGACACCCAATCCCTGCAGGCACAAGGTGCAAGGAAGCCTGTGGTACTGGTGGGGCAAAGCAGAAGCCTGACTGTGGGTCTCTGCACTGTGCCACCAGGAATGCAGCCTCCCCCTCAACCCCCCGGCCCCTTGCATCTGCCATAATCAAGATGGCAGGAGCGGCAGCACAGGGAGCCCTCTGCAGCCCTGCTGTCATGGGACTGAGTGTTCAGGGCCATGATACCGGAGTTGGCTGCAGAGAGCTCCCTCCCTGCACTGTCACTTCTGCTCTCTCAATTAGCCAAATTAAATCCATTCTCTCCACCCCTCTGCCCCCCATGCTATTCAGATAATCAGGAGTATACTGTGTAAACAAACATGCAACTCCAGCTACCTATGGGTTGTGGCTGAGAATGGTTTCTTGTGGCTTCTAAATCAGAGAACCTGGTGAGCACCACTAGAGGGATCACAAACTATTAAAAAAAAAAGGGATACTGCCCTGTTGCTGTGGCTCATCACTTCTGTAATTCAATTTTAAAACTAAATTATTTTGTGGGACTTTAAGCAAAGTATCCTGTCACTGTGAAAAGTAGTTCCAAGAAAATGGCTGAATCGTGGTTTCACCACCAGCCCTGAGCAAGGTGCAGTACATTGGTACCCTATCCCTGGAACAGACTGGGAAGAAACTTGTGACTTGAGGAATGTTTACTCAGCAAAGAAAAACCCGTGGCTAATCCATGCCAGCCAACTCGGGCTCATGGGGCTGTTTCATTGCTGTGTAGACTTCCAGGCTCATGCTGGAGTCTGGACTCTAGGACCCTGCTTTCCTTTATCAAAATGAAATCTGGAGTATTTAATAGTTCCCAGCTTAGCTTTTGCAATAGCAAATGAATTAGAAATGGCTGAAATGGCAGCTTGGCAGTTTAAAACTATCACTGTCTCCTTCAGCCCTTCACTTTCTGTCCTCTCCTCATCATCTTCCCACCGACTCTGTTCATACTCATACCTACCACAACTTCATCACCCTACCAATGCTTTTGTCACTTGCATATTATCATACAGTGCAATTTGATGAGTAGGTAACACCTGTCCATTATTGGGAACTAGCATATGGCTGTGACTTCACCCAAAAGGCCCCAACTGACTAAGCAGAACGTAGCTATTCAAAAGCAGTTCCCAAACTCTGTTATTTTTAGAGCTGGGATTTATTTATTTTTTAATAAAAAGGTTTTGTCATAACAATCCTAAGGAAATGAGCATTTCCATTCAAAAAATATTTGGGAAATTTTGTTTTTTGATAAACAATTTCATTTTATTTTGGCAGGGTAAAACCTCACTTTCATTTATTTACTCTTTTTCCACTGGAAAAAAAGTGAGGAAAAAGTTATATGTGTTTGTTCTCAACTGAAGCAAAATTAAATTGAAATTTGTCAACCAGGTCCAATTATTTATTTAGCCCCTTAACTCTGTTGTCTCTTTCGGGCCAAGGAGTTAGCCAATATTTGGGGCCTTACAGTGTGTTTAATGGGTAGGAGAAATGGATTACAAATCAGGTTGTGATGGGGCGTCTGCCCCACACTAGCCCATAAAGGATTAATAGAGCCCTAGGGAGGCTGTGCAACAGACAGCCAATGGGAGAGGACCCTAGGGAGGCTGTGCAGGATACAGTCAATTGGAGAGTGCTACAAGGAGCAGCCAGTCAGGGCCGGGCAGGCCCATCTAAGGCCTGGTCTACACTAGGCGTTTAAACCGGTTTTAGGAGCGTAAAACTGATTTAACGCCACACCCGTCCACACTGAGAGGCCCTTTATATCGGTATAAAGGGCTCTTTAAACCGGTTTCTGTACTCCTCCCTAACGAGAGGAGTAGCGCTAGTATCGGAATTACCATATCGGATTAGGGTTAGTGTGGCTGCAGATCGACGGTATTGGCCTCCGGCCGGTATCCCACAGTGCACCACTGACCGCTCTGGACAGCAATCTGAACTCGGATGCAGTGGCCAGATAGACAGGAAAAGCCCTGCGAACTTTTGAATATTTCCTGTTTGCCTAGCGTGGAGCTCAGATCAGCACGTGTGGCGATGCAGTTAAAAATCAAAATAAAGAAAGAGCTCCCGCATGGACCATGCGGATGTGATCGCTGTAAGGGCAGGCAAATCTGTTCTATCAGCGCTCCGTTACAGAAGACGAAATTCAAAATCATTTTTAAAAAATCTCCAGACAGACGCCATAGCAGGGGCTCAGCGCACTGCTGCGTGACAAACGTAACGGAAAGCCCAAGAATCAAATGGACGCTCATGGACTGGAGGACTCAAGCTATCCCACAGTTCCTGCAGTCTCCGAAAAGTATTTGCATTTTTGGCTGAGCTCCAAATGCTTCTAGGGTCAAACACGGTGTCCGCGGTGGGTCAGGGCATAGCTCGGCAATTTACGCACCCCCCCCCACCCCCAGAAGTGAAAGGGAAAACAATCCTCTCTTGACTCTTTAACATGTCACCCTATCTTTAGTGAATGCTGCAGATAGACCCGATGCTGCAGCACTCAACACCAACATCCTTGCTCCCCCCCGCCATGGGTGGCTGATGGTGCAATACGACTGGTATCCGTCCTCGTCATCAGCCTATTGGCACATGGGGCAGTGCAAAAGGACTGGTAACCATGCAGACTAGCATCGGTGAGGTCTATCAAGGGTGCCTGGCCCTAATTTTTCCTGGTAGATGGTACAGTATGGCTGATAACCATCATCGTCATAGCAACAGGGGGCTGAGCTCTGTCAGCCCCCACCCTTCATGTGTAAAAAAAAGATTCAATTGCCCCTGGACTAGCAGAGGGATGCTGGGCTCCTCTGCTCCACACTCCTTACTGTCATGTCTGGACGATCATAGCAGCTGGAGGCTGCCTTCCACTCATTTCTCACTAACAAGTCAGTGTGTCTTATTCCTGCATTCTTTATTACTTCATCACACAAGTGGGGGGACAATGCTACAGTAGCCCAGGAAGTCTGGGGGAAGAACGGAATCAACAGGTGGGGTTGTTGCAGGAGCACCCCCTGTGAATAGCATACAGCTCATAATTTCTGCAGGATCTGACACAGAGCAGCTGTGCTCTCTGATACAGTGGTTCTCTAGTACACTTGCCCATATTCTAGGCAGGACTGATTCTATTTTTAGATACCAAAAAGGAGGAATTGACTCTGGGAGTCATTCCCAATTTTGGCTTTTGCGCCCCTGGCTAAGAGCAGCCAGGGGCACTTATGACAGCAGCAAATGGTGCAAAACGACTGGTAGCCATGCTCATCTTTTTACCAATTTATGGATTGGTAGATGGTGCAGTATGGCTGGTAACCATCTCTGCTGTCATGCAAAAGCAAAAGCATGTTGCTGTGTAGCGCTGCTGAATCGCCTCTGTCAGCGGCATCTAGTACACATACGGTGACAGTCACAAAAGGCAAAACAGGTTCCATGATTGCCATGCTATGGCATCTGCCAGGGCAATCCAGGGAAAAAAGGCGCGAAATGCTTGTCTGCCGTTGCTTTCCCAGAGGAAGGAGTGACTGACGACATTTACCCAGAACCACCCGCGACAATGATTTTTGCCCCATCAGGCACTGGGATCTCAACCTGGAAATTCCAAGGGGCGGGGGAGGCTGCGGGAACTATGGGATAGCTACGGAATAGCTACCCACAGTGCAACGCTCCAGAAGTCGATGCTAGCCTCGGACCGTGGACGCACACCACCGATTTAATGTGTTTAGTGTGGCCGCGTGCACTCGATTTTATACAATCTGTTTTACAAAACCGGTTTATGCAAATTCGGAATAGTCCCGTAGTGTAGACGTACCCTAAGAAGAGCTACAGGGCAGAGCAAGTCAGTCAGTCCCTGGAGCTTGGGGAGGTAGGAGGACTGGCTGTCTTACAGGCAGAGGGCAGCTAGCACCTTGGATAGAGCTGTGCTGGGCAGGATCAGGGGAGCAAAGGTAAGCTCCTGGCTGACTGCTGACATGCTGGGGCCTGAGACAAGGGGGGAGAAGGCGCTGGGGCTACAGGGAAGTAGACTGTGGGGTTGGAGGGGACGTAGCACATGGCTGCCATCTTCAGGGTCCCTGGACTGGGACCTGGATTAGTGGGCGGGCCTGGGTCCCTCCCCTCCCCCCAGCACTTGCCATCGAGGAAGTGGCTGAACAGTGGACTGCCGTTCCCCTGGAAGCGGGGGAAACAGAGTGTGACACAGCTGGAGGGCTGCGTCCTGAAGAGGACGCTATATCCTTTGGGACGACATACTTCCTAGAACAGAGGTGACAGTGGGTGAGACACCACCAGCAGAGGGCGCAGCATTAATTCACTGGACAGCCGCAGTGGTGAGTCGTGCCCCATCACACAGGTATTTCTCTGATGCAATCCTGTTTGTTTACAAAGAATGTACACAAAGTCCTGTATCCCTGAACACAGTAGGAATCAAACGAGAGGTAGCAGTTTCCTTGCTCACAATTCCAAGTCTTCTTTTCCAGCCAGAACTCTGCCTCAAAACCCCTCTTGCTTGGATTTCTCTCAGGGCTGTGCTTCTCTTGCTGTCTCATTCTGCTTCCTTTTCTGCTGGCTTTGTATATCTGAGCCACATACACACAGCTGCAATCCAATCAATCCCCCTGTTTCTGCTCTCACTAAAAAAAGGGCATTTAATTACTCCCTCATTTAAGTTTAACAGAAGGCTGCTAGCACACCCGCCAGCATAACAATATACACTGCTCCTTACAACAGGCAATATGGATAACAAACTCCTACCTAAAAAGCTGAACCTAAGGATTTGATCCTAAGTGATCCTCAGCACCTGTCAGGATCAGGCTCAAAAGGCACAAGTAGATACAATACAGCATAATACAAACAAAACAGACTCAGAATAGGTGGATGATCAGTATGAGCCCAACCCTGTGAGGAGCTGAGTGCCCTCTGCTCCCATTGACTTCAGCTGCTCGCCACCTTACAGGGGTTTGGCCCTATAGATGCATTGCTTCACAGAAGAGATGGGGTTTGAGAAGATTCTGGAGTAGAATAAGGCATTAGCTTGGTGAATAATAGTAGGGCGGGTGGCTATTCCAACGTATGGGGTGGCATAACAGATGGCACCATGTCTGGAGTGGGTAGAGGACTCAAGGGATGCTGCCAGTAGAGGAGTATGGAAAGAAGTTTGGTGGAGATGGAGCAGGTGTAGGCAGGAGCAGAGTCAAGGAGACCTGTGAAATTAAGTGGAGGTTTGAACTCTGTGTAAAACAAGAGAGGAAGTCAGCATGGAAGGTCCAGGGTGCAGGAGGGGAAGGAAGGGTTAGAGTGCCTGGAAAGGAAGCTCTCTGTATCTCAGTGCATCTGTGTCAGCGATCACATTGTTTGTAAAAGCATATGCTATGGGGATGAGTTTTGAGGACTGGCTAGTGTTTTAAACTGCTACCTATGGCCCTGTCTTTTAATCACTCTGGGGAATTTACGGATGGATTCGTGTGCCTGTGGTCACAGGAATTCCATTAGCAGCCCTTCATGGAGAGAGGAACAATAGAAATGGCAGTAGTAGGAGCAGGGGCAGATGCAGATACAGAAACAGTAGCAATCCATGCTGCAGCAGCAGGAGGAAAAGAGGTGGAGATGGCTGCAGCAGAATGAGGAGCTGCTATAGCTGAAAAGAGCAGTAGCAGTCGAGAGAATTTTCCCCCACTCTGAATGCACAAAACGATGTTAATGCTAAGGTTTGAATTTTAATTGTGTGATGGTTGGGAAATGCAGAGGTGAACTTCCCACAATAGCCCTTGTGCCTCCTCTCCCCCACCCTCATGTTCAACCTCTGGGAAGCATGTCTCCTCCCTGAAAACTAAATGCCCATCATGTGTGAAGTCTTTTAAAATCAAGGCACTTTGGACTCACCCAAGCACAAGAGGGTATCGGAGCAATTTAGATCTGTCTCACCCCTCCTCCTGGGCAGGTGCAGAGGATGAAAACCTGGCAATTCTGGAGGAAGAGGAAAGCACTGCCTCTGCAGCATAGTTTCCTTTTCACCCCAGCCCTCTGGAAACTCCCCGGCCAGTGCATGTAAGGAATCAAGCCAGTGCGGGGCTGAAAATGGCTGATCTCTGCAGCAGCTCCGTCCCCTCCCCAAAGCCCTGTGGCACCTTAGCTGAGGTAATTTAATGCTGACTCTGGTCCAGATGTTGCCACTCTTTACTCACACTGAGTGGTACCTTGCTAGTGTGAGCAGAGCCATTTTATGCAGTAATAGAACTAGAGGAGAAAGGGTGGGAGAAACATGGCTGGCTGCCAACACTCTCTTTCTTGTTGTCCTGTTCTGTTGTTTGAAGACTCCTAAGGGAGAGAACACGGAGCTGGTAACGTAAAGTTCATAGTCTATAAAATAACCCTTTGGAGCTACCTAGCAATAATTATAACACAAATGGCATTAAGATTTTGTTCGACCCCTTATTTGTTTGGCTCAAATGCCACTAAGATTTGCAGTGCATCTGCCTGTTTGTTGAAAGTATCTGAACGTAATTGGTAAATGGTTTCCAGATGCTCTTTGTGTTTTTATTGCTTTTTCTGACGGGTGATATTTTTTCCATAGACAGGATAGCCCTTAGTTTGGCAAACTCTTGGTCAGTGGGGAGAGTCTGGGGTCTTTTCCAGTTCAGCTGCGATTGTGATCTAGCTGCTAACAAGCAAAGACTTTGGAAGCTTTTTAAATGGGTCTAATGGCTTTACATTGTATGCGCCTAGAAAAGCATGTGACCCTTTTAGCGCTGTTGGTGTGTTAATCATTTCATGCAATGAGGAACTGCAGTCTAGTTGCTAGACTAGATAGTGGAGTGTAGATTAGAACACTTCTATGATTAGAACAGAATTTGGTTCCCTGGCATTGGATGCATGTGCTGCCAGTGTCACCGACATATACAGTGATCCCTGCATGAGAGCTCAGAGCATGGAATTGGAGGCTATTATTGTTACTTTATAAATCAAAACAAATAAATATCAGATCATCTCCTGTTTTAAGGCACTGACCAAAAGTTACCCCAAACATACGGAGTACAATTCTGCTCCATCTGTAATAATAATAATTAATGAATACTTAGCTCTTATATAGCATTTTTCAACTGTAGAGCTCAAAGCGTTTTACAAAAGAGGTAATAATTATTTTCATTTTACAAATGGGGAAACTGAGGCACAGGGCAACAAGGTGGCTTGTTCAAGCTCACCCAAGCTATGCTCATCTAGTAGTAGCATAGCTCAGAATAGAACCCAGTCCAGTGCTTTATCCACTAGGCCGTCCCACCCACCCTATTAATTAATCAACCAATTTTTGTTGGTCTCTTGAGTGGTCACTGAAGACAGATGTCATTGTACTTGTTCCTTCTCTCTGCTTCAGAGGGTTCTTAAGTTTTAGAAAAGCATTAGCATTCTCCCACTCCATCCCTCAGAAAATGTTTGTAGCTCAATAGATTTCAGTGGAATTAGAATGCATCTTTATTCTTCCTTCTAGCCTCCCACACTTGTCTTTACTAATAGTTTTTGAATACTGGAATTTAGGCACCAAAAATTTGCTATTTATTTTTCACTAACCTGGTGGTTGCCAGCCAGAAGAAGGAGTATTAAGAAAGGCATTTGGTTAAAGTAACACGGCATGTGCTTGGCTCTGGTTTTAAAACACGCATGTGAGTTGCCCCATTGAATTCAATAGGATGACTTAGGTAAGTACTAATCAATGTGCATGAGGGTTCCAGAACTAGCTCTGAGGAAGCAGGTGAGAAAAAAACACCAGTGAACTGAGTTGCACTAGAATTACTTTTTATTTTTTTACATAAAAATATTCCAACCCAGATTCATAGTTTAAACTCAGACCTTTTGGAGATTCCAGTGCCCTTTGAGATTCACTGAGGAGTGATTCCAAACTAGCTTAGCCTTTTCTTTCAATCCATAATTCATCATCCACACTTGTTGCTCATTCATTGCAGCCCGGAACAAAGAGTCGCACAAGAGGCATAAAGAAATCAAACCAATACAAACGGGGCGAGATAAAAAGAAAAAGTCGCAAACCACAAGGGTGTTGAAGAAGAGAAATAATTTCATCCAAAAGGCTCCTTGGCACCAGCATCAGAAACTTACACGAGATATATCCCCATTTTTTAACAAAACCCACAATGGGCCTACTCCTGAGCTGTGGTGCTGAGCAATTGAGTCCAGTGGGAATTGTGGGCAGTGAGCACCTCTCTGGGTCAGGCACAATAGGCACCTAACTTACAGTATCACTGGATAAATGTTGAAGAAGAGGAAACGAGGGCATCCCATTCCACATTTATACATCTTAACTGACACTAATTCTGCATGTTCAAATATCTGCTCTGGGCACCCACGTGCCGATATTAATGCCCAAACACAGGATGTGCACCATAATTTAGGTTCTGTAATTTGAAAATTGGGCTCCTAGTATTGGAGAGGGAAGTTCTTCATAATTGCATTTGGCCAGGATTGAATGAATTGAATGATCCAGGCCCAGTGTCAGAAAGACATCCTCAGAGGACTGTTCTCCAGTGTCTCACACCTTCACAAGTAGTTTGAGGACCTACATTGTTGATCAGTCCAGGTCAAGTTTAGACATTATCCATCCCACATGGTCTTACATCATTCAGCAATGATTCATTCCAGCCCATTTAAGGAGAGGCATCAACTGGCTCCAGTCCTCCATTAAACATTAGAACAGTAGTTGAAATGCAGGTGCAGGCCTGGAGGATGGGATTGCAAAACAGAGGGAGTGTAAACTGGGGGCATCCTCCAGGCTCTGAGAATGATGTAGAGGATTCCTGAGGGGGAGAACAAACTCCCCTCTCTGACTCCCGCCCCCCACCCCCATATGTCTTTTGGCTGCTGCGCTCACCAAATTGAATGCCACGTTAATCTGGGATTGCTTGAAGATGAGTCCATCTGGAATGAATCCAAATAGGGAGCTTTGCAGATTGCAACCTGTAATCTGTCTTTAACTTTGAAACCATCAGGCTCTGAAACTTGTAATTTAGAACAGGCTCCCTGCAGATGTAGTAAAGTACCATCAGCTTTGGATCAAAGAATGAACAGCTTGGGCGCATACATGAGAGAGGACAGGTGTAGACCCAGTCAGCAAAGAAAGCCACCCAAGAGCATAAATGCATTGAAGTCAGTGGGGAATTTTACTAATGGCTTCAGTGGGATCAGGAGCAGGCTGACTTATTGGAACAACAGATCAAGAGGATGTAAAAAAATGCTTGTACTGGTGATTGCACTATGGTTTGAATATTGTCCTTTCAGAGTTGCCTGTGGGTACATCTACACTACTGACTGTTCACATGTCCATACACTGGTTGTGCCATAATCCTCCTGTTGGCCATAGTTAAACCCCAAAAGCACGTGCCCGAAGGTAAGTAGAGGGCGAGTAAGCTAGCACACCTGCGGGGTGTGTGGGTAAGTACATGCCTGAGGCTATGGCTACACTTAAAATGCTACAGCTGTGCAGCTGCGCCGCCGTAGCACTTCAGTGGAGACACTCACTATAGCAATGGGAGGGGTTCTCCCATCGCTGTAATTAGTCCACCTCCCCAGGAGATGGTAGCTAGGCCGATGAAAGAGTTCTCCCATGGATCTAGTGCTGTCTACACTGGGGGTTAGGTCAGTATAGCTTTGTCTTTCAGGGGTGTGAATTTGGGGTAGTCCAGGTTGTGGCACAAGCCTGTTCCTGTGCCAGTTTGCAGAGCAAACGAGGGTACAGGGTGTGTACCAGGCCTTGAGTTTCATTAGTCCTCCACTCCCTGTTCCCACAACACACTGAATTACTTTTTTCCTGATCCTGACATGGTCCCTGTCCCTGTCCCCCTGCACACTGGTAGAAGCAATGCGGCACTGACTGACCACAGCAGAGCAACATTCTGCTGCACCTCTTACAGATGAAAATGGATCCACTGCTCAGAGCAGCGTTTTTGTCCACTGGGGATACTTGGATGCTGATCAATGTGTGTGTGGGGGGAAGTACAGCGTCCTCAGATATTCAGCTGGAGCAGCGGGAACATTCACCTGTACCCAGAAGTTTCACAGAGGCTGGAGCAGGTGAGTGTTGAGTGGGCTCTGTCCCAGTGCTGGGAAAGCATGAAGCACTTGAGGCTCTCGTACAGGAAAGCCAGACTCTAACATTCAGTCTTGGAGGGTTCATTGTATATATCCCTTCTAAGAGCTGCATTGGGTGCTGTCAAGAGTCCCTAGTAATAATAATGGGAGATATACCAATCTCCTAGAACTGGAAGGGATCTTGAAAGGTCATTGAGTCCAGCCCCCTGCCTTTACTAGCAGGACCAAGTACTAATTTTTGCCCCAGATCCCTAAGTGGCCCCCTCAAGGATTGAACTCACAACCCTAGGTTTAGCAGGCCAATGCTCAAATCACTGAGCTATCCCCTCCCCTCCTTGGCCCCACCTACCTCATTGTCCATGAGGGCGCTGATGAGGACCAGGGTGAGGAGGAAGTAGGGTCCGTGGGACACCCCAGAAGACTTGGAGCATGTGGTTCTGCATGCTCAGAGGGCCAGCTTGAAGAAACCTCCCGTGATACAACTGAGGAGGACCCTGAGCTGTGTCAGGAGCCAGAATGGTTACATTACAATGGACCCCTGCCCTCCCCACTGATGTGCCCTCCTACTCTACTGCTACATTCCTGATTTTAGTATAAAGAGCATCTGAAGAACCATGCCGACTTTTCCTCCTTGGACGCTATGCCATGCATTGCTGTGTCTCTGGGTCTTTGAACTGCAGTGATGCTTCATCCCCCTACTGAACTCCTCCAACATTCCCTCCACCCCCATCCAGCCTCAACTCTGCTCCACCTCAAAATGGGCCTCAAGCCAGACAGAGTTCTAAATCAATCATTTTTATTGATTTCTGATGACCCACAAGTATGCAGTTGGCTTCTCAAGCTATTTTTTCAAACTCTTTATAAAGGAAAAAATCAGCATGTCCCAGTGTCTGTGCAATTCTCAGCCAGCCAGCAGTCAGGCAGCAATGGTTCTGGAGCTGTGTGGATTGGTCAGCAAGATTTGGAAAGGTCCTGGTTGGGGAAGGATATAGAAAACTTTACAGTTGATTGTCTAAGGAAAAGTTAGTCACAGCAATCTTTACAGCCTCTGTGTCTGGTATCTGCCCTTTCCCAGCACAGAGCCATGCTGCACAAGCTTGAAGGAATGGAAGTGGGAGAAGGATTCAGTCTGGCAGTTGGATGGAAACAGTGCAGTGTCCCTTTCTAGTTGTCTGAGGGGACGAGTTGTGGTTCTGAACTGACTCTTCAGTAAACCCAATGAAATAGCAGGGTGTCTCTTTCCCTGTCTATTTCACTGTTATTGAAGTCAATAGAAAAATATTCATTGACTTCCATTGGATCTCCATCAGGCCTTTTCCCCAAATTGAATCATGTTTCTTTCCTATAACTAAAAAAACCCAAACAACCTGGCTTGTTCTCATTCATAATGGGGAGATCCATTGCAAACAACTGAATTTGGCAAATTAGCATGTAAATGTATACAGACAATAAGGAGGTAAAGCCAACCCATCGAACATACTTTACTCGTTCATTTTGACCATTTTAATTACTTTTTCTTTTGTTGGTAATACAGACTCCATAATGTAGTAGGAGCCATTCTGTATTACATTTTCTAAGTATAATAAGGTCCTAGCATTATGGCAACTCATCACAGTCCTTGTTTGCCATCAAATGCTTGCTGAGCACTGGGTAGACAGACCCAGACAGTGTGAACATAAACATGTACAGTAATATTTGACATAACCGTTAGAAAGGAATGTTGGAAAAAGTTGAGTAAATTGTCTGGAATTTCATTTCCTTGAGCCCTTCCCAGGACTTTGCAATTTGTTTATACAATAATAATACCAAGCACTTAGCTAGTACTGCATGTGCCAGATCCCCAGCTGGTGTAAAGTGGCACAGCTCCATTGATTTCAATAGAGCTACACTGATTTACACCATTTGAGGACTTGGCCCTATATTTTCCAAGGGAAATTTACTAATGAAAAATACCAGTATGGCTCTAGTCAGCAGTGAGTTAAATTAGGATTTCCTCTGTGTTAGAGGGGAGAGAGAATGCAGAGTGTGCTTCCTCCCCTGGTGCACCCACACAGGGAACCGGCATAACCACTCTCTCTTACTGCTGTGGTGTGCAGGGTGACTCCTGCTAGCACTGCTTACAGCGCTGACTGAGCCCAGTAGGTCAGGCCATGATCTTACCTGTTGATAAAGTATATAGTCAATTGCTTGACCACACTTTGATTTGTTATGAAACATACTCAAGAGACCAAATAACCAGCATCAGTCAGGTTTATTGCAACAACCCAACAAATGTTCTATACAATACCAGTCTCTGGGAAGCCATCTCGTGCAGCGATGTTACATTTACCTTATGCAGAAAGTGTGCTCCCAAAGTTATATCCCTAAAGCCATCTTTTTACACCCTACCAGTTTACAAGTAAAAGGTACTGTGTATGTCATCTGAAACTAGTTTTAAGCAATCAACGTTCTACCTTGTTTTTCTAGTACTGTGGTGTACCCCTTATCTCTTTGTTTTGAACACATGCATTTCAAGTACTAAAGGGCATGACGCCATCTCCTAGGTTCATAGTAGAGTAGTACAATCATACATCTTGTCCTCTTCCTTTGGGACATTACACTACACTACTGGGAGAGTAACTCCCTTTCTGTTGCTATGGTAAAGCACTCATCTGTCCTGATCTTGACAGCTTCCCTATTTGCTCAAGCCAAAACTTACTTCAGTGAATGCAAGGGGTTACGGGATACTTAGCATAAGTGAGCAGGGCCATATAAAAATCATAGGCCAATTTAGGCTATATAATTGCTATAATATTTGTGCTTAATACATACTAAGATATATGTGGTCTGGCTAATACATATTATTAATATATGCATATATGCTAGCCAGCTTATATTAGTCAACATGCACCTTCTGAATGGCTATTAGTAGAGCAGGCTTTTTCTTTCCTTTAAGAAGATTGCAAAACATGTCTCCAAACAGATTTATCTGTTTTCTTGGAATTAGAAACAACTAAAGTGATTTTCCTCAAATTTTGTGAAAAGGAAAAAGAAAAAAAATCCTGAAGTCCCAACTCTATTTTTATTCCACCTTCCTCAGGGGAAATCTTCCAACAAGGGCTCAGTCGTGCACCTATTGAAGTCAATGGCAAAAATCTTATTGTTTCAATGGGTGAAGGTTGGACTCTGAGCCAGCAGGAGTTATGCCTAAGTAAGGACTTCAAGATTTGGCCCTGCATTCACTTCTGTGTTGAGAATTTGTTTAGCCAGTTTCTACTTGGAATCCATTTTAATGGCAGGGTCATATAAACTCTTGTAAAATGGGCTTTACAGTGGAAACATTGGCATGAACCTTAGTTACAACGATGAAATAGCAACATCATTGGCTATAATTCTTACATCTTGTCCGGGCTATTTTGTTTTCAGAAGCCCCAAAGTCTTCTGTAGAAAAGATGGGTCTCTATTCAGACAACTCAGGAAAGAACCTTAGCTCCAAATGTGGTGTCTGAGATAACGAGATGTGGGTAATGTGTACTTCTGTAATGTGACTGTTCAAAGGAAAGGAGCAATCTATTACTAAACAAGCACTGTAAAGTTAGCTGCCCTTTTGCTACAGAATTACAGGGAGACACTACCTGACCAAAATGTTTTTAAAGTAGATAATTCATGAACTAGTGTGGAGGAGATTTTTAAAATGCTTCACTGTGTTATGGCTACTGAGTCAAATTCTGCCCTGAGATTGTACCTGCGCAACCCCCTTGAAAATAATGGGCATAGTGTAAACTTAGGGGCTGAAGTTGGTCCATCAACTCTACAGGAGGAGACAGTGGAAAAGAGGGGAATTCCAGTTCAGATTCAGAAAGACAAGCAAGGAGGGTCAGTAACAAAATATTAAAGCCAAAAAATTAACATCACTATATCTCTGTTTGCCTTTGGTTTGAAATAGGGATGAGACTTTACCCACAGGGATTTTATCGGGCTCAGTTAATGTTTGTTGAGGTGCTTTGTGATCCAGGATGGAATGTGCTAAATGCAAATGCTGGCCTTGATTTTGGTGGGAGTGTTTTCTGTGCAAGGGCTGTAAGATCAGTTTTAATCAGTATTATTAGAATTAGGCAACAATGCACTTCCATGTTGAGTTGCCTAACTCTCTGGCTGTGCTTTCAAGTTGAACATATGTTTTTAATTATGAAAATGATTAATTGGATCCAGGGGAACTGAATCACAGTGAGCTCTGTCATTCTATATCATGGAAAAAAACCTGTGATGCGGGAATGCTTGTGCGGTGTTTCTGATGCATTGTTTTCTCCAGAGAGAGGGGTTTGGGGGGCTGCAGTGCAGCTGCCTGCAGAGCCCTCCAACTGCATTGATAATCAGCAGATCTCAGGGATACCTAAACAGAGCCAGTCCCTACATGCAGTTCTTTGGTGCCTCCCCTCCCTTGCAGCACGGTATCACGCTGGAGCCCAGCTGCCACTCACGGCAGGTCATGGCTAAGGATAAGATTATGTCATGGAGGTGGTGGAAGTCACGGATTCTATGACTTCCAGAGACCTCTGTGACATTTTCCATTTCAGCCCCATGGCAGTGAGGCTGGAGCTGTCAGGTGGCAGGGGGCCTAGAGCCCCAAGCTGCCACAGGCATCTGGGGACCCCCACAGCTCTCAGCTGCCACGAACAGTGGGGGGACCCAGAGCTCCGAGCTATCGCGGGCAGTGGGGTGACCCTGCAGCTCCCCACCACCAGATTTGGAGCTCCCACCTGCTGTGGGTGGCAGGGGCCCCCATAGCTCTCAGCTGCCATGGGTGGCAGAAATCCGGAGCTCCAAGCCACAGAGCTGCCAATTGCAGCGGCAGCAGGTGCTGGCCTCCCCCCAACCCCACTTTTCCCCTGCAGCAGGACTCAGGCTCTAATCCCCACCTCAGCCCCATTTTGTCATCGTTATTTTTAGTAAAAGTCAGGGACAGGTCACGGACTTCCGTGAATTTTTATTTGCCCGTGACCTGTCCCTGACTTTTACTAAAAATAATCCTGACAAAATCTGAACCTTAGTCATGGCAGTCTATTACCCTCCTCTCTATGGGGCATGCAGTATGGAAAAGAAGACATACAGAAGCTGCTGTGGCTGTGAGCTGCACTACCTTGTGAAGGGATTTCCACTGAAAAATCCATGAATTGCAGAATGGACAGGGCCATATATAGCAACCACCTCCGCATCTGCTCCTATTGTCAGCTGGAGAAGCCTCCAAAACACACAGAGCCCCAGCTGCACAGTAGTTGCACTTAGAAACTTCCACCATCCTGAGTAGACTCTGATCCTCCCCTTCCATGCTAACCGGCCAGATTTAACTCACATGTACATTATTTTCATCCTACCATATGTCTCAGCAGAGGGGACAATACGCTCAGTATTTGGCAGAAGAAAAGGAACCCTGGCAATTCCTTCATTTCAGTAGTTTCACCTCTCTGCCAAACAAAGAAATCAGCAATGCACATACACCATATTTTTCTATCAGCTATGTCCTGGCCAAGTCCCTCTTGACATAATTCCGTGTCAGTAGGATTGCTAACCCTCCTGGTTTTGCCAGGAGTCTCCTGGAATCAGGCCCTATCTCCTGGAGGCTACTGAAGCCAAACCAGGAGATTTTAGGTGCTAAAAGTCTGGCGGCACAGGGGGCTAAAGCAGGCTCCCTGCCTGCCCTGGTCCTGTGCTGCTCCTGAAAGTGGCCGGCACGTCCCTGTAGCCCCTGGGGGCGGGAAAGGGTCTCCGTGTGTTTCCTGCGCCCCATGTGCCAATTCTGCTGTTCCCATAGGCTGGGAACTGCGGCCAGTGGGAGCTGTGGGAACAGTGCTTGTGGGCACAGGCAGCGTGCGGAGCCCCCTGCCCCGCCCCCACGGGTCAGACATGGCAGCCGCTTCTGGAAGCGGCATGGGGCCAGGGCAGGCAGGGAGCCTGACTTAGCCCTGCTGCGCCGTTGACCGGGAACCACCCAAGGTAAGCGCCTCCTGGGTGGAGCCTGCATCCCACACCCCAACCCCCTGCCCCAGCCCTGAGCCCCCTCTAGCACTCAAACTCCCTCCCAGAGCTTGCACCCCACACCCTCTCCTGCACCCCAACCCCCTTCCCCAGGCTCAGCCCGGAGATCCCTCCACACTCTGAACCCCTTGGCCCCAGCCCAGAGCCTGCAGCCTAACCCCCTGCCCCAGCCCTGTGAAAGTGAGTGAAGGTGGGGGAGAGTGAACAATGGAGGGAGAGGGGATGGAGTGGGCTCGGCCTCAGAGAAGGGGTGGGGCAGGGGTGTGGCCTCGGGGAAAGGGCAGGGCTAGGGCGTTCGGGTTCATGTGGTTAGACAATTGGCAACCGTATATGTCAGCCACCCAAAATCTGATATTGCATCATGGGAAGTGAGTCATTATTTACCTCACAGTGAAAAGAAAGGTTCTGGGCAGAGGCACAATTGTACAGGATGAATATATTGACTAGAAGTGCATCATTCATTTACAGGAATAAAAAACTGCTATAGCAGTGTAACTGCAGAGGCTTTTCTTATTCATATGTGTGCATATATGTCTGTATGTTTATATACATACATACATTTGGATGTGGGTGTTTTGTGTGTGTGTGTATATATATATCTTTAAATTTTCAATTAACATGAGTTGTGTGGCTAAATTTCCTACTTGGCTTTGAAAATCGCAGCACACACATATATACTGTAGTTTTCTTTCTTTGCTAGTCTGTGTACTCCATATATATAGTCACACTCAGTGGGTGAAACCACAAATGAGTTATGCAGACTATCTCACATACGTGCCAACTGCTATGCTGGTTATTATAATCTGGGCATTTGTTCACTGTAGTAACTGGACTGAGCCCACCAGCTTATTCCACATATTTCTGTAAGTAAATTTACTATCAGTAAACCACAAAAGGCACCTTAGTAAAAAAATAATCCAAGAAATGTTGGATTCTGTCAATATTTTCATGTGACCATAAGTGGGACTTGCACAAATAAAAAAAATGCTTAGAAATAGTAAGTTTCCAAACTATAAAAATACTTTAAATTTAATCTGTACTTATTGCCTTTTTGCTTGTGGAACGCAGAGTGAGGAGGCTCTGGAATCTTACCAATTTAATGACAGCATGTTAGCAAAAGAAATAGAATAGTCTCAGTACAGTTTTTCTTATGGATAAGCAACCAAGTACCAGTTGCTGTCAAAGTGTTAAATAGTAACAATTTCTGGTAATTACTAAGCAGAGGGAGAGCCAGGGAACCTCTGTATTCCATATCAGTCCCTCAAGACATCCAGTTTTGCTGAAGAAGGGATTTTACAACCAGAACCTGTAGTTAAAGTCAGTTGGTCTGAAGAAATTAAATGTTTGTGACGCTGCCAGCACTTGACTGTAGCTACCTGCTGTGGGTGTTTGAAAAAACGGGGGAGAACCGCTCTGTGTGTAGGGAGAGGGGCCAGAGTCTGACAGTGGAGGAGCTGCTTTGGGGGGAAGTTTGGTGTCTCACATTAGGGGGAGCTGCTGCTTGTGAGAGAACTCAGTGTCCCAGACTGTGGGGAATTACTCTCTGTGGGATAACTTATTGTCTTAAAATAGGATAAGCTGCTTTTTATGGGAGGCTTCAGTGTCTCAAACGGAGAAAGTAGCTGCTCTTTTGGGGGGTGCTTTGGTGTCTGAAACTGGAGGACATGCTTTTCCTGGGGACAGTCTAGGCCTCAAGAGAGTCTCCTTCATTCCCACTCAGCCAGCCGCACATGATCCTGCTCCCCACAGTGGGCAGAAAAACCCAACCTCCCCATGTTTATTACAGCAGAGTCTGATGGAACAGGCTACCCCATATTTGTCTTGTTTATTAGTGTGAAGCAAATGGAGTACTGCAGTGGAGTGATTTGAAGTGGTTTGATATTAAACATACATTATTCCTGGAAGGTCTGTATGGTTTAAAACAAGCAGAAATAATCTGTAATAGATTACTCATCATCATTATCTCAGACCTACACTGGAATATAGTATTTCTTTTCTCATTCCCGTGTCGTCTTCTGTTCTGTTGGCAATCATCCAATGTCCTCTATACATTTGCCAGAATGCTTATTTCTACTTCTGGCTGCCGTGGGCATAAAATTAATCTGATATTGAAATTGCATTCCTTTTCTAACCAGAACTGTAAATCTTTAAATCCCTGAAGAATCCAGAGGAGAAAAACATTTCCAAAGCTACATCAGACTGTAAATGACTAGCACAAGTCAGACGTTCCGCTCTCTTTTCAATGGATGGTTATACACAGTGATTGGATTGGATTGATCAGCTGGTGGCATCAGGAAGGAATTCCCTCCTCCCCCTAGCATATAGCAATGCCCAATTGACTTCATGTATTTTGGGGGATTTTTCAACTTCCTGTGACTCATCACATACTGGCCACAGCCAGAGCTAGGAAACCAAGCTAGATGGCTCAACAGCGACTTGTTCCAGTACAGCATGGCTTATGATTATATTAGGTCAGACACCAGGTCTTACATGTGTGTTGGCAGTCTTTGGAAGTGAATAGCTGAAATGGCTGCTGAAACCTAGTAGCTTCCAAATCCAAGATTCTGCTGTGCAGTATGTGTTACAGTTAATTCCAGACTTAGCCAGCTGGTGTTCACCTGTTTATCCATAGCCCTCAATTATTTATCCAACACAAGTTGTACAGCTCTGTATTACTGCAGCTTGTTCTTGAGTTCCATACTCTTGCCCAAAAAAGTAATACAAATCCACAGGATAATCTCTCATATCAATTTCAAGTGACTGGAAATCCCTCGCTAGCCGTCATCGCAGTGTTTTGAACAATGTGATGAGGAAGGACATTCATAGGCTATATCTACACTATTGCCTATGTGGGCAAAACTTGTGCCGCTCAGAGATGTGAATATTCCACCCTCTGAGTGACATAAATGATACCTACATAAGCACTTGTGGGCATAGTGCTATGTTGGCGATAGAGCTTCTCCTGCCAACATAGGTTATGCTGCTCAGAGGGTGGGTTTTTTTATGCCAATGGAAGAGCTCTCTCCTGTCGGCATAGAGTGTCTTCACCAGAGGCTCTGCAGTGGCACAGCTCTATTGGTACAGCTGCGCCGCTGCAGTGCTGTACGTGTAGACATGGCCATGGACACTGGTTTTATGGTTTATGATAACAATCTGTAACCCACTAAGCCCCCTTTTTTGTCCTATGACTGCAGAGGAGTTAACTGGCCATTTCACCTCGAATGGTTCCTTACAATATGCGCTAACTACTTATGCTAAACAATCTGTTCCACCTTGTATTTAGCTGTGCCACTCTGAGTGCCTTTCCCAGACCTAAAGAAGAGCTCTGTGTAAGCTTGAAAGCTTGTCTTTTTCACCAACAGAAATTGGCTCAATAAAAGATACTAGCTCACCCACCTTGTCTCATTCCTTGGCATGGGCATAGATACATAGAGATACATTTTGCTATCATTTACACCCACATACACCCTTAATTTCCCACGATCCACACCCTCTGCTCTCACCATTAATAAATGATGCACTATAGTTGTAGACAAGTTTGGCATGTAGTCAGACTGAAAAGGTTACTTGGGCAGTATGCTTTAGGGTGAGTTCAGAAAATCTTAACATTGCAGTCATTGTTTTTAGAACATCATCAATTTAAATGTAACCTCTTTGATAATATCCACTTGACCCATCCTGGTCCCAGATATTTTTCTTTCAAAAATAAATTATAAAATATAATCCTCAGTGTCAGCCTCCAGCCTCCCTCAGGTCCCTTGGCCAATACTGAGCCAGTGCTTCACTGGCATTTATCTGCAGCTCGCTCAGAATCCCACCATGTCCTGTTGCTCCCCACATATGTTTCCACTCCTTTAGTTCAACCACGTACAAGTATTTTGTAAAGTCTTTGGCTCAAATTCTACTCTAGGCTGTTTGAGAGAGGAGAGGGCTCCCAATAATTTCAGCAGGGGCCACATTTGGGCCTTTGAGGGCACCATTTGGCCCTTTATTTTAAAATATATTGGTTTGCTTCACAGCAGCTGCATAATGACATCTTTGGAGAGCAGGGACAGATCAAGACTAATAAGTATCCATAATCTCTTAGGATCTCTCAGTCATAAACCAGACATCTCTCTCCTGCTCCTTTGAGTGATAATACGAGCTCATGGTACAATCAGGCAAATGCAATATTGCATCAAAGTGCCCTGCCCAGATATCCACCAGGCACTGCAGGGCCTGAGAACATGTGCAGTGACATAGGAATCTGCAAGGATGTGAATTGGAAGTAACTCTCTTGAAGTCAGTGAGTTACATGGATGTAAAAACTTCCTGAGCTGTCCCTGGTCTATGCATCGCCAATACAAACCAATGCCTAAAAGACACAATTTGGCCTTTAGTGCAATTTTTTTTGTATGAAATTTCCTTTGAAAGAAAAAAAAATATTTTGAAAGAAAAAATATGAAAGGCTAAACTCTGCCATTCTTCCTCTCTTCCTCATGCTGCATACTACTCCACTCCAGTAGTAGTTATATAGAAGAAAATGGGAGTATTCATGGAATGAAGCTGGGCAGAATCTAGCCCAAAATGAAGAAATTCCTGCAACCTTTTCTCTAGCTGTTGCTCCCTGCTCTAGCTGTAATAAATGTGATTAGACCACTTGGTAAATAATGCCAGAAATCTGACATTGGCCACTCTCACTTGGTGGTAATTCATTGTTTTGATGCAATACTTGTAGTTTAACATTAGCGTTCCATGAATTGGTAGCCATGTCACATCTGTTTTCTTTGTGTGTGCATGTGTGCCTTAATTCAATTTCCTCACAGTTTCTTCTTGGCTCTGCTCCATCAGTTCTGATTCTATACTTTCTATACTTTGACCTGAGAGGGCTAGTTGATCAAACTTAGCACCTAAGATACCAGTGAGATCCTGAACTAATTTGGTTTCCTAGCAAACTCTTCTAGTAGAGCTTACATAATAGCTCACTGTTTTGATGACTGGAGGAAGAAGACAGCTGGCTAGGGTCTGGTGGGCCCTGCTGATGTTTTCCTGGCTTTTAGAACAGAAGAGCTAATGAAAATAATGGTCTTATGAGTGGCTTCATTTTTGTCTTTTGTTATTATTACTAAAGCACATGGTATGCTTGGAGGCAACTTGGCCAAAAAAGCAATGGAGAAAAACTGAAAGGACTACAGCACACCAGCAAAGAACATCCTGATCTGATCCAGGGAGCTCCAAGCTGCCGGGGAAATTGTTTTATTAAGGTAATGCACCAGAAAACTATTTCAATGGGATTAATCGCACCAACACGTATTACTCTCCAATAGGCCTAGAAGGATACCACCCTCCACAAAAAGACTGGACTGAGCAAATTTATGACTTGAGAGATTAAAACAAGCAGTTTTACTATACAAAGCCAGGGTTTTAGTTCCAGCTGACCACTCCAAGAAAATGCCCCGAAGCTAAAAAAAAAAACCAAACCAAAACAACAACAAAACAAAACAAAAACCAACACACGCACACCACAAGACAGCCAAACATGAAGATTTTTGTCTTCTTTGTCTGGCTAAATCCTGCACTGTGGCCTGCTGGTGTACAAGGATGCCTACTAAAGAGGGTATAGGGAGTAATTTCCCAAGCACACAGCCAGGCAGATCTCTCCACAGTGCATAGGGGTGTGCTAGGATATGTGCTTGGCTTACATGTTGGGGCATACTCCTCTTCCTCAAGGAATCATGACCTATAGGTTTGGTAGTATGTTTAGCCTCTGTTGCCATCAGATTTGCACACTAGCCAACCAGAGAACCCTTGTGTAAACTGCTCCAATGCATAAGGATAGTAAACAGTGTGGGCAGCTCATTGCAACAACAACGTATCCAGAACCAGCCTGCCCTGTAAGGGAAGAGGGGCTGTCCAAATTACATCACACACATTTTGGTGATTTTCAAGTACTTCTAACCCATTGTAATACTTTGTAACACTAAAACAAACATGAAGAATTAAGAACCAACCCACCCATCCTTTCTTGCACTACATAAGTTATGGACAGCTGCAGGTGATTCTTGGGACAAATGCTTTGCTGACAAAACATCAATAACTCCTGGCCTGGCTGCTTCAGTTAAAGGCAGGAATTAGCACTGTCTTTTTTTGCCATTGCTGCCCTGTGGAACACTAAGATAAAATGTGTGTGTATGTATATATATATATATATATACCGGTGTGTATATATATATATATATATATATATATATAATGTATGTGTGCACCTCTAGGCAAATATTTATCCAGCTTTTATATAATGATTAACCTAAAGACCTTCTGTTACTAACTTTGTACTGAACAGCTGAAAAGTCAGTTCCTGTAGGATTGTCTTGGAACATCCGGGTAGAATGTAATTTATCACCCACGGAGCAATGAAAACTCAAACCTTTTTAAAAAGTCACTCAAAGTTCACATGAATGGGCATTTGGCAAGTGTATTTTAGCAACACTGACATTGAAGTTTACCTGTAGAAGGCCAAATGCTGACAGGTGCTCCCCAGAGGTACTGTCTGGAAAACCTGTGGCCAGCAGAGGGAGTGCAGGGTACAAGCTGTCCCCAGACAGGGCCGGCCCACAACATTTTGGCACCTGAGGCAGGGAGCTTAAATGATGCCCCCATTCCCCCTTGCTTGGGCCAAAACTTTGAAAGGTCTCAATTCTGCCTTCCTGTTTTACTCCTCTCATGGTACTGCTCTGCTACCTACCCCAAAAAAGGAGAACTAACAACTTAAAATGCCTTGTTCAAAAATTTTAAGTAACACTTATCTTTCAAACTCCTGAACAGCAAATGTAACTTTTCTTGTCTGCATAGTAAACACTGGCATTTTTATCTGTTTGAATAATCAAAGTGATGCTTTCTGTGCCTTCTTGGTTGCAAAGATTTGAACTGCTTCCTGAAGGTCCACAGTCTGGGTCAGCTCATGCTCTATTGAGATGGTTGCAAGGCCGAACAGCCTCTCCTGTGTCATTGTGGAGTGTAGATGTGTTTTTATTAACTTCAGCTTCTCCAAGCATTTGGAAAGCATTTGGAAAGAGGGTGGTCATCTTATTTGTGCACATATATTCCAGAACAGCCTTTGGAGTTGATCCTGCTGAAAGGTATCTTGAAAGGGCCTTCAGTTCATCACCTAAATCACTCACATCGATATTGCACATCATCATGTGTCACCACTGTCTCTAGTGCCCTGCACTGATGGTGTAGGTCTTTTTCAGGTATAGTGAAGAGTTTTGGAATATCATAAAACATCCCAAATATACTGCTGTGTTCCTTGAGCTACATGAAACGTTCTTCAACTGACTATATTGCACAATCTAGCATCTGGTTAAAGAATTCAACTTTGAATTGTTGTTTGGGGTCTCTTATGGGATTATCCCGCGCCTTGTAATCAAAATTTCTTCTTCAGTGACTCTTGTATTCTTGAATGGGTGGGAAAAAAGCTTCAGTGTGAAGTTCCTCTGCCAACTTCTGTGCACTCTTCAGCATGTTTTGAAATCCCTCATCTGACCGGTAAGACTGTAGGTATGACTTTGCTTTGTCCAGTTGTTCCATTACTCCAGATATATCAAGGTCAACACCTTGGAGTCTCTTGCTTACAACATTTATTTCAAACAGTATGTCATGCCACAACACTAAGCCACACAGAAATTTGAAGTTATGTATGTTTCTGGTGATTCCATTTCCGTCTGCCACTGTTCTCCCACGAACAGTTCCTATCATAGCATTATCCTTCATAATTGCAACTATGGCATCATCTATCTTCCCAATTTGGTGTTTGATAGGCTTTATCACCTCCACTTGACTTTCCCATCGTGTGGCACTCAGTAGTGTCAGTGTCAGAGAGGATGTTCCCAGATATTGCTTCAAAGTTTGCTATCGATGAGTTGATGCAGAGAAAAATACAAAGATGCTTTGAATTACATTAAAAAATTCAGCAGCCTCACTAGAAGCTGATGCTGCATCACTGACCACCAAGTTCAATGAATGAGAACTGCATGGGACAAAAAAAGCTCGAGGGTTTAACTCTTGGATCCATGTCTGCACTCCTCTGTTCTTTCCTCTCATGTTGGCACCATTATTGTAGCCCTGACCTCTCATGTCAGCTATCGCAATTCCCGTATCTTCCAGCTTTTTAAGAAGCACGTTTGTCATACCAGCTTCTGTAGTATCATCAATGTCAATAAATTCTAGAAAATACTCTCTGACAGTCACCATTGCAGGGACATTTTCACTAGGTTCTGTTCTTGTTACAAAACGCACCATTAAAGTCATTTGTTCCATATGGCCGATGTCAGGTGTGCAGTCCAGAATAACAGATTAATATCTTGCTGACTTCAGATCTGCCACAATCTTCTGTTTGACTTTTGTTGCCAGTAACTGTATAATCTCATTTTGAATTGTTTTTCCAAGGTAGTGGTATGTGTACATTTCTTGGGTGGTGACTCTTCTTAGATGCTCCTGGAGTACAGCATCAAATTAAGCCATCAGCTCCACAATTTTAAGGAAGTTTCCATTGTTTGGCACATACAGCTGATCTGAATGGCCACGGAGTGCTAGGTTTTGAGTAGCAAGCATACTCACAATGGCAATGAGCCTTTTCAGAACATTTTGCCAGTAAAGAGACTCTGATGCAATCTTCTCTTGATGCTGATTATCTATGGTGGCCTTTACCCTTAGTCTCATCTCAAGCTCTTTCCATCTATGGAATGCTCTCTGGTGATTTGCTGCCTTCTCATGGCATGCCAGATTTCTGGCCAGATTTTTCGAGTCCTTTGTTCCTGTATAGCCCAATGTGGCTGGAACATTAGACTGGAAGAGTTTGCAACAAAAACAGTATGCAGCATTCTGGGTATTTGAGTACATAAGCCATGGCCTCTCCACTTTGTCATCATTGGGGATTTCACACCAGTAATGTGTTGGATGGAAACTTCTATTTTCATTGTCTTTGGGGAACATGAAGTTTTTCACTTGCTGCGGCCCATGCAGTACAAGGAAGTCCCTCAGGCTACTGCTCAACCGGGTCCACAGTCCTGGATCATTTAGACTTAAGGAACTAACCTCAGCAGCAGCTGTTTCTTGCACCTCTACAACACTCTGATCTACACTTTTCTTCATGAATGTGCATGGTTACACCATTTGAGATGGAGATATGGATGCTGCAGTAGCTGCCAGGTCACCTACACTCTGACTAACTGGAAGATCAGACATCTCCTCGCCACTCACATCCTCACTGGGGCCGGAAGGCTCACCGTGAACATTTGTGTCTATGTATCTCAGGAGAGCTCCTTCCTGCTTAGATAGAAAAGCTTCTTTTGCTTTCTTTCTTTTTCTGAATGCTGCCCCAGAGGGGCGTTTTCTTCTTTCACTCATGACTGCTCTTCTGTGCCAGCTATAGTGGCTCTCAACACTCAAGTGAAGGGGACAAATAAGCAGGCTGGTAGCAGGGCCTGAGTGAGGGAAGATATCAACATCTTAAGGGTCTAACTGGCTCCTACTACTTCAGTTGACTGCCTGGTCTCTTCAAGTGGGTTCAGGGAAGCAGCAGGAAACAGGAAGCTCTCTGAGAATCTGGTGTTAATCAGTCCAGGCTCCTGGGGGTGCTAGAGAGGCACATAAGAGGTTCCTCCTCCTCCTCTCTCTCCCTGCAGCTCCTGCTGCTTTCTGTTATTCCCTCTCTCACCTTTTCTCCTGCCTGCCTGTTATGTCTCTTGTGCCCTCCTTCCGCCAGCACAGCACTCCACCATCTCTGTGCATCTAGAGCAGAGAGGATATATATGCACCAGTAGCAGACACGATTTTCTACACTCTGGGTCCTAGTGCACCCCCCCGCACCCGCCCCCATAGTCGGCCACCTGAGGTGGCCACCTCAGTTCGCCTCATGGTAAGGCCAGCCCTGTCCCCAGACTTGCTGAGGGGCTACTCTCTTCACAGAGGGATGCTTGGGTGTAGCCTATGTGTCAGACGCCATGGTCCACATATTTATGCATGTTCACTTTTGGGCCTGATATTGACCCCGATAGGTATCTCCATGGATAAATTATTCTTGCTCCTAGCAGGGATAATTGGTAGGAAGGTTGTATGCATTAGAACCATAATTACAAGTGCATATTAATGTTGTTTTTGCACACATCTTGAAAAAGGGAGATAAACGTAGGCCTCATTCTTCTCTCACTTACATTGGTTTTACCCCATTGTAACTCTATTAATTTCAGTGGAGTTATTCCTTGTGACAAACTGGGAAACTGTATTATCTTTTATGAATATTAAGTGTTCCTCAGTCTCCCTGTTCAGTTTGGTACCACCAGTGGGTGGTACACTCCAAGACCCCAAGAAAGGACAATGTGCATCTAGCCCATTGTCACAAGACTGAGCTTCTTCCCAGCTTACCAAGGACTTAATGCCACACTCACATCTCTTTTATGCAAGTTTTTATTGTCCAGACTTAAACAACCAAAAAACCGTGCCTTGGCTTACTCTTTGCATCTCTGGCTCAGGGCTCGTGCTTGGGGCGGCAGAATCTACGGGGCGGCATTCCACACAATCCTAGGGCGGCGTGGCTGCTTTTTTTTTTTTTTTTTCGTTCGCTGATCCGGCCCTGCTCTGGCTTTCACTGTCTCCCCTCCCAGGGGATTCTATTCTAGCAGTCCTATTCCAGTTCTGCTGGGTGGTGTCCACTGACTCCTTCTTGGACACCTTTGAGGATTAGTGAGCAGTGTCCAGGGCTCTCTGCAGTGTCCCCTTCTGAATCCCTGATTTTTAACCTTTGACCTTTGCTCCTTTTCCTGTTTTCTCATTCATTGTCTCAATAATTCGTTTGTGGTCTGGGCTCAATGGTTCCTTCCCTGTGCTTGAGGGGCAGCCCTTTAGTTTTGATCAGGCCTAGACTTGCCCATATACCACAGGCTTTACCAGTCCTGCCTCCTGACTCTTTCTGGCTCATTTTCTCTCAGCCAGTTCCTTCCCACAGCCAGCCCTTCACTGGAACACCTGTTAACCCTTTACAGCCCCAGATACAGCCCCACCCTCTTAACTGGGGCAACTGGGAGCAGGGCCGGCTCCAGCCACCAGCTCAGCAAGCAGGTGCTTGGAGCGGCCAAGGGGAAGGCACGTTGGGTTCTTCGGCGGCAATTCGGCGGCAGGTCCCTCAGTCCCTCTTGGAGGGAAGGACCTGCCGCCGAATTGCCGCCGAAGAAGAAAGTGGCGCGGTGGAGCTGACGCCAATCGCGATCACGGCTTTTGGGTTTTTTTCACTGCTTGGGGCAGCAAAAACCCTGGAGCCGGCCCTGACTGGGAGCAGATGCTCTGGCAGAGAGGGGCTGTACCTGCTTCAGTTATAGGGGCCAGCCACCCTGTGATACACCTGTGTATGGAAGATGAGGTTCACACTTGGTATATCTATATCTAAATTATTGGATAAATTTCCTTGCTTGTGAATTTCTTAAGACAAAATGTTATTTTACTAGATATGACCTCATTTACAGCTGTATAAGTAGAAGAGACAAATTGACAGGTAAAATCAAAGTTAGCCATCTCTCTGAGAGATGCACCTCTCTCGCTACACACTGACTATGCAGAAATACTTTTGGAAGTTGA
The DNA here is from genome assembly GCF_016161935.1 of Mauremys reevesii. NCBI lineage: Eukaryota > Metazoa > Chordata > Testudines > Geoemydidae > Mauremys > Mauremys reevesii. The sequence continues at coordinate 82,307,991 of NC_052625.1, forward strand.
GAAAACAGTGAACATTACTCTGGTGGAGTGAGGGAGGGAAAAAGACTCATAACTTGATGTTGTACTATCAAAGTTCTTCAGCTTAAAAAGACACAGATGGAAAGTCCTTTCATTTGCAATCTCTCTTCTTGAATGGAAACACTTGCTGTTCTATTTGAAGCTCTGGAAAGGGCACAGGGCCAGGAAAACACACTGTCCCTGAGGTGCAATCTCTTTCTTTGAAATTCTCTTGTTTTTCTGATGGACTTGTTGGGCCAGATTCATCCCTGGTTCAGTGGAGTTACCCAAATGATGAATTTGGTTCCTTGTGTTGGAAGTAGAAGAGTGTGAGAGGAATTTCTCGATTGTTTGTTTTTGGCCTTGCCTTTAGGAAATATATACATTTTGAAAGCCAAAAGGGCCATAAAGGCTACAATCGAGGTTGGTTTCCATTTCCTGCAGTGTAAGGGCCTATTCACTGTCCCTTCCAAAGTACCGAATGATTAAATTTGGAAAAGACTCAATATATGACTCCTGAAAGCTATGTGAACTGAAATTATTATGGGCATTTATTTTCTTTCTTACATGAAATATGCTCTTGAGTGTGATATAGAAACCTAATACCAGATTTTGCTGATTATGCAAACAAATATGCAAACAAACATGATAAAATAATGCACAGTATATTTATTTATAATGCATTTTAACTTTAAAAATCAAGGATACTATGTCAAACAACTACTTAATTGCACGATGAAAAATATTCTTGAGCAGTATCCTGGACTATAATGTACAGTAAATGACATAAATACTGTATTGTGGCTTATATGTCTAAACACCAAATGTGTTAGAAAAAGCAGTGGAACTACTGTGTCAGACACAGTGTTGGGACAGGTTCAGATAAGTCCATTTGTGTAGCACCCCCATCTGGCAAAGGGAGCACCAGGAGATATGGACTAATAACATCCATCAGACAATGCTATGTCCTCAGTCAACCATGAGCATGATGTTGCGGGTGGGATGAGGATTTGTGCTCCACTGAGTATGTTTGAACATGGTCCTACTGTGTAATAAATTGAAGAATCTGGAAGAAAATATTTTTTTCAAATTCAACAGGTGTATTTGCTTATTACTGATAGACTGGGCCCCATGCCTTTGAAAAGATCAATTCAAGCACAGCTGATATGTGTTTATGGCATTTGTTTTCCACATTTTTCTATTTTTTCCGTTTTTCTAAGCTTTTCTGGTAGTCTACACCTCTCTCTCTAAATAGATCAGGGCAATAATCTATCTAATCTGTTGTATTTCTAAGGTTCCTATCACTGAGATACCTCAGGTTCTAATGCTGCACTGACTGGCACCTTTGTCATTGACTTCACTGAGTGCAAGATCAGGGCCTAAGTGTGGGGCAACATGAAGTGTAGCTTAAAGCATGCTCAGAGACACTCTTTTTGTTTCCTCACTTTCTCATTCCTTCTCCACCCTCTTCTTCCTTCCTCTCTTCTGGCGAGTCTTTCTTTCCCCTTATTCCCCCTTTCACCTAGTGTGGGAGGTGGAAGGGCATGCTGATAATGGGGAAAGACCTTCTTGAATAGGTGGTGAACATGGTTAGGCTGAGGCTCAGTCTCATCCCATATAGTAAGGCATTCTGTAGTTGGAAATTCTTTGTCCAGTCATCCAAGGGCTATTTTAGTTGAAATTTTCCTGCAGAGGGCAGCTGCTTTGCTGGGTCGCAGATGGATAGATAGTCTCTGATGTTGCCTGGTCCTAGGCTATTAAGGGCCTTGTTGATTTGGAGTATGACTCTGAATTCAAAGCAGAAATGTATAAAGTGCTAGTGGAGTTTGCAGAGGGGTGCAATTTGTTCTGATTTATCTTTGTTGCTCAAAAGACAGGCTGCTGTGCAGGGGCGGCTCCAGGCCCCAGCACGCCAAGTGCGTGCTTGGGGCGGCATGTCGCGGGGGGTGCTCTGCCAGTCGGGCGGCAGGTGGCTCTGGTGGACCTCCCGCAGGCGTGCCTGCGGTGGGTCCGCTGGTCCGGTGCCTGCGGGTGGTCCACCAAAGCCACGGGACCAGCAGACCCTCCACAGGCACGCCTGTGGGAGGTCCACCGGAGCCGCCTGCCGCCCTCCCCGCGACCGGCAGAGCGCCCCCCGCGGCATGCCGCCCTGCTTGGGGCGGCGAAATGTCTAGAGCCGCCCCTGCTGCTGTGTGATGTACTAGTTGCAGTTTTCACTTGGTATTTCCCGCATCCCCTGGTGAGAATCATTAGTGCTAGTTTGAGCTGTGGATCACAGTGGGTGTAGTCTTGTCTTACAGGAAGGGGTGGAATCTCCTGTCTTGTCACAAATGGTAGAAAGTGTTTTTCACCACTGTTGAGAATGCTGTGTCACTGGGAGCCATGAAGAGTACAGCATGACCCTGAGGAGTCACACAAACCTGATGATCAGATATCCTCAGTCAAAAGCTGAGGTCAATGTTATAGCAAATCCCTCTAGGGATTCTCTCTTCCCTTGTCATCTTTCTTTCGAGAGAGCTGTTTCTGTGCCATGTCTCATTCTGAAATCTGATTGTCAAGAACATTGGAAGAAGTTACGTGCTGCTGGAGTTTAGTTGTTACAAACTTCTCAATGATTTTGCTCAGGTAGGGCAAGTTGGAAATAGGGCAACAGTTTGTACAGGTTTCTGCAGAATTGGTAGGAAAATGGCATGTTTCAAGGGGGGTAGAAGCATGCTATCTTCTGAAGGAAACATTGATGATATCTGCCATCAGGGGACATGATTTCCCTTTACATTCTCTGGATCGTTCTACCAATGCTGCTCTTAAAATATTCTAATATTTTCTTTTGAAATGCATTCAAGATTGCTTACATTTTTCTTACATTTCTTGCTTTAAGGCAAACTTAGTTTGGTTTTTACTTTGCTGCGTAAGTAGGATAGGATTTTGGGGGCAGAGAAGTATGTGTGTGAATATGCTATAATAGGAGAAGCAGCTACTAATATATAGTTAAGGCTGCATGATTTACATTCTAACTCCCTGTGCTTTACTTGCTTACATCTTTCTGAAACATTTACATTTCAGGGTGAAATCTTCTGGCCTTGGTGTCTGTCCAAAGATGAATATATTTGGAATGTTTCAGCAAAACTGGTTCTGTCATTCTCGAATATCAGAAGCATGAAAAATACATTTCCCATTCTAAAATAAATTATTGAAACCTTTCTACGACTTAATCAGCAGAAGGTTGAAAAGTGAAATCTGGCATAGAAGTAGCTAGCCCTTGTTGAGCAGAAGGGCCTTTGCTTGTTCCAGAGGAAATTACTTTGGATTTGACTGAGTTATAAGCCTTTGAAAATTGCATAGTGAGCATGTGCAGTACATTATTTTGCTAAGCTGTAAAGTGTGTGGCTATGGAAGGATTTGCTGTGCATGCATGGGTGGCTAATTTTGCTGTGGAATGAAAAGTCTAGTAATAGGGCCATATGTTGCTGTGAACCAGTGAGGACACTGCAGGGGCTGCAGGAAGGTATTTGAAGATCTGAATGAAGATCTTGAGGTTGTGAAGGAGGCAAGGAAGGAGTCTTGTAGACTTTGTAAGGGGGAGGAGGGTAGCAGTTTGTGACTCAGGCCCTGAAGACCTTGTAAGGGTAAAAGAGATTGGGAAGGCTCCATATTTTAACCCTTTAGACATCAGTGTGTGATCTTTTCTATGTGAAACAATTTGGTCAATAGTATCCTGTTACTGGATCTGTTAAATCTTCTTTGTATATGCTCCCTGTCTCAAGACCTGGCAGATCTGAACTGTTTAGTGAAGGAATCTTCCTGGGGCTTACGGCTGGCATACATGTTCCTACCTCAGCTATGGCATAGTGAGTGTGGCCAGGACATCCCTACACTGGGGCAATCACTGGCTGCTGTGTCTGCTCTAAACTACACTGAGAACCAGGCCAGTGAAGAACTGGCCCCAGGATTTACCCCATCTCCTTTGCACCTCCCCTCCTCATCCCCTCCTCCTGTATTCAAAATGCTTTGGGAACACCTGAGGATCTTCTCATAATGTCTATATGGCTCTCTGCAGCCTATACCTCTGACAAGCTTATTCCTTCACTCCAAGGAATGTCAATCATTTTGTTCCAAATGTTCCACACAAATTGAGCATCTCCTTGAATTTTACTGGTGAAAATTTACTTCCAAAACTAAGAATAATGAAACTGAATTTACAGAGTCATTTGCACTAACAGGATAAATCTCTTTGCACCATTTTAAGTTTCCAGCATGAATAATTGTTTTGTGTTCCTCGGTTTGTGGGTATGTCTACACTGCAATTGAAGGTGTGATCGCATCATGTGTAGACATACTTGAACTAGCTTTAAGCTAGCTAGTATGAGTACCAATAGCAGTGAAGCCCATGAAAACATGGACTGCCACATAGGCTAGCCACCCAAGGGTCCTGGACAGGCTTGTACAGCCTGCACCGAAGCCAATGCTGTTGCAGTTTCACTGCTATTGATATTTGCACTAGCTAGATTAAAGCTAGCCTGGGTATGTCTACCAGTGCTATAATCACACCTCCAATTGCAGTGTAGATATACACTTTGTCACACATTGTATCCCACATTCAGGCCTTGGGAGGTGCTTTGAATGAAATCCTCAGATGCTGAACAACTACAGCAGAGACAATCAGCCTTGATATGAAAGGATCAGCCTCTCTGATGAGACTGTCAACAAAGTCTCTGCTCTGCTGAGCAGCAGGGGCAGTTTTTACACTCGCTTCCTAATGGCTACTGTTTCTTTTCCTGCTAATGTAACAGAGCTTTTGCCAGCCCTAACACTGGTCCCTTGCCACATTCCTGTACTGCTTGGAGTCAAGTCTTCTAGAGACTGGCAACAGATACTGCAGCCATTGGTGCAGATGGACTGGCAGAAGGGCAGCAGGATTGGCAGAGGCTATTGGCATCAGTAGACAGAAGAATCATAGAAATATGGGACTCTGTCAGTATATGCAGCAATAAAATGGACTAAAGTTTAAAAAAAACCAACAACTTGGTGAGATGATAGAGCAAACCTTTAAAAATCATTAATGTCATGCCTAAATCAGATACTGTGATGCTGATATACACCTCTACCCCAATATAACGCTGTCTTCAGGAGCCAAAAAAATCTTACTGTGTTATAGGTGAAACCGCATTATATCGAACTTGCTTTGATCCGCCGGAGTGCGCAGCCCTCCCCACCCCCGAGCACTGCTTTACCACATTATATCCAAATTCATGTTATATTGGGTAGCGTTATATCAGGGTAGAGGTGTATATGCTGTTTATGTGGTTTTTTTTTGTTCTTTTCAGTTTCACATTCTTGTTTTGTGTTAACTCCCTGTGAGAGCAGATGGCGGTTAGAACTGAACAACAGGAAACCGGTGGCACCAAAAGGGGCCCAGCAAGTGACAAACAGAAGTCAGCAGATCCCAGTGAGAACCAGGAGCAGTGTTGCAGCTGTCTTGGGCTGCTTAGGGGTAGAGTCAGGGTAAGCGGTGGCCGCAGTAGAAGGCAAGGGAACAGTGTCAGGAAGAGATGTCCCAAATGCAACAAGTCAAAGCAGGGGTGTGGGGTCCTGCATGGATGGCTTACCCTTGTGGGAGGCTCCAGGCAGGCAAGGAAGAAGGATCCCTGTACAACCTGCAAGCCCTGCTAGAGGGATTTAACGTTTAAGGTTGGAGTACATCTTAAAGATTTCTTACCTATTTGAATAAGTTTCTGTGCAAGGGGGTTGCATGGATTTAACTAAATCCGTTTCTAAACTGGTTTAGTTAAATCAATGCAGTTTCCTCATGTAAACGTGCTCTAGGTCAGAGTGGGTTATAACGAGCCTAACAGGTCAGTTGGCTAAACGTCAAGGAGAAAAAGATGAGGATTCAGTTGTAAACTCTTCTTGCAAGCAGCAGCACTTTCTTCACGGGTGCCTCCCCCCTTAGAGAAGCGCCTTCCCCTTCTTCTGTAAAGATTCCCTCTATGGAAGTATTGCCCGTGGCTCAGATGCCCGGGCGCCGCTCCGGCTCGCACGAGGAGCCAGCCCTCCGGGAAGCAGCGCTGTGTCTGGGGGAGACCCGACCCCCACCCGGGCCGGCTGCCCGTCACGCCTGTGAGGGCAGGGCGGGGGCGGGGGCGGGGGCGGGCTCCCTCCCTCCCTCGCTCTCTCCCGGACGTTCTGTCGGCCGCTCTCCCAAGGGGCAGCGCAGGGGGAAGGGAGGGGAGGGGCTCGCTCGGAGCAGGTGGAGCGCGTCACGGGAGCCTGGCAGGAGCCCCGCCCTTCCACCCCGGGTGGGCGGGGCGGCGGGAGGCCTAGCGTGATGTAACCATGGAGACGCCGCTAGTCCTTCCCTGCCCCGCCCCTTGTGGGGCCGGGCGGCTCGGGATTGGCCGGGGGGCGGGCGCTCGCCCTCTGCCCCCTGACCCTGCGCGGTGGCGGCTGCTGGTGGCCGTTTCCTGCTGGCCTGGCGGCGGCGGCTGCACGGGGCGGGCGGGAGGATGCGGCGCAGGTCTCGGCTGCTGCTCTGCTTCGCCTTCCTCTGGGTGCTGGGCATCGCCTACTACATGTACTCGGGGGGCAGCGCCGCGCTGGCCGGGGGCGGCAGGAAGGTGAGTGCGAGCCGGGGGGCGGCGGCGGCGGCTCCCCTGGGGGTGTCTCCGCTCCCCCCCGGACCCGCGGCGGTCTGGTCCCCTCCCTCCCGTGCGGGGATTCCCCAGCCCATGTGGGCCGTGGTCCGCTTCCCCGCCACGCAGCGCCGAGGCCGCCCCCGAGCCCCTTCCCTCCCGTGGCGTGTGTGGGCTCCCCGCAGCCTCTCAGTCCGCGGCGTGGCGACTTCCCCTTCCCCACAGCGAGCTGCTGGGGGCCCCCTCGCACCCCCCTATGGTGTGTGTCCGGTGAGGGGGGGGAAGGAATCGCCCCGTCTCCCGGGTTTCCCCTACAGTGTGTGGGCGGCTTTCCCCAGCCTCCCCTCTGCGCTGTCTCTCCTCCCCAAGTGGTGTGTGTGACCCGGGGCTTTTCCCCTGCGGGAGGACGGGATTCAGTTCATTTCTTTTCCCCTCTGCCGCCTACGAAGGACGGGAGGGGAGGGGAGGGGGTGGATAAAAGCTTGTAAGGCCCCCCCCCCGCAGCACGTTTTAAAAGGCAGATGGTTTCTTTGTGGACTTCAGACTGGTTTCACCTCGTCATTGTATGAATCGCTCCTTCTCCAACTGCAACGAGCCACGTCCCAGGCTGTGGAGAAGTTTTGTGGGGGAGGGCTGGGAGAGAATGGGGGCTGGGCTTGGGGCAAAGACGGAATGTGCAGGAAGAGATGTTCTGACTAGATAGTCACCTTATGTAATTAACTAGTTGTTTCTTCCAACATCTCTTAAATATTATTTGGTCGGTAGCTGGGATCAATTCCCATATCTGTTTTCTCCTCATCTCCCTGGCTCCTCTTCTGCCACCTTGCTTTTCCGTCTCTCCTTGGCAGTTGCAGAGCCTCTCGTAATAATCCTCTGCCCTTTTTGTGTGTGTGGAAGAGTTAATAATTCGGTTGTTCCACTTTTCAACCTAGAGAGGATAAATATAATTTTAATTACAGCAGTGGATATTTTTATTTCCCTGTCCCTTATTCCCCATTTTTCTAAACCTTAGTTTAGCACTTTTCTTTATTCCCACAATTATAATGTGATTAAAAGGTTGATTTTTTTCCCCCCCAGTTTGGTTTTGCAATGACTTTTCAAATGCCAGCTTAGTTTGAGCTGATGCTCATCTCTTTTGTTTAATGGTTCAATTAATAATGCTTTGAAACTGCCTGACTAGATACAATTAAGAAGTCATTTAATGTAATCATGTATTGTGACTTTTTAAATAAATATTTTACAATATATTGCAACACTTCATTTGTCATGGAAATAAATGCATGGAAATATCAGGCTTTGGTTAGGTACTTTTATAGTCCACTTTCATGTGGGTTCAAAGATCTTTAGACATTTTTAAAATATGAAACTTTAATTTTTGTAGAGTCAAATTAACAAAATATTTAAAATAAGTTTTATGTTATTAAGACTAGCAAAGCCAGGAAGTTTTGAGTTTTAAAGAAGTTATGGGTAGGTGTAGCAAAATTGTCAGAACGTTTGTTATTTTGTACATATTCTCATGTCATATTATGTGTGGTTTAAAAAAAAAAACACCTAGGGTAATATTGTTTAGCTGGGAATTGGCCTTTTAAATCCAAACCTTAATTATTTTTGAAGTAGTGTTTCACAATTACAAGATGGGTCTGTATTTCCCATTAATGTTGATGGAGTCTGAGTTGTAGATTAATAGCTATTTTCATGATAGAAGTCTGATGAGGGACAGATTCTACAGTAAATCTTGAAGTAAAATAGTTAGTTCCATGACTAAGAGTTTGTAGCATCAGGGTCTGCATCTGAGTTAATGTTTTGCCATGCTACCTTTTCATAGTTCAAAATGAATTTACTATACCATAATTACTGAAATAAATCTTTAATGTTGTAACTAAATATTAATGTATAACTGTAAATACAAACTCTCATTCTCAAACAGATACAGGGGGCTCATAACTGAAATAGGTCTAGCATGTGATGGAATTAGGGCAGTGGTCTTAAAAAACTTTGAGGTCCATACAAGTGTATTTAGTAAGTAAAAATAGGCTGCTGATAGTATATAATGGAGGCAGAGAAAGTTAGCTAAGACAAATCTTAATGTTTAGAGAAATTACTATCAAGGGAGAGATACTTGACATGTTATTTAACTGTATTAATATTGAGGCCTGTGATGTTGATCCTTTTTTGCACGTCATGACCAGTTATCATTCCATACAAAATTCAATAAGTCTGAACAGTTGAGAGAGTTACAGCAAAGAGAAGCCAAAAAATGAGAAGAGTTAATAAACACGGACAGGGTCTTAGCACTGGATTTAAAATATGCAAGACTAAAGTAATGCCTGGTACAGAGGAAAATAGGTATTGGGGTCATAAGAAACAAGAGGGGGAAATTAACAGTCATACATAGATTGGTGATTTAGGATTCTATTTTCTGTCAGTGAAGCATAAAATTTAATCCCAACCCTTAGAATGGTTTAGTGAATGTAAGTAGAGGAAGAGGTGTGTGAATGTAATTGCTTTTGAAATATCAGTAAAAGACTAATTGACTTAAAATGTCAGATCCTGAAATAAAGCAAAAACACACTCTTAGCTTTATGAATAGAAATGCTGCTGTGGTGAATTTCTTGGTCTAGATGACTCTGCAGTCCTAATTGCTCTCAAACTATTTCAGTACGGCAAAAACACAGAGGAGTCTCTCGTGGAATAGCAGTTTTAGTAGACTGAATTCTTGACTTGCTCAGTCTACAAATTACAGAACTGGGAAAAGGATGGTTCATAATTATATAATTAAAAGTTAGGATGCAAATTACTCAGATCTCATTCATACAAAGAACGTATGCTTATATTAGGATGACAAAAAAGTACAAATCTAGGGAACATGTTCTGTGAGGTGATGAGGTCAAACAATTCCCACTGACTTCAGTATGCTTACTGATTATTTGTGTAATTATAGCCTAGGGGCCCTAGTCATAGACCAGGACCCTATTGTGCTCGGTGGTGTACAAAACAGAACAAAAAGACAGTCTGCCCAAAGGGTTCACAATCAAAGTATGAGACGAGACAACTGAAGTATATAGGCCAGGCAACCTTTGGCACGTGGCCTGCCAGGGTAAGCCCCCATTGGCCTGGAATGGCCAGTGGGAGCTGCGATCGTCCATACCTGTGGATGTGGCGGGTAAACAAACTGGCCTGGCCTGTCAGGGGGCTTACCCTGGCTGGTCGTGTTCCAAAGGTTGCCGATCCCCGATATAGACAGATGGGGGAGTACAAATAAACAGTGAGACAGTATTGGTTAGCATCATAGACAGTGGTCTGTGCACAGCCTAACTTGTCTTCTACAAAAAAACTTGACAGTCTTTAGGAGGGATTTGAATATGGCTAATGAAGTAGCTTTGTGGGTGTTTACAGGAAGTGTCTCCCAAGGATGTGGAACAGCGTGGGAGAAAGCACAACTTTGACGGTGCTCACTATAGGGCATGATTGGGCCCATTGAGTAACCAGGACTTTAGTTTTTTCCCTTATTAGAATTGTCTGATATTCTTAATTTGTATTTCTGTTTCTTTGGTTCTCCACTTGCAGTCTTTCAGTGCGTGCACTGCCTTATAAAGAATGTGTAGCTAGTAATGCATACTTTTATTGAATTAAGTTATTTGGGTTCTAGATAAGTAATGTGCTAAATAATGATGAGCATCAAAAACATAAACATGGCATATCAGAAACACAAACTTTGTAGTATTTTGGGTACAGTTTTGGGGGATGGTAAACAATGGTTGGTCTTTATGATGTGGATATTTGATTACTTACTGTTTAAAAAGTAGCATACTTCTGTGATTTATTTAGCACTCTTTTGCCAGCAAGTTCTGCCTATTCATTCTCATTCAGAACAAATAAACTTTCATGACTGTTCCCATTTTCAAAGCAGGAAAATACATCTTCTGTTGGAGCTACAGAATGGTACACTGGTTATTACTCAGGTAATATTTTACAGGGACAGTCATTTTCTGCTCAGGTTAATATGTATGTGTAAGGCAATCATAAAAAGGCTGTTAACCAAACATATTAGGATTTCCCTGGCTGATTGCTTGTCTTTCTATAGCTATGGAAGAGAATGGGTCTATCAGGCCAGAAGCTCCCCCCTTCCCCCCCAAAGAGCAGCAGTTGGAGGGTCCCTCATTATTTTCACCTAAAGAGCCTCTGATAATTGGGTGGGGGGCCACTACATTGCAAGTAGAATTAGGAGCCACTCCGCTTATCATATGGGTAACTCTGCAGGATTGTCTTAAAGGTCAAACTAAAAAAAAAAAAAACTTGTAAAATGGTTCCAGGATCTGTTAATCTCTGTTATTCCAGGATATTTTGTGGTCTAGTAAAATTGGGCAGATTCAGAATTATAATTAGCTGAGCCATAGGGAAGCAGGCTATTCCTGAGCTGGTTGTGTGTGACTCCTCTCTACAGTTTCTCCCCCCCCCCCCCTCCCAAATCTTTTTTTCCTGTTCTGGTTTTCTGAAATGGACAAATTCTTGATAGGTTGGTTTACCATGGAGCAAGCAGAAAAGGAATGAATCAAAGGGAAAAGGTGATGCCTTAACTTGAGTATATCTGTTGATTATAAGTAAATCAAGATCAGGGAATGGGGTGCTTCTGTGGTAGCTCAAGGATGACAGGACTTTCGCATTGTGCCTGTTAGCAAATGTAGCATATCTTTATAATGCAGCTTTTTTTTTAAACCAGGACATTAAGTAAAATAGTGTTAAATGAAACACGTATAACAAGTATGAAGGAGAGAACGAGAAAACTACATATAGAAATATGACATTTCAAATTCATTTTTGTAGATTTAAGTGGAAACAAAAGGAAATGTTTTTGTCTAGTTCTTCAGTTTTTGTAGTCTTGGGTGTTACTTTTGTCACCAAAATGAAACTTCCTGATAAGTGGCATTTTTAATTAACAGTATCCCTTTTAAGTTATAGCATAGGACACATCAGTGAACGTATATAGAGGCCCTGGGCTGTTTTTGGGAAAACTTATTTTTAAAAAAGTGTGGTATCTGCAGGGAGCCTTCTCAACTTGGCCGCTGTTGCTTGTGTGTGAGGATATGTGTAACCCATTCCACCCACTTTATAACTTGAGGATTCTGAACATATAGCCACACAGGGAGTTTGAGTTTAGGTTTCTATCATTTGAGATATTAACTCCTTATACTATATGTTCTTGGATTTAGTTTGTTAGTATCTCAATGTTAGGATATTTTGGCTATTCTTAATCTTGAACAGGTACCTTAACTAGTTCTGTATGGCTCTTCTCTCTTCTTGAGTTCTTAACTTTCTAGAAAGAGCATGGATCTAGAAGACAAATGATGCTCCTTTCTGTTTTGGAGGTAATATTGGTGGATATTTTTAGTAAAAGTCACGGACAAAACAGAAAAATTGACGGAAGCAGTGACCTGTCCCTAACTTTTAATAAAAATATTTCTGACAAAATGGGGATCTGCAGCTCCCCACACTATTTCAAGACGGGGAGCTGCAGGGACTAAGAGCTGCCTGTAGCAGCTGGGGGCTGCAGGGTACCCCTGCCGCCTGCAGCTCCGGGTGTCTCTTGCTGCCCACAGGAGCTGGGAGCTCGGGGTTCCCTGCCACCCATGGGGGCTAGGAGCTGCCACAGTGGCATGGAACTTGGGGGTTCCCTGCTGGGAGCTCGGGGGAGCTTCGTGACCGCAGCGTTGTCCCCTAGCAGCAGGGAGCTTGAGGGGGTTTCCCCCGCCGCTCGTGGTGGCAGGGGGCTGCGGGGGCCACTGGAGGTGGCAGGGGTACCCCACAGCTTCCTGCCTCAGCGGGTGGCAGGGGACCTTGCAGCTTCCAACGGCCTCTGTGACTTCAGCCTGCAGTGGTTGAAAGTCACGCATTCCATGACTTCCGTGACCTTCGTGATTAAATCGAATCCTTAGTAATAGGTGATATTTTTTTTTCTTGTAATTTGCAGTTCTTCATTTGAAAAGGGAATTGTGTTCTTTAATTACTGTGCCACCAAGGCTTTTCTTCTTTCACTGCAGTATATAAAAGTCTTTTGAAAATGTAGTTATATGTACTTTCCGTTTATTAAAGTCTCATTTTACAGAATTATTTTAGTATGCTTAGACATTGAGTCATTTTGTCAGTCAGTGGTAGTTTTAGTCAGTCACCCTCATGGAACATGTCTTGTGTGAAACTAGGTTCACTTGCAGTGACGGGCCAGAATTACATAATAGGCTCTTTCCCTGTTTCTTCGTTACTCTTTGAGGTGACATTTTGATGGGAAACCTCACATTTGCATGGGGAGGTAGTGGGAAACTGATATTTAACTGCAAGATACCTGTTGCTTTTGTTCTTCAGTTTAGTGATTGTCTTTGGTCTCAGTGCTGATGATTCCACTCTTGAGTTAAGTATGGTAGATATGGATAAGGGAGCTGTGTAGGGAAAATTGTCTAGTGGTTAGATCAGGGAACTGGGGAAACAAGACTGATTCTATTCATAGGTCTTTTATGAACATGGTGTATCATCTTGAGCAAGTCTCTTAGACTGCCTGTCTTTTAGTCTCCATTTTGCATGGCTATTGTGAGGTTTAATGGTTGCAATTCTCAAAGTATTATTCCATATTCCACTTTGATTTGCTGCTTCACTATGGTTTCTGTATACATCAACTTTAAAACTGTAGTGACATTGCTCTTAGTATTTAGGGTTCTTCTGTGAATGGAAATGCCCCCTGGAGTGATGCGGTTTAAAAAGTGTAGAGAATGAATAATGTGAGGCATAAGTACTATGCCTGTTCCAGTTTCTTGACAGTCATGCATTACAAGATTTAGTGTAAACACCATCCATGCTCATAAGGTGTGCTAGCTCTTACCAAAAATACTGTTTGATATCTGATGCCTGTCCATGATATAAATATGATGGCAGTTTTTTTTCTATTGAATCTTTTGCTTTTATCCATACAAAATGCACTTCTTTCCCATCCTCACTGTCAACTACTTTCCTCATATTAAGGTATTCTCACTTAAAGATTTAGGTTGGACATTAGGAAAAACTTCCTAACTGTCAGGGTAGTTAAGCACTAGAATAAATTGCCTAGGGAAGTTGTGGAATTTCTATCACTGGAGATTTTTAACATAAGAACGGCCATACTGGTTCAGACCAAAGGTCCATCAAGCCTAATATCCTGTCCTTTGACAGTGGCCAATGACAGGTGCCCCAAAGGGAATGAACAGACAGGTTATCATCAAGTGATCCATGCTGTGTCACGCAATCCCAGCTTCTGGCAAACAGAGGCTAGGGACATCATTCCTGCGCATCCTGGCTAATAGGTCCATCAGTGGCTATCTTCCATTAATCTATCTAGCTCCCTTTTGAACCCTGTAATAGTATTTTCCTTCACAACACCCTCTGGCATGGAGTTCCAGAGGTTGACAGTGCGTTGTGTGGGAAAAAATACTTTCTTGTGTTTGTTTTAAACCTGCTACCTATTTATTTCTTCACACAATACAAGAATGGGGGGGGGCACCAAATGAAATTAATAACACTTATTTACTTTCTCTATACCACTTGTGATTTTATAGACCTCTATTATATCCTCCCTTAGTCACCTCTTTTCCAAGCTGAAAAGTCCCTGTCTTATTAATCTCCTCATATGGAAGCCATTCTATACCCCTGATAATTTTTGTTGCCCTTTTCTGAACCTTTTCCAATTCCAATACATCTTTTTTGAGACGGGGCGCAGTATTCAAGGTGTGGGTGTACCATTGATTTATATAGAGGCAATATGATATTTTCTGTCTTATTATCTATCCCTTTCTTGATGATTCCCAGCATTCTGTTTGCTTTTTTTGACTTGCTGCATGTTGACTGGATGATTTCAGAGAACTCTCCACAGTGACTCCAAGATCTTTCTTGAGTTGTAACAGCTAATTTAGACTCTCTTATTGTATATGTATAGTTGGGATTATGTTTTCCAATGAATTTAAGAACTACCTGCATCCAGAAACTCTGCTACTCAATGTACACTTTCTTATCAAAACATGGTCATTCTGTGTGACTAATTTTTCTTGTAATATTTTGATACACTTTTGCACAAACACCTTCATGTAACTTGAAAAAAATGAGCAAAAAAACCCCTACGGTATGCATGGGGGCAGGCACTGGCAAGAAATTTCATAGATTCTTGATTCCCTGTTGCACCATGTACCAGAGGTGCTTGAAATAGAAAGGATTCAGTTGTGGAAAGGTTATACAAAGGAATGGTACAAAGCTAACATGTTATGAGAGAACTGGACTTGACATAACCATAGGCATGTTGTGCACCTAGCCACCAAGCTGGAAGTGAGGACACCACAGAGTCAGGAAAATTCTGGCCTAGGCAGACAGAACAAAAACATCTGTGCAGTTGGGGTGTTACTAACTAAGATAAATAAAGTGAAAGGATAGGCTCATGAGAAGTGTGTGTGTGTGTGGGGAGGGGGAGTGTGAAAAGCTGACCTTGGTCTGGCTACCTGTGTTTGTAAGTTTCTTGCTGAAGTTCCTTTGCTGATAAGTAGAATAATGAATTATTTGCTGTTACTAGGGAGATTGTAATTAGGGGCTGTTATGAGTTATGTGCTTGGTCTGGAGAAAACCTATAAAGAGTTTAGTTAGAGAGTGTATTTTGGAGAAGTTTGGATTTTCTATGAACTAGGAGGCTGGCATCAAACTCTCCAATAGCTAGGAGAAAAGCTGGCCACCGGAACCCTGCTGCTTAATCACTTGGCATCACCTCAAATTTTGGGTAACTATATTTGGGCTGCTTCTGTATTGCTAGTTTTGATGTGTGATTTGTACTCAGTAAAAACAAGGATTTTTGAGTGGAAGCACTCTTGTGTGTACAAATCAGACAGAGGTGCTGTATCCCCCACTGATTTATTTTCTGACACCACCTGAAAAACAGAGATTAGCTAGCATAGCTTTGGGTTCAGATAATCCCAGGTAACTCATGGTGTTACGTATGAATCCTCAGACAGATGACTTGATCAAAAAATATCTATTTCTTCATTGTATGAGGTTCCTTATGTTTAGCCACTTGAAAATAATCAGTACAGCTGAAATTATTTTTGGCTACTAAAACTGTTGTGGTCTCTTAGTCCTGTTTGTTTAAGGGCAGGCAGTAAGTACACTTTCAGCATGATGCTAGAACTACAAGGACTGTTAGTGGAGTGATGGCCAGTTTTTGATTCTTTGCTTCTGGTAAGATGAATGGAAACATCTAAACACTTAATAATGCACATTGAGACTGGCTGCTTTAATGCCTTGGTAAAGTGATGGAAACTTTACTTCTTATTAACCAGTTTGATTTGGCATCAAGTTGTTGCCATCTGATGGTGTGTTGGCATAAATCAGTGGTTTTCAGCCTGTGATCCATGGACCGCTGGGGGTCTGCAGACTATGTCTAAGATTTCCAAAGGGGTCTGTGCACCTATTAGAAATTTTTTAGGGGTCTGCAAATGAAAAAAGGTTGAAACCCATTGGCCTAAGTGATCAAAGGTCTCTGTCCAACTACACCTCTACCCTGATATAACATGGGAGCCAAAAAATCTCGCTGTGTTGTAGGTGAAACCAGAGGTGAAAGTAAGCTGGTACGGTGTACAGGCAAGAGCCGGTATGCTGTGCCAGACTGGACCGGCTTCCCCGGCGGTGATTTAAAGGGCTCAGTGCTCCAGCTGCTGTGGGGAGCCCTGGGCCCTTAAAATCATTGCCGGAGCTCTGGCAGCGGAGCTCGGGTGGCACTTTAAAGGGCCCGGGGCTCCCCACTGCTTTACTGCATTATATCCAAATTCGTGTTATATCGGGTTATGTTATATTGGTGTAGAGGTGTATTAGTAAATATCTGTATCATGAAACCTCTACTACAACTGGCACACTCAGTAGAAAGGACAATGAGAGTTAATCTCTGGGTGAATTATCTTTTCATTGGCTAGCAAAGATTTCATCTGATTAGTGTTGAGGCACATTGGCTAGGCAGTGCAAAAGAGCCTGTGGTATTGGCACTGCCATTATATCTGTTCTGTCAAAAAGTGGACCATTTCAATATTCATGGCTGTTCATTCAGCATCTTTCATAGTCAGTAAATTTGCTCAGTTTTTTACTATGTACCAGCTCCTAGATTTTACCAGATGCTATTCTATAACATTGCACTGTATAAGCTGAGCAACTTCTGAAGTATGACTCTCATTTTATTGTTCTTGAATTTTTCATACTTGTGTTCTGAGAAGACTGTTATGTTTTTTTAGGCTGTCACTTTGCCATGAAAATCCCACTGAGTTGCAGTTTTTACTGTGTGATTAATTTTAACAAATTGGCAACTGATTTAATTTGTGGAGCAGTTATTACCCATACTTAATACACTAGCTGATACTTTTTTGAAGTTTTAATTAGGAAATGTTCTTTTTAGTTCCATCAGTTCAGCATCTGGCTTTCTTTTGAAGTTTTCTGCAGATGACCGCTAAATGACAAAATAATAATTGTAACACATACAAAAAAGACCCTTTGTGAAATCTTTGGAATGGTTCTATCATTTACCAGATTCTTCAGAACTATTCTTAATACCTCTTAAAAATGATAAATCAGTGTCAAAAAGGACCAATTACTTGTTGAACCATTTTTCTTCCTATTGGATATATGCAGAAATACTCTGCGTCCTGCCACAAAACCCCCTTTGGAAAAGATGGTAGTTATTACTTAGGTCCATGTTATACAGTACCATGTGACAGGTTTCAGAGTAGCAGCCGTGTTAGTCTGTATCCGCAAAAAGAACAGGAGTACTTGTGGCACCTTGTTATGCATACTTCCACCTTTTCATGTTCTCTGTATGTATAAATATCTCCTGTCTGTATGTTCCATTCTATGCATCCGAAGAAGTGAGGTGTAGCTCACGAAAGCTCATGCTAAAGTACCATGTGAGTTAATGTCCTGTGCCAGACTGTAGTTGAAAGCCAAAGACTTTAGCAGGGTTCCTAGGTAAGACATTCGTAATTTGTTAATTAATTAAAATTTCCTTTTTTTAAAATGAGAATTCAAATACAGTAGCCCCCTTGTTCTGATATTAAATTTAATTTTCTACGTTGCCCACAAGTTTTCAGTTTTAGAATTTGTTACTTACATCATAGAAATTGGTTGGGGTGAAGGTGGATATTTTGGCAACTGGATAGGGGGCATTTGGGTCTTTTGCCACTTGAGGATTGTGAAATAAACATCTAGCTAATAAATTTCTACTAAAAGTGATCAGCATTGAAATAGCTAAGTGATGTTTACAGCGTCATCTTCAGATTTCACATTTAAAGGTGATGTGCATATGAGTTGTTTGGGAGGGTGGAAGAGAAACTTGGGCTTGTGCTCATTACAGCAGAGTGGGGGGGAAAAACACATCTGAAACTTTTTTTTTTGTGTGGCAGCCTAGCATCAGAAATTCTGGTCCTTTCTAGGCTGCAAGACTCTTGACTGGAGAATTAGTGGTAACACAAGAGCCAAGAAAGTCAGAAGTGAGCAGCTGAAGGGAATGGATGTTTAGACTCTTCAAATTGTTTTTATTTTAATGCTTGACTCTCCTGCAGTGACTGACATCTATGATATAGAAAGTCTTTGCTAAACTTTTAGAACCTTAAGGTAAGGTGCTATGCCTCAAAAACATCCCCAAGACCTTCCAAAAATTCTTGAGCAAACCCAGGTAAGATCAGATTTGATGTTCCTAGTATTTCTGAGTTTAAAAACAATTAAGGCCTGAAAGGCATTGTTTCTATACAGTAAACATGTAAATAAAAGCACAAGCATAATTTAAAAAAAAAATCATTGAGGTTACACTTAACCCATTGAGATGACTAGGATGGTTCATACATCTTAGGTTTGTTTCAGGCTATTTGCAAAGGCAAGAACACAGCATTGTATTGGTTTACACTCATGTCAATATTTTCAAGTAACTGAAATAGTGTATATTTTCCTAGAAATTTCTAAGATCTTGTCTAGTGCAGGGACTCTCTTGGAAAACTTCTCACCATTATGAACACTAATTTAGCAATGATGGAAACTCCAGTAAAAAGGCTGCCAAAATTTTCTTTAGTACTGGTTTGACTATCATTATTTGTATTGCCTAGAACCCAAGTCTTGTGCTAAACACTGTAAAATCATAATAGACTCTCTATCCTGAAGAGCTTACAAAAAGGCTTGCTCCCAAAGGGGTTACTGAAACAGTGATAAAAATGGTGTTGGCAGTTTGTGGTCCTGTCTACATTAGTTTCCAATGCTGCTGTGTCTAATTGCTGGTTTTTTTGTTTTTTTTAAAGAAATTCCCTACTTTAGTCACATCTTAATCAATTAACTAGGAAATTAGCTGTCAAAGTAGACCAGCAACCTATTTAGTGTTGCACAGGCGCTCAGGAAACCCGTCCAGGGAACTGCCGTGATGGGGGATAGGTGCCCCCTCCCCCAGCCCCAACATAGCCCATCTGGCTCCCCACTTGCCAAGTGGAGCACCTCTACCCCAGCCTGGGCCCAGCTGCGGCCAGGGCACCCCTCTTCGAACCCAGGCCCGGCCCAGACCTGTCGCGGCTGGAGCACTCCTCCCTGAACCTAGCCCTGGTCTAGACCTTCAGGTGCCGGGGGTGCGGGAGGGGCACCTATCCTGCGGCCCCAGCCCCAGAGCCTCCATGGTGGGGAGAGGCGCCTCTCCTCCCCCCAGCCCAGGTGCTTCTGCGGGGAGAGAGGGCTGGGGGGGGGGGGAAAGAGTCCTCTCTCCCTGCCATAGACCCAGAGCACCCTCCTGCATCCCAAACTGCTCATCTCTGACCCCGCCACAGAGCCTGCACCCCCAGGCAGAGCCCTCACCCCCTGCACCCAACCCTCTGCCCCAGCCCTAAGCCCCCTCCTGCACTCCGAACTCCTCAGCCCCACCCCCACCACATGAATTTTGTTACGTGCACCAATATGGAGGTGATATGTGACACATCAGCTTCACATCACTGCACATAACAAAATTCATTCTGCATATGGGTGGGAAAAATTAGAGGGAACACTGGCTGTGATATCGCCATATTCGTTTGTGTTGCAAGATGGTTTATTTTCCCCTCTTCTCTCCTGCATAATACATGCTTGTCCTGAATTGAGGATTCATATTATAAAACTACTTCTTGTTTCCTGTATCTGAGTGACCTTCTGCAATCATTAAAACATGCTGTGATACTAAAATAAATGTCAAGAAGGCTTAATATTCTGAGGTGGCGTCAAATGTCACTTTCAGTTTTGGGAGCTATAATAATTATTTACTGCATATCTGGATGCGAAGTCTTTATTGCCTGTAGTTCTGTTGTCTTGCTCCCAGCTCTTTTTTTGTGTGCTTATTATTTTCTTGTTAGCAGTCTTTAGAGCAGTTGTTCCTGGTATTGTCGGTCACAAAGACAGTTCCTGCCAATTAATTTTAAAGCACTGATCTAGAATGACTGACAGGGTAAGGAGGATGCCTTATCTCATCCTTTCACTCACAGAAGGCGAAGTCTTCTGACCACACTGTCCAAGTCGGTAAACTACGTAGGCTTGACTGTAAAATTCAGCACTTTTTGTGAGCATTACCTTTCTTAGTTAAAGTACATGGTCTTAATTACTCCATATCCATATTAGGATTCCTCCTGTAAAAACTGTCTTTGTTAATGTGTGGCTGTCTGATTCTGTTGTAGGTGTTGAAGTAAAATTACTGACCCATGTACGGATGCCTTTTGGTAATGCTCAAAATATCACAAAACCCCTCTTACTAAATAAGTCTAACTATTCTGCTAGCTTTTCCATACTCATAGACGTCAAGGTCAGAAGACACCATCGTGATCATCTAGTCTGACCTCCTGCACATTGCAGCCACAGAACCTCACCTGCTCCTGAAATAGACCCCTGACCTCTGTCTGAGTTACTGAAGTCCTCAAATCATGGTTTAAAAACTTCAAGTTATAGAATATTAACCATTTACACTAGTTTAAACCTGCAAGTGATCTGTGCCTTGTGCTGCAGAGGAAGGCGAAAACCCTGCAGGGTATCTCCAAGTCTGACCTGGAGGAAAATTCCTTCCCGACTACAACTATGGCTATCAGTTAGTCCCTAGTCCCTAGACCTGCCAGGCAGATAACTGGAAAAGAAATCATCTAGTGTCCCATCTTCAGCAGTTAGGGATTTCTGCTACTGACAGTTGCCAGTGGGCCACATGCCATCATAGGCCATTCCATCATACCATCTCCTCCACAAACTGAGCAAGTGTGGTCTTGAAGCCAGTTAGGTTTTTGTCCCCACTGCTTCACTTGGAAGGCTGTTCCAGAACTTCACTTCTCTGATGATTAGAAACCTTCATCTAATTTTGAGCCTAAATTTGTTGATGCTCAGTTTATAGTCATTTGTTCTTGTGTCCACATTAGCATTTACCTTAATTCCTCTCCCTCCTTGGTATTTATCCCTCTGATGTATTTATAAAGAGCAATCATATTTCCCCATAGCCTTCTTTTGGTTAGGCTAAATTAGCCAAACTCTTGGAAAACCTCAATACTAGATACTCAATTCCTTGGATCATCTTAGTAGCCCTTCTCTGCACCTGTTCCAGTTTGAATTAATCCATCTTAAACATGGGAGACCAGAGTTGCACACAGTATTCTAGATGAGGTCACCAGTGCCTTGTATAATGGTGTGAACACTTCCCTGTCTCTACTGGAAATACCTCACCTGATGCATCCTAGGACGACATTCGCTTTTTTCATAGCCACATCACACTGATGGCTTGTAGTCCTCCTGTGATCAACCAATACACCCAGGTCTTTCTCCTCCTCTGTCACTTCCAACTGATAAGTCCCCAGTTTATAACAAAAATTCTTGTTAGTCTCTAAATGCATGATCTGGCACTTTTCATTATTAAATTTCATCCCTTTTCTATTACTCCAGTTTAAAAGGTCATCCAGATCTTCTTGTATGATGTTCTGGTCCTCCTCTATATTGGTTATACCTCTCAGCTTTGTGCGATATGTAAATTTTATTAGCACACTTTTTGGGCCTCATCTGTACTACATGGTTAGGTCGACATAAGCTGCGTTGCATTGACCTAGCTGTGGAAGTGTCTTCCCTTACGTCAGCAGGAGCCAAATTTAAGTCCTTCTCTACACCAATTTAGTAACCCCACCTCGCTGAGCGGTGTAGAGTCACCCTCGATGTAATTAGGTCAATGCAGCGTCAGGTCAGCGTAGACACTGTTGCTTACATTGACTGTAAATGTCCTCCAGGAGCCTTCTTCCCCCCCCCCCCCAAAAATGCTCCACACTGGCAATACAAT
This sequence comes from Mauremys reevesii, assembly GCF_016161935.1. NCBI lineage: Eukaryota > Metazoa > Chordata > Testudines > Geoemydidae > Mauremys > Mauremys reevesii. Next base: position 82,329,951 of record NC_052625.1, read on the forward strand.
GGATACAAGCGCTTGTGATGACAATGTGTACCGCCAACCCAAGGAGCCAAGTGTGCACGCTCACAAGTGATGTTAAAACTGTGGTGGCTATATGCCAACATAAGTTAGATCAACCTAATTTTGTAGTGTAGATATGGCCTCAGTTTTGATCATTGTGTTAACATGCTATGTAGTTTTAGCTGTATTAGTCCCAGGTGTTAATGGGCCATTCTATCTTGAATGGTCCCTTACAATATGTGCTAATTACTTATGCTAAACAATCTGCTTCACCTTACATTTTGCTTTGAGGCTTGGAAATATTTAAATCCAGATTGGATGTTTTTCTAAAAGAGATGTTTCTAATTCAAACAGGAATTAAAGGGACTCCAGTGGCCTGTGTTATATACAGGAGGTCAGATTAGCTCAGGGGTCAGCAACCTGCAGCATGCATGCCAAAGGCGGCATGGCATGCGAGCCGATTTATAGTGGCACTCTGCTGCCAGCTGGAGTCCTGGCCACTGGCCCTGCTCAGCCCACTGCCGGCCTTGATGAACAGAATCCCAGGCTGGCAGAGGGCTGAGCGGGACCGGTGGCCGGGACTCCAGCTGGCAGGGGCTGGTGGCTGGAACCCCAGACTGGCAGCGGGCTGAGCCGCTCATCAGCCTGCTGATGGTCTGGGGTTCCAGCCGCCGGCCCTGCTCAGCCTGCAGCCGCTCTGGGGTTCTGGCCACCAGCCCACTGCCAGCCGGGGTACTGGCCACCATCCCCGCTCAGCCCACTGCCAGCCTGGGATACCAGCTGCCGGCCTCACTCACCTCGCTGCACTATTATTTACTTTAGTTATATAATATAGACTTAAAATGTATTATTGTCATGCAGAACCTTAAATTACAGTGACTAAATTAAGACTTGGCACCCCGCTTCTGAAAGGTTGACGACCCCTGGACTAGAGGATTGCAATGATCCCTTCTGGCCTTATCTATGACTCCACTCCAAACCTTAGAAAGAAGAGAGAAATTGGTTGAGATGTAAATTTCTTGTGTCCCAAGGGTTAAGTTAAGCACAGTGCCTCTGTGGCAGTCTTGGCCTCTGCTGGCCTGGTGACTTGAGGCTTGGAATTTAACCTGAGTAAAACCTTATTAGGTCACTGGGGGATGGCCCTTTCAATTTATTTTCACAGTTGACTAAATCAGTCCCAGGGAAAAGTCTCTCTCAAGCGCTTACAAACAAAAATATTCAGATGTTCTATTCATAGCCTTCAACACAGTATTTTAAATACACAAGGGTTCCAAGAACTTTTCATTCAAGGATATTTGATAGATTTTTGGGCTTTCAATGTGCACTTCTAATCTGTGAACTCTTTGTAGTGTGTAAATGATACTCTATAAACTTAGTGCAAAATTTAAGTGGTTTGAGCTGGCTAGCCATACAAAAGGCCCCACCCCAAAAGCCTCCATTTCCTCCCCTCCCCCCACCCATAGTCTGCTCCTGACTTCCTTTGAGTCTCACTAGTTTCTCCAAGTTCTCTAGTCACCCCAGGTCCCACAACCAAGCATCTGCAAAGTGAACTGGAAAGTCTCCTGTCTCCCTTTATACCAACCCAGGGCACAATGAAGGGTAAATAAATTACCATTTATCACTGGCAAGCAATGTGACACAAAGCTGCATAAAACCTGACAACTATGCTTTGGCCTAGGGGAAGGCATGCTTGGCTGGGAGTCAAGAGCAGACCATAAATTCTAAACTCAGCTCTTCCACTGACTGGTGTCAACAGCTCTGTGCACTTCATGGCCTTTATTCCCCTACTGTAAGAGGCAGGCAAATACTCTCCTTCCACACACACTTCACAAATAAGCAAAAGATGCACATGGTCAGTCTTGGCAGAGTTGGGACTAGGACCCAAGTTTCTAACATGGCAGATAACTATATCAAATATTTATGAGGCCAAGTGGCAAATTGTCTTTACCTCTTTCAGTGGCTGGTCCAAATAGAAGATAACAGTTAATACTACCCGTGACTCAGTTAGCTCAAGTGATGGAGATCTGTACTGTACATCAAAAGATGGAAAACCTTGGATAGTCATTCTGTCACACACATTATCAAACTAGCATCTATCTCAGGAAAGCAATGATGATTAAAATTTTCTGTAAAATGTGGTTAGGGAATACTTAACAAAATCCTTAATGTTAATTAAAAGGTTTGAACCCCCATTTTGTTCATTTTTGACCAAGACTTTTTTCTAAAATGAGCGGAGACCATCTACTCCAGATGGACTTTATTCTGCCTCTTGCTGTAACTGTTCAGAGTTTAGGTTTTCATAGAGATATACTTACATTAAACAAGACTTCCCTTCCATTTGAAAATCCAGAAGTCAAGGACATACACTTCAAAGAGTCCTGCATTCTAGGACAAGGTAACATCCTTGAGCTGCAACTTTTTCCCCTTAGTTTTGCACCCTACCATACTACACATTTTATTTGTCCGAACATTTTACTTGAACAAGAAGGGAAAAAAAAGAAAATCTAGCTTGTGTCATGAAAGGATTTAGTAAAATAAAAGCTTCACCTCCAGTAAGGCAGATCTGAGACCTGATTTCATCCAGTTCCCAGCTACCTGATAAAAATCCAGTTGTTTCCATGAACCCGTAGTTCAACATGCCATATATTTTTCGTATTTTAAAAAGTGTCTAGAAATGAAGTAAAAATCACAAAAGCATTTGTCTGGAAGCAATCAAGGTGTGGAGGAGGAGGAGGCGGCAGTACAAGCAAGACAACAAAACTTGGAGAAAGAGTTTTTACTATTTATGCTGTACTTAACCTAATGGGGAATAATTGTATTTGCCTCCAAGTAAACTCAGCAAAAGTGCATACTCAATAGCTCAGTCTAAAACTTCAGTATTATTCACAGTGCATGGGGATGTTTATTGCCTTGTAAACTCAGAAGCTAAGCAAATGTATCCTGGTAAACTCAGTAGTGCTATATTGTTAGTGCAACAAAAGAAGAATTCTACTGCAGACGTTTCATACATATACTTCTCTTGAACCACCTCCCAACCCCAATAAAACCCCCTCAAATTAAGTAAAAAAGTAATATGTACAGTTTTATGCAAACTTGAAGAAAGCCACTTATCACTCGTATAGGCAACTACTAGGATCACCACCTCTCCAGCTCTTACATGGATCCTTTCTTCAGTTTATTTAAGCTGAAAGAAATGAGGCAGAGAGTTCCTTTTGTTGATTTTTGCCTTCTCTCCATATATCTTTTCCCTCCACTGCAGCTCTATGTTGCTTCCTTCTCCTTCCCATGATGATTTGGCAGTGTCAAAAGGCAGACATAGAATAATTATGTACAACAGCTAATATGGGGCAGGGGGAGGGGAGGGAGGAGAGAAGGGTAAACAAAAGCAGTCTTTCCCATAAGGGGGAAAAAAAGATGTTATGCGGAATAAAGCTGTTTGGTGGGGTAGGGTAGACAGCGATGTTGACTTAGGGCTTGGCTACACCTGAAAGTTAAAGCGCTGGTCGTGCAGCTGTGTAGGGACAGCGCTGGTGTGTGGCCACACTGACAGCTACCAGCGCTGCAGTGTGGCCACATTTGCAGCATTTGCAGCGCTGTTGGGAGCAGTGCATTATGGGCAGCTATCCCAGCGTTCAAGTGGCAGCAATGTGCTTTTCAAAAGAGGGGGGTGGGGTGGTGTGTAGTGTGACAGGGAGCGGGGGAGAGAGAGAGTGGATTTTTGGAGCCAACACTGTATGTTAGCTTCCTGACTTGCAAAATCAGAAAATGTTCCCGACCCCTTAATCTTAACTCTTAACTGCAAACAGCCTGCATCCAACGGACTCCTGTCCTCCCCTCTGCCCCCGCTATTCCTCGTCAAGCAAACACTCAACCCCTGTGAATGAGACAGGCAGGGGGTTTTCTCATTTGATTGTTCACAGTCAGGTACAGATTGATCACAGCAAACAGGAGCTGTGTTTGTTTTTTAGATAAGCAGCTCCCTGTGCTCCGGAGCGCCAGCTCCGAGTTCACAACAAAACAGAGAGGCTGCATAACAAAACAAAGAGAGTAATTTAGTTAAAAGCATTCTGGGATATCTCCTAATACCTTGGAGGCCAATAACAGCGCTGGTGTGTGGCCACACTTGACAAGCAGCGCTGGATCACCAGCGCTGCACTCGTTATACCCCAAGCAGACCAGGTGTTCAGCCAGCGCTGCAGCCAGGGAGTTGCAGCGCTGGATGTGCCTTGCAGGTGTGAACAGTTACTAATTGCAGTGCTGGAAAGCCTCCACCAGTGCTGCAACTTTCAAGTGTAGCCAAGCCCTAGGAGCTTTGATAGTGAGAGCAGCCTTTGTCCCTCAAACTCAATCTCTGTCCATTTTTGGATATGGAAAAGTGCCAATCATTAATACCTAGTTTGCACAGATGCTTTAAGTGAAAATCCTAAAGTTAGTATGATTTTCAATTTCAGTTGATGGAGTCAGTGATGCTAGGAAACATACTTTATGCAATATTCTCATTAATGATACTTAAGTGCAATTACTGTTGCACATCAGCATACCAGCTGACTGGAGAATCCGTATGTACAAGTATGACCCACAAGAGAAGTAAAGCACAGTCTGGGTGGCGGGATTGCGTGCTCCTGCGGAGCAGAGCGGCAGCCTATCTAGCTCCAGCTGGGCACTGCGGCTGCCAGACATGCTGCTCTGAGCATCATGATAAGGGGGTCAGGGGGTTGGATAAGGAGCGGGGGGGGGGGGTCCCAGAGGGCAGTCAGGAGACGGGGCAGCGGGATGGGGCAGAGGTTGGGGGGGGACAGTCAGGGGGGTTGCATAAGCGTGGGAGTCCCGGGGGCGCCTGTCAGGGGACAGGTGTGTGGATGGGGTCAGGGCAGTCAGGGGACTGGGAACGGGGGGGAGGGGGTGGATGGGGGTGGGGTCTCAGGGGGCAATTGGGGCCAGGATCCTGGGGCAGGGGACAAGGAGCAGGGGGAGTTGGATGAGTCGGGAGTTCTGAGGGGGCAGGAAGTAGGAGGGGGCAGATGGGGGTGGGGTCCAGGCTGTTTGGGGAGACACAGCCTTCCCTACCTGGCCCTCCATACAGTTTTGTAACCCTAATGTGGCCCTTGGGCCAAAAAGTTTGCCCACCCCTGTCCTAAACTGCTCCTTCCGTTGTCTGACAATAGACGTTCCCCGTATGAGGCTATGGTAGAATGACAGAGGAGCTGTTGTAGGGCTGAAGGGGAGCACAGCATGCATAGCTCTTTCTCCCCTTCGTCTTGTGTTTATCCTGTGATTTCAACCTTGAACTACAGACTGGCTGAGGCAGTGGAACAAGGCAGTACCTCACCCAGGGTCACTAGAAGCTGTTACTTCAACAAATAGCAAAAAACAGGAGTCTCCACAGGAGGACAGTAAAAGAATTTTCAAGTTTGCTTTTTTAAATAGTCTATTTCCCTATTTTAAGTTCTCCTCACACCTTCTATGGGTCATCTTAATTATCACTTCAAAAGTTTTTTTTCCTCCTGCTGATGATAGCTCATCTCAATTGATTAGACTCTTCCTGTTGGTATGCATACTTCCACCTTTTCATGTTCTCTGTATGTATAAATATCTCCTGTTTGTGTGTTCCATTCTATGCATCTGAAGAAGTGAGCTGTAGCTCACGAAAGCTCATGCTGAAATAAATTTGTTAGTCTCTAAGGTGCCACAAGTACTCCTGTTCTTTTTGCGGATACAGACTAACACGGCTGCCACTCTGAAACCAGCCATGTGAAAGTTGGCTGGTGAGCTTGTTAAGTTTGTGGGTGTTACCTTCTCAAAGCAAAAGATTTGATAGTACTACACATTTTGAACTAGTCACTATTTTAGACTGATGACTTCAACCTATAGTTTCACTCTTTTATTTTACAATATATTTGAGTTACCTATTGAGAAGTTTTATATTTTTGTTTTTATGCTGCTTGACGAGAGCTTCTGTTCAGCCTAGCCGTCTTGCTCTTTTTTTTTAACACTATTTAAAAAAGAAAAGTGCTTCTTTCCAAGTCCTATTCCAATTAGCTTTGCTTCTTTAGCACTAAACTAGTCAGAGGCACAAAAGATTAACTGGATTCTGATCATATGTAGGCAAATTTTCAGGAGCCTGAATTAGCCTGAGAAATACTGGTGCCCAACTGATCAAAAAATCCTTTGTCAGATATGACTGGTTTTAAATTGCTTTCTCTAAACTTCTGCCTTTACTCCTTCTCTGCCTGCTTCCCCCTTTCCACTCCCTGCCTCACCAATACAATTTTCTCCCTTCTAGGATTTAATTATAAGGCACATTTCACAGGTACCTTCCAAATGATGTAATAGTTAATTAAATGTCCAGAGGGGAAGAGTGGTGTTATACTGAGTAAATTAGCAAACATCCTCTCTTGCCTTATAGCTGAGCAAAAGGTTGAAATGAATATGGTGTAACTCAACTAGAAATAGCTAGCACCTGTTTTTTCCACAGAGTGTTTTCACTGTTTGATACAATCATGCCTGACTTTGCAATTTCACACAATGCAGTTTGTTAAGCAGATAAAGTATTTTGTCTGGTAAATAACAGTGAATTTTAATCAGCTAACAAGGTTTGTAAAATTGTGCCATTCAAAATAATCTACAGGCTTTAAAAAAATTTAAATCCTCATATCTTGGTTCCCTTAAGTCCAGCAGAATATAGCTGATCTCTTATCTCGCGTTACCATTTGTTCTCCCACATAAGCTTTAGGACAGCAGTTGGATGTTAGTGCTGTCTGTTTTAAACACACGACTGCAGACCATGACCTGATTTTTCTAGGTTAAAGGTTCTCAAACTTTTTATTGCATGCTCCCTTTCAGAGATTCATGTCCCATGTGTACCCCCATCTTTCCCCAGGCCCCTGCTCAGCGCCCCTTAACACTCTTGCTCTCACTCATCCAGCCTGTTGCCACCTCCTGCAGCCCCAGCCAGCCCCTTTCTTCCCAGGGCCAGGCACTTTGTCAGGCTGGATCTCCGATTTCTTCCATAGTAAGAGATCACTGCTGCTCAACCATTAGGCCAACCTTAGGGTATGGCTACACTGGCGATTTGCAGCGCTGGAAAGCCTCCACCAGCGCTGCAATTAGTAAGTGGCCACACCTGCAGGGCACTTCCAGCGCTGCAACTCCCTGGCTGCAGCGCTGGCCGTACACCTCACTCAGCATGGGGAATAAGGATTCCAGCGCTGGTGCTGCAGCGCTGGTCATCAAGTGTGGCCACACACCAGCGCTGTGATTGGCCTCCAGGGAATAAGGTGTATCCCAGAATGTTTTTATAAATTACTCTCTTTGTTTTGTTATGCAGCCTCTCTTTGTTTTGTTGTGAACGAGCTCCGATCGGAGCTCCGTTCTGTACCTGGCTGTAAACAATCAAATGAGAGGCAGGCAGGCAGAGTGAATGAAACAGAACGGAGCTGATCGAGCTCCGTTTGAACTGCTTATCTATAAAAACAAACACTGATCACAGCAAACAGGAACTATCTGTACCTGGCTGTGAACGATCAAATGAGAGGCAGGGAAAACAGTGTTGGATGCAGGCTGTTAGGGTTTGCAAACATTTTGTGATTTTTCCAATCTCTCTCTTCCCCGCTCCCTGTCACAGTACACCACAGGGAGTGAGTGAATCAGGGGGCAGTCTGTGTTGGAGGCAGGCTGTTTGTAATTAGAATTAAGACTAAGGGCTCATGAACATTTTGTGATTTTTCCAATCCAGGAAGCTAACACACAGCGTTGGCTCCAAAAATCCCCTCTCTCTTTCCCCCCGCTCCCTGTCACAGTACACCACCCTCCACCCCCCTCTTTTGAAAAGCACGTTGGTGCACTTGAATGCTGGGATAGCTGCCCATAATGCAGCACTCCCAACAGCGCTGCAAATGCTCCAAATGTGGCCACACACCAGCGCTGGTAGCTGTGAGTGTGGCCACACACCAGCGCTGCTCCTACACAGCTGGATGACCAGCGCTGCAAACTACCAGCGCTGCAAACCGTAAGTGTAGCCATACCCTCCGAATTAGTTTCACTTTTGATCCAAAAACTTCAGCTTGTGCACAAGTTAAGAATGTGTTTTACAATCTGAAATACCAAGTGTAAAAATAATTTTTTGAGTTAAAAGCATTATATGTTGAGATAAAAACAGCTGTGTCCCACCATCTACCCACTCAAAACACTCAATCTTTCATAGGCTTCGGAATCCTGGAATTCATAATTCAACCAGATACACCTCTGTTTCAAATAACGTTGAAAAGTAGCTAAATGCAAAATGCACTTGCTTTCTGAATCTCCTTTCATTAGCAGGAGGATGTGGGCTAGTAAATATGAGCTGTAAAGTCATTTATCAGTATATACTGTGCGCTGACCCAGTATGCAGAATACATATGGAGAGTAACCTGAGCTGCATGTGACTTAAAACAGAAATACCACATAATAGCCATTCTTCTGCTTCAGCCTTCCTTAATGCTGCTTGTGATGTGCATTCCTAGAAAACTGATCAAAGTAGTCCCCACCCTCCTCCCCCCCAAGTATCCTGGACTTAATTTGAAAGTATTATGAAATAATCTATATACACACGTTAGTGGCGCCAAAGGTTTTTCCTTTTGAATCTTCTGTTTTAGAAATTCTTTTCAGTTAGAATAAGTGCAGACAATATAGCATGCTGTGTGGGGCCTGTAGAAACCAGCATTAAACCTTCAAAGAAAAGCTGCTTTGCACTCCACAATAGTGGAAAGGATGTCACTCACATTCTTAAGATTTTTAATTGCATTTGGAAAACTGGAACCCTAATGCATCCAGTCTGTTTATCTTCAGGATTTGTATAGAATGGCACACCTGAAGAGTTTGCAAGTCTCTCTGATGTTAAATGCAGTATTATATTCACGTCTAATGGTCACCCACTCTATACCTGTTTGAATACACACAAAATTGCCTCCTGATCAGTGTGCCTTGGGGTGAGGTTGCCACCTTATTAAGAAAAAAATAATGGGCAAGTGAAGTAGAACATAATTAAAAATAGTAATGTGTGCTCCTAACCCACCCCCGGGTAGGAATGTCTCCCTTCCAGTAAGTGTAGAGGAATAAATTCATAACTTTGAAGACAGTTTGTTGGCTGTAACTCCCAAAGTGTTTCTGTGATAACCAGGTCTAGACACCCCCATGGGAGAACAGAAGATTTGAAACTCCAAAAGAAAAGCAGTTAAATTAGCCAATTGTATACAGTGTTATTGTACTTTAAAATATATTGAGTAAGGTCTGTTATGAAAGCAGAGCCCAAAATCTGCACCGCCCTTTTGCTCTGGCAGCGCTCCTCCTGCTGCGCCCCCCCAATGGGTCGTCTTGTGCACCCCACTTTGGAGACCACTGGTGTAACCATCTTGTATCAAGCTTGGAGGTACACTGGTACCAATGTGCTGATTTATTCTGAGCAAAAAGGCTAGCAGCTTGTTTTGTGTGCCAAATCCCACATACCTTCAGTATTCACTTTTTCATCTAGCTGTGATCTTACAGAGCTTACAGGAAAGAGGAAATAATTCAGAAGTTTGGGGACACAACAGCTTCTAAATTGCTGAAGTGATACTGATAATTAAACAATGGGAAGATCAGATACAGTATGTTGACTTCATGCTTTTATTTGGATCCTAAGAGTTGCAGCTTGAAATGGAATTCTTTGAAGTACTCTACAGAAATTCAGAGCTGGAATAGTCTAGCTTGAAACCAGAGGTGGCTGCCATGCTACAGGGATCTACTCATTCAAGTCCAGAGAAGTGCAGAGTGTTGGTTATGTCTTCTGTCCATTTATTATGATATTAAACTAGATCTGTTGAAAAGGATTCAGATACTTTGTTTCCACAGATGTAAAATGTCCATCATATGAAATCTCATGAAACCCTGTCTAAGGGGAACTTTGATCTGATCATAAAGTTTAGAAGCTTTTATTGGAAATATCTTATACATCTATGCCTGGAGGAATTTTGTTAAATCTTTGACACTCACTTTCATTTCTTCTTCCTATTCCAGTTTTGATTCATCAGAAACTTCCAGATCTGACTTTGTTCTGCTTCTGCTTGAATTACGTTCTTTTAGATTGTTAAAAAAAAAAAATGCTATGCCACTCTAGCTTTGTCGAAGTCCCATATCCTCTTTCCAGTCAGTGTTGAATAATTCATACAAAGTGTGAACCTAATGTGCATTAATTATTGAATCAGAAAAGTTAGTTTTTAATCTTAGAAAATTTAACTAGATGCCTTGGTTAAATTATACGCTGGTACTTAAAATAACACCCAGTACATGTAACCTGTACGTCTTTTTTTTTTCATTCTGTTCATTCAGTCTCTCATCAATAACTGTCCTCCATAAACATGTAATAGGAAAAAGAACAAGGAGTACTTGTGGCACCTTAGAGACTAACACATTTATTTGGGCATAAGCTTTCGTGGGCTAAAACCCACTTCATCGGATGCATGCAGTGGAAAATAAAGTAGGAAAATATATATATATATATATACACACACACACACACACACAGAGAACGTGAAAAAATGGGTGTTTCCATACCAACTCTAATGAGATTAATCAATTAAGGTGAACTGTTATCAGCAGGAGGGGAAAAAAAACTTTTGTAGTGATAATCAGGGTGGCCCATTTCAAACATTTGACAAGAAGGTGTGAGTAATGTTAGGGGGAAAAAAGTTTTTTTTACTTTTTGTGGAGTGACCCATCCACTCCCAGTCTTTATTCAAGCCTAATTTAATGGTGTCCAGTTTGCAAATTATTTCCAGTTCTGCAGTTTCTCATTGGAGTCTGTTTTTGAAGATTTTTATTGAAGAATTGTGACTTTTTGGTCTGTAATTGAGTGACCAGAGGGGTTAAAGTGTTCTCCAACTGGTTTTTGGATGTTATAATTCTTGACATCTGATTTGTGTCCATTTATTCTTTTGCGCAGAGACTGTCTGGTTTGGCCAATGTACATGGCAGAGGGGCATTGCTGGCACATGATGGTGTGTATCACATTGGTAGATGTTCCGGTGAATGAGCCTCTGGTAGTGTGGCTGATGTGATTAGGTCCTATGATATGTGGACAGAATTGGCATCGGGCTTTGTTGCAAGGACAGGTTCCTGGGTTAGTGTTTTTGTTGTGTGGTGTGTGGTTGCTGGTGAGTATTTGCTTCAGGTTGGAGGGTTATCTGTAAGCGAGGTCTGGCCTGTCTCCCAAAATCTGTGATTATCACTATGAAAGTTTTCTTTTTTTCCTCTTGCTGATAATAGCCCACCTTTAATTGATTAGTCTCATTAGTGTTGGTATGGCAACATCCATTTTTTCATGTTCTCTGTGTGTATATACATCTTCCTACTGTATTTTCCACTGGATGCATCTGATGAAGTGGTTTTAGCCCACAAAAGCTTATGCCCAAATAAATGTGTTAGTCTCTAAGGTGCCACAAGTACTCCTAATTCTTTTTGCTAATACAGACTAACACGGCTACCACTCTGAAACCTGTTATCATTTAATAGGAAAGTGTGTGGATACTGTCTTCATAAATCTGTGGATCCGTTGGAAAACAAGCATGGCTTTTATTCTAAAAGGGTAGTTGTATATTAATTTGTTTACACTGGCACTTGGTAGCGCTGCAACTTTCTCGGTCAGGGGTGTGAAAAAACATTCCTCCCCCCAGCACTGCAAGTTTCAGTGCTGTAAAGTGCCAGTGTAAACAGTGCACCAGTGCTGGGATCCACACTCCCAGCGCTGGGAGCTATTCCTGTCATGGAGGTGTGTGGTTTTTTTATAGCGCTGGGAGACCTGTCTCCCAGCACTACACAGCCACACACACAGCCACGCGTAGCGTGGCAGCACTGTAGCACTTGACGTATTGTCTAAGGTACTGTTGGTCTATTGTTTTGGCGGGAGGGGGGAGAGACTCCTGTTGGCACAATTAAACCATCCCCACCAGCAGTCGCTGCAGTGAGTGGAGAGTCTCTCTCCCATCCCCCAGTGCTCCACACTCACACCTTGGTGGTGTAACTGGTCAGGTCAGTGTGTGGTGTTTGTTTGTTTGTTTTTTTGTTTTTTGTTTTTTTTCCCACACAGCTGACTGACAAAAGTGCTAGTGTAGACATAGTTTTAGTCAGCTACATTTAGTGAAAATAAAAGCTTTAGTGAGAAGATATGAACCAGTGATATTACATGTGTTAAGTTACTGAGCTTGAAGTTGTGATTTTTTTTAATGCTTTTTGATTACACGTTGAAGTTCCTTGCATGACATGGGCAGCTAAACATTCACTGATTTATAATACTTATCTCTGTCAGCAAAATCTAGCTAGTCCTCTGATAGTGTATGGGAGGGAAGAGGAATACCAAGAACAACTCTGTGAATGTGTAAGTAGGAATGAATTCAACAGTTTCCTGTTAGAATCTTTGTTATCCTCCCAGTTCTTATCAGTCAAAGTGGCATTGAGCTGCCTGGGATGTTTACTGTAAAACATTATAATTCAGCACTCCTTTCTGCATCACCATTTGTGATGTGAATTCATCATTTTCACCCCAGTTAACGGGCAGGATAACAAAGGGGAGATTGTGAGTGAGGGAATGAGAGCTGCAGAGATTTTCTACCCATAGTCCATGGAACTCAGGGGCAGCAGAGAATTGAGTGGTTACATGGTGCTGGTTCTTGTTCCCAGATGCCAAACAACATCCATTTTCCCCTCTTCTCCCCCAGGGAAAAAGACTTTCCTAGAATTTAACTTATCTTACCAAAGCCATTACTGTAGTTACCTCATGGATGTTGTGATTGCAAGTGAGGTTGGGAAGGTGGTTCATGCAGTAGTGAATGAGAGGGGAGGCGACCAAGAAAACAACCTCTCCTTAAAATATGGCCCTCATTATGAGGGGAAAAACCCAGACCCCCTGAAGTACATTCCATACAGGTCATTTTAATTTAAGTAGCCTATTTTCTCATCTTGTTCATGCTGTAAATATTTCAGAAACTCACATTAGTTTGTCTGTGTAACATTAGGTTCTTTAAATTTTGCCTAATCTGTCATCTAACTTTGGCACAAGATCAGTAGCAAGGCTAGAAAAAGGGCATGGTAAAAATAGCTCTTGCCTGATGTGTCTACTCCTAATTTAATTGTCATGGGTTTTTTTGCTTGATGTAAATAGTTTTCACTACTGTTAGCTATTTTGATTCTGCAAGTACTATGAAAGAGTGAACAGGATTCTGGTCTGACACATGCATCAACAGAACAGAGTCAGCAAGGTCTGATTTTAGATTATTCTAATTGTGTGCGACAGAACTCCACTTTATTTTTAGATCCCTGTCTGAGTTTGCATTGCAGCAGTAAGAAATGCACTCTTGACTCAGTAATGTAGGTAATTTGTTCATTGTGATAGAAAACGTGGAACTTCACGTCACTTTTCTGAATGTAATTCAACTGTCCCTAAATAAATTATTCCAAGAGGTATGGTTCCCATCACTTAATCAAAATAATTAAAGATAGAATCCAGATCTAAGTCCATTAATCCTTGTTCCCTCTGTTAATTTTGTTCAGATTGGAAGTTCTAATCAAGCTAGTAATGTCGTTTTATATTAAATATTTACAGTGGCACAGTTCTGCTAATACAGTGTTAGAGTTGTAGTTCAAACAAACCTTTACAAAGTGATATTTAGTGTGGAGTTCTTTCCTCCTCTTCCTTTCCTTAATTGGGGATTTTGGTACCTCTTAAACAAGTGGGGTATTATTGCATATATGGTTTCCTTGCCAAGAGTGCCAGCTGTTAAACAACTAGGGCTTCTTGTTAAGATGGCTTTTTCAAATGTTATGTTTTCAAAAGAGAATAAAGATCTAAGCTGACTTCTCCTGCTTCCCCTTCAAATTCGCCCTGCCCCCTCCCAAATAAAGTTGGTTAAATGTATTTACTATGGCACTACCCAACTCTCAAAATCCTGCCAAAAACATTGTGCCTTTCTCCTTCCCTTCCCCATTACACAAATCTGCTGTTGTCATTCTGGATATCTTCTTTTCTTGTTTGATGTGTATTGTTGATCACTATAAATCAATTATTCATTTCAGTACCCTGAAATAAATGCCAAATTAAAATGAAAGTGATCTGAAGTGCAGTTACACTTCACACAACTGCATGTAGGTGTTTTCTGCATAGAGCTGAAATATATAGCAGCAAAAAAAGCAACAGTTCATTTGTTAGTATGTTTCAGGAATTTACACATTCACTTTATGTGAAATCACCCCCTGAGGAAACTGCGTTAGATTTGTTTGGGTTTGATGGCATCCTAAATTGAAATGTATGTAGCAATATGATGCAGTGTCATAGTCAAAAGCTTCGTGATATGCATTTGTCCAAGCCAAATTTGTATTAAAAAATCCACCCCATACTGTCTGGTGTTTTAAGGAGGAAAATTGTTTTGGGTATAGATGACAGCTGATTTCCAGCAATTGAACAGTGATACTCATAAAATCTCCCAGAGGTATGCTCTGATAGTAGGGGATAAAAGTTGATGATAATTCTCTCAAACACATTTCAAGTCTGTACTGTTCTATTTACTGTTCCATTCGCTAATGTGGTATAATGGCATGTGCTCACATGAATTATCTGAGCTAGATATAAACTGGTCAAAACATATTTTTAGTTCTCCCAAACCTACAGAATACCACAACCCCCTGAGAAATAAATGTCTGTGAAGAGGATTGTAGTAATACGTCCACTTTTTGGAAGTGCAAACTACTTGAGTGTCCTGTTTTGAGCTGATGCCTATATAATCTTTCAATGAGTAATCAAGTGTAATCATATAAGTTGAAAATGCTGCCCTGCTTACTCCTGCTGTGCAGCATTGTGGTATGCAGTTTGGTTGAATACGTTAGTGTCGTATGATGAACATACTTCTTGCTTGCTATTGGACAGTGTTCTTGTTTATGTTGGCCAGCAAATGACCTTTGCTGGCATGGTGTCCAAAATTTTGGTACCAGTCTTTGAAAGTAGTTTTTTATACCTCTTTTTGGAAATTGAAAGTACCGTATATATTTGATCATAAGCTGGTTCGTTTATAAGCAGACCCCCATTCCCCCAGATAGATATGGAAAAAATTTATAACCCGTTCATAAGCCAACCCTATAATTCAGGGGTCAGCAAACTTTGGCTCCTGGGACATCAGGATAAGCTACTGGTGGGCCAAGATGGTTTGTTTACCTTGAGTGTCCGCAGGCACGGAGGTAAACCTAAGTAAACAAAGTGTCCCGGCGCGCCAGCTGCTTACCCTGACTGTCCGGGACAGCAACTGGTGGGGAAATTTTTTGGGGGGGAGAAGCTGGGGGGGGTCAGGGGAGTAACCCCGGTGACCACCTCCCACATGACCCCACCCCTAGCCCGGGACCCCCATACTCTCCCCATCCCTTACCACATTATCTGGGGAAGGCCGGGGAGGATGTCTCTGGCTTGGCTGGAGCTGCTCCAGCAGGCTAGGCAGTGTGGCCGCAGTATGTTCCAGCGGGCTGGGCCGGGCGGCGCGGCCGTAGCCTGCTCTGGGGGGCGGGGCCGAGCGGCACGGCTGCAGCCTGCCAGTGCCGGAGCTGCAGCTGCTTCGGAGGCTGTGGAGAGAGCAGCGTGGCCAGAAGCGGAGAGATTCTGGCCCCGCCTCTTCCCTTCTGGCTTTGCTGGCCGTGCTGCCTCTCCTTGCTCCCTCTGTTGGGGGGAGGGGCTGTGTCCCACCTCTCCCTCTGCTATACTCGTTCATAAACCGACCCCCTTCTCTGGTGCTTCCCTTTTTTACTAAAAAAAATTTGGCTTATGAACGAGTATATATGGTAAATAATAATGAAGTGTTATTTACTCCTCATAACAAAACTAGGGGCAACCAAATGAAATTAATAGGCAGCAGGTTTACAACTAACAAAAGGAAGTATTTCTTCACACAACACACAATCAACCTGTGGAACTCTTTGCCAGAGGATGTTGTGAAGGTCAAGACTATAACAGGGTTCAAAAAACTAGATAAATTCATGGAGGATAGGTCTATCACTGGCTATTAGCCAGGATGGGCAGGGATGGTATCCCTAACCTCTATTTGCCAGAAGCTGGGAATGGACGACAGTGGATGGCTCACTTGATGATTACCTGTTCTTTCCCTCTGGGGCACCTGGCACTGGCCACTGTCAAGAAGACAGATACTGGGCTAGATGAATACCTTTGATCTGACCCAGTATGGTGGTTCTTATATTCTTATCTTGCAGCAAGCAGAATTTTTAAAATATTCCTTAATGATATGCAACATTTTTCTTCAGCCTTATGTTCTAGCAATATATTAGATGTGATTTATTATTGTACCATAATTTATGCCCTGTTTGTGCAACTTCAGGACTGCAGTTTTTAGCTGCTGGGTTGTTCTTTCTTCATAACAGATAAGGAGCAGAGCCAGTCTTGTCACACAATTTTTTTGCACTGCCTTCTGCTCAGAATTGCTATGACACTTAAACTTTGGTCTCTTTCTACTTTTGAAGAAATCAAGTACAGCAGGAACTCTTCCTATACTTTTCCTCTCTTCGTAAACCTATATCTTCCCCAGCAAGACTTGAAAATTATACCTGCCAACTGTTACATGAAGGGTTAGGCCTGCTAGTCAGTGGAAAAACACCTGTGCTTCCATGGCCTCTGCAGTTTAAAGGAACGAAATAGTTTAGGCACTCTACCGATTTTGTGTTTAACTGACATTACAATCAACTTTATTTTGTTTATAGAGTGCAATTTATGACCCTTCTCACATTTTTCTCTCTCTCAAGTTTCACTTCTCGTTTATTTCCTAGAATAAGTAATGGTACATCTCTTCCTGACTTCTGTATCCTTTCTCCCACCTTCTCCCCTATCTCCCCCATATCCTTTTTGTTTTCCCCCCTACATTGTGTGGGCTACTTCTATTGTTATATTTTTAAACTCTCTGATCCCTATTCAGTGTTTATAAAGATGTGCATACCATACTTCTGGAGCTAACCCTGTCAATCTCTTCCACTGTACACAGCCCTTCACCTCATATCTATCCCAAGTGCATCATACATACAGCTTGAAATTTTTTTAACACACAGTAACTTTAAAGACTAGACTAAGGTGAGAGGCCCTATTGTCCAGGGGCAATACTCTAGTAAGACATCAAGCTCTACCTCTACCCTCTCCTGCTTGGAAAGGGAAAAGAGGTAGGATTCCAATTTGGGAGCTGTTCCTGTATCCTGTCCTGATGTGTTGTATCCCTTCGAGACTCCAGTAAATAGGGATAGGGATCTGATAAAACTTGAATCACCCTGACTCCCTGTGGCTGCTGGAAGGGAGAAGGTGCATGCATGTTCCTGTTCCTCCTCTTCCTATTCCAGAACCTACTGATTATTGCAAAGATGATGGGACAAGAGTATGTTAGATAAATGTCTGTTTTTTCCCCTTTCTAATGAATAGCTATGGTGATTTCCACTTTTCCAAGTTGTTCCAAGGTAAGTGACCTGATTCTTGACTGCTTCACTTGTTACCCTCAGGGTTCCCAACAGTATAACAGAAAATTGAAAAGACTAGTCAATTTTCACTTTTTTTTTTTTAGTTTGAGAAAGCCTGGGGTATCAGGAGCAGCAACAGACGTTCTGGGAGTTGTCTGCAGATTTAGAAAAGCATCACTGTAACAGTTTGCACTTTTTGCTTCTGTGATATTGTCTTCTCTTCTATACCAGTCTAGATACTCAGTTACAGTTCCTCCTTGCCAATGGAACGTAGTCTTTTGATTCATAGATTCTAGGACTGGAAGGGACCTTGAGAGGTCGAGTCCAGTCTCCTGCCCTCATGGGAGGACCAAATACTGTCTAGACCATCCTGGATAGACATTTATCTAACATACTCTTAAATATCTCCAGAGATGGAGATTCCGCAACCTCCCTAGGCAATTTATTCCAGTGTTTAACCGCCCTGACAGTTAGGAACTTTTTCCTAATGTCTAACCTAAACCTCTCTGCAGTTTAAGCCCATTGCTTCTTGTTCTATCCTTAGAGGCTAAGGTGAACAAGTTTTCTCCCTCCTCGTTATGACGCCCTTTTAGATGCCTGAAAACTGCTATCATGTCCCCTCTCAGTCTTCTCTTTTCCAAACTAAACAAACCCAGTTCTTTCAGCCTTCCTTCATAGGTCATGTTCTCAAGACCTTTAATCATTCTTGTTGCTCTTCTCTGGACCCTCTCCAATTTCTCCACATCTTTCTTGAAATGTGGTGCCCAGAGCACAATACTCCAGTTGAGGCCTAACCAGCGCAGAGTAGAGCGGAAAAATGACTTCTCGTGTCTTGCTCACAACCCACCTGTTAATGCATCCCAGAATCATGTTTGCTTGTTTTGCAACAGCATCACGCCGTTGACTCATATTTAGCTTGTGGTCCACTATAACCCCTAGATCCTTTTCTGCCGTACTCCTTCCTAGACCGTCTCTTCCCATTCTGTATGTGTGAAACTGATTGTTCCTTCCGAAGTGGAGCACTTTGCATTTGTCTTTATTAAACTTCATCCTGTTTACCTCAGACCATTTCTCCAATTTGTCCAGATCATTTTGAATTATGACCCTATCCTCCAAAGCAGTTGCAGTCCCTCCCAGTTTGGTATCATGTGCAAAGGCGGCACGCGAGCTGATTTTCAGTGGCACTCACACTGCCTGGGTCCTGGCCACCAGTCCGGGGGGCTCTGCATTTTAATTTAATTTTAGTTGAAGCTTCTTAAACATTTTAAAAACCTTATTTACTTTACATACAACAATAGTTTAGTTATATATTATAGACTTTTAGAAAGAGACCTTCTAAAAACATTAAAATGTATTACTGGCATGCGAAACCTTAAATTAGAGTGAATAAATGAAGACTCGGCACACCACTTCTGAAAGGTTGCTGACCCCTCGTCTAGGTATACCACATCCACCACTTCTCCCTAATCCACAAGACTCGTTACCCTATCAAAGAAAGCTATCAGATTTGTTTGACGTGATTTGTTCTTTACAAATCCATGCTGGCTATTCCCTATCACCTTACCACCCTCCAAGTGTCTGCAGATGATTTCCTTAATTACTTGCTCCATTATCTTCCCTGGTCTGTAGTTTCCTGGGTTGTTTTTATTTCCGTTTTTATTCTTCGCTCTCCAGTGGTGACAAAGGTGGCCACCCACACCCAAATGGGCGTTAAACAACCATCATGAGCCATTGACCAGCAGAGAGATAGGATTCCCTGGGGCACAGCCTGGAACTCTGGGACCGCTGTGCCTCTTTAATTCTCCAGCCTGGACTCTCTCACAATGCTTGGGTAATGACAAGCAGAAAACCCCTCCAGGCACTATCACTCAGCCACTAGCATGCAGAGAGACACCTCTCTAAGTTGCATGAATGTTCTCTAAGCCACTCCTGAACTATACAGCATGAGACACCAGCAAATCTCCCCAGCCTTGCACCCCAGTAATGTACCACTTTACCCTGCTCAAGACCTTCTCTTGAACAATATAAGCTCATTAAATAGTTTGCCACTTCATCAAAGGATAGTGGACATGCACCAGCCTTTGTAATATGATCAGATTCCCCAAGCATTTCAGACAAACCCACTGGTTAAGATAAAACATTAAAATAAGTTTTATCTACAGAGAGATTTTTTTTTAAAGTGATGACAAGTATTAGGCATATAGGACACAGATGGTTACAAAAGAAATAAAAGTAAAATTTGCAGTCTAAATTCTAAAGTTTATCTGACTAAGCAAGATTTGAATCAAGTAATTTTTCTCGCCCTAATAAACGTTACAGGCAGCTCACAATTCTTAATAAACAGGCTGAATTTGGTTCCAGGCTAAGAAGGAATCTCCTCAGTTTAAAGTCTTTGTCTTTCAAGTGTTCTTGTTGCCTTCAGCGTAGGTGGGGCATTAGTGCGGTGATTTTATACTCTTGATTCATGTCTCTTGGAAGATACTGGCCCAAACACCCACTTCATTTTAAGGCCCACCACTGGGACAACTAAGAGTTAGCAGGCAGTGGGGTGTTTTACGCTCTACTCACTCTCTGCTTACTCTGAAGAGAGAGTCCGATACACATGTCTAAACACACACTTAAAATGCCTTCACTAAACAGTGCTACTCTTCCAGAGAAGTAGATGGGGTCATGGAATGGGTCACCCAAATATACCAGGCGAAGCTGCTTCAATACAGAAAAGAACCACCCACTGACCTCAGGGCCCTAGTTGTCACTTGCCACCCCACACTGGAATCTATTCAGGGTATCCTCAAACAATTACAACCCATATTTGTTGGGGACCACATCGTGAAATAAATCTTTCCCACACCCCCTCTTCTGGCCTTCAGACAACCCCCAACCAGGCTCATCATCAGAAGAGAGCTCCCCACAGAACAGGACACACCACCTAAATTGGTACCAGACTCTTAGAACAGACGCAAAATCTGCAGACACATCTCTGCTGATACGATGATTGTATCTCCCACAACACACCTTTCAAAATCCATGGGTCCTTCACGTGCTTATTATGACCTGTGGTATACCTAATTCATTGCATCGAGTGCCCCAGCAACAACTATGTGGGTGAAACCAAAGAATCACTGGTCTCTCAAATGAACTCATAGAAAAATAAGACAAAATCACCATATCACCTGTGGACAAACACTTCACAAAGTGAGCACTCATATCTGATCTTTTAGTTCTCCTCAGAGGAAACCTGTGTAACACCTTCAAAAGGCAAGCCTGGAAACTTAAATTCATAACTCTGCTAGACATTAAAAAAAGCATGGACTCGACAGGGGCTCTGGTTTTATGGTTCATGTCTATTTATAATAAACCCCATTGCCTGCTAACCCATAATTGCCCACTTCATTTTAAGTGATCTCCTACAACAAAGGTTCTCAACCTTTTTCTTTGGGGCCCCCCTCAACATGCTAGAAAAACTCCAAGGCCCAGTGGGGGAAGGGGAGGCCAGGCCAGGGTTTGGACTGTGGGGCATCTATTTTGGTGGGAGGGCCAGCAGGGCTCGGGCCAGCACTGCACAGCAGGGTCCAGTGAGGGACTGGTACCTCCAGCCCCCTGACTCACCTCATCAGGCCACCCACCTGTCTGGGATTGCGTGCCGGTGGCTACTCCCAGATGGCTCTGCTGGGCCTGGAGATGCCTGGGCAGCTCTGACTGGCTGGGTGAACAGTGAAAGGAGGCTGGGAGCTGAGGAGCAGATGCGGGGGATGCCACGGTTGCCCACTCCATGACACCACCAGCCAGAGGTGCAGAGCCCCTCACTGCTTGGCTCTGTCTTCCTGCCTAAGATCTGGGCTGTGCTTGTGCTTGTGCTTATGGCTTGTGCCCTCTCAACTCTGCCCATGGGCTCAAGCTTTCTGCTGCTGGCTGCAGAGGGGTTGGGGGGCTTGGGGTTTCAGCCCCGCACTGCTCCCAGCTGCAGGAGGGTTGGGGGACTTGGGGTTTTATCCCCACACTGTCCCAGCTTCAGCCCCATGGTGATGCTGGGGCTCGGGGCACCGGGTTTCAGTGATGGGGCTCCATGGCCCCCTGAAAGGGCTTGCATACCCCCAGGGGGCCGCAGACCGATGTCCTACAACATGTATTACCACTTCTGCTTAATAATCTAGCCCGACTTGTATTTAGCTCAGGTACTGATTTCCTTCCCCAGACCTGAAGAACTCTGTGAAGCTTGAAAGCCTGTAATTTCCACCAACAGAAACTGGTCCAATTAAAAAACAAACAAACAAAAAACCCTCATCTACCTTACCACTAACTGAAGTCACCTTTGCTGAAATCTGTATTCATGTAACCAGAACATGCCTTTTAAAGCCATAACATTTCCACTCATTAAAACACTTGAGTGAAAACAGTGATACTATAAATGAGAGACTGGAGATGAATAAATAATGTAGACAACACAAAATATAGCCCCATGCCTTTCTATTAATATGAGTGTGCCAGTATGAAAGTACTGACCAAGCGACTACATTGCAGGATTTTGTCTGTCTGTCTCTCTCTCTCATTGTGTGGTTGTTAGTCTGCAATCTAGATTCTACTGTCTAGAGAAACTTAATTCCATGGAATTAAATCTGTGTGCGCAGAATTCTCTTGCACATATACTTTGGTTCTTTGTGGAGTGTTTGGATTCAGAATAAGAATCCTTGATAGTAAGGGGAGGGATTTCCCATCTTTGTTACCAAAAACTGAATCAGCAGCAGTTAATTGGGGTTTGTTTTTTTGGTACACATTGGCTACATGAAATTAAAATTAAATTAAACATTTTAATACATTTTCGAATGACTCCATTTCAGATGAACAGATGTTCCCTTATTAACACATTCTTCTGATAAAAGTATGTATGCAATAGAGTGGCTTGTTCTTTAGAAACCACGAGACCGATTATTAACTGAAAATTGGCAAACGGTCTCAGGCTACCTCCCCAGTACTGAGATCTATTTCTAACTTTAGATGTGCATCAAACATCGCTGTGTATCCATGTACATTTAAAAAAAAAAAATCCACAACTGTGTGCATATATTATGGCATTTGCCTTAATATTCCTCTTCTTGCACTGAAGTGATATATGCTATTTATTTGAGATAGGAATCTGATCCTGAGATTTGGTGGTGTTTTTCTTTAATCAAATCTGTGCCCTGTGAGATGCATGGACTGGCTGGCACTAATGGCATCTCATGTATTTATCATTATATCTAGGACTCTTTGTTTTGAAACAATAATGTATGTAGTTGTGGTACATATTTGACTTTGGCAGGCTAAATGTGAGCCATAGTGGAAATTTGTATTCTTCATTGTTGATTTGTGATGTACTTTAAAGTTTCTTTATACATTTGAAGACATGGAAGATTGGAGGTTTGGTGTTAGAATAGTTATTGCAATTACATGAGTAACAATTTTCTCAGCTCTCATTTGTGGTGGGAGGTCATGCTGATTGATAATCAAACATTTCCCTGTCCCTGTCTTCAACTGATGGCTGGGAAAGATGCAAAGCCTGTTGTTCTATTGTGCAGTCACGTTCCTACTCCATTCTGAACTTTTAGGAGTCCTGTGGCAAAAACAGGGAAGCCTAGGTGCTCCTGACACTTAGAAGGTTAAAAATCAGGAAGAATATTTTGTTTTTTAGATTACATTAATTTAAGTGTAATAGTATTGGTAACTTTGTTTTATAAAAAGATAAATCCTTATTTAAAAGTTGACAAAAGCCCATGGGAGGGGGGAAAGATGTAACAGTCCTAAAAAGCTGTCTGTTGCTAAGCATGAAAGATGAACTTTTGCATTTTAGCACAAAGATACCAAAGATAAATACTGCACACTTTGAAGTGCACAGTATACATCTGTAAAGGAGCAGTAAAAGGTACCCACAGAACTTGTTTCCTTTCTATCTTCAGAAATAGCGAAGTGGCTTATTGTTTTTTTATAGTGCACTGGAAAATGCTAGCCAATTAGCCAATTTTTTTTAAATTTTTTTAAAAAATAAAGTGGTTTTGGCAAGTAATACTTGAATAAACATTCCAACAATTTAGATCCAAAATTAGACCTACCAATTGTAAAACTGTTATCTAGTGGAATTTATTTAGACTACCTTTTTATGAAATTGTGAGGCTTTTAGACAACCCCTGCACCTTTTGAGGAACAATGTCCCTTTTCAGTTTTTTCTCCTTCCTTCCTTTTCTCAGATAACAAGTTTTGCTCTATCTATGGGTATGCACAATGCATTTTGTCTGTAGTCATTTATTTCCAGGTTTGTTTAACAGATGGAGGCTAGTTGAGCCAGGAGTGAGTCATATTAAGAGAAATATGAGAAATGGATAAAGTAGGAGTCCATGTGGAGGAGCAGGGGAAAACCAGCCTTAATTTGCTTGTATTATAGTTAAATTTGGCAGTTTGATCATTCTAAACTCTTCACTCTTTTTTGGGAAATGTCTGATTGTATGCAGTGTTGCTGTTGCCATGTTGGTACCAGGATATTGGAGAGAGACTCAGAACTGACTAACATGCATATGTAGCACTTCTCTTAGTGAGACGAGGTGGGTAAGGAAATATCTTTTATTGGACCAACTTTTTTGTTGGTGAGAGAGGCAAGTTTTCAAGCTCTCTCAGCTGTTCTTCAGGTGTGGGAAAGGTATTCAGTGTCAGAGCCAAATACAAGATTAAACAGATAGTTTAGCATAAATAGCACATATTCTAAGGGGCCATTCAAGATGAAGCAGCCTCTTAATACTCTGTATAGTTAACAGCCTGTGTAGTGATTGTCTGGTTTCACCCACCACAAAACCAATGATATACCTGAGTTACATCAATGGTTATTTTCATTCTCTGGACAGACAGCTTAAACTCCCTCATAGATCCACCACAACTTCAACATCCACTACCCATCCATTAAATTCTCTCTGGAACACTCCCACTCTAGCATTAACTTCATGGAGACCACAATCAGCTTCAGAAACTATATATAAGAAACCCATGGATTGCCACACCTACTTCATAGATCCAGTAATCACTGCATACATACCAATACATCTGTTTATCTGTAGCCAGGCACTTAGATACCACAGAATATGCACCGAGTAGAAAGTCTGGGATATACTACTCAACATACTCAAAACCGCCTTCACCAAACAAGAGCGATCCTCCAGAGAAATAAATTGCATCATGGAATGGGCCACCCAAATGCCCCTAGAGAACCTGCTTCAGTACAGAAATTAAACCCTCTCTGATTACACACCTCTACTTGTCACCTACCACCTCATGCTGGAACCCATATGGGGTATCAAACATCTAGAACCCATATTTGAACCCATATGGGGTATCAAACATCTAGAACCCATACTTGATGGGGACCCCAGACAGAAAAATCTTTCCTGAAACACCCTCCTGCACAAACTTTTGGCCTTCAAACAATCTCCCAACCTCTCCATATTCATCAGAAGCAAACTCCCCACAACCCAGGACACACAAACTCAAAGCAGTGTCAGACCCTGTCAAAACAGCTGCAAAACCTGCAGACACATCTCCACTCCTACAGTGATCAATACCCTCTACAACACACCTTTCAAGATCCATGGGTCCTGCACATGCCTATCACAATGTGTGATGTACCTCATGTAGTGCACTACATGCCTCAATAACAACTGTGTGGATAAAACCAGACAATCACTATGCTCTCGAATGAACTCTCACAGAAAAATGATAAAAGACAAAAACACTTTACCATCTGTGGGTGAAATATGTTTCACAAAGTGGTCATTCTATATCTGACCTCTCGGTCCTCATCAAATGAAACCTGCACAACACTTTCAAAACATAAGCCCGAGAATTTAAATTCATAACTTTTCCTGACCCTAAAAATCATGATCTTAATAAAGACACTGGATTTATGGCTTATTACAATAGTCTGTAACCCACTATCCCTTCTTTTTGTCCTATGCCTATAGGCTAACTGGCCACTTCACCTTGAATAGTTCCTTAGAATATGAGCTGTTTATTCAATCTTGTATTTAGCACCTTTCCCAGACCTGAAGAAGAGCTCTGTGTAGCTCAAAAGCTTGTCTCTGTCAACAACAGAAGTTGGTCCAATAAAAGATGTTACCTCATCTACCTTGTCTCTCTAATATCTTGATACCTACATGGCTGCAACATCACTGCATGCAACTTCTCTTAGTATGAGAGAAGCAATGGCTCAACTGTTTGATCTTTCACTAGTTGCTCTTCCTATAAGGAATATGCTTGACTGCTTTCTGTTGTGGTTGTCACAAAATAGGCTGTTCTCCAATGCTCCTGTAGTCTGTTCATCTAATTGTTTTGCATTGGCAAGGGACTTTGTATTCAGCCAGCATGCTTCTGGCTTCCTGTTGAAATTCCAAGGATGATAAAGAAAGGAAAGCATAATCACGTAACCCTTTGATACTAGTGTAATGTAGGACTTCAGTGATCGTTAGAACATTCATTTCTTGAAGCCTGCCTTCTCTTCTGGACAGCTATATTCTGACAAGGAACTTATAAAGGAAACTTTTTTTTTTCTTTTAGTCAGATAAAAGTAGTCATCTTTCAGCCCATACCTTGAATGCCATATGCAATTCTGGTTGCCCCATCTCAAAAAAGATATATTGGAATTGGGGAAGATACAGAGAGGTGCAGAAAAAATTAGCTTCCATACGAGGAAAGATTAAAAAGAGTGGGATTTCTCATCTTGAAAAAGATGACTAAGGCGTGATATGAGAGAGGTCTATAAAATCACGAATGGTGTGGAGACAGTAAATAAGAGTGTTTGTTTATCCCTTCTCATAACACAAGAACCAGGGTGATCCAATTAAATGAATAGGCAGCAAGTTTAAACATAAGGAAGTACTCTTCACACAGAGCAGAGTCAACCTGTGGAACTCATTGCCAGGGGATGTTGCGAGGGCCAAAAGTATAACTGGGTTCAAAAAAGAATTAGATAAGTTCATGGAGGATAAGTCTATCAATGGCAATTAGCCAAGATGGTCAGGGACACAATCCCTCTAACTGCTGGGAGTGGGTGACAATGGATCACTCAAAAATTTCCCTGTTTTCTTCATTTCCTCTGAAGAATCTGGCATTGGCCACTGTCAGAAGACAGGGTAGGGGACTAGATGGTTTGACCGATATGGCTGCTCTTACGTTCTTAATATATTTTGGAATTAGTGATTAGTAAAGTTTCATAACAAAGCAAAGCCTGATGGAAATAAACCAATTACCCCATTTCTGAACACTTAGGCTTGATCTACACTAGCAATTTAAGGTGGTAGAATGTTACTTTTGCACACCAGCTACCATGAGATGTGTATATTTTCCCCTCCCCTGCTTCATAGTTTTCCAGGACTGTAGTGCTTGCCTTGTCTATGGCTGGTCTAGGAATTGCTGTACTGCACTGCTTTGAGGGAATAAACTAACCTTTGAAAGACTGCTAAAGTCTGTTTCTAGTTTAGCATTTCCAGAGCCTTGATGTCCTGGATTGTCAGTCATTATCCATGAGGTCAGTTCCCCTTCCCCATATTATCCCATTGCACCTCTAAAAGAGTAATTCTGTAGAGGGACAATCTGCTTTCTGTTAACTGGAATTTTTAAAAATATACTTTAGTACTATATCCTGTCTAACTGTATGAATATTGATAAATATTCATTTATTTGCTTCCTTTTTTAAATTTGCACTGAAGCAGAGCTTTAAATGTCTCCCCCCCCTCTCCCCCCGCCCCATGGTGATCTCTTCCTTAGGGGTTTGCCAGCTACCAGATGTTTACACATGTATTATCCAAGTTCTCTTTGTAAGTCAGATCACTCTTCTTTCACACAACCTTTATGGGTATCTGAGGAAGCTCTGGTTCTGTTGCAATTATAATTAGAAGGGAGCCCCAACAATCTCTTGTATTCTTCTCTAATCTCCCTAATGTTCCTTCTTTGTATCAACATGGTGGCAGGAATGTCCTAAAGATGATTCTTATGACCTGGATAGCTGATTTCTTTCTTGCCTCTAGAATGTTTCAGGACAGCTTCCTTCTGCTGTGAAATGCATTTTCATATCTTTTTGGTCCTGCTGGTGCTGCTTCTAACAGGGTTCTGTGCACCTCAATGATCATTTCAGTTTCAAAAAGGATCTCCTTGATAGCAGATCTGATGGTTTAGAAGGTATTTTCTTTTCAGCCCTGCTCACTGTTTATTTTTCCATTGTGCTGGGGGGAAACTTCCTCAAATCTGAATTTTCAAAACAAGAAAAAGTTAAATTTAGTCCTCAGGTGTTGCTTTGTGGGTATGGGAGATCATGTACTGCTTTTTTCAGGGAAAGAGGGAGAGGATGTGAAGTGATTGCCTAAGTATAGGAGTTTTTGTCTGACCACATTTTAATTGTTCATTTCTTTTTAACCATTCTATAAGGAAAAACTTTACCTCAGAGTAAAAAAATTCTTATTAATCCATAAGCCTGGTAGAGTGCAGGAAGTTGTGAAAAATCCCTTCATATCAAGGAAACTTGGATAAGCAGAATATTAATTAAGTGTAGAAAAAAATTGTGGGTTTTTTTTGGTAAGAGACTTGAAAGAGTCACACATGAGAAGATTTTGATGTAAATGCATAAAACTCTCAGGGAACACTCCAGAAGTACAAGGTGATACTTGCTATATTCATAAGGCTTAGGAAGTAGGGTTTACCAGCTAGCCATTTCTGAATTCTTAATCTGCTAAAGAAACTTTCTAAAATTGTTATAAAACTTGTTATCCCAGGCACAAATATCTACTCTGGTCTTCACCATGATGACACAACTGTTTTAGTTACCCATATCTAACAAATGAACCAGTAACATTTTGTACGTTGCCTCATTCGTACTACAGCAAAAATTGAGTAAAGTCACAATCTGAACTTTGCCCCTTGTGTGTATATGTTGATGAATTATTTATTAACATGATCACATGCTACTCTTGGCTAAACTCCTGGTTTGCTACAGACTGCTTGATCAAACCGAGGAATAATTTCCAACAAATGGAAACCAACATCTCTCCTCTAGAAGAAGACTTGAACTCTGTGTAGCTTGAAGGCTTGTCTCTTTCACCAACAGAAGTTGGTACAGTAAGATATTATCTCACCCTCCTTGTCTCCTCTCATATCCTGGGACCAACTAGCTAAAGCAACACTGCAAAAATCACTCACTCCTGTTGCATGTTCTCTTAATGTTAACCAAATGGTTAGATGAAAGTATACATTTTGGGATAGTTTGGTAGTGCTTAAGACAACTCTTCTACATTGTCTCCATTAGAAATGGCCCCATGCTGATTGTTCAGTACCTCCAGTAGAGTATGAGAGAGCCCCATGTTAATCAAGATTACTTGAACAGGAGTAATCTAACAATATTGTTGACTGATTAAGTTCACATACTTTAACTAAAAATGTTAGCTCATAAAAGAAGCTAGAGTCCAACCAACGTTGTATAATCTACTTGTTGGATGTTGCTGAACATTTGAGCTGCACGTATTGTCAAGGCAAAAACTGTGATGAACATGGTTTTTAACTGAACGTGGTCTATGCACAGTTTAGTTGCAAGTGTGAATGAGCATCAAAAGTTCAGCTGCACCAGTTGCTGATGCTACTTGCTGACAACAGGTAGTGTCTGTAAAGTTGACAATCCGAAAAGTTAGTAGAGAAGGTCAAAGGGAACTGGGAGCAAATTTGCAGAAATGCCCTAAAGATTCTTAGTGTCAGGACATGCAAAAAAGACTGTGCGGAGTGCTGTCGTCTTCTGCCACTTATTTGAGCATCACAGCATACTTTATTTGCTTTCAGGATCACTGTGCCAGGCTTAGCCTGGCTAATACTCCGTATGCACTACAAAAAGGATTATAGCAGGAAATGTGCATGAAGTGGAGAGGAGAATTGCTTAATTTATAAGTAGAATGGCTTCACCTTCCAGTGTCAGTGGTGGAAAAAATTGGTTATTTGTTATTCCTGATGCTGGGGGGGTAGCCCCTTGTGTGAGACACGAGCTGCTCCAAGACTGTGGAGATAGAGTATCCATGAGATCCAGCTTTCAATCTGTTCCAGAGACTGTCTTTCAAAACATGAGACTTTGGATAGCTTCAGACTAGCTTTTTTTTTTTTTTTTCCTTTCCTTTTTTGTAGATGTCTCATTCAGCCCCAAATGAGGAAGACTGGGTGGAAGGTAGTTGCTAAAGAGTATGCACTTTTATTTTGGCATAGTGATGGGGAAGTGACTAGAGCAAGGGCAGTGGTGCAGAGGAAAACAAGGGAGGGATGAAGAGATGGATTTAAAAAAAACCACAAAACTCTGGAACCACCAGAATATATGTATAACATCTCCAGTCACTACTTGTATATTTTATCCTGCCCCCCCATCTTTTCAGCTGCTTCTCTATTTAGATTGTAAGCTGTTCAAGTCAGGGACCTATCTTAGATCTATCATACTTTAAATGATATATAAATGATAGATTAAAAATGCAACAGCCTCAAATGGATAAATTTAAAAAAATGCTATTACCAAAAATAGTCAGTTTGACTGCTGTGTTGTGTTTTCTTGCAGTCTTAGAGGGAGATGTTCTTGTTTCTTATCATGGAATATTCTTGGTTCCCTGAACCAGAGGGAATGTGCTGATATTCCAGGGTTGTGTAGGATATTCCTTTTATTAACTCAAAAAACAATGTCCTATCTGCAGTGATTTACCCACGGTGAATAAAAATCCAATATTTTGGGAGGGGTGTGTGTGATTTTTTTTTTTTAAAATAGATTTTTTTAAATTTTCTTTTATAAAATGAAATCTGAATTTATTACAAAATCCGCTAAAGCCTAAATTTGTTGTTATCCCTCAAAACATTTAAATATAAAATACTTATGCTGAATCCATGTGCCTCTATCAAAAACTTTGAGTTAAAGGCTGTTTTTCCTGTATGAAGGCAGAATTGGGGGGTGGGGGGGAATCTAACTGAGATCAAGCATTATAAATATGGCACAATAGGCCACACGCGTTAAGGGCTTTATCCTGGTCTAAACTTATTTTTGTGCTATTCGTATGGACTGCCTGCCCTGTCTTACTATGCTAGTGAATGATAACTTACATTATTGTCAGAAATGTGGTTTTTATGGTGGATTATTTATGAATTTCAAAATGTTAGTGTTCAAAATAGAATTGGCAATTTGTTGTGGGAGTATTTATCAATTACATTTTTATCAGTACTGCTGGATTTATGATTTTTTTTAATTGCTCAATCAATATAAACAAACATCCTGTTTTAAAAGTAAAGTTTTATTAGGCATTTAAGAATTTTAACATTTAAAAATGTTTTTTCCAAATGCTAGAGATAAGGGTTTAAATAGATTTAGATTATCCAATGATATATTAATTTCCCCTATGAACCTATAAAACTGGGTTTAGAATAAATTATATCATTTGAACAGTAGCACAGACAGCTGCAGTAGGCAGAATCTTTCATTTACAATCTTTTTTTTTTTTAAAAGCAGTGCACTCTATATTCTTAGTGAGTGAGAGTGACTCTTACCTTTTTTAGTTTCAGGGTCCAGCTTAGACATAAGGGTTTCTGCATGTCCATCTGCAATGTGAACAACGTCAGAGTCATCTGCTGGTACTACCAGCAGTGCTGCAACTTAACTTATGTTGGATAGTAAATTACCTATATATCAAAAAAGACTTTTTTCATTGTCCAGTAAAAGCATGCATGAGTTTGTAGCCAAGACCAGCAAATTCCAGCAAGACTCCATAGATGGGGAAAAATAGTTTTGGTTCATTTATGTGACAAATTCTCCCTTTTTTGTCTTGTTCAGAACAAACATTTAATTGACACGTTTCAGTCATTACAACCAGGCTGTACTCCACCTGACAGAGCAGACATTTCTGGAATATTGCTGAATAGAGTGTATGAAAAGGAAATTGAACAATGTGCAAAAAAATTGATGGGAAATTCATTAGTCTGAGTCTTGATGGGTGGAACAATGTACACAATGATCCAGTAATATGTATTTGTATGACAACAGAAGATAGTGTTGTCTATTTTACAGAAACAATTGACACATCAGGAAATGCCAATGCAGCAGAATATTAAGAGATGTAGCAGTAAATGCTATAACAAACTGATCAAAAATTCAAGTGTCAAGTGCATTGCTTTGTCACAAACAATGCTACAAATGTAGCAAAGAGGAGACAAAATCTAGAAGAAGATAATGAAGGGAACCTGAAACTTATAATGTGGGGATAGTGCTCATCTGATGCATCTTACATTTAATTTTTTCCCTGCAACTGCAGGAATAAAAGAAATTGTTGAAACTGCAAAATAGTTATGTAACAACCTTTTGCTTCATCTTCACTGAGAGCAGCATGATCCAAGCTAATTTTCCACCATGATGTACAGTGGAATTCAGTGGTTGACAGTTTTGAGCTATTTATTAAGAACTGACCTGTTCTGATGACAATTTGTGAAGAAAATTGTGACAAAATAGATGGAATGATCACAACCAAAGTAGTCAACATTGGACTAAAGAGAAATGAAGATGGTATGGTGAATATACTGAAACCTGTTTCCATAGCCTTGGACAAACTGTAGAAAGATTGCTGATGCTGTTGAAATTTTGGAAAGAACTTTGAGATATTGAAGAAAGAAATACCCAAGAACAAAGTTAAATTGTATGCAGTAAGGAGGTGGATGGATCAAATGCTTACTCCACCTCATTTTCTTGCCAATATTCTTAACCCAAAGTACCGGGGTAGATGCCCAACTGCTGAAGATGCTGCTGCAATGGCATGGGCATCTAATAATCACCCATCAATCATGCCAACCGTAATAAATTTCAAGGCTGGCGAACCATTACAGCATGATGCTTTAAAAGAAAGTCACTCCACTGTAACAGTGGAAATAGCTAGCTTGCACCTGGAACTAGAGTTTGTGGAAATGCTAAATCAGCTTTTGACAGCAAGTAGCCTCTTTTGCAGGCACCGAAAGGATTTCCCCCCCATGCCATTTGGACTAGTTCATTCAAAGTGGAGACACCAGGAGTTGAAAAGGCAGGAAAACTTATCTCTCTTTCGGTCTAGGAGTACAAACAAGGTGGGAGGGGATGAGATCTACTAGTTTTTAAAAGTCTGAAGTACAGCCTAAGTAACTTAAACTGTTTCATTTTCAGTAGGCGCTTAATCTCTAGTCACTTTCTGTTAGGCACATTTGAAAATTTTCACTGGCTGACCTGAATTAATCAATTTAATTCACTGACCACAGTTAATACCTCTATTCCTTTAATAAATCATTTAGTTGTAAATGTGAAGCATATTTTGATAAGTTTATATATTCAAAACACTTAAGGTTGTTTTGTTAATAAAAAATAAACATTATATGCTATGTTGTTTAATTTAGTTCCAGTTACCATCCTAATTAGCTTGACGCAAATTGTTAGCAAAATGTTAACTATCTAGTAAATAAGCAAAATCATTTACATTTTTCTGACATACTAAAATGTACCATGACTAAGAAAATATTAAGCTCTGTAATTGCTTAAATAATATATATAGTTATAGGGTACCCTCCTATGCAGCAAAAAAAGCAAGTCTAGTGTAAAGTCTCTAGTTGTAAATCAACATGTTTTAATGGTTATATCGACCAATCAGAATGCCCCTTTCTTTAGAAAATAACTGAAGTACAAATGAAAAAGTTGTTGAAAATCTATTTAAATCAAGGCTTTCCACTTGGCAATTTAAATCCTGATGTAAATTGCTGATTTAAGTAATCCACCCTGATTTTACCACAAAATGTGGTGGTCCACATGCTTGAGCCATTCCTCTTGTCTTTTTCCTGCCCCAAAACTGAAGGGATTCCTAAGGAAATATACATTCATGTGAAAGGGGATCTTTCCTGGTCTGCTGTTTTTTATATTTGCTGTTTTGGAATGACTTCTAACATGTAAATTTAAAAAGTTTGCTTGCCTTGTGAGGGACGGCAAAGAGGTCTCTAGAGAATTTGAAGCAATGGAGTATGCTGCTATAATACTGACTCTTGTAGAAATGCTAAATAACTGGAGTTAACTTTCCATTGTCTTGCAGTCTTTTACATGCTGTTCATGACTTCAAAATCATCAGTTGGCTTCCATTTCCCAACAAGATTAGAGTTCATATTTTAGTTTCCAGTGGGGTGCTGAATAGCTAAGTTTGGCATATGTTGGCAAAGTGATTTTTAGAAATGGATGGTAAATACTGCCTGACTGGTTTAAATTTAAATTTTTCATTGAGAAGCTTTCACTTCTAGTGATTTATGAACAACTTTCAGTTAGGCAACCTGGATGAAATCAAACTCTGAGCTGTTTCTCCTGTTGTAATTGTCCAAGTTAAGTTTCAAGACTTTCCTTTGTTTGTGGATTTGATTGTAGTATAAAAGCTTTTTCTACACTGCACCTGGTTTATCTGTCATGCTTGGGTCAGTCCTTAATTTTGTTTTTTCTCTTAAGTCTGTTTCTATTGTGTGCTTTCTGTGCAGAGTTTGTTTTAGAGTTCTCTGAACAGTTCACAGTTGGTGACCTCTCCTCTCTGAAGGGAATGCAGATGAATAGGCCACTGCTTGAGAAGACTTTGGCTCTCATCCTCTTTTTGCCAGGCCTCAGCATTCATGGGAAAGTTCCCCACCTTGTTTTAGAATGAGATTAAAGTTGTATCAAAGTTTTATAGTATGGAGCTAAAAGTTTCAGTTCCAGCTTACTGTTTCAGCTATTAGATCTATTATAGTATAGGGATTTCAGCTAGTTGGCTCAATCATTTGTAATCTGTTTTCCCTTTAGTTTTATTTAATGTTTGTCAGGAGCTACTTCTATGGACAGCTAGCTTCTTGCACTGTCAGAAAAATGAAATCCAATTAATGCTCTCCCAGGCCCTCCATGGGCAGCAAGCTATGATACCTCCAAAATCTTCATCTTGCCTGCTTTCAGAATCCGTTAGGGAATGTCTCTCTTCCAAAGGCGAATAACAAGAGCATTTATGCAGAATAGGGATATTTGCTTAATGTTACAAAATGACATTTAAAAAAAAATCAAAATGTTTAGAGCCCCTTTTAAAGCAATCTGGATAAACTTCAGCTATGCATGGCTAGTATACCATCACCTGTCTACCTCACTACAGGACCAATATTTAAAAAAAAATTTATGTAATTATAAAGTATCATTAAATTTGCAGATACTAACATTGAGGAAATGGGCAAGATTCAGACTCGTAGCTGTTGTACAAGTTTAGTGGTATATAAAATGTAATTAGGTAAGTAGAATGTTTATGGAGTTGGTTAATGTACTTGAAGGATAGGGTTAGAGTAACCAATAGGTAACAGATAAATAGAATGGGAGGGCCTTATCTATGAGAAATCTTCTTGAGAGAACTAGTGAGGTGACACAACTGAAATATTTAAGAGCTGAATGTTATAAAATGAAGCATGATGAATTATGATGAGCAATTTCACTTCTTTGCCAAGTGCTCTTATTCATGGTGTTCCACTGGGTTCAATCTTTTCAACTCCCTTCAATGTGTGAGTGAAGCCACAGGGAGAATGAGGTGCACTGAGCATCAGTGACATTGATATGTTTATAGTCAGATCCAGTTCACTAAGGTCAGCCAGAACCATTTTCCTGCTCTGCCAGTGTCTGGTAGCAATGAGACTACACAACCTAGTAGCAGTTCAGGTGTGAATTCAGTTTTTAACTTTGTGCCTTGGAGTAGGGCAGTGAATTGATTGTCACAGAATGTCTGCCCTGCAATTGGACATGTGATTGCAGCTTGTGTAGGCACACCCATGCCAGCTTTAATCTGGCTAGTACAGCTAAAAATAGCAGTGAAGATGCAGCAGCATGTACCCTGGTGAGGGCTAGGAATGTGACTATTATAACAGACTGCCATGTCTGCTGTAGTTTAGGTTAAAACCAACTTTCTGTTTAAACTTGATTTTTCTAAGTGCTCTAAAATCCACACAGTTATTTAGCTTTCCTTGAAATTTGGTGACCTGGCATAAGTGTCTCACTTGAGCAGTATGCTCAGAGAAAACCAGGACACAGAGTTCAGGTACATGCCCGCACAGCCTTAACTCTTCCCTCTTTTTGAGCAATGCTCATATAAGCCCATAACACATACTTTACCTTTTTGCCCTGCAGGGAATAAGAAATACCTGCACCTGCCCTACACTCTGACACTTAACCACTCTGCTGAAAGAACACCACATCCACTAACTCCTTCAACCCCTCTTACAACCCTTGACTTTATGCATACGATGCCATCAAGCACTATGCTTTCATTTACCCTTTATTAAATGCATAGACCACACTCCTCTCGCACCTAGCTGCTGACAATCCCCATGGCAGTGGGGGTGCCCTGGTAGTGACACAACCTGCACAGTACAGCCCTGAAATGAGGCATATTGGCTCTCCCAAGATGCACATGCACTTCCCTTTGATCACCCACAGAGGGGTCAGGGAAGAGGGGGCTCACATCTCCCCCAGAGGGCCACAACCACCCAGATCATCTTGTATCACAATGACAGCTCTTCCAAGCAGCTCCAACTTATTCCTCCACCATTCAATGCAGCTACGCCTAACACAGTGAATGGAGCTGGAGTGCATGCAGATAATTCCCAGTGGCTCTTGGCTGTTGAGGGGGAGGGGGATTTGTAGGAGAGGGGGCAGGGGCAGAGTTAAGGTTTCATGGATGTGTACCTTAACTCTGTTTTTCCTGGTCTTCACAAGTTTAGGTTTTGCTCAACTCAATGTTCTGGAATAGCAGGGCACAGGATACCTCAGTGCCACCTTAACTTTCTGTTAACGGAGCTTTTTGCCATTTAATGTGCCTACCTGTAACCCTGAGTACGTATTGCCTGCGCTGAAGCCTGCACCGCCATGGCTTCACTGCTATTTTTAGTCACACTAGCTTTATTAAAACTAGTGTGGGTGTGCCAACACAAGGAGCGATCACACCTTTGAGTGCAGTATAGACATACCCTGAGTATCAAAGCAGCCATTGGAAGTAGATTGCTGACCCCTTTAACTGAGATTGCATGGCACTTGCACAGTACTTAATTAGTAACTTGGCTTGTGCCCCTGTCTTCTAAAATGTAGGAATGCCTGTAATAGGTCACTGCCTACACAAAGTCTGGAATACATGT
The DNA here is from genome assembly GCF_016161935.1 of Mauremys reevesii. Classification (NCBI taxonomy): domain Eukaryota; kingdom Metazoa; phylum Chordata; order Testudines; family Geoemydidae; genus Mauremys; species Mauremys reevesii. The sequence continues at coordinate 82,366,638 of NC_052625.1, forward strand.
AAATTAAAAAATGCATATATGCAGACATTAAAATCCATATTATTTTGTCTGTTTAGGTAAGTCTTAAGTGACTTCCTGCTAAAACTTAAGTTTTCAACAACTTCTTAATTTTTATTGTGTGACAAACAATAGCTAGAACATGCATTTGTTTTGGATAATTTTAATGTTTTGTATTCAAAAAATGGTGGCTGTATTTAGGGACTTTTAAGTTTTTATAGTACCGATCACTCAGAGTGTCTATATTGCAATTAAAAACCTGCAGTTGGCCCGTGTCCACTGACTCGGGCTCTCAGGGCTCGGGTAAGGGGCTAGTTTAATTGCAATGTAGACATTCGGGCTGGAACCTGGGCTTTAAAATCCTGCAGAGTGAGCTCAGGCTGCTGGCCAAGCCCAAGCAATTAAACAGCCCCATTGCCCAAGCCTGCTGGCACAGGCCAGCTGTGGGTGTCTAATTGCAGTGTAGACATACTTGTGGTGTCAAAGTCAGTGGACGTTTTATATTTTATTTCTAACACCTTGATACAAACGTGCATCCTGTTGTGGTTTATGACAGTTAGTAAATGGAGTTGTATGGTTGCTCTTGAAAGAGCTGTCCCAATGCAAAGTATTTTATCCAGTCTTCTGATTCTGGGATTGCTGTTTCTGAACTCCTATGGGTGTCTGATCACAAGCACTACTGTAATCATGTCTTCAGCTATCACGCTGAAAACCTTTCTTTATAGAAAATCATGTAGAAAGCCTTTCTATATTCTAAGAACAGGACTTTTGGCTAAACAGTCCTTGGGTTCTATTTCTGGGTATCTTTTTGTCACCTGCTTTTTGTATGTGTTTGGAATTCCTCCTGCTAAGCAATTCTTTACATGGGGATTTAGAACATACAGCACATGCAGAATAAGAGCTATAGGTTTCCTATCAAGTACTTATAAAAGAGCTATTCTGTTCAGTTACTAAGGAATATAGGAGCCACTCTAAAGTCTGAAAATTAGCTAGACAGACCTTTCTTTTGTTACATTGTTATCATGCTGCTAACAATTTGCAAGTATTAGTGCTCAATGTCACTGTTTCCGTAACCCTCCTTTTTTTTCCTGTGGAGATGTGTTGAATTTTATTATTTTTTCCTACTGAAGCTGTCTTGCACACTCACAATAGCATCGGATAACTCAAGGTTCTTGTAAATGAAACAGATTTATGATTTGGCTTATTAGATTTTTCCAAGTCGAATGTGTCTGATAGCTCAATATAAATAGCTTCTGTTGCTGAGCCTGCACTTGCCATAGAAATATGACTATACATATCTGTTTGTGTAGAAATAGTAAAATAATTTGAGAATTAAATGACTGCTTTGACCATTGTTTGTAAAAGACAAATGACTTATTGCAGGAAATATGTCCTAGTTCGTCTCCCAGTTTTTCTTTTCAGGGGTGGAGAAGTAATAGAATCATGAATTTTCATTTGTGTGTAAACTGTGTTCCAGATGTTTTGGGAGATAGCTTATTTCTGTAGCCTGCTAATAGTACAGACCAATAGGTGTTCCTTCTCCCCACCAATCAGCTGGGCAGGAAATGGCCATTGAAAATCAAGATCTTCTACCTCACTGAGACCAGGTCTCCCTACTACTTTTATTATTGACATCCACTGAGCCAGTTGCTAACCTGCACTTAAAAATCCTGCATGCATTGACTGACCAACATGTCTGATGTGAGCTTGTAAATAAGAACTGGCCTTTCACTTTAGTTTCCTTAAATGTCACCAAATGCCAGAAGGAAGGCATGAATGATTTGCACACCCAGCCTGCTATTTTCTGCACCATTAAATCAATACAGCTCTTTACCTTAGCAATGAGTATGAATATGAATAGTAATCTGTTAAGAGATTCTCCTATGGTAAGCTAGCTAACCTGCAGTATCTTGCACTTACCACTGAATGCTATTCCACTGAAAGAGTCTGACATTAGTATGTATGGGGAAGGGGAAGAATGGTTATTGTTTGTTAGGCTTGTGCATTTTATTGTCCTTGTCAGTTAATCTAAATTGCTATAGCTCTCTTTAACATTTTGCTCTAGGATTCAACATGTGGGACTTGGTACCTACACTTATATTTTGTAAAAACATCTTCACCTTTGGAACTGGCTCTCCTAGTCATTGCTCTTGTGATAGTTTTACAAATTTTAGAGTTGTTGGCAATTGTAGTGATATTATGGTGCATTAGTAATCAAGTCCAGGTAATCTGGCTTTTCTTTTGGAGAGGGGCTTGATACCAAGGAGTTTCTCTTGCCAGGGAAAGCAAATTGATTGCCAGTTTAACCTAAATCAGAATCACAAAGAGTTAATTTTAAAGCTGATTTCTAGGCAAAACTTGGTAAAGTTATGTTTGCTAAGGAACGCATTTAAAAAAGGGGAAAATTTATTTTCTTTCTTTTAAAGACATCAACAGTTCAAGGAAGGTGGATACACTGTTAACTGAATGTGTGCACAATTAGAAGTTATCAGATTGCATACTTCACAAACAGAATTTAGCTCTGCCTATCTGTTAATTTCAGGACAGCTGAAAGAAGGAAGTTGATGGGGAAGGAGCTTCCAAACATGAGTGAGAAGCCAGGAGCAGAGGAAGCTAGCCTTTAAGGGAAACCTCCCATGAGTGCAGAGGGAAGCCCAGGATAGTGACTCTGAGGCTAGGGCTTTCTGATGTTTTACTTACCAACAATAATGAATCATTGTTTCAGAACTACATATCTGATTTCCGGGAATAAATATTCCTGAACTGCACAGACCAGTCATGTGTTTTGGATAACTAATATTCTGCCCATCCATAATTCTCTTTATAATTTCAGTTGGATTAAGTATTCATTTCCTGTGCTTATCTCTCATGCACTGTTTTCACACCTGCCACATTCTACCCATGAAGTTAGGTGAAGTAATTCCTGTATATACTTTTGTAAACCATTTTGAGATTCAAGATGTCAGGGTAAATGTTCTCTGTTCAGGCTCACAGTGCCAGGTCTGTATCTGAGATTGAGTCTCTTTGGGTGTCCCTTGAACAAGGCAGATTAATGGATTTTTCTGTTATAACTAATTACCTCTTTAAGCTTTAAGAATTTGATATATAATAAAGCTACTTATGTGAAAGTAAGGCCCCGTGTATTTTTTGATGCCATATGGAATGTTCTGCAGAGTTGTACTCTAGAATCTAAAACTTCCTAGCTCTCGTAGCTGTAAAGAAAACCTACCCAATCTGAACAAAGGTGTGAGGTTTGCTTGAGCCAGCAAGCAAGTTGAAAAGTGTGTAACTGTAAAATCATCTGAGATTTAAATTCTAAAACCTAAAGATGACCATTTAAATATCAACTTCATTATGTCAATGCTGATCTTTATCAGATATGTGGAGCTAATGCGTTTATCTCACAGCCTCCAACTGTCTGCCATGCCTTTTTGGATGCTGAAACCTACAAATATCTCCTACCCAGCTTTTCCGTTACAGCTTCTTTGATGCAATTGTACGTTGTCAGTACAAATTTTTGTGGCACATTGAACTTGAATGACGCTGGGCCAAATTTTCCAGTCTGCTGCACCATAGTGCTGTAAAAAACAAGCCTCTTGCTGCAGAATATAGCTTACCACAAAGTATGTGAATCTTGGAAATAGCCAAGGAATTCTGAATAAACAAATTTCTGATAAGCATTGTTTACTCCAGTCTGTTCTGAATCTATAAAATCTCAGTTCGGACTTGCAGCTTGTTTCAGTATTTGCACGGGTAGTGGCTGTTTAAAAAACAACAAAAAGCCCTCTAAAAATACACTTATGCTTAAGCAGCAATGCATGTAAACTTTGTACATAAAGTACTTAATTTTGAATTTGGCATTGGTAATCTACAGTGGATGGGAGCTTTAGAAATGCTTTGACAGATGTGTACTCTGAATTTTCATGAAAGTACAGGATATTTCTCCTTTAGAGGGGGACACAATTGAAATCTAGATGGTACTGAGTGAAAAGTAGTTTCACCAGCTACACCTGCCCTTGAGTTCCCTTACAAATTTTTACTGTTTTATAGCTAATGTCAATGTTTGCCTTCCAACTTCGTTCAGATCAAATATACTCTGTTAACAACTGCCCTTGCTTGCTTAGCTTTGACTCTGAGTGTCAAGCTTGGTTCATTCCTTCTCACATGCCACCATCAATATTAAAGATTCTGCAGGGAAATCCTGCCCTTAGTGGGCTTTCACAAGGGAAACTGACTCTGTAATTGAAACTTAGCAAATAACTGTAATACAGGAGAAGGAATACAATCTTCCTTAATTGTGTTGACTCTGCAGGGCTAATAGGAGCAGCTGACTGAATAAATAGAGTGCAGATGTGTAGAATAAAGGCTTTTCCAGAGACATGTCATAGTAAAATCTCACTGTAGTTATATACCTAATTCCCAAATATAGTCTATAAAATAAATGCTTCCTGTTATCCCACTTTCTCTTTCAACTTGATTCTGCGATATATCCTAATGCTGAATTGACACCAGTTGTTTTAATGGTACCATGAACACATGATTATGACTTCTCTGTGGGATTAAGCAGGAAGAAAAATGGGGCTGTTAGTGAACTTTCATCCTGTATTTATCAATACCTTTACTGGAATTCAAAAAGACTGATGGTTAGTTTTTCATTAAATGTTACTATTTTTAATATAGTCAGAAATCCAGTAGAAATTTTATTTGAAAATCTACTATTAACATGGGTTCTGCCAAAATGGGGGCCCGTAAATGGCAACTTGCTGTGGCCCTTTCAAAAGTTTTTTATCAGAAAGCCACTTCCCAGAGTATGATGAAAATTATTAATAACTTGGCTATGTAGTATTTAGCTTTTATTATAAATATTCATTAGAAGTGCTCTGAATGTGCAAACTGCTGGACATAGACTATTTATTCAGCTGTTGTTTTCGTCACACTTTGCCATCACGATTCTTTGTAGAAACAAACTTCAGTATCACGGATTACATTTAGGTTCACATTTCCTAATAAATTTTCTATTTGAGAGCAAGACGTTTCTTCGAGTAAGTAGTTGCCACATATGTTAAACGTTTGATCCAGTGTCTAGAACGCTGTTTTGTTTTCCTGTTTTTGGAAAAATTGGGGAACTTGCCATTCTTTCCCTTGGTGCCTAAAACAGATCTCTTGAGGTTTTTATGCCTTTAAAAGGGTCTAAAGGCCATGTTAGGGCCAAAGAGTAAAAGTGACTCGTCATCCCTTTTGAAAATACAGAAAATTAATATCAATTAGTCATACCAATTTAAGAAATGGTTTTAAGGTTTTTTGTTTTGTTTGGTTTTTTTTCTTCCCCAGGAGGACCCAAATGACATTGATGCACTAAAAAAGAAAGACCCTCGCAGTAACAATGGGGAAGACAAAGCACAAAGCGTGGAGACCCTACCTCCAGGTATTGCAATAATGGCTGTTGCCAAAGTAAAAAGTCCAAAACTATGAAAAGCTGGGGCTGTGAATTTTTCTGATAGAGGCTTTTACCCAGGAAGGGAGAGAATTATTATGCAAAATGTGGTTTTGCTTTAATTCTGAAAACTTCAACTTTCAGAACTCTAGCCCACCTTATGAGTAAAAATACCTATTTTGCTGAGACTTGGTCCTAAAACACTCTACCTACATTTGATCTGTGCCTGCTCATGCTATAAGCCAGGGGTCTCAAACACACGGGCTGCATGTGGCCTGTGCAGTTATTTGCTGCAGTCCACCAAGCTTCCTGCACCCTCTCGGAGTTATTTCTGGTGGCCACCATGCTCCCCTCACCCCCCCGCCCCACGCCAGTGCGCCATGTCCCCATTCCTCTGCCTACCTCCAGGCACTTTCCACTGCCAAACAACTGTTTGGTGGTGCTTAGCGTTTTCGGGGGTGTGTGTGAAAGGAGTGGGGAGCCGTGTGCTTGGGGGAGGAGGCGGAGAAGAGATGGGGCATGGGTGGGGATTTGGGGGTGAGGAAGGGGTGGGAAGAGGCGAGGCAAGGTGGGGCCTCATAGAAGGGGTGGAGTGGATGAGGGGGCAGAAGGGCGGGCTTTTGTACTTTTATATGAAAAGGTGTCAGTGATGTGGCCCTCAGGCCAATGTACTAGTCCTCATGTGGCTCTCGTGGTGATTTGAGTTTGAGATCCCTGCTGTAAGCTATTCCCTGGGTACAGATTCAGTTGTTGGAAGAAGGCTCTTGTACAAGAGGTGATCCTAGGCGAAACTTCCACCTTGCGCCCTCCCCCATCCCCGAACCCCTGCCTTGAGGTGCCCCTCCGTCCCCGCGGCAGCTCCCTCCCTCCGCCCTGAGGTGCCCCCCTCTCCCTCCACCCTGAGGCACCCCCCCCCCCAGCCCCAGCTCACCCCTGCCCCGCCTCCTCCCCGAGCACGCCGTCGCTGCTTCGCTTCTCCCGCCTCCCAGGCTTGTGGCGCCAATCAGCTTAGGTTCCGCAAGACTGGGAGGCGGGAAAAGTGAAGCAGCTCGAGGAGGAGGCGGGGCAGGGGTGAGCTGGAGCGGGGAGTTCCCCTGCATGCCGCCCCCTCTTCCCCTTACTTGCTGCAGGCGACCCTCCCCGCGCTCCCCTGCCCCAGCTCCCTCCACCTAAATGCCAGTGGTGGCCGAAGATTCGGCCGCCGCAGTCACTGCCAAAGAAAATGCTGCCCCCCAAATCCTAGCGGTCGCCTAAATGGTTGCACCGGCGCTGGGTGCTCCAGTTCTCCACTGGTGGGACTAGCAGGTGGTATGCACTCCCTATTGGAATGTGATACTTAACACATGAGCCCAGCTTCAATCAGGAGCAGGTCATTTTAGCTTCAAATTGGGGAAAAAACCACAGGCTTTTGTGATAGATATTGTGTTTCTCTTGTGTAACAGTCTGTCTAGGCTAATGTGTTGGCTATGAGCTTTGTGCTCCAAAGCAAAGTGACATCTTTTCCCACTCATCTGACATTCTCTAGCATAGAACATATGAATGGAGCAAGGAGTCCAGTGTCTGTTTAAGAGGAACAGGGATGTTTCCTGAGATGTGAGCTAGGAAAGCCCCAAGTGACCGTGTGATGTGCCCATTTATTTATTTCTCAGTATAGGTTTGTTCCTCTTCTTAGTACTCCTGTTGCTATAAAACTGCTGTTTTGCAGCAGTGATAAATATGCATAGCTAGAATTAAAGCACCAAGGAGTGTAAAAAAGCTAATAACTTATTAGAATTGTTTCTGATGCCTAGCACTCTGCTTGAAGGACAAGTGTGTCTTGCAAAGGAAATTACTTTCTACCAGATGGTTCCACGGTATGTGTTCTCTCATTGATCTTCTATACAAATCCAGATGCTTGGTCGGGAGAAATTATAACCCAAGCATCTGGACTAGTATAGATGATCTTGAAGAAAATTAACAACCTAGGCGAGTTTTCCTCTGTACTTTAAGCAGGATTTGCTCTAATTTAAGCATGTTTTTGTTTTGTAATTTTTAATATCTGGTGCAGCATAAACTATTTTTAAATTAATGGTTTTCCACTCTGCAGTCTTTGACCCAGCTTGTTTTAGTCACTTAAGGAAATATAATTATTATGAACCTTTGCTTTCTAGCATATATATATTAGTATTACACACCATATATTAGAATTTTTTTTAACAATTTTCCAGTTTATTCATGTGCGTAAAGACTTGGTGGTAATTCAGCTAGTTTGGTTTCTAGCAGTCCTTTTTCTATACTGTTTTCTCCTTAACAGGCCTCTTTGCAAATATGTTTAATACCTCTCACTTTTACTATAATTTAGCTTTTCTTGCGACTTTTAGCTGCAGCTCTTCATTTGTAGGGATTGGGCTACTTAGCCGTGGTTTAGGGCAACAGTTCCCAAAGTATGAGGCGTACCCCCAGGAGGTGCGGCAGGGAGGGAGCGTCACCCAGCCCTGCCCTGTCCCGTCCCCAGCTTTGCTCTGGCCTTAGCCCGTGACCCCCACTCTTGGCCCCTGAGAAAAGTTTGGGCACCACTGGTTTTGGGGTTCCAGGCATATATCAAATGCTTTTGGCTTTCCTCCTGAGTAGGGGAGATCTTCCCATTGGTCATAGGGAGCAGACACAGGTGTTGAGATGGGTATGGGGAAAACATGGAAAGGGAGGATTTAGAGGTTTGTCTTAAATGTAGTAAGGGAGAGGCCAGGAGCTGGAGGATATGGAGCCAGGAATGAGACCAGATTCCAGAACGTTCAGAAAGGAGGTCTGTTGACCAGTCTCTCCACATACTCTTGCAGAATACACGGGACTCTAATTACAACGCTTAACGAATGTATTGTCACAGGATTATACTCTTAAAATGCTGTGCTGGTATGAGCGTTTTGAACAATGGGTTGCACATAATGTTGTGAATACACATTATGAGATCTCTAATCCAGACTTTTGCAAGTTTTGTGCAATTTTTTTAATGCAAGTGGTTAGGCTTCACCTATTAGGCTTTTTTTCCCTTTTCTCTGTTTGGCTCACTATTCCCTTCCTGCTTTTCAGTTGAGGTTTAGGAGAGCTGCTGCTTGTTTCAGCCTTCTGCAACATTGTATTTCTAGAGCTCCAGGAAAAGCAAGGAATTGTTTACTGAGAGCTCAGTGCACAAATATTTTAAAAAGTAAACTTGGGAGTCAGTCTTTATACAAAGTCATTAATGTTTTAAAGGTAAATTGACATTTTACCATCAAAAACTCTATTCACGGTGCAGTGTTCAGGGGTTCTCCCAACAAATTTTTAGGTGGCCTTAAAGTGCAGCCACCAACTCTTGCTGGTGGCTGCTGACAATTTTTCCTAAAATACTTAACTTTAGGACAAATTAAATATGCACATATGCATGTCCAAATCACTGTAATTTATTTATGTAGGTTTTTTTGCAGACTCGGTAATTAAAAATTAATGTACAGTTGTCTCTATTCTTCACTGGCCTAAATAGAATAGAAACACAAATAAGGTGCTTTGCATGTTTTGCTTTTTTGGTTGCATTTTTTTAGACTTGCTAGCAAGTAAGTCTTCTGCTGTGAAAAGTGATATTTGTATATTTGTCAATGTCACTTTTCAAGCAGACCTACTCAGCCCCAGCAAGCGGTGGAACAAATTAAGCCTTGGATGAGGAGGTAAGTAGGGGGCCATGGGGTGATGGGGGATAGATGGGAGGCAGCAGGGGTCAAGGGCGATGGGGGGTCAGGGCAGAAGGATAAGGTCCTGCTGCACGGATGGGGACTGGAAGAGGCAGCGGGGGCCAGGGGTGATGTGTGGGGGGTGAGTCCAGACCCAAAGCTAGAGCCTGCTGCCCTGCAGCTGGGGGTTGGAGCCTGCTGCTGCAGGGACCAGCCCCTGCTGGTGGCTCTGTGGGAGGGGCTACTGCTTTGCCCTCCCCTCCCCACTCTCCCTCCTCCCCACCATCACCCAGGAGGCTGTGGCTGCAAGAAAAGTCCCTGGTTGCCGCATGAAGCCGTGGTGACTGCATTTGAGAGACGCTGTCCTAAAGCATTTGATACATCACATCTTCAACACTGCAGGGAGCTAAATTCCCATACTCTGAAGTGGTGGTGTCAGCTTTAGCAGGGGTAAAGCAAAACTCTGACCACTTGTCTTGACAGATTACTAAAAAAAAGATTTATTTCTAGCTCACATGTATTAGTATCAATCTTTAATTGTATTAAATTAACAATTTGTGATTATACATTTTAATTAAAGCATTGCATTTCCCTTTTTGAGTAACGGTGCAATTAACTACACCTTTGAACCTGACAGTACAATTTTTATAAAGGACTTAATAAAAATAATATTGAGACTGAGAGATTAAAACTAATCAAGGAACTTTCCCTATTTTAGTAACTTCTTTTTAAAATTTTTCTGTCTCTCTTCCCAGTACAGGTTACTCCATTTTAGACTAGAGTAACATTAAAAATATTTTAAATGGTCCTTCTTGGAGAGGATTTAAATGTTACTGCACAACTGACATGACATTCCAGTTCTCTTCCCTTCCATCTCTTTGATAACGGCCACAGTCTAGCAGCTATTGACATCCACATTAAGAGAACTATACAATATATCCCACTGGTATTGACCTATGTTTAGTAGTAAAACTAGTTCCAAACAGTGAGCTCCTGATCCCCATGTCACCTGTGGCTGCTGCTTGGGTTGGGGATTTCCTGAGTAGCTGACATGCTACTCTTTCCCACTCCCAACCCCCTCTTTCCTTTACATATCCCCCATATGCTGTTCCTGCTGGGGTCTTGCTCCCCATCCCACACAACGATGCCTACCGCTGGAGTTTCACCTGTTCCCTTCCTTCACATCCAAGTTCATCTGCTCGGTCATCTCTTCTCTACCAGTTCAGTTAAGCTAATTTATTCTGTGGCCCATTTCCTTCTCCCTTTTTCTCCCAGATCTCCTCTGTTCTTTTTCCCCCAGGTTCATTCTGTAGGCCAGGAATGGCCAAAGTACGATATGTTCAGCTTCCCCTTACTGTCCCTGCCCAAACCTAGAGCAAGTGCTTTAGAGTCAGCTATGCCAACCTTATACCACTTGGAAATTCTCCAGTCTCCAGTTGCCTTATTACAGCAACTCTGTACCTTTTTTTTTTGCTGCTGCCACCCAGGATCTGGCTCAAAGTCTTGAGTTAGCAAATTGGAAGCAGGAGTAAGAATCTCCTTAGAAGTGAAGATCCTTTTAAAGTAGATAACGCTAACTTAAAGGGAGGGAAGACAACATCGAGACGACTGTTTCTACGTAGAACTCTTTCCAAACTTTTTTAGGCGTCATCTGCTTTTTAAAATTAATGAAAATGCTTTTAATAAATTCTAAAGCTACTGTATCACTAGCGCTTACAAATAAAACGTGAAACAAAATATTTGAAAATTCTTTTACTTACCTGTCAACCCAAATTCAGGCTTTTGCATTTCCTTGGCTACAGCTGACTGCATCACAAATGCCTGAAGCAGTGCAAGTCTCTACTGCTCTCTGGGACATTGTCAGTGATTAGGAATATGGTTCTATTTTTTTTTCCCCAGTCTTGTTGGATACTAACTGCCAGTCCTGAAACTTAATCTGATATCTGATATATGAATCAGAACCGAAAATTTTATTTTTAGTTTAACAGAGTTAAAATCAAAACTACACTACATAGCACATACAATACAAAGTTTAGGAAGCATGTTCTATCAATATTGCATAAGGTAAAATATAAGTTAAGTATAACATCTTTTAATGCAGTTTGATAGTTGGAAACAGACCCAGCTCTCCAAGCCACCAATAAATGCTCACCAGTAGCTCTGAAAAATGATTTCTGTAGTCATACTTATATACTGGGAAACGAAGCAGATAACATATAAAAATACATGGTCAGTTGCTGGAAAAGGCTGAGTAATAGAGCCTTTTATCTTAAAACTTAATGATTAGTAAATTGTCACACGCTACCCTCTTTGCAGCTTCAAAGACTAGCCTCATTTTTGCTGCGCAGCATTTCAATTTCCCTCTGCGCAGTTGTAATTTACAGCAGTTCACTTGGACTGTTGTAACTTGTAACCATGCAGAACCACATGAGCAATTCTAGCTAATGTAAACCTGTCAAATGGGAACACTTGCATTGCTCCCTCCAACTGCTGTCATACCAGAGCATTGTGGGTATGCATTCCACAGTTGTCAGTGCAAGTCCCTGAAGCAGGGCTTGGTGGGAATACCATTTCACTATTGAAGAGGTGCTTTAACCATTTAAAAAGTAAATCATATGCATTAACATTTTTAATGTATACAGTAGTATGTATTTTGTAAAATTAAATGTCAGCATTGCATTAAAATAGCCTTTATTTTTGAAACCAGAAAAGCCTTAGGATTGAATGCATTGCACTTTATTAAATGGAAAACAAATATGCATCAAATAATAGAAGTTACTGTAGTTCAGTATAAATCATCAGGCGTATAGGTGATTGTCACAGTTTTGGGCTAACTAAACCTTTGACCTCCTCTGTGCTCTGCTCAAGGAATCCCCTCTCAGGCCTCTAGCCATCACCATTCTCTGGGCAGGGACACACATCCCTCTCCCTCTTAACCCAGGGGGTTTAGACTTGCAGCCCCCTTGTTTATCTCCACAAGTCTGAGTCCAGCACCTGTGTTGCTTTCTCTTCCAGGACTTGGACTAGTGTATGCCAGTAGTTCCAAGTAGTCAAACATCTCTTTCAGAGCAGAGCACATTGATTTTAGGATAAAAAGCCTTGGAGAAAACATGTAAAACAATAAAAGGATTAAATGCTTGTTAAGTTCACCAGAAGCCCCCATCCTCGCCATCAGTTCTTATGGGAATTGGAATCCCTGATAAATTCAAAAGTCTTTCAGATCTTTCAGTCAGGCTTTGCCTCTCTTGGTTGTCAGGTCATGGCCGTTTGTAGCCCAAGAAGCCCGCTCTGTCAGTTCAAACTCTGCCTTTATATCCAAACCCCCTGTTTTTGTTTTCAAGCCTCCTGAAACATGTAAAACTACCCCTTTCCCCAGGTGGTCAGACTTCAAATGCTGGGTATCTGCATAACCAGCCTTGGGATTTTGCGTTGATCATCCACAGTGATTCCACAGGGAAATCACCCGGTGAGCCAGGAACACACAAATAGAATGTTCAGACCTTTGTATCACATGTGCCCGTATCACCTGGCCTCTCAATATAATAGTCTCTGAGGTTTTTCATGCTTTCAAGGGCTCGCTCAAATATACAGATAACATTCCTAATGTTAAATACCTGTTTGCCATATCTCTCACAGTGATATTGCACGTATTGGTTGCTGGAGAGCTTGCAGGGATATTGTGGAACACTGCTAGGAAGACCAGTTACCATGGTGTAGCTGCAGCATTAGCACTAGTGGCATATGCTGTCTTTGCAAAAGTGCTGAGTGACTTGGTGCAGGAGAAGTGATAAGCCTTGTTTCAAGTAGGAGCAATTGTGCATTATTGCAAACTGTTGTGTGAAGATGTTGCAAGTGTTTGCAATGTCAGAATTCTCAAGTGTAGAACTGCCTTCAAACCCTAAAAATGTCCTGAGAGAAATTGTGGAAGACTCATAGAAGTTTCTTTTCACCACTCTTAAGGCTGGGCTTTGACAGCTACAAAGTGTTCCCTCTGCTGCATTTTCACTAATTGGAAGCTGAAAATCTGTCTTTCTCCCCATAGTGCTGTAGTCTTCCCTCTGGGTCTCTTCACAGGTTGCTAAATAAATGTTTTTCAGTCTGTTACATTTTGGTCTCTCTGGTTCTGGCTTTTCTGCATGTTTTCTTCAGCCTCTTTTGGGAGGTAAATTCATTTGTAGGAGGTGTTCAATCTGAACTAATTGAATAGCTCTTAAACCTGTAATCCAAAATATAGGCATCTATGTTCTTGCTCTGTGACTAGACTCTTAAAATATTTACTTCCATAGTTCCTCTGCTTTTCACTAGTACTTGCTGTTCAGGTAAGCTGTCAGTATTTGAACTCCAAACACCACCACAAGCTTGGTCAGAGCTAACTTCATCAACTCCTCAGATGGCTCAAACCCTAGAGAATCTCAAATCTATTCAATGATTTTCTTTTCAGTAAACAGTTTCCATTCTCGATGGATTTTTTGTGTCACCCAATATTTTGGTATCAGTCTTATTTTCCAGCAGAAATTCCAAATGGAATTCTAGCTGGCTATATCTTCAATCAGTTGTGTAACAGACAGCCCTAACTCACCTAGCGCACACTGCAAATTGGCAACAGTAAAGGTGTATTTGAAATGTCTGACCAATATCTGGCTGCCCTAATGAATGCCTCTTATAATAGTACATCCGTGAAGCAGAGCAGCAGGTTACGTGTAAAGTATCCTAAGGTATACGCTTTACTTGCCTAAAAACTTTTTTGTTAGCATCCATGGGGTGCTCCAAGAGAATCGCGCGCGCTCTCTCCCCCTCTCTCCCCCACCTCCCTGCCCTAATCTGCCACTTACTGAACTTGCCCAAAAATACCTCTGAAATATCAGTTCCCCATGTTGCTTTTGAAAAACTCTGAGTGAAGCATAACTTCTCCTTGTGAACACGTTCGTTGTCAAACATACTGACCCCCAGAGAGTGTTTTGTGTCATCATTTGTTTACTGTCAGTAGTGTGCTTGGTGCTACACAGCAACTTTAGTATGGTGCCTTGAAGAACACTTATGCATTAAAATTGCATTTAGTTGTTAGGGGTAACACTATTTGTGCTCAAGTGGTTTTGAGTCATAAAGCATAAATCCTGTACAGTTGCAATAGGTTGGCTGTCAATAGCCATATAAGAAGGAATAATTTATTTAAAATTAAGAGTTAAGAACAGAGTTTCATTTTTTTGAGATGCAAGCCTTCAAGCTTCTGGTGTATATCACAAGATCAGTAATTTTATGAAAGTGTCCATCCTCTCAGAAGAGAACATTGTTTTACCTTAATTCCGTAGTATAATGTTAGAAGAAGCAGGCTTTGGATAAAGCATACATCCCCATAAGCATGCCAACTATTACCAGGGATCGCGTAGCTATGTGCTCTTTTTAGTAAAGAGTTAACCGGCTCATGACAGAATCTAAAAGCTACAAAGTGTTCCAACTAGTTCATGTATTTCATATCAGAAAGTGGTCAAGTGTCCTAACTATTGGTAGTGTATATATGTCTTACAAAATAACTTATAAAGTTTACTTGTAACCATGTTTATGAAGAACAGACCTTTAGAGCATGGAGTTACAAATCATTACTTTTAAAGATGAGACTGGCTAAATTAAACCACAGTGGTTTGGTTTAGTGAAGTTAATTGAAATCTAAACTGGAAAAATTAAATGAGTCTTTCTTGGGGTGTAAATCTGTGCTTGAATCATCAGCTCCCTGATGTGGAAATGTCCTTTGAAAGTGGAACATATGGTTCCTGAGGTTAAAACCTGTAACTGAGGAAAGCAGCGTGGTCTAATGATTACAGTAGCAGCAGGACTAGGAGTCAGGATACTATTAATTCAGTTCCTACTGAAACTTTGCACTAGTCAGTTGTGTGACTCAGAGCAAATAACTTTATGCAAATAACTTTGTGTTTAAGGCTTCATTTATATTAAAGCACTGTGATCCCGTAAAAGTGAAAACTTGATTTCAGACATTTGAAAACTAGAGCTTAATCCTTCAGATCTGTGATGCAAATATTTAACTTTGGGTTTCTTCCTTTTTAGGAAAAGTTCGATGGCAAGATTTTGATCAAGACAGTTACGTTGGTGTTACTATGGTCCGATCTGGGCAGGACCCATACGCTCGTAATAAGTTCAATCAAGTAGAAAGTGACAAACTGCAAATGGACAGAAACATACCTGATACCAGGCATGATCAGTAAGTGCCAAACTCAGCAGTTGTTGAGTTAATCAGTTATTCTTCATTTACAGCCCTTGCGCTGCATATGGCTCTTCAGTACCCTGCACAGTTGTGTCTAAACTGCCACCAATGAGAATTTCCTGGCCCAAGTAGCTGGGCTGATGGTACGACCTTGAGCTTTAAACATGATAAAACATGCTTAAGCTTGCCTAAACTTTGTCTACTGTACAGCTTCTACTTTTCTTATCACCAGTTGAATTCACCAGTTCAACTGGTGGTGAATTACATGTCTTGTTTTTGCTAGTGTTGACAAAGACCAGGTGGCCATTTTGTAGTGTCTGCGTGTCTAGTGCTTTGCTATTACTGGATCCCAGGCAGAATAAGTAAAATGCCAAAAACTGTAGCACTTCTGTTGCAGGTTGCCTTTGGAGATTCAGGATGAGTAATAAACTGCCTGAAGGTCAAATCTCATCCTGGGTAGCTGGGCTGTGCATCATGAAATTCCTTCAGGTCTGGGGGTTGATAGAATACATGTGTGTGTATACCCACTCCTGCTCTTTGAGCAGTACTCCATCCTCAGGCTGTGGTAGCTTCCACACTGCTTATGCCCCAAAATACACGGTGTGAATGTTCAGTGGATTCACAAAGCAGTGGGACAACTGGGTATCAGGAATACAACAGGGCTCCATGACATGCTGTGAGTCCACATCCTCTGGCCAGCCTTCCTGAATGCTGCCTGCCTGCACATGAGTTAGTGTAAGGAAGAGGGCACACTTGTTTGCCCTAAGAGGTGTGAACTACCTCAATTTATATCAGTGGGGTGTTAACTCTGAAGTCTGTGGGTATGCATATGCTACGGGGACAATACTGGCATAGCCCCATGGTGTGTAGACTCACCAACAGCAATGGAAGGGGTTTTTCAGTCACTGTAGAAACATCACCTACTAAAACGATGGTAGCTAGGTTGACGGAAGCAATTTTCTATCTATGTAGCTGCATGTACCCTGGGGATTAGGTTGGTGTAGCTATGTCAGTCGGGTATGGATTTTTTTCATATCCTGGACCGATGTAGCTATGTTGACCTAAACTTTAAATATAAACCAGTCCTTTGTGTCTCTAACCTCATCTATTCAAAGAAACTGTGCTCCATTGCTGATAGTGGTAGTCAAGTTCTTTCTGAACTGACACTGAAAATGGCTTAACTAATAGTTTAGGTAGGACAAAACCACTTTTGTTATCAGTTTAGGGGGACTCTTTGCTGACCACACTGTTGACAGTGGATAGCAGTGTAGATTTTGGGGTGGGGGGGAAGTATGTGTCTGCTTTAGCTTTTTTGAGTTATGCATTTGGAATGTCTACGAGACTTTGAGCATTTCTCTCTTGCCCACTTCAACCTTGTGTGAACCTTGAGCACTGGTGACAAGTAGGCTAAATCTTCTGACTTGTTACCCACTGGATGACTGATCAAGGGTTGCATTATTCATGATACTGCAAAACCCAATACTGTGTTATGTCTTACTGCAAAGTCACTGGATAAGGATATGATTCTTCAGCTGTTAAAGATTAGCTAGTTATAGTATTGTAGACAAATAAACCTTATTTTTAAAATGTATACATAGGTGTGGGAACTTGTTGTATTAACCAGGCAAGGTACTAACAAACTTCAACATGACTTTATTTTTAAAGTGGAAACCTTTTTACCAAGCTGCTGCTGCACCCTCTGTAACTCTCACTCTGCCTCCTCAACTCCTCCCCCCCTCCTGTTTCCTGACCTTTCAGACTCCCAACAGCCAGTGCTCCCAGTTTTAATAATTACAAGCAACATCTAAACATCATAGAACTATGTGTGTGGGGAGTGCTGTAGCACCCCCAGGTTTTACATGGAGCCGCTGGCCCTGCACCCAGGCCTCCACTCCCCAGCCCGGGGCTTGGGTCCCGGCTGCTGGCCCCGTGCCCAGGGCTCCGCGCCAGGGCCCTGCTCCCGGCCTATGGCCCCAAGCCTGGGACTCTGCTTCCCAGCCCTGCGCCCGGGGTTCAGGTCTCAGCCGCAGGCCCTGTACCCTGGGCTCCGATCCTGGCTGCCTGCCAACTTCCCGGCTGCTGGCCCTGTACCCAGTGCCCTGCACCCGGGGCTCTGCTCTTGGGGCGCTGGCCCGCTCATTGGCCCTGTGCCCAGGGTCCCACATCCAGCCCCCTGCTCCCGGGATCCTGGCCACTGGCCCCACTCCCGGGGCTCCACTCCTGACCCTGCATGCAGGGTGCTGGCTGCGGGCCCATGCCTGGGGCTCTGCTCATGGCCCTGTGCCCACCCTCAGCCTTTTCCCCTTACTCCTGTTTGGGTCCTGTCCCCCCTCCTGGAGACACGGCACTGCTCCCGTCCCCTACTGGGGGGGGAGGGGCACAGAAGGAGTAAGGGAGGTAGATTTCAGCACTCCCACTATAGGGTGAGGGATAGCTCAGTGGTTTGAGCACTGGCCTGCTAAACCCAGGGTTGTGAGTTCAATCCTTGAGGGGGCCACTTAGGGATCTGGGGCAAAATCAGTACTTGATCCTGCTAGTGAAGGCAAGGGGCTGGACTCAATGACCTTTCAAGGTCCCTTCCAGCTCTGAGAGAGGTATATTTTCATATATTATTAAAAGGGTTCCAGCACCACTGTACGTATATCTAAGTAGTGTACGTAGACCTCCAAGTGTAAGGCTGTAAATTACACTCGAAATTGAAAGTGGCTCCCAGAGTCATTAACTTACTTCAGTGTTTGTGTTTACACTTAGTTTTATGGAAATACTATCTTGGTGTAGTGAAATGAAGAGTTGCTGTCTGGGATACTGATTTATCAGATGAACGCATTTGTGTGATCAAATCACATAGTTTTAGGATTTGTAAACTAAGCTGAGCAGCGTAAAATCGTGCTATTGGTAGTGAATGGTATTCATGCACATGATGATGGAAAAGCTGTTTAGTTTCTGTGAAGTAAAGAGAACTTTAGCATGAAGATTGCTTTGTCTTCACTAGTCCGTCCCTCCGCCCCCTTTCTGGAGTTGAGCTCACAGGAAGAGGTTAAGTGAGTAACTAGTGAGGTATCATTACCAGCTGTCCTTGGTAATTTGCAACATTCTGGGCATTAGCTGGCCTGTCGTCTCAATAAGTGGCACATTATGACCCTAATTTAGCAACCACCTATGGCTTTATGCTCCCCTGGACATCAAGAGAGAGTATTCTAAAAAGTGAAAGCGCAGAAAAGGATTGATTTCTTTAAAGGGAGGAGTTAGCATTTAACACAGAATCTAGAATGACAAACGAGTCAGATACTCAGCCTTTTTGATCGAGTCCTTCTCCCCACTCAGTGCTGTTAAATGGCCAGGAAAGAATGCTGGAGAACCCACACTGACGTCTGTCTGGGGCTCCCCACGAACCATTTAGTAAATGGAATAATGAAATCCATTAGGCTGATGGATTGAAAAAGCTAAACTTATAGGAGCCCAACCAAAACTGAAAAACAAGTCATTTTTTTTCCCCTCCTCTTGTTGGGGGCCGGGTGATAAGAAAGGATGGTTACAGTTGTGAATTACTTTGACTTTTCCTTACTTCAGGCTGAGCGTAGTCTTATAAATATTTTAATGTTCTGTGGTTTCTTTCAGAATGTACCAAAAGAAATGTTGTTTGGATCAGAGGGTGTCCTCTGCTGTTTGTGATCATAGATTATTAGAATGAACATATAAATTTGAGAATTAACTTACTTTGCACCCCTATAACTACAAAAAAAAAATCAGATGTATCCTTTTACTTTCTACAGCTATAGTTATATTGTGTGGCCTTAATTAAATTGTGTTCCATTTTCAGAATGCCTTTGGAGTTCACATGGCATAAATCATCTGTGTTTGGTTCAACTGTATTAGAAAAAGTCTGTTATAGTGGCCACCTATCCCAATACTTGAATTAGAGTTGTCTTTGAAAAAATGATGTTTATAATACATCTGTGCTTTCCACTAAAAATATAGCTTTTTGGGGTAGTGTAATGGAATTGAGCTCCATCTATTAAAAAAAAGAAGGCAACAAAAAATAGTCCTTTTGGGAGACTATTAGAAAGGCAGACTAATTGACAAGAACAGAAGTAGCTCTCTTGCAGTGTCTGGAACTTTGCCATGCAAACTCATGAGTCCATTAGTTTATAATATAGATGACATGTGGTTGCTTTACAACTATTGACCTGTTGCTGGTCTTGTGACTTAGGGCTTGTCTACCCTGGCAACTAACAGCGCTGCAACTTTCTTGCTCAGGGGTGTGAAAAAACACTCCCCTGAGCGCAGCAAGTTGCAGCGTTGTAAAACGCCAGTATAGACAGTGCACAAGCGCTGGGTTTTTTGTTTTTTTTTTAAACCGCTGGGAGACCTCTCTCCCAGCACTGCGCCGTGACCACACAAGGCACCTTAAAGCATTGCCGCAGCCAGTTGCCAGTGTAGACTAGCCCTTGGGCTTGGTCTACGCTGTGGAGTTGGATTGACATAGGCTGCCTTATGTCAGCCTAGGGGCATGCACAAGGAGGGGCAAGTCAGGACATGGTCTCCCCCCCCCCCCCAGTAATTGGCAGAGGCACAGAACTCCTCCGGCCCCAGGGCTGTGGCGGGGGCACAAAACATGCCCCTCCAAAAGCAGTGAATTTAAATTCCTTCACACACCCCTGTGTCAACCTAACTATGTACATGTCTACGCTACAATGTTGCTCCTGCCAATGTAAGTTGCCCACTACACCAACCTAATAACGCCACCTCCACAAGAGGGTGGTGCTTAGGTTGATGTAGATAGGGATGCACAGTGTCTGTGTCTGTACTTAAATCATCTGTTGGCTGCCAGCCCTGCGTGGGGCTTACAGCCGGAGCCCACCCACCCTAGAGCTCACAGCTGGAGCGGCCTGGTGATGGGGTGACAGCTGTAAGCCCCTGGGTGGGGGGGGCATATAGCTCGGGCTGTGGGCCCTGGGGTGAGGGGGTCTCCAGCTGTCAGTGCCCCACAATGCCCCACACAGTTAAGTTTGTGGAGGTGCTCCTAGTAAGGACATGCACCATCAACAGAGAGGGTGTAGTGTGGCCATGAGCTGCGGTGGCTGAATGTCGACCTTCCGCTATGTCTATGCGAGCACTTTTGTCAATTACAGTTTATATCGCTCAGGGGTGTGAAAAAACTACCCCATTCTCCCCCCTGAGCGACATAAGTTACACCAACAGAAGCGCTGGTGTGGATAACACTATGTCAGTGGGAGACGCTTTCCTGCCGACATACCTACGGCCGCTCGTTGAGGGTGGTTTAATTATGCTGACGGGAGAGCTCTCTCCTGTTGGCATAGAGCAGCTACAGAGGAGACGGTACAGCAGTGCAGCTGCTGTGGCATGGCTGTGCCTCTGTAAAGTCTCTTATGTAGACATAGCCTAACTTGGGTCAACTTAATTTTGTAGTGTAGACAAGGCCTTACTCTTGGGTCTATTCATTTGTGTTCTGTTATCACTGTCAAGAGCTCTTGAGTAGCTTAAAGAGTGTCTTGGCTTAGTACTAGTGGCTCTTCTCACTATCATCTCAGTTAGTTTGTTCCCACCCACCCTCTTTGTTTTTTGGAATCCATCTTCTCTAGTGCTGACTGTAGACTACCATTTTGGTATTTAGGCATGCCACTTTCATCTCAGTATCACATGCTGTTTCTGTACAATTGAGAACATTGGCAGAGTGCTGATACAGTGGTTCTCAGCTGGGGTCCACAAGCTGTTTCAGGGGTCTGTGAACCCTAAGCTGCCCCATGGGGCTAAACCTGGGAGCCCCAAGGTCCCCCGCAGCACCCCGTGGGGCAGGAGCTTTGAACCCCTCCCACCCGTTTGGCATCTAAAGCCCCAAATCGTGTCCCCTCCCCCGCCAATGCCCTGCAGGGCTAAAGCCTTGACACTCACTCACACTCTTGGAATTTTTATAGCATGTTGGGGGGGATGGGGGCAGAACTCACAAAGAAAAATGTTGAGAACCCCTGTGCTAATGGATCCACTTTTAGCACTTAACAGTCCCCAAATGGAAAAGTAAATGTCCCAGGACCTTGTGGTGATCAAATTCATTATGAGAGATATGATGGTCCACACAGCAAGTTTCAGCTTAACCCATTCATTTTATATTCTCATAGAACAGAAGGGTAATTGTGTAACCTTCATACACAACCCCAGTTATTTAGCAGACTGCTCAGAAGCAGTCGTCCTGAGAAAGGATAGACCTGATATTAAACTCCCAACTTCTCTCATCACATTTTCATTTCTTCACTGAAGATTTTTATTTAAATCTGTATTTATATTTTCATTGTTCTCATTAGGGTTGGAAAGACTTGTATACTTAGAGGCAGTTCCATTTCCTGGCTATCTATGTTCTGCTGTAGCTGTAAGGAAATCTGAGAGTTTGGTGTCTTTGTTTAAAAGGGAGAAAGGCACTCTCCATTACCTGACTTGCTTGTAAGTTCAGTGGGAAAGCATTCTAGTAGGGGTGTGAGATGTCTTAGACTGTGAGTGTAGAGATGGCTTGCTAACCAGAACAGGTTGATGTGTTCTGAACAACCACACTTCTCCAAGTTGCACATAAGAGCACCCAACTGTGGGCACTGCACTCCTTATCCAGTCCCCACAGGACTGCTTAACTAAAATCTGCATCTGAATGGACTAGAAGCCAGATGAAAATAAACCCACAACCTTCTTGGTTGTCATTCAAAGTGTTTCCTCCTCCTTCCCTACTCGCTTGCTTTGCCAAAAATACTGGAGACAGGAAGGGAATTAAAGGATTCATAGGTGGCCTGTGAACAGGTGGCTTTCCCACACTTCTCCAAAACACAGCCCACACACTGTAAAAGGCCAAAGCTCATCCCCTTCATGATGTTTGGCTTTATTTACAAAGAAACAAGTAACTGTTTGCATCCAAGACCCCAACTGAAATCATAGTTCCATTGTGTTAGGTGCTTTACAGACACCTAGTAAGAATCGTTCTCTGCCCCTATAACAAATTTCAGCCCAAGCCTTCTCCCCTTCTTTAATGCTGTTAGGTTTACTCCCTGAGTTCTATTGAGCCTGAGGCCTCTCAACCCATACTGTTGCGCCCACCAGTGAGCCGTCAGGAATACATCGGCAGTTCCCTGCAGCATACAAACACCTGCTGAGAGGGAGGGCCAAGAGAAGGACTGCCATGCTGGTACAGGAGCTAATGGACTCTTAATTCTTGAGTGAAGCCTAAAATCTGATGCCTCTGTCTGCATTTGGGGTGTCAAAGATCATGAAAAGCACAAGTAAGTTACTTTCTTCTCAGTACAACTAAGCACATCTCTTCAATAATACAATAACGCCTTTTTTAAAAAAACAACTGTGTGGCAGAAACATCTTGAAAGTAAAGTGAAATACAGAAGAAAGTTTGCATGTTAACAATTGATCTAATATACTTTCTATGTACCATAATTAAACAGCCTTAAGAAAAAGGGGCCCTCAAACTTACTGCCTTTTAAAGGAAGAAATAACGAGAGCACTTTCCCCCTCCCCCACGGTTGTGCATTAAATGGATTTTTAAAGGGGTGGTGTTTAATTTTAGACTTAAAAACTGTTTTTATCAAGTGTTCAAAACACTATTTATTTATATCAAACACATTTGTTTGGGCACCCTTTGTTTTGTAGCTTTTGTGTGTGTAAAAAAAAAAAAATAGAAAGTATGAAGGTAAAGTTATTTCATTTCAGAATAAAAACTTGCAGACCACTTTCCTGATTTCTGAAGACTTTTTTGCTTTAACTACAGTGTAAGCAGTGTTGTTGCAAGCTATTTAATCAAGATTAAAGCATTAGTCATTCACAATATGGGGCTCTTCAATAACTTGAGGAAAACAAAATGAAACAATCCACCTGGCTTAATTGTAGCTCTTCAATAAATATACTTAGTGCCAAAAGTATTATAATTAATGGAGTCAATCATAAGTAGGTTAGATAAATACAGAAATGAAGTAGTTAGGTTAGTTAAACATGGCAGTGCTTTGAAGATGGGAGTAGCTAGGAGAGGCAGCAGAGAGGGGGATGGGGAAGGTATTGGCATCACCTTTGTTTTCTTTAACAATTTGTAACTACAAATTGTATAGCAACCTGGAATTTCCTCACACTTGTGATAGGCACGCTGATTAGAAGAAAGTCTTGTATATCTAATGTTAATCATTCTGGAAAGCAAGAAGAATTCAGTATTTGTTTCCCTTGCTGCCAGGAAAGTATCGAGGGCTTGTCTACCCTTTCAGCAATGTAGCTGCATTGGTGCAGCTGTGCCACTGTAGTGCTTAATGAAGATGCTACCTATGCTGACAGGAGAGTTTCTCCCATCAGCGCAGGTACTCCACCGCCCTGAGAAGCGGTTGCTATGTCAACAGGAGAAGCCCTCCCATCCACATAGCACTGTCTACACTAGGAGTTAGGTTGATATAACTGCGTTGCTGAGGGGTGCAGATTTCCACATGCCAGAGCAATGCGGTTATAGCAACATACATTTGTAGTGTAGACTAGGGCTCAGTAAAGCAGAGGAACTTGCCTACAGTGTATTGAGCAGTT
Source organism: Mauremys reevesii (assembly GCF_016161935.1). Lineage (NCBI taxonomy): Eukaryota > Metazoa > Chordata > Testudines > Geoemydidae > Mauremys > Mauremys reevesii. The sequence goes on from NC_052625.1 coordinate 82,390,531, forward strand.
GTAAAGAGATGGCCTTTTATTTGCCTTTTTGAGGTATACTTTAATGCGTGAGAAATCTAATCTTACATCTGTTTCAACACTGCACTTTAAAATGAAAGCATAAAACCTCAGCCCCTATCTTGTTATAATTTCAATGAGCTTATTGGGTAATGGGTATGTTGGCAAGTTCCTCCTTTTGTGTTGAATTGTGATGGCTGGTATCCTTTGGACCTGGCTAGAGTAGAAGTATGATATACTTAGTTATACTTAGTTTCTCCATCTGCAAAATGGAGCTGATACCTTCCTTTGTGGAATGTTTTGAGATCTACTGATTGAAAAGCTCTATAGCACCTAGTTTTTGTTGAGGTGGATTGAAAGAGTTTCTCATAATGGTTTCCTCCATATGTTGAAATCCATATGTTGACTGTATGTAGGATGTATAGGTCTGTTTGATCACTTTCACTAAATCATCCTATAAGGACGGCCCTACTCTGGGGAGAGTTAGAAGGGTCCAGGGAACAGGAAGCCAACAAGGAAGATGCTCCTGGGAAAGGGCTGCTTCTGTGTTGTGCTTATCACGTGGAGCTTGCATTAGAACAAAAATAGACAGGGTGTTTAGAGGAATTAAACAAGTTTCCAAAAGTTATTTTCTTTAGTCATAAAGGTGGAATTAGATTGGAGGTGGAGGGAGAGTTTAGACCAGGGGTGGACAAACATTTTGGCTCGAGGGCCCCCCGCTCCTCCCACTTCCCGCCCCCCTCAAAACCCCTGACTCATTCAACCCCTCCCCCTTGCTCCTTGTCCCCTAACTGCCCCCTCCTGGGACCCCCTGCCCCAACCGCCCCTGGGATCCCACCCCCTATCCATCGCCCCCTGCTCCCAGTCCCCTGACTACCTGACCCCATCCACACCCCCGCCCACTGATAGGCCCCCTGGGACCCCATGCCTATCCAACCCTCCCATTCCCTGTCCCCTGACTGCCCTTCCCAGAAACTCCACCCCATTTAACTGCCCTCTTCTCCCTGTCCTCTGACTGCCCTGCCCCCACAGGCCTACCCACCCCTTATACCCCGGCCCACTTACCATGCCAAGCAAAGCATGCAGAGAAGCATGTCTGGCTGCCGCGCTGGCAGGAGCGCTCAACTCCACCACCCAGAGCACTGCCCATGCGGCGGCGTGGCTCTGCGGGGGAGGAGGGACAGCGAGGGAGGGGCCGGAGGCTGGCTAGCCTCCCCGGGCAGGACGGTCCCACGGGCCGTAGTTTGCCCACCTCTGGTTTAGATAGAAGCGGCCTGGGACAAATGGAAGGCAACACTGAGAGGATCTGATTTATTTATTTATGTATTTATTTATTTTAAACTGTCCCCGTGATATCAGGTGTGCTCATACAGTGGTAAGCTTTGATGGCCCCTCACAGTGGCAGTAACTGTGTTAATATCATGGTGGATGCCTCTGTACAGTCGAAGTTACTGTAGTAACAGAGCTGAGCACTAACATCACAGTAACTTCCATGACAGATACAGCTTTTAAATTTCAGCCCTTAGCTTAAAATTTAACGTTTTAAAAGCTTAAAGTTTCTGTGCCTTGCCACACTTCTGATGGCATCCTTTTTAGTAGTCTTTGAAGTGACTTGACATTTTTAATTTATAGCACTTGACTGTGCACAAATAGGTTTATAAGGAATTGATTATCCAGCACAGCTCTAGTATTAAAGATGTTAGAAAATTGGCTGTTCAGATTTTTTTTTAGGGAAGTCCATCAAAAAAAAAAGGCTTTTACAAAATTCTTGACAGTGGAGTGGCAAGATGTGCATCTTGAACACAACTGCAGTATCATCCTATTTTGCAAACACTGTGGTTCCATGGCTAAGGCTGAGTTGAGTTTTGCACTTAAAGCAGGAATTCAAACACTTTATGCATGAAGAATAGAATATCATTCCCAAAATTACAGTACTTTTTTGAATATAGAATGAGAAATAGAAATAGGTCACATTTAAAATATACTATAGGCAAATTCTTTCAGATCATTATGCAGTAGTTCAAATTTGGAGCCTTGGATTCTCCCTCAAAATAGGAGTGAGTTTATTCCCACGCTTACCTTTTTCAAGGCAAGAAGCTTCTCTGCATCAAATAACTTTGACATTTCATAAGACGTATTCTGGTTCAAATGTTCTCATTTGCAAAAGTGCAACAACTAAATTAAGTTAAATGTTAAATTTTCAAATCCTACTGCATGTTGTTGAATATTAACTTCATGATTCACTGGCATATAGAACAGACTCAGGGTCATTAAAGTGAGATACGTTTATACTAGTTAAAGAGGAGCAGGTTAATGCTGTTTTTTGGTAATACTAGTTGTAGTGTTAGGATATCTAATCCATTTGAGTTGCTTTGGGACAAAAAATAAAATGCATGACCGCAGATTTAATTTTCAGCATATGGAACCTTTAAGGGACTGTGTTGTGAGCCTGTACTGGTACGACCATTCACAGTGTTTAGGTCAGTGGTACACAATTTTTGTAATGCTCGGGTCCTGCTGGCAACCTGCTGAGAGCCAGAGAGTTGTGTGTAATTTGCATATAAAAGCAGCAAAGAGTCCTGTGAGTGAATACCACGAAAGCTCATGCTCCAATACGTCTGTTAGTCTATAAGGTGCCACTGGACTCTTTGCTGCTTTTACAGATCCAGACTAACACGGCTACACCTCTGATATTTTGCATATAAATGTACATAGGATTTTAATAAGAGAACCTCATTATCGCCCCCCCCATTGTCAAACACATGTGTAAAAATTAGGCACTTACCATATATACTCGATCATAAGCTTGTTCGTTTATAAGCCAACCCCTCCAAGATGGATAAGTAAAAATGGAAAAAATTTTATAACCCGTTCATAAGCCAACCCTATAATTCAAGGGTCAGAAAACTTTGGCTCCCAGGATAAGCTGCTGGTAGGTCGAGATGGTTTGTTTACCTTGAGAGTCCGCAGGCACGGAGGTAAACCAAAGTAAACAACGTGTCCCGGCATGCCAGCTGCTTGTCCCAGCCCGTCAGGGTAGCAACTGGTGGGGAAATTTTTTTGGGGGGAGAAGCTTGGAGTCAGGAGAGTAATCCATGTGACCCCCCCCCCACACACACACACATGACCCCACCCCTAGCCTGGGACCCCCACACTCTCCCCATCCCATCCCTTACCACCTTATCTGGGGAGGGACAGGGGAGGATGTCTCTGACCTGGCTGGAGCTGCTCCGGCAAGCTGGGCAGCGTGGCCGCAGCCTGCTCCAGCGGACCAGAGGGGGCGGCGCGGCCGTAGCATGTTCCTTGCTCCCTCTGTTAGGGGCAGGGGCTGTGTCCCATCCCTCCCCCTCTGTGCCAGTTCATAAGCCAACCCCCTTCTCTGGTGCTTCCCTTTTTTACAAAAAAAAAAAAAAAAATTCAGCTTATGAATGAGTATATATGGTAAATTAGTAGCCTGGCTTTCAGATGTGCCGTGCAACTGCCAATGGAAGTTCCAGTTTTATTGAGGAACAGTTGGACTTTTTGAACTGCGCTGGTGCTATAGACAATACCAAGGTGCCCATTCTGGGCTTACCCCATTAAGTCAATACCTTAATAGAGAAAGCTCCAACTTCCTGGTGATCCAAGCCTTGGTGTATCACTTTGGCTGGATCCTGCATGGATGTTTAGATGGGGTGAAAACATGCGTGTTAAGATTTTAGTAAGGCTCCACTTTTCTGGGGTGGACAAAGAGGCATGGTATTCTCACCCCACAATGGACATTAATGCGGTATCCAACTTCACTGTCACTCTACAGACCATAAACGCCAATAGATTTTGAGTCACAAAGCCAAACCTGGCTCTGCAAATCTAGATAGATGACAGTTCAATTAGAGCCTGTCTACAGCTGGGAGCGAGCCTCCCAGCCTGGGAAGACAGACTTGTGCTAACAGGGCTTGAGCTAGTGCACACTAAAAACAGCAATGGATGTTGCTGCACCAGTGAAGGCTTGGGGTAGCTACCTGACTTGGACCCACCCAGATTTCTGGATTTGAGCTCAGGTGGCCAGCCTGAGCCATTGCGGGTGCAGCATCATCCATGCTGCTATTTTTATTGTCCTACCTCAAACCCCTCTAATGCAAATCTGTCTGCCTGGCTGGAAGGCTCGTTCCCAGCGGCAGTGTAGACCTTCAAGGCTTGACAGACATAGCCTTGACATGTAATCACAACTGTTCTGTGAATATTTGTGTACCACTGGAAGCACGTGTGTGTGTGTGTGTGTGTGTGTGTGTGTCATGCTATCGTGTGCTAGGGATTTGGAGTTGTTAACGCTAAAATTATGTAGTGTAGATGGGGCCTTTTATACGTGGGAAAGGCGGAAGCTTTCGCAGCTCTAGCCACTGCTGCTTGCTTCTCCATTCCATAAATATTTATAATTTGCCAAGTTTTATATGCATATCATTGACTCTCATGTCCTCAGATGTGGAGAATGCTTTTATGCAGGCAGATTCTTTTTTTTTTTTTTAAACATTTAGGTAGGAATCTTTTTTTTTTTTCCTTAAGTGGATTTGATTGTATATTCAGACAAAACATTGCTTAGATGTGCTGAGCTTGCTATTAGTTGATGGTGCAGCTAGTCATGGCTACCAACGCTGCATATTTCTGTGTGCTTTAGAACAGTGGTTCTCAACCAGGGTGCGCAGAGGTCTTCTCGGGGTACATCAACTCATCTAGATATTTGCCTAGTTTTACGAGAAGCTACATAAAAAGCTCTAGCCAAATCAGTACAAACTAAAATATCATACAGACCATGAGTTGTTTATACTGCTCTATATACTATCCACTGAAATGCAAGTACAAATATTCCAATTGATTTATTTCATAATTATATGGTAAAAATGAGAAAGTAAGCAATTTTTCAGTAATAGTGTGTTTGTGACCCTTTTGTATTTGTATATCTGATTTTTGTAAGAAGTAGTTTAAGTAAGGTGAAACTTGGGATATGCAAGATTAATCAGACTCCTGAAAGGGGTACTGTAGTCTGGAAAGGTTGAGAACCACTACTTAAAACACTCGGCTTTTAATATTAATTAAAAGGACATCAAAGGAAATGAAGTCACTAAAACAGACTAGTGTGTCTCATTATACGTGGACAAGGATCACTTTTTTTTTTATTCCCCAGGCCTTTTGTGATACATACCATAGGATCTCTTCTAAAGTGAGGCTTTCTCCTGCTCTGTTAACTTTGGAAGGGAACAAATACACAATAATTGATAGTATTTTTCAAATGTATTGCCAATGAGATTTTTAAGCAGCTTAATTTCTTATGGGTCCTGTGGGGGATTAAGCATTTTGGGATTTGGTCTTTTCTAGATTAAACTCTGAGCCCATTAGAGTTGATGAAAAGTTAGTTGTTAGATGGACTACTCTACCATTATCACTGTTTAGAAAGATTATATTGTGTGTGTGTGTTTGCATGAATATCATTTCACAGCTAATCTTGTTTTTCACATTCTGAATTTTAGAATCCTAAAATATGGATTTTTAGGAGCATATTTGTGAGCAAGACCAGTACAGTGCCAGCCACCTAGGAGACCTGTACATGGAATTGGATGTTGAAAGTGAGGGACTGAGCATGAAATTGAGCACCCAGTCCCAAACAATCAGAATGCAGCCCTTTAAACACTCTAATTTTTAAAAGGTTTATTTAACTATTCATATTTAGATGTACTTATCCAAGTTCTAAGTATTATAAAGAGCTTTTTTAAGCACCATTGCACTGAAGTCAAATATAGCAAAAGAGGACCTTTGAGGAATGAATATGTTCACCCTTAAATTCTGATATTGGAATTAGGCATTAGAGAAAATCAGATTTCCCAGAACCGAGGAACTTAAAGATTTGTAATGTATTACAGTTCAAGGACAGGATCAGATCCAGTTCTACCCAGGTCATCAGTAGTATTTTCTAATTATATTAGTCTATCCCTTTTTTAAATGTAATTGCCATTTAATCTTATATTCATCAGGGATTGCAATGCTAGTAGTACAAAATGAACTGCTCAACTGAAAAGTGCCTTATCACCTTTGCAAGGGAACAAACACTTTAAAAGAAAATGGAAGACTTGGTCAAATAAAACTTTAATTTGTTATTCACTTACTTATTGGGTTAAAATATTTTATGGGACAATGTGTCCTCTTTTTTATTTATTTCCTGGAAATAGTATTGAATTTTTATCTAGCCTAATGTGTGCGAGAGAAATATGGTTAAGGGGCTAAAATGTTACTTACTGCTGCTCTTCAATCAAGTTGTTGCCACAAGCAGTAGTCTGAAATGCCAATTTTAATTACCAGCTTTAAAAAAAAAAATAGAACTCACAACTTGAATAAAATTTTGTATGCATACAGCAGCTTCACAAGAAGGTTTCAAAGCAGTTTCCTGCTGTGCTTAAGCAATATTGCCATTTGAGAATTGAGTACTACATCAATTTGCCCCATCTTTTATTTATTTATTTATTTCTTTATTCAGTACTTTATTGTTGCATTCAATCACTCGCTGGGAAAGTAGGCTCACCTTCAGGGCCATCATTATTTCTGCCTTTTCTTTCTCTTCTTTCCCTATCTTCTGTTTTCCCTTCTCCCAGTGGATTTCACTTTCAGCACCTTTCCCATATGATCTGCTAAAGTGATGAGGCAACAAAACAGTTAAATGTCGGAATGTTTGCCTAATTCAGGAAACAGCTGAAACATCTCCAGTGACAAAAGAGCTCCAACTTGTTCAGCCATCTGCTTGCTCTGCCTTGCTTGTACACTGCAACAGTGACATAGCAGCCCTTGCATGTCAATTCTTAGTTTTATCAAACATTGATAGTAATAGCATAAACATACATCTACACTTGTCAGACACATGCTATGCATCCCTGAAAACTCTAGATATATTTGTGTGCATTTTGACAGAGAAAGGTGAATACTTGAAACCTGTTGTTTAAGTAACTGTAAAAATCACATGTTTTCAAATGGTTCTTCAATAAATTACTCTGAAATACAAAGTACTGTTATTAAAGGGTTATCTGTGGGCTCATAGCAAATCAAATTGAAGCCCTTTTGTCACTGGTTGGAAAGGCTTACCTAGTCCTTGAATATGGCCAGTACATAGCTGTTATAACTTTGTGAACTATAAACAAAGTACTCTGCTTAGAGCAGTTACCAGAATTGTCAGAAAGAGGAAATTACTTTATTCTAATGTTACTCACGAGAGCCAAGTATTTCAATCTTCTGAAGAATATTTAAGGTAGATGTATGGTAGGACATACATTAACTTAATTGGTAACAGCTTCGTAATGGAGTTCTTTGCAATGTGAGTACTATGAGTTTAAATTACAGGGTTTTTTGTCTTTAGGTGTCAACGGAAACAATGGCGGATAGACCTGCCAGCCACTAGTGTAGTGATCACCTTCCACAACGAGGCCAGATCTGCTTTACTTCGAACTGTTGTCAGGTATACAGAGAGAGATCCTGTTGCCCTGCAAGTCACTCTCATAACTGTAATATGGAAGGTGAACCCTAATTAGTTATCTGACTTCTCTTTTTTCAGTGTGCTTAAAAAAAGCCCATCACATCTTATCAAAGAAATCATACTGGTGGATGACTACAGCAATGATCGTAAGTACTATGGTGGGGCCTGGGCCTTCAATATACTTACTGATGTGACTTGGAGTTTGGAGTTTCAAGTTCCATGTTTGATCTTAGTTCTGTCAGAATTATTGTCATTGCCATTTAACTATGAAGAAACATGCAGTATGTAATTTTTAATCACATCTTGCTGGGTGTAGCTCAAACAGGAGAAAGAGCTTGCCCCATAGTATTAACGTTTTTATTATAAACTTCTGATATTTGTACCAGCCATTTGATATCACTGCCTTACAAGGGGGCTGACACCTTGGACAATGAAATTAGGCCAGTCAGTATAAATTTTGATTACAAATCACGGTCTACTTCATTTCACTGGTGAGTTCACATATATTAGCAGGATACTGCGAAGTTTGGGTTATAGACACTGCAGAGACATAATGCCTTTTAAAAAAATGTTTAAAGGGAAATCAGTTATTTTTATTAATATATCTTGTAAAAGCCTATTTCTGCAAAACATTGTGCCTAAAATAAAGTTGGCAGGATACCTTTAATTTACAGGAACATGCATTTTGTAGCACATTAGAAGTTCATCACATCAGAAATATTGGAAAACTTAAGGCAAGCTCAGTTTTTCAGTTAAATAATTTTTCATCTATTTGTGACAAGACGAGAGATTCCTTTTATCTTTTTATTAATTTATAAGTATATTAAAATGTAAATATGTTGAAACTTGAATGTTTTGCTTTTCATTGATAAAACAGCAAATTTTATGATTTCTTTTAATTATGTCAAGTTTCATGTCATTTATTTGATTCATGTCTCATCTAGCTGAGGATGGTGCTCTGTTGGGGAAAATTGAGAAAGTGCGGGTTCTTCGAAATGATCGTCGAGAAGGTGCGTTTTGTAAAATTACTTTGGGGAGGGGAAAATGCCTTGGATTTTAGGCCTGTAGGTTTTTTTGTTAACAGTGAACTTGAAATATTTTAATTATGTGCTATGTATTCTGTATCTCTTTGTGCAAAAAAGTATACGTGGATTAGTAATGCAACAAATAAAAAGTAATGTTCTTAGGTGTGTAAATAAGGTAATTTTCCAATCTGATTCAGGCACTTCTCTCTTCTGTCTCTCTCTTTCTTCCCCTTGACATTGCACACTAGTCTCTCGCTTCACAGCATGGGAGCCCTTCAGACAGTAGCTTTTTGAATATGGGGTTTAAAGACATGGGAGACTGTCCTATAGCTGTTTGTTGATGTAACTTTGTGAGGTTGACAGCTACTGTAGCTGAGAGTGAACTATCAGACATGTCCTTATTCACTTTTATAAATATTTGCCTACGAGGCTGCCAGTCTTGCCTCTGGGGCAGCTAGAATTATTGAATGTTTAAGTAATTATAAGAGATTGTCCAAGACCAGTAATTGACACACGTGAAACCTCTTGACATTGTATAATTAAAGGTATATTTTGCACAAGAATTTCCATTCTGCTGGGTCTACAGTGCTTGAATATATTGTTTGGACTTTGCTTGTAAGCAATACTTTGTCAGGAAAAAAGCATTGATGACTTAGAACACTGACTGGGATCTATTGAGTAAGAGGGTGCCGTTTTTCAGATCATAACTGTATTTAAAATAAAGAACAAGATAATTGCCACTGGAAAACTGATTTAAAGTAGAGATCTTAGTGTGATAGTAAATGTTTTAAAGTGTTTTTTAACTCTTCACAGTACTGTAGAGAGGGTGAGCTAAATTCTTTTTGGTTCATACATCTAGAGAGCAGGATTGCACAAGTGTAACCGAAGACATAATTTGACTCTCAAATCTTTTACTAATGATGCATGTCCCAGAAAAAATAATTTATGAACAATTAATGGGAGTGGATTCATTTTGCATGGTGCTTTAGAGAGTAGATATGATTCTTGCCCTGAAGAACAAGCAGTCTGGTTTTTATTAAGATTTTATTTTTTTCCCTAAATGTACAACCATATACAAGTTTACAAAGAGCAATATAAACAAAAAACAATGCATTGAAAACATTTTAACATTTTGTTTTCAACAAAAGCATGTGTTACTATTATGTACAAAACAAATATAGAAAGTAAATTCTATCGTACTAAATTGATACCTTATTGATCTGAACATTAAAACTTAAGAGGAGCAAAAATAAGAGAAATGAAGTGTAACATAAGAAATCAGAAAAGCAGAATGTGAAGCTGGACAAAGGAAAAAGGTAGGAAAATGAGGGGACGAGTTAAAACAAAAAAGTCAGAGCAAGCAAATTGGAAAGCCTGATATTTTTCAGGCATAGTGCAAGAGAGTAGAGAAGACATCCTGGGAGTGGAAGTTAATGCAAGCAAAATCCAAAGGTTGTATTTTGGGAAAAGGGACTGGAAAGAGAATAATGAAGGTGGTTGGTGCCCCAGTGGGATGTTCTACATGGAGGGGGCAATTATTTAAAAACAAGCAAACAAACAAAAAGTATGTAGGTGAGAGTGGGAAAGAGGCAAAGGAAGCAACAAGGTGTGATGGTGGTCAGAGCACAGAGGGCGAGATGGGGGAAAATGAGGTGAAATGTAAGCAGGGTAAAGCCTTAAAAGTGAGGATGAGGTGTTTAAACTTCATGTAGAAAGACATCGTGAAAGGGACTTCAGGACTTCATTAGCTGCTGAATGTCAGCCTGAAGGAAGGGAAAGATGAGTTGGGAATGCCTGAGAGGAAAAGGTTGCAGTAGTCCATATGACAGAGTTACGCTTTTGAATGAGGCTTTTGGCAGTGAAGATGGAGAGGAAGGGTGGATTTTTAGAACATTTGTAGATGGAGAGGCAACAAGATTTGATGGGAACTGGAGAATAAGTAGAGAAGGAAGGATATAATCCCAGGGGTGTGATCTTGAATAACAGTAAAAACAATGGATTGTTAACAGTGATGAAGACGTGGTAAGTTAAGGAGTTCAGTATTTACTATGTTTAATTTAAGTAAGAGGTGAGACATTGGTTGAGAAATGAGACAGATGGGGAGAAGTTGGGGGCGGAAAGATAGATCTGAGTTGTCTGCATAGACATGGTAAGAGACCATAGGAACAGAGGAGATCACTCAGTTAGCAATGGTAGAAGAGACGATAAAAAGGAGGGAACTAAGAGTAAATCTCCCCAGGACTTACTCTGGGGGAAGGGGAGAAGTGTGTTCACCAAAAGTTCTTTTGGAGTGGTCAGCCAAGTAGGAGAACCACCAGAGAAGAGTGTCACAGAAGCCCAAAGAATAGAGGATTGGAAATGGAGAAGATACTTAAACATGGAATAAAAAGTCCTAGTTTTGTGAGAACAGTTTTGATGCAGTTGAGAGGGGCAGATACCAGACTAGAAGCAATCAAAGAGGGAGGAGCAGAAAGTGTGCTCAAGGAGTCTTGAGGTAAAAGGGAAGGGGAGAGTTTTGGCAATGGTGTCCCCTTTTGCAAATCTGCCACTGCCTGGGACAGGAACCACTACAGCAAGTTATTGGGGAAAGTTAGGGCTTGTCTAAGCATGCAAGTTATACCACTTAACTATACCAATATAGTTTAAAGCAGCACAGCCTCCTAGTGTGGATGGAGTTATGCAGGTGTGAAGATACTTATATATCAGTATAGTTATTGCTGTAAGGAAAGGGGAATTAAGATATGCTGTCAAAGCACCATTTATACCAGTATACTGTGTTTGCACTAGGGGTTGCACTAGTATGACTATTTTGGTAGAAAATCACACCTAATTGAAATAATTAAGTACAAAAACTGTAGACCAGCCTTTAACAGATTGGAAATTTGTCACTTTTGGTCATTTTATCCTCTCATTTCACTAAATCTACACTAACAGCTGGTTTATAGCTAGGCTTGTTAACAGGCTGACTGAATTGGAGTACTAATTACATTTTAGATCACTTAGTTATTGTCTCTTTACTGTTTGATATTCTTATTTAGATTTTTTTCCCCTCAGGCTTGATGCGCTCCCGTGTCAGAGGGGCAGATGCAGCACAGGCTAAAGTACTGACGTTCCTGGACAGTCACTGTGAATGCAATGAGCACTGGCTGGAACCTCTTCTGGAAAGAGTTGCTGAGGTTAGTTTAAGGTGTAAGCTTACCTGGTTATAAAATGATTTATACTGCATTAAATTTATGTATATATAAAAAGATTGTTTTCTCTTTGAAGTGAGAGGAAAGATGACATGAGTGTTCACTGATGAAAGCCCACTTCTTGGTCATTTAATATAAACAGTAGAGCTTAATTTGTAAATACTCTATAATTTTTCTAAGCAATTCAAACATGCTTCTTGGTTCCTCAGTGACTTTTCTTTGTAACCTTTTTTTTAAGAAACTGTAAAGCTAGATATAATTCTCATCACCCCAGTGTAACTCCATTTATGTGAATATTTATTCCTGTTTGATGGTGTTGTGAGAGGATATTCAGATTGTTAATGGGAAAAAGTTGGGCTAACTAATTTGTGTCTGTGGAAAGCTGTTGGTAAGATTGGTTAAGAATACACACGTGTTAACCATATATATATATTTTTACTTGTTTCTTGGTAAGCAAGCAACATCTTTAATTTCTCAAAATTCTGTATAAGTAACAGCAGGTCCAAACATTGCCCCAGGAAGTGTTGAAGAAAAGGACAAAAAGCAAATTGCCTACCTTTCAACCCCTCCTCCCCGTCTCATTAAAATGCCCTTTTAATTTACCTGTTGTAACGATGCTGCCTTTGGTGGAACACTTCTGAGAGTATCAGTTCAGGACAAATTGCTTAGAGCAGGGCAGTTACAGCACAAAGCTGGGGTTTCTCCACTTCTAAGGCACACCAAACCAGCCAGACAGAGAGGACTTTGGTTTTACCCCAGTGGCTAACCATAAGTCATACAAGCAATTCCCTTAGCCACTCCTGTTTCCCAGTATCCGCACCAGTGCCACTCGTTATGGGGATGAATGGTTATGAAAACCGATATCCCAGTAAAAGAGAAAAGGTTCTCCCGATCCCAAAGGACCCGCAGACCCAGGTCAATATACAAATTAGATCTTACCCACAAATCACGCTGTTGCCAATCGTTTAGAATCTAAAATCTAAAGGTTTATTCATAAAGGAAAAGATAGAGATGAGAGCTAAAATTGTTTAAATGGAATCAATTACAGACAGTAATGGCAAAGTTCTTGGTTCAGGCTTGTAGCAGTGATGGAATAAATTGCAGGTTCAAATCAAGTCTCTGAAGTACATCCACAGCTGGGATGGGTCATTCAGTCCTTTGTTCAGAGCTTCAATTTGTAGCAAAGGTCAGAAGCAGGATTGAAGACAAGATGGAGGAGTTTCCGTAGCCTTTTATATTCTCTCCCTGTGAAAGGACACCCCTTTGTTCTGACTGTGGAAAATCACAGCAAGACGGATTTTCGGGTCTCATGGGCAAGTCGCATGTCCATGCATGACTCAGTTCTTTACAGGCGGACGCCATTGTTTACATGTTGGTTTGAAGTTCCCAGGAAAGCTCAGATGTGGATTGGTATCTCCCAAAGTTCATTGTCAGTTAAGTGTTTCTTGATAGGACTATTCTCAGTAAGTGCCCATTCTCAAGAAGCTGACCAAATGCTTCACTGAGGCTACTTGGAATCAAAAACATTTAAGATACAAGTACATAGCCCATATTCATAACTTCAAATACAAAAATGATACACATGTACCGTTAGCATAATTATAACCAGCAAATCATAATCTCTTCATAGACCTCACATGACAACCTTTGTACAATATTTGCTGCCACTATATGACCTTGGTTGCAAGAGTGATCTATACGTTCACAGTTCATGTCAATAACGTCACACCTGTTCCACAAATGTTTCCTCTCACAATGACCGTGCTCTAATTCCCTCTTTCTACATAGTGGAGTGGGGGGTGGAGGGGATGAAAAAGGCAAAACTCTTGTTTTAAAATTACATAGGCCACCATCAGTAGCTGAATTGATCAAACCCGGGCCCAGGATGGCTGAAGAATGCTGCTGTCTGGAGCTTCAGACAAAATCACATCCAAATCAGTTTATAATGTACCAAACGATGAATACAGTAATAAATAATGCAGCCTTCATCTTAAAAACAGTTTCCATTAGATACTTGGTCTTACTAGCGCCATATTCTTCTACCCCTCTCACAGAAGAATTAGTCTATGCCATCAATACTCCAATTCAGAACAGATGGATTGTAGTTCTTCTTATTATCAACAAGCAGTGGCAGGTACCAATTTCTATGTTTGGTACTTTCTGCTGTTTAATTCTGTGGTACCCGGTTGCTAGTTGATTTGGTGTTCTATTTCCAAATGTTAATAACTTCAACCAAGTCAAACCTTGACAGTACTAGAGTAACTAATTAGTGCCTAGAGTGCCTGAAGCTAATTACATCACATCAGTGCTGATATTTCTTAGCACTTGCGTAAAGTGACGTATATCAAAGCCCCCTTAGCTGAGGTTCCATCTATCCCTCTGGTTCTGTAGTGCTAGATGGTCTCTGTCTCAAAAGGGAGCAAAAAACCCCCAAACCAGCAAACAGTTCTGTAGAGAGTTTCAGAGGGAGCAAGGGAAAGGAAAATAACAATGTCTTGTGGGAAGCCCTCAGCTTACAAACTTGTTATGCCAATACAAAAAAGTTAGAGAGAAGGAAACTCTTTGGAAGCCCACTAGCCCAGCTTGACTGAAGTCTCTACCTACTGGGGGACAGGAAGTAAAGTGGAGTTCTGAGCCAGAACAGCTCTTTGTAGAGGGCAAATATCCCGCCCCCCAGCTTTTATTTGTTTCCAGTCTCTGTACTAGTACAGTGCCGTTATGCACTCTTCAGGCTACACTTGACTGTTTTAGAAAGTTAAATTGGGAGGTAATAAATGTCATTTAACCCCTTTGTTAAAACAGAATATATGGTACTTTTTATTCTGAAGTTCTGACAGGGTAATGGAGCACCTGCACTATTAAGTGATTTGCTTGGAAGAAGCATCTGATGCATTTTGCTCCACATGTCAGCTATGTCCAGCAGGATAGAAGTGGTTAAATCCACTTAAACTTGTTTCATCACCATTATCATATAGCAAATACCTCCCTGAGAAGTAGAAACATATATGAACTAATCATATCTGAAATCCTGAATGGTTCTCTATTTGATGTATTACAGTTTGACTTTTTGCATTGTAACATGCTTGGTTTCATACATTGTTCAATGAACATAGGACTGGAAGGGCCCTCCTGGATCGTTAAATCCAGTCCCCTGCTATTATAGGCAATCTGCCATATAAACCCATTTATGAATGGGATGAGCATTTAAGGGTGATGAAGTTCAGGTTTCTCTCTTGGGTAGAAGTTAGAGTATAATATATTCTGCCCTTTCAGAAAAAAGGGCAAGACTCATTGACTAGATCAGTGGTCTCCGAAAATTTTTGATTGCACACCTCTATCAGTAAAATAAATTTTGAGAGCACACCCCCAATATATGTATATTTATTTATGTATAAATTATATACACGTACTATCGAACTAGTATATTATGTATATTATAAAACATACACAAAAATAGAAATTAAAAAAGGATGAGCTAAAGATTAAATAAACTATTTTTAAATTTTATTTATTAATGGTACAAAAAACCTTTTTGCTCTCAAAAAATATCAATATTTTTAGTGAGAGCAATGTGATTGAATATGCTTCATTATTTCTGAAAATCTTGGTTTAACACTTTGTGATACAGTGATTTGAAGGTCTGGATTAGGTTTAGGGTGCAGGAGGGCGCTCAGGGTGGGGTGCGGAAGGGAATTAGGGTGCAGGAGGGCGCTCAGGCTGGGGTTGTGGAAGGAGGTTTGGGGCTGGGGCAGCCAGGAGGTGCAGAGCACTTACCTGGGGCAGCTCCTGTCTGGTGCAGGGGATGTGCAGGTGGCTCTGTGCAGCACAGCGCTGCCCCCATCGCCGTGATTCTGGGAGCTGTCCCCCTCTCTCCGCCCTGCGAGGAAGGGCTACCTGGAACGCAGGGGCTTTAGGGGCTGCAGAGCCCTGGGCTAAGGGGGCCCTGGGGCCCTGGCCTGCAGCTCTAAAGCCCCTTTTGGAATGCTGTCTTGTGAGCCCGGGCCGGAGGACTCAGGAGGAGCAGGGGCAGCCGCACAGGCAGTGGCCAGAGAGAAGCGCTGCTTTCCCCTTCGAAGCCCCACTTCTCTCCAGCCAGCTTTGAAGGGGAAAGCGCCGCTTCTTTCCAGCCGCTGGCTGCGCGGCTGCCCCTGCTCCTCCAGGGGCCAGAGGACTCAGGGCCGCATTCCGAAAGGGGCTTTAGAGCTGCAGACCAGGGCCCTGGGGCCCCCTTAGCCCAGGGCCCTGCAGCCCCTGCGTTCCGGGTGGCCCTGCTGGGGCAGGAGGGTGGAAGCAGCTTCCCTGCTCACTCCCTCCGTCCGCCCCCCCGCCCTTTTTTTTCCTCCGGCAATGCTCCTTCCGCTGCGCCCCCCAATGGATCGTCTTGCGCACCCCACTTTGGAGACCATTGGACTAGATGACTGGGAGTTTGATAATGGAGCATACTGATTCCAGGTGTTATGCTGGCTCAGGTTGGTAAGGACTGGAAACAATTCATATACAGTGTGTGATGGCTCTTGGTTACCTTATGCATTGGTCTCAGACTTGCTCACAGTGCAAACAATATGTAGTTTGGCATTAATTGGCACTTTTTTAACAGTCTGAGCCTAAAAGTGGAATGGATGTGAAAACTCCTCTGTTTTAGGCCTAGAGATGACGTCTTCAGGTCGTGGTTGGGACACATTTTAATAGGATGGTGTGGAAAGCCTGCACTGCTGCTGCCCTTGCAATACCAGCTTTGTAGGTAACTAGAGGTCTATTTCCAGGCTGCCCAGTGGTCACTGGTTTTTACAAAGATTAAATACACTATGAAAGTTGATAGAAAACTTCTAATGGGGCAGGGGAAGGAGAGCAGATTTAGCAAAGTACAGTACAAATATCTTAGTGTGGTGATTGAATTGAATCAGTTTACACGAATGACATGCTGTAACAGCATTGCCACAGTTAATGTAAACTCTACCTTTTCCCCTCACAGATCTCTCCAGAGTACACCCCTCAGACACTGGGCCCTTGCCTTCTGTCTGGGAGTGGAATTCCATGATTCTCCCACTCAGACTGGGTTTCTGGTCTACAGCATCCCAGTTTACTTACCGTGATTCCTGAACAGGCCCAATTGGGTTTGGCACCTGCAAGAGCCTTCTCTTCAGGAGCTGTGGCCAATAGGTGTAAACAGTGACTCAAAGCAGCTTTTTTAAAACAAAATTTATATATAGTAGCATAGCAATCTGAGAAAAGGGTTAAAACGACAGAAGGCCTACACTCATATTGTCTTGCCTACAGCTTGGTATTCCTTCAAAGCCTAGGGAAGTCCAGCTTATCCTAGGTACTTCTGCTTCTGTTGACAGGGGTTCTGTCTGCTTTCCTGCAGACTCTCTTCCTGTTCTGTGGTCCCCTTTTTATGTCCCTCCAAAGTTCCTTTGTCTGATGGGGGGTCTCCTGAAACTGACCAAATCAGCTTATGCACCCCACTGCGGGGGAGGTCAAGGAAAGGCTTCAAAGCAGATGATTGTATTATCTGTTAGGAACTGGTGACTGATTGATGTAAAGCCATGCTCTGATCTCTGCTGTGAGGTGAGCTCCTGTATGAGCTAATCCTTAGAAATCAGATAGCAAATGTAATCATAATCAAATAAACAGGTACACAATATTCGTAAAAATAATACAGATAGCTCACATGTTCTTCACAAGCCCAGATATTACATCCTTTCTATTTGGTATTTTCTATTTCCTATATCTGTTCTATAAACAAGGGTTGCGTGCATATCTGAGGACAGTTTAATTCATGATCTCTGCCATCACAGCCTAACTGTAGACTGTAAACTCTGAGTATCACTCTTACTTGACAGTGGTAGACTTTAAAACAAACAAGGTTTGGAGGAAGAAAGGATGGCATTGTGACTGAGTGAGACTGGTTTTATTTCCATGGCTCTCAGATTTCTCATGTGACTTTCAGTGAGTCTCTTAAACTCTGTTTGCACAACAGCAAAATGAGAATATCAGTAGATCCTCGTAGTATTGTGAAGCTTAATCTTTGTGAAACCATTTGAAATCCTCTAGAACTTTTAAAAAGCAAAATATTTAGAATCCTGAGGATACTTCCTGATGGTTTAAGTACAGTATATGATGCACCAAATTTGTAAAGCCTGCATTACTTCTCTACCAAATATTAAAATGAAATACTATATTACTTTGAATTTCCAGGCTCTAGAGACTCGTACTGTGTTCACACTTTATTTGCCTTCAACATCACCACAAAACACACACACCTTTTCTGTTCTATATGCCATTGCAAAGTATAGTGGAAAACCAACGGAACAGAAGCAGCAGACCAAAAAATGTAACACAGTTTTCACTTAGCCTTTGTTCTGGTATTCAAAATGCACATCAGACTGTCTATAGGATTTCAGCAATGGAAATTAAGTCTCTTTTCGCATAGCAAATGCAGTTTAATGGCTGTTTCAGGGGGGCCGTTGAATTTAATCTTTTCAGTGGAGGGTTCTGTACCCCCTATATACTGAAGCCTGAATATTAGTTAACACTTTACATGCATGAACAGTTTTAGTAGCACGGTGCAAGGATTAATATTAAGAATGCATAAATGCTCTGTCCATTTTGCTGCCAACAACAACAAAAAATCATTTTACATCATGAGGAAAACCATAGATGGTTAAAAAAACTGGAGAGTAATGCAGTATTAGAGAGCTACGGTCTGGTAGTTTAAACCTACAAATTAGTTTGTGGGATACTTTAAAAAAATTATAAAAGCTTTATAAAGTTTTTGTTTAAACATTTTGATACTAGTGTATGGGTATCAAAGTGAAATGGACCGGACTAGAATTCCTGGCATGTGGGAATCACAGATGGATATATAGTCAGCAAGCTGCGACCTACCCCATTATGCCCACCCCTGACATAGAGGGCATGGCTGGAGCTCTGCTGTGTTCTGGCAATCCCCTCCTGGTGTAACAGCCCCATATTGGAGAGCTGCAAAGGTGGTTTGAGCATCTTTTACTGACACTCAGCTGTGCCAAGCTGATTCTCTCAGAGCTGGGCTTAGATACCTCACTTTCAACTGAAGAATGAGCAGCATTTAGTGTGGAATTGGTTGCTACACATGGACATCCAGTGTTGGATGTACTATAAAAACAACCAGATAGGCTGCAATGCTTCTGGGTGCGCACTGTGAGGCTTCCCATCCCACCACTTACTTTTAAACAAGGAAGTTTCCCCTAGCAGCAACTCAGTATTTGGAAATATTTTTACCAAAGTAAAACACACACACACACAAATATTTTTTTATTTTTTTTTTTGGTTCAAACATCTTACTTTCTGGGGGGGTTCATTTTGGTTTTTTATGTTACCCTTTCCTATAAATTCATGGAATAATACTTGAGCTGGTTGGAAAATTGACTGCTCATTTGAGAGCACAAAGGGGTTCATTTAGTGCCAGTCTTTTGTCTGTGCAGTTTATATCTAGGATTAGCTTGGCACAAGTGGATATATAAAGGGTCGGGGAGCAAAAAAGCTTATTTTTTGCCTTTCCTGTCTTGTCCTGTGTCTCAAGCTTGATTTGTGTCTCTGGGTTTTTCTAACTTAATTAGACTAAACTAATTATTGCATTATTTGTCCCTCTACTATGAACGCAACACAGTGTTCAAGGTTTAAAGTCTTCGATGAAGGGTCATACTTGGCCTATGTGCCACAACTGAAATGATATTGGTTAGGACCCTTAGCTTGAATTTTAATTACAGACCCAATTAGATTCTCCTTCGATGAATTTAGAAGGCTATAGATTTCAGACAGCCTACTCACTGAGGGTAAGATGACCTGTCCAACTCCTGTAAAATACTCCGTATTTCACAAGATTATAGGTACTTGTAATAACTTGCAGAGGCTACACTGAGATCATTAGGGAGTTAGCAATTAATCTTAAATGAAGATAAAACAAGGTGATATCTTTCATGACTTGGTATATTTAAATTGATTAGCCAGAGGAGTGAATACTTTACAGCAGTCACTTTAAATATGCAATTATTATAATCTTGCAAAAGTTCAGTAGCGCAAGGGACACAATGATTAATAACCAATTAGAGGTGCAAAGTGTGTGTGCTGAACCCATAATTAGAAGTTATATACCCTATTACTTTTAAATGAAAACTAACCACATAAATACAGTTAAAAGCATGATTAAGAGATTTAGCTTTGTGCCTCATTTAACATGAGTGCTTACTTTATTATAGATTAATCAAAATAGATCTCCTTTCCTTTATTGGAGACCTGTTTACATTTTCCATACTACTTAACCTACAGGGATTTCTTGAGTTACATGTTTTGGTCCTGTCCCTAATTGATGGCATTCTGTTCAGAAATGTTATCCATGCATGTCATCAAAGTGATGCAATCTGAATCTTACGTCTGAGCCCAGAATTCTTTTACTATTACTTTGCATGCAAGCAAATATTTTTCAAGATTGTTCAAACAAATTCTGACCTATCAGAAGTTCTGTTTGAATGTGTTTATGTTCACTTAATGGAAAGAAATGGAACATGCCAAGCTATCACATTTGGAATATCATAAAATCAGTAGTTTTAAGTACTATGACCGTACCAAGATCCTAATGATTACATTCAGGGTTAGTGGGAAAGCAAGTTTTTTGTGAATTTGATAAAACACTTTGCATTTGAAGAACATATTGTTTGGAGTAGCATTCAAAGCAATTTCACTACTGATGGGTGCAAAGGCTTTGTTGGTAGCAATTAGTGACTTTTCATGGATTTAATATTTTGACATTCTTTTTTCCTATCTAATTGAATACTGTATTTGAATGTGGAGTCTGTTGACCTCCTTAAGAATCCAGGTTTTTTACATTCTACACTGGCCTGTAACATTATCAGTGCTAGTGAAAGGATCTCCTGATGTAGCAGGGTCAAAACATTTTTTTTAATTGGGTTAAGGTGGTAGACTAGCAAAGACCTGGTGAGTACTGCAGTATACTGGATTGCAGGAGACTTGAGATCTGAATTCTGGAGCAGCTTTGACACTCCTGTTCTTTGGGGTAGTTTAAGCTAAGAATGGTGCAAGTGCTTCTGACTGCCTTCTGAGGTTTGATGTGCAGTAATGTCTGCTTGAGGATCAAGTTGAAGGGAGAGGATTAAATTATATAAAAGTAGCCTAGATTATAGAGGGGGGTGAAAACCATAAGACGAGGCAGCTGCTTTTGAAGGTGATGGAGAGAACTCTCTTGCTGAGAGAGCCGATATGAGAAATTCTTTGACTGTTCAGAGTGAGTCAAAAACAGGAAAAGGGGTGTTAATGGTCTCCCACTAAATGGTTCAACATCTCATTCTGCTTGAATCTTTTTCTATTGATTTCATTATTTCAATATTACTTTTTAATATTTATTTTAGGACAAGACCAGAGTTGTGTCTCCTATAATTGATGTAATTAATATGGACAACTTCCAGTACGTGGGGGCGTCAGCTGATTTAAAAGGCGGTATGTACCTGTACTGGAATACGAGTCAACAAAAAATTAATGCATCAAAGCACAAAACATAATTGCTGCATTCCCAGAACTGACAGCATTAATGCTCCCTTGTTTCTTTTCATACATAAAGTTGGTGTTTTCACACAGTCTTCCTGGGCTTAGACTGGACTCAAATTGGATTCTGATTCCATTATTTGAAAGCTGTTTCTTTTGAGCCATAAACAAACTCTTAAGGTTTATACTACCCTGTTCTCATACAAAACTCTCAGCGATGTTTATGAGAAGCATATGGCCACAGTATTTGATTCTACTCTTAGATGCTAAGGCATTTATCACTATATAGCTTGGCAAGTCATCAGTAGTGTTGTGCTTATTGATTTTTTTTTCCTCACACCCTGCCCCCGATGCATGCATGCAGAGTTTATTTAAAAATTAAAACGAAACTCTCATCTCAAACATTTGGACTTAACTATTTGACAATACAATCATGAATTGTGTGCATTGGTAGGGTACAGTGGCTACCTTCAAATAATGTATACTGGTTGGAAAAATTCTACCATTCCATTATTCCTTAATTTTATAATGGAGAACTCTGTTAGAAATAGTAGAATCTTTCTTTCAAAATAATAAATTAAAAGCACTCCCTGAACCTATTTGTGTGAATAGTTGACTGACAACAAATGCTTTATACAACACCTGTAAAACTTCAAACCAGGGCTGAGTTCTTCGGTGCTGCCATTAAAATACAAGACAAAGCAAAGTGGATGAGTAATAACCCTAGAAACTGAACTCTGTTCACATGACAGGTACTATGTAAGCAGTGTCAGTGGAAACTCCTTCATGCTGATCTCTGAGGTGTTTCAACCATGGCTTAGAGGAGCTCCGTTCAGGGAGGGTAGTTCAGTTTCCATGCCCATTTAGTCTTTAGTGTTTACTGAGACTGCCACTGCATTTGCTAGTTACATTGGCTGTCTTAGGAATGATCCCTACTGACAAAACTAGACTGAATATGGTCAGTCTTCACTTCAGACACTACATCTGTGTGTCAAGTTCCAACCTGTGACCTGGTGATGAGAGGCTCCTTATCCCTTTATTAATACCTGGAGGCATGCAGTTTCCCCACAATTATAATACTCGTTATCATAAAGAAGGTAAATAACTGAATTCTAAATGTATACAAAATTAGCACTTCCTAAGCCTTCTGGTGGTGGTGTGTAAACGTGCCAGCTTTCTAAAACATGCAAGTCTAGTATTTTTCTTTGCCATGCTTTTAAATCCTGGATATCTATGCACCACTTTTTGTGCACTGGAATTCTCTGCCAACTGAGGTTGTATCCCCTCCTTCCAGCTGTAGAGTAGCTGCCATAGTGGTTATGCTGCTTAATCCCTTGCTCCATGGGAGTGGGTGGAGAGGGGAAGAGAGGGTAATAGTGCATGGTGAATGTATCTAATAGCCTGCCGCTACTCCTCATGTTACTCCTATGGATCTGTGGTTCCCCAGTCCTGCCCACTTGCCCTCCATCAGTTTAAGCATGTGGGACCCTCTGCCCTCCTGGACTCAAAAGGTGGGACTTGCCTACTTTTGAATGTTAATAGAAATGTTGCATTTCAAACTTTTAAAAATAGTTTAGAGGTCTGTGTTACATGAATTTGTGGTGTCCCTCTGTTCCTTGAGGACAGACACCAATCACAATCACTGTGACACGTGGCATCTTTGGCCATCTCAGCAAAGGCCGAAGACTAAGCATGGAAACTGAACTATGCTTTCGTCCCAAGATGTAGTCTCTCCATGTCATGACTGAGGCATGGGAAATCTTACTTATACTGTTTTTATACACTATCTGTGGGGAGAGAACTTAATTACCCAGGGCTAGCAGTCTGGCGTCTTTTCCAAGCACTAAATTCATCATCCTTTTTTTTTAAATGGGTGGGAGAAAGGGAAAAAATTCCTTACATTCACTTCTAAATCTGACCACAGTTTTCAAATCCATGTACTTTCATCTTTTTGGTCTAAGACAATTTTCAGCCTTTTCATACAGTTAATGTTGTAAGTGTTGTTACCCGTTGAAAAAAAATCTTTTCAATTACTGTAATAGAATGTTATTAAATTAGATCTAAACACTTAATTTATGGACACTCCTATCACTGTCTTGCATATGAAGGAAGAAGAAATACCTTTTTCACATGAGGCCTGCACTTGAGTGATACAGTACATATAAACGTGCTGTTTAAAAGAACTTCTGTTATCGAGTTGGTGATCTCACCTCATTCAGCTCAGGCTTTCCCCAGTCACTGAAGATGGTGAAGCAAAAACAATACTATCATTAGAAATGCTTTCTACGCTTATTCTATGTGTTGTTTTGTAACACTCTCCTGCGTTCCAGAAGAGACCCCTTGTGTTCAGTATAGGGTATGTAACTCTTGTCTTAATAGTTCTTGTGCACTGGAACAGCAGCTACAGTACAAGCCACTGTAATTCAAATCATTTTATGGGGTACAAAATAAATTTGACATAATAGGATACCAAGTATCAGGGTACATTTTTCTTGTTGTGATGGAGACTTTATCTAATGTAATACCACTTTTATATCTAAAAGTGCTTTTTAAGAGATGAAAGCTCTAAATATAATATGGAAATGCTTTTTAGTTTTTTAATATTTTATAGGAACTTCCAAAATTTTAAAGAGGTTTGCCCCGTTGGCACACTTGTCTGATGAAAGACTTCAGAACTACTTACTACTCGCTTTCTGTTAATATAAAATTAATATAAATATCTTGTGGGGTAGAAGATGGATTCAGCTGTTTTCATTTTGCTGTCTACATCAGTCCTATCAGGCAGAAATCTACTGGTACGTGTTAAGGATCCTTAGTGCAAAAGAGTTGGTGGGGCAAATGTTTCCTGATCCAGTTTTGTCCTTTTCCTATCTATCCCATTTCTCCAAAGGCAAACTGCTATACCTCCATTCAGGAAAGGAAAACCTCTGATCTCTCTGACAAATTTGGAAATCCTCCATTAGATGACCTCATCTGTTCTAAATGCTTTTGGTAGCAGGTGTAGTATGAATAGCTGGCATGTTAGGCATTACACAGTGAGCACTGTAGCTTTCTCTAGTACCTTTTATAAACCTCCATGCTTCAGGGCATAAGGCTTCCTCAGAGAAGGGGGGTAGGAAGAAATTTTCACTATTGGCCAGTTATCGCATAGCTGCTGGGTTTCTTGCATCTTCTTCTGAAGCATCTGGTACGAGCCACAGTTGGAGACAGAATGCTGGACTGGATACATGACTGGTCTGATCTAGCTTTGGCAGTTTCTGTGCTTGTTTTTCTAATCTTAATTCACAAAGCAAGCTGTCCAAAGAGAGGTTTTCCACCCTTACATAAAACAATTTTAGCTAAACATAAAGCACTGCATCTGAAGGTTTTAACATGCCATATTTTCTAAGCATGCAGTTAAAGAAAGTGGCATAAGTAGGTTTCCAAACAAGGTAGGTGAAAAAAATTGCAAATAACCTATTGTGATATCCAGGAGAGTGCTTCGTGTTATAAACAGATGAACAAATAAACGTTAGCTGCTGTGGGAGTGGTATGTACAATCTGACAAATCAGATTATAACTGTGTGGTAATGACTTCTCGTGTCCATGATAACTGAAAGTTCTTTGTTTGATGCTCTACTTAACCAGAGGTGTATGAGGCTAGATCCATACCAAGGCTTTTTGTTTTTCATTTAGTGTTGCTGACTGTGGATTTTAAAATACAATATAGAATTATTTCAAGATAAATTTAGTTTACATTTGAGCCTATTTCTGCATCATATCTAGCTTCTTCTCTTTCATCCGGAATCTTATTTGTTCCATCCTTTCCTTTTCATTTCTGTTCTCTCCTCAGATGTTTACTTGAGCTCAGATTTTCATTTTGAATCCTTAAATTAAACTCTTCATTTTGCGCTAACCATCTAATCTGAATGTCAGTTCCCAGTAATTTTAGTCAGAAATTCATCTGTAAAGGCTGAACAGTGAATAAAAACGTCAATTAACTTCCAATTTTTTTTCCTTTCTGATTTTTCCCCCACCCTTGTAGGCTTTGATTGGAACTTGGTGTTCAAATGGGATTACATGACACCAGAGCAAAGAAGAGCAAGACAAGGAAACCCAGTTGCTCCCATAAAGTATGTTCCTGTCAACATTTCCCTTCACAAAACAATGTTGTAGATATTTTAAAAAGTGCAGCTTCCTGAGCGATTATCTCCCAAATATTGTCTTCCACAAACGATCCCTATGCTAACTGATAAGTGCTAGGGAGTTCTTTTATGAAAGTTTTAAATGCAAGACAAAAACTTGCAGTTCTGTAATGTTGTTCCAGAACATTGCCTGAAGCTGAGTCATCCAATACTTTTCTCCTTCCCCATTCTTCTACCTAAACTTATGGTTTTTAGTATTGTGCAAGCTGGCGTTGTACCACATGGAACAGAAGCAAGAAACTGATAGTACAAGTCTGTGGATTTGAATGGAAATAATCACTGTTATTCATTGTTCAGCTTCCATTATTGGTATACATAATCAGCAAAAGTCTGATAGCATTTAATAGTTAATATCAAGAGCTTCTTTTATTTATTCCTTTTTCTAGAATGTGTAGAACTATTTTTAACCAGTTTGTTGGCCTGTTAACTGTTGATAGTTAACCTATGATGTTTAACTGTCAGATGTATATGACGTGAACACATTATAACGTATACTCTGTGTATACCACTTGGCTTGACATACATTGAAAAATGTAAATGGACCGAGGCCTATTATGACCAAATGGACTACTTCATTTTTCCCCAGCTGCAGAAAGGGGATCATTGATCCTACCTCACTGGGATGATGAGGCTTAATTCTTTCGTTGCTTGTATAGCACTCTTGAGACCCTCAGATAGAAACAGTTATAAGTGCAAATTAACTATTATTTCTAAGGATCTTAGTGTACTGTCTGCACTTATAAGATGACCCTTTCTTTCTTGAATTGAAATTAATCTTTATTGTGCTAAGACTAAGGTAAGGGTTTTGACTCTGAGAATACATGTCCTATATAAAAGGAATATGAGACCCAACTAAGGATCTGGAAATAGAAACAACTTTTATCTGCATAAGCCATGAAGCAGTATATTCCATAGAAATGCTACTGTGGTGGTATGCATGTAGTGCTGTACAAGGAATAGTGACTAAATGCTTTCAAGATAAAAATATTGCAAGGCTACTTCAGGTAGGCATTCAGCCTTGAAGGCTCAAATGGTAGAGAATGATAAACTGGCAGATGATGAAATATTTAACTTCTGACTTTTCTCCCTTCTGACTCTTTAGAACACCAATGATAGCTGGCGGGTTGTTTGTGATGGACAAATTCTATTTCGAAGAGTTAGGAAAGTACGATATGATGATGGATGTGTGGGGTGGAGAAAACTTAGGTATGTACATGCCTTTTTTCTGTTTGTACAGAGAAGATTTAAATGACAGTTAAGACTAAGTGGATTATTAGCAAAAATTCAGAGACAACCAGGCTGCAGTTTAAAATAAAGAATTAGAATAGGGTAGGACTAGCATGTTGAATATGAATGACTGAGAGGGAAGTATTTGTTAACTATACAGTTCAATTATTTTTGTGAAAAGGCAGGCCAATAAAATGGAAGTAAGAAATTACAGGAATACAGATTGCATTTTTGAAAAATAATTTCCGGTATAGCTCTAAAATGGCATTCTCTTCTAGCTAAATTGATTAAAATGCCACAGTGTCTATGGGCTTGGCTACACTTACAAGTTGCAGCGCCTGCTGAGACCCTTCCAGCAAAGACCCAGTTGCAGCGTGGCTGTGCAGCAGCTGCTGGTTGACGCTGCAGCTGTCCAGCTCCAGGCACCAGCAGCGCTGTGGCCCTGGCCTGCTCAGCACAGTCCAGCTCAGCAGAATTCCTTTGCCACCACTGCACTCCAGTCAGCACACTGCCTCAAAATGCCTGCACAAATGCGCTCCTCTTCCAGCCTCCCCTTAAAATGCATCACCCTTTTTGCTGCAGTTTTCAGGTTTAAATGCAATCAGTAAATGTGTTACAGCTCTTGCTCCAGTTACAGGCAAGTGGAGCAATCAGCAAACCAGCAGCAGGACCTCCACAGTGCACAGGGTGGTGTGGAGCGAGCGGCATGGGCAGGCAAGGGCGTCAGGTATGGCCCTAGGATTTCAGCAGGCTGCTGGGGGCAGCTTTGAGCTGCGATCGGCGGGCAGGGGCCATCAGCGGGAGTAGCGGAAAAGAAGTGAACAAAGCAGAGCTAAACACGAAGAGAGATCATGCAGAGCTTATGAAAAGCCCGACAAAGCGCGACGAGGTGCCGTTTTCCGTGGGGATGGACCACATGCAGAGGGGAACCATGAGATGGAACTGGACAGCAGGACTGGGGAGGGAGGAGGAGGGACAGGGCGGGGGAGGAGGGGGGAGAGGGAGATGGGGGAGGAGGAGGGAGGAGGGGGGGAGAGATGGGGAGGCAGGAGGTGGAAGGGAGGAGGCTGAGGAGGCAGCCAGGAGCAGGCAGCAGCCAGCAGCTCTTCTCAAGCCAGGAGAAGAGTGAGCAGCGGCGGCAGCAGCGCAGTGCAGTTTTATTTGCTGAGAGGCGGTGTTTGTGTTGATGCAAGCTTTCTGATCTGGAAGATGAGGAGGCAGAGATGGGATGCATGGCAGCGATGCGAATAGTCGTTGCGGTGGTCTGAATCCGTTTCTATGTGGTCGCGCAATATGCTCATGCTGCTTCATTGCCAGCAAAAGCTTCATATTCCGTGGGGCAATATGCCCGCGCGCCGGCGTTTCCCCCTGTGTGTGTGTGGCGTCCCACGGTGGCGCGGGGGCGCGCGCGCCCAGGAACGCAGGGGGACCGGCATAGGGTCGGGGCCGCATATGGTCCCCGGCGAGAGTCCCGCTGTTAAAAAGGCAGGCCCCCTTCCTGAAAAATGTGAAACATCTTCCAGGAGAAAGTCCTGGAAAAATGTTGGGAGACTCTGATCTTCAGAATAGGAGATAAGATCTCCAGAACATCTGCCCCCTCCATCACCCCCACTACCCAACAGCTCCCACTCTCACTCTCCCAAGCAACCCCTCTCACTCCTTCACCTTTTGGGTTGTGTTGTTGTTTTCCTTCTTGTTGCCAGTGAGAACTTGCAGTGAAGTTCCTCTCTGGGAGAAGCCTCACACAATGCCTCAGTGATACAATTCATGTCTGGCTGTGTGTAAATGTTTGCTCTGGTGTGTGTGACTGTGATGACTCACAGGCCCTTCAAATCAAGAGAAAAATCAGAAAAAAGCAAAGAAAGAAAAATCCCGAAAAAGCAAAAAAACTCTGCAGAAGAGAGAAATACAGAGAGAAAGAAGAGAAGAGAAGAAAAAGAGAGAAAAGAGAAAAGAGGACCATAAGAAAGAAAGAGAAAAAGCAGGAGGAAAGAAAAGCAGCTGAGAGGCCAAGAGGGAGGCGGAGGCCAGAGAGAGAGAGCCATGCCAGCGTTGCCAGCACGTGCTACTGCCACCCGCCCCCCCCCCCCCCCCCCCCCCCCCCCCCGCCCTTGTGCAGCCACCCCCCTCTCTCCCAGCCTCAGGCCAGCCACCCCACCAGCTGCCACCACCAAACCACCTGCCACCCCCACCACCCCCCCCACCCACCCCCACCCCCCCATCACCACCCCACCCCCCCATCACCATCAAGTATATGCACCTGAAGTGCAGGCATCAAGACATGGCATACCAAACAAACTTGTGACTAACTTGTACACCAACACACCACTGCACACTGTGTGTGTGTGTGTGTGCTGTGTGTTGTTGTGTGTCTGTCTGTTTGTTTTTTTTTTTTTTTTTTTTCAATTCTTTTCTTGGCTTCTCTAAAATTCTTATTTTAGATAGCAGATGAAAGAAGTAAGAAAATCAAAAGAAAGAAGCAAATAATAGAATATTAGATTAAATAGGATAATAGAATAACAGAGTAAGCAGCAGTGCAGCAGCAACATTTCACAGCAGCATTCTTCTCTCATTCTTTCCCTCCTCAAATCCTCCCCCCAAGGCTCCCTAATCCTAGCTGCCCCTCTCTGGCTGTGCTCTCTCAGCCTCAGCTCTGGCTTCTTCATCCAGGACTCCCTGTGACCATTGCTCCTGGGTCCTTGCCACCCTCAATTTCACACTTCAGCGCTTATAAATATTGGGGAGGGCTTTCCAAAGTGCTTAAACCAGCCAGACAGCCTTTCCCACAAGTCTAGCTTCCCATACAGCCCAGCAGCTCCACACACCACACCCAAGCACACTCTCAGCCTCTTCGGTTGCTCTCCCAGTCGGCCTCCTTTCTCCTGTCTCTTGTCAAGGAGCAGCCTGGGGTTTCATGAGCCAAGGCGATCACGGGGGCTCAGGATATCAGTGGGCTGATCCCTCCACTGTACTGTTCCTGTCCTGTGAAAAAAAACCTCCCTGCAAAAAGTCCTCCTGAACACTGTTCATCCACATGCTGCATGTGCATCCAGCCCCAGGCCAGCCTGTGCCAATGTCAATGAAAGCATCAAGGTTGATCCACAAGCGCCTGAGCAACCAGAACACAATACCCCGATCTGATGCCACTCTGGGGCCATAGGGGGGCCAGATAGAATAGAAATACCCCATCGTCCGCCCTCCACAGCCAAACCCCAAAACCCCCCCCCACAATCCGCCACAATGTCCGTCCGTCCCCAGTCTCACGGTCTTTCTTAGCAGGATTGGATTAATTGCCTTGCCACGATGCACTTTCCCCGTCGACACCAAACCCGTTTCCCACTCCCGACTGGGGTACCGACACCGATTTGAGATTGCAATGCCCACCATTGCCACCACCTTTTCCCCTTTTCAGCACAGCTCTCTGTCTTGAATCTTGTGTTGCCGCGCCGGTGAGACAGCGCGCATGATCATGAGGCGCTTTTTTTCTACAGCGAAAGTTCTGAAGTTCTGCGTCAGTCATCCCCCACCCAGACATGTGATGTGATCCCACCACACCATGCTTGTGCTTGTTTGAGCCCCAAAGCGGCTGAGCATTGTGCTGAGCATTGCCGCACTCAATGCACAAGCACTCTAGTGTCTCATCCATATTGATATCATATTGATACTCATCACTGTCTCTTCACTGTCACTAAGGAGCTGGGAATAGCGCGTGTTGTGCTGTGCTGGTCATCAGGTGAGTCCTCAGCAGAGAGTCCTCATCCCCACAGACACCGCGCGCGAGCAGAGACGACACAGAGGAACACAGACACACAGCGCCCAGCGCGGCGCTGCCGGAATGAATGGATGGATGGATGCGACACACGTGGGGCTGGGGGAAGGTGAAGGAATGACCACACACTTCCTTCTTCTTCCAATACTCACAAGCGCAAAAGCGCAGCGCCAAAAGCTGTCTGGTGTTGTGTGGATAGCTGCCACACAATGCAATGCACAGCTGCGCCTGGAAAGTGCTGTGTGTGTGCACACACGCTGCTGGTAGCTGTGTGTGTGTGCACTCTCCAGCGCTGGCCCTTACACAGCTGCATGAGCAGCGCTGTAACTCCCAGCGCTGCAACTTGTAAGTGTAGCCAAGCCCTAAGTGCCACCAGTTTAAGGGGCTTCTTAAGATGATGGTGAAATTTAATCATGTAAAGCAGAACACAAAAGTTCATGAGTTTAATCCTCTTATGTATGCTTTAAGAAATCAATTAAAATGTAGCTAGCTGAAGACTGATCTAACGTAATTTTTTATCATCTGTCCTAGTAGACCACTTGGCCCTAAGTTTAAGATAGTTCTATTATTCTGGGAAAAAACTGGCCTTTGGCCATGTTCTAATTCTTGTTCTTGGGCTGAATAATTATGTTTTGGTTGTTTGGATTACAGTAGCATGAAGTTTTTTGCTTCTGCTAAGAGTGGTGTATTCAAAAATATTTTTCACTGTGACAACTTTTTTAGAACTTCCAGTTTGCTGTTGTCTTTACTGAAGGACTATATTAAGTATCTTAGACATTTTTGAAGTAGTTTAATTTAGAAACCAGTTACAGTTCAAATTTGTGCACTGCACATGCAAAGTACACTACTTTCAAACTTTTAGTGTGTTGTGTCATCCATCCATCCATTCAGGGTTTTTACATACACACTTATTTAAAGCCTTGGAGTGCATTTATCTCAATCTGTTGCCAGAAGCACACTACAGGAATACAAATAATTCATACATTCAGGGGTTGGAAGGATTGTCTGGTGTGACCTCCTGTATAACACAGGCCATGGAATTTCACTAAAATAACTCCTGGCTGAACTAGAATACACATGAGAGTATTCAAACACTTGAATCAAGTTTGGCTCTCATGTTGATTTGTGCATTACTAAATCATGCTTATTTGAATGTTGCAGTTATGGTCACTTTTTAAAAAATTACCAGGAAATTCATTGTAAAACTAATACTGCATGTTGCAGTTGACTTTATTTTAACTGAAAGCATTTTTAAACCAGAGCATGCAGTATTACTCTTGAGCCAATCAGTATATATTAATGCCCTTCTTTCTTATCTGCTGAGGGAAGGTTCAAACAGCTCACTCAGTCCTTTTTTCCTTCAGTGGGAGCACAGCCCTGAGATCCCCGTCCAAGCACTTTCTCTCCTGCTGTCCCACACATTTTCCATACTGTTTCCTTTCACTTCACCTCCCGGAATACTCTTTGGGCCCTAATCCAGCAGCGCACTTAAGTACATGTTTAACTTTAAGCATGAGTAGTCCTATTGACTTCATGTGCTTAAAATTAAGCAGGTGCTTAAATGCTTTGCAGGATCAGGACTTTGGGGGGGGGCGGGGGAGGGCAGGCTGGAAGCTGTAACAAAGACCTGCTTTATGGTGCTCCCTCTGTTCCCTTCTCCCCATGTGGAAGGATGTGAGGGAAGCTAGAGGCAGTTCTGAAGACTGCCTAGGCGGTGACTTCTCTTCCTATTATGGGTGTCAACTACCGCACAAATGAAGTTAGAGTAGCAAGTAGTGAACTTTCTGCAGGCATCACATGATTAGTCAAAAATAATCAATTGGCAGGAAAAATTGAATATCCTTCATTTTTTCTGTTTAAAATGCACAATACGCACACCAGATACTTGATATCTACATTGTACAGCAGTGGACATCTGCATGTCCAATCATCTAACTTGCTGCAGTAACAATATGTCTAGATTGATTGGGCAGTGCTGTAGGTAAGTAAAACCACTTAGTGGATATTTAAAACATTAGTTCTAAATGTTCTGCTGAAACTTACTGTTTAAAACTTAGCATTATTTCTATTGAAATATTTTCCTGGATATTTAGTTGAGTGAACTAAATGAGGTTTTATTTACACAAGTACACTTGACTCTATCAAATATAAAATGGTATTGTAGTGTTTTGATGTCTGTTCAACCGTTATTTTAAACAATTAAGAGGGGATATATTTTATTGTCATTGTTAAATACAGTATTTTTGTTGTGTGAGATACGGAAACTGGCTGTAGATCAATGATAACTTTGGGAACTCTATTCCTAAGAATAACAAAAGGGCATGGCAGAGAAGAATTTGAATATCGTGGGGAATAAGATATATTTCTAACACATTTGGATCTAAACTTGGGTTTAGAGGTTCTTCTTTGTAGTGGTTTGATTTTGTTAAACCAGTTCGTAAGCAAGCAAGACTTCCTTCATAGTTTTTATATTAGTGTAATGCTACAGGAGCAAGAATGAGTCCGTTGTTGAACGAATCTATACAAATATCATTACACCATTGGGGAATATGTAGTAGTTCTTCGAGTGATTGCTCATATGTATTCCACAATAGGTGTGCATGCTCGCCACATGCACCGGTGTTGGAAGTTTTTCCCCAAGCAGTACCCGTAGGAGAGTGCCCCTAGTGACCCCTGGAGTGGCGCCTCCATGGCACAGTATGAGGGGCGCTGCCCGCTCCCCTCACCCTCAGTTCCTTCTTGCCGCCAGAGAAGGTGCTTCGGAACTGCTCTGCTCCAGCTTGTCCCCAGAACTCTTGTTTGTTCAGTGTATGTGACCTGTACTTATTACTCGATTAGTTTTAGTTTAGTTTAGCTAGAGCGCCAGGGCAGGGGCATGCCCTGTGCCCCAGGTTTTAAGTCGTGCAACACTTGTAGGTGCCTGATGCTAGTGAGTGATCCGCACTCAGACGGTCTACATTGTTTGGGTGAAACTCATCTCAGCGATCACTGTAAGATTCGCAAGTCTTTTAAGCCTTGGACTGAGAGAAAGAGACATTAGGCTCTGGGCTATCCTCATGGAGTCGGTGTTGACCCCGACTCCGGCGCGCCGCTCCAAGTAGGCATCGGGCACAGCAATGTCGGAGCACGGCGACCCCCCGGTACCATGTACTAGTTGCTCCCCATCCACAGTGCACGCCAAGAAGGCTAAGAAGAGGCCTTCTCCACTTGCATCCAACGAAGTGAAAGCTCATGCTGCAAAACGTCTGTTAGTCTATAAGGTGCCACAGGATTCTTTGCTGCTTTTACAGATCCAGACTAACATGGCTACCCCTCTGATAAGTCTCCACCATGGCACTGGAGTAAATCTGGGACAGAGTCTAGACCTGTGGTGGGCAGTACTCGATCCCCATCAGCCTATAGGCCTCCGACTCAAGTCAAGCAGAGTAGTCCAGCCCAGTCGGAGCAGGCTTCCCTGGATGTCCGGATGCCCTCCATACCAGAGGCCCTGCAGGCAGCCCAGGACATTATGTCCTTGCCAGTACCAGGAACACCGCCAATGTTAGCCCCGCACTCCAGAGGCAAGCAGCCACTGGATCTCCACAGTCAACCCTGGCTTGGTACCGGTCTCGGTTGAGGGAACGTTCCCAACGCTATTCACCGCTCAGCAACCGTTCATGCATAGTCCATGTGGGTCGCTATCAACTCCCACCAGGTTGTCTGGCTGCATTCCGCCTGACCGAGACTTCAGGCACCACTCCGCCTCGAGGAGCGAACACTGACGGGACCGAGGCAGACAACGCCGAAGGTCCTAGTCTCAGAGGGGCTATCGTAACTGGTTGTGACACGAACATCGTCCCGCTCCAGGACCCCACCATGGCACTGCTCCCGCAGCCCCGGGCGTCAATCACCGGCGAGTCGCCGTCATGGATCCGCCCGTCAGAGCCAATCGCCGAGCTGCTGTTACTGACGATATCGGTCCTCCACATCGAGGTCACAGTCTTGGGGTCGGCACCACTCCCAGCACGACCGCTCCTTTTGATCCAGGGACTGTGGGAGATCATATGTCAGCCTGGCCTCCCTTTGTAGCTGTCCATTGATGGGTTAGACTAGCCAGGCTGAACAGTGCAGTGGCACTGGGCACCATGGCTGGCCCAGTGGTACTGGGGGCACTGTGGCCCCCAATGCAGCCTCCGGTGGGGGTTCACTCGGCCGGAGCATCAGAAGGACCGTTGACCTCTCTCTCCCAGCCTCTGAGGAAGGAGTCAGTGGGACGTACATCCTCGGCACTGTGCATGGAGACAGACCAGACCCTCCGTCCTGCAGGAGGATTCTAAAGCCCACCAAGAACTATTAAAAAGGGTGGCATCAAGCCTCAACCTCCAGGCAGAGGAGGTGAAGGAGCCTTCAGACTCCCTATTTAACGTACTGTCCGCTTCGGTACTGGGCAGGGTGGCCTTGCCTCTCCATGAAAAGGAGGCGAAAATTTCAAATGCCCTGTGGCAAACCCCGCCTCATTGGCCACCATCTCTAAGAGAGAAGAATGCAAGTATTTTGTGCCTGCCAAGGGGCATGAATACCTATACATCCACCCTGCCCCTAACTCCCTTGTGGTTGAGTTGGTCAACCACAGGGAGTGGCAGGGCCAACCAGCTCCTATTCTGAAAAATAAAGATTCAAGGAGGCTAGACTCATTTGGAAGAAAAATTTTTGTCCTTGAGCTTCCAGTTGCAGATGGTGAACCATCAGGATCTCCTGGGCCGGTATGAGTTTGACTTGTGGGGCTCTTTGCCCAAGTTCGAGCACTCTTTCCAGGAGCGTGACAGGAAGGAGTTAAAAGCGCTGGTGGAGGAGGGTACTGCAGCTGCCAGGGCAACCCTGCAGGCAGCATTGGATGCGGCGGACATGGCTGCACAGTCCATGGCCTCCACAGTGTCCATGAGAAGGGTGTCGTGGCTCCTGCTCTCTGGGCTGTCCAGTGAGGCGCAGAACTCCTTGCAGGACCTCCCGGTTGATGGCAAAGCTC
This sequence comes from Mauremys reevesii, assembly GCF_016161935.1. Classification (NCBI taxonomy): domain Eukaryota; kingdom Metazoa; phylum Chordata; order Testudines; family Geoemydidae; genus Mauremys; species Mauremys reevesii. The sequence continues at coordinate 82,425,958 of NC_052625.1, forward strand.
CATTTGCAGAACAAATGGATATAAAACTGCATGGCCTGAAAGACTCCTGCACGATGCTTCAGACTTTGGGCCTCTATGTTCTAGCTCTGGCTAAGGCTAAATTTAAGCCGCAGCAAGCTCCCGCCCAGGCCGCCCACTCTAAATACAAGCCCGCTTCTAAAGAGTCACGGGGACTATAAGAAAATCCCACAGGCAATCTCGGCCTGCCCTCCAGCCTGGGTCCTCCAAGGGCAAACAAGCAGGGAAACAGCGGTTTTGACGGGACACCCGGGGGAGCCCTGCCAGTTCTCATCAGGGATCCACCCACAATAAAGCTTCCCTTCTCCAACCGGGTGTGCGCTTTCCACCCAGACTCCCTATTTAACGTACTGTCCGCTTCCTTAGTCCCAGTACAACACATAGAGTTTATTGGAGCAGTCCTGGACGCCACATCGGCCAGAGCCGCCCTCCCACAGGACAGGTTCAAGACCCTGAAAGGGCTCATCGACATAGTCACAAAGTTTCCAGTGACAACAGCCAGAGCATGCCTCCAGCTCTTGGGTCACATGTGGGCGTGCACGTATGTGGTCTGCCACACCAGACTCGGGATGAGACCCCTTCAGCTCTGGTTGGCCTCGGCGTTCTCCCAGACCAGACACAGGATGGGCAAAGTCCTCACTGTGCCCGAACCAGTGATCACCTCCCTACGATGGTCGTCCTCCCCATGGGTCAGAGGCAGGCCTCCATTGATGAAATTGGTGTCCAATGCATGTGGGGAGCCCCTGAGGGGGATATTCAGGTCCAAGGTCTGTGGTCTGCGCAGGACCTGGCCCTCCCCATAAACGTCAAGGAGCTCAGGGCAGTGCAGGTGGTATGCATGGCCTTCCACTTGCACCTGGAGGGCCGGATGGTCAGGGATCTCACGGACAACATGTCCTCTATGGTTTACTTCAGCAGGCAAGGCGGTGCCTAATCCTCTGCCAGGAAGCCCTCAGGCTGTGGGACTTCTGTATAGCCCACAATATTTGCGACCAGGCCTACAACCTACTGAGCTCCTGGAACTCACAAGCGGATCGCTTCAGCAGGGACTTCTTCTCTCAGCACGAGTGGTCCCTTCACCCAGAGTTAGTGTACAGACTTTTCCAAGAGTGGGCAACTCTGCGACCCGGCTGAAACATCACTGTCCCCGGTTCTGCTGTGGGGGATACTGGGACTTGGCACTATCTCCGAAGCCTTCCTTCTATCCTGGTTGGGCTGGTTTCTCTATGCCTTTTCACCCATTCCCATTGCACATTGGGACCTGAACCTGGTGCTGGCCTGCCTCACGGAACCCCTATTTGAACCGCTAGCTATGTGCTCCTGGTCACACCTCTTGTGCAAGGTTGACTTTCTGGTGGCAATCATGTCGGCTAGGTGGGTCTCGGAACTCAGGACCCTGACCTCCGAGCCCCCGTACAGGGTATTCCATGAAGATGATAAAGTCTCTAGCTCTGCCCACATCCTTCGTTCCTCCCGAAGGTGGTCTCTGCCTACGACATGGGTCAGGACATTTTTCTGCTGGTCCTCTGCCCCAATCCCCGTGCGTCCAGTGAGGAGCGCCGCCTTCACACACTGGATGTGCAGTGGGCTCTGGCTTTCTACTTGGAGTGGACAAAACCATTCAAAAAGTCCTCGCAGCTGTTCATTGCCTCAGCTGAACGCATGAAGGGTCATCTGGTCTCCACGTAGCAGCTCTCCAATTGGATCACATCGTGCATCCATACCTGTTATGGCCTGGTGGGAATCCCCCCACCGTCAACTGTGAAGGCACACTCAACTAGGGCACAGGCCTTGTCGGCTGCTCTTTGGGCCCATGTCCCCATCCAGGACATGTGTAGGGCTGCCGCGTGGTATGCAATCGTCTCCCAAACCAGGGAGAACACCGGGTTCGGCAGGGCTGTGCTCCGTCCCGAGAATTTGTGAACGCCTCCCCACCTCCAGAAGGTATTGCTTGGAATCACCTATTATGGAATACACATGAGCAATCACTCGAAGAAGAAGAGACAGTTACCTTTTCCATAACTGGTGTTCTTCAAGATGTTGCTCATGTCTATTCCACATCCCGCCCTCCTTCCCCTCTATCGGAGTTGTCTGGCAAGGAGGAACTGAGGGTGAGGGGAGCACGCAGCGTCCCTTATACTGCTCCATGGAGATGCCACTCCAGGGGTTGCTAGGGGCACTCCCCTACGGGTACTGCTAGGGGAAAAACTTCCAACACCAGTGCATGTGGTGAGCATGCACACCTGTTGTGGAATAGACATGAGCAACACGTCTTGAAGAACACCAGTTACTGACTGTTTGTGCCTTTTTGATTAAATCACAGATGTGCATCAATTCAAAGGTGAATAGTTGGGACCATATTCAAATAAAAAATATATCCCGATGCCTACGATATGTAATGGGGGTAGTTGATTGGGGCGAGAGGGATTTGGTTAATTGAAACACAGCAAACAGTGATGTATAAAATAAAGGGTCATTTGCGAAAGGTATTTCAAAATTTTTTGTAGAAATCAACTTGAATATTGAATACAAACGCTATCTTGTTGGACTGAATTTGTGATTATTTCAGTCCTTTTTTTAAAAAAAAAGCTAGCTTTTTTTGTGCCAATACCAGTTCTGATTCCATGATCTGACATTCAGAAGAAATCCTCCTAAACCCCGTATGAATTCTAATATTGACATCTGTTGTGTGCTTACCCTTCACCCTTCTGCTGAAACTATGCAAACTAGCTTCAAACTTTTATCTACGAGTGCAACTTTACATAGCTCTCACTTGAATTTAGTTGTTTTGTTTTGCATCAGTCCACTATAGATTTTAATCTCTGGGCTGAAAGCTGTGTAAACTCTCTAGTAAAACTCACCAATGGAACTTTGCCTGCCAGTATTTATAAAGGGATATAAGTCCATAGCTGCTTCTCCAGAGTTTAGAGAACACTGAAGTGAGACAGTCAGACACGCTGAGCCCCGTTTGTTAGCTTTTTCATGTTCTCTGCAAGCTAAATATTTTCCTTTAATCGTATGTGACATAGTGCATATATTAGAAAAAAATGTGTTAAGGTTCAGAATTTACAAATTACTTTAGGTTTATGTGGATACTTATTATGCATTCCTAATTGCAGAGATTTCATTCAGAGTGTGGCAGTGTGGAGGGAGCCTTGAAATTATCCCATGCAGCAGAGTGGGTCATGTATTCCGCAAGCAACATCCTTACACCTTCCCTGGTGGGAGTGGTACTGTGTTTGCAAGGTAACTATTTGCAAGTTCTTGGCTAAATTGTGGAACTGTGGATTTTTGTTTTTTTCCCAGTTAGCCAGCAGGTGGCAGTAACTTCATTAAACTTCCAGGGCCTTTTACTAAAAATATGTACAATATGATCTGAAGTGAAAATCTTATGAATAATTTTTTTAATTAAAAGGAGATTACCTTTTAGCTCTAGTGATAACTCAGATGCTCAAATTAGGGCAAAAATAAAAATTGGAAGACTGAGATGAAACTGGTAAAACGTTTTAATAAAGAGGTGAGGAATTACCTAGAATCAGCCAGAAGAATTCTGAGCCAAATGGGGAAAGGGAAGAAATGGAAAATATTTTAATAACGGAAATTTACCATCAACTTTGAAAACTTTGTGTATATCTTCTTAAATGATCTTGTGGGAAATAAAGGGTTTATCTTCAGTATTCAGTCTGTTTTTAAAAGATGAAGAAAATTAAATTGTTCATTTTTTCCCTTTGGACACTCAGAATCCACCAACTGTGTGATCTTTTTGTATATTTGTGTTGCATTTTGGTTTGGGGTTCCTGGTTCAATACTAAACAATTCTGTGGTGTCATGTTAATAATCACATAGGCCCAGATTCTGATATTTCCAGTGAGTAGTACCTATTAGAATCTGGCCTGTCAAAAATATCCACTCCTCTCTCTGTGTGTGTTTGTAATATGAAGTTTTCCTTCCTTATACTGTAACTTTAAAAAAAACAAAAAACAAACAAACAAAAAAAAACCCAAAACACCCTTTTGGGGAGGCATCATGATTCAGTAGTTAAGAAATCCCATCTCTGCTATTGATTCACTGTGTGAACTTGAATCACTAACTTTTTCTCAATTTTCCTTCTGTAGAATGAGGAAAGTGATTTTTATCAATGTTTGTAAAGAGCTTTGAGACCTATGCACCAAGGCACTGTATAAGTACATGTTGTACGAAATTTTCATTGATGTGTTGTTTCCCTAAAGAACCAGAGATGCAGCGTGAGGCCTGGTCTACACTTAAAATTTAGATCAACATAGATATGTCTCTAAAGGATGTGAAATTGAGCACCGTAGCTATGCCAGCCTAACCCTGTGTAGATGCTACTACATTGAGGGAAGAATGCTATTACCACGAGGTGAATGGAAAAACCCCTTCTGTCTCTGTAAGAAGAGTCTATATTATGTCGCAACAGCACCGTAGCTGAACCTCTGTAGTATCCATAGCATAGAACAGGGATCAGCAACCTTTGGCTCGCAGCCCACCATGTTTACGTGCCGCATCCACAGGTTCGCAGGTCTGGGACGCAGCGCAGTGTCAGAATAGGTAAGGTCTACTAGTTTTTACTGTCTGGCAGCCAGGGTCCTTGGGTGCTGAGCAAGGCTACCCAGTGCCTTGCATTCCACGACCCAGTACTGGGTCCCGACCTGAACTTTGAAAACCACTGATTTAGAGAGCCCAGAGATACGTTCTTCACATCTGGAATCTTCTGACCCAATCGCTTAGGCAGTGTTTCACGTTAGATAAAATACTCTCTCTTTGGAAGTGCAGATTGATTCTACTTTTTGGTGCAGCACTAATGAATTGGCTGATTTGGTGAAATAAAATTACTGGTCTTGTTTCTCTCTGAATAGTTTTAGCAGGGATTTTTCTTTGTATATCTGCTTCCCCTTTCTGTTGAGATCTGAATTTTATGCTGTTGTGGAATATTAATAATGACACATCTGAGGAAACAAAAGATTGATAATGAAATACCCTGTCTTGATTACAGTCCGGCTCCAATATCACACCAGGGAATAGGAAGATCTACTGATTCCACTATATGGGTTGGGTTTATGACATAACTGCATATCAATTTCACAGTAGTTTTCAGGGTCATGTTAATGAAAGACTGTAATTTGCACACTGCTCTGCAATTTTCAGTTTTGGGCTGATGCCAAGATGCTTTTCCTCTCATAAGACTTAATAGGTACTTAATAGAGATGGGTGAAATTTTTCAGACAAATAGCTTACTTGCCAAGAAAGCACATTTAGGTTAACTAAAACTATTTGCAAATTCGTGTCAAATTCACATCATTGTTTCAACCAAACTGGAAAAATCAAAATGTTTTGGTAATGTCAAAATTCAACTTTTTGGTTCTGACCAAAAATTCTATTTTAAATTTCAGGCATTTTGACAAAGGAAAGGCACTAGATGCAGAAAATGACAAGAGGTGGTGGTTTATCCCTTATAAGCTTTAGCCCAGTGCTTAGGGCATTCACCTGAGATGTGAGAGACAAAGAATTTGAAATTGGGTCTTCCACTTTGTGGGAGAGTGCTCTAATGTCCAGACTCCAGAGTCATTCTCACTCTCTTTCCCTGTATGAATTGTCTCTGTGAATGACAAGGGACAGTCATTGGGCCAGGGAGAAAGTGCTTTTAAGGGAGGCACCATCACCACCTTCTCCAGCAATTTTGTTAATCTAGTCCTCCTTTCCTTTGCATTTTTCAAAATGCCTGAACACTGAAATGAAAGTATTTGGGTCACAATTAAATGTTTTATCATTACTAAAGGATTTTGTTTTGACTCAAGTTTTTTTTACTTCTCGATTTGCTGAAAAAATTGGAAAGTCATTCTTTGTTTGTTAATGAACCAAAAAAATCCATTATTCACCAAGCTCTTGTACTTAAATATAGCCCAGATTTGAGCAATGGGAAAGGGTGTGTCTATATATAATATAACTGTGTGTGGTAAATCAAATTACTGTTTGTCTGGAGCACTATCCAAAACTGCATTTGGGTTGGAAAGGATCTGGCCTGTGATGTCAGTTATGCAACCAAATCGCAAGGGTGCACAGGTAGGACCTCCTCATTCAAACAGATATCCTTACGCCCATTGATTGTAATGGGGAAAATACTGGAAGGGAAAATCTTTTTAAAACATGTCCCTATCTTTGTTCTTCAAAAGGATTTTAAGAAACCAATACCAACTTGAACTGTAAAGACAGTGGAAGTGTGTAAGCAATGTCTCTTCTGGTCTGCCTTTCCACACAGCTGATTTTCCTCCTCTCCCTTTGGCTGCCCAGGTGCCTCATGAACTGAAAGGCTGTGAAAACCCTTACAAGTCACTGTAATTGCGTGTTGTTTGGGGGATGGAGGGGTGAGAGGATAAGGTTAATTAATGCAATTTTGTTTACACTTGAGTTGCTGTTGGCCAAATAGGAAGTATCCCTGACAAAACCCAGAAGCAGAGGGGGAGCTGAAAAACAACTCCTCGGCTTTGGCTGAAAGGGAGTTTTAGAAAATTAGCAGTTTCCACAAGGAAATTATCATCAATCAAAACGCAGAGACTGTTTGAGCTTCCTCTTCGCTTGGGGTTTTTGCTCTCAGGAGTTTTTGACCAGCCTTCTTCAGCTCATAGTTATTTCATTTCCCCTGCACAAGCAGAAGGGTACAAATGTCTTTAACTCCCAAACCAATATGTTATCCAAACATAACATAAGAACAGCCATACTGGATCAGACCAAAGGTCCATCTAGCCCAGTATCCTGTCTTCCAACAGTGGCCAATGCCAGGTGCTGCAGAGGGAATGAACAGAACAATCATTGAGTGATCCATCTCCTGTCATCCACTCTTAGCTTCTGGCAAACAGAGGCTAGGGACAGCCAGAATATGTTGTTGCATCCCTGAACATCTTGGCTGCTAGCCATTGATGGACCTATCCTCCCTGAGCTGATGAAGATGGGTAATGTCCCACAAATCACTAGAGATTTTTATTGCCAAATGTACAAAATAGGCTTCAGAGCATGGAAGGTGCTAATGAAATAAAACTTTAATTCCCCAAACGATCACTTCTAATTTTGTAAAAGATAATAAGGCTTTCTCTGGGAGCAGAGGGGTGTGTGTGAAGAGAAAGTTTTAACAGGAGGAAGAGCTGAAAAACTACATTTTAAAGCGTTTAAAAAGTTTGTACTGGGAATATTGTCCATATCCTTCGTGTCCAATTGCACATACCTCAGGAGATCATACAAATGTCTAAAAATGACCTAAAATAGCTTTTCTGTACATAACTACTTAAAATTGTAGGTGTCTCTCAATCTCCCAAGTCTAGAAACAAACGCTGGGTTCCACTGGGAAGGTGAGAATCTTCCCCCCTCAATGGCATGAAGCTCCTATTTCTATCCTTACAGTATCTGATGACAACATACTATCAAATTGTGATATTTTTATGCACAGAAAATGTTACTGGGACTGGATTGCCTGTCCCAATCCTCATCGGAGGTAATTATTGGCATATAGGAATACCATATTTGAAAGAGAAGGGGGAAAATATTTCTTTGGTAGGCTGACCTATAAAGAAAAAAGCTTTTGGAAGCTGCCTAGCATTTTGGAATGTTACAAATGTTTGTAAGTCCTGGAGATGATGGATTAGTGGACAGAAGGCAACTGAGCCAGTCAGAGGTGTGTGATATTTATCATTTGGTTCTGTAATATTTGCTACATGGATGCTGCTTCTGTGTATGCATATGTAACACACCAGGATTTTTGCAGACAACTTCTAACAGGTAATATGTTTCTGTGCAAGATTATCTGTTTAATGTTGAATTGATAAAAGCTTAGAGTTGCTTTTTGAGACTGTACTCTAGCAGAAGAGAACTTTTTGACAGAATGGCAAGAGGAATATCCTGGAGAATGACAAAGCTTTAGTCACATTGCAGCTCCGGTTTAAAGACACTGTTTATATAAATATAAATATATAAAAATACACAGCAATCTCTGAAGAGTTTGGACAACATTTTCATATCTTTAATACAGAATTTTAAGCAGTGTTACAAACGTCTAACCTTCAGCTTATTCTTTGTCATCTCAGCTGTAACAAAACCTCTAGGTTCATAAATCTAAATGTTTCACCACTTACAATTATTTATCCATCTAGGTAGCGTTCAAGTTGGTGTGTAGTGGGGGACAAAAAGGAGGTTGAGAAATATACATTCCATAAGATGGTGTGTCAATTTTCTCTGGCTTTAGTGAAAACTGCTTGTAAGATAAAAGGCAAACTGTCAAATATTGCCAGCTGTTGAGGTTTTAGATTCTTCCCCGTTGCTGATTCAAAAAACACTCAGTAAATTTCGTTTCTTTACAAGATGTGGCCTAATAAATTAACAAAGTTGCTTTCAAAAAGAGCATTGTAGAAAATGAAAGTCTTGAACTAAACTTTGTACCTTTTCTGATTGGAAGCTTGGACCAGCTATTAGGACTTGTCTGCTGTTCCTGATTAACTCCAGGTCTGAACTTATTTATTTTGCAATAAAAAAAGATGTCCACACATGGACTTAATCAGGAATAGGTAATCCACTTTAAATTTACACCCTATTTTATTATGGGTTAATTTTCATGTGTTGACAAGCCCTGAGGCCAGTGGTCCCCAACCTTTTCAGTGTGGCGGGCGCCTGATGACTAGCCACCGAGGAGCGTGGTCGCCGGACAAGCAGCCACTGAAATGCCGCCGAGAAGCAGTGTCATCAAGAGGCGTTGCTGCTGAAATGCTGCCGAAAATCAGAGGCATTTCAGCAGCAGCGCTTCTTGACGTTGCCGCTTCTTGGTGGCTGCTTTTCTGGCGGCCAGTAGGCGGGCGCACATAGATTCCACAGCAGGCACCATGGCGCCTGCGGGCACCGCGTTGGGGACCCCTGTCTTAGGCCATCTCTACACTGCTGGGACTATAATGGCATAGCTGAGGCACTTGGTGTGGATTTTTCACACTCGTGAGCATTATACCCATGTTGACCTAAAATTTAAGTGTGGATCAGGCTGAAGTATAAGGAAGGCACAAAGTCCATTCCAAATATGTGTGTTTCAGTCATACCACCTCTGTGGTATGTGTAGTAGAGGGTGGGGAAAAAATAAACATAACCATAACAAACAAAAATAAGTGTCATGATTGTGACAGGAGAAAACATAACCTGCATCTCAATTTGATTGTTCCTAGAAATACACGTAGGGCAGCAGAAGTGTGGATGGATGAGTACAAAAATTTCTATTATGCAGCAGTGCCTTCAGCCAGAAACGTACCTTATGGCAAGTAAGTCCGATCTGGTGCTTCTTCCTATTCACTTATTCTGTTTGCCATTTGTAGTTCATGAGGGCAAAGGGGTGTTTATTTCTTTGAAATATATTTCTACTGATAAATGTCTCGCTTATTAAACGTCCTTAAAATTCATCAAATACAACTGCCAGAACTTGCTGGTTTTTTTGTTTCTCTCTAGTATTCAAAGCCGAATGGAACTGAGAAAGAGACTTAGCTGCAAACCTTTCAAGTGGTATCTTGAAAACGTCTATCCTGAGTTAAGGTGAGTCTCAAACAGCCTTCCTGTTTTCTGGCAGCATAGGTTCTTTCTTTACCTGGCTTGGCCAGAAACTTTACTACATCTCTCCTGCACAGGCATCTAGGATATTAGCTAGTTAAAACATGTCTCTTTCAGTTTTTGCTTACTACTTTATTCTGCTGTCATTTTCTTCACTCACCCATCCCCTTTCCTCTTGCCCCATATCCATATTGCAATTGCATCATGTGATTCAGTCACTGCCAAGAGGGCTGACTTTCTCCTCCAAAACTACTGTACTCCTGGCTACCTGCTTGCTGGAAATGCATCATTCTTCATCCTTCTCCACTCTCCTTCAAGCTGTTTGCTAAGCATGCCACATAGGTGAAGCTATGTGAGCAGCCTTAAACTAGGTGCAGTGCAAAACTTTTACTGCCAGTTTAGTGAGCAATCCTCCCATGTAGAGTTATGTTATAGGTTAACTGAGGTCTTCAGATGAAAACATTTAAGGTACTTTGGAGGCATTGGTCAGAGTCCAGGCATGAGAATACAATCTATCCGGTGGATTTCCATTCATCTCTTCTGTAGGATAGAAAAATCTTCAGAGCTGTATTTATTTACCAAACAAAAATTTTAAATGAATAAAACCACCATGCTCAATATCTACTAGCCCTACCTGTCAAACCTAAGGGTCTGTGAGTTAGTATCTGTCATATGGCTAATCTTATTTAATAACTGTAGACTAGTATGTGGCTTTTATACAGTAGCACATTTCTTGTTGTAGGAGTTCCAAAACACTTTGTTAGAATACAATGAAATAAATACTGGTAGTACAGTGACTTTTTTTTTTAGGCAAAAGCAGCAGCTAATATACCCTCAGTAAAAACTTTCACAGACCCATAAACATTAGAGCCTGTCTTATAAAGAGGGATAATAATTGTAAGGAGTCCAGTTACCCTTTTTTCTTTTCAAAAAGTGCCATGGGATATTCACTTTCCCTTAGAGTTGGGCAAAAATGATCTCTGATGTCTCATTTGAACAGATGTTCCTCTCCCTGCAACTCCCCACACCTGTACCTACCAGCGGATGTGCTTTAGGGTCTCTTGTTTTAGGATTTGCATGAATTTCATTTGAAACTTAACTAGAAATTTTAAGATTACCCATACCTTCCTGCACGCCCTCAAGCAGCTAATAAATTTGGCAGTTTGTAGCTGTCACCATCTTGAATTTTACCACAAGATGGCAATGCTAAATTTTAGTGGAAGGATCCTCAATGAAGGCTTGTCGGTAACTTACAACAAATACTATTCCCCAGGTGTCAGTAAATAACGCATTATTAACCTGTAATTCTTTACCATGTCAAACTTTTAAAATATTAGCTTTATTTATTTTGGCTATTAGCAGTTAATTATGGCTTAAACCTCATTTGTAAAGTCAGTGTCCAGACCCTCATTCTTTTCTAATAAATGGCTCTTTTTTAAAATGAACCTTCCTTAAAAGTTGGAGAGCTCAAGGGAGTGTTCAGATCCAGGTTAGATTTTACGCTAAGCTATTTGTTCAGTTGTGCCATAAACTCTCAACCTGTCTTTGCAAGGCTTTGGGGCCAAAATGTCAAGATTTCAGTTGCATCCAAACTAGAATAAAAATTTACAACCACTGCAGTTTTGAATCCAGCCTGGAATCAAAACCATAGGGGTGGGTTCTGTGCAGGAATTACTAGATGAGATTTTATGTCCTGTGTTATGTGGGTGGTCTTCTGGCCTTTGGGAAAAAAAAAATTAAAAAAAAAAATCTGACTACAAGTGGTGAGAACTGGGAAATCGCTATTTACTTTTTTTAAATAAATCATATGCATCTCAGTTTATCTGGGTAAGATGATCCTGCCTGAATGCATAGTTAACTCAAAGGAAGTTGCTGGGGTAACCCACCAGGAATGAAACAGTGACAAAAATAAGAGCCCTGGGGTAAACAGCTTCAAAGGAGTTAACAATGGCTGGACCATCAACAGGGAAGAAATTGTCTGGCTTCATCCAAACTAGAAAGGTTTACTCTCCCCAGGGCTAGAGCCTGGGATCTTGGGGGATCCTAAACCTCAAAGACTTTAGAAAAGGGAGGGAGTTTAGGTGAACTAGGGGAGACTGCGCAGGGTGTGTCAACGGAAAGTGGACCGTCTGGCAAACACACAAAGGAATGTAGTCTGCTTCTCCCTGCCAGAGATAGAATTATCAGGGCAGAAGGGTCTTGTATCTTAAACTTTCCTTGCCAGTTTTTATAAGCAATACCTGTGTGTAGGTCTTCTGTTGTTTTATCTTTTGATCTGTGTGCTTTGTACTTTTGAAGAATGAATAAATAATGCTTTGTTTTGAAGATGCAATTTCTGTGTCACTGCAAACTTATGTTGTCATGAGCTCCTGAAGGGAAACTCTTATAGGTGCCAAAAATGAGTTTGGGCTTCTGGTGTTAACATGGTTGGGAACCACTGGGGATTGCAAGTCAGAGACCCAATCCCAAAGTGGTTGGACTGCTTGCACTAAAGATGGACTAAGGGGACCGGGGTGCAGTTCATCCTCTAGCTCTGACAAGGATTTGGATTCAGGGTTCCAGTTTTGGCACATTCTGTAACATTAATACATATATATTCACAAATCTACATTAAAAATGTTAACACTGCAAAATCAAGTGCACAAAAATTAAGGAATTCCAGAGTTAAGTTTGCCTGTGCAACTTTAATGGAACCCTCTTACATTGTATACATTATGATAGTATTTAAGTGATCACACACTATATTTTCCCCAGGACATCTGCCTTATTCAGTGCTCAGAATGGAGCAGTGGGGTGGGTGTGAAGGGAGGCAGGAGCTTATCCCTCATCTAAAGAAGAGGACTGGAGGACACAGGGTTGACCTGAGTGCCTGGAGAAACTGGTAGAAAGCAGAGGCAGTAGGAGCAGGAGGTGGGAGGTGGAAGAAGTAGAAAAAGCAGGATAACCCAAGGCAGCCACCTCCCCACTCTATCTGTTATCCTGCCATCTGTCCCTGTTCCCCCATGTCCTTGTCCATTTCCATGTTTAAGCCCGACTCAAATGCAGAGGCTATCTTCTCCCCTTCCATGCTGACTGAGTGCCAGAAGTGTGAACATAGGGAACATAGGAGAAATATTCTGTGCTCCTGGTTCTGGTGCTCAGCAGCCCTGGGAAACAATTGAAGTAAAAGTCTTGCTCAGCGTTTTTTTTTAGCATGCTCAATGCAGATGGAATCTTTGGAACTCTTTGCTGCCAGTCCCTAAAAAGCCTGTACTGAATGTGTAATATTCTTGGGGCAGGGACTGTCTTTGGTCTCTATTTGTACAGCACCTAGTGTAACACCAACAGACCCTGGTTGTCGGTGGGCAGGATCTAACCCGGGGCCTCTGGAGCTTACTGCATGAGCCTCTACTGCATGAGCTCAAAGCCATATGGTTAGATTAATGAGTCTGCTCTATAGCCTTAGCTCTCTAAGTGGTCTCAGAGCCACCAGAGGGGACAGAACACCACACTCAGGAGGTGTGTGGGTTACACTTGCACCATGGGTGGCAGGTGGAGCCCCCCTTAGGGGAGGCTAGCCCCTGGCTCTGCCCTTTCTGCCTGCCTTCCCTTCCCCCCCGCCCACCAGCCAGAGCCCCAAGATCCCCGCCCCTGCTCCCGTGGCCAGGGCCACAAGTCCCCCCTCGGCCAGAGAGTTCAGAGAGCCCCGCCCAGAGGTGCCCCAATGTCGTATTCTTCCCCACCTGCCCTGGGCTGCCCCGGGCCAGCAGCAACCACGCCACCCCCTCCAGACCCCAAGCCGCTGCAGAGAAAAGCCTCACTCTCGTCCAAAGACGCATTTGATATGCCCCATGCAGATTCTGGGGCCATGGAGGAGGCGGTATTTGCTACTCTGCTTCCTGGGTCCATCAATCATCTCCCTGGAGTCCAGAGAGATGACTGATGTACCCAGGAAGCTGAGCAACAGGTGCCACCCCGGAACCTGCATGGGGCATAATAAAGCGCCTGGTCTATTATACCCGCCGCCCATGCCTAGCACAATAGAGGGTCTTGGTCCAGGATTGGGATTCCTAGGCACTATGGTAGTACAAATAATAAACCCTGATTTTCTGTGGTCTATAAAGTCACCAAATCTCAGTGAATTTTTCATGGGGACCACAAAAGGTAGCTGCTTAATGCCACAGAGACTGACAAATCTCAAGTCCCTGCTCCAAAGCATGGAGGCATTAGTTTCTCAAAGGAACAGTTGGATTTGTGAACATTGTGGGAAATATGCTGTTTTGTCAAACTTCGTTTTCAGAAATGGTAGAACTGTTTTTTACTGAAACTTAAAGAGAAAAATCAGCCTGAGGCAGAACTGCAGCATGCCAAATTTCTGCCTCACTGGTTAAAGTTTGACACGGTCATGAGCTACACAAAAGAGGGATTTATAATGGAAAGTGTTACGCAACCTTAACTATACACATTGCTGCCAGCCACACTTGTGATGTGACTCTCTAATGCTCATGTTCATTGTAGTTCTCCCAGTATATTTTACTCATATTCAATCTTTTAACCTACAAATCCACTGAAAACCTTTGACCGCTTAGTTAAGAGAGCAGGGTCTCTTGACCAAATAATTACTTGTAACTTCTTCAAAATGTTGTGGGGAGTGGAATATAGCTTGTGTACCAAAATAAAATCATTACTTGTTGCCAATTGCCTCTCATCTAGAAGGCTGTTAAGTAAAGGAAGGGCATCAAAGTTAAAGCAAGAGAGAAATGGAATTAAAACAGATGTTTCTTGTTTTATATTTAGGGTACCTGATCATCAAGATATAGCTTTTGGGGCTTTGCAGCAGGGTACCAATTGCCTCGACACTTTGGGCCATTTTGCAGATGGTGTTGTTGGAGTTTATGAATGTCATAATGCTGGGGGAAACCAGGTCTGTATGCTATTAAATTATTTTTTTAAAACCCATAGTCTTTTTGAAAAATACAGAATTTCAGGCAGGCAGGCAATGTGTACTAGTGTTGGGAAGGCTGAATCAACAAGGTTGGCTAAATCACTTGTCCCTCAAATAACTTCTTATTTTGAGTTTTAGAATCATAGAGGCCAGAGAAGGAAAATGGGGATCAGATAATCCACTCCACATCTCAATATTTTAAATTTTCACTCTTACTCTATAGCCCTATCCCATCCTCACCAAAAGTTGCATCTTTATGAAAACATGTTTCCTGTGGGACACGTCTACAAAAAAATAATAGTTTGGACTGAGAGTTTATATTGCCATATTCTGTAAACATCCCGAAGACAAGGGGGAAAAACAAATATTTTTTATATGGTGCTGTTCCCTTTCCCACTGGGGGGTTGCTGTGTGAGAAAAAAATCTTTCTTAAATCCCAGACATGTTCTTTCAGAAAGCATAGGCACCAAAAGTCACATCCAACTTATTTACAGAAAAGATGTTGTTTCAGTAAATCCTTTCCAATCTTTCTTTTAAAGACTAATTGCAGGTGTGTCAAAGCAGTAAACAAGAACTGAGTGGAAACATTAATTACTGCAAAGGATCTAATTATACAGTGGTGTCTTACAGGCACCATTAACAAACTACTTGCATATGCTTTTCCTCTAGTTTCCTGTGCTGGTTTTGTACACAAATGGTTTTCACATAGAACTCCAAATACAATTAAATTGACATTAACATTGTTAATAAATAATTAACAGTTAATAGTTAATTTTCTAATCAGTCAGTTTTCTACCACATTAAACTATTAATTTAAATTGCGGGAGGGTGGGGGGGGGGTGTCAAAATGAAAATCTTACCAGGATCACAGAACTAAAAAATATGAACAATTCCAGAAAAAGCATCGTATGAATCTGAATGCACTCCCACCATACCATCAGCTTTAGAGGCATCTTCAATTTCAGTCTCTTCTCCAGAGACGAGAGAGAAATTTTTCCAAGTGCCATTATATTTGATGACATTGTGTAGCTACAGCCAAAGAGCACACAGTACAACTCAGGAGGAGAGTTGAAAAAAAACTTCAAGCCTCCTTTGTACTTCCCTGATCCTGGGCCAGCTTTTTCCTGATTTCGTCTCAGCTTGAAGGGGATGGGATTGCTCAGGTTCCAGTACTCCAGAAAGAGTTTCTGTTAAATTAATAGACTAAATCTTGACTCTTGTTTAGACCCTGCATCTGGTATTTTGTTCAGTGAATGTTTTGAAAACTGTCTTGAGAATCTCCCAAGTGGGTACAGGGCAGAGGCTGACCACTGTGGCAAACTTGCCCTATACAGAATGAGCCTTGACACTACCTTCAAAAAGCCAGTCATTTAAGTATGAAAATATCTTTATTTGAGAGACGTGGCAACCATTGTTGTGTACTTGATAAATAACATTGGCACAGCAGAAAGGGCATAGCGCTAATACTGAGAGTGACTGTTGCCCACACACAAACTGATATATTTTCTGTCATCTGTGAGAAAATACTTATCCTTTAAGTGGAGAGCCCCAAGCTGGTCTTGAGAGGAAAGGGTAAATATTTGTGCTGTCAAGCGATTAAAAAAAATAATCGCGATTAATCATGCTGTTAATAATAGAATGCTATTTATATAAATATTTTTGAAAGTTTTCCACATTCTCAAATGTATTGATTTAATTTACAACACAGAATACAGAGTTTTATATTTTTATTATAAATATCTGCTCTGAACAGTTAGTTTTTATATACATGGGATTGGCTTCACCTACAACATTGAAAGGAATTGGCAAAGCACTATAGTTGCCCACATTCCATGAAGGGCTAGTGCAAGAATCCCCCTGAGAGTAGTGGCTTTACGATGTTGAGCCTGATGCTCCTGCCTTGCTTGCAGACAGGAGCACAGAACTAGGAGAGGTGATCTGCTATGATATGGAGCTTTGGAGAGCTAGTTTCAAGCTAATTCTTTTTTCTGCGTTTAAGCAACCCACTTGAAAAATCCTCTTTCAACCCAGTGCATTTGAAACTACCGGTATAGTATCCTGTCCATTCCTTTCTCCAGTTTGTTTGAAAAAGACTCTAATGGGCGAAATTGGATTTCAACTTGTTTTAGATGCTTTTGTGCTTGATTTTGAATAGCTAAAAGATAATTTTATTCAGCTATGACTAAGGCATGATTGAGTAAACAGAGGTCCCTTTGTGAGTAGACAGAACTCTGCGAGGTTTTAATTTTATGTTTACCACTCACTGGAAACACTGAGGCAATGCTGATAATTCTGAACATAGTCTTTTGAAGTATTAACTAATCTTGCTCAGGACTCACCTGAAAGCTTTTCTCGTGGCCCCTTGTGGGGTCTGAGAGGGTGGACTTTTTAGCAGGGATTTTCACTGACAACATAAAAGCTTCAAGATTTAACTTTGTTTTAAAGGGAAGTTTCTAGAAAAATAATACTTACTCCTTGTTATGTTGGTATACCAACGCTTTAACTTAATAATAGAGCAAGTGCAGAAATCCAAAAGTCTGCCTCTGTGGTTAAATGTAAGCTAGCAGCTGCCCATGAGCAGAGATGAGGGGTGACATTTTTAAAGGGGAGATAACAGAATTAACTTTTTATAAAGGGAAAGAGTATCAAACGTACAACTTTCTTGCCTCCGAGTGCTGCTTTCACGTTAGTGTTTTATCTGATCCAGTCCACATTGGGAAAGTATATGGGGAATCATGAGCATAGCTGTACATACATGCTGTATTAGGGTACAGGAGGATTCTCACCTGAATCTGGAGGGTGGATTCTGGTTTGTAATCTGTTAACCCACCCAATAGAATAAGATGTCTGATCTGAATTGGATAATTATCTTGATAGAATGGGGGGGTTACTCCCAGTATAGGATGGTGAAAGTGAGATGGTGAGCGCTGTACTCCATTTGGGAGGGCAACATACAAGAAGATGGGGACTTTGTGGTTTGATAGCTTGCAGACAAGTATGTAGAGTTTTGGTAAAGATATGGTATAGAGGAGGTGTTAATGTTGTAAAAATAGATGCAAAAGGGTGGATGGATTTAAGTGGGGTGCTTGGCCCCAAACCGATGGAGATGCAAGGGGCAGAGCTGAGGTTGGTGTTGGAATCCTAACTTCAAATGTATTGACTTTGGGGCAGTTAGGCTTTTAATCAAAAGTACTGCTGTGATTTTTGTCTGTAACCAGGGCTGGATTGGTCAGGTATGTGGTTGTATGGATTAATTGCACCTCTTCCAAGCTGCTATTTCGTGCTCAGAATCTCTTTTCATTTTTAAAAAGTCTTTAGCTCTTATGGTTGTGAAGAAAACCTCTAAAATATGAACCAAGGTGTGAACTGCTTTATACATCGCAGCAGAATCTACTCAGAGTGACAGCTCAGTTTGGCACCACGAGTGGGTAGAGTTTGAAAGAAATCCCTCCATATATTTCTGCCTATCAAGAATGAGCCACACTCAAGGAAGCCCACTGGGGCATCTGAGCTCAACCAAGGGAAACCAAGCCCAGTGGAGATCAGAAGAGCTGCAGGATTGTATTTTGAATATCTGTGTAATCTACTGTGAGAATTGCCTCATTCTGGCAATGTGGGGTTGGAGCCTGGAAGAATACTCCACTTGTTTTGCCTTCTCCTTTCTAACTGGCCCCCTGTCTGTCAGTGTCTGGTAATCTTCAAGGAATGATAGAAGACTTTTCAGTTTTAATCAGGCTTGTATTATTTAAGTAACAGCTATGCAAAGGAAAGTTTTATATGCAGACAATAGGGGAAAGATTTTACTGAGTCACGCATTGGACTGATTTGAGTACTTAATTGTAAAGCATCTAGAACAGTGGTTTTCAAACTTTTTTTCTGGTGACCCAGTTGAAGAAAATTGTTGATGCCTGCAACCCAGTGGAGCTGGGGATGCGGGGTTTGGGGTGCAGGAGGGGGCTCTGGGTTTGGGAGGGTGCAGGTTCTGGAGTGGGGATGAGAGGTTTGGGGTGCAGGAAGGGGCCGGGCAGCACCGCTGGTGGGACCTTTAATGGCCCGGTCGGCAGTGCTGACTAGAGTCATCGCAACCCACTGCCTTACATTCTGTGACCCAATACTGGATCACAACCTGCTGTTTGAAACCACTAATCTAGAATGCGAAGGCTGTCAGGCAGTGCAAGCCTACAAAATTGTTTTGCTTTAGCTTTCCAAAGGGAATACATTCTGAGCCTTGGGACGCAACTATTGACGAGGAATATCCTTGTTTCTCTCCAGTTGTGATGTTATGCCACCATAGTTTCTCTGGAGCTTCTACCTCTGTGGACACTGCATGTGTGAATTAAAAAGTGCCTAGCTTTTGTTAGCATAGTCCTGTTAGAAAGTGGACTATGGTAACGTAGGCTTAGGTACCTTTTAATTTGCCAGCAGCATGCACTCGGGGAAGTTAGATTGCAGCACTTTGGGCTCTGCAGTTCACATCTACATAGTACATGCTGAGGCACTGTGCAGAGTTAGAGTTCATTGGAGCCCTCCTGAAACATAACTAGAGTCAGAAAATTAGTGAAAATTTAAAACTAAAAATCTAGTGACAAGCTTTACCAGCTAGCTGGTACTGCTTATTTCCATTAACCAGCAAATGTGGCTCTCACAGAGGGTGCCCATTTCAATCATTTTAATGTTTTTAGAAATTCACATGAGAGTGTTACAATACTGGTTCCATTACATAATATTAAATCAAAGTCCTAACAAATAACCATTATTTTTACTTTGCTCTTAAACAATGGCAGTTAATCATATAAGGATTGGAGGGAAATACCCAGCAAAAAGTCATGTTTCAGTTACCTGAAACTACACATTTAAAAAATACTTAGAGTATTTTGTTTGTTCTAAACTGAAAGTTTACAGTCTGAATTTTAGGTAGATTCGTAGTTCACAAAGGGATCATGGGGAGTTAACAATGTTCTTGTGCAGTCATATGATTTCCTTTACACCTATGATGTGTAATTTCCATGTCCTTAGCTGATGAATTGCTAGCAGCTGTTTACTAAATCTTTATGTTGGTAATAGTTTGTAATCGGATAAATTCTGATTATTTTTTGTGCGTATTCTCATGAGGAAATTGACTGAGTCATTCTTAATCCAGTGGAGTTGCAAGAGAGAGTGCATGCCAAATGTGCAGTTAAATCAGAAGATAAATCAAATGAAAAATTTGATGATCTAATTAGCTAATCTCTTCCAGTCATGTGTGTTGCTTGCAAAATAGTTGTTAATGTTATGGCTAATAAATTCAGTCCTGTGCAACTAGATCTCATAGCTCAGAATCCTCCTCAGGCACCAAGAGCAGACTTTATTCTTTAAAAGGCCTGATTAAGAAGCGAATTGAAGGTGAAGAGGTGGCTTTCAGCGGTAGAGGGAATTAGCCTGGGAGGAAGAGGGAAACCAGAGAATGGGGAGTGATCAGGAGCTGTGACAAGGATCCCAGAGGGGCTACACTGAGGTTACTCAGTTAGGGAAAACCGCAAAGAATGCGGCAGATAATCCTCGAAGCTGGTGGATATTCCAATACTTAGATTTACCAAACCAGCACAAAATAGCTTCTATACCTCACTGGTTACCCAGAAGCCAACAACACAGTTCCCTTATAGCAACCCACCCTTGGACTTCCTCCCACACATCCAAGTAAAATATGATGAGGATTACTAAAAATCTTATTCATCATATTCTACCAATCCCAAAGGGTCAGACACGTTACCTCCCAAGTTAGCGAATATTTCAGAACTTACCCAAATACAGGCTTACAGCCAATTCTTATTAACGAAACTAAAATTTATTAAAGAAAAGAGAGAGTGAGTATTGGTTAAAAGATCAGTATACATACGGACATGAGTACAGTTCTGAGATCAGTTTCATAGTAGAGATGGTGAGCTTTGTAATTGCAAAGACTTCTTTCAGAAGTAGTCCATAGTCTATAGTCCAATGTTCAGATCCAGGGTGATCCGGGGGGACTGGAGATCTCAGTCTTACGACTCAAGCTTCCCCACATAAAGCATCAAGCAGATCTGAGATGACAGGATCAGGTCCCAAGAGTTTTTATACAGTTTGAGATAAATGGCTTAATGGATAAATTACCTTAATGTCATTCTCTAACAATACAGGTTTGCATTTCAAAATTCTAGTCCATCTAACATGGAATGGCCCTAATTACCATTTACATACTTTTCTAACCTGTCTCTAAAGGTTGAATCGGGTAGATTAGCCTGCGAGCTGCATAACCCTTTTTGGCCATGTGTCTATATGTCTCTAAAGTTTTGAGATAAACGGCTTAATGGATAAATTACCTTATGTTAATCCAGGTAGTTAATTTCCAGTGATGTTTAGGAAAGAGGTAACTTCAAAAGCCTGTTGTTCACCCAGGACTGTAGGTTTTTGGAGTAACCTCTTTCCTAAACATCACTGGAAATTAACTGCCTGGATTAACATAAGGTAATTTATCCATTAAGCCGTTTATCTCAAACTTTAAAGAGACATATAGACCAGTGGTTTTCAAATCGTGGGTTGCAACCCAGAACTGCACCACCGCCTGGGCTGTTAAGTCCTGTCGGCGTGCTGCTCAGCTAAGGCAGGCTAGTCCCTACCTGTTACTTTACATACAACAATAGTTTAGTTATATATTATAGACTTATAGAAAGAGACCTTCTAAAAACGTTAAAATGTATTACTGGCACGCGGAACCTTAAATTAGAGTGACTAAATGAAGACTCAGCACATCACTTCTGAAAGGCTGCCGACCCCTGGTGTATGCAGTGTTTTGAGCCCAGGCGGGCAGTTTTGCGTTGGCGGGGCCCATGCTAGCATTCTAAAAATAGCTGCATAGATGACTCTCTGAAGATGAGGCTCATGCTTTGAAGCCTCGGGAGACAGAGGTGCAAGATGCAGTTTCACAGTAAATTAGTCCTCAGCTACATTGGGGTTCTAGAGGACCATGTTTCAATATGGTTCTAGCTAAAATGGGCTCTGAATCCGACCAGTCACAACAGAAGGTTGTCAGTTTGGAATATTAGTTTACACTTCTTTTAAAACTGTGTGTTGAAAAAGCACTGTTCAAACACTTGGTGCTTTAAATCCAAAGTGGGGCTCTTGGTTACAGAAAGTCCCTTCTGAGCCTTTTCACAGGAGTCTAACATAGGCCAACTGAGCATGTTTGTATATGTGTTTGCATGTTTCTATGTTCACAAATATATATTTCATTTTATTTCCTTGTGTTCCAGGAATGGGCCTTAACTAAGGACAAGTCAGTGAAACATATGGATTTGTGCCTTACTGTTGTGGACCGAGCACCTAGTTCACTAATAAAACTCCAGGGCTGCAGAGAAAATGACAGTAGACAGGTGAGTACATAATGTGTATAACTCACTGTGCAAGCAGTTCTACTGGAAAATCAAAAATCTCCGTGTGTGTGCGCACACATGCATACTTAACCTGCTGAGGTTCTTGGCAGAGAGCAAACCAATAGTTTGCTCTCTGCCCCACATGTGTGTATATCAGGATGCAGATGACTCTCACTGCCAGCAGAACAGTTGGGAAGTGCAGTAGAAATGGTGAGGCCATGCTTGTGTGTTGAGCACTTCACCCATTTGTGTGGCCGCAGAGAGGCATTGATGATAACTTGATTTGAGATGGATGTGAAACTTAGAAAGGAGTCCAGTGGAAAAGAGACAGTATTAGTGGAACTAGCATATGGAGGCTAAATTTTCCCCACTAAAGTATATGGAGGTTAGATATTTAGAAAAAGGCTGTCAAAATCTCTTGGTAGCTTACTAAAAGTGACCCCTCTCAGAAGGTCTCTTGGTGGTAGTGGTAAAGCAAACATACATTTGTTTTAATAATCAAGGCAATGTGCCCATAAGAATCTAAATGCTGGCAAACTAGGTAAACCTAAAACACTGGAACAACACGATCATAAAAAGGAAACAGTCTTGAGTCTTTAACTGAGGAAAGATAAAGATACATGCAGGGATATGTAATGGCAGACTGTTTCAGAGACCACGGCCTCTAGATGGAGAAAATAGTGTGTAATTGTAAATTTAGGAATCCAGAATTTAGTTGAGCCTTCATTTACCCTTAATTTACCCCTTACCCTATGAACCCTGCATAGGTTGAGGTTGAATAGTTGATGCTGAGGCTTTTTTTTATTGTCTTTTTTATTTTTTTTTTTGATTATATTAGTACTTAAAGTGCATTATGGAATATGAGTGGAAAGCTACAGTAACACTGCACCATAAACCTTTTCCCCCTCCTCTCCTCCTCCACCAAATAATTCATCTGACAAATACCTACAAAGGTCTTTTTTTCTTTTTTGCTTTTGTGCTCTTCTTCCTCTCCCCATCTAAAACCCATGAGAAATGCACTAAATCTGTCCATATGAGGTAATCTGTCCATAAGTGTAACTTTTTTTTTTTTTGCAGTCAGTCAGTCAGTATATTTTTTTTTTTTTTTTTTTTCACTGATGCCTGTTGTCTGTCTGTCTCTCTTTTATTTCAACAAGAAGAATGTTAAGTGCTCACAGCACTTGTGTAATCTAGAGACTTTTTTTATTTACATTGCAAGTGCATATTTTTCTTGTGTTCCTAAGTGAGACTATCATATGGTAATGTAATAGAATGTAAAGGAAGACTAACCAATAATTGTCAACATATATTACAGCTTAGATGCTAGTATAATAGTAAACTGTCCAATGGAAATATAATAAGAAATGCAAGGAGCAGAGATCAGTAAGGGATGAGGTGTGCATTTCGCAGTTGTGTCCATGTAATCTTAATATACAAAGCTGTCTTCCTCAAACTTGCCTTATCAGTAGGTCATCCCAGCAGCGGTGGTGTGTACTGCATGGGTCTGTGCTATCAAACCTATTTCCAGAGACAGATCCATAATATATTTTTGAAGCCCGTATTTCAGCGAAGCCTGAACATGTGACAGTCTGTCTCTCTGACAAGAATAGAGCTCGATTCCCTCTCCCCTTCAGACCTCAGCAACCAAGAACTGACATGTCTGCTGCTACTGATGTACATGTCTTACATATCATTTAAAAGGAAAATATTAGAAGGAAAAGCCTTTCTGGAGCTAGGGAGAAGGCAAAAAATGAAGGAAGACATAGGACCGCACTTTAGGGAGCCTGGTGCTCTCCCAAACAAATTGCATTATTAAGCAGCACAGTTATTTTGTCTTCCAGTTGCATGCACAAGTAAAATCACATTTGCAGAGTCATCTCAGCAGCAAATCCCTTTCATATAGTCATAGAGAAGTCTGCTCTGCAAAGCCATGTTTTTTTCTTTCCTCTGAGCCTCTGTGCTTTTGTGCTCAGGGAGCAACTATTCTGCAAATACTTCATGACTGGGAGTTTGCTTTCTGTGAGATACTATTTAGTGCAGATGTGGGCAAACTACGGCCTGCGGGCCACATACAGCCTGCAGGACTGTCCTGCCTGGTCCCTGAGCTCCCAGCCAGGGAGCCTAGTCCCCAGCCCCTCCCCCGCTGTCCCTCTGGCCCGTTGCGCCCTCTGGGCAGTGTGGGAAGCGCAGCTGGCTCTGGCCGGGCATTGCAGCTGTGAGCTCCTGCTGCTGGTATGGGGGCAGGGAGCACTGGGGTTGGGTAAGGGAGCGGGGGATCCTGAAGGGCAGTCAGGGAAGAGGGGGTGGTTGGATGGGGTGGAGGTTCTGGGCGGGGGGAGCAGTCTGGGGATGCAAAACAGGAAGTGTTGGGAGTGGGTCCCAGGGGGCCTGTCAGGCAGTGAGGATGTGGATGGGGTGGGAGGGCAGGTCAGGGGACAAGGAGCAGGGGGTTTGGATAAGGGGGTGGGATCTGGGGGCAAGTAGGGGTGGAGGGTCCTGGGAGGAGGTGGTCAGGGGATGAGGAGCAGAGGGCGGTTGGATAGGGGGTGGGAGTCTGGGCAGGGGTGTGGATAGGGGTCTGGGCAGTCGGGACAGGGAGCAGAAGGTTGGATGGTGGGCAGGGGTCTCGGGAGAGGGCAGTCAGAGGACAAGGAGGAAGGGGGGTTGGATGGGTCGGAGGTTCTAAGGGGGGCAGTTGGGGGCAGGAAGTGGGAGAGGGCAGATAGGGGGCAGGGGCCAGGCTGTTTGGGGAGGCACAGCCTTCCCTACCTGGCCCTCCATACAGTTGCGCAACCCCGATGAGGCCCTTGGGCCAAAAAGTTTGCCTACCCCTAATTTAGTGAGAATGGTTGTATCCCAGTTAACAAACTTAATGGATTCATTTTACAAAATATGTTTGGGTCAGAACTTCAGGTATCTCCCTTCCCTCTGTCAGCCCAACCCCCTCAGTCTTCTCATCCAGGAGAGGAGACCACTTCTGCTTATCCCAGAGTCTCTGCACAGTTGCCAATATTTACGAAAATTTGGCAAAGGTTACTTCTTTGAATAGGCTGAGAGCTGCTAGGTCCCCATCTGTCAGAGGGTTTGTGGGCATTCTAGTTACAGTATTTACCAACATTATTGTCACAAACTCCACCCTTAAAGGCAGGACAAGTATTATCTCTATTTTAACAGATAGGGAAACCAAGGAAGAGAGTTCTTGAAAAGAGTCACAGTGGGAAATTGTCAGCTAGAAATAGAATACAAGAGTCCCTTTTTCTTAGTCCCATACTTTGTCAATCAGACAACAATCCTCAGCATTGCCCTGGACAATGCTGCTTTTAACAGCCACAAATTAATTAGGTGGGCTCTATGGCCATGGTTGCACAACCTCTGAAAGACTGCCTTGGGGATCAGTTCTTGTGATTTACAATTTTAAAACATTGGGGGTGGAGGCGGGGAGCTGAAGTTAGTGCTGACATTTCTATGTCTCGCAGGTTGAGGGGACCACAGCTGCAGGCTTTGCAGGCCTCTAACCTGGCACTGCATTGGGATTGTATGTATTTGAGGAGAGAGCTGGACAAAATGACTCGGTGTAACCTCCATTTCTAGTGCAAAGTATTAGCTGGATTAATGGTTGTGTTAGCATGGCTTGTGATAGTTTGGCAAGTCATAAAGGACAGTATCTAAACTATTATCTCAGTATTCAGAATTACCACAAACAGAGGCCGGGGAGGGATTTGAGGATGGAGAACTAGGAAGGCAGAACATGAAACACATTTTTATGCACACTTGGATAGCTCATTACTTTATTTTTTTTCCAGAAATGGGAGCAAATTGAGAGCAACTCTAAACTGAGGCATGTTGGCAGTAATCTGTGTCTAGACAGCCGAAACGCCAAAAATGGCGGTCTTACCGTTGAGGTCTGCAATCCTTCTCTGTCGCAACAGTGGAAATTCACACTTAATCTACAGCAGTAGAAGGGCTTACACACAACGCCATCTTGTTTCCTAGACATTGGGCAAAGTTTTGATTGATATATTTCTTAAACTTTCCACGGAACTTATATACCTCAGTATTCCATCTTCGTCTGAAAGTAGGAGAGAACAAAGCTGAACACAAGGGAACCAAGGGGATGTGGAACACTGCAATTATCTCACTGAACGTAGTGTAGCAAAGTTCCCTTCTGGTGTAAAGACTTCTCAGTTCCTGTCTGACTTCAGTTTAGTACTTGCACAGCAGATGATTAACATCCCTAGAAACAATTGATGTACAGTAGAAAATGGATCTTAACACACAGAAGGAGGGAGGGGAATGGGGCGGGGGGAGGGAGACGGGGGAAAATAAACTGCTAGGAGAAATTGAAATCTCCATTTACATAGAAATCATCATTTGTGGTTTCCAGAAGCTGAAGTGTCATTTTGAAGGTTTTTTTCCATGTGTAATTGGTATATTTGAATATGAACTTTTCTATGATGGACTCTAAATATATATATTATACATATATATAATATATGTATTTTATCATTATTCCCAACTGTTTATCAATTTTCTTCATCTTGTAATTATCAACCAAGTGATTAACATACTTAAACCAGAAAGTGGATTGGACTGTTGAGAGAACAAAACTGTGTGAAGGCGTGTCATGTCGATGCTAACACTGGATGCTTTTGCTTTGCAAACTGGACCTACTTCTTAGCACTTGACTATTTGCGGAGATTATGGAACTCAAGAGGAGGAAGAGGAAACAGCAGAACAAACTGATGGATCTGCACACATCATTGCTTGGATTGTCTCTTCTGACTGGGAATTCACTACGTGTGCCCTGGGTATCTGTAAACTTGTACTTGATATTTATGTTGAACATTTCTCTAGTACTTGGTCTTTAAAATACTTTTTTCTTTTATTAAAAAAAAATTATATAAGCAGTGCAGCTCTTTCACAGGTGCAGCCATTGGGGTTCAGCAGAGTTTGGTTTTTTTAGCAGGACAATAGATCAGCTTAACTTCTTTGTCAAAATGAATCGGGATAAGACCGAATAGTAGCATCACTGTGTACAGATAGCACAAGATGATCATAAGTTTTAATCTGCAAGGATCAGCAGCTACATGGTATCTCAGAGTTGCACTTGTTTAATCTATAAACCTGCTATAGGGGATCCTTTTTTTTTTTTTTAATTCCTCCAAACAGAATTTTTGAAACTGATCCAGGCTCTACTCTGGGTACCAGCAGATGCCAAGTGGTGTTTTTAACCTTAGAATAAATGGAATTTACAGCTTCAGCCCAATTGACATCATTTTTGTATTAAAGCAATGCTGTCAAAGTTAACTTGACCCCAACATTTACCTACTCGCTTATGTTTGCCTAGACTATATGATTTGTTAAAAGCTCACTGAAGCATTTGTTTTTTTTTTAAAAAAAAAAAAGGAAAGAATCGGTGCTGGCAATAATAAACACTGCATTGATAACTTGGAGATGAGCGATGTAAAATCTAGTTTGGTAAGATAATGGATCTCAAACAGCCTAAGGGCTGATTTGAAAGAGAGATTTAGAAATATTGTTACTAAACCATACGACGACAGTGGTCTTTCCCTTTTTCTGAGTCTCGGGGAGCAGAGTATGTCATGAGCTGCACTTTCCTTTCTGGATGCATTTAGTACAGTAAGTGGAATCTCTCCAGGCAAAATGGTTTTTACTTTGCAGTGACAGACATTGAAATAAGAGGCCCATAAATGTGTCTGATGTCTGAGTTGGAGTTGCATAACATGCATTTGTGGATCTACACCGGTGTCTTTTGGGTGTACCAGGAATACTTAGGGAAGAGATTGAATCAGCGCTTCTCCCTTCTGTCCAACTCTCCTACAAATACATGAAGAGGAGGAATCTCTCTCGTCTTCCCCCACCCTTCAATCCTTTTATCTCCTCCAGTAAAAACTCTGGGCATTTGCCTGTTTCAAGGTGGCATGCAGTGGATAAACAACTTGTTTTCAGCCTTCAGTTTCTCCGCATCCACACCCTTTGAGGGTATGTCTATGCTACAGGCACAACAGAAGCCAGACACTTGCTATAGCAATGTAAGGGGTTTTTCTGTCACTGTAGCAAATCTGCTTTAGAGGGAGTTAACTTGGTCCACAGAAAAATTGATCCATTGACCTAGCAGTGTCTATACTGGGGCTTACGTCAGCTTAACTCGGTCTCTGTGGTCAGTTTTTCACACCCCCAAGCAATGTAGCTAGGTCAACCTAACTTTCACGTGTATATTAGGCCTAAACTAGCTGAGTTTGCAGAGGGATGTGATTCAGTCATGGTGGGGATTGCTGCTACTCTTGAGAATAAACGTTGAATTCTTGAAGACTGATCTCAGCAGCACATTCATTTATGGTCTAATTGTTCTGAGAGAAGAGAATTTAAAAGGTGCACTAAATTCATACTATGCTGCATTTCCCTGTATGACTTGGAGCTTAGCAAATGGACAAGCCACTGCTAACTGAAATCAGGAGCGAGTCTGGATACGGTTGACTGTTCTGATTTCTACCTCTAAGCAGGATCACTAGTAAAAAGTCTTAATTTTTATAAATTCCGCCCCTTCACCCTTCTTGATTGCAAACCAAGTCTTTAAATGTCATCCTACATATTGTGAAATAGAAATATATCTTTAAACTCCTATGGAAGCTATGCAGATGCGTCTTAATATAGGAGCTGTACAATAGACAGCATCACTGTATGTGTCATGGGCGCAGAACAGAAAAGAGATTGTGTCCTTTTGTTAGATATGTTTACATGACTGTGTGCCAAAGTTATTTACTGTGATTTAATTATTTTTAAAGTATCAGGATTATTATGAGCCCCTTTTTAAGAAAGGTAAAATTCCTAAGAACCCCTGAATCAAATTGTGATGGAGTCTTCTCTGAAAGATCTTTTCTTATAGTCTTCAAAGCAAAAATGATGGTACATGTGAGCTTGTTTTGCAAATTTTCAAAATATAGTTTGGAAATTGTCTTTTCAGTTGGTTTAAAAAAAATCTGCTGTACAGAGCTTGTACTTTGTTCATTTTATAGATGGAAACCATCCTTGAAAACTTTAACTTAAATAAAGAAAATTACTTTATAGATAAGATTATGATTGATGCTATAATTATTTGGTTTCATGCACCCAGAATCTGGCAGCTGTTTCCAAATGTTTTGATCCATTTGACTGTTTCATGAGTCTTTTTAAAAAATAAAAATAAAAAAAATTGGTTTTTACAGGTTGCCTTCACAGGAGAAAAGTTGTGTAAGTGAGTTTAAATGTTAACCTGTAGGAAACTCTTATCGAGAATTGTATTTTCCTCTTGAGGACCAGCCAGTTCCCTGGCTCTCTGTGGTCTCTAAGGAGTGCTGTTGTGGGCAAGAAAGTCTTTTACTGCTGAGAATTTCAGGAGGATCAGGGTCCTGCTTCATTCCTCCAACATACCTGGTTTCCCTGATTCTTCCCTCAGTATGGAAAAGCTCAAGGGAGAGGCAGCCTTGCTGGTAGCAACAGCTCAGGCCAGCAGGGAGGAACAGCATCTGGCAACACTGGCAGCAGAGATTAGGTGGGGAAAAAGAGGCTCTCTAATGAGGGAATAATGGTGGTGGGGATAATTCACTTAGGGTAAGACTTTCAACAGTGCTTAGTGTTGGTCTAGCTCCGCTCGGGAATCATGCCAGTGCTGTGCCCCTCAGAATACCCTAACCCCCAAGGCATCACACTGAGAACTTCCTGGACAAAATCCAGAGTGAACTGGAGAACACCCTTGCTGTGCATTGACCAGTCAGCACTGCTAATCAGAGTTCCCAGGGCCAGTCTTGGGCAGGGCATGCTCCTGCCCACACTGACATCAATAGCAAAACTCCCATTGTCCTTCACGGGCCCTTAGTTTGCTGGAGGGAAAATATAAACACAGCCATGTGGTCCCTGAGGAGATGGGCACCTAACCTATCCAGCCCTGCTAGGTGATTGTGGGGCTACACCAGAATTTAAGCACTGCCAACATCTTAACCACCCCTACCTCTGAGACATAAATCATTATCCCTCTGTGTAATGGAATCCTGTAATATCAGTGGGTAAAAACAGACCTTTATAGAAGACATTACTGAGCTATATTCATGTTTGGGTGGAATCAAATAAGCCTGTCAAATGACAGTAAACAAAAGCGACACTTTTCTTTTTCATTTAGAAGTTACATTAAAACATAGGGATTAAATGAGCCAAACATCCAACAAACCCGCACATTCCATTTGAAAAAGTTGCAATTTTTCTACATTTTCAAACTGTATGCTAAGAGTGGCCATGTCCACTTTTATATATATATATAAATCACATTTAATATACACTGCCAAGCAGAATTGTATCCCATACTGCTTGGCATGAAAATGTAATTAAGTAACCTGTGTAGTATTTAATACAAATGTATCCCCCCTATACATCAAACTCAGTCTTCCCCCAAATAATCTACGTAGTTCATTCCATCTATGCTGATTTTTGAAAATCTTGACTACCAATAAATGTAACTATTATAAATGAAATATTAATTTAGATCTGATTAATCTAACAATTCTGTATTCCAAAATATGCATTTGAGACTCTCGATTCATTTTCAGTGCTGAATACAAATGTCTGAATAATAGAAAAGCAGTTAATGGAAATCTTTTTATTGAAAGTAAGGCTGTCAAGCAATTAAAAAAATTAATCATGGATTAATCAGCCATGGATTAATCATTGCATGATTAAACAATAGAATACCATTTATTTAAATATTTTGACGTTTTCTACATTTTCTACAACATCAAACTTTAGAGCTTACAAGTCCACTCAGTCCTATTTCTTGTTCACCCAATTGCTCAAACAAACAGCTTTGTTTACATTTGCAGAAGATAATGCTGCCTGCTTCTTGTTTATAATGTCACCTGACAGTGAGAACAGGCATTTGCATGGCACTGTTGTAGCCAGTGCTGCAAGATATTTACATGATAGATGCACTACAGATTATGTCCCTTGATGCTTCAACCACCATTCCAGAGGACATGCATCCATGCTGATGACAGATTCTGCTAGATAACGATCCAAAGCAGTGTGGACCGATGCATGTTTATTTTCATCGTCTGAATCAGATGCCACCCGCAGAAGGTTGATTTTCTTTTTCGGTGGTTCAGGTTCTGTAGTTTCTGCATCGGGGTGTTGCTCTTTTAAAACTTCTGAAAGCATGCTCCACACCTCGTCCCTCTCAGATTTTGGACGCCATTTCAGATTCTTAAATCTTGGGTGGAGTGCTGTAGCTATCTTCAGAAATTTCATATTGGTATCTTCTTTGCAGTTTGTCAAATTTTCAGTGAAAGTATTCTTAAAATGAACATGTGCTGGGTCATTATCCAAGACTGCTAGAACATGAAATATATGCAGAATGAGGGTAAAACAGCAGGAGACATACAATTCTACCCAAGGAGTTCAGTCACAAATTTAATAAAGGTATTTTTTTTAACAAGCATCATCAGCATAGAAGCATGTCCTCTGGAACTATGGCCAAAGCATGAAGAGGCATATGAATCTTTAGTGCATCTGGCACGTAAATATCTTGCAATGCCAGCTACAAAAGTGTCATATGAACACCTGTTCTCACTTTCAGGTGACAGACAAAAGAAGCAGGCAGCATTACCTCCCATAAATGTAAACAACCTTGTTTCTCTTAGCGATTGGCTGAACAAGAAGTAGGACTGAGTGGACTTGTAGGCTCTAAAGTTTTACATTTTGTTTTTGAGTGCAGTTATGTAACAAAAAAACTACCTTTATAAGTTGCACTTTCACAATAAAGAGATTGCACTTCAGTAGCTGTATGAGGTGAATTAAAAAATGCTACTACTTTTGTTTATCATTTTGGTGGAAACAGAATTTGATTTTCGCACATTAGTACAGGCTGAGAATAACAGCTCTTACCTTCCTACCTACTCTGGTCTAATGTAACACCCCCCCCACACACACACACCCTGTGCTTCCTATGGGCACTGAACTGAGAAAATAGGACTTGATATACTGAATACCCACAGCTGCCACATGATTGGATTAAACCTTGTCAAATGAGGAGTCCTCTCCTAGTTTAACAACAACTCCAGTCAGCCAAGCCACACTTATATGGGCAAGTCTGTGTTTCTTCTGTAGCTGCAACACAGTGTTGCTGCTGAGTTGGCCACATCTCAAGTTACCCCCACGTAGCAGTCCGGTCAGCTCAGGCATATGCAAAGGGAGCCATGGACTGCAGCGCTCCACTGACCCTGGGCCAGTCTGCTCCAGAACAGTCTCCACAGAGCAACTTAGAGCAGCCTAAGGGCTGCCTGTGACTCCAAGGGGCTGTTCTGGCAGCTGGGGTTGCTATAGTACCTTTCCCAGCTCCCTGTGCATTGGCTGCAGGAAGTGGGGAGGAGCCACAGCAGCTCAGTACCCCCTACGCAAGAGATGTTTGGGGGTGGGTTAAGCCATCA
Organism: Mauremys reevesii; assembly: GCF_016161935.1. Classification (NCBI taxonomy): domain Eukaryota; kingdom Metazoa; phylum Chordata; order Testudines; family Geoemydidae; genus Mauremys; species Mauremys reevesii. The sequence goes on from NC_052625.1 coordinate 82,458,345, forward strand.
TTAGGGCAGTGGAGGACTTAGCCCCTTGTGTCTGCTGCTGTGGAAAGTATGGCTGAGGGGCCCATTCTCCTCTCTGGCCCACGTATGCCACTGTGGTGGTGGTGTACAGCCTACAGGGGCCATTTAAAGTGCTTTTTAAGCCCATCTAACTCTCTTTCAAGGGGGCTGATTTGTGAGTCCTGAACACTTGGGGTTGGCAATGCTCTTGTTCTGTGGCAGCCCGCAGGAAGCTGCTGTAAATTAGAGCTTGGGGGCAGGGCCGGGCAAATGGGGCAATTTGCCCCGAGCGCCGCAGGGGCCCCCATGAGAATGGCTGAGGCTGCCTCCCCCGCCCCACCCAACTCCATGTCCGCCCCCCCTCCCGGAGCCACAGCGCTTCAGCGTGGCTCTGGCGGGGCCCCTGAGCTCTGCCCCGCTCAGAGCCGTGTGGTAAGAGGGCGGGGCTGCGAGCTCCAGTGGGGCCTGAGCTTCCTCTGCTCGGCGTGGAGCTCGCAGCCCCGCCCTCTTACCACGCGGCTCTGAGCGGGGCAGGGCTCAGGGGCCCCCCGCCGGAGACACGCTGCACCACTGTCGAGGGAAGGTCCTGGATGCGCTGAGGCTCCGGGTGAGGGGCGGGGGCCGGGGGTAAGAGGCCGGGACCAGAGGGGCTGGCTAAGGGGCAGGGAGGGGGCAGAGGTTGGGGGGTCGGTCAGGGGACAGGGAATGGGGTTGGATTGTGGGCGTTCCAGGGTCTGTCAGGACTCAGCGGGGTGGATAGGGATCGGGGCAGTCAGGGGACAGGGAGTGGGGTGTGGTCTCAGGATGGTGGTGGGGGAGGGTGTCTCTGGGGGACGGTGAGGGGACAAGGAGCAGGATGGGTTGGGGATTCTGAGGGGGGGCAGGCCGTTGGAGGGCAGGAAGTGGATGGGGGTCGGATAGGGGACAGGGCCAGGCTGTTTGGGAGGCACAGCCTTCCCTACCCTAAAGCTCATTCAGCAGAAGAGCTAAGCTGTTAGCTGTTCCATTAGGGCTACCATCCCTTTCACATCTCAAATACCAAATTATAGTCTATATTTAATTTCAGTGCCATAGGGAGATTCATGTCAGGGGAGGGTAGCTTCATTTAAAATTAGCCACTGGAGAAGGGATCACATGAGAAGAGCAATATCCTTCCCAACCCTACCAAGGGAGACCTCCCCCTCCCCTACATTTCCTGAGGCTCCAGAGGGGTTAATTCAGTGGTTCTCAAACTTTTATACTGGTGATCCCTGTCACATAGCAAACCTCTGAGTGTGACACCCCCCTTATAAATTAAAAACACTTTTTTTATATATTTAATACTATTATAAATGCTGGAGGCAAAGCGGGGTTTGAGGTGGAGGCTGACAGCTCACCACCCCCAGTAATAACCTCGTGACCCCCTGAGGGGTCCTTACCCCCAGTTTGAGAACCCCTGGGTTAATTTAATTTTAACACCCTGTGTCCATTCACATGCATGTGCTATGTTGAGCATTTCAGTTTTCACAACATAGTCTTATCCCAGATTCTGGAACAAGCTCAAATGCTGTTCGTGGAGTATGTACATAGTCTATACTAAAGACAAACCCACAGTAACCGTCTCCAGTTTGTGAGGGATCCCATGGAGCCAGTCTCTAGGAAACAGATAAATGCATGGAGGTTAAGTCCATTAATGGCTATTAGCCAGGATGGGTAAGGAATGGTGTCCCTAGCCTCTGTTTGTCAGAGGGTGGAGATGGATGGCAGGAAAGAGATCACTTGATCATTACCTGTTAGGTTTACTCCCTCTGGGGCACTTGGCATTGGCCATTGTTGGTAGACAGGATACTGGGCTGGATGGACCTTTGGTTTGACCCAGTATGGCTGTTCTTATGTTCTAACCTAAATGAACCCAATGTTATGGAGACAGATATGAGTCAAGGAAGCCAGCAGAGTATCAGAAACCTGGAAAAATCTCTGCCTGGATGGGCTCAGGCGTTTGATCACAAGCTGAGGTGGTTCAAAAGTTTTGGATTTTTTTTAAGCAGAATTTTTTTATTGTTTCTTTAAACAAACACAGCAAGCAGCAAATATTTGGCCACACACTTCTGAAACCCCAAACCATATTCAGGTTTTGGCAGACTAATTTCAGCTTTTCAATTAAAAAAAACCACAACAAATTTTGAAGGAAAGCAGACATTGTCCGTGATTTTTTTCTGCTTTTTAAGAACCCCTAGTTTTCGAACCAGAAAAAGTTTTGACGGAAAATATTTGTCCAACCCTTTTAATGAGCTTTAGTGCCTTTTAGCACTATCTGATGCTGAGAGCCAGTGATACCTTGTGAAGAAGTTTTCTCGAAACTGGGTTAGTGCCGAGATGCAGAAGGTTTATTTTTCCCAGGGCCGCCCATGGGGGGGGAGCAAGTGGGGCAATTTGTGCTGGGCCCCACAGGGGCCCCCACGAGAATATAGTATTGCAATCTTTTTTATGGAAGGGGCCCCCAAAATTGTTTTGCCCCAGGCCCCCTGAATCCTCTGGGCGGCCCTGCTCGGGGGACACATTGATCCCTTCAGCAGCATAAAATCTGGGTGGCACAGATGTGGCACAATACTACCTCTGCCTGCCCGCCCTGCTGGGCTGTGTTCTGTGCTGCCCCTCCCTGAGCACAGAATCCATCCCATCTAAACCTGACACTGGGGGCCAGGCAGCACGGGCAGAACCATCCTGTTTGGCCTGGAAAACACCCCCCATTCCGTATAAAAGGCATTTCCTTGTTTTGAATGCAGAAAGGTGGCTTTGTGCCCACCTACTAGAAGTAAAGCCGTGCGATGACTCTACTCTGTTGCCGGAGGGGCTGCATTCCTATTAACAAGATAATGCCGCAAATCCATGCCCAGTTGTTTGAATCACGACATGTAAGCTCCTAGGACAGCAGCAGCAAGAAATAAAAATCCAATTCACCAATGCTTTTCATTATCCAAGTAACACGGGGTTAAGCTTCTCACACAATAAAATGCTGCAGATGCTGTAGTTAAAGGGACTCAACAATTGAAAAAAAATCACATTTCCATCTGAAAATGGTGCACCTGATATGAATTTAAGTAACCCCCTAAGGTTATCAGGAGAGAGACAGATTTGCCAAATATTTATTTTTCCCTCTCTGTTTTCCAGTTTGTTCCCATTCTGGACTTGAGAGGCCTTTGGGGCTTGTCAGCTTCACTGATTTCTGGATGGGTAGTTGCATCACGCACCTGCACTGTTCTGAAAGGCGCTCACAGCCACACTGCAAAAGGGTGTTTCTCAAGAGCAGCAGCAAAGCTGACTTTTGTAGAGATTGCTCAGTGCACAAGAAAAACACTTTACTTACAGTACTGCAGGCTGAGAACCTGCTGCTTTCTTTAGCTACATAAACAGAGGGGGGGAGAAACACAGAGTAATCAAACGGAAGTAAGGGAGAAGTGGAGCATAGATCTAACCCATAATACTCTGAGTAACCAGTTAACCCCTTGATGACCACTTAACTACACTCACCTCCTTAATTTACAGCCTGGATGTAGTCTTTTAAATCAGGGGTCTGGGGACCATGAGCAGGTTTTGGTGGGGGAGGCACCAAGCAGGACCATCATTAGACTCACTGGGGCCCAGGGCAGAAAGCCAAAGCCCAAGCCCCATGGCATGGGGCTGCAGTCTGGGGCCCTAAGCCCCACCCCCTGGGCTGAAGCTGAAGCCTGAGCAATGTAGCTTTGCAAGGGCTTCTGTGGCCCTGGGCAATTGCCCTACTTGCTACCCCCTAACACTGGCTCTGGCTTTTATATACAGAAAGCCAGTTATTGTAGCACAGGTGGGCTGTGGAGTTTTTATAGTGGGGGTGGCTCAGAAAGAAAAAGGTTGAAAACCTCTGTTTTAAATAGCCAAGGTCTCTTCTCTCTCACAGGGTCGCACCTTTCACTGACAGCCAGAGACTGACTTCCTCCACCTCTGCTTAACAGATTCGGCCTTGGTTCCCAGATCACTGGAACTGGGAACTTTTTCTTTTGGCTTTTATATTTTACAGCAACAAGCACAGAACTGACCACGTGGATGGGTTCCCTGGTGTAGGTTTGCAGGGTCACTCTTGCATTCACTAGTGGGCTCAGTCCTGCTTGGCACTGCTAATATGTATATTCATTGACTGCAGTAGGTGAAGCCCCTAAATCTACTTCCATATATACTGGCTGTTTAACTCTACCATTACTTCATAAGGTCCCACTTTCTTCCCTTTTAGACAGTACATAGTGTGCACCTCTTCCTCTCTGTCTTCCTCCACCACAAGATAAAATGCCACCTGCTTTCTTTGTTTGCCTCTGGTCTTTTGGGGTCTGCCCTCAGGGACTTGAGATGCAGTTTGATAGTTGCCTTTGCATTTGCTGGCTAAGCATTCAACCTTGAGGCATTAATGACACTGGGCCATTTTAAATTTACAAACTGATGCAAAATGAGCTCCTCCACTGTGGAAACCCTCTCAGGAGCCTGAGTCCCTTCCAAGCCATGATAGATTTTGTTTATTGAGTTAGTTTGATTATCCCTGTATTCCAAGTGCAAATCTTATAAGTTTTTCACTGCTGCTTCTGTTGTTTTGGCTAATTCTACAGCTTTGGGCCAGGTTAAGTTCTCACTACCAGCAATTGTCTTTGTGGTGTTACTAATAAGAGAATTCAAACAAATCCATCCTGCCACATAGACCCTAGGACATTTCCAAATGAACAATATTCTGTTCATCTTGCTGACTCTGCCACATGCACAGCTACACTTTCACCTTTCCCCCTCATTCTAGTATGAAACGTGAAATGTTTCACAGCAATATCTGTTTTTGGTGTGCTGTGCTTGTGATGAGGTGTTCACCCACAGCTGAACTGAAGGGAGGCTAAGATGGGCCAATTAACTGCATAGGCTGCACCTGGAGGGGAGCTAGGGCTCAATAATGCTTAATTAAGGATGAAGCTCACCTGGGCTGGCACAGGCAGAGCTTCTGTCAGGCTAGGAACAGAAAGGGGCTACAGGGGGAAAGCGTTTGCAGTGACTTCCCGTACAGGAGGGAGGTTTGTTAGAGATTACAGGGCCTGCCAAGAAGCTAAAGGGAGAAATAGCCACAGGGAGTAGAGGAAGCTCAGCTGGGTAGTAAACCCAGAGGCTTGAAAGAGGAAGCTGCAGAAAGCCAGGGGAAGTAGCAACCAGGGCTGGGTGCAAGTAGACCATAGGTCTGTAGTCTCAAACCTGGGGTAGAGGGCAGAGCTGGGTTTCCCCTACTAGCCCTGGGAAGTGATACAGCCTTGGCCATAAAACACAGGCCTGCCTGGAACAGCAGCTTGTCCAGAGAGACCTTGATAGACCCCTGGAAGGGGAGAACTAAAGTGACATGGGCTGAGTCACAAAGATCATGCAGAGTCCTGGAGGGTGCGATTGAGACAACAGGTGACTGCGGAAGGGGCTTCTAATTGTGGGCTAATTCCCAGATGGGCTGCTAGAAGGCATGCAAGTGGTGAGTAGTGAACCCCGTTACCTTGCTTGGTTAAGATCTTTTGCAGGTTTTCTGAACTTCTGTCTCCTGGTTTCTGAGGCTGGAACAAACTCCTTAAGAGGGAAGAAGTTTTACTGCCATAGGCACTGAGGAATATTGTTTTCTGTTTGTCCTTATCTGTCATCTGACTTATAAGGGAATGGTGGCCCAATCTTTCAGTGTATTGCTGTTAATCCTCATTGGCTGATTAAATGTCTTGGTAAGAATGGCAGTTTTGGGGAAAACTTTTTTCTTCCTCACCACATTTGTCAGGGGACCACTCTGTGAACAAGAAACACTTCATCTACAGTTCTGCAGGCTGGGAACAGGCTGCTTTATTCAACTACATAACGAGCTGAGAGAGGGAAAAGGCATACTTGCTAAAGCGGCAGTAAAGGAGGAGTGGAGTATGGCTGTCACCTATCATACTTGGCATAACCCAGTTAACCCCATGAGGTTCACTTTCCTACATGGGGCTGAAGGCTCAGCAGGCAGGTGTGTGCAGACCTCAAAAGCAAAAGAGGATGGCTGGACCTGAGTCTGTTTGGTGTTACTCATAGGCCCTTGCTTGGGTGGAGTATGGCCTTGGGCCTCTCCCTCATGTTCACAGATTGCAGCTAGACAGCTGTGCCTGGAGGTAGGGCAAGCGACCCCCTTCTCAAAAGATAAGGTAATGGCTGCTGAGTGGACAAGCTCCCTTCAATGTGGATTTGTGATCTTGCAGTCAGTAGACACATAGGTGCTGACTCTGTGGGTGCTCTGCTCCTGGAGCACCCACGGGGAAAAGCTCCCCTCCCTCCTATCTCCTCTTCTGCCTCCTCCCCTGAGCACGCCACGTCCCTGCTCCTCTGCCTACCTCCCAGCGCTTCCCACCAGCTACTGCCAGACAGTGGTTTGGCTGCTCCGGGTGGTAGGGGGAGAGCAGGAACATGGCATGTTCAGAGGAGGAGGTGGGGCTGAGGTGGGGATTTGGGGAAGGAGTTGGAATAGGGGCAGGGAGGGGGCGGAGTTGTGGTGGGGCTGGGGGCAGAGGAGGGTTGAGCACCCACTGGCGGGAGCAGAAGTCAGCGCCTATGAGTAGACATACTGGTTCCAGGCAATATTGCTCAGGTGCACTTCCTTCCCCTTCCCCCAGAGCAAATCTGGCTCTAAGTGCCACAACTGAGCCCTAAATTCAAAGGCTCAAATCTGTCAGCCTAAACATCCTGTGCACTCATGATCCCCAGCCTCACTCGCAGGAGCTGCCAGAGGAACCAATTCTGCAGCCAAGGCCTTTGTACTTAGAGAGCTCAGCTGCTGATCTGGGGTGGAGGTCATTTCAGGACGCAACAACAGAAACATTTAGCACTGGCCGGGGTCTAACAATACGAGTGGCAGCTTCTCCGCTCTCATAATTAGATCCCATTGGACCATTCAAGTCTTTGGACAGAGTGCCTCTGCTTGTCTGTCACCTATCAGATCAGAGAAGGCAGAAGCATACTGTGCAGCGTAAATGCTACTTTTAAAATTGGTCTAGTGCACAAAAGCTTGAAATTGGCTACAGTCATCCCAATTAAAAGAGAATCCTCATAAATATTGATGACTTATTAAAGCCGTCTGGCTGCTGTTTACTTTATCAACCTCAGCCAATGTTGTGAATATAGATATTCAGCAACTTGTATGACAGCCACCCGAAATATATATTTCAGAAGCATTGTAATAGCTTCTCCAGCACTGCGTGGAATTGAGCCAACTCCTGGTTAAAGCTATGATGATCTTCTGGTTAAACTAACTGGTTATATTTTACTGTACTGACTTGATTGTTAGACTTGATTTGCAGCATTAATACTAATGATTGCTCAGTTTTGCTGCAGGCTGTAGATTGTTACGGGGCAGATGTAAGGGGCAGAGCATGGTTAGCAAACATGCCGCATGGGGTCCAACAGAGTGAGGTAGAACATCCAGGCCATCAAAGACAGACTGATTTTTTTGCTCAATGTATGTCCTTGCTACTCCTGTGTTCAGCAACAGTTTCATCTTCTAGTCCAGGGGTTCTCCCAACATAATTTTCAGTGGCCTCAGAGTGTGGCTACCAACTCTTGCTGATGGCCGCTCTGAGAATTTTTCCTAAAATACTTAATTAACTTTAAGAAAAACAAGTAAATATGCACATGTATATGTGTCCATATTGTAATTTATGTAGGGGTTTTTTTTTCAGACTCAATAACAATAATGTACAGTTGTCTCTATTCTTTACTGGACCCAGACAGAATAGAAACAAAAATAAGGTGCTTTGCATGTTTTGATTTTTTTTTTAAGACTTGCTAGCTAGTAAGTCTGCTACTGTGAAAAGTGATATTTGTATATTTGTTAATATCACTGTTCACAGCAGACTTACTCATCCCCAGCAAGCTGGAGGACAAATTCCTCCCTGGATGAGGAGGTGGGTAAGGGGGCAGGGGTCTGGAGGAGGCAGTGGGAGTTGAAGTGATGGCAGGGGGAGAGTCCAGGGATGGCGCCCAAAACCCTGTGGCTGGGGAACAGAGCCTGCCACCGCATGGCCAGATCCTGCTGCCCACCACCCCAGGGCAGAAGCCTGAAGCTGGAGCCCCACTGTCCCTGGGAAAGTGGGGAACTCACACTGGTTGCCTGTTCCTAAGATGTTTGTGGCTCCGGAAGGGGGTAGGAACCAGCCCCAGGGGAGGAGTCACTGCTTTGCTAACACCCCTCCCACCCCCAATTACAGCCCAAGAGGCTGTGGCTGCAAGAAAAGCCCCTGGTGACAGCATTTGAGAAACGCTGTTCTAGGCATTCAATTATACTGTGAATATTTGCTGTCCTTGCCTCACTGGCTTCCATTTGAACTGCCCAGCTAATCTTGCAGCGTGCCTTTAGATAGAAAGGTCTCCTTTCATCAACTACATCGATCCTGTCAACTTCATGGGCGTGAAGTACATCATCAACTTCCTCTTCCCTTTGTGAAACTGTACAGTTTGAAGATGAGGATAACTGTTAGATTAACCATTAGTTTTTCCTATCAATGATTAGTCTGCAAAATATATTAATATTTCCTGAAAAGTTGTGAAGAAAAGGCCAGTCTGGATCTGAAGGTTGTCTTCAGCAGCATGAAGCCAAGCTACATTAATTTGATGTGCTGGGCAATGGATGTATGGTACCTATGTTTTGCATCCCTTGCCTGAAAGATATTTTCTAATTTTTGCTTGCAGTCCTCCATGAGCTCTGATCATAACGCTGGCCTCTTCATATCCCTGTCCAGATACGTATTTGGGTTCTAATCCATACTTGCTAACTGGTCACACAAGGATGTGGCATCTGCCTCACTCATTGTCAACAAAGTTTACACCATGCTTTTATATATCTACTTTTCCTTCAATGTGATCAATATTAAAACAAAGCAAAGCAAAATGCCTATTTGATCAACATGACTAATATCCATGACTGCATCTGCAATCACAGGTGCTGACTTTTTTTTTTTTTTTTTTTGGTTGCTGGTGGATGCTCCTCTCGGCCTCCTTCCTCCCCTCCCCATGTGAGTTGTGGGTGGAGCAGGGGTGGTACCTTGGGGGAAGAGGCTGAGTGGGGGTGGGGCCTCAGGGCAGAGCAGTGGGTTCAGGAAGAGGCTGAGTGAGGATGGGGCTTTGGGGCAGGGAGAAGCGTGGGGCCATGGTCCGGGCGCCAGAGCCCACAAAGACTAATCTGGCCTTTTGGGTGCTGAGCACCCTTTTTTGTGGGTGTTTGAGCCCCAGAGCACTCAGTCAGTGCTGATGTCTGCAATAACAGTAAAAAAAAATTAGCTTCTTTGCAGCTATTAAGTGCCTCCTGCTTTCTGATGCTAAAAGACTTAAATTCATCATTAATTGTCTTGCTCAAGTATTTCATTCCCTTGGTGTCACTGATTTGTTTGCCAGAATTGTCTTATGTCTGTCAAGTAGCTCAATGGTACTCAAGCATATACCACAACTGTTGCTCTCCAGCCCTTCATGGTGGCCTTGGAAGGGGGAGACCTAATCTAGCTGAAGTTTTGACTGCATCAATCCTTTTTTTTTTTTTTTCTTTTTTTTAAGTGCTTCTTGCTGATACAATGACCCTTCACGAACCGTAGAGCTTCCATATGTGACTGCACATGCTGGTTGTTCTGCCGACAAACAGACATTGACTAGCATATTTTTCCAAACACTGTTAACCATTTTGATTTTTGAATTTCTCTATCCCTGAACAACCAACAAATATGATAGTATGGATAATCTGAAAGACAGGAGCACACTAGCTGCTTGACATGCAAATCTTCGCACGGTACATTTTTCGTTCTGTAAAATGAAGATGAGAAAAACAGCTGCTTGTAGGAAAAAATGGAAGCTCTCCATTTGGCATATCTCTTTCAGTGGGCTGGCAGGGGACCAATCTGTATAAGCATGGAATCCTAGAAAAGTAGGGACCTTGAGAGTCCTGCCGCACTACAGGGCAACCCAAATATTATCCAGGCTGTCCCTGACAGGTGTCTGTCTAACCTGTTAAAAAACCCTCCAGTGATGGAGATTTCATGACCTCCCTAGGCAGTTTGTTCCAGTGCTTAACTACCTTTTGCAGAGAGGATGCTTTTCCTCATGTCCAGCCTAAATCTCTCTTGCTGTGTTTTAAGCTCATTACTATTTCTCCCATCCTCCGTGATAAAGGAGAGCAATTTATCACCCTTTTTATAACAAGCTTTTACGTACATGAAGACTGTTATCATGTCTCCCCCGCCCCCCAAAGTCTTCTCCTCTCCAGACTAAACAAACCCAATTTTTTTCCAGTTTTTCTCATGGATTGTGTTTTCTAGGCCAGCAGTTCTCAGCTGAGGGTCTGCATCCCCCTGGGAGGCCATGAGCCTTTTAGGGGGGCTGCGAAGCACCGGAGCTCTCCATGGGGCAGAAGCTGGGGGCTGCAGAGCAGCATCCCAGAGCCCCAAGCCCTGGTGCTCTCTGCAGGGCAGAAGCCCTGAGACAAGGGGTGGAATTTGGTAGTCATGGGGGGGCATTATCTCCCCCTAAAATGCAGTACCTTACCCAGAGCCAGGCAGTCCTGGGGGCAGCTCTACACCCCCACCTCCTTCTCTCCCCCTGCCCTTGAGGCCCTGGCAAGGTTGAAGGCAGGAAGCAGGAGCTGGGCAGTGTGGGGCAGCTGCTGCTCTGGCTGGTGCCATGGAGCGGGCAGGCACAGTGTTCCCCCATCTCCTGCTGCTGCCGGTGCTCAGGATTGCAGCTGTCCCTCAGCTCTCAGCCCCCTCTGACTGTTCATGCAGCTGGTAAGAGCTGCCTAGACTGGCAGAGCCCTCAGGGAGCAGTGGCTGCACAGGGGTCCCAGCACGCAGCCCCTAGCTACCCCCTTTTCCTGCACCCTGAGCTACCCCCTGCCCGCACACAGCCCCTAGCTACCCGCTCCCTGAGCTACCCCCCTTCTTGCACACAGCCCCTTTGTTCACATGCTAGCCCCATCACTGACCTCTTATGTCAATATATGCACTTGTGGGAGGCCACAGTTGAGCCCTGAATTCTAGAGGGGCCAGGAGTAGGAGAAACACAGGGCTCTCTAGCAATTTTCTGTAGCCAGTGAGAGCAATAGCACTCTGGGACAGGGAAACCAACCTTCCTAGCTGGCCCAGACACACACACACAACCAATTCTGGACAAGTGGTGAGGTAAATTGGATGGTGGGGTTATTAATGGTAAGGTAGGGAGGATTGCTGGAAGAATGGAATGGTAAGGAAGGATTTGGAGGGGTAGGTAGGTGTGTTTGGAGGAGAAGTTCAGGATGCTGCCCCAGACTGAGCAGGCAGCATGAGAAGGTTGAAAGCAAAGAGTAAGGATGAAGGGACCAGTAAGGCAAAAGACTGCAAAGAACAAATGGAGGAGATGTCATGGTGGGAAATTTGACCAGAGATTGGGCGTGCGGAACAAGTTATGTAGGGCCAGTCTGGATATGCACGTATCAGTTGGAAGACTCTAGATTGACTTCTGCCCAGATCATTCAGATTATCACTTTATTTTATTTCTGTAGTTTTTTAAGGCAAAGCAAAGCCTAATGCTCACAGCTAGCGTGGTGACTAGCTGGATGTGCATTTAGCATGTCTGGATACATTTTTTAAATTTTCTTATGTTTCCCTCAGCGTGTGCATGCCTGGCATTGGGCAATGTGTTCTGCCAGGGGTTTACAATAGTGACTTGTTTGATTTTCCACTAATGACCTCAAAGCTATGGACCCTTGGAGCTCCTCAGCAAGCCCTGTAGCTTGGGTGTGTGCAGCCTGCCACTTACCATGTTTGCTATGCAAACAAGCAAGATGTTGCCTGGTTGAAATGGAGGCAGAAACATTGCTGCTCATAAAGGATTTCATGCTGCTTGTCTCATCAGGGCAAAGGTGGGTGTGGCAGTTGTCTAAGCACAGGCCACCATGAGCCATCAGCCCTCTAAAGAGGAGGTGTAACAAAGACTCCACACAGGCCTGGGCATCCAGTGAGTTATATATCCAGAGTCAGAGACATCCCAGAGGCCTGGTCTTAGAGCTAATGGGCTGCTGATGCCTTCTCACCCTCTCCTTTTCATTTCTACCAAAATGTAAGAGCTGCAGGAATGATGCAAAGCAGCCGAACAGGAAAGTGAATGCTTACTCTTCACTCCATTCTCTGGGGAGACTGTCTCCATTCCCAACTGTAATGTCTCCGAGAAGCCCAGGCAACAAGTCGGAAACAGAAGAAAACTCCTGGGTGGAATGGCACAGGTGAAAGTGTTCCTGGCAAAGTGCCTCCTGGTTTGCTGACAGGGGTTCCTGTGCTTCACCCAGATGACCCAGAATCCACTCTCAGTATGAGAGTCAACAGTCTGAAATTGCCAGCCACCCCCAAATTCTGCCAGTGCTTCTGTTGTGGATCTGCAGTGCCCCTTGGGGTTGGAATACATGCTTCTCCTAAGCAGAGATTATCATGTCATAATTTTCATGATCCAAACATGGCTGCTAGAAGCCTTAAAGAGGCCTGATTTTTAGAAAGTGTTGAGCACCTGCAGTCTGAAAGAAAAATGTCTTTTTAAAATATCTCAAGTTGGTCCCCTCAAAACTGAGGCACCTGCAGTCATGATTCACCTTTTGAAAATCATGGCCTCAAATCTTACTTCATGTGTAACTTCAATTCACAACTAAATCCCCATCTCCAAAGATGGTCAGCCTAGTTCATCATACTTGGTCGTCCATGTCTTCTGCCTTTCATCCCAGCCATATGATTTTAAACAACGCATAGCTCTCGTAATTTGTCATTACTTGTATCGATCCATATTCCCAAGGTATGGCCCTGTTGAACAACATGGAATGGAAGCCAGGACTACCAGCCAGGAAATCTTGATACTCCCTTCTGGTTTCTCCAACAATTAAACTGTGAAATCTTGGGCAAATAATTTAGGCCCAGTTCCTCAAAGGTATTTAGGCTCCTAACTAAATCAGTGGAAATTAGGAACCTAAATACCTTTTGAGGATCTGGACCTCGCTTTCACATTTCTAATCTGTACAAATGAAGATAAGATTTTCCTGCCTAACAGGGGTCTTATGAGGCTTGAATCATTAATGTATGTCGTGCTGTGAGAACCTAGGATGAAAGGTGATTTAGAAGGGTCGAAATCTTAATATTTAGGGATATTTTCTCTGCAGTATCTGTGCTTTGACATCTCCCCCCACTCCTGACCCTCTCTAGATGTGAAAGTAGAAGAGGATCAAGTTGGAAAGTAATGCAAACGGGAATCTTAAATTTAGTTTAATCAAAATGTTAAATTGTGGAAATTAATTGAAAATTCTCTCAAGGTAAATTTCATGGGAGATTGAGTTAATGCAGACCCCTGGTCTGATATAAGTAGATGCCATTGTTTAAATGACAGTGCTGAGGTTGTGCATGCATCTGCATTTCAGTGTTAATCAAATTCTGGACTCCATAATTTCCCAAATTAAATTCCTCACTATATTCAATTAGCATTTTAAAGATTATTTGTGTTGCTGCTTCCATCTCTGATGACGCAGAATACTACATGCGTCTTTGGCTGATGTCACTGGCAAAAGGTATGTGGGGAACAGGAGAGGGAAGCATTATGGCTGCTTGGAGAGTTCTCAGATCATGATGGCAAAATGTAAGCAAGAGAATTCTGGAGAAATGCTTCCTGTTCCTAGAACTGCTCAAATATGTGAGATAATAGCAACCAAAGAAGAAAATGGCTATGCTACCACTGCAGCTAATGGCTGTTCCCCTCTAGCACACTAAATGGCCCTACAATTTCCTACTCCAAAATGTGAGTTCTGTCTCAGGCATCCATTGTAAAAGCCACCGTGTGCGGTGCAGCCAGAAGGCACTAGGTGTTAAAGGAGGAACAAGGTTGAGTGAACAGACCCACACTGTCTCCTTCAGACCTCAGAGACATGTCCCTTGCCATCATAACAGCTAGTTAGAAGTGTTAATCTAATGACCTGTATGTTGACATGAATCCTGTGACCAGGAGGTGTTTGGCTGATATCAAAGCATAGGCCTCTGACTCCTCCGTAGCCCAACAATTTAGGGGTGCTGAGTCAGTAACCTCTGAGGTTTTCTCTCAGCATGTTAAAGGTGTGGTGTAGGGCTGGTTGAAAAAACTGTTTTTTTGAAGGAAATTGGGCTTCTGACTAAACACATTTTCATGAAAAGCATCTAACTTCTGTAGAAAACGTTGACTTTTTGTTTTTGCTATTAAAATACCTAAAAAACAAACACTTTTTTTTGATGCAGCAATGCTGCCATGGTGCCTCATGGGATTTGTAGTTTAGGTGTCTCATGGCATCGTTCTTCTCTATGGGGCATGTTCCCCTGCTGGACTACATCCCTCATGAAGTGTCTTTACCAGGAGCTTCCATAATTCACCATGGTGGCTCAGCAAGAGGAGAAACTTTTATTGCATCATGGGGAAAAATAGTCTAGCCAGAGAGCCTGTCCTATAGAGAATGGGGGCATGAGGCACCACGATGGCATTTCCTAATTGAAATTTTCAGTTCTCAGCTAGAAGTTTTTGCTGTTCACCAGCCCCCTCTCCCCCCGGCAAATGCCCTGAGAAGTCAAATTTATGTGGAAAACTTTGTTGAAAATTAAACTTTTCCAATTTTTTTGTTGAATTTTCCTAAGGGGTGTGTGTGTGCGTGTAGAATTCTGACCAGCTTTACTGCTCAGCTAGTGACCTCACAGAGAGGCATGAACCTTCACATCAGCCCAACAAGGGAGAGGTGGGAAGCTAGCGACATTACATAATCTTTGAGGGATGAATCACAGCCTGTTGCTGTACTTTGTATGGGACAAACCTTCTGTACAGTAGTAAGGCAATCAGAAAATCGTCCTTCATGGGTTAGAATTCCGTATAGATGTAGGAGCTCGGGATTTGGCCCTTGTCCACAGCCTAATCTCCATGGATTTTTCTTCCTGAGTTGTCTCCTGCACTGGGGGATAAGCAGGGTTTCCACTCTTTGTGGGACGATGTGTGGAGCTGGCCTGCACATCCTGTGGATCCCGGGCAATGGGATACTTGGGCTGTCTGTATGGAAGCTCTGTGCCCCTGGTGCTTCCTTACTCTCAGCTTTCTGGTACCCAAAGCCATGCTGACACAGGGCTCGTGCAATCAGTGGTTGCCCTTGGTGCTCCTCTTAAAGGGAAGTCCCAGTAGCTGGTGTTCAATGATAATACTGATGGGCTAGTATTTTTCAATGGAAAAAAATCTGTGGGGGCAGTGAGGAGGCAATGTGAGACCCTCTGTTCACTTGTTTCCTTCTCAGGTCCTTTGATGTCAGCGAAGGTCCTTGAGACGGCTGGAAAATGATGCTGTGGAGACAGCTAAGTCCCCTTCCCATGGAGGAGAGGTGTGATCTGTGTGTAGGCCTCTAGGGAATGATTAGGCCCTCTGTTACTCAGCTCTTTCTCAGGTAAAGATCCCATGGAGTTCAGTGAGCTTTGCCTGAGCAAAGACTGAATAAGGATGTCAGGCTTTGGGTCATAATCATTTTTAAGTGAGAGCCTGGAGTACGGCTAGTGGGATTCTGTTGATCCCCGTTCAAATAGGAGACAGGAAATGCTACCAACTGTTCTCTTTTTCCCCCCCCCTTCCCTGCCCCCCCATTAAAGAATGAGGCACAAAGAGGCAGCCAGTAATATTTTGACTGTATTTCAAAGTTGCTGATTGTAAACAAACTTAGTTGAAGAAATAAAATCACATGACAAGATTTCAGTGATACTATAAATCCATTTTGTTGTTGTTGTTGCCACACTTCACATTTTGGAACTCAGAATTTAGCTCATGGTGTACAAAATTTGTAAAAACTTATTGCAAGCGTGCCTTTGTGTAGAACAAAAACCATTGTCACAAAAATAGTTTCCCGCCACACCGAGAAATGCAGCTGTGGGCCTTACCATGCATAGGGGCCACACACACGTTGTCTGAACGATGTGTCTATTATAAAATTGCTCCAAGAAGTTTCCAACCAAAGAGAACAAACTATGCTGTACGTTTAATCAACGGTCTTTACAGTGTCAATAGAACTCCATTGTTGGGAAGAAAATGGAAGTTTGCAACTAAAATGCAATCGTTTGTGAGCACAGCCTGACAACAGTGGTGTATCAATTGCACCTACAGAACTATGGACTATCCTTGTGTTCTGTACAGTCACTTCATTTGATGGAATGTAAGTTGCACAGGGGAAAAAACCCATACCAATAAGGAATTATAGCTTGTAGGACTCCCTTGAAGAATCTCTATTGTTCCCATTAGTACAATGTTGTTACTCTTAACTCTCCTCTTCAAACTATCCTAAGACACTCAGTGGTGATGTGATTTTGAGACCTATGGCCACTCTGCCTTTCTAGTCCAAACAGAGGCATAGAGTGCCACCCCTGCTGGCTTCACTATAGCTAGAGCAGCTGGATGCCTGGCTGTGTCAAAGATATGAAATGCTAGCTTTTATATTTAAATATGGGAGTGATAAGGGGGTTGGGAAACGGTGACAACATAAAACAGAAGGGCAGGTAGTGGAGCTGAACAGCTGGGATCTCTCTGCACTCCCAGCCTCTAATCCTGTCATCTGATCTCTTCCAAATGCAGCAATGTGCTGCTTGTCTTACTTTTCACATCACTATTTCTGGATTCTATTGATGATTTCCCCATACAGGGAGCCAGATTCATCCCAGATGTAACTCCATCATTGACATCAGTAGCCGTACAACAGGTGATGAATTGGGCCTAACGCTTTGTGCGCCTTTTTTTTTTGTAATAGCAAACATTTCCTCTCACTCTACTAATGTATTTTTACTTGTGTATTTCCCCCTACCAGATTCAAAGTTAGCTGGTAAATTGGAGAGTATGACCCAAGAATAACTAAACCAAGTTGTAAAATTAATTCCAACTGAATAATCAAGTCACCTGCAACTTGTTTACCATCAAGTAAGTAACTTCCCTCAGTGTTGTGGTGAGGTGTGAGCTCTTCATTAGTCACTTTTGCACATACTTGGACACAGATTTCATTGGAGGGCAATACCACAAAGTTACTTTGACAGCAAGTGGGTTGGGATTTGGGATAGAGGACCCTAGTGTGACTGGGCTCCAACTTGACTGTCTTGAGGCTTTTTGCTCTTTTACTTGGAGACCAGTAAACACAGTACAAAATGCTCTGTGTAGAACTACTTGTCCAGGAGGAGTCCGAACACTCTCCCATGTGGAGACAGATGCAGCAGAAATGTTGAACCTCTGAGCCCCCTTTCCTTACTCAAGAGTTAGATCGTTACAGGGTCTTGGAATACTCTCTGTTCTTCATCTGCCCATGGTCTCTCACTGGGCTCGTCTGTCCCTCTGTCCTTGTAGGACTGAGTGTGGCTCCTAGAGCACCTGCCATGGCCAGGACATGACATGGGTTTGAGTGTCACTAGGCGTCTTTCCACCACCCACTAGTCAAGGAAGCTTGGAACCCCAACACTGATCTCTCGTTTCCTTGTTCCCTTCACCGGTTTCCATGTCCCCCTTTAGACCAGCAAGCTCCAGGAGTTAGATTTCTTACCTCTACAATCAGGTTGTCCATCCCAATCCCATACTTCTTACCAAAGGGCCATGTTCACAGTAACACTAAATGAGTACTTCTGCAGAGTGATGTTTACACTGACATTTTGACATCACACATTGTATGAACCACCTTGACATCTAATACAAACAGTTATTACTCCATAAGAGTGCTATTGATATATTACCTTCTTGATCTTATGATAGTTTCAGTAGAGCTGCTGAGGACTGAATGGGGGTACAACAGACTATGTCAAGGTCCCATCTGGCAGCAGTCACATTTATGGAAAATATTGCTGCCTCAAAACGTGCACTGGTGGATGTGATACCTCTGATATCTCTGTCTTGGGAAGCACTGTTGGGGCTTCCCAGTGACTGCAGTAAGTAGAGTCTTTGCCAATTTTTTAAAAAATATCAAAGTAAAACAGGGTATCATTTGCAAAGTAATATAATAAAAACATAGATGGTCAACTCTGTCTGACCTCTCGCCTTCCAGAATGAACTACTGCTTAGAGAGGTGTAGACCAAGAACTAGTAGGATGATTTAATGTGATCCGAGGGCATAACAGCTGAAATTAAGAAAAGTCTACATCTTTATTTTCTTATCAGGAAAAGCTTCCAAAGGGAGCTCTGTTAGCATACAGACCAGTTTACCAAGCAAGGCGGACAAAATCCAACTGACAGGAACACTTTAAAATTAGATCAGCTAAGGCACACCAATTCTGCACTGTTTTCCAAGGACTAAATCAGGGGTGGCCAGCCTGAGCCTGAGAAGGAGCCAGAATTTACCAATGTACATTGCCAAAGAGCCACAGTAATACGTCAGCAGCCCCCCCATCAGTGCCCCAGCGCCTCCCACCCACCAGTAGCCCTGCTGATCAGCGCCTCCCCATCCCTCCCAATCAGCTCTTTCGTGCTATGCAGGAGGGTCGGGGGAGGGCTCAGGGGAGGGGAGGAGTGAGGGCTCGGGGGAGGGGTGGAGTGGGAGAAGGGCCTGTGGCAGAGCCAGGGGTTGAGCAGTGAGCACCCCCAGCACATTGGAAAGTTGGTGCCTATACAAGGAGCCACATGTGGGGTCTATACAAGGAGCCAAGGCTTTGCCACCCCTGGACTAGATCTAACAAGGCCTTTCCATCTCTCTTTTTAATGATCCTGTGAACAAAAAACAGTGGGGGGGGTTGAGGGTAGCCTTACATTGTAACCTAGACAAGGAGAAACGTAATCCTATTTACAATTCTTACTACATTTGAGCAGATAAGGATCTTTGCAAAGATCCTTCTATTCAAAGGCAGGCCAAATATATACAGCTTTTAAGCTACAACAAAGCTGCTTTGCTCTGTAGATGTTGGCTTTCTCTTTGGAGCTCAGACTTAGATGAGCTTTTGGTTCCATGGGAATTCCATAGCAGAGAAGGATGGGAAATCTCTTTAACCTAGACTTTTATTTTTTACTAGAGATAATTTGTTAGTAACTGTTTCTCTTACTGGCTGGATTGCACTACATTGTACGTTGTTCTCTGGATTACAGACCCTCTCTTTGTCTCCCTGCTCTGGGCTCCCTCAGTCAAGTCCATAGGTCTCGTCTAAAGCTCACTGAATTCAGTGGGAATCTTGCCAGTGACTGCAGTGGGCTTTGGCTGAGGCTCACAATGCATTGAGAGAAATGAAGTTAGTGAGGTGACTGAGTCATGTCGTCTCTACTCCAGAGGGGAAGGCTGGTCTTGTATTTTTCTAAACTAGAAAAATAAATGAAAGGAACTTAACATCTAGTTTGACCTCTGGGTCTATGAATAAAAAAACTATAAATTTTCTAAAAAATCACATGCAGTCCTAAGGACTGGGAGAATCAAGTCTATTTCCCAGCTCTACCACAGACTTTCTGGAGTGACCTTGGGTAAATCACTTACCCTCTGTCTGTTTCCCCATTTGTAAATGGCGGGGGAGGTGTTGATACTTCCTGCCCCCTTCACAGGGGTATAGTGAGGGGCTAATTAATGTTCATATTCTAAAGCACTTCAAGATCCTTAGATGGAAGACATTATAGAAGTGCAAAATGTTATTACAGTGCAGTGTATTTCCAAAACCACCACTAAAATCATCTCCTGACATGACACGTACCTAAAGGAAGCATAGAATTGCCCTAACAGAGGCCTCATTACCTGCCAACTCAAAAAAGCACGTTAGGTAGCTGTTAGAAGAACAAACCTGTTATAAAAGGAATAAAGTAAGGGTTGCTGGAGGTCAGTAATGAAAATGCTGGTTCTGAGTCAGTGCCCTTTGTGTAACCGTGGAAACAGAGGAATCTCTTTCCTTTGTGAGATGTATAAGAAACCAAAAATGATATCGTTGAATCAATTATTTAGTGACACTGAGAAATCGGGGTTCTTAAAATATCTCTTAATGAAAAAGAGAGACATGGATTAAGAGAGATGCTTAGCGCAAATGTAGCCAGAACTACTGAGCAAAAGGGGAAACAGGAGAGATGTCTCTCTTTAAATCATTCCCTTTCTTTTCAAGTGCACAAATGGGCTGAGATAAAAAGCAACAGGGTCAGAGTTCCAGTGAGCCCTTACAATAGTTTTCCGTGGTGGAGCAAACTATAACAACACTATTTGACACTGGCTTTTAGCTTCAGCGAACGTTATATAAATGTTTCACACCATAATGAACCTTTTTTTCAAATACATGTCTTGACAGGACATGAAAACTCCTTGGAAGAGGTGCTGTGCATAGAATGTTGTCTGCATATCACACTGTCTGACTTTAATTCTTTGAAGCAGTCTGCATACTGCAGTGAACAAAGAATCTCCAATGCTAGGAATTGTTTACTGAATGAAAACAAATTTAACAGAAGAGGGACAACTTTCCCTCCCCCCATTTGCTCCACTTTCAATGTCCCCTTTCTCAGAGGTAGAGAGAAGCTGATCTCGGGTAGTTGGCATTTCCCTCAGTTTTTAATTAATGCTGAGCTTTAAGGTCTTTACCCAGAATGGCTTGAGGATACTTAAACATACCCAATCTGATGGTACAAGCCATCACACAAACCATGTTTACGCAATGTCATTGGTATCCATGCTCATACAAGGTTGTCATCAAGAGTGTTCTTGCAATACTCTGACACTTAGCCCTTTGCTTTTATTGACTTCTGAAACTAAGGATCAGCCATGTATTTCTGTGGCTGGGTGGGGGGAAATCGCAAAATTTAATATACAGCAGGAGACTGACTAAAGACTGATTCTGAACTGCTATCGATACTAAATTGTTTTAACCAAGAAAAGGTTTTTGTAATATTTGAAGAGAAATTGTGAGATGCTTTTTAACAACAACAACAAAACCAAACCCCATAATATCCCCCATCCTTCCTCCTCCCAGATAAATATAATGGGAAAGATACAGTGGATCACAGTCATTTTATTGGCATAGGCTAAGTTTTACTTTGATGAATTTTGCTTGTAGGCTGTGAAACCCAGCTTTTAGTAATTTTATATAGGGTGGGGGTGTGTGTGTTTGTTAGCTTATTCTTTTATTGAATTTCTAGGCATCTTAAGGAAGCCGGTTCAAGGTTGTGGGAGATGCCTGGGGGAGGGGGTGGGGGACTGAAACTCACTGCAAAGCAATACTTTGTTTCTGTCTCAGTTTTTCTCCTTTGCGCAGGAGGGGGGAAAAGCATCTTCCCTATAATAATCAGTCAGCCACTGTGTAATCGGCCTGTCAACACCAAATCAAGGGAGAACTACTTAGGAGCCAATCCCTGAGGTAAAACTAGGACCTGGTAAAAAATTTTAGCTCACGCAATCTGTATGGTGAGCAGAACAAGCCAGCGGGAAACTATATTCCAACTATTTATTTATTTATATAATTAAAAAAAAAAAGCAATTGCTGTAGTAGATGGGCCTCATCCACTGATGTCACTGAAAAGACTGCAAAATGGTTTTGCATCAGACCCTATGTTAGGCCCAAGTGCTGAGAGAACAGGTGTAACACATCTAGTTGGTCTGGGTTTTACTACTATAAAGTGCTGAGGACCTCCTGTGAGTTGCAGAAAGTCTTTAGCTACCATTGATATCAGTGAGAGTTGGGGCACTCAGATCCTTATGGGAGATACTCAGCATGTTGGAGGATTGAGCTCATCCTTTCTCAGCAATGTTCTTGCACTGCGACAAAGGAAGGAAGGTTGCTCAGATCAGACGGTTGCTGTGGGGAAGCTGTCTGTTTATGAAAGTTCCAACCAGATCTCATCCCAATATTCTTTTCTTGGTAATTCTAGCTATGTAACTAGCACCAACTCTTCAGAATAAATTTTGGCAAAATTTTGAACTTACAGGGCACAATGAGCATGTCATCTACTCTTTACATGATAGTTTAGGCCAATATTTTTCAAACGTGGCTGGTTAAAGTCAGGCATTACAATTAGGGGCTTGATTTTCACAGGTTGAGAGTGGTGGGTTCTGAGCACCTCTGAAAATGGATTTCAATGCCAGTTTATTCAAATATTTGGCCTTAGAGAGGTGGTATTTATTACCACTCTATCAATCTATTTCTGCCAACTACGGTGTAGTATTAGGTAAACTGATTACCTCAATTTTTATGGGGCTGAGCTTGGTTTCCCTGCAAACAAAACAGGTCTTGAAATCTCTATGGGTGTCTACAATGATCACATGATGGTGCTCTGGTGTGACAACACTAGAAAGCAAATTCATGCTGTGCACGCAGATGTTTTTGCTGCTATGTGATGAAACTGTTAAAACCACTGCACTTTGACTGGCCATGTGCAAAGCCAATGCTGTAATGTAAATGTAGGGTTGTGCTGACAATGAGTAGGGAATAAAGTGGCACCACTTGGCATGGCCTATCAGATCACATAACTCTTACAACTATTAGACTGAAATACATAGGCAGTGCCAACCTGGAACAGACCCAAGGTCCATCTAGTCCAGTAGCCTGTCCCTGGCAGTGGATAGTACCAGATGCCTCAGAGCAAGATGTAAGAACCCCATAGTAGGCAAACATGGGATAATCTAACTTCTGTTAAGATTTCATCCTAATCTTTAATCAGAGATTGGTGTAAAGCCTGAGCTTGAGGTTCTATATCCTTTCCAATACTTTTTGTTTACATTAACTTTTCTACCTCTATATTGTCATCTTATCCCTGTGTGTCCAATTGCTCCTTACTACACTTTGTTCCATTTTATTACACAGAATCTTGTGTAATGATGCCCCTATACAGCACAGGAGCTAATTGGTTCAGTGTGGCTCTAGGCCTAATAATGGAGAGGAATGTTCTGCTAGAAAATTTTGGATGGAGGTGACTCTCCCTGTGCAGATTTTCCTCCTACAGAGAACTGGGCATGTGTCTGTCTTCCCAGAGGGCTGAGAGTGGATTTAGAGATCATTGTGAGGAGGGGGGAGATCATGGGGGGGGGGGCATGCGTTTTCCCCTTTGAGCCCCACAGGGCTTCCATGCAAAAAGCTGAATGCCTTTTTGTAAGGTCCCCACACCCCTTAGCAACCCTTTTTCATGGTGGGGTGGGAGAGGCGCATGTGTGAGAAATATCCTGACAGCACTGACCTACTGGACTTGCACAGCCTGGTAGTTGGAAAGGGGGAGGTCTCAGTCAGAAGCTAGGCACAGATCAGGTGAGGTCTGGATGCCAAATATCCTGCTGCGTTTGAAGGTTGTGCGGGAAAAAGCAAACTCCATTATGCAGTGGAAGAATTTGGCAGAAACAGACAGTTCTCACCCCCAGCCCAAGGGAATGATCTTGTCCATCTTTGGGCTTCTAAATTGTATCACCCCGCCCCTGCTAGAGCCTTACTGACTATTTATTGCTTCTTATAACCCTGCTGGCAATTATGGGGCACAAGAAAGATAACTCATATTTTCAAAATTCCTCTACATCTCTCAGAACGCCAGGGGGTGCTGAGTGAGTGTTTTTCTAATTAACATTTATTTTTCCCCATTTATGCCCCATGGACAGTGAATTTAGGCTGCTCAAACCCACCTTCCCTTTATGGCCAGTTTCACTGAAAGGGTCTCCTATACTAGGAGGAGGCAGTTGTGTTCTGGGACACAAACAGTAGAAAATTTAAAAACAAACGCTTCTTAACTAATGAAAACCCCTCTCTGGTCAAGTAAAGTTTGTGTGAAACTTTTTTTTCTTCTCCAAACAAAATCCAAATTTTGGGACAACTACTTGTGCCCTTAAAACGAGCAGTGACTAGCATGTAAAACTCTCAGCAAAGTCAATGAGAGCTTTCCTATTGCCTTTGGTGAGAGTTGGCCCAAACCATCCACAAAGAGAAGTTGCATCATATTTGTGCCCTATAAATTAGTGCGTTCCCATAAGTTCTACCATACTAAAGTTTTAACTGTAATACATCTCCCAGTTTATTGGGTTGTGGCTTTAATCAATAATGTGATGAAGGAAGAGCCGTATTTTACTCCAGTGCTGGGTTTTTGCCCCCTGCTCTCAGACCTCTCTCCCCTTTTGCTTTCCCCACTGAAGCGTCCTGGTGGCAGTGAACTCCAGTATTCTGCTGAAAACATTCAGCCAACAAGTCTTGTCAATACTAGCCAGTGGCACCAGGCTGCACTAATTCCAAATGGTTCTAGCTTCCAGAGAGTCACTCAAAACAAGGAAAGCATTTGGGTTTTGTTCTGCTTCAGTGATGTCAATGTCTGGTTGCACCTGAACAGTTTTTTACAATGACACGCTATTTTTCTAAACATATAATCTGCAAAAATACAGCTACTGTGACGCATTTCAAATTCTAAGAAGGATTCCTACAGAACACCCAACAGTGAAAACGCAAAACGCACTGCTATCGGTGAACTATTTTTTGCTTGCCACATGTGTGTTAATAGGAAATGAAGATCTAAGAGGAAGAATCTGTCTTGATATTTAAAAAAAAAAAACGGGGAGGGGGGGAGGGAGAAATGAAAAATCATCCATAGAAATTTAAGTAAAACAGTCCATTAAGGTAGATCTTGAGCAACAGTTGGAAGAACCTGAAGCTACAACTGAAATCAAGGAAAATATAGTTGTTTTAGTGCTTACACTCAGATTTCTCACCTGCACACGGGCAATATGGAAGCTATGGTGGCAGGCAGTATTATCTCATTTATTTGTTAAACTATGTGCATCAATTTAGCTTTCCCCATGATTTTTAAAATTTCACTCAGGCTGCTTTTTTTTTAAGGTTCTCCAAGATGTTTAATTTTCCTCTAAACTTTTTATTCCTATACGGCAATCTGATTGCCTTACACTAATTAAAAAAAAATTCTTAACTGTTACGTTCTCTATTGTCTTTGTCTGTAACAAGTAATCTGTCAATATACTTGTGAAGAACATAAATCTATGTTGTTTCTCTTTAACCCTGTCACGATTCCTTACAAGATGCCAAGCACTGTTATCCATGACACAACATTGCTTGTTCCACAGTTAAAGAACTCCAGACAAGGCAGAGTTTTGGTAATGCCCACCCAGGACCACTGAGCTACATCCCTTTGTGGCAAGCTCATGGTGAGCCCTATGGAAGCCTTACAAGATGACCCTGTTCAACAGATATGGCAGACAAATGGCTACTAACTTTAATCTTTTTGGATGGACAGGTACCCGCAGAGCATTCACAGATGCAGTTGTGTGTTGACTTTTTTCCTGTGGCTCTCTCTGTAGGACACTCAAGAGCCAGCTGCTACTTTTAACAAAGTCTCCACCCCTCTACTGGCATCACTGTCATTTTCCTCTAGGGAGCGGCATTGGTGATGTCATGAGTTTCCCTGCTTTGACATTCCAGAGCTGTGGTCTCCTCTTCTGCTCCCCCTCCACCCCATACCTAAGCCACAAGGAATAATGCATCAATGAGAAGGTGAGGTGTCCTCCAAGCCCAGCAGCTCCTTTATAAGTCTCTCACCAAACTGTGCCCGGCTATACCTTTTCACATGGTAGGCATCTGACATTTTGTAGAGGATGTAGGCATTGTTTATGGCAATGCTGATGGTAAACCAGAACACTTGTTGCCAGGTCTTGTTTGGTTTATGAGAAATGAAATACCTATGAAAGGGGGAGAGAGTGAAAAGATAATCAACATTCAAACCCTTCTATGTGTGTCCTGCTGGGAGGCAAGAAAAGTGACCCCAGACGTTCTGCAGGCCCAGGAGCTCTCATTAGGACGATACGCCAGCTGTTCATTGTCCCTGTCTTAAGGGACATGTACAACAATATGTTTGATAACTCTTTGTTGTAGTAAAGTTATGAGAGAGTCTCTAGTTCTCCCTTTTCGGTGCAATGTTCGGTTGTCTGTGTCTTGCATTTTTCTGCACTCATCAGAAAGTCCTAGCTCCAGGGTTGCCAATAGATCACATCATCTGGGCAAAAAAAATGCACGATGGAAAAGGCCTGTTTTGGTCACCTAGCAGTACAGGATCGGTCACTTCAGTACTTTCGGTCTCCGTCCAGTTTTCAGTGTGCCAAGTGGTGGAGCTTCCACCACTTCCCTTGGCAACCTATGCTGTAGCTAAATATAGCTCACTGTCAGGAAACCTTTTTTCCTGAAATTTAGCCTAAATTTTCCCTCCATTAAGTTCAGGCCATCAATCCTAGTTCATCCCTTTGTACCACCCCAAATAATCGCACTCTCTCTGATGTTCACGTCCTTCATATACTTGTAGACTTCTGCCCCATCATTCATTGCGTTGCCAATTCCTATTATCATTGGAACAGAGGGATTAACTGGACATTAATTTCTCTTCTCTAAACATCCTCCAGTTGCTCAATATCTTTCTGGCAATGAGATGCCCAAAACGGAGTCCACTATTGCCGTAACATACAACATAGCAATATATTAGTTTGCCTCTTTCTCCCAAACAAGTTCCCCCAATAGTGCTCAGCAGGCAGCTCTTACCCTTACAATACTCAACAATGAGGCATTTGGTCCAGCTCCTCAAAGGTATTTAGGTGCCAAACTCCCATTGAAATCAATGGGAGTTAAGCACCTCACTACCTGCTGTACTAACTCCCAGAGAAAGTGCTTAATGCTCTAAGAGCCATGTTCCGGTTACAGTTTTCAAAACAGCTTCAAGTTCAGCCCCAGATCACAACCAAGTCCACCAGCTAAAACAGCAAAAGCCCAGAGGTCCAGATTTGCTGCACAGCACCAGCTGCTGTGAGCCTGGAGAACGCTTATGGGCTTAGTAAGCGTTCTTTTCTGAGTTGGACCCAAACCATGATGCAATTTGAATTTATCCAGAACCCAGTTCCTTTGTTTTTAAAAATGGCACATTTTACTGACTTCCTGCCTAGTGAGAAACCGCATGTGTATGTGGAAGCAACAGACCTTAGAGATGGGGGAGGGCCCATTCAGTCACTTTGCCCACTGCTGTCATTGTGCAGAACTGTTCCCTTAACCCTTATATTACTAAGACCTAATGCTTGGCTGGTGGTAGTATACGGGGGCTCGGGTATTGCAACATTGAACACTATGGCATCTAACTTCTGGGCACCTAGAAAATCAGCGGATCAGTGTTGTTCCGCAAAACTGAGTTAGGCGCCTCAGCTCCCTATATAAGGAATGGGGAGAGAGCAGTGCCTAAGAATGTGATCTACAAAGCTAGCATGCTAGGTGGGGAGTGGCCTAAGGTAGACATCAGGAGATGCCAATGGCAGGGGTGTGTGCTAAGCCTCGGGCAGAGGAGGGAATTGAACCTGAGGCTCTGATATCCCAGGTGCATGCTCTAACTACTAGACTAAAAGTTACAAGCTCGCTGCCTCTTTCTTTGGCTGGATTTTGAATGGGACCCAATCCAGCATACGTGCTCAGAGGCCACCTATCAGATGAGGTCCCTCATGTGACTTAGATGGTTGAATGCTTGTCTTTTCCTGGTTTGTGACTTACTCTAGGGCTTAGGCAGTTGCCTAGAGGGAGGTACCAGCCTGCATGCCCAGAGGCAGAAACTTAGGCGCCAAGTGAGCTTAGGTAGCTACAGGGTTCAGGGGAAGTTTTGTGGATCACAGTGGACCCAAGACTGGGACTTGCGCAGTTCAACCTGCGACTTAAGCACCTAACAGTTTTCATGGATCCCATCCCATGTACAAAGGTAATAAAATATAGCTTGTAAAATGGCTGCCATAACTCTGCTTCACTGAATGCCATCTGCCCAAATACACCTGTGATCCAGTGTACAACCAGAAAGGAAATACATGGAACTGTCTATTTCGGATCATCATCCAAGCTGAGCAAAAAGCACTAAGCAAACTGCCTAAATGGTGAATAGTTTATTTTTAAAGAAGTCTCCCTTAGTCATGCAGCCTTAGCAAAACAGTCATGTAAATTTGCCAAGTGAGGCACAAAACCTACTCATGTACCCTTGCCATGAGGATTATCAGGGCAAAAACATAATTTTGCTAACCCACAGGAAGACAGCTACTTGTCCATGGCAAGAAAGCTTGTGTACAGCTGATTACGGTGCTGTTAGTAGCACAGGGAAGGAACAGGGTTTTTATAATGACCACTTAAGCAAAGATATCCCTAAAAATCAAGGATACAAAAACAGCCCCAGACAGGGGCAAGGAGGGAATTAAGAATCTGTGAAAGGACCTGCCCAGCTCCAGAAGAAGTGCAGAGGCTGCTAATTATGGAGTGTCCTGAAGCTGATGCTCACTAAGGGTAGACAACATAGAGAGGGCAGCTATAGCAAAGAAACAATCTCTTGTAGTTATGACTTGGATCAAAGCCGCTGTAACTATTCCCTGGTGCCTGGGAGCAGCTGGATTATAGCACGGTGAAGCTGGTGACTGACAGTGTGTTGGAAGGCAGTAGAAACTCCTGGTAGCCTTAGGCTATGTCTACACTACCACTTATATTGCTCAGGGGTTTGACTATTCCACCCACTGGGCAACACAAGTTACCCTGACCTAAGCGCTAGTGTCTCCCCCACGGACATAGCTTCTGCTGCTTGCGGAGGTGGTTTTATTATGCTCACAGGAGAGCTCTCTCCCGTGGGCAATGAGTGTCTTCACCAGACACGCTGGTTTGGCCCTAAACCCAAACTTTAGCCTAAACCTAATGTGGATCCACCACCACTTTGGTTCTTCTCTCTCAAACAGCTCTCTAGCTATGTCATTTAAATACTCCAAGGATGCAATTCTCGTGGTGTTTTGGCTGACGAATGGACAGACAGGAGTATCGCAGGGTTGTTTTGGATCTGGTCCAGTTTTGCTGAATTATGTAAGATGTGAAGGGGGGAGGGAAGGATGTTCTGAATTTAATCAGAACTGTTTGTTCATATCTAACTCCTACACACATTCCCAAGATAATGGTCAGCAGTGCAGCTTGCTCCCCTTAGGAAAATCATGTGCAAAGCTATAGAGCCTGATTCCACTTGCTTTGAAGTAAATGAGAGTTTTGGCATTGAATTTAATGAGGGCAGGATCATGCTCCTAGTCTCTCCTCAAAATCTAAGAAAGGTTCAAATGTTCCAGTAACATGGGATTCACCCACTTGCCATTCCACCCACTTACTTGCTGTATTTGTCGTCATATTTGCAGATATAGCTAAGATGAGCAGCAAAAGCTTCTACTGCCAACGGGCAAGGGATCTCGCCACTTTTTCTCTTAATTATAACTCCTGCATCAATTAAAAAACAAAACAAAATACAGCTGTTGAATCTTAACTGTTTGTGTTAGCATCAGTGTTACCAACGACAATACACTTTCTGAAAAGGGGATTTGAGATCAGCTACTTAGTGTGCCAGCGCTAGCAAGACTCCATTAATCATTAGAATTTCTATGCTGAAACTAAACCTTGTTGATCTTGAATTTACTTTCCTTCCCCCACCCCTCTTCTCAGTCCAACTGGCACCTGGAAGATTGTATCATAGACCTTGCTAGTAATGTGCATGCCAAAGCAACTGTGTGGGCGATGCAAGATATATATAATTTTTTTTAAAGAGGTCAAAACACAAACTTGAACTCTTTCCCGAGCTCCAGCTAGGGGCCCTTCATGGTGGGGCACTTGTTGGTCAGACTTCATGTGGTGGTGATTGCTTCTTGATGCACCAGTATCTTGTTGAGATGCTAAATTCGAACTTGCAAAAGTTCAGCTTTGATTCACTGGGACAGAATGCTGTGGGTTTGGATTCTGGTGTGTACTATTTGCCTAGCCCTTCTTCATGGACTGAGACACTAGCAGGTACTGAAGAGCAATGGTTACCATGGGATGTGATAATCACCTCTGTTGCAGTTGTAAGCCTTAAGGTAGTGGGGTCTACAGGGAGCACTGTAAGCAAAACAGCTGGTGCCAGATATGGCTGCAAACTGTCTTAGGCTGGTGTTATATGCTGCAGCTACCACCTGCCTCACCATGATTCATCCTTGAGGTGAGACACTTCCCCTCTTCCCAGCTGTACTGCCTCCACCCTGTCTTTGCTACTGCATTTGTATCCAGAGCTCGCTCGCTCTCCTGCAAGGAAACGGATGAGACCAGTGGTCTGGAGAAGGGAAAAGTTCATGGGGCACTTGGTTAGAAATCTAGTCCAGGCCTGCCTGGTGTGATGGGCTGAAGAGTCAGAGAAGCATTTGTAATTTATTTCCAGATGTCTCATATGAAGTTTCTGCAGGAGGCACTTGTCTGTGCTCTATTACCGCCCTGTGCCCAAGGAAATGGGACTTGTGCACATTTTGTAAATAAACCATACTAAGAAAATACTGGACTCCATGTCACTGAGCTCTGCTTCAAATAGGGACACTGACACATCCTTTGCTGCTCAGCAAAGGAGCAATACAATTTGCTAAGCAGCAGCAGGTTTGGGGGCCTTGAAGGTCAGTTTGGAGCGGAAATCTGATATGGAGTCTAGTATTTTCTTCATATACATTTAGGGTGGGGTCCATGGAGGGACTAGGGTGTTGCAATCCTCATCATCATGGTGCCTAACTTCCTGTGATTTTTTTTTCTAGGTGCCCAGAACAACAACATACTCAACAAAGCTGAGGTAGGCACCTATCTTCCCCATTCTTTACATAGGGAGCCTAGGCACCTAAGAATGTGATCCACAAAAGCCAGCATGCTAGGTGGGGTGCAGCCGAAGCTAGCTAATGGGAGATGCCAATGAGAGGGCTGGGTGTGAATCCCCGCCCCTTTCTTGGAGATGGGGGGAGGGGTCTATATCTGGACTGCAGGGAGATGCCACGTTCAGCTTAGGGATCCATGAATAGTTACCAGCCACTTTAAGTCAGGTGGAGTAGGTACCTAAGTAATGTCTTGTGAGAATGAAGTAGGCGCCTGCCTCACTCCACACTCAGTGGTGGTAGTGCCACTCCATTCCCTCTGCAGGTGTGTTCTATTCTTTTCCCTTAGGCTTTGTCTGGTATATTTAAACTGTAAACTCTCTTTGAAGCAGGGACTGTCTCCCTCACTCTGCATGGTGCCTAGCACAATGGAACCCTGTCCTTCACTGTCTCCTAGGGACTATTCTAATTCCTCCGGGAAGGCAGCTCAGCTTGGCTGAAGTTACTGAGACACAAAGGATTAAGGTGCCTTGTGCTTGGTCCCACTTTTAGTCACTGTATCAGTTTGGATGAGATCCCAGACTCCTCCTGGCTCTCTGGTCTTTCCTGAATCTTCTAAACCATTAAATTACTTCATAAGACGTACGGACCAAAATTGTTACTCATGTTTTGATTACAGGCTTGAGAATTAAATTCTTTTGGCTAGAAGTACAATTCCCTCCATTATCTCTGACATGTCCCCTATGACACCCTACTTGGTAGGCCCTGTTTTGAATCGAAGACTCGCAGCACATACTAAGTGTCATATTTATGACTGATCCATGACTGTTTGTTTAAAGCCTTTGAGTGACAGATTTTAATGAGTCCCAAATGATGTTAGAGTTGAGCATGATGCATGATAGAACATGGTGGGCAAAGGGGGGATCCTTAAAGCTTACAAAACCAATATTTCTTATTGCTCTCAACATACCCAGCAAGGGTGTTTATTTTCTTTGATGGAATAGTCCTGAAAGATCTGGTTGACTGTATGAAGACAAGGCTGTCTTTCCATGTCTTTCTCCTAGTAAGTCAGAAAGTATAAGGAGATCTGTTCAGTGTGTTTGGTGAAACTTTTTTTGGCTTCTAGAATTTCCTTTGATTCGCCTTCCATCATTCACTTTCACTAAAAATGTGTGATTACAGCTACATAGCACCATGTACTCCCTCTTATTTTCAATTATAAAGTGTTTCAATTTCTGGAATGTGGATAGGTTTATCTTGTAGCACTTCGCAGGCTTGAGTCGAGCCATTGGTAGGAGGGGGTCAACAAGGTTCCCCAGAAAGAGGTTGGGGTGGCACAAATTGCTCAAACCTTTGGCACTGCCCTGGGAGCTCCTCTGGTCAACAGTGCTCCAGCAGATAGCTGGCTGAGAGGTGGCATTGCCAGGATACACCGATGATGATGATGTGCTCATTCAGCAGACCCTCCCCCCAAGGTGTCTTGCTAACAGGGCTCCTATGTAGCCCTTCCCCTGGTGGAGCTACCAGAGAAGAACTGAGCTGCAAACACTGCTTGTTCTTTCCTGGGATGTGGAGAGAGGTGGGCCATGCTGCTAACTCTTGTGATTTTTTTAAATCCCAACTCCTACAATCGTGTGTGTGGTGGTTTTCCCTTAATGCTCCAGCTCCTGGCATTATGTGATTGTGAGAATCTCAGCTTTTATTGGAAAGGGGGGAGGGGGGAAATGAGCCATGGTTACAGAGAAGCTTGAAATGTGACCCAATCGCATGCTAAAGCTCAGCCACCAGAAGGCAAATAAAATCACCTAAAATGTTTGGGTTTTTTTTGTTTTAGCCAATCCCCGACTCATGATTTTTGAACAGTAGGTTGATAATATTAGGAGCAGCTTGCATGTTCCGTGGTGTGCAGGGGCTGTTAGTGGGGTGTGTGCACCCATAGGGGTCAACAGAGCACTGCAGGTCCGAAGTGCTGTACAGATATCCTCTAACAAATCCTCAAAGTCCCGTGAGGTAAGGAAATGCATAGACCTGAATTGCCATAGTTTAAAAGGTCTGAAGCATAATTCTACTACAATGTTTTTCCCCACCAGACTCATCAGTGAATTCTCGTAAAGGGTATTTGGAAGTTTAGCGCCAAAATCTTCAACTGGTGTAAATTGCTGAAGTCATACAGGACACAGGTGAGATTCCCTTTCTCTGTTTTTATTTTATGTAAAGTAAGTAACTAGGTTAATTCTTGTTGCCTCCACCTTTGCTGAAATCCTCATCCACGCCTCAGCTTGCTCAAGTCCCCCCGGGTGCAGTAAGCTGCCGCCCACTTTTAATGCAAAAAGCTGTGACAACATGGCTCCATTCTCAAACTGTTTCACTGGCCCCCACTCATCTCCAGCTCCAGTTCAAAACGGCCTTCTCTGTGCTTACTCCAGTCTACATCACTGATATATCTCTCCCTCCTTCCTTTCCCACTCAATCCATGTGCTCAACACTGGCTTTAGTGCAGTCTTGCCACAGTGTGTGTGAAAGACGTCTCCTCTGTGCCCCTGACATTGGAAAGAGACTTCTTGGGCCAGATCCTTAGTTGGCATAAACTGGCATTGCTACATTCACTTCAACTGAGAGATGCCAATTTACACCACCTGGCAATCTGGCCCTCTACCAGTCTCAATGAATCTCCCTCCTTTCTCAAATCTCAACTGAAGCCTTTATCTTTTCTCCCTAGCCTATAACTCACATTTTCTCTGAATTTGCTACTATTTGTTTAATGTTCTTTATCAGGAATCCCTGTGAAGCATTTTAGTGAACATGTACTTGAAAGATTTTGCATACCTTAGAGGCTAAACTTTGTAAACCATTATCATGTTCTGTAAATGGAACTATGTGAGTTTATACCAGCTGAGGTTCTAGCCTCATCTACATACCAGTGTGTGACTTTACGCTGAGATGGGTCCTAAATGTGCAGATTTTCACACCCATGTGTAAAATTTGTTGTCTGTCTGCTCTGCTTCTGTTAAAGGGACATTCAACCAGTTTGTTTTGTTTGTAAAGCTTAACGGTCACCAGCATCTTTACAAACACATTTCTTTTCTGAAACTTGTTTTTAGTAATTGTAGCCAAAGACAGCAGCTTTGTGCTAGTGCATGAGAACCAGGTGATGCTTATTGACTTGACTTTGGTTTAATTACTCTATGTTGTTTGCTTTTTGCATGTTAGCAAGTTCGGACAATGCAACTAATGACCATAAATTAGCTTGTTGAACTTAATTCAATTTAAAATTTAAGGTCTTATTAGAAAGGCTCTAATTCTGTATTGCTGGTGTCTGATTCTGCAAACATATAGTAACTTTATATAATTCCATGGGTTTCAATCAAACTACTAATGTGTAACTTCTTTCTCATGTGTTTTTAGAATCAGGCCCTAAGACACCAACCCTTTCAAGTTATCTGCTCTTTTTAGTTAAATCAATGTTCTCTTGTGACGTATAATAGCATTCCAAGTAGCGTCCAGTTCCCTAGCTCATTGCATAAAGGTTAGGATGTGCAGTGAATTCTGATAAATGAACCCCCAATTCCTATGACATTTAGCCATATGGTGTGCCTATGCAACACTTAACTACCACCTGAATACCTTAAATTCTGTACAAGTTTTTGAGAATGTGGTTTAAGCACCAAGTTACCTTTGTAAGCAGTAGCACCTTACATTCGTAAATATGTAACATTCTTTCAACTATAATTTGACTTTTGTATTTTACTCACTTTGGACAATAGAAGTACAAGAGATTTTAAATGGACAAACTACTCTTTAAAAATGTCCTTTCGTGTTGGGTTTTGTAAATATTTTTTCAAAACTTACATTATACCTAAAAATCTTTGAGTCCCTTAAACCCCTCTCCTAGTAAGATCAATTTCAGCTGAGCCTTCAAGAAACTATTCACACTCTAAAACTACTCCCAAATATACTTCTGGCTGTTCTGGTTTTCTTTTTAGTGGCTGCACAATCAGTTTAGTATGCAATGGGAAGGCTCTTGACAAAAGCCATTTGTATGTGATGAATGGGTTTTAAATCCACAGGAGAAACTAATTCTAGAATCTGGTCAAAGTTTTAATAGTCAATATGGTTCTTATCAGTCCAAAATATTTTATGCATTTAGGAGTTACTCTTTACAAAGACTTATCATGCAATTATCCCATGAGACACCTTGTTACATATAGGATTTTAACCTCCGTTACAACTCTCTGCACGACCACAGGTCAGCTGGGATGTGTATAACATCAAAAAGGAACAGCTCTCTCCTGTGCCAGCTAAAGGAGTAACTATTAGCTGGTAGCATTAGTAAGCTTTTTTAACTTTATGCAGAGAAGACATCAGTTGCAGACAGAACATGTTTAGCCACTGCTAATGTAGATTAACTAGTACCTTATGGACAAGAGCAAACACAATGGAAATTATCATTAATGCTACGGTTTATCTAGGATAATTATCAAGCTGCTTGTCTGGGGTTATCAAACTTAGTAAGTGTCCTATCTTGTCTTGTCACCTATTTTGAAAAACATGGTCACAGTACAGGTAGCGATACTGCTGACTGCTTACCTT
The DNA here is from genome assembly GCF_016161935.1 of Mauremys reevesii. Taxonomy (NCBI): domain Eukaryota; kingdom Metazoa; phylum Chordata; order Testudines; family Geoemydidae; genus Mauremys; species Mauremys reevesii. The sequence goes on from NC_052625.1 coordinate 82,493,521, forward strand.
GTTGAACTGGAGAATAGGCATTAGTGAGAAAACGAAAATGCCCTTTGTTGTACCAGCAGATCAGGGACATGTTTCCTCTCATCTTTATTCTGTACTGCCCTCTGGACTGAGGAGCGTCTGGGTTATGCAGCATTGATGGAGGAAGGCCTGTGCAGTCACTTTTCCTGGAACTCAGCAATCCGCAGCAATAAATCTCTGCACGTGAAAGAGAATAAATTCCCATCAGCAAACCATCTGATAGGGTTAGAAAGAAATGACAGTGGGCTGTCTGACCTATTTGACTGGAGGAAGAGCTGGTCCTAAAACTAAGCCAGTAGATACATAAGTTGGCCAATGTCCGAGGATTTCCCTGTGGTATCCAGGACCACTCTCTCCTTGCAGGCTCCAGGAAGAAATGCATTCAATACACGAGTCCAGAGAGCCAGTTCTCCAGGTGATTTAATACGATAAAGGGGGGTATAATTAAAATGAAACGAAAATGGAGAATACAGGCCAAGTAGCTGAACTTCCCACCAATAAAATCTATCAAGTTGTGACATTTCCTCCCAGGGAGGAGGCCACATTGCTTTGGCATTGAGCATTAGACTCGACAAAGTAGTGGAGGATGTACTCTCTTCCATGTTTAACTATGCTGATAAGGAGGCCAAAGCCTTTTTTCCAATTTAAGTTTCTGAAATGATCCCCATGGTGCTTTTAATCCTAGAGCCTATGGCTGACAGCTTTTGGTGCTAGCAGATGACAACTCAGCCTACAACTGCCTCGCAGTACAATCTTATCAACGCTCATCAATTCTACCCTCCTTCATCCATGACAAAAGGATGAGTAAAGGGACCCATGAGTAAATTCATATGTTGTGAAACCCAGACACGTCTGACTCTAGCAATCAATGTAGCCACATCAGAATAACCAAATCACTTAACATACGTTAATAATGACAGTGCCTAGCTTGTGTTGAGTATGTGTAGGTGATAAGAAAAATATCAGAGGGTTAAAACTTCCATTCATCTGATTAATTTAAAGAGCATATACTAATAGAATTTCTTGCTATCAGAAGAGAGAGACTCTGCATAGGAAATTTAGTCAGAAATCCCCAAATCAAACAGCTGATCAACTGGATTAAAGGATCAAATCCAGCTTTGGCCAAGAGTCAAATCTTTCAGTATTGAGATATTCGATATTGCAAAGCAATGTCCTCTTCCTGATGTGAGCTTTACAAAATCCAGGAAATCTTAAATCCAAATCTCCTCACCATCTCTCTAGGCTTTGTTTTGACTATATGAAGGGAATGAGAGCGCACACATCTGTGTGTATATTATACTTAGACTGATCCACTTAAACTACAGCAGCCCAAAGCTGCTATTTCAGGTAAAACAAAATAGGTCTGTTAACTGAGAACACTGACCTACATTTTAGAGTCTAAAATCTACTTATTGAACTATCATCCTTCAGCAAATAAAGAATATTAAAAATCAAACCACTTGACCAAGGGGGAATAGAGGCTGTTACATACTATGCGTCTCTTCTGCCTTTGTCGGTCTGGAATTCTGTACGCTCTTTGGAGCAGGGGCAGTCTTTTGTGTGGGGGTTTCTGTTTGTACTGCACCTAGTGCAGTGCGGTCCTGGTCCTTCACTAGGGCTCCTAGGTGCTATGGTAATACAAAATAATCAATAATGCTCATGAACTGATCCAAAGAGCAGAAAACAATTGGCAACTGGTTCTTGAGATTTCCCAAACAATGCTTTATAAAACCAGAAAAAAAACTACAGGCTGGGAGACCACAGAACTATAACTTAAAAAAAATTACAGCTGCATTACATTTTTACATAAACATAATTGTTCCTGTTGCCCCAGCAGTAAGACTGAAGCAGTGACTCTTCAATTAGAAGACAGGAGCTTTTTAAATGTCAGAATGGAAAACCAACACATCAACTTAGCTATTTGAGTTTAGGGGAGGACTTGTCTAATGGATCCTGTGTTATCTCCCAGTTCTGATCTCAACCACTGGAATTTCAAATCATAGAAATGGCTGGAAGGGATTTGAAAAGAGAGATCTCTGCACTGTGGTGGGACAAGTATACATATGATATGTGCTAAAAACCCTCTTGCTACCACTATCTCTGAAACTTTCTTTAACAAGTCTGTGACCACCTAGGATTTTAGTTGTCACTATGTGCCATTGAGAACGTCACTGCAGCATCAGGATTAGAACTCTGATCCTCCTGCTCCAATAGCACAATCCCTTAACCTAGAGAAGAATTTCCTTTAGCTGCTAGCATTATAGGGTCTATGACTCGCTGAAAGGCCATTTTAATTCTCCTCAGCAGAGGGCAGTAGAACAGAGCCACTCTAGCCAGTACATTGCTATTTTTAGGATTGCTGAGGTAATTAAGTGCAGCCTTTTCTTAAGCTCATGTAAGCTTGCAAAAGACTCAAGCAGCTGTTTTGCTCTTTTCATAAGACAATTGGAACCATCTTGCACATCTCAGGAAAAAATAATGAAGCATCTCCTTACATAACACAAAGTGGTGACCAATATGGTAGCTGCAGATTTAGTATCACCACTTGCAGAGGATGGCATATGTAATTTGTGGAGGTTTTTAAAAGCTGTAATTTAGAACAACCAGTTGCTATGACAATAGCAGCAATAAAAATTAAGCCCATCTGGCACAATGGTGTGGTCCAAATTTAATTAAATGCTTAACATGTTTTATTACAGCCCAGAAGAAAATGAAGTGTTATAGAATTCAAAAGAAGTCTGAACAGACCCCAGTCCTGCTCTCATAAGTAGGGCCCTACCAATTTCACAGCCATGAAAAACGTGTCCCAGATTGTGAAATAAGCCTTTCCCTGTGAAATCTGACCTCCCCCTTGCTGCAAGTCCCTGCCAGGCTGGGGAGGAACAGGACTTGTCCTTCCCCTGCAGGGCTGCTGTGTGGGACAAATGGGGCAGATCAGACCCACCACCTTTTGGGTTGGGACCTCCACGGTTACAACGCCATGAAATTTCAGATGTAAACAGCTGAAAACTTGAAACTGATCAATTAAAAAATCCTCTGGCCATCAAATTGATCAAAATGGACTGTGAATTTGGTAGGGCCCTACTCATAAGTCAATGGTAACATTCTTGCTTCAGAGGGAAATTTAAGAGGGCTTCATCAGGGGTGCTGGTACAATTTTTATAGTGGGGGTGCTAAGAGCCATTGAATCTAACTGTAAACCCTGTTAATAACTACTTCAAGCCAGGGGGTGCGGCACCACCCTCAGCACCCCTACTTTCAGCACCTATGAGTTTCATTCATACAGAGCCCATTCCAACTGTCATTTCTATTTCAAACTTAAAAAGCAGCCCACAAATCTGTGCTTAAGTAGGGAATCTCAACCGGTTCAGTTCACAAACAGCAATATCTAAACTTCATGAGTGAGCTTGAATCTCACCAGGACAGGCACTCATAAAATTTCTGGCATCTCTACTTTTAGTCACATCTAAAACTCCATGCAGAATAGCATTTCCTGTGCCATTTCAGTGCCTGGTTCCTGTTCTACTTGGAAACCAGAAACTTATGCTCCATGGTCATAAAGGTAGTTATATAAAGTAGGCTTACATCGAGTTTGGTTTTTGAAACAGTCAGAGGACGTTCTTATTTTTCAGAAGAAGCCCATGGTCCAATTTTAATGACTTTGGAATTGAGTGTTGCAGACATCCTTTTATATTCACAGAAACACTTTGGGATGATACAATTAAGGTTATTACTAATTTCAGAACAGTACTATTGTAGTTATGAAACAGAGATGGGAGGTAATTTTATAGTGAAGGCTCCACAAAAGCCTTGACCAAAGTTTTCCAAAAGTGAACAGTGATTTTATTTATTGGTGCCTACACTTTTGGATTCCAATGGAAGGGAATCCTAAAGGCTCTGACTTTCAGAGGACAGGTGACCAGCACTTTCAGAAAAATCAGGCCCTTTCAAGATGTCAGTTCAGGCACCCAACTACTAAGGCACCTAATAACTAGTTTGTTTGGGGGGCGGGGGGGTTGGTTAAAAAGTCTTGGTTCAAATCTTTCCCCACTGTCCATGTTGAAGATTCACAGAAAGCATTGCAAAGATGGATGAATAGAAATTCCTTTGACTCAAATTTTTGTGATTTTTTTTTCCCCTCCACCTCTATTCATTCAGCTCTAGCCCAGGAACTATAATTTCTCTAGAACAACAAAAGTTAATCCAATATGTTAGGAATGTGTCTTAATTTTGCAAGGTTGCTCTCATCCTCTATAGCAGGTTCCTCAGGTTTTCTCAGGACATTCTCCTCCTTAGTTGCATTTTTATCCTTGTGTGACTTTAATTCTCCAACTAAGCATTACTCCTGGCTCACAGAGCACTGATCAACCTGATGCCACTGTTCGGCCTGAATGCATGAAATTAGGACACACCACGAGAACTGTTTTTTGAGGGGATGCTAGGCCTTCCACTGGCAAATCTCTGCTCCAAATTTCACAGCTAATGCTGCGGGATCACAGCAAGTGCTGACTATAGTACCTTACCTCTGGCTCTGTGGGTAGGGTCAAGATTCACAGTCTCCTCCAGGGCTCTTGACTGACTTCACCACTGTTGTGACATGCCAAAGGTTTGATTTCCCTGAGTGTCCCATAATCCTTCCAATTCAATATACCCTGCCAAGCCAGTGAACTAGCCTTTATCACCCAAACATAAAAGCCAAACAATCCCATGTCCCTGTTTAACACAATGTGTCAATGTTCCCACTGCAGCCTGCTTTGAAAGGAGTACCCAAGCTACTTACCAAAAAAGCTAGTAAATCTGCTCTGAGTCTCCCAAAATTAAATTTGCAATTCAATACTCACTATCATTTCTGCTAGTGAATAGAATGCAGAGGAAGCAGTTGTTATGGATCACAAAATCGCATGGAGCCACATAATAAAACATGAACAAGGAAGTGAAAACGCTGCATAGGGTTTTCATTTTTGATCAGATAACGTACCTAACTTTGAATCTCTAGAAGGCATTTAGTGTCAGCTACCTGCTAACAGCTGGTAATTTGAGTTCTCTTCAGTGCTATGCCTGTGAGTAGTTAACTACTGTAGGTAATCTGAGTTACCTGTGAGAAAGAAATACTGTGGTGGTTCAGTAGCCAGGATTCTTTTCTACTGTGATTCCAGAGACACAGAGGAGAATATTATCCCCTTCTTTCTCTTTCGCAAGTCTGTCAGAATAAAGGATCATTTTCCAAAAGTCACAGTTTTAGGTCTAAGGATCTAGTAACCCCTTATTTCAACTGAAATGGCTTAAGAATTAGACACACTGGAATATTTAGGTTTTCATGCATAATAACTAGACATTTGATAAAATGGCTTTTATAATGCTAGAAATAATGGCCTTGTGGGCAGCCAGCCATAAAATTTATGAAAAAAATTCAGACGGAATATTCTCCAGTCATTAGAGGGAAAACTCCAGTGTAATATAAATATTATTGATTCGTTGAATGTGGCCATTATATTTAGAGTACTAAGAGAACCCATAGTTACTTCTATATATGTATAGATGCATTTCAAAGAGCTCTGTGGATGTTTACAATGTATGTAAAATAATTTACAACCCAATCCTGCATTGTGCTCCATGAGGGCAGACCTGTGTGCACGCACTGAGCTGAGGGCAAGATTGAAGACATTAGGTAGCTAAAGTATTGTAACCAATCACTGGCATTTTCCTTTTAAGTAGGACTCAAAATAATGGCAGAATTCCAATTTCTATATTTTGGGCCAAATTCCATTCTTGAACGTCCCACATTGTCAGTGGAAGCCATGCTGAAAACAGAACTTGGCTCCCAAAGATGAACTGCACAGGAGGGGAAAAAATGAGCTTGTGGCCTCAGTTTGTTTGGTTTGTTTTTGTGTGTGTTTTTGGAAAGGTATGAAGTGTTCATCTACAAAGGAAATTCTTCTTGATGCTAGAAATTCAAATCTTGTTTACAATGGAAGACCCTGGTGCCTGGAGAACTAGTGGAAAAGTTGCATCCCTGGAGAAGATTTTAAGCTGACTAGTTCATGGGGAAATGGATGTTCAGTAACTGTTTGATTTTCAGAGTGGGAACATCTACGACTACAACTGCACTCAATGGGAGCAGTGAATACTCAGCATATCTGAAATTCAGATCACTTGTACAACACCTATTTAACACCACGGATTAACAGGCATTTGGGTTTAACTCTAGTCTATACTTATGCCTGTATTGCTATATGGGCAAACCCTTCTAGTGTAGGTGCAGCTTATATGGGCAAAAGGGTGCTTTGCTAGCAACTGTCTCTACCATGGGGCTTTTGCATTTAAAAAAAAAAATTGCTCTCCAACTGACATTTTACTGGCAAACGTTTCTAGGGTATACCTTGCCTTAGTTAAAGACTCAGCACACTCCTTCTTCCCACACACCCTATTCACAAGAAAGAATTCCCATACATATAGAAGACCCCCAAGAAGTCCTCCAGGAAAAAAAACCACAGGAATAACCAGAGTTTAAATTCCTAAGGTAAAAGAAAAAAATCAGAGCCCTTCTATTCTCTCCCCCCACCTCCCGTTAAAGTAGCCTTCTTTCTACATGAAGACGACTCAAAGGAAAGCTCAAGCTCAGTTTAAATAACTTCTGCAGGTCCCCTTGTAATGAACAGACTAAATTACCCTTAGGATTTCTCTGGCTTGGCTGCTCATGGCTATGCGAGGAGATAAAGCCTCAATCAAAAACACTTCAGGTTATTTGCTGACTTCTGGCAGCAGGATATTCATAAGCCTTTTGGCATGAACGGTCAGTGGATCAGCTGTCACAAACCTTGCTTCTCAAACTCTTCAAAAAGGTTCAGGCTGGTAATGCTAGGGCCAGTGAAGATGATGTAGTTTTTTCCTGATGCATTCTGACAAAGGCTCTTGGCCACCATGCTGTGGAGTTGGGGCTTGTTCTTCAAAGCATCCAGTCCGTCGGCACCACCTCCTTCTTTTAGATGGACGTAAATCTTAAGGAGCAAGTAGAAACAAGAAGACAAGTCAATGTGGTTAGAACAGATCAGGCACGAGCCACGCAGTTGCCAAACCCCTTGCTCGGCTTTCACTAGAGATGAGCTGAAAAATTTAAGGCAGTAGATACCTGTTTCAGATTTAACCCCTAATACACCTTTTATGACTGGTGCCTTTAAATGACTTTGGAATAGTTGGGGCAGGTTTGGAATTTTCTGCTGGGGTGGCTATTGGGAAATACAGCTCTATGCCTAAGATTAAGGGCTGCTTGAGGTTGCTCTTGCTATTGTGTAGCTGGAAAAGCATTTGTCTGGCAGTAATAAACCATGACTCCTAAAGAGAACTGTATGTTGTGTTGATCCTATATAGACTTCATTGTTGCCAGTAAAGGGAGAACTTGGGACCTTCTGCTCTGAAAACACAGGCCTCTACTAGATGACCAGAAGGAATCTGGTCTGCTAGCTTTACTATAATAGAGTTCAGCTGTATTTTCTCTGGTAGCAGACACTAAAGGGTGACATGACCACGCTAATGCCAGCATGACACTTTTTCCAGTACAAGCCAGTGGTGTCCTTACATACCAACCATACATTCTAACTGGAATCTTCAGGGGTAGCTCTAACTCTCAGCATTTGTGTCCAGATCATGACTTGGAGACAACCCATTAAAACAGATTGAACAAGGGGGAAAGAGTGCATTAAACTGGCTTTAAAAGTCTTAAGCATCTGGCTCCTTTCTAGCTGGCTGCAATCCTTACAGATACTGTATTACTGCCATAGTATCTTAAAACTAACAGCTACCATTGTCCAGGCAATGTTCCTTCTGCCCTTCATAATACTCAGCCACCATCCACACAAGGCCATTTAAGTGGATATCCAATGGCAGGAATGTGTTTTGCCTCTGGTAAAATGAGTTGCTGATGACCTTAGTCCGATTTGCAAGTGGACAGGTATGTATAGCACAACTGGCCTGCTTGTTGAGAGGTGGAGGATGGAAATGGCACAGAGGCCAGACTAGAGCCTCACTCTGCAGATGGTCACTCTGGGAACGGGTTATGGCACGTTAGTTGGGCAGTAGAGGAAAGTGCACCTCTTTTCATTGTAGAAATAGAGGACTTCAGTTTTCATTTATTTTATTCCTGCTACTGGAAAGCAGCTCTTCCAGTGGCCTAGCTGCTCATACAAACATTTGAATTGTATATATCTAGGCTAAAATCCCAGACACAAATAATTTAGCAATCTTGACCCAGAATACACAAATCACCTCTGTCTCATCTGCCCATCCTATTTCTCGATCCACTCACTTTCCCCCAAGCCCCCAAAATAAATGACGTGGAAGGCAGGCTGTAAACCTCAACAACTTTGGACCAAAGGAAGGAGTGACTTACAGAGCTGAAGATCCTTTGCTGAAAATACCCTGCCACCAGCTCCTCCTCCTCCCCCCAACTTTTAAACCAAGGAACTGTTAGCTCTCAGTCCTTCACTGATCACAACAGTGGGAGCACCATCTGAGGAAAAGATCTGGGGGTCTCAATTTCCAGGAATGGCCAATCTAGCATCTTCCACCAAAATTAAATTCAATTAAACAATGGGCCTGATCCTGCCTTTGCTCTCAAAGTCAGCAGACACACGCTTGCGTAAAGGAGAGGAGAATCTAGCCCTATAATCTGAATCCCTAAATAGTCTTAATTTTATTTGTTTATGAAGATCTTAATAAAAAAAACATGAATAAAGTGGGCAAAATTTTCGAAAGTGCCTAAGTGACTTGGGAGCCTGAGTCCCATTGACTTTCAATGAGACTAAAGGTGCATCTACACTTATGGCACTGGGTAGAGTAGACACTGCACAGCCAGCTAGCATGGGTATAAACAGCAGTACTAATGGTAAGGCACATCTTAGGTGAGTAGAGTAGATTAGAGTACCCTACATGCCTGAACCTGCAGGGTATATACCCTACATGGCTCTCTACATGCCCAACCAGTGCCCCTCAAGTCCACACTGCTGTGCACTGTCCCATAGCTCCCCCTTGCTGGAGCCTTTCCCCATCACATTGAAAGGCTCTGGCGCCAGGGAGGCAGCAAGGAACTATCAAAGCCTTTCCATGGTATGTAGCTACATGGCGCGGTGACAAGACAGCCTGCCTCACTGTAGTGTGTAGCTACACCTGTAGTGCCTGTACTCTACACGCTGCCTCAAATGTAGGCATAGCCTTAGACTCCTAAACCACTTAGGTGCTTTCAAAAATTTTACCTGTTTTCATTAGAGTAAAGATTGAGATGTTCAAAATCACTCAGAGGATTTATGTGAACACTCATTCATTTTTAAATTGGAATGGTGCTTCTAAATCCCCTCATCAGCTTTGGAAAACTTCATCCAGAGTCTGCAATCATTCAGAAGATGATTCATTCAGAAGATCATTCCCTGCACACATCTCTCCCCATCTTCAGGGGCGCCAATCAGCATAAAGGAAACTGCACTACAAACCTAATCAGAGAACAAAATGAGTAGAATTCGAATGTTTGCAGTGGTGCTCAGTAATTTTTTGGTATCCCAAAGATCATTTTTGGGGGGAGGAAATTCAATTGAACCTGTTTCTATTTATTTTTAGATGCTACAGCTTCCAGCACTAGGTTCTAGGAATACTGGCACAATATTCTCTGACTGTTCATCAATCATGAAACAGACCCCAGAGAATACGTACTGTGTGATGCCTCCAAGAAATCAGGTGTTTTGTATTTTTCAAATAACTTATGCATTAATGGACAAGTTCAATGTAGTACAAAATATATACTAATGACTGGATCTAATTAGACAGTAGATCATAGAAATGTAGGGCTGGAAGGGACCTCGAGGTAATCTAGTCCAGCCCTCTGCACTGAGGCAGGACCAAGTAAATCTAAACCATCATTGACAGGTATGTGACTACGGTGTTCTTAAAAATCTCCAGTGATGGGCATTCCACACCCTCCTTGGAAGCCTATTCCAGAATTTAACTATCCTTCTAGCCAGAAAGTTTTCTCCTAATATCTAACCTAACTCTCCCTTGCTGCAGACTAAGTCCATTACTTCCTGTCCTACCTTCAGGGGACATGGAAAACAATTGATCACAGTCCTCTTTATAACAGCCCTTAACATATCTGAAGACTGTTATCAAGTCCCTACTTGGTGGTCTTTTCTCAAGATTAAACATGCCCAGGGTTTTTAACCTTTCCTCCACAGGTTAGGTTTTCTAAACCTTTTCTCATTTGTTGTTACTTTCCTCTCGACTGTGTGAATTTTTTCCTACTTTTCTTAGTATGTGGCACCTAAAACTGGACACAGTACTCCAGCAGAGGCTTCCTCAGTGCCGAACAGAGTAGAAATCACCTCCTGTGTCTTACATACAATACTCTTGTTAATACACCCCAGAATTATATTGGCTTTTTTTTTTGAAATTGTATCACATTGTTGGCTCATATTAAATTTGTGATCCACTATAACCCCTCCTCTTTTTAAGCAGTACTACTGCCTAGCCAGTAATTCTCCATTTTAGATGTGTGCATTTGATCTTTTCTTCTAAAGTGTAGTACTTTGCACTTATCTTTATTGAATTTCATCTTGTTGATGTCAGACTAATTCTTCAATTTGTCAAGGTGACTTTGAATTCTGATCCTGTCCTCCAAAGTGTTTGCAGCCTCTCCAGGCCTGGTATCCTCTGCAAATTTTACAAGCACACGCTCCACTCCATTGTCCAAGTCATCAATGAAAATATTGAATAGTACTGGACTCAGGACAGACCCTCTGTAGGACCCCACTAGATATGTCCTCCTAGTTTGACAGTGAACTAGTGATCACTGCTCTTTGAGGATAGTCTTTCAACCAGCTGTGCACCTACTTTATAGTAATTCAATCTAGACCACCTTTCCCTAGTTGCTTATGAGAACGTTATGTGGGACTGTGTCAAAAGCCTTACTAAAATCAAGATCATCACATCTATTGCTTTCCTCCCTATCTGCTACGCCAGTAACCTTGTCAAAAGGAGGAAATTAGGTTGGGTTGGCGTGAGTTGTTTTTTGGCAAATCTATGCTGTCCACTATTCCTTATCCTCTAGGTGCTTACATATTGATCGTTTAACAAATGGTTCCAGTATCTTTCCAGGTATTGAACTTAGGCTGACTGATCTATAATTCCCTCTATCCGCTTTCTTCCCCTTTTTAAAAACAGGGGCAATGTTTGCCTGTCCCCACTCTCCTGGGACCTCACCTATCCTTCATGAGTTCTCAAAGACAATCGCTAGCAGTTCTGAGATTGCTTCAGCTAGGTCTTTATGTACCCTAGGATGAATTTCATCAAGCCCTGCCAACTTAACTTATCTAAATAATCTTCAACCTGTTATTTCCCTATTCTGGCTTCTGTTCCTGCCCCCTTGTTGTTAATATTGTGTCAAGGATGTTGTCACCATTACTCTTTTTACTAAAGACTAAAAACAAAATAGGCATTGAACACCTCAGCATTCTTAATGTTATTTGTCTTCACTTTCCTTTGTCTTTCTTGTGCTCCTAAAGTATTTATAAAACTCTTCCTATGTAAAAGGAAGTCTAAATATATTATACTATTCAATATCCTGCTCAATTGGGGGTTTTTTATACAAGACTAGTCTCCAGGTGAGGGTTGAAGCAGATTAGTAGGAAATATTGTGCTGCCTCTGACAATGCTCTACTTGTTTTGCAGATACAGTAGAACTTCAAAGATACAAACACCAGAGTTATGGACTGCTGTGAGCCCCTGCTCTGAGCAGTTCGCCCTGAGGAGCATCCCATAGCATCTTGAATGGAGGTGGTTCATAACTCTGAACAACCTCCATTCCCGAGGTGTCCATAACTCTGAGGTTCTACAGTAAACAGGGGCCTTCAGTCCTGAAAGCTGTCACACCAGCACTTCCACCACTGCTAAACTTATATGGACCATTTAATTAATTCAAAAAAGCATATCAGCCAGACATTAGGCCCCAGCAGACTCAGCTCATCAGTGGAAAGCACAGGAAAGACAGAGACTTCAAAGGCAGTGGTGGTGAAACCAGCTGTGACTAAATTCAATGGGCTATTCATTTGTATCCGAGGTTGCAGGAAGAGAGAATTTGCATTGTAAAAATTATCAATGGAGTGTGCAGGGGTGAGGAACCCACAGCCAGCAGGAAAAAGGATCTTTAACTTGGGATATATTTCAGAAGACTAGAACAAGAGAGGGAGTGAACCCCTAAGTTACCCTTCACCTGAGGAGACAAGGAAAACTGGTGCCTTGGACTCTGTGGGGATCCTGGCTAAGAGGTAATCAGCTATTGCTGGAAAGGGAAGATTGAGAAGGAGGCTCTACAAAGTCTGTAGCTTGTTAAGTTAGGTCTCAGCCCTTAGAAAGTATATTTTTACTATTGTTTGTAACCATTCCCATCTTTATCCCTTCTATCTATTTGGTATCACTTAACCTATGTCCTTTTGTTAATACACTTGTTTTATTTTAAACCAAGTCAGTGCTGTGTTTGAAGGCAGTGGTGTGTATACCCTAGTTAAGTTGTTAAGCTGTAATGTACTGACTCTTTAAAAGAGCAGCAAACTTAATATCTGTGAATGTACAGTGGCAGGGGTTGTGCATTGCAAAGATACATCTCTGAACAGAGGCTGGAGTTCACTGCTAGATGTTGTTACCTGCTAGATGAGGTTTGGGCCAGGAAAGCCTTGAGGAGTTTCCTGGGGAGGAAGACAGACTAGTGTGGCAGGGAGCTGACACACAGTCTAATCACTAGCAAAGCTCACTCTTGCTGAGGCAGAAAGGTAACAGTGGCTCACAGCTCTGGGTACCCCAGCAAAATGTTACACCTGTGCATTCCCATGGGAAACTGACACACAAAGATAATGTAATCTATTTCCACCAACAAGTCTAGTCTAAAGCACAGGCACTATTAAAGAGACAGGGGAAGTGAGAATTCATTTTACTGTGTGACATTTTTCAGTAGCAAGGGATCAGTTCCCATTGCAATTCACCGCTGTAGTTTTCCATAGCACAGTCTGCTGCAGAGGCTATTGTCCAACAGCCATTTCCATCTTGAGGAGCACCCACCAGCTGTTAAGTGTCTATTTCTGAGGCCATTGTGCCCCTAGCTGCTGGAAGGGAGAAGGAGCTTTCTCTAGTCTTCCTCCTCCCTTCTCCCACCAGAGTCTCCTGACATATGTTTGGGAAGTGGGTAGGCTCCGCTTCTTTTCCTTTCTCACAGGGTATGTCTACACTACGGGATTATTCCGAATTTGCATAAACCGGTTTTGTAAAACAGAATTTATAAAATCGGGTGGAGCGCGGCCATACTAAGCACATTAAAGCGGTGGTGTGCGTCCATGGTCCGTGGCTAGCGTTGATTTCTGGAGCGTTGCACTGTGGGTAGCTATTCCCTAGCTATCCCATAGTTCCCGCAGCCTCCCCCGCCCCTTGGAACTTCCGGGTTGAGATCCCAGTGCCTGATGGGGCAAAAATCATTGTCGCGGGTGGTTCTGGGTAAATGTCGTCAGTCACTCCTTCGTCTGGGAAAGCAACGGCAGACAAGCATTTCGCGCCTTTTTCTCCTGGATTGCCCTGGCAGATGCCATAGCATGGCAATCATGGAGCTTGTTTTGCCGTTTGTGACTCTCACCGTATGTGTACTAGATGCCGCTCACAGAGGCGATTCAGCAGCGCTACACAGAAGCATGCTTTTGCTTTTGCATGACAGCAGAGATGGTTACTAGCCATATTGCACCAGCCAAACCCTTCCATAAATTGGAACTGAGGATGATCATGGCTACCAGTCCTTTTGTACCATTTGCTGCTAGTGCCCCTGGCCGATCAGCCAGGGGCGCAAAAGCCAAGATTGGTTACTAGCCATATTGCACCTTCCATCGTTTTGTACCATTTGCTGCTGTCATAAGTGCCCCTGGCCAATCAGCCAGGGGCGCAAAAGCAAAAATTGGGAATGACTCCCTGAGTCAATCCCTCCTTTTTGGTATCTAAAAATAGAATCAGTGCTGCCTAATATAGGCAAGTGTACTAGAGAACCACCGTATCATAGAACCAGAGAGCACAGCTGCTCTGTGTCAGAGCCTGCAGAAATTATGATCTGTATGCTATTCACAGGGGGTGCTCCTGTAACAACCCCACCTGTTGATTCCGTTCTTCCCCCAGCCTTTCTTGGCTACCGTAGCATTGTCCCCCCACTTGTGTGATGAATTAATAAAGAATGCAGGAATAATACACACTGACTTGTTAGTGAGAAATGAGTGGAAGGCAGCCTCCAGATGCTATGATAGTCCAGACAGGACATTAAGCAGTGTGTAGGAGAGAAGCCCAGCATCCCACTGCTAGTCCAGGGGCAACTGAATCTTTTCTTTACACATGAAGGGTGGGGGCTGATGGAGCTCAGCCCCCTGTTGCTATGATGAGGATGGTTACCAGCCATATTGCACCATCCATCCACCAGAAAAAATTAGGGCCAATAGGCTGATGACGAGGACAGTTACCAGTCCTTTTGTACCATCAGCTGAGGCTGATGATGAGGATGGATTTCCATCTTTTTGTACCCTCAGCCACCCATGGCAGGGGGGGGGAGCAAGGATGTTGGTGTTGAGTGCTGCACTATCGCGTCTATCTGCAGCATTCAGTAAAGATAGGGTGACGTAAAAGAGTCAGAGGATTGTTTTACCTTTCGCTTCTGGGGGTGGGTGGGGGGTGGGTGAGTAGATTGCCAAGCTATGCCCTGACCCGCGGACACTGTGTTTGACCCTAGAAGCATTTAGAGCTCAGCCAAGAATGCAAATACTTTTCGGAGGCTGCAGGAACTGTGGGATAGCTTCAGTCCTCCAGTCCATGAGCATCCATTTGATTCTTTGGCTTTCCGTTACGCTTGTCACGCTGCAGTGCGCTGAGTCCCTGCTATGGACTGGAGATTTTTTAAAAAGGATTCTGAATTTCATCTTCTGTAACGGAGCGCTGATAGAACGGATTTGCCTGCCCTTACAGCGATCACATCCGCATGGTCCATGCGGGAGCTCTTTTTTTATTTTGATTTCGGACTGCATCGCCACCCGTGCTGATCGGAGCTCCACGCTGGGCAAACAGGAAATATTCAAAAGTTTGCGGGGCTTTTCCTGTTTACCTGACCACTGCATCCGAGTTCAGATTGCGGTCCAGAGCGGTCACTGGTGCACTGTGGGATAACTCCCGGAGGCCAATACCGTCGATCAGCGTCCACACTAACCCTAATCCGATATGTTAATACCGATACTAGCGTTACTCCTCTCGTTAGGGAGGAGTACAGAAACCGGTTTAAAGAGCCATTAAAATCGATATAAGGTGCCTCCTAGTGTGGACGGTTTTGGCGTTAAATCGGTTTTACGCTCCTAAAACCGATTTAAACGCCTAGTGTAGACCAGGCTCCAGTCTCCGCTATTTATATCCTCTTCCCTCATGAAGAGCTCTAGTGTCTGCCTTAATAAGCAGGAGCAGAGTAAACCTGGTATGATTTTTCTCAGTGACACTGCTGCCCATGTGGTCGAGAACAGCGTCAGTAAAACCAAGAACCGCATTACTTTTACTTTGCTGCTGCTCAGGGAAACCACGAGCAGCAGCAGAGACACTGAAACTGGGTGTAGGCTCAGGAAAAGAGCACTGCCTTGGTTCATGTTTTGAAGGCTATTTTCCCAGCCCTGAGCTAGAAACAATTAGAACTTAAATTCTACAGAAATTGCCTGGGAAAACTTCCCTCCTCCTTGAAAGTGGTGAATGGATTATTTTTTAAACCCTGGCTTAATTAACATTTGGAATACAGTTTGAGATCCTCAGATGAAGATGCTATAGAACTGTACGCAGTGTTGTTAAGGACCAAGGCTAATTGAAACTGAGATAATCTTTGGGGAGCAGGGCCAGCTTTATGAATGGCGGGGCCTGATTCGAATACCTGGTGGCGGTCTGGGGATTCGGTGGCACTTCAGTGGTGGGGGGGTTTGCTCAGTGTCTTCCGCGGCACTGAAGGACCCACCCCCCGCCGCTGAAATGCCGCCGAAGACCTGGAGCAGGACCCCCCCGCCCGCGTAAAAAAATGTTTTTTTAAAAGACACCTTAGGCTCGGGGCCCAGTTCCGGGGAATCAGGGGAATTGGCTTAAAGCCGGCCCTGTTGGGGAAGCTATGGAAAAACATTGCTGGAGGATTCTCTGATTGAAAATGCACACAAATAAAACTGCCCAACTTCATGGACTCTCTTTCTGAACTAAAACTGAGCTTGAGAATATATTTAATGAGACTACTTGCTTTTGTGCATTCTAACTGCCAGTTATTTAAAAAAAAAAAAAGACACTAACAAGGCATTGCTAAAAAAACCCAAACCTCTAAACAGAACTTAAATATGATGGAAAACTAACTTTTTTAGCTGCATGATTAACAAATGGACAAATAATTAACTCTCCTGTAACTTGGACCTTGAAATATAAATTCACCCCATTTTTTCCCCTCCCTCTTTCAAAATAGATCTGGTAAATCAATTATAGCTTAATGAGAGAGAAGCTTGTTCTTTGTGATATTTTTGTGTGATAGTGAAGTGATACAGATTCTTCAGTATACCTTCCCAGTTTCCCTTAATACTGATTTTTTTTTAAAAAGGGCACTGGAAATAGTTCCTGGTATTTCATATTATGAAGAGTTTGAGCCAATTGTATAGACCAGAGTTGGCATCAGGACTGGACAGCAGCATTTCACACAACCTCTTATACTGTAGAAAAATCCCACCTACAACTAATGTGAGATGCTATAACAATTAAAGGAATATCAAGACCGGGGATGCAACAGGATCTAGTGGGTGAGGCAGTGGACGGGGGAAGATATGTGTGTCAGTAGACCTGGGTTCTAGTTGCAACTCTGCTCTTGACCTGCTGCATGATTTTAAGCAAGTCACTTCACTTCTGTGCTTGTTTTTTGTCTTGTATACTTAGATTGTAAGCTCTTCAGGGCAAGAACTGTTTCTTATCCTAACACACTGAAGCACTCCAATACAAATAGTAATAGGTTAGTAATGTAGAAAGGAAACCCATCTGGGTTGGAGGACTCTGGATGAGAGGTAACCAATTCTTTTTCGTGCTCTCTTAATCTTTGACATTTTCTCAGACTCATTTCTTCCACGATAAGCAGTTAAAAATAGGAGCTCAAATGCAGAACCAACACAAGGGACTAAATGACTTAATATAGCTGGAACCAGTGAAATTTCAAATGGCCATTAATGAAAATGAAACACACAGTTTTGCTAGTGAACATTCTGCCAGTGAGTGAAATGAAATGGGAAACCAACGAAGTCTGAAAAAAACAGATGGCTCATGGCAAACTTAGGGAATGGATTTAATCCCCTAGAACTTGAGTGCATATGCACTCAGAATAGACTATTAATCAGTGTATTGTGGAATAGCATAGCCCTTGGATGCCAGAGCAATATGCTGATCTAGTACAAAAAAACCACCCCCTTCCCCTGCCACCTCCAAAAAACCCCAACCACATTCTGGAAATGCTGGCTTCAGCTGATGAGAGGTTATTGGAAAACACATTACCATTTGAGAGGCATTTCACAGAGTCAGGTGCCTGAATTCCCATTCTCTTGCCACCGTCACCAGGAGCTTGTCTACATTTGAAATGCTACAAGATCACAGCTTCAGATGTCCACACTGAAGCATTAGAGTGGCCTGCTACCTATGCTGGGGGGAGGGGTTCTCCCTTTGGTTAGGTAATCTACCTCCCTGAGCAGTGGTAGCTAGGTCAATGGAAGAAATCCTCCATGGATTTTCTCACACCCCTGAGTGATGTAGCTGAGTCAACAACTTTTTCCATGTAGACCAGACTTCAAATTCTCAAGCAAATACATTTGGCTGAGAAAACAATGCAGACTGTTAAAAGGCTACTGGGGAAAGGAAGACAGAAATGAGCTGCCACCCCCACACTTTAGGGTCTTGGAATAGACATTAGCACTATAGGCCACTAAGGCTCCCCAGCACTTGTGCTGATGATTTTACCTTGTGGAAAATCATTCATGCAAAGGATACACAGGATCTCACTAGAAATTGGGGAGCACAAATATCCAGCCAGGACAAAGCTACATTATGACAGATCTGTAAAGTTCCCTAGAAGCTAAATATAAGTGATTCTTTTACTATACAAAGCTCCAATGGGAAATGTAAAGCTATTGTGAACAGCACATGGCAAATACTCCACGTCTGTACAGAACTGAAACACCCCAGCGTACAATTCTCAGATGAAATACATCACACCTGAAAAGAGCAAGGGAAAAAAGTAATGAAGAGGAGACAAGAGTGTGGCTTTCATAGGCTGCCCACTAGCTCCCAGTACACCCCTCCCCACCCCTGTGAGAGTGCACAGCAGGACTCTACAGGTGCATACGGAAGCCTGGCTCAGCAATAGCTTCTAAAAGAGACACTGCAAATGTCAGAAAGGGCTGTTTCCCAAGTCTATCCCTGCCCCCTTCACACACAATTCACGGTCCCCTGAACACGGGCTGGTTGTATGGAAAGGTTTCACTGGAGAGGGGAAGGAATATGGTGACCTGGGGGGACAGCATGATCCACTGAATAAAACACAAGCATGGGACTAAGGAGACCTGGCTTCTGGCCCTCATCCTGCCTCTGACTCACTGTATGATCTTGAACGAGCCATTTAAACTTCAGTGCCTCAGTTTCCCCATCTGTAAAATGGGGATAATAAAACCATTTGTCTTCATTGGAAAAGCACTTATATAGTACTTTTTCCTGGAGATCTCTGAGAGCTAAAAGTTACTTATTAATAACTTTTCCCCCTCCCCTCCTTAAGTTGTTACTGGCTAAGTTCAGCTAGCATTTGTACTTGGTCATCCCCTTTGAGACATCTAACAAAAGGAAGTGTCCTAGCACAACAAAAAGTTTCAACAGCTCTGTTTTGAATCCTTTGGTAGCAGGGCTGTAACTAGGGTGGGGTCAGCACAGCAGCCACCCAGGGCACAGAGCCACCGGGGGTGCAAAAATGGGGTAGCACAGAGGATCAGAGGCCCAGTGGTGTCAGCCCCTACCCTTGCAAAATCAGAGCCAGTGGTGTCCAGCCAGAGCCTAGGGTGCTCAGGGCCCCCCTCCCTGCTGGATCGTGGAGCAGGTTCCCCAGCACTAAGACCGTGGTGGGGTGGCAGGGTGTTGAGTGCCAGCTTGGCTCCTACTGAGCATGCTCATTGCTCAGTAACATCTGGTGAAACTGCTGCCCTCGCTGGGAATTAAAAAAGTTAAAGGGAGGAATGGGCAGGGTCTGACCAGGGGGCAGAAACCAAGTGGGTGGGGGGGGGTGTCAAACAGGAGGAGGCAGGGACAAGAGAGGGGCTGAGGAGCAAAATTTGGGGTAGGAGTCGGGGTTCAGCCCAGGATTGAGGTACTGCCAGATAGTGGCAGAGGGGGTAACAGTTACCCTGACGGGATGAGCCACCTGCCCTGTTTGCAAAAATGAGGGCGGGGGAACAGAACGGTTTCCATGCTCAGGAGGAAGTGTTCGGAGAAGAAAAATTAAGTCGGCCTGGGTTGCTTGTGATTTACTTCTAGTGGAAGCCACAGTAGAAACAAAGAAGTAAACATTGCACAAGTAAAACATGCCTTTTTAGTCACTAGTCAGTAGGGATAAAACACATCCTGCTCCCTGCTTTAGGAGTGTTTTCCTGTTACTGTGACCTACCCTTACTTGTTTCTCCCCCAGCCTGAGCCAATCCTTATTACAGAGCAGAATAAGGAGCCTCCCTCTGATCTATCGTTATAATGCTCCAGTATCTGGCCAGCAAGGTGCACTCACACAGCAGGGAACTGGCACCTTCACGGCACAATGGCCCTGGATGCTAAACGATTGTGTGAAAAGTAATGTGGCAACTAAAAGCATCACATAGAGTAGCTTTTATTGTCTACATACTGTATTGATATGCAAAAATAAATGCATTATAACTTCTCTAATATTCTAACTCTTTATCTAAAAAAATCCCATAAGGGATATTTGCGTCACTCGCCCAGGGTGCTAAAATGCCCAGTTACAGCTGTTTGGTAGTTCCAAGAGTCTGCAGTAAGCTGATGGGGGTGTAGTTAGCACTATTAATCACTTGCATTTACAAAGATCTGTTAAGTAAAGCATCCCAGAATGTTGGCGAGGGAGAAATCAAGAGAGTGAAATCAAAAGGCACATCTAGGGTTTTGATTTAAACAGTGTCAGCAAATGCTCTCAAAAAGAAGAAAACCCTTCCACTGCAGGACTGTAGCCAGAAAACTGCACTTAAAGTACTGAAGGCTTGGCTTGAAAAGCATCTCAACAGCAATAAATACATAGGGAAATATATTGGAAAGACAGCCTGCTGGCTCAGCTTGTAGGACAGACAGCAGGCCCAAGTTCAAACCCAACTTCAGTGTTACTTCTGTAAATTTGGCATTCCCTAGGGAAGGCAAATCCAATCTGCAATGCCTGTAATAGCGGCTAATAATTCACACTTCAAGTGCTTTCCACCTGCGCTCTCCATGCACTTTACAAACATTCATTTATCTGCAGCAACTGTGAGGGGAAAGTCAACAATGTAAGAAACTAACTAGTGTGTGCACGCACCAATCTGAACTACTTATCTCGGTGTCATCAGCCATGTACTGCTGATAGATTCTCCTTCAGTTTTAGCTTTTGGTGCAGAAGAACCTGCACTGTAGGGCTTCAGTTATCATGAAGGAAGTTGCCCTGGAATGCAGTACAGGGGCAGCCAGGATATCCTAGATGGCCCCAAATACTCCAGACTGTAATCCTGGTTTTACAGATGGAGAAACTAAGGCGAAGAGTTTAAGTGAGATGCCTAAAGTGACACAGCTTGGCCAAGCATATACCCAGAGGTCCTGCCTCTCACACTCGAACTAAAAGACCCAACTTTCCTTTGCAGCTAGCTATCAAATGAGTTAATTTTGTAAAGAACAGAACTGTTCTGCCGCACTTACCTAAGTAGGCTAAATGTATTGATACTAATGATGGGAGAATGTTAAAAGGATAATCAGATTGGAGGCTGTGCAGTCGTTGCAATTCTGTATGGCCATTGCACGTTTAAAGCAAAGAGGAGCCCTTTTTTCAGTACAGCAACTCTAATGGAAGAAAATACGAGAGAACTAAACATTGCTTTTATCACTCGATATATAATATTCATAACACACGTGGAATGGAAAATGGGGATAGGGAAGTGGAAAAAAAATGAGAGAAATTTTAAATCTCCAGAAAGCTTTCATTTGAGTTCTGAGCAACTGTACATGTAGATTTATCTTATCCAAACTGGGTTTGCCTATGCTTAGCTCATATTCTTACTTGTTTTAGTTGAATGGCTGAGCTACACCAGGAAGATATTAGGAACCAAGAGGTGGTGCTTTGTTTAGGAAGTTCTGAGGCAGATGTGATACAAAATGTAAATTCATCCCAAAGCAAGGACCTGCATTGCCAACTCTGGAATCAAGTTATTCATAGCACAGGAGAGAGAGCTGGACCAGTACCGCAACATATAAATGAATGCGCTTTGTGTTTTAGCATCTAATGTTCCATGAAGTTTCTAATGAATTAGTTTGCTGGCAGGAATATTACCCTGACAGCAAACTATCAACGCATATTGCAGAATATTCATAGGGAATGAATGTTGAACTTGGTGTAAACAAATATTCATGTTTACACCAACATCTGATTCAGAGTTCTGCTCATCCAATCAGGGAGCAGATCAAAACCACATGATCTTTCTGAACAGCTCAAATTTCAAATACTGAATGCTAGCAACAAACCCATTGGTGAACTACACACCAAGAATTGTGCACAGAAATGATTCAGTGAATAACTTCAAAAAACAAATGTGAGCAAGTTGACCTGTTGACCAAGTAGCTCGGTCCTCTTCTGCCTACAGTGGCCCAATTGGTTGAATTACATTAAAATTTCCTATATACAAACGTATAGTGCCAAATTCTGTCCACAAGCAAGTGACCATTGTTCCCACTGAGATCTCTGTACATGTATGTGTCAGGGTGGAATCTGGCCCCTTGGTGTTACAGGATTTTGTGCTGCATTTGCCTGCATATGGGAGCTTCTTTGAGAACACACAGCTTGGTCACCCATTAATTATCTATCAACAGGCTTTTGTTTATGTTGGCAGACTTGCAGGATGGGTGTGGTGGGAGAGAGACATGGAACTTTCCTCTTATCTGGATCTATGATCTCTTTATATGAAACTCAGCTAAAACCCATTTTTTGGTACATTAAGAAAATTACTGTTTTACTCCTTCACAGAACAGCAGTCACCACCTAAGTGTTTGGCTTCTGCAAGGCCTGAGTGAATGTGGTGGAGAACTAAGTGACAGTGCTGAACATGGTATTTAAAGTCTGTAGTTGCTACTGTAATTGGCAAAATCCTGTGTGTTTTCTGTTTTGGAATGAATGTTCATGCTTCTCAATATTCATTCTCACCCCTTCCTAAGGGCTCTCTCACCCAGCCATTTTAATATGATGATGAATGAGTCACATAATGGAAAGGACCTAAAGGCCGTTAAGAATATTCTAGTTATTTGGATGCAAGTCAGGCATGAGTGTCAACTTCATAATTGTGAGAGAGCATCTGGGTCTGATCCTGTGAGGTGCCGAGTGTCCTCTGCTTCCACTGACTCGTCCATTTAAAGAGTGCATTAATGGAGAAGATTGGGGGATACAATCTAATTACAGCTCAGTGTATCTGAAATCCTGGCATGTCTGTCATCTTATCGGGTTTTTTGGATAGATCTGTGAACTTTATTCTTCTGTCTCTGTCCCTATTATCCATCAATAATAACCTGGAAGGAAAGTTCTCCTTGGAGACTAAGGACACTACCGCTGTGCTGAATGTTGCCTTCCAAAAGCCAGTGAGTGGAAACTTCCAAGGTTGCTACACAACATAAACAGCCCTGGGCACGAGGAACCATGCAGCTGCTGACACATGACACAGGAGCATCATGGGAGTTGCAGTTCCATGTGTGCAGAGCCGTTCCCTCTGTCTTCTCTATGAGGCCCCTCAGAGCCTGGGAACACAGGCAAGAGACAACCCCCACATCCACACACACACTTCCCCTGCTTGAGTTCCCCCACCCTACTCACAGCTTCTCTGCCACCCAGTCTCTCCCCAGCCCTGCCTTCAGAGCTTGGCCACCTTTCAGCCATGCCAACCAGGGAGGTGGGGGTGGGTGGTTGGACGGGACAGGGAGCCCTTGTCTGGGGTTGCTGTGACAGAGAAAGCTGCTGCTGGCAAAGCTGGTGGAAGTATATGATTCTAGTTTTCTCCCAATTCCTTTGCCAATTTATTGCACCACTGAAAATGCAGACCTTTATTTCCAGCTAACCGGTCTTACAGAATAAAATTCTTTCTTGGAGAGCTATCCAAATAGTTTACACCATTGCTGACATGGGCCAGGTTTTCAAAAGGGCTCAGCACTCACAGTTGGGCCATTCCCCCTTCCCCCATCATCTAGGCACCAAAATAAGTGGCTCTTCCAAAAAAAATCTAGCTCAAAATGTTTTATAAACAGACCCAACCAGAAGCCTTAACTCAAGCTCTTATGTTTTCTTCAGGTAATGTCAGATTATGTCTTGGAGGGCTAGGAGGGGGAACCTAATATACTGGCCACAGAATGCAGGCCATGAGGATGCTACACTTGGACTAGTTCTATTGCATATATGGATACAACTTAAACTGTCTGATATATGCAGTGTTATGCTTGGAGGAAAAAATGATCCAATTAAAGAACAGGAAAGATTCCTCAGCTATCTTTGGGATGGAGATATTCCCTATTGCTGCAGTTTGGCTTTTTTTTTTTTTTTTTAAATGCTTTTAAGGCTTGCAGCCAGCTGGATAGTTCCAGAAATGGAACCCCCCTGTTTAGCCACAGAACAAGTATAGCATGGGTAGTGGCAGTACAAGCTTCCTTTGATGGTATTAGAAACGTGCCTCTAATCCATTCTGGAGCTACCATCCACAGGGTGAAGAGAGGCCTGGTTCAGCCTCCAGAGCCCATTTAACCCTCAGCCTCTGCTGAGACTACCAGTAAAGCTGGCAATTTTGATGAGTCTTGTGCACACACCTATCCGCTAGAAATTGCACAGAGACCAACCAACGCAGAACCTACCTGACAGATGAAACCAGTAGATGAGCACTGCCGAACCCACAGGCTGAATTTCCGCTTTTTCCTTTTCCGTAGCTCCCGCTCTGTGCATGTGGCAATGAAAACTGGGTCCTCATCGATCAGCGGTTCATGTAGCACCTATGATCAAAATAAGTACATTACTTTGTTTAGAAGTAACAGTACTGTAAAGTCTTCCAAGGCAATGTTATCTCTGTCATGATTGCACTTGCCACCCCGTAAGAGAAAGAAATGCTACTTTTGCTCAGTTCTCTCATCTAGAAGCACTATGGCCCATCATCACAAGCCAATATGCTCTCTTGAGCATTGAGGACTATGTGAAAGAAGTGAGGTCCTTAGGAGTCTGTCTTAGTCTCTCCACCCTAATTTTAATTGTCCCCAATGTTGACATTAGACTGCATTCATGTCCTCCTTGTCACAAAGTTATATGCCTCTCCAGGTGATTTATAATGTGAAACTATCCCATGAGAACTTCAAATACATGCTTATCCATAAAATGTTATTTTATTTTGCAGAGCATTTTTCGTGCCAATTATATCCTACAGTATTTTGCAGGTTTACATGACATAGTTATTGAGCAAAAAATAAACAGCGGGGGGGGGGGGGAGAAATTAAAGAGGTACTCAAGGGAGATAAGGATGCTTTCTTAGGCCACTTGAGAAAAAATGGAGATGAGGGAATTTTGTTCCCAATCCCAGGAGCTGCAGAGGAGAAGGCTCTTGCACCAGTAGCAGTGAGATTCTGTGAAAGGACAGGCAGGAAGCGGGGGCAAAATGAGCAGGGACAGGAATATAAAGAGGTAAGTTCTATGATGCAGACTGGAGCAAGTCTATGGAGTGTTTCAAAATGGGGCAATTTTGCACCAGCAACATAGCATGAATGGGGAGCCAGTAGAACTATTTGAGGATGTGAATTATATAGTTTGTGCTTCTTTAAGTGTGCGTGTACAACAGCAGCAGCATTCTGCGTGTGCTGGGATGTGGGAAGGCTATAAAAAGGAAGGCACAATAGTCATGCTGAGTGGAAACGAAGACCTGAAAGTGGGACACTATACACATTTTCAAAGATTTGCGCTGGTTGCTAATGGCTGCTATTAAATAAGATCATAAAAGTTTCCATACTGGAACAAGATAACTGATCCATCTATTACACGGTTCTGTCTGACAGTGGCTAGTCCTGGAGGCCTCAGAGAAAGGTGGAACAGGCCTGACAGTCCACAGGCAACCTTAATTCCAGCACTTCCTACATCGAATGTTTGACTTGGCAATCTTAATATTCTTTTAACAATTTTTTGTGTGGAATTCTTTACAAAGGTGGAGTTCCTTTAGTGCTCCTGGAGTTACTTACAGAAGAGTGTTCCTATCACTCCTATTGCCTTGTGGGCTGCCACTGTGGCCTAGGTTTTTCCAATGTGGGTATGCACAGTTGCGCAGTGTGAGGACAAACACAAAGAGCCATGCCGTGAGCAGTAACTATAGAAATCCAGGACTAGGAAGTCTCTCTTTTATGAAGCACCCCTGGAAAACATCTTGGTCCTCTCTGGTAACTGTGGAGGACCAGGAACTCTATAACCATTACACATCTCCCTTTCCTGATGATAAAAAATAAATAAAACAAATTATCAACCTGTGTGGGTCTTATATGTATATTGACCTGTGTGTGCCCACACAAAATAAACTTCAATTTAACAGGTGTATTCATCTATATGCATCTAATTATAAAAAAATAAATAAATCAGGGTACTTTTTTGCAATGCCACTGCTGCATTAAACATGGGATGTGTGTGGAGATGTGGCACACCCCTGTGTAATGCCACCTCAGAGGTAGCCACTTGTCTCTCAAAAACTGAAGTTGTTAAGACATCATTCCTTCAATCCAGAAGAGGCACACATGTTCTCTGGCCCGTGGCTGCTGCACAGCTTCATTTAGACACACTCCAGGTTTTAATGGCTCATAAAACATTCACGGCACCATCTGAATGCACTCTTGCAAAATGTACAGATTACCTACAGAAATAGAGATGCAGACGTGAGGAGGCATGCAAATTCTCCTGGCTGTTGGGGAAGCTGCAGTTGCCAGCCCACCTAGCGCCAGTTATCCCAACACGACTGAACCTTCTTCCTTTAGGATCAAGTCAAATAACTTATAGTTAAAGTACACACAGCACTTTGCACGTTTGTAGCAACTTTTCATTTGAGGATCTCAAAGCACATTGCAAATATTAAGTCTCTCAACACTCCCTTGAGGCTGGATATTTATACATATTTTGCAAATGGGGAAACTGAAATACAGAGAGGTTGTGACTTGCCCAACATCATCTCACATAAACATCTGGTACAAATCTGTATTCAATCATAAGCCTTTCTAAAAAGGAAAAAAAAACAAAAAAAGGGGGGTTGATCAGTTATTTATTTCCCTTTTTCTAGTCTCAAACTGGCTATTGTTCAGTATTGTGAAGTGTGCTTGTGTGTGTGTGCGCGTGCGCGTGTACACATGTACACACACATCCTCTTGTGGATGGAATCTGCCCTGCATAACAGTACCACCTGTCCACTAAAAAAAGTGTACCCAAGTGGCAACAGATGAAGCATTGACCCTAGTAGTTGAGGCTCAAAACCCCTTCCCACTGGCTTTTCCAGGTAAAGGCAGTGATTTCTTTACATGTGTTTGTTGGGGAGGGATGGGATAGCAAGGAAATTCTCCTGTCCTTCTAAACAATGTGAGCCAGATTCTCAGCTGCTTTAAAATCAATGTAATTGAAGCTAATGGAGCGACAACAGGATCTGGCTCTCTGTTAATTGGTTCTGTACTTTAAATAACTTCTCAACCTGGGGCAGGGGGTATTATTTCCTCTATGTACATTTCTGTTTGCGTTATCATATGCTAAATATACCATAGTACAGGGGTAATTAACTAGTTTTTGTCAAGGTCCAAATTTCTTGTCAAAGTCCAGACTCTAGAGAGAAGAATACAGAAACCAATAACGATAATAAGTAAATAAGATTTCACTGTATGTTCAAAAGCACCTGGGGGGTCTAGATTTGGCCCATGGTCTACTTCTTGACTACCCCTGCCACAGTACCATGCTCTGTTTACCTCATTCTTCAACTTTGGATATTAGCTTTCCCATCCCCTTGTACAAAAGGAGTTCACAAAATCCCCAAGTGTGATGTTTTCTGTAGCATATGCACCTTAAAAGAGAGCATGCAAAAGTTTAGCATTCATTTAAAATATATGATGTGGATTTTGGGATAAGAGACAGGAATTTGTGTCTCTGAAAAATGGTACGCTGCCCCAATAACACATGTAATATGATGCCCCTGGATAGGTTATCAGCAGCAGGAACTGAAGGCAGGACCTCAAGCATGAGCCTTTACTGCCAGAGCTAAAGAACCCAGGCTTCATAACTCCAAGACTGTACCAGACTCACAAGCCTCCTGAGGACTAGCAACAAGAAGGTGACAAACACCACAACCTTAGCATTGATTACACAAATCATCCAATCAAAATAATGGAAAGGAATTTAAAGGTAAGAACACACAGCTGTTGGGGAGGCAGGGGTGGGGGGAGAGGACCGACAGGAGATGGGCCTGTGCCAAAACTCCTGATTTGGGGACCACAAGGTTTGAGAATACTAGAAATCCAGATACGGATAAGAAGGCTGCAGCTTGGATACCAATTTTTAAAAATTATTATTAATTATTATTATTATTATTAAAGCCAGCCAATTAAAACATACTGGTGGACACACAATAACCTTGGCTGCCTCAGGAAATGTTATCTCAAACCATCCAGAAACAAGTGACAGACTAGAAACCCCCATGCACAAAATAGCCACCCCCCAAAGTTCTCCAAAAATCCCTGGGTCAGAGAAAAATGGGGGAGGGGGGGTTTTCCATAACACAGTTGCCATAGCTATAAACAGGACACATCCAACCGCCCATCAGAATGAGCTCTTTCTTGCCATTTCCCCTTGTATCTGTTCAACAGGATTAGTATTTATGTTTTCGCTTGGCCCTTACATTCTGGATATGACACTTAATCTTATAGCATCTGCACCCTGGGTAATTCTCAGTTAGAGGTTTTTCCCCCCCCCTCTTGCTTCAAGCTGGTGGAGCCCCAGTCCCTCAGGATGTTGGGTATACAATTTCTGTTGACTCCACAGAGAGCTAGAGCACTCAGCCCCTTGCAGGATCAGGTCTGGATTGTACTCCAGTATGATACTTATTCCTCTGATTGTCTTACTATTTTCAAGAACAGACTTAAAACCCCTTTCTCACCTCTAATTAATTTTGGTGTTTGATGTTCAGCTTGAGACGGCTGAAGGGTGCTTTATAAAATCAACACACATTGACAAGGGAGCCTAGGGGTGGGGTAAATGGGAGCTAAGAATGGCTGTCACCTTAAAAAAAAAACACACACACAAGAGAGAGAGAAAAGTCTCCATACAAAACAACACACAAATATACAGACTGCGTGTGGAGATTCAGACGCTTAGTCATCGCAAACGTGGTACAGGTGATTCTATTGATTACGTTTTCAGACCTTGTGTGGGGGACGGTATATGTGGGAGTCACATTACTCGTTAATGGGATTTGTGCTTTTCAAATGTCCCACAGGAATCCAACGTTCCGAGCATTTACAAACATGGTGATCAAGCTTCTAAGCCCTTGATTTTTGCATCCACTGAAGTCAATAGGTGGGATGCCCTATCCTCGGAATGCTTTCTGTGTTTGATTTGCTGTTTTGCCTTGACACCAGAGACAGCACCTTGCCGGCGTAGCCTAACATGAAGGGTTCTGTCTCATGACTCCTACCTCAAACTGATTAATGTTTGGACTGTGAACTGCTGCACTGTCCTGAATTCTACAGCCACAATGGTTGGCTGGTCTCTCTCTCTCTCTTCCCCTACAAAATAGGCAAATTTCCATTATTTACTACTCAGCTCTATTTATTTTTAGCCATACTTCAATGGCAAAATATTTTAAGATAAGACTTGCCATGCTGGATCAGGTTATACATCCACCTAGTCTGGTATCTTGTCTCTGATCATAGCCAATACCCAATGCTTCAGAGGAGGGCAAACACTCCTATAACTCATCTCTTTTTGCAATGCTATAGCACAGGAAACAGACAAGAAGAAAAGAAAAAAAGAAGAAAAGAAAGTCCTTTTGCTGCTCTCCACAATAAGTCAGCTTTGCACCCTGAAAGCATGAGCTTGATTAAAAGGTATTTCAAGTAGAACATTTTGAATTACATTTGTTTTATTATTTTCCTAAACTCCTGAAGGTGGGAAATAGAATTGTCCACAGAGCTGTTTGCCATATATAACATTTTGTGCCATGGATGGAAGAGTAAATGATATAGGTTGTGAGAATTTTAAGTTACATTTCCTTGATCTTGGTTTATTTGGTTACTTATCAGCTTGTGTGGCAATAATCAGATAAGTAACGGTAACAATAATAGCACAGGTTTCCATGTTTGGTTTCTCAATGTCTTATATGAAACTTGCTCAGCTTACAAGCCTGAAGTTCCCCCCCTAACTGCAACCTGAACCTGGAATCTAAAAATCCAGCTGGGTTCTACCGGCCTCCTACAGCAGCACCAATAATTAAAAAGAGTCCACAATTAGAACTTGACTGACTTTTTTGTCAGCATGCAGGCAATAAGATCCATCGCTGCAGGGCCAACAGCAGTGAAAACATGTTTTGATCAGTCAGGCAAAGAAACACGGCTTACGAGACAGAGCCAAACCGAAGTGGCTGGGCACCTGCAACTTCTATTGTTTTGAGAGTTGCAAGCCTCTCAGATTCTTGCTCAAGAGCAGATGCTCAGAGCTAGAAGGTGCCACTTATACCCAGTCATAGTCACACTGCATTGTGTCTTCATTCTTTAATGTCTAACTCTCTCTACAGGCAACTCCTCTGCAGTTTCGGTACTAATGGTCATTGGAAAATAACCTAGAGTATGTAGCAAGCTAAGATTTCAACTGCCAATAAGTTAACTCTTACCTGGGTTTGGGAAGGCCTAAAAGTAGAGTCAAAGCCATGCTGCAGAGAGTCCAGAAAAGGCTGAATTTTGTAGAGGCCGTGTGTCATCTGGCTGGAACGGAAGGCCACAATGTGGAAGTACTTCAGGATTTTCTCAAACCGCGGCTGTGTCATGATCAGCGCAATGCTCTTGTTGCTGTAGAAGCCACTGCTCCAAATGCTGAGGACGGACTCACAGTGGTGAATGCTTGTTGAGATCATGTAGCCTAGGAAGGCTTTCATTTCTGTTAGCGTGACATCCATCCAGGCATCATCTTTGCCAAATCTCTCCTGGTACTTCTTGGCATACATGTTGGTTTGTACCACCATGTTCTTTAGTACATTGTCAGGGACAAAGAGCTGAAAAAAGTCCATGGCACTGGCAGTTGGGGGCATTTTATGGGTTGGACCTAGAACAAAAGTGGGGAAAAAACAAGCTCATTTCTGGATTAACTATTCATCATAGTGGTTAGTTAGATTGATAACTAACAACTATTAGATCATCCAATCCCTTGCTTCAGCCAGTGCAGGAGAGTTTCCTGCAGTATATTGTGTAGTCTTTACACAAAGTCCCAAGTGATGGGATTTGGGCCACTTCCCTTGTTAGGCTATCCCACTGAATAAACAATCTGTGTCAGAAATGTTTTCCTAATATTCAACCTTAGTTTCATATAATTATTTCTGGTTACACCCCATATATCACTCTAAATAATTCCTCTCCCTCTTCAGTATTTATGCCCTTCAGCTATTTAGAGACTGTCAATTCTCTCCTAGGTCTAGTCTAGGTCAACATAGCTACAGTGCTCGGGGATGTGAAAAATCCACACCCTTGAGCAATGTTGATCTAACCCCCAGTGTAAATGCAGCTAGATCGATGGAAGAATGCGTCCACTGACCTAGCTACCATCCATCACTGAAAGCTGTGTCTACACTACAGGGTTATGCTGGCACAGATGTAGTGTACATATGGCCTTAGTCTCTAAGCCAATCTATACATATTTAGCATTCTTAATCTTTCCCCATATATCGGTCCTTCCAGCCCCCAATTGTTGTCATTGCTCCTCTGAATTCTCTCCAGTTTGTCTATCTTCTAAAGAAGATGGTACGGCAAATGCAATATTCTATGATCAGGCACATGACAGCCATATTGAGAGAGGTTCTTGCCTCTATGAAAGGTGACATAATTCCCCTGCCGTCAAAACCTGAATGGCTTTTTTTGCTCCTATACTGCATTTCAAGCTCCTGTCAAATTTGCTGTCTACTATCAGCCCTCTGTCTTTTTCAGTGTTACCTCTTGGATGCTATTACCACAACCTTGCTGGTTACTACATACACACTGGCGCAACATTACATAAATCACCACAGTATCCAGGGCCGCCCAGAGAATTCCGGGGGCCCGGGGTCTTCGACGGTGGGGGGCCCTTCCATTCCGGGACCCGCCGCCGAAGTGCCCCGAAGACCTGCGGCGGGCCCCCGCCCCGCCGCCGAATTACCGCCGAAACCGGACCCACCGCCGAAGTGCAGCCCGGTCTTCGGCGGTAATTCGGAGGAGGGGGGCCCCTGCCGCGGGTCTTCGGGGCACTTCGGCAGCGGGTCCCGGAAGGGAACGGCCCCCCGCCGCCGAATTACCGCCAAAGACCGGGCTGCACTTCGGCAGCGGGTCCCGCTCCGTCTTCGGCGGTAATTC
Organism: Mauremys reevesii; assembly: GCF_016161935.1. Lineage (NCBI taxonomy): Eukaryota > Metazoa > Chordata > Testudines > Geoemydidae > Mauremys > Mauremys reevesii. The sequence goes on from NC_052625.1 coordinate 82,525,468, forward strand.
GCCAGTGGGGGGTCCTTCCGCCCCAGAGCGGAAGACCCCCTGCCGGCGAAGACCGGGAGCAGAAGAAGCTCCTGCGCCCGGCCCCGCAAGAGTTTTCCGGGCCCCCCGGAGCGAGTGAAGGACCCCGTTCCAGGGGCCCCGAAAAACTCTGGTGGGGGCCCCTGTGGGGCTCGGGGCCTGGGGCAAATTGCCCCTCTTGCCCCCCCCTCTGGGCAGCCCTGACAGTATCTAGGCCATGGTATCTGTGAATCTGATTTGGTACCCTCTGAAATCTATGGAATTTTGTCATTGATTTCAATCAGTGTAAGATCAGGCCTTTGTAGAACAAACTAAAACACCATATGGACAAGTTTTTCTATCTTGCATTATATATGATTCTTGTTGAGATATGTTCTTTATCCAGCACATCACCCCCACAACAAAGGATAAACCTTGCACTTCCCCCCTCTAGTTACTTTGTTTTTTGACTGAACTGCAGAGAAAATGGAAAGTTTTCAAGCCTTTATTTTATTCTAACAGGAAAAAAATACAAGGTACACTGAAAGCATGCTGATTACTGTTACGAGCCTTAGGTTCTTAACTCAGTACCATGTCTCCTACACCCTAAGCATGCAGGGCTGGCTTTAGGCCGATTCCCCTGAATCGGGCCCCACGCCTAAGAGGCCCCTGCGCCCTAAAGAAGAGCGCCTAACTTAGGCGTCTTTTTAATTTTTACTCACCCGGCGGCGCTCCGGGTCTTTGGCGGCACTTCAGCAGCGGGTCCTTCACTCGCTTCGGGTCTTCAGCAGCATTTCGGCGGCAGGTCCTTCAGTGCCACGGAAGACCCAGAGCGCTGCCGGGTGAGTCATCCCTGCCGGGGCCCCATCAAAACTATTTGAATCGGGCCCTGCACTTCCTATAGCCGGCCCTGTAAGCATGTGTACAGTCTCCTGTCCATCTAATGACTTTTGAGCTGACATTAGCATTTGAAATTCTGGTTAATAACAGGAAAGTGTTTTCCTTGCAGTACGTGACTACTTGGGTCCTGATTCAGTTTGAATGTCAAACGCTCGAAGAAGAGAAGTGTGAAATCCTGTGGCTTTGGATCATAAAGATGAATTAAAACCTCTTTTGGCTTTGGACTGCATGGTTTGTACTCCCTGGATTTCTCTTTGAGGGCTTCCTCTTAACTTGGCAATAACTAAGAGATCAAGGGCTAACTTGGCATCCAATTGTGTTTACTTTACATACCTTGTTTCAGCTGCAGTCTCTCTTAAGGTCAAGCTATTTAGTTATTGCCTCGTAAACAAGAACCACCTTTAGGATATTCTAACTCCATCAAAAATGACACAAAGAATGTTAAGGTTGCAAAATTAAGCTATCAAGAGTCAAGAAATGCCAGGGGGAAAAAGTGAACTTATTTTATGAGAAAAGCTAATATAGGTATAATTTTATATTCTAGTAGGTGATTATATTGTATACAAAATAGTGCAGACCTATAAGCAGCTGAACTGTTATACTCTTTACCAAAACAGGAAAAAAACAGCACACTGTGCAGAGACCAAGTGGAAACGTTCACCATAAATAGTGCACGTTTTTCAGATGTAACCGAGAACAAGGAGTTATAATGGATACATTTACGTAACCCAGACTATAACTGTCGCTGCTGTTCTCTATCATAATAAAGCCTGTTACAGAGGAGTTCTGTATATCAAAGTTCTGTATAGCTGCCTGCCCAAACCGGAGTGAAACAATTTCTATAAGGCAAATTGGACTACAAAGAATCACATAGTACAAGTCACAGAGCACAGTGCCATAGGGTGACTGAATGCACCCCTGTATTTGCACCGTACATACCATTGTAATAATCTTTGGACAAAATATGACTTGTGGTATCATTTGAAATCTAACAACTTGTTAGTCAATAATATCATGGTGAAACATATGTAAAGTTATGAACATAAACTGAAATTATGACTGAAATGTGTTTACCAGACAAGTCTGGGTGCAGGGGGAAAGCCTGTTTCTCAAAGACACAGGACAAGCTAATGCTTCTACCCAGGTGTCATCAAAGCTGATTGGCAATCACTGGTCAAATGGCCATTCTTTGGTAGCCAACAGGGCAGGCACAGATCAATCTGCATTTTAGCAAACAACAACATGGAATCTCTTTCACCACAAGATTCCCGTCTCCATCTTCACAACTAGCAGGAATTTTATCTTGAGATAACTCTCAGGAAGATGCATTTCAAAGGGTGACAGGACTCTAAAAGTGAGGCCCAAAAACATCCCAAAGACTCTGTCACTCACTCTTTCTCCTAAGATGACAAAGAAACCAGCCCTTTAGACTTTGGGGGCAGATCCTGATATGAGAAGGGATTTTACCTTAAACCAGGTCTAATTTAAGTTTAGTTATTTAAAAGTATTTTATTTTTATTTCTCTTATAATCATTTGACTTCAATACCTCACACTTGTACTCTTTGTAATTAAACTAGTTTTATTATTTAATCAAAACTAATCCAGCGTTGTGTTTAAACTGCATTGTTTGGTAACCCCAATTAAAGTAGCAAACTGTTGTATATTGACTCCCTACAGGGGCCATGGACCTATAACACCTGAACTGTCCATGAAAGGGCTGGACAGTGCAGAACACGTGTTTTGGAGGAGAAATTGGGACTGGGAGTGTGTCAGGGTCACCCTGCAGGTAGTAACTAAGGCTGCAGGAAGCCAGAGTGTATCTGGTGTTTATGACAGGCTGCTAGGGTCAGAGTTACTAGATTAGGGCTGTGGCTATATTTAGAAACTCAGGGTTTGACCTGATTGTGAGCAGCCCAAGTTGAGAGCTACCGCAGCAAAGCATTGTGAGGCACCCAAGGTTGCAGGGCAGGTCATGACAACACCTCATTAGTTTGGATTGCACCCCAGAATGCGATACTCAGGAATTACCTGCAGGCTGATGTTCAGGACAGCTGCAAAGGAAGAGCAGCACTGAGCAGCTGAGAGAGAGAAAAGGGATCGATGACATGTTATGAAAACGTTTACATTTTCTTTTGGATATCACTTGATTAAGTTTCACTGTTGCCCACTAGATATGGCTCTTTGATAACATGACTTATATAAGAACTCTTGCCTAGTTATACTCCTGGGAGAATTCTGTGCCACTGTGCAAGCGCAGAATTAACCGTATTTTTCCGTGTATAAGACTATACTTTTTCCTAAAATTGTTAGACTAAAAATTGAGGGTCGTTTTATACATGGAAGTAAGCCGAGGAGAGAACCGCGCGGTTGCGAAACTGCCCATACCCAGTGATGAGCTGCCAAAATCCCAACCCCTATCCACTCCCCCCCACCCCCAAACTCCCCTGCCCTCTCTCCAACACCCCCTCCCTGCCCCCTTACCGCGCTGCCTGGACGTGGCTGGCGGTGCTACAGTCCGGCCGCAGCTGGAGCTGGGAGCCTGGGACGTGGGGCCGGGGCAGGAGTCGCGGGGCCGGAGCCGGAGGATGTGGCGGGAGTCGGGTGGCTGGAGCCGGGGAGGGTCGCAGCCGGAGCTGGGCAGCCGCCGCACCCGGACCCGCGCTGCCGGAGCCCAGCCGCGTGGCAAAACAGCAGGAGCCGGGCGGCTGGAGCCACGGGGCCAGGCAGTGTCCAGAGCCGGGCATCCGGGTAGGTGGGGTCGCGGCCGCCGCAGTGCTCGGACCCGCACTACCGGAGCCGGGCGGCTGGGGACGCGGGGCCGGGGGCGCGCAGACGGAGCCGGGCGGCCGGGGAGGGACGCGGTAGGAGCCGGGCAGGGCCGCGGCCGGAGACAAGCCGGGGCGCACAGCCCTCCTCGTTCCCTCTACCCCTACTTTGGCGTCCTCTTCCTGGGCCTGAGCGGGAAGCCTGCTTGATTCTCAGCCCTCCCAGGCTTCCCGCGTTCACAGCTGGTATGTAAATGTTGTCTACGGTAATTACTAAATAAAAATGTGTTCTGTTTTATGTTTAAAATATTGATTTCTGAATTTTGGGTTAGAAAAGTGGGGGGGGTCGTCTTATACATGGGGGCGTCTTATACACGGAAAAAATACGGTAATATGCCCTGCAGCATAAGTGATTCTGACGGGGAGGTAAAGGTAAGTTGCATTTATACCTTTTGGCCACTAGAAGGCACCAGAAGAGAGGGCAGCAGGCTCAGGGGCCCGAGCAGCCAGTCTCAGAGAGGGAGGGCAGAGCCTGCTTTGCCAGGTGAGGCGGCAAGAGATATGGAGGGACAGACAGAGTGGGGCACACGGTGTTGCTGAGGTGTCACACAGACTAGGGTTCAGAAGGGATAGTGGGAGAGACTGGGGTAGAGGTACAGGAGCTAGTGGGGTGACAGCATTGAGCCAGGGACTGAATGGGAGTGGGAGTGAAGGGCCACATGAGGACAAGAGAGAGTGGGGGAGGGAGGGGGTTTTAAGGACACATGGGGACATGCAGAGCCATCCTTAGGCATACGCAGCATACCCGGCTGCATAGGCACCCAAAAATTTGGAGATCCCCTGGGTCTTAGTGTCCACCCTCCGCCTCTTCTTATCCCTGTTCTGACCCTTCCTGCAGCTCGGTGAGTCTTCCTCCAGAGGGGATCTAGTAACTTAAAAGTGAAAAAGTCTTCCAGCCTGCCAGACCTATTAGCACAACACTGAAACTGTTGAAAAGCCATAGTAATGAAGCTATTTAACAGGCATTTGCCAACCCCCAGGTATATACTGTCAGTTTCTGAATTTACCGAAGAAAAAAGAAGTTGTGCATTACCGTAATATTTACTCGGAACAGGTTAGTCTACAGGACCTTAGCTTAAAATTTGCTTTAAAAATATTTCATTACTGTGTTGCTCAAGATTATAAAATCACATCTCTAAAAAAAAATCCTTGCATACATTTTTAGATGCACAATCTGAGTATTCATTTTTAGCCTTAAATGCTTGGATCTTCAGACATATAGTTTTTAAAATAAATCCTTCAAAAGACCACCCTGATCTAAAATACACGTTAATTACTATAGTACAAAAAACTTGCTTCCAAAGTCTTCCTGTCCTTTCTATCCACCCTTTCCCCCCTTCACCCCCCTGTTGAAGAGCCCTTAAAGGGACAACACCCCTTTCCTTCCAGATAGTTGGACAAACCAGTTTCCCTTTCTTTACTTCTGACTATTTGATGAACTAGTTTTAAGAGAACCCTCCTGTGAAATCAGTACCTTAGTAAGATATAAAATCCTCTGTTATGCCTAAAAAATATATTTCCAAAGATTTTAAAGTTGGTGAAATTTCATAAACATATATATTGTTATGGAGATCACACAGGGTAAATTAGTATTCCCTTTTTCTAAAAGCAATGAATATTGTTATGAACACACTAAACCTCTGTGACTGATTAATTTAAAATGTCTTTGTTTCAGTGAGTTAAATATGTAGTAATCTGGAATGATTACTTTATGAAGGCTTAAGAGTACATTTAAAATACAAAATCAACTTAGAAATACCGATTAAGAAAATGTAAACCAGAGAAGAGCTGCATCATGTATTCCATAATATTTAATGTTGTATTCAGCAGGACAGCTGACTTGCCCTTACTACAAAGCATCCTTAGACCGGGGCCATATTCACAGAGGCAAATGTGCCGGCGCCGCATATTCTGCGTGAGGAAGAGGGTACAGGGGTCTCTGCGGGGAACTAAGACTCTCCGCCGCTGTGAGGCGGACCGGGCAGCTCGGTATCCTTTACTGTCTCATCCCTCTCCCCCACGGGCTGTGAGCATGGGGCATAGGGGAACCAGTTTAATAATACTGCATAGGACCCCATAAATACAAAGGACGGCACATGTGCAGATGTGCCTGACTTAGGGCTGGTCTACACTGGGCGGGGGGAAATCGATCTAAGATATGCAACTTCAGCTATGCGAAGTATCTTAGTTCGACTTACCTGGCCGTCCTCATGGCAGAAAGTCGACCGCCATGGCTCCCCCGTCGACTCCGCTTACTCCTCCTGCCGGGGTGGAGTACGGGCGTCAATTCGGGGATCGATTTATCGCTTCTAGATGAGACGCGATACTTCAATCCCTGATAGATTGATTACTACCCACCAATATGGCAGGTAGTGTAGATGTAGCTTTAATGGGAGAGGCTAGGGGTCAGCCTGGGTCTGCAGGGGGGAGGCTCCCCAACTCCCAAACAATCCCTCCCCCCTGCAAAAAAGCCCTAACAACCCTCTTCCATTTTTCTCCCTCCCATACCCAACAACCTTTCAGGTTCACTCCCAGGCTCCGTCCCTTTCCCTCAGCTCCTCCATTCCCTCAAGCCTTTGCTCTGCTTCTGAGGAGTGTGGAAAATACAGTTCTTATAGTAGTGTAAATTTATTATTACTCAACATTCGGTATTAATATGCCTAGTAAGAAATGTCAAAAAACATTTCTTGTATTTTATTTTATTTTATTTTTGCTGTCTGTATTTTTACAGACATACTTTGTTATTGTTACAGGTATACTTGCTACTAGGTATTATTTAAAAATATTGCATGCAGAATTTTTAGGTGTGGAATTCCCCCCTGGATTACTAGTTATTGCATTCAGCACTAGGACCTAGGCACCCTACAAGGGGTGATGAGGGAGGCAATTTTGTAATCCCTGCCCTTAGGAGAAGCAGGCTGAGAGCAGGGGCAAAAGATATGTTCATACGGTAGAGGGCTTTATGAAGGTGAAATATTCTGTTCCTGAGACATGGGGATGTTGACAGTATGTATATATTGGGCTCCATTTTCAGGAGGCTGGTTATGCAGTCAGCAGCACAAGACAGTCAATTTTGTGTGTAATTACATTTTCAATAGCTGTCACTTAAAGTGCGGTTCTGCCTTGAAAAGTGATTATGTAAAAGCAACACCATTTTACTCAACAGATCTGCTCTCTGTGCTCATACAGAGTCCTATTTGCTTTCTTTAGTGACAAAAAACAAGATTCTACTACTGTCAGCCATGCAGAACCTACGCAGCTACGGAAGAATGAACTGAATTCATTTCTGGCTTGCACGTCAACATAGTTGTTGACTAAATGTCATTTGCAAGGCCATCTGTCCAACCCTATTGTCTTTAAAAAAATCATTTGTCATATTTTACCAATGACAATGTGGAACCCTACAAGCAGGGCTTTGGAGCTGTGCTCCAGCTCCGCTCCCGCTCCAGGCAAAAACCTGCAGCTCTGCTGCTCCGGAGCTGCTCCAAAGCCCTGCCTACAAGCATGCTTTTAGAAGGTGTTTGTTTTTTTTAAAGCACAATTGCACTTTAACAAACACAAAACCTGTTACATGCTGAAATGACCAGCCTAAGATAAGTGAGCAAGCTTCTTTAGTAAATTGTTGCCATCTATTTAAGCACACAGGTATTTTCCAGAGGGAGCAAACTGTGCAATAACCCTTGATTAGTGGATTTGCACCCTGAAGTTATTACAAGTTACAGCAGAACCTCATTTACCTTGAACCACACTAATCCAAAAGTTATCTAAAATTGGGCTGCAATTCCTGATGTGTATCTTTTGCACTGAGGAGTCCCTATTTATCCAAAAATCTTATTTAGCTGAAAAATTAGAAATCCTCTGTTATCTTTGAATAAATGGGACTTTATTACACTGAAAAGAGTCCTGGGCTAGATAGTCAGAGTGAATATTAGGGAAACAGTTATGGACATATACATGTCCATTTGCAAACTCAATCTTAAAATTATTTTCAAATGCAATGGCAGTGCCATTGCACCAAGGTGTTTGTTTATTTATTTATTTTTGAGGCGGGTGTGTGTGTGTGTGTGTGTGTGTGCGCGCGCGCATCCCTGAGTCCACAATTTCACACGTAGACCCAAATCCTATAATCAGATTCAGTAGCACAAACTTTTGCTCTTGTGTAAAGCCCAGTTGAAGGATCTGGCCTTAATAGGCATCCTTTGGAAATCTAGTATGTATCCCATCAATTGCCAGAGACAAATATACAGAAAGCTCAAACAGATATTGCAGACAGTATGTCTTAATTTGGTGCATTCCACTTTAAAAGCCCATGTCGCAATATATGGAAAATTCAAATTTTCTGCATCAAAATACAATTCTCTCTTACCCTCATCACACACACCTTTTTCAGATAACGGTACCACGTGACATCAGCTGCAAATGGCTGAAACAGCAACAACTTGCAGGACCAGTTGGTTTAATTTTATACTTTGCATGTGGAAGTAATGTCTTTCTCAAAGCCAATCAACAGGGCAATGGCTCCTTAATCACCCGGGGGGGGGGGGGGGGAGAGCGGGAAATCAGTCATGAAGATGGTGAGAAAGCAAAGGCAGAGAAAGCAACACTGGAGACCTGATTCAGGAGTAGATATGAGACCCTAGCCCTTATACTATGTGCACTAAAGAGTGAGCTCTGGCTTTAATAATGCTTACTGCAGCTGCCTACCAGCAAGAAAAGTTGTAAAAAATGGTAAAACATCCTAGGAGGCTTAGGAAAACAAATACAAAAAAGAAACAATTTAGGCCCTGATCTTACAAATGAGAATAGCAGATGTGGTTCCCTGCATCTACGTGAAGCCCCACTCAGCATGTGCAGGTGCTTCACCGGGGCTCAGTATAGGACTGGGGCCTCAATGATCAGTCCCCCAGCACTTCCAGCACAGACAGGCAAATGACTTTCAGCAGATATTCATTTGAATTCCCCCCCCCTTTTTTTTTTTTTTAATAAATTACTTTTTCTCTATTTGCTTAGTAAGAAGGCTGGGAAAGCAATCTGAGAGCATGTGCTTAGACTAGCCTAATGAATTTCATACCTGCAAAATTAATATTTGACATCAGTCCCCCAGTTATAATTATCTTCCCACCATTAATAACTCACCAACAGAGTTTATAGACCGAGAGCAAAAGATTTTATAAGGTACGTGTCACAGGGCACTTCTTCAGCTACCCGAGGAGCAGCGCTGCCTACCCTGCTTGCAAATACACAATCTGTTTCATTTTTACCACATGCACCTTCAACCCTGTTTCAAACCAGGACAGGCCATAACATGGGTGTATAGCAGAAGAAGCCTTTAACAGACTTTCTTTCCTTCACCCTCTTATTAAAAAGCCAATTACCTCAAAAACTGCCACCAAGTGTCTGTCAGTAATCCATCCCCACCAGTAACAGGTTGATTGATTCCCAGTAAGCCTGAATCCTTCTCTGGGCTCCAGCAACTTCAGTGACCAAGTTGTTACAACTAGCACCCTGTCGCAGTATATTGCTAGGCACTGATGGGATCCCCCAAACCCTCTCCACCTTTGAAGCTTAAATAATGGATGAAAAATTATGCTGGTGTTTGACAGAAGACCGTGTGATTTGTAAAGACAAGAACAAATCCCTATTTGGGCTCTTACATAATAGGTTTCCTGTGCTCCTGTAGCACAGAAACAAACTTTGAAATGTCAGAATTTCCGGTGGAACAGAAATTCAGTTTTCCAACCTACCCTGTTCCCTGTACTTTGGGAGGAGTTCACATGAGTCCATTCATCCACTTGTAACTCTTACATTATCAGGTAATGGGAAATTTGATTTGTGTTACTATAGATTATAAACACTAAAGAGTGTTTATTTCTTCTGCTGCATTTTACTCTACTGTATTTCAGAGGTTTCTCCCATTCTCTCAAGACTGAGCAGCAGTGTGTACAAAGCTATTTGGTTTTTAGAATATCGTGCTGGATATTTTATAAACATGGAGCCAGACCCTCAGCTGGCATAAATCCATGTAGTTCTACTGAACTGGCAGATCTTTCCTCTACCAGAATCTATGCTAGATTAACTTCCTTCTGGAAATTCTTATTTTATATCCTTGCAGTTCCCATCCCGCCCTGCTCTTAAAGGGAGAGCACCCTGCCACAATATATTTTTGGTTTTAAGTTTGTTCCAAACTACTTTGTGAAATATGACTTGACTGCATCTGCTAAAACTCCAAAAGTAAATGGCTCTCTGACACAATGCTTCCATTCCGCATCTGTAATGGCATCATAAAGAACTGTTCAGAGCATATTCCAGTGGATTGCCTCCCCGCCCCCATCCCTCATCCCAGCATTAAACCTGATCGTTTCCTTTGTAGCGCTAGCAATAAAGTGATCCACACATGGCATCCTAAGTACTACCCATAAAAAGAATTTAGAGCTGGTTGTTGTGGGCTAAAGCTGAATGCAAAACTGCATGTTTAGATTCTCTAGCTCCCCCTGAAAGGTAATATTGCACCAAGGTATGGACAGCATTGGTTCAGTTCTAAAGATAGCTACATTTCAGCCTCTTACCTCCACAGCAAAGTGAAACAATCTAGGGTGTGTTAGATTAAATGATTTACCACAATGAATTCTGGTTCTTCGCCAAATATTAGGACTCGAATCTCCTCTCACTTATGCCAGTATAAAATAGGGGAGGGATAGCTCAGTGATCTGAGCATTGGCCTGCTAAAGCCAGGGTTGTGCATTCAATCCTTGAGGGGGTCATTTAGAGATCTAGGGCAAAAATCTGTCTGGGGATTGGTCCTGCTTTGAGCAGGAGGTTGGACTAGATGATCTCCTGAGGTCCCTTCCAACCCTGATACTCTATGATTCTACTGAAGTCTAAACTATAAACCCGGCCTAGGTAAGAGGAGAATCAGATCCCTACTATGTAGTTCACAAAGCTCATTTTTTTCTTTACTGAATGTGTGAGAGCCCTATTTAACCCCACAGGTAATGGTAAAAGCAGCTTCCCCAACTCACCATTGAGACTCCACGCTGCCCATTCCTTGCTTGGCCTCACAGTAAGACCCAACTTAGAACACCAGCTCCATTCAAATGGGCCAACAAATATCCATTGGGCGCAGCAGCAGACCATGGATGAAGTCAATGGGAACAAGACCGGGCTGCTGAGGGTAATAGCTTTGGCTCTCAGTCAAAAGGTTGCCATAGGTTGTGTGTTACGCTATATACCACCAAATGGTCTTAGCATGAGGGATGGGGATAAAGGCGCTGTATGGCAGCCTTTCATATAACTTTATTTTCTTTTGTGGATTTAAGCCAGTACCTAAACATTTAATTAAATATATTTCCTTGTGTTTACCATTTTAAAAACAAACTAAACCTTCATGCTGAAACCAGTGAGTTGGAAGGAACAAAAAGCCCACAGCTGATAATGCTGATGTCTTTAATTATATGTGTAGCTTATTTCTAGTGGGAGATCTGCCAATCAGTATTATCAGCACCCAAACAGGATCTATCCTCCCACCACCTGTGCACAAGGATTTATGGGTAACATTATACAAGCAAAGTTTAAGGCAGCACGGCTGACATTAAAACCAATACTATATGTGTCAGCTTACATCTTATACTGTACTTTCTGCATTTATTTATCATTTGGATGCAGGACTAGGAAAATATACTCCTTGTCAACTAAGCTTTGGCTTTATTTTTTAACTGTTCCACTGCTGATGTTCTATTTCACCTTTTTGTATTGCTACTTTTTTTTTTTATTAACCCCCCACTGCACTCCAATATCAGGACACATCTACTGCATCTGACTGTCCGGCGGTCATACCGTAATCTGTCTGAATGTACTTAACAGGTTAGAGGCAGCTTTCAAAAGGTTAACTTCATACAGTAGCTCTACTACTGCTTTCAATAGACCATAAACAAAGCTGTTCCACAGCTGCATCTACAGCCTGATGTGTGTAGGTTTATGTGGCGTAAATCTTCAAAGCAGCACAGAGGTATTTATAGCAGCATCACTCCCATTACGATTAAAGGGACTCACAGCTAAATCCCCAGTATATACTTCTTTGGATTGGAAATATCCCCTTATGGGAAGGATCTAATCTGTGAGCACTTACTGACATGCAGTACCTTCAGGCTTGTTATTCCTGGGTAAAATCTGAACCAAGCAGCAATATATTCAATTCTATTGCTCATCATTCACCAGAATCATTACAAACCTGTCACTTACTAATACTCTGTAACTATTAAAAAAGAATCCACCCAATCAGCCATTCCCAGCTCATTATTAGGACCCTGCTCACAAAGGAGAGATTTATGTGTGAAGAAGGGAAATGGCACACTATGTTTTCCATGCTAAGGACCAGGACATTTAATTTGTCATTCATAAATAAAAGTCAATGAGGGAGTGACCCATGTAATGAGATGCTGAAAGCTTTGAGGTTAACGCCTACATTTACATGCAAAACACACATGCCACAGGACCTATTGCTGTGAGTTAATCTCATGAGGGACTTGCATGGGGCTTTGCTCACAAATTGATTTTTAAAAAACTCAATGCAAATCACCTGGAGTAAAAAAGTAAAATCAATTGAAAATCCAGACAGCTCAGCAGTGTTTTAACTAGAGCTGGGGTTTCTATCTTTTTAAGCAACAATACTAGTTAGCCAGACTTCGGGCTTGTCTACACTCCAAAATTAATTTGACTTCAGTTAGGTTGACCTACAGCCACTGTAGTAATCAAGTTGGCTATTGGTGTCCACACTACCTTCCTTCTGCCATGGTGCACGTCCTCATCAGGAGCTCTTGCACAGTCTGAAGTGGGGCATTGTGGGGCACGGACAGCCAGAGTGTGGGGGTACTGACAGCTGCGCGGGGCTCCCAGCTCCCAGGCCCGAGGTGACAGCCTGAGCTGTGAGCCCAGCATGGGGGTCAGTTTCACAGTAGGGAGCCTATCAGCTGTAAGCCCCCAGTAGAGAAAATAGCAGCTTTGAAACACACAAGAATATCAATTTCACTGCTGGTAGGTTCCTGTGCTGTGAAATTGAGCTCAGCTCACCCCTCAGGTTGTTGCCCCAGTGCCTGGCTGACAGCTGTGGCCTGGGGGGGACAACACTGCTGTGAGCCTGGCACCCAGCTGACAGCCACCAGCCAATGTAAGTAATGCAGTGTTTACACAGACACTGTGTCACCCTAACTACACTGACGTAAGTGCTACGCCTCGCATGGAGGTGGAGTTATTATGGCAGTGTAGTGGGCCACTTACTTTGGCAGAAGCAGCATTGTAGTGTAGACAGTGACATAATTAGGTCAACCTAACTCTGTAGTGTAGACCAAGCCTCAGATCTCCATAGTACCTGTCAGTGCTCCCTCTCAATTTTACATGCTCCGATGTGGGGTGGAATGTGACTTTCACAATAGTGAGACAGGGGTTTGGAGCAGCACAAGCGCTATCATATGTTCGAACTAGATGAGGGCCTGAATCTAAAGCTCAGCCCCAAATATCCCCCAAACACTGGATTTTGCTACTCTGTGTAGTAAAACTGAGGAAATTCCAAACCTGGCACAGCAATCTGAGGATGAGGCTTCTCTTGGAACTCGAAGGTTGCCTACAGTGGGGGGGAAGGGGAGGTGGGGGAGACATTATAAGGCTCTCTCTTCTCTTGAGAGCTCATAAGTATAAAATACATTCACCCAGTGCTCAAACCTCTGGCACCCTCAGCTGACAACTGAACCATCTTTGCTGTGAGCCTCTCAAACTAGTTTAAGGTCATGAGATTTTCTGTAGTTCTAACTCCCTGATTTTTCCTACAGGGGAATCAAGTCAAAAATATTTGTCTAGCTATAGAGAAGCTTGTGTGTGTGCCCTCTGTTAGGGAAAGAAAAGTAATCATCTGTGCAATCTGATATACGAACCCCACACTGAAGATGAAAGGGTTAAGGAGAAGCTCTCTGCCCAGGTAACCCCACCCTGTTGCACCTGCAAAGCCTGCTCTATGTACTCTGAGTGAATGTGTGTGTGTATTCTCCCTGTCCCTGCTCCTTTTCCCCTCCCCAGTCTCGAGATGCATTTTTCATTGGGTACGCTCACCGCTGTATTTTTGCCCTATTCTTCCCATTGGATTTTCTACCTCTCTCTGTTGCTTTTCCCATTCTCTCTTTCACAGAAGACAAACCCAGCCATGTGGGTTGTTTGAACTTCCGAACTCACAATCCTGGAGTGGTTAAACAGGTTTGCCAATCCCTCCTATATACCTTGCATATAAACATTCTTAATCCTTTTACCACATGGAATGCACAGTGAGTCTTGCACAGCTGACTGCTTAATCTTTCCACTAAATCTGCTAAATGCTAAATTAATCATTCCTCAATAAGAGGAAACAGTCTTTCTTCAAAGATTTTTTTAAATCTACAAGAGGTGCAATTATCAGTGCAGAGGCACTGCTGCACCCAGTGAGCTGCAGCCTACACTTTTGGCATGCACGTGGTAAATCCATGGCCAAGTGTGCATGTTTACCGCAGTCACATTTCTGGGGGGAGGCTTTTTGGGAGTTGCAATTGCACAGAGAGTGGGAAACACAAATCATTGTCAAACAATATGGTGAAGACAGAGCGGTGTCCAGAAATAGCATCCGATTCCCTCAGCAACAGAACACCACCTCTGCAACCTCTTTCCAGGGACTGTGTGCAGGAGGCATAACTGATCAGCACCTGTCATGGCGCTTCTGTCAAGAGTCTGCAGCTGCACTGCAAAGCTGTCATAGGGCCATCAGAGTGGGGGCTGGGCCATGGCGACAAGCTCATGAGGAGTGGAAATCTTACAGTACTCTCAATGACCTCTCTTATGAGGGATGGCTTGTCATTTTAGATCCACAGTCCACTCCCTCCCACCCAATTTCAATTATTCTACATTGCTGAGATTGGAAAAGGAAATCATGTCACTCACAAAACATGCAGTTTATCCAACAGCAATGAACATCCCCTTGAATGTTTGTTTGTGTACAGTGCTGGTGAAGGGCTCAGGATTGACAATTCTGGAGTGCCAAGAAGCACAGGATAGGCAGCACCAGGGCAAGTTTCCCCACACTACCCTGCTGATATGTCCCAACTCTGACTCAGAGGCCTGGTCTACACTATGCGTTTATACCGAATTTAGCAGCGTTAAACCGATTTTACGCTGCACCCGTCCACACAACGAAGCCCTTTATATCGATATAAAGGGCTCTTAAAACCGATATCTGTACTCCTCCCCGACGAGGGGAGTAGCGCTCAAATCGGTATTGCCATGTCGGATTAGGGTTAGTGTGGCCGCAATTCGACGGTATTGGCCTCCGGGAGCTATCCCACAGTGCACCATTGTGGCCGCTCTGGAAAGCCATCTGAACTCGGATGCACTGGCCAGGTAGACAGGAAAAGCCCCGCGAACTTTTGAATTTCATTTCCTGTTTGGCCACCGTGGAGAGCTCACCAGCACAGGTAACAATGCAGTCTCCTGAGAATCGAAAAAGAGCTCCAGCATGGACTGCATGGGAGGTACTGGATCTGATCGCTGTATGGGGAGAGGATTCTGTGCTAACAGAACTCCATTCCAAAAGACAAAATGAAAAAACATTTAAAAAAATTTCCAAGGCCATGATGCAGAGAGGCCACACCAGGGACTCAGTACAGTGCCATGTGAAAAAAGTTAAGGAGCTAAGACAAGCCTACCAGAAAACCAAAGAAGCAAACGGAAAGTCCAGGGCAGGGCCAAAAACATGCCGCTTCTATGCTGAGCTGCATGCAATTCTAGGGGGGGTCTGCCACCGCTACCCCACCCCTGTCCGTGGATTCCGAGGTGGGGGTGGCAATCGCAGCCATGGCTGAGGATTCTGCGGACGGGGAAGATGAGGAGGACGAGCTTGTAGAGAGCACACAACACTCCGTTCTCCCCAACAGCCAGGAGCTTTTTCTCACCCTGATGGAATTACCCTCCCAAGCAACTATCCCGGACAATGAAGCCATGGAAGGGACCTCTGGTGAGTGTACCTTGTAAATATAAGATATGGTTTAAAAGCAAGCGTTTTTTAATGATTAATTTGCCCTGAGGACTTGGGATGCATTCGCGGCCAGTACAGTTACTGGAAAAGTCTGTTAACATGTCTGGGGATGGAGCAGAAATCCTCCAGGGACATCTCCATGAAGCTCTCCTGGAGGTACTCCAAAAGCCTTTGCAGAAGGTTTCTGGGCAGCGCGGCTTTATTCCGTCCTCCAGGGTAGGACACTTGACCACGCCATGCATGTAGCAAGTAATCTGGTATCATTGCATGACAAAGCCTAGCTGCGTATGGTCCCGATGATTGCTGGCTTTCAAGCAACATCCGTTCTTTATCTCGATGGGTTATACTCAGGAGAGTGTGATATCGTTCATGGTAACCTGGTTGAAATTCGGGAATTTAAGTAAGGGGACAGAGATGGCCATTCCTACTGGGCTGTGGCTTAAAAGAAATCCTTCCCTGAAGGTAGCCAAGCGGGGGGGAAGGGTGTGGGGCGCGATTGGCGCTGAGCTTTTCCGCGTTTGGCTAGCAGGAATCTTTCCTGCTACCAGCCACGTGGTGGGGGGGTGGGGTGGGGGGTGTTTAGCAGTGATCTTCCATGATGCCAGCCACAGGGTGGTTTCTGCTGCTGCACGTTAACAGGAAAGAAGCAGCACTCAACGGTAACACCAAAGCTGCAGGCACTCAATATTAAGATGCAAAATGCGACCTTGTAGTGAAGACACATGTGCTATGTAAGGTGAATAGTGTTGTTCACCGTGAAAGAGTATGACCATTGTTCTCTAAAATGTATCTTTTAAAATAATTCTCTCCCTTTTTCCCTCCCTCACGCAGGTGCAAATTTTTCAAGCTTACCTACTCCGTCCCGAAGGCTCTCTCAGATAAGGCGGCGGAAAAAAAAAAAAAAAGGACGTGAGAAGAAATGTTTTCGGAAATCATGGAAGTGACCCGCAATGAAAGAGCTCATCTGAATGAGTGGAAGGACGTGGTAGCAAAGTACAGGAAAGATGCCAGTGACCGTGAGGACAGGAGGGACGCACGTGAGGACAGGAGGGACGCACGTGAGGACAGGAGGGACGCACGTGAGGGACGCACGTGAGGACAGGAGGGACGCACGTGAGGACAGGTGGTGGCAGGAAGATCAGCGGTGGCAGGATGCAACTCTGGGGCGGCTGCATGATCAAACTGACATGCTCCGGCATATGGTGGAGCTTCAGGAACGGCAGCAGGATCACAGAGTGCCGCTGCAGCCCCTGTATAACCACCCTCCCCCCTCACCATGTTCCTTAGCCTCCTCACCTGCCAGACAGGTGAGGAGGCTCCGTGGGGGTAGGCTCCGTGCACCCGCCCACTCCACCCCAGTGGACAGCCCAACCAAAAGGCTCTCATTATTATGAAATTTTTTTAGTGGCCTTTTCCTTCCCTACTATTCTCCTCCCAAACCCCACCCGGGCTACCTTGTCAGTTCTCTCCCTCTTTTTATAATTAAGTAATAAAGAATACATGATTTTTAAACGAGAGTGACTTTATTTCTGTAGAAAGCAAGCTGTGATCGAAAGGGGGGGTGGCCTACAGGGAATGAGTCAATCAAGGGAGGGGGGTCATCAAGGAGAAACAAACAGTCACACTGTACCCTGGCCAGTGATGAAACTGGTTTTCAAACCTTCTCCAATGCGCACTGCTTCCTGGTGTGCTCTTCTAATCGCCCTGGTGTCTGGCTGTGCGTAATCAGCGGCCAGGTGATTTGCCTCAGCCTCCCACCCCGCCATAAAGGTCTCCCCCTTACTCTCACAGAGATTGTGGAGCACACAGCAAGCAGCAATAACAAAGGGGGACATTGGTTTGGCTGAGGTCTGAGCGAGTCAGTAATGTGCGCCAGTGCACCTTTAAATGGCCAAATGCACATTCTACCACCATTCTGCACTTGCTCAGCCTGTAGTTGAACAGCTCCTGACTACTATCCAGGCTGCCGGTGTATGGCTTCATGAGCCATGGCATCAAGGGGTAGGCTGGGTCCCCCAGGATAATGACAGGCATTTCAACATCCCCAACTGTTATTTTCTGGTCTAGGAAGTAATTCCCTTGCTGCAGCGGTTTAAACAGAGTACTGTTCCTGAAGACGCGAGCGTCATGAACCGTTCCCGGCCATCCCACGTGGATGTTGGTGAAACGTCCCTTGTGATCCACCAGTGCTTGCAGCACCATGGAAAAGTACCCCTTGCGGTTTATGTAGTGGGTGCCCTGGTGCTCCGGTGCCAAGATAGGGATATGGGTTCCATCTATCGCCCCCCCCCCACAGTTAGGGAATCCCATTGCAGCAAAGCCATCCACTATCACCTGCACATTTCCCAGAGTCACAACCTTTCGTAGCAGCCGCTTAGTGATTACTTTGGCTACTTGCATCACAGCAGCCCCCACAGTAGATTTGCCCACTCCAAATTGATTCCCGACTGACTGGTAGCTGTCTGGCGTTGCAAGCTTCCACAGGGCTATTGCCACTCGCTTCTCAACTGTGAGGGCTGCTCTCATCTTTGTATTCTGGCGCTTCAGGGCAGGGGAAAGCAAGTCACAAAGTTCCATGAAAGTGCCCTTACGCATGCATGTGTGCTTGTTTCCTGGGCCCAAAATCGGCGTTCAATGGCTAGAACCTGCCCCATTACCAGCAGGATCTCCAAAGCACAGGGGCCCGCAGTTTGACAGAATTCTGTGTCCATGTCCTCATCACTCTCGTTGCCGCTGCCATAGCCGCCGCCTCCTTGCCTGGCTTTGCAGGTCTCGGTTCAGCATAGACTGCACGATAATGCGCGAGGTGTTTAAAATGTCCATGATTGCTGTCTTGAGCTCAGCAGGGTCCATGCTTGCCGTGGAATGGCGTCTGCACAGTTCACCCAGGAAAAAAAGGTGCGAAACGATTGGCTGCTGCTGCTTTCACGGAGGGAGGGGTGAGGAAGCACCCGCGACAATGTTTTTTGCCCCATCAGGCACTGGGATCTCAACCCAGCATTCCAATGGGCGGGGGAGACTGCGGGAACTATGGGATAGCTATGAGATAGCTACCCACAGTGCAACGCTCAGGAAATCGACGCTAGCCTCGGTACATGGACGCACACCACCGAATTAATGTGCTTAGTGTGGCCGCGTGCACTTGACTTTATACAATCTGTTTTAAAAAACTGGTTTCTGTAAAATCGGAATAATCCCGTAGTGTAGACATACCTAGAGAGATCATTTCAATTGAGATTCAAATTCCATGTCCATTCAATGTTTTCCTTCTTTGCTTAGATTGCCAACACGGTGACCAATTAATGCCTCAAACCCTCATTGTTTGAAGCTCCCTATGCTCCTTTTAGATTTGCAATAGCAGAAACAGTAATGTCCAGCAGCTTGTAAATGAAGGAAGCAATACACATCCCTCATGATGAGTGTCCTAGTAGTTACAGAAATAAAATATATGTACCAGAGCAGTGGCTCTCAACCTTTCCAGACTACTGAACCTCTTTCAGGAGTCTGATTTGTCTTGTGTACCCCCAAATTACCCCTCACTTAAAAACTACCTGCTTACAAAAATCAGACAAAAATGTCATAGCACACTGTTACTGAAAAATTGCTTCCTTCCTCATTTTTACCATATATTTATAAAATAAATCAATTGGAATATAAATACAGTACTGTGTATAGTATATAGAGCAGTATAAACAAATCCTTGTCTGTGAAATGTTAGTTTGTACTGACTTGGCTAGTGGTTTTTATGTAACCTGTTGTAAAACTAGGGAAATCTCTAGGTGAGCTGAGTACCCCCTGGAAGACCTCTGAGTACCCCCAGGGGTACGTGTACCCCTGGTTGAGGACCACTGTACTAGAGATTTCCAAGTGCTTCGTGAAATAAGTGCATTAAAATGAGAGATTTGAGGGAACTCCTTAAAGTGCTTAATTCAGTGACCATCTCCCAGTAGGAAGGAGAGAAGGCAGAGGCTTAAGGCAGTGGAGCCAAGAGCATGGCACACATCTTTTTTGCTCCTATAAACACGCTGGAACCCAAAGCTTCATTTCCTTTGGCCTGTGAGGGTAAGTGTTGTATCAGCAGCTAGACACATTTAGATTAGTAAGTCTTTTATTGTAAAATATTCAGAGTGGAAATTCCATGTGTTTGGACAGTGCCTAGCACAAAAGGGAACCCTGATCCTTAGTGAGTCTATTAATAATTAATCGTAACTTCCTTCTCTATAGCCACAGGTTTAGGGCATCTGCAGATGGAAACGCATGTGACAGAAGGTCAGCACTTACCAGTTATAAGAGAAAGATGCAGCCAGTAAGTACCCATTGTGTTTTTCTCCAGTTTTCCCTTTGTTATTGCTCAGGAGAGGACACACTCAACACAGATGTAAAGATGAAAATTATTAGGGATGCACCCAAACTGAATCTCCAGATCTGAATTCTGCAGAAATTCACCTCAATTCACACCTGAACTTTATAACTGGTCCCTGTCTCTCTACTGAGTTGAGTTAAACTTTGGAGACATTTAGATCAAAATTTGGTGACTTGGACTCCATCTCTCAAAATTATATAAGGGTCAAGGCCAATATTAATGGAACATTATGATGACATTTTTAATTACACAAAAATATGGAAATTTCAGATTCAATGTTCTGAATCTGATATTCACAGCAAAAATACTGATTTGAATGTCCTGAACTTTTGTGAAAGTAAAATGTTCACCTTAATCATTAAAATGGTGTGGTGGCATTTGTTTAATTGTATTTACAGTCTGGGTGTCTTTAAAATTTTCCCTTAAGATTCCTTCTTTGTTAAGTCTTGTTTACAATCTCAGGCTATACTTTAGAAAAGCATATTTACTCAGCGTGAAGTAAATATCCTGGAAGTTTTATGATTAGGAGACATTACACCCTGCAAATTCTGATCACCGCCTAGAAAGCAAGCAATGTCTCTCTCTGAGGTGGTGCATGAAATCAGCTGATGTTTTCTTTGGAACTGCCTGAACACCAATTAATGCAAATATGCAGAGCAGGGGACTGGGAGTTTGAGACACTTGGTTTTTTACTCTGCCACTGCCTTCCTGCATGAGTGGAGGCAAGTCCCATTTTCACTGGGGTTTCAGTTTATCCTTTTCCCAAATGAATGATAATAGGATTTGCCTCTCTTTCTTCCTCTTTCAGTCATTCACCTTCCTCACTTTTCTCTTCTTCTTCTACTGCCTGGTTCTTATCCAATCCCAGACTTTTCTTCCCTAGATTTTCATTTTCCTTGCTTTCTCATCCTCTCTATCCCCTTTCTCCCTTCCCCAACACTGCATTTTGCAAAGGCTGCCACACCTTCTTGGAAGCCTCCATTCTCTAGTAAGCCTCATTCTCCTAAGAGTTATTTCAGTGATGGGGAGTACAGGAGACTTAGGCTTATACTAGTAAGAGTCAATTCATCTTGAAACTGCTGCTTCCATGGTTCCTGCTTTGAATCAAATGTTTACTCAGATAAATGGAGGGTCAGTCCAATTTGTGCTGAGTGACTAACATCCAGTGACCAGTGGAAGAAAGGCTCTCCTGTGCAAACCACAGGGAATATGGACTTAGGCTCTAGTCTTCAAGAGTATTTAGGCACCTAACTCCCATTGACTCAATGGAAGTTTAGGCAACTAAAAACTTTTGAGGATCTGGGCCCTAGATCTCATCTCTGATCTTTATGTTTACAGCAGCTCAAAAACAATGCCAGGTACCAACTCCCCCTTATGTCCACAATGAGTATCCTAAGGCTGTAATGTTAACACACTAGAGGTAGGTGTGTGTGTGTGTGTGTGTGTGTGTGTGTGTGTTCCTACTTAAATATACCTGTTTCCTGAAGATTGGGGGTTTGTATCAAACAACCAGCAGAAAGATATACACACCACACACATAAAGCAGAAGTCATCATGAACTGCCTGTGGCTGAGCTCCATAATTGAAAAAGAGAAAAAAAATTAGGAAATATCCCCATTATTTTCTGTTTCAAAGTCTACATTATCCTGCATGACAAGATAAAAGGTTTCACCCCTCGCTGTTTTTCCCACAATGGAGTATACAGCTGACTGTACCACAAGTAAACAAGCTGCACTCAGCATACAATACTAAAGATGACATTAGTCATGAAATATTTAATGTAATTTTGATGGCTTTAAAAAAAAACATAGTAGGAGCTACTTGTGGAAGTGGATGAGGGAGAAAATGTATGTGTTTAAGTAGTTTAGTCCAATAAAACATCCTATGACAGAGAGGAGTGACAACTGATGTTGATAAACTGCAGATCTCAATTCAGTTTTGTCCAGTCTTTACCGATGAGGAATGGACTGAGAGCTCTTACAGAATTTTGGTTTTTAGTGCCACTTAAAAATAATAGTATCAGGAGGTAGCTGTGCTAGTCTGTATCCACAAAAACAACAAGGAGTCCAGTGGCACCTTAAAGACTAACAGATTTATTTGGGCATAAGCTTTTGTGAGTAAAAAAACCTTACTTCTTCGGACTCCTTGTTTTTACTTAAAAGAAGCAGATGAGAAAATCCAAGATTATTTTCTCTGCTACATCTTCACTCAGTCTTAGAGCAACAAACTCACTTTAGAATTTTTCCCATTTAGAACAAACAGCTTAGGGTTACGTAAGCAGGTGAGTTATTACTCCCACAGTGTAAAAAATTTCCCTTCCTTGTTACCAGCATATATGAACTATTGTAGATCTTCATCATCATTTGTCCTAAAATTCTGAGAACTCCCCTTCCACCCTCTCATTGTGACACTTCCTTTGTCAAGTCAGTTCCTGTCTATCAGGGAAGTCCAAGGTCCCAAATGCTTGTCCCCTGGAAGTAACCGCAGAATGTTGTTGTTGCTGTTCCAGCAAGGATAATGGAGATTTGGTGTCCCCTTGTTTCACAGTGATGGATCCTTGCTTTTTCCCCTCTGAGCTGCCTTTCATTTTTTTGAATTGGTTTAAATATCTTTTGATCATAGAATTGAAAGTAGCCAGAGACCCAAGCTTCCCTACCCTTGTTAAACTTTCCCAGCTCAAGTCAATGTGTGCAGGAATAGCCTGGCCGGGAAGTCATGGTAAATCAATATGAAAGAATACAAAGCTGCACGGAGACTGTCCTGCTTTTATGCCTCGTGGCACTAACCCGCTAACACTCTTTTTATAGGATAGCTGAGGCCTGGTCTACACTAGGCGTTTAAATCGGTTTTAGGAGCGTAAAACCGATTTAACGCCAAAACCGTCCACACTAGGAGGCACCTTATATCGATTTTAATGGCTCTTTAAACCGGTTTCTGTACTCCTCCCTAACGAGAGGAGTAACGCTAGTATCGGTATTAACATATCGGATTAGGGTTAGTGTGGACGCTGATCGACGGTATTGGCCTCCGGGAGCTATCCCACAGTGCACCAGTGACCGCTCTGGACCGCAATCTGAACTCGGATGCAGTGGTCAGGTAAACAGGAAAAGCCCCGCGAACTTTTGAATATTTCCTGTTTGCCCAGCGTGGAGCTCCGATCAGCACGGGTATGGCGTAATCCAAATCAAAATAAAAAAAGAGCTCCCGCATGGACCATGCAGATGTGATCGCTGTAAGGGCAGGCAAATCCGTTCTATCAGCGCTCTGTTACAGAAGATGAAATTCAGAATCCTTTTTTAAAAATCTCCAGACAGACGCCATAGCAGGGACTCAGCGCACTGCAGCGTGACAAGCGTAACGGAAAGCCAAAGAATCAAATGGACGCTCATGGACTGGAGGACTGAAGCTTTCCCACAGTTCCTGCAGCCTCCGAAAAGTATTTGCATTCTTGGCTGAGCTCCAAATGCTTCTAGGGTCAAACACAGTGTCCGCAGGTCAGGGCATAGCTTGGCAATCTACTCACCCACCCCCCACCACCCCCAGAAGCGAAAGGTAAAACAATCCTCTGACTCTTTTACATGTCACCCTATCTTTACTGAATGCTGCAGATAGACGCGATAGTGCAGCACTCAACACCAACATCCTTGCTCCACCTCCCCCCCCCCCCCCGCCATGGGTGGCTGATGGTACAAAATGATGGAAATCCATCCTCTTCATCAGCCTCAGCTGATGGGACAAAAGGACTGGTAACCGTCCTCGTCATCAGCCTATTGGCCCTAATTTTTTCTGGTGGATGGATGGTGCAATATGGCTGGTAACCATCCTCATCATAGCAACAGGGGGCTGAGCTCCATCAGCCCCCACCCTTCATGTGTAAAGAAAAGATTCAGTTGCCCCTGGACTAGCAGTGGGATGCTGGGCTTCTCTCCTACACACTGCTTAATGTCCTGTCTGGACTATCATAGCAGCTGGAGGCTGCCTTCCACTCATTTCTCACTAACAAGTCAGTGTGTCTTATTCCTGCATTCTTTATTAATTCATCACACAAGTGGGGGGACAATGCTACGGTAGCCAAGAAAGGCTGGGGGAAGAACGGAATCAAAAGGTGGGGTTGTTACAGGAGCACCTCCTGTGAATAGCATACAGATCATAATTTCTGCAGGCTCTGACACAGAGCAGCTGTGCTCTCTGGTTCTATGATACGGTGGTTCTCTAGTACACTTGCCTATATTAGGCAGCACTGATTCTATTTTTAGATACCAAAAAGGAGGGATTGACTCAGGGAGTCATTCCCAATTTTTGCTTTTGCGCCCCTGGCTCATCGGCCAGGGGCACTTATGACAGCAGCAAATGGTACAAAACGATGGAAGGTGCAATATGGCTAGTAACCAATCTTGGCTTTTGCGCCCCTGGCTGATCGGCCAGGGGCACTAGCAGCAAATGGTACAAAAGGACTGGTAGCCATGATCATCCTCAGTTCCAATTTATGGAAGGGTTTGGATGGTGCAATATGGCTAGTAACCATCTCTGCTGTCATGCAAAAGCAAAAGCATGCTTTGTGTAGCGCTGCTGAATCGCCTCTGTGAGCGGCATCTAGTACACATACGGTGAGAGTCACAAACGGCAAAACAAGCTCCATGATTGCCATGCTATGGCATCTGCCAGGGCAATCCAGGGGAAAAAGGCGCGAAATGCTTGTCTGCCGTTGCTTTCCCAGACGAAGGAGTGACTGACGACATTTACCCAGAACCACCCGCGACAATTATTTTTGCCCCATCAGGCACTGGGATCTCAACCCGGAAGTTCCAAGGGGTGGGGGAGGCTGCGGGAACTATGGGATAGCTAGGGAATAGCTACCCACAGTGCAACGCTCCAGAAATCGACGCTAGCCACGGACCATGGACGCACACCACCGATTTAATGTGCTTAGTATGGCCGTGCTCCACCCGATTTTATAAATTCTGTTTTACAAAACCGGTTTATGCAAATTCGGAATAATCCCGTAGTGTAGACGTACCCTGAGATTTGTGTCTTTGTGCCTTCCCCTCCTTTCTTTCAGTTCCTTAGTGGGATGTTCACAAAGAAATGTCCTGGTTAAGCAACAGCTCTCTAACTTCCTGCCACATAGAGTGGGTACCTACCTTCTCCCTGGTTTTAGCCCATTCTCTTCCTTTCTCTCTGCACAGAGCTGAGGGTGGGAGTACACTGAACTGGGGGAGGGCTAGGGATGAAGGAGCAGGCTGGGGGTTGGGGTGTAGGGTCTGGCCAGGAGCTAGAATGAGGGAGGGGGCTCAGGGTTGGGGCAGGAGTGCTTACCTGGGCAGCTCCCATTTGGTGTGAGGGGTGCAGGTGGGAATGGGGAGGAGGAGCTTCTGTTTGGTGCTCAGGGTGGGGATGTGGGGGGTGCAAGAGTCAGGGCATGGGGGTGTGTGAGAAGGGTGCAGGAGTCAGGACTGGGGTCATGGTGGGGTGCAGGGCTCAGGGCAGAGGGCTTGGTGTGTGTGCGGGGGTTCAGGAATCAGGGCAGGGGGCATGGGCTGGAGTCGTGGGGATTCTCCCAGCCCTGAGCGGCTCATGGCAGGGGACTGGAGGGGATATGCCCTGATTCCACCCTCCTTCCCTAAAGCCCCATCCCCGCCTCTTCTCCGGAGCAGCAAGCATGCTGCCTCTGCAGTTCCTTCTCCTCCCCCTCTCCAGGGCCATCAGCTGTTCCCTCCCCAGGGAGGTGAGGAGGAGGGGCAGGAACCCAGCACACTGGAGGAAGAGGCAGGGGAGGAGGGAGCTTGGCGGCCGGTGGAGGCTGCCCTGTAGCAGCAGCCGTCAGGACCAAGCTTCTGCCCCCTGCCCCTGCAGGAGAGAGTGGTGGGGGGGGGTGGAGAAGAGCAGGCTGAGCTGGGCAGGATTTTTAATGGCACGCTGCTGCCTGCCGGGGTCTCGGCCGCCGGCCCTGCTCAGCCCGCTGCTGGCGTGCCATAGGTTGCTGACCCCTGCTCTACAGATTTTCCTTACAGCTGTAGATCTTGAAATATCAACTCCTCCATTTGTACCCAGACCTTCTACTGAAAGGTGTTACTTTACACCTTTAAAAAAAACCTTAGGTGATGCCTATAAAAATGCAGTTATTAGAACTGGGACAATAGCCCAAACAGATGTCCATGAGTATTTTGCTTAAATTTGTGCTGGTCAAGCCTGTGCCCCTTCCATATTCAGTTTCCATAAACATTTGAGCAGATGAGTTTTACACACACAAATGCATAAGGAGAGAGGCAGCGATGGCTCCTTCATCTCAGGAGTTGGTGACTGTGGGTATGTCTACACTGCAGCTGGGAGGTGTAATTTCCAGCTTCTGTAGATTTTCGTGTGCTAGCTTTGATTGAACCAGCATGCTAAAAAGAGCAGTGTAGCCACAGTGGCTCAGTCTAGCCACCTGAGTACATGCCTAGGATCTTGGGGCAAGTCTACATTACCGCTTACATCTATCTAACTTACGTCGCTCAGGGGTGTTAAAAAGACACCTCCCTGAGCGACGCAAGTTACAGCGACCTAAGCACTGTCCACACCGCCTCTTGCAGAGGTGGAGTAGTAATGCTGATGGGAGAGCGCTCTCCCGTCAGCACTGAGGGTCTTCACCAGACGTGCTACAGCAGTACAGCTGCAGCGGTTCAGCTCCACTGATGTAGTGCTTCTAGTGTAAACCTCCCCTTGGACAGGATTGTACTCTGTTAGTCCAAGCTACTGCAGCTACGTTATTTTTAGCTGTGATTTGAGCTAATGCACTATCATGTGTAAGATGGTCTCCACACGCTGGAAATCACATCCCCTGACTGCAGTGTAGACATACCCTGGAAGTGGAACCAGCGGATGTCTGCATTTGTGTTTGCACACTTACGGTTGACTTTTCAACTGAACCTAGTACACAAATTGGGGAGACAAGGCTTGCTTAAAGGTTCAAACCAGACAGTGGGAAAAAACAGAATGTGATTCATCCTGGTGTTTACATCTCATGACATTTTTTGGTGCTACACATGATTTTTTAACACAAGGGGTTGGCAATACTGAGTGAGTCATTTTGCAATTCTATATTTTGCTTCAGTAAGAAGCTTTCAGCGTGATTGTTCCCAGAAACAGAGGTGGATTGAGCAAGAACTTCCCCTCCTTGACAAAATGGATCTGTTTTCCTTTGTGATTATTAGTTTGGCCTGTCTTTATCTTTGACATGTTTACTTTAATTGTCTTTGCAGTTTTGATCGATTCATGCTGATTAGCAGGAAACTCCAAAATACATGCATGGGAGCCTAAGTTCAATTTCTTCTTCAGTATTTTTTTCCTCTTTTCTCTTGAGTAACAGATTAATCTCCCTTGATATCACATTTCCAGGCATCATTAGCAGTAATAGTAGCATCATTTGCACTCTCATGTATTTCTATTTCATTCGCTTAAAAGGACACCATCAACTTAGAAAAAAATTTCACACATCTGCCTGAACTTTCTTTTTAACTTGCTATTGTTGCAAATAACCTCTAAGTTTACCGTAGCTGAAAGAGAATAGAGGAAAAAAATCCTGGTTTTTTTGAGAGGAAGGATAAACTCATGGCTGAGAATTTGATGTACTTCTCAGGAGATCCAGGTTAAATTGTTGGCAGTGCCACAGACCTCCATTCTGACCTTGGGTAAGTCACTTAGGCCATGATCCAGTAAAGCACATGCTTAACTTTAAGCACATGAATGGGACTATTCGGACCCTAAAATTAAGCACCTACTTGGATGCTTTGCTGGATCAGGGCCTATGTCTCTGTGCCTATAAAGTGAGGATGCTAATCATACTTCCCTACCTCACAGTGTTGAGGATAAACTTTTTAATTTTTACAAGGCACTCAGACCTAGAGTGATGAGATCATAAGAACCTAAACTGTCTCATTTTGTTCACTATGCGCATTAGACACCACTTGGTTTATAATCATTTTCACTGTTTCTCTTGTGTAGTTGGCAGTTTCTCTTTTTGTTTGGGTGGGTTTTTTCCCCCACAAAGAAACAGAGAAGAGAAAAGCATTTTAAATACGAGAATCTGATGTAAAACCACAAAGCCTGTGAGGGGATTTAATGGCAGCTGCTGACTAGATTTACCAGTTCAAGATTCACACCACAGAATCCCACTATCAGGGTCAGCTAGACCAGGAGAAGCACAGCTTGAACTGTTTCCTGCTGAGTACAGAGTAAGGCAGGGCCCAATTCACTGTTACTCGGCACCTTGTGTAGCCATTTACATTAGTGCACAGTGAAGGGAAGTGGGTGTAAAACACTAGTAGCTGATAGCTTTTCACACCTGCTTTCCTATGGTGTAAGTGACTCCACAAGACGCAGGGTGACAGAGAATCAACCAGCTCCACAAGCGAAGGAGAGAGAAAGGAAAGTAACAAACACCAGCAATGCTTGGAGAAATACTGGTGCCCACTTATTTTTGCTCCCCTCTTCCTCTCCCAGGGACTATAATTTTGTGACTCTGAAGGAGATTGTGTAGAGCAGGTCAGGGGGAAAAAGCCAGACAGAAAAGAGTGACCAGAAGACCCAGCCCAAAGAGAAGAGAACTACTCAGAAATCGTGGTCCAAATTCTTGGCTTAGTCATCTTAAATCACACGTAACTGCTTTCTCTGTAGACTGGGTATCTTCTTTCACTTGTCTTCCCTCTCTTCTGTAGCACCCGGATATATATATATATATTTTTAAATGATCTTTCTACCTCTGCAGTGAGATTTGGGACAGAATTATCCATACAACTGAAATGTAGACGCTGATTAGACACTTCTTTGTATCCCTACATATTTTTTAAAATGCCCAACCCGCTCACGACTCACCCAGGACCAGATCAAAAGTGCATGATAAAGTGCATTTATCATATGGCCATCTCCTCCACATATGTGGTAATTTCTCTTCTTTAAGCATCAGTATGTGAAACAAGCATGTGTGTGAAACAAAAATACGCAGTCTCTGCCCCAAAGACCTCACAGTCTAAATAAGACAGAGAGAGGAGACAGGATGTACAGGGAAGATCACAGGAATTAAAGATTAGGATAATTTTATATCTAATTTTACAAACAAAACGCGTTAAAAGAACATTGCAATCTTAATAAAGTCAGACACTCAAAAGTTTGAAAATGCCAGAATTAAGGTCACAGTTTGGCCCCCTTAAGTATATGCATTATGATACAGTCTTTGATTACATACTATTTTTTCCTCCTCTACACTGCCGGGGCCCAACAGAGGATTCACTGAGAGCGCAGGAGAGGGAGGCTCCCCGCTCTCAGTTCAGGTGCCCAGAGCTTCAATTGCAGAACAAGTCCTGCTCAGCCCCAGGCTGGAACATGCCCAGTGCAGAATATTCAGAGTATTTAGCGGATAAAATCCAAGCAGTCTTTACTGAGCAGGTGTGAGCTGCAATTTTTCAGTGGCTTATAACTTGGTCAAAAAAATGGGTGAATTTTCACAGTGACAGCAAAAGGCACATCCCTAACACAGCGGCCACCCCCCAGCCAAATTTAAAGCCTTTGCACCAAAGCATGGGGGAGGGGAGCTAGTGCTTTTCAAAGAAAAGGACACCACTATTTTCATATGGGCAAAACAATGTCTTTTTCCCTACCCTCCTTCTTGGAAATGGCTGAATTGTTTTACCTGAAACCCCAACCCTGAGGCAGACATCGGACATGGAAAATTTCAGCCCAAACAGTTAAAGTATAAGAAAAGTTATAAGTAACTGAAAGCAGGGTATTATAATGGGAAGTGTCAGGCAACATTAACAACAGGTACTGCTATCACCCCCCTCCCCCAATATAAGTTATATTAGTAAGTATAAAATATAGCATTCACCTGGAAGCCAGTCTGGAGCATTCTAAGAAGCTAAATGCTATTAGACAACAAACTAAATACTGTAGCACAGTCAGACAGTATAGGAAAAAGTCATAGCACTGATTAAAAGGAGTCAGTGGATACAGATAACTTTGAAGTAAAGGTTAGTACAATTTTGGTGTTCTTGCTTCATGCTCCATTCCAGATCAAAAATGTTGTGCTTAGGAGTTTTTCCTTCACTAGCCAGTCTCAGCATAAAAGAAATGGATTCTTATCTTTGTCTTTTTTATCTTGGGGAAAAAATGATGTATTAGAGCAACTGGTGATCCACTGCTTGAAGTCAGCACATTTCAGGTCAATATCCAACTGTCTCCCTTTGTATCAATCTTTCAAAAAGGTAGATGTGGGAAAAAGAGCTATCAATAAGTCAAAAGGCACATTCAGTCTGTATCCCACAATTTCAATATATACCCACAAAATTCTATCAGATCCTTCCCCTTAATGTAGGTGACTACATTCAGATGTCTAAAAGGAACTTTTTATTGTTAAACTAAGATTTCCTTCATTGATTAAAAAGTCTCACAGTCTGGTCCTTAAAAAAAATACTAATGGAGAATTCAGTGCTGGTCCAGTCTAGCCAGCAGCACTAGCAGCTTCAAGGATTTATTTCATATTCATTATTTATATGCCTAAAAACCCCTCAATGCCCGCTACTGGTTTCATGACACAAAAATGCTTTATTGCACACTATTTTGGACCCACAGTCTGTCCTCAAAAGCAAAACTGCTCTATCAGGTTAGTGGATACAAAGTTCAAAATCAATGAAATGGCTTGCATCTTCCTCTCCAGAGGTTTATGAGTAGTCTGTTTTCCCTATCTTCCCCCATACCCCACCACCACTTTCACACCACTCCACTGGTTCATTTTGGAGACTCCATTCTTTTGGTTAATGTTCATTTGGAAAAGCCTCTCAGCATTTGTCATGAGAGGTGAAATTCACTAGCACAGGGCCTAGGCATCACGTAAGCCCTATTTTGGAGGCTTAAGTGGGTCTAAAGAGCATGGTTGCCAGTCCCCTGCCCTAAGCATTCATAAAATACTGAGTCAGGGCCCCCAAAGTCTTAGATTGTCTTAAAAATCATGACATAAAAATTAGATTTGGGTTGCTTTTTATTTGCCCTCTGATTTGAGAATGTAGGGTGCCCATGGGTCACTTTGAAACATTATCTGAAAACATGAAGGCTAGAAGCTTACTGTTTTTTAAATGAAAACTGGGATTCTGATGTAATCACTTGAAACTGAGCACTGCGGTATTAAGAACAAAATCCCACCTAAATTTTCACAAAACTTGTGATAAAAATTGCAAGAGTTGACAACAGTAAGGGGCACATAAGCCTTATACTGGCCCTCTACACAGGGGAATTTTGCCCTAACGGAATAGAAAGACATCTATTTTGAGGTCAGACTAGATGATAAGAGCAATCTCTTCCAGTTTTGTAATCTACAAATCTACTGAGCACTTAAGAGACCCTTTCCAGGGACTGCACACATGACTTCCTCGCTGTTCCCAATCCAGGGGAGCAAAAGTTATATAGACTGTGAATAGCATGGTACTGCAAACACTACAGTTTGGAATCGCACTGCTTCCCCAGTGCTTGCATTTTACCTTAAAATGCAGAATCTGCGTACTATGTTTAGAAAATGCAGCAGTGCGGATACAGCCACAATCCCAGATCTGAACCCACCAAAAAGGCAGAGTAAAAAAATCCAAAACAGGATCTGAATCTTGCAAATGAGTCTTTACCAGTTTAATGGACCAAACTAAAACCCCAAGTTAGCAGCCATGAACCCTGAGGCATTTCCAATCTGAATGCTGTGGCTTCATCCTGTCCCTAAATGCAACACAGAGGAAGATTCTGTTAGGAGAGCAGAACAGAGAAATAAATAGAAGGCTTGGCTATGCAACCAGTACTTTTAGAGATACCAGGCCAGACCCTCTGATGGTATAAATCAGGGTAGCTCCATTGATTTCAAAGAGCAATAAAGACCAATATAGCAACAACACAATCTCTTTGAGGCACTCTCACCACAGAATGTATCTGTTAGATACAATGTTCTTGCATTGGTGTCTCTATTACATTGGGGGTCTGTGGAGAATTTTGGTCCACAGAGGCACTTTTGTCATAGTTATTATTTCTTCTGCAGTAATGCACTGAGGCCTCATTGTGCTAAGCTCTGTACACACAATGAAGAGATTACAGTCTAAATATCTGATGAAAGGCAACAGGCTGATACAAACAGAAATGGGAAGCACAAGCTACCAGAAACGCAGTAACAGTATTTCCTGCTAATTATAGGCCACTACATAACTCTTCTAGGGTATCTAGAAGGCTTCTCTCAACCCCGCCCCTGCAAAAAAAACCAAAACACCAATACTTTGCACAGCTGCTTCATGCCTTTCTTTGTCAAGTACTTCTCTAATGTAAATTCAGCCATGGTCAGCTTTGCAGATGTCCCCCACACTGAAAAGGCAGCAAACGCATGAGAAGACAGGATGAAACCACAAAGCAAGCTGAAGGGATTCTAGCAACGCAGGCATCAGGAGCGGCCTACAGGCAGGGAAAGCAAATAGACAGCACAGATGGCAATCTAACCAAGCAGCAATACCATGTTATTTTTCATCTTTTCAATGCTGTCCTCTCTGATGCAAGCAAGAACAATTGCTGCAGCACAGGTGGTGTGTAATCAGTGTGGGAAGGATTAGTAGTTCTTTTGAAGCAACTGACAATGCTTAAAAGTTTGAGAATCCCTGTCTTAGATTGTTACTAAGGCTACGATTATGTCATGGAGGTCATGGAATCCATGACTTCCAGAGACCTCCATGACATTTTCCACTTCAGCCCCAGGACAGTGGGGCTGGAGCTCTCAGCTGCCGGGCAGCAGGGGGACCCCCACAGCTCCCAGCCCCCGCTGGGGGCAGGAGTCACCCAGAGCTCCCAGCTGCTGGGTGTGGTGGGGGGGGGGGGGAGACCCCCAGCAGCTGCTTAGCTACGGCGGGTTGTGGGGGGAACCGCTGACCTCTCTGCTGCCATGGGGGGACCCTGCAACTCCAGCCGCCACAGGTGGCGGGGGAAACTCAGGAGCCCCAGCAGCTGTGGGTGCAGGACCCTCCTCCCTCCCCATTTTGTCAGGGATATTTTTAGTATAAGTCAGGGACAGGTCATGGGCTTCCATGAATTTTTGTTTATTGCCTGTGTCCTGTCCATGACTTTTACTAAAAATACCTGTGACAAAAAATCTTAGCCTTAATTGTTACTAAAGATGACACCAGACAGCAAGTCAGTGCCCAGCGATGTAGAAATAGGTGGAGCAGATTGTGTCTTGGAAGAGGGTCATTCCTTATTACTCTCATGCACACCCATCTACCATCAGATGCAGAAAGCAGGATGTGGCTCGCTCTAGAGCCGGTCATCACTGCTTTTCCAGTTAGCCAGGGGGGAATCACGGGAGAGCTTTTAGAGAGAGACGTTCTTCCTCCCTTTACAGCCTAAAAGGAAGAACTGAAATCATGTGCAAGTTAGCACCATATAGGTCAGGGGTCCCCAATGCGGTGCCCGTGGGTGCCATGGTGCCCGCCGTGGCATCTATGTGCACCTGCCTACTGGCCGCCGGAAAAGCAGCCACCGAAATGCTGCCGAGAAGTGGCAACGTCAAGAAGCGCTGCCACCAAAATGCCGCTGATTTTCGGCAGCATTTTAGCGGCTGCTTGTCCGGCGGGCATGCTCCTCCGTGGCTAGTCGTCAGGTGCCTGCCACACTGAAAAGGTTGGGGACCACTGATATAGGTTGCTACTGGTCACTTGGGTTTGTTCAGTTTTCTTTAGTGAGCCTATCAAGCGACCAACAGTCCAGCAACCCAGAAACAACTGGGATACGTGGCAACAACATTGAAAGTTTGATTTGGGATTTATCCAAAACCATACAACATATTCAGCAGTACTGGGTCCGAAACCCTGCTGGTTTTCCAGGCTCAGCTCATCTGAATCTTTTGTTTTGATTCAACGTAAAAATAATTCTATTGATAATGGCCCTGCAGAACTTAATTTCAAGCTTTAAGGAACAGCATTCTTCCTTCTGGAGAAGTTTAGATGTCTTCTCCTCTTTCAACCCTAGTGAACTGGGTGTTATACTGAGGAAACTGAATATGCAAAAAAAACAAAAACCACACCACACCGTCACTGGGAAAGGGTTCTGAGTCTGGGAAAGTAAAATTAGACAAGCCAAATAAGATTATTAATTTATGTAGTTTGGCATCCTGGTTCTAGCAGTGGCCAGAAGGAAGCGATCCGGCTTCTGATCCCCCATTCCCAAATGCATCTAGCCATTTACACAATGATATACATGGAAAGAGTTGTGCATCTGGAATCACCATTACAGAAAGTCAATTTATGCCTTGAAATGAGACTTGATTATCTCATCTAGGGCCTAACTCAGCAAGGCCCTTAAGTATGCGGGTAACTATCTGCATCTGAAAAGTTCCATTTACATCACTGGGGCTAATCACATTCTCAAAGCTCCACAGATGCTTTAAGTGTCCTGCTGAGCGTGGGCCCTAGTTTGCACAGCTACAAGAGTTGTTCATGGTCAGAAAGTCAGCCAGCACTTTTAAAAAATACAATGGTCGTATTTGCTTTGACTTTCTGCAACAGTGAGCACCACAGGTAAACTCTAAAAGAGCTTCTTAAATGTATGAGCAGGATAATTTTACAGGTTTTCTTCCAGTGACAGGGGGCTGTGCTCGGTGACTCAAGAGGTACCTTCTGACCCTACAACTTATGTTCCTAAAACTAATGCTTCAGCCAGTCACGTTTAGGGGTCAGGAAGGATTCCCACTCCTGCTCCCAGTGTACTTTGTTCCAGCCACATTCCTTTCTTTGAAACAGAGATGGCTACGACTGGAGATGGAACACCAGACAGGAACGGCCAGTCCTCTGAGGCAATACACAAGTCTCTTTCAAATGCTTGGCTGCCGTGTCTTGCTCACATGCTCAGAGTTATACTGACTGCCATTTTCACAGGCAGGGAGGAATTTTTGACCCAGGTCAGATTGGCAGGAACCTAGCTGGGTTTTTTTTCTGTCTTCCTGTGCAGCACAAAGTGCAGGTTGCTTACTAGGATCATCTGAGTACACCTCACTAAATCAATTCCGTGCAACTGAAGGGGCCCCAGACATTGGTGCATCACAGTTCCTCCTACTGTTTGTCTGTGGCACACAATAGTTAAAACCCCATGAGGGCTGTAACACTTCTGCCTAATGCTGGTTATTGTGCACAGTAAAGGGTGGGGTTTAGCGGCCTGTGATATGCAGGATGTCAGACTAGATGCTCAGGTGGTCCCTTTTGGCTCTGAACTCTCACTCTGAAATACACAAGTCAATATTTTAAATTTATCTCTCTTTAATTTAATCTACTTGGTATCCATCTGCCTCTGTGCCCTATGCAATAGAGATCAATGCCTCTTACAACAGCCAGCTGTTAAGTCTCTTGTCTGCTTTTGCTTCACAAGAAACATCCTAACAATAATCTTTTATACCAAATCTTCCTGTTCAACGCACAACTTTCTCCCCCCCCCCCCCCAAGCAAGGCCATATACAGTATTCTTTGCTTCAACATCTCTCGTGTATTCCTGTCTGACATGATCTTCCGTCCTCACAGAGTGCCTCAGTGAACTACATCTAGGGTTGAAAGGGATAAGTTGCACATGATCTACAGCGCTTATACAATCCCCTTCTGCAGTACAAATGGTCTAAAGGGCTGAAAGAATTCACTTTCCCTATCTGAGATCCTTACCCATATGCAAACTACGCAGCTGCGTAGGGCACCAGGGAATTTGGGGCACCAAATTGCCCCAAATTTCCTGGTGCCCCACGCAGCTGTGTGCTGCTCCAGTTGCCAGCCCGATCCCCCAGCTGGCTGAGCCAGCCAGGAAAGCTGCCCCCACCCCTGCTCTGCCCCAGCCCCGCCCTCACTCCATCACTTTCCCTGAGCTATATCCCGGGGGACTGCAGCAGGGGTCGGGCCCGACCCTGTACTCATGTGGCGGCGGGAAGTGGAGTGACCCAGCCTGCTCTGAAAGCTCCCAGCCACACGGGAGCTGTTCCCCTCTGCCCCTCAAGTCCCAAGCCTGGGAGCCAGGGGAGCAGAGCGGAGCGGGCTGGGGCCAGGTCACTCTACTTCCCACTGCCCCATCAGTGCAGGGTCAGGCCTGCCCTGCAATCACCGGGCGGCAGGAAGTTAAGCGACCCAGCCCCAACCCGCTCCTCTGTCAGCTCATGCTGGGGGGCAGTTTCTGCCCTGCCTCCCATAGACCTTGGGTGCACACACACCCCTGTGGAGGCTTGGGGACACCAGCTCCCCGCGGGGGGAGGGGCTGCATAGGACATCACAATGTCTGGGGATGGCCCTGCTGAGATCGCATTTTCTATCCTGTCAGGAGCTCTTCTGCTGTGCCTCCACATTAAGAGTATTGCACATTGACTAGAAATTGTGCAAGTCCTCTTCTGCTTGGCCTGAAAACATGAAGTGTGTTTGAGAGGTTCTTTACATGAATGAAGATCAGCTCCATAGTGTACTACTCATCCCTCCAGTTCTAGTCTAGAGTCATCTCCTGCTCCTTCTCTCTGATTTTCAAGCCAGAGCATCTTTTCCGCTTGTCTTCAGGGTATAGCCTGTACAAGCAATTCCTAGGCCACAGGGTTGCCCGAAGTATGTATGGTTGCTCTCTCCCCACTCCTCACTCTGTAGCTACAAACTGATCAGCTACAGCTTTTTATTACTGGTGAATGAAAGCAATTTCTATTCAACTATCAAATAAGATACAGGAGTGAACATAGTTTTGCGAAATTAAATCAATACAAATCATGTGAAATTCTATGCCACATCTGAGGAAGGAGATGTGGAAGGCCAGGAGTTTGAAGAATGCTTCAATTAATACACTATTAACATGTGCCGGCCGTTTTCCTGGTCTTCTCCTTAGGAAGCTGCCAGAGACACCATTACTGTCACAAGATATGTTAAGCAGCTATCTTAAGCTTGTTCCCCTCCCACTCACACAGATCCACTGTATAACCGGGCAGGTCATGTTGGGTGAGGGGAGAGAAAGGGGATCTTATACCCTGTCCTTTAAGAAATATGAAAGGGAATGATAGATTTGTTTCAGCAAGGATTCTCTCCCTGAGAAGAATGCCATGCCACAAGAAAGTAAAATGACAGATGAATGGGAGAACTATTATTTGATTTTTCCTTGCACCTACCTTTGGAACACAGCTGTTCTCTATTTTAATGTGTTCTGCTTTGACAATGCTAAAAGAGGGACAAGTTAACCACAGAAGAAATAGAATATAAGAGTACAATGGAACATCTTTATTAGTTGGCTTTGATGCCCTGTGACAAGGGTCCCTAACAATATTTCAGCAATCACCACATACTCACTGGTTTCTGATTGCAGGAAGGACAGACATTACAACAGGTCTTCTTGGGGAATCCGGTTATACCCATTGTTAACATTCCTTTGAGGTGTGCGTCACACTTCTCTACCGAGGAATCCATATTTGTGCAGGATTCATTGTGTTCTTACTGAATTTGGTGGGATGTTGAGCATGGAAGGAAAAGTTTCAACTGAGTGAAGCCTCCAGCTTCTTTCAATTCTGTGCCACCTAGGCAAGTACTTTCTGTGAGCTTAAGTCTATACAGACTAACTAAGCTAATCAGTGATTAGTAGCCTCATTAGTCTCGGCAGAGAGCTGAATGGACATGGAAAGACCACCCTCTCACACCACAAGGTGGTCCCTGCAGTTCAAGTTTGAGGCACATTGACAGGGCATTGCTGTTTCTTATACTGTTCCTGTATTGTGCAGAGAGGACCGTACTTCCCAGAGCTGCTCACCCACTACCTTTGAACGACCACTTCATTCACTTCAAAAGGAGATGGGGGAGGGGAGATCATTTGGTCACATGCAAGAGATCAGTCTGGGAGGAAACATGCTTCTCCTATGCAAAAGGCTACAGATATATTGTGAAGAAGAGCCCTTCATCTGCAGTGTTTACTGACTTTTGCATATTAAATACAAAGTACGAATGCTTGTCATTTTAAGAGCAGAAAATCTGGTTCTTCTACCCAGTTTAAGTAATGAGCATTTTGCTGCTGAACTTGAACATGAATAATGCAAAGTGGGGGGAAGGGAAATGACAGTTAAATTGCATTACATTTTAAGATCTGCAAGGTTGTCTTGCACTGAAATCAACACTATTAGCAATGATGGATGGAGAGAAATCTGCTTTAGGCCCAATAAAACCTTCAGAAGCACATGTTTGGATTTCATAAGATCTAGAAGATACTGAACCTTTGCTAAATAAAGATGTGGATTATGCTAAACATAAAAACTTTTAGATCATCCTACACACATTTCCTCTGATATCTCAACAGATGCATTCACCATCATCCTGCAATTCTGAGTCCTATTACTGTATTATTTATTATATAACAAACACACCCAGGAAAATATTGGAGAATTTATCCAAAGGTGAATGCAAAATTATTTCCTATAAATATTCTACACTCTGAAATAATTTTAGGGTTCATAAGTTAAATAGACCAATTTCTCTGATGGCCTAAATAGGCAAAACACCATTGAAGTCAGAGGAGTTGCACCCACGTTCACAAGCAGAGAGCTATTTAGGCCACATTCTACAGCACAATCTGGCACAGATGAATAAGTGATGCTCAAATATTTTTCCACCTCCTGCAGTGCATCTTTCCTGCTATTCTTGTACTGGACCTTTCTTTAGTGACTTTGCATCACCCAGAATTCCTGATTCTTTCCAAGATTCAGACCAAAGTTCCCCTCCTTATTACAAGTCTTTATGGATATGCTGCATCCTACCTCGAGGGCTCTCTCTCTACTCCCACCCTGCTCCTCTAGTACTGACTTCTTCTGCCTTTCCATGTGATCTCACTATCTCTTTGACTCTCCTCCCTTCTGCACAATCTTCCTGTATCTCTCTGCTTAGCAAAGATTCTATTCTTTGAAATCTCAGCTAAAAGCCCTCTTTTCTCCTTCAGCTATGTCCCATCATCCCCCCTTCAGTTACTATTTAATTCCTGTAAAACACATTGGTATACAGGATGTATGAATGACGCCATACTAACTATGTTGTATTATGAGGTTCACTGGAGACTAGACGGAGGGAGCTAAACACATTTTCCTTATTCTTATTTCAAAGGAGCCAAATTCATTTTCTTTATTTGTATAACAGCAGTGCCAAGAGGAAGCAACGAAGACTGAAGCCCTATTGTACGAGGCACTATGCAAACATAAGAAGAGACAGCATCCTTCTTAACATCTTGTAACCTTCATCCATCCAACTGGAAGTTGGTTCATTAACCACCTACACAGATGCATCTCTCCCCCTCCTCAGCTAACCCAACTTCAGTAAACATTCTTCAGTAAAGTTAAGAACGGAAACTAAGTTTAATGATCGCATAATCAAGGAGACAGATTGCACATCTCAGATGTGCATAGTCAGCATTTATATTGCTGCTCTGAATAATTTAATTTGAGAAGTGGACGCAGCCCAATGTAATATATTTACAATGGAGTAAAGCTGCTTTAATGCACACCTATAAATAATCCTTTTCCTAGTAGTTGGTTTTTGCTGCCCATTGGTGAACTAGCAGAAAAAGTGAAATGAGAATTATTTAAAGTAAAATCTCTAATGCTCACCAGTGTGTTTTTTCAGCAGTGAGCTGCAGATGCAACTAATATTTAACTGGCTAACTCCCAAAAGATGTGACCAGTTCACTGCATTAATCAAAAGCTATCCTTTGCTTCCTGACATGCATATTTAGAGTGTGCTATGCTGCTGCATGAAGTCCTGATTCTCATCTACCCAGCAAAAGTGATCTTCTGCATACAGGGGTCAAGTCACATCTGACAACCACTTTGCGATAAATGAATGTTTCCTATAACCTGGCTTTTAGAAAATGTTTCCTCCCACCACCATAAATGTAGGTTAAAGAAGACTATTTAAAGTTTGTTTAAATCTCTTCAAGGTCATTAGAAAAGTCTAAGTCAACATGACTGCTGCCTAGCAGTTCTCTCTTCTACCTGAATGTGTTCTCCAAAGATTGTAGGGCATAACACACATTAGAAAAGTGTCTTCAAAAGCAAAAGTCCATGCAAAACCAGAGCTGTGCACTATAAACCATACTTTGTGTGTGTCTACTGAAGGGGGGGGTGTCAATCTGCATTTTCAATAGGGAAAATCTCTAGCATATCATTTTACTAACATCTTTGGGCATGTGCATATGAGTATATCTTATGAGGAGAACAAGAGTGTACAGAGGCAAGGAGGAGAAGAAAGTTGCCGTCAGTGCTAGCCTATCTTTTGATGCCTACGGTAGTATTTCTTCTTTTGAACAGGACCAGTCCTATTCAACACATTCATAAATGGTCTGGAAGGCCATTGAGGTGGTAAAATTTGCAGATGATTCAAAACTGCTCAAGATAGTTAAGTCCCAGGCAGACTGCGAAGAGCTACAAAAGGATCTCTCAAAAATAGGTGACTAGGCAACAAAATGGAAGATGAAATTCAATGTTGATAAATGCAAAGTAATGCACATTGGAAAACATAGCTGGAATTATACATACAAAATGATGGGGTTTAATTAGCTGTCAAGAAAGATCTTGGAGTCATTGTGGAGAGTTCTCTGAAAACATCCACTCAATGTTCAGCGGCAGTCAAAAAAGGCAACAGAATGTTGGGCATCATTAAGAAAGGGATAGATAAGACAGAAAATATGTTGCCTCTATATAAACCCATGGTACGCCCACATCTTGAATTCTGCATGCAGATGTGATCGTCTCATCTCAAAAAAGATACACTGGAATTGGAAAAGGTTCAGAAAAGGGCAACAAAAATTATTAGGGGAATGGAACGGCTTCTGCGCCACCTCCACCTCGACTCCCCACAACCCAGACAGGTTGTGGGGAGTACAAACAAAAATTATAACTCAAAGGGGGAGGGCTCAGTGCAGAAAGTTTGAAAATAGCTCAGGGTGCAGGCAGCACTTAACTAGGGGCTGTGTGCAGGCAGAGGGTGCAGGGAGGGGGTAGCTAGGGGCTATGCGCAGGCAGGCGGGTAGCTCAGGGTGCAGGGAGAGCAGTAGCTAGGGGCTGTGTGCAGGCAGGGTGCGGCTCAGGGTGCAGGGAGGGGAGCAGCTGGGGGCCGTGTGCAGGCGGGGTGGTGGCTCAGGGTGCAGGAAGAGCAGTAGCTAGGGGCCGTGTGCAGGCAGGGGGTAGCTCAGGATGCAGAGAGAGCAGTAGCTAGGGGCTGTGTGCAGGTGGGGTGGTAGCTCAGGCTGCAGGGAGAGGGGTAGCTAGGGGCTGTGTGCCAGGAAGGTGCCCCTGCAGTCCCTGTTCCAGGAGGGCTCTGCCAGCCATGGAGCTGGGTCCCCCTTCCCTGGTGGCTCTTACTGGCTGCATGAGCTAAGGGGGCTAGGAGCTGAGGAGCAGCTTCCACCCCAGATACCAGCAGGAGATGAGGGAACACCCCAGCAGCCTGCTCCATGGAACCAGTCAGAGCAGCAGCTGCTCCACACTGCCCAGCTCCGGCTTCCCACCTCTGACCTGGCCAAGTCACAGGCAGAGATGGACATGGGAGTGTTTTGAGCTGCCCCTTGCCCTGACTGCCCTGCTCTTGCACTGTAGTTGGGAGGCACAGGGGGCATTGTTCTTTCCCCCCCTCCCCAACTCTGCCCATGGGCTCAGGGTTTCTGCTCCACCATGGGGAGCACCAGGGCTCGGGGACCCGAGATTCAGCCCAACCACTCACAGCTTTAGTCCCATGTGGGGCGCTGGGGATCAAGGCTTCAGCCCCGCAGCTCCTGGCTTCAGCCCATGGGGAGCATTGGGTTTCAGCCACAGGGGTCTCATGGCCCCCTGAAGGGTCTCGCAGTCCCCCAGGGGGCTGCAGACCACTGGCTGAGAACCACTGATCCAGCAGATATAGTGTACTTAGACTTTCAGAAAGCCTTTGACAAGGTCTCTCACCAAAGGCTCTTAAACAAAGTAGACAGTCATGGGCAGTCTTGTGGATCAGTCCCTGCTTAAAAGATATGAAACAAAGGGTAGGAATAAAGGATCAGTTTTCACAATAGAGAGAGGTAAATAGCAAGATCCCACAAGGAACTGTACTGGGACCAGTGCTGTTCAACATATTCATAAATGAGCTGAAAAGAAGAGGTAACTAGGGAGTTGACAAAGTCTGCAGATGATACAAAATTACTCAATATAGTTAAGTCCAAAGCTGACTGTGAAGAGTTGCAAAGCAATCTCACAAAACTGGGTGAATGGGCAAGAAAGTGGCAGATGAAATTCACTGTTGATAAATGCAAAGTAATGCACATTGGAAAACAATTCCAACTATACATACAAAACGATGGAGTCTAAATTAGCTGTTACCACTCAAGGAAGAGATCTTGGGGTAATTGTGGATAGTTCTTTGAAAACATCCACTCTATGTGCAGCGGCAGTCAAAAAAGCAAACAATGCTGGGAACCATTAGGAAAGGGATAGATCATAATGCCACTACATAAATCCATGGTGCGCCCATTGCACACTTCTTGTCACCTTATCTCAAAAAAGATACATCAGAACTGGAAAAAAATACAGAGAATGGCAACAAAAATTATTAGGAGTATGGAACAGCTTCCATATGAGGAGAGGTTAAAAAGGCTGGGACTGTTCAGCTTGGGGAAAAAAAAAGAGATGACTGGACGGAGGCCTGGGGGTTATGATAAAGTTATATAAAATCACGAATGGCATGGAGACAGTGATAGGGTTGTGTTATTTACTTTTTCACATAACATGAGAATCAGGGGTCACCCAATGAAATTAATAGGCAGCAGATTTAAACAAACATAAGGAAGTACTTCTTCACACTACACAGTCAACCTGTGGAACTCATTACCAAGGGATGTTGTGAAGGTCAAAGGTATAACTGGGTTAAAAAAGGAATTAGATGAGTTCCTTGAGTACAGGTCCACCAATGGCAATTAGCCAAGATGGTCAGGGACACAACCCCATGCTCTGGGTGTCCCTAAACCTCTGACGGCCAGAAGCTGGGTCTGGATGACAGTGCTCTGTTTTGTTCATTGCCTCTGAAGTATCTGGCACCAGCCACTGTTGGAAGACAGGATACTGGACTAGATAGACCATTGGTCTGGCCCAATATGGACATTCTTATTCAACCAAGTTTTTGCCAAAGCTAATCACTATTATAGATACTGTATGCAGTTCATGCCACAAACAGAGTAAGAAGCAGCAGAAACCTCTCTCAAATCTACTGTTAGGTGGAAGCAGACTCTGTATTACCAACTCTCCTTGCTCCAAAGACTTCTGTGTTCACTTCTGTCTCCCAAAAATCAAACTCCAATTCTAAGGAAATCTGAACTCATGAGCTAATAGGTCATCAACTTAATTTTCTTTTTTCAAAGAAGCAATAAAAATGTCAATCCCATCTCTATATTAAATGCATATCACGGCTTTAAAGTTACACAAATGTATATACTAGCAAAGGCAAAGAAATTAAAGGGTAAGTTACTTCATCCTTATTTAACTCCATAAAAAGTATGGTCCAAATTGTGTCCTCAGATATGCTTGAGAATTAGAGGAATCCAGGATATCCACTAGCATTCTCTTTAAAGACGCACAAAAGTTTTATATTAGTACATGATGTTTAATATTTTACAGTGATTAGACAGGGGAGCAGCAGCCTGTCTTGCTTTTGTTAGTTAACACGTCAGTCAAAAATAATGTTATTGTAATATAGTATTTGGAGCTTAACTTTGTTTGGGGTTCTTTTTACATTAGCTAAAAAAAAAAATTACTTCCTCTAGCTCTGTTTTAATTCCCACTGTGGTACAGGGAGGTTTGTTGAAGTGCACTTTTTCTTTCTTGAATCTTCATTTATTTATTTGATATTTATAGACTTTTCTCTGATACTTCTCATCAACATTAATGAATTAAGCCTGACAATCAAGAATTAGAAACCAGTGGGGTTAGGCTAGCAAATATAAAATTGGACAAGCTGCTAGTAGTAGAGTAATGCAACATCTCAGAATACTATATATTACAGGTTTATTTGTGAGCTCTACTTGATTGCTGTATTTTTCACATTCTGCAAGTTTTCTTTACATGACTTTTCTTTGCTACATACACAACATAATTATTAATGTCGTGGACCGATGTTGGAATGGCTCCCTATAAACCACTATAACATGTACTCTCACACAGATCATTCCATTAAAATCTCCATACCATGCAGTGCCATAATACATCAGATCACTTCAGTGAGCTCTCAACATTTACTTTCTCAAAGACCTGTGTGGTGGTGCGTAGAGCTGAGAATGGCTTTGTAGTAAAGACAAGGGTTAGGGAGCCGAGTTCTATTCCCAGGGCTGCCACAGACTTCTTGTGTGATCTAGAGCAAGTCACTTAATCATTCTGGTCCACAACTTCTCCCATCTGTAAAGTGGGTATAACAACATTCCCTATATCATAGGCCATGTACATGTTAGGACACACAGGCTGAGCAGGATTTCCAGCTTCCAACTCCAGCAAAGCAGCAGAGATTCCCAAGGGCACATTGTATAACCTGCCCTGTTGTTCTGAGGATCACAAAATTATCAGGGGAGACGAAAAACGGACAAAGTGTTCATGATCAATCACATGCTGCCCTCCCTGGGTCTTGTTAGACACCATTTCATCTAAGTCCAGGCAATTATCCAGTTAGTACATAAATACAAGCTATGCCTCATAATAACTAAGGAATGAAAAAAGCCAGTACGCTGAAAGAGGGAAGCTATCCTTTATCATAATGAAAT
Source organism: Mauremys reevesii (assembly GCF_016161935.1). Taxonomy (NCBI): domain Eukaryota; kingdom Metazoa; phylum Chordata; order Testudines; family Geoemydidae; genus Mauremys; species Mauremys reevesii. Next base: position 82,570,380 of record NC_052625.1, read on the forward strand.
CAAATAAAGCTTTCAGCCGGTGCACAGGAGAGATATTTATATATTCTGTCCTGAAAGGCAACGATTGAACAGCCAGCCCTACCCTGCTGCTGCTCTTGTGCAGATGAACCGAGCAACTCTTCCCGAGAAGGGGCTGTTCTCTCCCTAGTGACTAACATGCTCACTAGCATCCGCCCTAGGAGCGATTTGTTTAACGAGGCCAAAGCGCAGTCAGGTGGCAGGGGTCGGCAGACCGACCGCACTCTCTCAAATTAACCCCACAGATCCAGCCTCCCCTTCCGGGGGTTTCGGGCGCCAGGCCAGGGATGAGCAAATCAGCCTGTTTCTCCCGTACGCTGCTGAGCCCGTTACCCCGCCCGCTAGTTATAGTTGGTGGTCGGGACATCTGGGGCCAAGCGCGGAGCACTGATTTCAGGGGGGCTCCGCGACCTTTACACCTGCACAGGGCTCCGAGGAGCTGAGCGATCGGGGCTCTCTTGTAAGCAGCCCCCGTGCAACGAGAGCTGCCGCCTGCCCTGCCTCTGACCAAACTGCAAAAGTGCCCCGCGGCTGCACCCGCCCTCCAGCCTCAGGCCCTGGCTGCAGCCCCCACACTAACCTTCCCGCCGGAGCAGGGACTTCCCCTGCTCCTCTCGCTTGCCGGCCGGGGCCGCCCCTTGAGCATTACCCGCAAAGCCCCGTCCCTCGGCTCCCCGCAGGCAGCAGCCCAGGCACCCCACCCCCAGCCGGCGAGGCGAGGGACGGGGCTCCCCCCTGCAGGCACCACCCCGCTGCCCGGCCCGCCTGTTACCGAAGCTATCCTTGAAGTCTGGGGGTGGGGCGTCTCGCAGGGTCGGGGTCCAGCCCCCCTCCTCCTCCTCCTCCTCCTCGGGGCCGGGGCTGCCGCCGCCGCCGGGAACCTGCTGCCGCTCCGCCGCCGCCGCCCTGGGGACACGGCGCCCCTGCCCCGGGGGCCTGGCCCCTCCGCAGCCGCGAGCTGCTCCTCGTCCTCGTCCTGGGAGGAGGCGGAGCGGGAGTCGGCCGAGGTGCTGTAGAAGGGGTTCCCGCTGCTGTCCTGGCCCGACTCCCCGAACACGTCGTCCGAGATCTGCAGGCTCTCGTAGCGGGAGCGGGCCGCCTCCAGCAGGGACAGCGCCTTCCGCCGCGGCCCCCCGCCGCCGCCCTCCGCCATCATCCCCGCCGCCGCCGCCAGCAGCAGCCGCCCCGCTCCCCGCGGCCCGGCTCCGCCGCCTCGCCCGGCCGCAGGCAGCAGCCCAGCAGCGAGAGCGGCTCGGACAGCGAGGCGGGGAGGCAGGGAGTGGCAGAGCCGCCGTCGCTGCCGCCGCCGCCACCACCCAGCCCTGCCTCCCTCGGCCGCCCGCGCAACCCACCCCTGTGTGTGTGCAGGGACATGGGGGGAAGGAGCCAGCTCAGCATCTCCAAATACCACATCCAGCCAATTATAGCCGCAGTCCTCACCCAAGAGGTGGGGTTATATGGCAGCCCCGGACGGCCTGGCCCGCCCACGCCCCACCCCGAAGGGGCGGGTCTCGGCGCATTTAAAATCACAGAGCCTCTCTGGGAGAGCCGCCGCCGGGAGGGGTCGGGTCTCGTCCCGCCCCGCCCCGCCCCGCCCCGCCCCAGGCTCGATGAGACGCGGGGGGGAGGAGTTCTTCCGCTCCTCCCCCGGCAGAGAGCCGCCCTGCGGGAGCTGCGCTTCCTTCCCCACCCCTTAGGCTCCCGGGCGCACGGAGCTGTCCGCGGGCTGCGGTGCTGAAGCCCACCCGCCCCAGGAGCCCCAGTGCAGCCTGCGCGTCCAACTTGCGGCTGAGACTTTTCATCGACAGTGGGAAGAGACTGACATCCCTCTAGGTCCCCGGGGTGTGGCAGTGCTTGTTACATAATGACTGAGCGCCGGGAAGGGGATTGTGACAAGCAACAGGAATCAGTGGGAGAAGCAGGAAGGACACAGAAAAGCACACAGGCCCTTAAACCGAGTTGAGGTGTATGAGGGTCATAATGATCACTATCCTATCACACCTTCTTCCTCCAAGATTGCATTAATCTATAGCTAAGGTCTGCAAATCAGTTTCATACTGATGAGAGCCACCTTAATGAAAGATGAGTGCAAACCCTACTGAGCCTGGAAAAAATGGGAGGAGGGAAAAGGGCACACTCTCTATAGGTTACCCATGTGGGTACTTCAGGGATAGTTTTAGGGGTGTTTAAAAGCTACCATTCTGTAGTAAAATATTTCCCATGGGCTTACTGGATAATTATGACAGTAACTTCTATACTGGGTGTGTTACAATTTACTATAGCAAGTAATGGATTCTGAGCTGAGCACTAGTAAAACAAATACTAGAAAACCAGCTGTAACTAAGGCCTAATACAATAAATGAATGTAAATGAACACTATGTATAACCAATATATGGGGCCAGATCCACCTCTCATCGAAGTTAATGGAAGGATTCCAATTGAATCCAATGAGATTTGGATCCCGGCCATGGTGACTCAAAACCAACTCATCATGATCTCCATGTGGGTACACACAGTTAACAATTTTGCAGCACTGTAAATTTATTTTTTCACTGATCCAAAACCAGCTGGGATTAAGATTCACAGAGTTCACAGGAACTAGCTGTTTTGCACAACAGAATGACCACTGAAGAAGAAGTAACCCTATAAGCAAGGGCTTGACTCTGTGAGTATGTCTACACTGCAGCTGGGAGCAAGCCCCTAAGCCTGGGTAGCCAGTCTCATGCTAATGGGTCTACTAGCACACTTAAAATAGCAGTGTGGATATTGAGTCTCTTGTGACTACTTGGGATAGCCACTTGAGATCAAGCTTAGGGGGTTGAGTGGGCTTGAGTTTGGGAGACCTAGCACTCTGGCCCCAATCCAGCAAAGCACCTAAGCATATGTCTATTTTGAATCATCTGAATAGCTCCATTGACTACAGTGAGACTATGCACACACTTAAAGTTAAGCACGTGATTGCTTCCAAAATAGCAGGATTGGGGCCAGAACGTTCAGCACCTTGCAGGACTGAGCTTTTAAAATGCTTTTCTTGTGTTTAATGAATAATATGGTATAAAGCAGCAGTTGTTCCAACAGGCATATACACACCTACAACTAATTTAAAAAGCAATATGATGTCATAAGATAAAACAAAGTAAAGGAAAATAAATTAAATATAATTGCGATAATCATTTGAAGAGTATGGAGTCACACAGTTATCTCTTAGGACATAACTGGAACTGCAAAAACTTTATTACTGGTGATGATGACTAAGCAGCTTGATTCACAGAGTCCAGTTTGCTGTGCTGGCAGTTAGGAAATAAAATACCTGTATTTCTCCTTACAAATTAAATCTATTTTAGACTGAATCCACAAACCACAATAAACATGGTTCCCCAGAATCTTACGGAATCACTATATAGTGATTCTTACAGAATCACCTTATATAGTAAAAAGACACTTTAAAGGTGTTGTCAGGTTCTGCGTACTAAAGGAATTAGGAATATAGTTTTGTTAGTCATCTTCTTTAAGTGAGAAGTCTGATAGGGAAGTTGTTGACCACTACCTTCCATCTTTTGCAATTGTGACAGAGTTTGTGATGTAGCTGGCTCTCTTTCTTCCTCTTCCTGGTTTGCCTGCAATCCTAACTGATAATATGAACTCCAGAATCAAGTCATTGTGTGTTTAGAAAGCAATGTGTCTGCAGAAAGATGTTATTCTCTTACCTAGGATCTCAAGGAACTGTGTAATTTTCCAGTAGCTGATATTATACAAGATAACCAGTTACCCACATCACTGCACCCATTAGTCTATTTTACATTGTCCTGCCTGGGTACAAGGCAATGCTGATTGCCAGTCAGATTACAAGGCTACTTTGCAGATTTAATTATGCAGATTTCCACATCTGGTGGTGAGTTACTAGGGAGTACTGTTTCACACTGACCCCAAAACTATCTGACCCCAAAACCGTGAGCAAATGCCATTGACTGTTTAGGGTTCATATGTCTTTTCAGAATTCTTTCTGGCAGTGGTTAGGATTGGCTGCTGGCTTATTTAATGGCGGCCTATGTTCACCATGTCCAGTGCAATCTTTGGGCTTTTGTGGTATTTTATTGGGGCAGCAGTTTCATCTGCTGCTCCACCATGCCCTGTTAGTACTGGCATCAGATTGTCCATGATTGCTTATTCAATAGGTCTCTCTGCTTATATCACACCTAGCCTTCATATATGAGTGCTGTTCTCCAATCCACAACCCATGGATGTTCTCAGTGGCAAATGCTGCTGCCTCTGGGAAGATTACCCAGCCCTGAGTTTTGTTAGTAATATGGAATTCTCAGCACAGACAGTACAGATTTCACCCGAGTTAAGAGGGTATGCTTAGGGTCTCTGCAGGGTTTGGGGGAGATGAGTGTTGAAGGGGCTGCATGTGTATGTGTGTGGAGGGGGGTCACCACACCTCCTTGTTAGTAGAACTTGTCAGCAGGAAGGTTTGTCAGGACAGGGGAAGGGAAGGTCTACTAGACATAGTGGACTTCCCCTGCAACTGGTACAGGAGAGCAGCTCACAGGACGGAGTAATGCCCATAGAAGAGCTGCTCTGCAAGTTCAAGGATGGAGTTTGCCTCTCGGGCCTTACCCACTTCAGCCAAAGAGTTTACACACAGCAAGTGCTGGTATAGGCACAATAGGCATGTGTGTAGGGCCTCAGCTCCAAGAGTGCTGTGATGATGTCAGAACTTTATCTCTCTTTTTTAAAATGTATCTTTTTAGGCCTCTTGGTTGTGGAGGAGAATGTGAGCAGAGCATAAACAAGGCAGTGAGGTCTGCATGAGTTTGCAAACAGCCTGAACAATAGTTCTGAGAGGGCTGAACTGTGCTATTCACCTTACTGGGTTATTAATGCTGAACACCCCCTGTTCTAGAAGGCCCACCCCTCTGCAGCAGAAGATTGTGGCTAGGGAGAGTCTGGCCCTTGCTACTGCTAGTCCATCATGATTCTGCTGGGGTGAGGTCAACAGTCTCCACCCACTCCTACAAACATGCAGAGCTCTTTGCTAGCCTTCCCTCCTCCAGGACAGATGCCAGCCCACCTAAAACTAGGAAATGGTAGCCCTGGGAGGGGGGATAATCTGGCCTGCCCAAAGAGGAGTGTTTGGTGGCCCTTCCCACCAGCAGAGCAGACAGTTCTTGTGTGAGTGCCCCCTGCACTTACCACTCCAAGTAGGTGTGAAGGTGGGGCCTCAGCTCTGAGGCTGCGTAAGGGGGTTTCCCTGTTGGGATGCCTAGCACATGCAGACCGCTAACTAGATTACTGTGACCTGAAATGGGCACATTTAAATACTGTCTGAACTGAGTTGTCTGAAATGTTAGTAGTAGCGTGATTATATATATATATATATATATATATATATATATATGGCAGTTAGATAGATAAAATGGATCAGGTCAGGCTTTTTTGTTTGTTTTGTTTTAAATGAAGAAAAAATCATCAGGGGTTTCTTTAATTGAACTAAAAGCCTTATGGAACATTGCGAATAAAGTTCTGCTTTCCTCTGAGTTACTTATACTGGTGTTTAGCTGCTAGGAAATGACCACTCCAGTAAACTGAACATTGTATCCATTACAACCCACAGTTCAGCTTTTAACTCCCAACACATAAAATGTTAGGGTTTATTTTACGTTCTTCTATTTTTATTACAATAGCAGTAATGATCTCCGGCTGCATTTCCAAAATTTCCCTCACCTTTTTAAACAAGTCATTAAATGTCTAGGAATTTCCCTGTGACCTCCCCAGTCTGGCAACATACTCCTTAAATTAATTCATAAAATCTTTTGAGATTCTCACTTATTTCATCCAACAATGCAAAGCAAAGTACATGGAGCAGAGTGACAGCATGTTAAATCAGACACTCCATTAAATTCAGATATTCAGTTTGCACATTTTAGGATCTAATCCTGCTCCAATTACAGTCAATGGGAGCCTGATCCCACTCTCTTTGAAGGCATGGGAGTGGGATCAGGCCCTTATTTTGTTATTCAGTTTGGCTATGTTTACACTGCGAGCTAGCTGTGTGATGCCCCCACTAGTGTACACGTACTCATGCTAGCTCTCATCAAGCTAGCTCAAGCATAAATTGTTGTGTCACCACGGAAGCAAGGGTAGCAGCAGTGGAGGCTTGGCTGAGTCATGCTGAGTACATTCCCACCATTTCAGGTGGGTTTGTACTCAGTTTGGCTCAGCCATGCCTCTGCTCCACTACCCATGCTACCGTGGCTACCCTGGAATTTATACTCATGCAAGCTCGAGGAGAGCTAGCACAAGTATGTGTACACGAACAGGGGAATCACACCCTTAGCTTGTAGTGTAGACATGGCCATTATTATATAAAAGGCACCACTTACAATTATCTGTTTCAGTTTATTCTCTAGCTACTGCAGTGGTTCTCCAACTGACGCCCATAGATTACCAGCAATCTGTAGAACATTAGCTGGTGGTCCACAAAGAACTGGCTGGCCACATATTTGTAATTATCTTTGTATCCACCTGCTAAAAAACATTAAAGACAGCTAAAAATATATCAGGACTTTCCTAATATTATTTTCCCATGTATCCAAACACTATTGCTGCCACAGGGATGTTATCCAGTCCTGAATGAGAGGGAAGATAGAGAGATTATTGTGTGGACCTATGAAGATATGCACAAGATAAAACAAGGTTTTAATACTTGATTGTACTTAGAAAAGTGATTCTGTAAAAAATGTATAATAAAGCTCTGTATTTATCATTTCTCAGTGACTTCCATATCATATTTAGACTGCAATTTCTTTGGGGCAGCTCTCTTTTTGTTCCGTGTTTCTATGACACCAAACTATGCGGGGTGCTTTAAAGTAATTAATAATATTTCTCAGGTTACAAAATATGATTTGTCTCAATTCTCAGTTCTGTAAATCCAGCCTAGAATCTGAATTTCAAGATGAATTCCTGCTGCTTCTCCAATCATCACCAGCAATGCTGGTTGGGAATTTTTTGCTAGAAAATACCAACTTGCTGAAACCAAAACATTTTTCAGAAACATACATAGTAAAACATGCATTTTAATGAAACTTTTACCAGGAAAGATTGCTCACGTCTAGGATGAAATTTCCAGCCACAGAGAGATACCCCACCCCCGAATAGTCAATAGCCTGGTGGTTAGGATACTCATGTGGGATCCAGGAAACCCAGGTCTGAATCAGGGACTTGAAGTTGGGTCTTCTTGAACCTGCAGATTCAAGTCTCTGATTCAGACTGGGTCTCCTATATTCCTGGTGCATGCCCTAATCACCAGGCTATTCTGGGGCCTCACTTACTCTTTAGTTTTTCATCAAAACACTTGGAAAGAGCTCAGTTTCATCCTGATGTGGAACAGGACAATTTTTGAAATATCAAAAATTTTCATGGGATGGGAAATCCATTTTCTACCCAGTTCTAATCACTAGTACCAGTGATTATGCAATCAGAACTCAACAGACAATGGTGGTGGTGATTTATGGAGCAGAATAGATTACAGTCCACACTTTCTTAGCTGTATTGTCTCTGCAGGGGCACTTGTAAAACTAACAAAAATATGTTTTATCTGTAAAATGAGTAGCAATGACTCAGAGACACAGGGAATATACATTGAGTCAGAAGGTGCTATTTTTACACATTCACTTTTCTGATCACTTGAGACAGAAATAGAACTACACTGTGGTTAGACCACAGACTCTGAGATCAAGGACCGTATTGTGACTCAGAGTGCCAAAGCAGGATGCCTGGTTCTCTTGTTGCTTCAGGGGGGAGTTATCTGCTTCAGCCCTATAATTGATGTGGTGACATCCCCACCCACAGTGGCACAGCTATGGTGCCTTCCCCTGCCTGCCCACCTGCATGGGATGGGGAATACCAGGCCTGCAGAGGCTGTTCTTCCTCCTTGTGCTGTACTGTGTGCTATAGTTAGCCCATGCAGGAGAGTTGGAGGCACCTTACACCTCCCTGCTCCCCTGTACAGTTGCATAATGTGGGTCATAAAGTGATGTTGAAAATATTTTTCTTTTTGAAACTTGTTAAACAGGTCTAGCTGAAGTGCTTTTGGCCACCATAACTAAGGTTGCTGTAGAAGGTGCATAATAACCAACAATACTGCCTAATGGTTAGGCGGGGTTTTGACATGGTGGATTCCCATTGTGTGCCCCTACCCCAAGAGTTTCCAGTCATTCCCTTTAGCACAGAGATTTTATTGGGGCAGAGCCATTGAACAGTCAAGGCTTTTTCCAGCAGGTCTCTCACCTAGGTGAAAACTCCTGGTGGATTAATGGCCTTTCGGAGTGGGTAGGGAACCCCTGTCCTCTACACTGAGCTCCAATCTAGGGCCCAATGGCTGGCAGCCACACTTGACACCTTGGGGTGCTAAGCCACCACAGACCTGTGACACTCTATACCTTAGGGGAACACACTACACCCCCATGTTCATCTTTATAAAATGATTGTGTGGTATCCAATGCAAAGTTTGTAATGTTGAGGGTCTTCGGAAGGCTCATAATGCACAGAGCATGGTTGTTATACTGATGTTATAGTAATTATTACAGTAATGTTATAGTAAGGTTATAGGTTATAAGTTGATGTATATAGTTATGAGGCTGAAAATGTATCCTCATGGCTTGAAGCAAAACTCTCCAAGAACAGGGAGGCAGTTCACACCTCATCAGGGCATGGATGGGACAAACCCAGCTCAGCTTCACAGGAACAATGGACACTGGCTTAGGCAGCAACAAAATAATCTGTTAGACCCTCGAGGGAGTCACCCCCTTTCTTTAGGCAGTTTGGGACTGCGATGAGGTAATGCTCAGCTGACTCTGAAGGTGGGGGGGAGCACAAAGCCAAGAGGAAAGAAAGGACACAATAAAAGGGAGAGACATTTTGCCATGCTCTCTCTCTTCCACATACTTCTACAGACACCACCACCAAGCGACTGAACCATTGATCAAAGAGGAGAGCCTGGCTGAAGAGCCAGCCCGTGTTGAGAAGCATCTAAGTTTGTAAGGACATTGAAAGTGTTAAGATCAGTTTAGAATGCATTTTGCTTTTATTTCATTTGACCAAATCTGATTTGTTATGCTTTGACATATAATCACTTAAATCTACCTTTATAGTTAATAAATCTGTTTGTTTATTCTACCTGAAGCAGTGCATTTGGTTTGCAGTGTGTCAGAAACTCCCCTTAGGATAACAAGCCTGGTACATATCAATTTCTTTGTTAAATTGATGAACTTACATAAGCTTGCAGCGTCCAGTGGGCATAACTGGACACTGCAAGACGGAGGTTCCTAGGGTTGTTTCTGGGACCGGAAATATTGGCTAGTGTCATTCACTTGCAAGTAGCTGGGAGCAGCTTACATGCCAGAGGCTGTGCATGAACAGCCCAGGAGTGGGGATTCTCACAGCAGAGCAGGGTAAGGCTGGCTCCCAGAGTCAAGGATTGGAGTGGCCTTGCAGAACACCGGTCCAGATAACACCAGAGGGGAACGTCATACCTCCTTGGACCATTTCCTACCTTAGTCTCCTTTTACTTCTTGGAGTGACTCACTCTAATCAAGTCTCTGGCCTGCAATATCTCACCTGCCGGGTTTACACAGGCCTGCACTGCCAGGTTCCAGGCAAGGAGCACCTCAGTAGTATTTTCCCTTCAGAGCTCAGAGCAGCCCTCTGCTCCCTTCTGTTACTGCCTCTGAGTTGCTCTGCTCCCCCTTTTAAAGCCCCACCTCCAGCTTGTGCAGGCTTTGCAGGTGTGGCTGGGCAGGGGTGCCTGGGCCCAGAGCTGTTCCTTAACCTCTTGCTCTTCATTGTGGGGTTTGTATACCTCATCACAGCTGCCTACATATTCCCATTCTAAACCCCTATTTTCAGTCACGCATAACTTTCCAAGTCTTTCATTTCTTGGGCTGAAATTTTACAGGTCTGATCTTTGCCCAAAAGCAACATTAGCTGGATGTTTGAGGAAAAACAGGTCAACATTTTCAAGTAAGTGGAGAGAGGAAAAAAAGACATCTTCACCATTATGTAAAAAATATATATCCTGTGAATTTTTAAACAGACCTAACATTGAAACAGCTGTGGCCTGAAAGTTAAAATTTGGCTGAGAAATAGTTCTCCGGGAGGCAAAGTACCTTGGAATGTTTCAGTGATAAATGGTTTTGATTTGGTTGAATTATGAGCATTTGGAAAAAAAATCACATTTTGTGCATGCACTGGACATTTTTAACCACAGCAGTATTATTAACAATGTTTGCCTAACTTTCTGAGGAAGGCAGGGTGTATTGCTTATGCATGCATGGAAAATTAGCCACGTGGTTAATAATTTATGGAGTGTTTGTAGTGAATGATACAGGGGTCTGGAGGCTCTCTGCCTCATTCTCCGTGTGTCCTATATGTACCTGTGCATTGGGCATCACGCATACTTTAGAAAGTGTCAACATCGAGCCAGGGGCATGAGAATACGTAAGGGCAGTACACTCTGTGTTTAGTGTGCATCGAATGAGCCCATGTTCCATTTATTATATATTTTAAAGGTGTACATTTTTGAAATGCACCTTTTGTAGAGCACACCTCACCTCAGTCAGGGAAAACCTTTCTTAGTTCAAATTCAATAAGGCAAAGTTTCAGAGAATCACTTATCTTGTGCAGTGCAACTCTTTTGAGGTGTGCAGTGATAGAGTCAGGGTTCTGTAAGAGCCTGTCTCTCAATCTCTGTGTACCATATGGTGTAAAAACCATCCGGCTCTTAGGTTACACAGGAATGGAGTCTCTACTATGGGAGTTTTCAAGTGCATGGGAGTTGGGCTTTCTGGTGGTGTCTGCACTTTTTCTATTCTTTTCCAAACAAGCAAATTCTATTATCAATACATTAAAAGATCATTAAGATTGTATGGTTAAATGCTCAAAAGTCAGGAAATGCCAAAGCTAAGGTAGTGACATTAACTCTACCCCCTTGAAAGTCTGAGCTACAATAAAGCCTTTAATTACATGATCATATGCTATTTTCAAAACAACACAATAAAATATATGTTTATTTCTACAGCCTTGTAAGGTGCATCTTGCATGATATGCAGTGAATGAGGAATGATTTCAGGGTATGTCTTGTACTATGTTCTGAGGGTCAGTAAATTTGGGCTCTGGTGAACCACAGTTCTACAATTGGGGACCCTCCAGTGAAAAGCTTCCCTTCCTTAAAAGTTCACATCTAGGGACTGTCAGCAAAAGCATCTCATCTGATCTCTGCTTCATTGGCTGGGAACAGAGAGAAAAGCAAGCCACAAGGTATCTAGGTCTCAGATCATGTACAGCTTTATATGTTTGCGCTAACAGTTAGAATTGCATTAAGAAGCAGAGTGGAAGTTAATGCAGTTTGTGGAACATAGGCCAGAATATGCTCACATTAACTCACTCCACTAAGCACACAGGCTGCCACATTGTGCACTAGCTGAGGCTTTCTAATGGTCTTCAAGCACAGCCCCTGCAGATCACAAAAACAAGGATGACCATAGCAAGATGGATTCCATACATGGAAGACTGCAAGCTCCTAGCCAGTCTTGCTGGGACCCAGATTGCTCCGGGGGCCTCTAAGTGCTGCTACAATGCAAATAAATAATAATTATTTTAAATGGTATGAGCCACTGCCGCTAAATGGGTCCAAAAGTACCACAAAATTGTGAATGTCTTTTTCAAGGGGTTAACATAGTTCCTCAATAGATGGAGAAATCATCACCCTCATCAGTTCCTCAAGTTGCTTCCCTTTGCCAACCAACATTACCTTCACTTTTGCTGTTATAATTCCTATTGCTTTTAAATATTGTGTTTTCTTTTTCTTCCCCTTATCCCATTACCTGGGGCCACTGTGTCGTGCAAGCATCTGTCATCTTTGTCTGTCCGAGGCAGCACAAAGGTCCACCTGCTTACCATCTTCATTGATGCAATCCATCCATTGCTTCCTCTGCTTTCCTCTGGGCCTATTTCCTATCCCCATCTCTTGCCATGCTTTCCTCACTACGTCCTCTTCACTCATCCTCTGTATGTGTCCAAGCCAGCAAAGTTTGCACTTCCTGGATTCTGTCAGCCACGTCGCTGACTTTAACTTCCATCCTTCTGCTTTCATTTCAAAATCTGTCTCTTCAGCTAACTCTTTTTACCATATCTTTTTACCTTCTAAAATATGCCTTTAATCCATTAGGAGGAGCGGGATCCTATTTAGTAGTTGTTAGGAGAACACATTGGTTTGCCTTATCTAAATATGTTTCAGACCATTAGCAATTTTTGTTAAACCTTCTCATAGAAAGGTGTTTCCTTTTTACTTTAACAGCTAATCAGGAAATTAAATCTTATTGAAATAGATAAGCCAGCCAAGTCCTTGCAATGCAGCACAGGTTAGAGAAGAAACTTAGATTCTGCTACATTTCATCGACTGTGAGTCAGTTTGGTCAATGTCACCCTTTTCTATTGCATCTTTTAGGGCATCAGCCCCTTCTCTGGAGAATGGGAAAAGAGCCTGAAAAGCAGAATTACTATCCATTTTGGGTGGTAGGAGAAAATGGAGTTGCTTAAGAATCTGAAATCTCATCATGTTTTCCCCCTGTAAGAGGATAAATGTTAGTTATCACATAAGGCAGATAGATGGCTGTTCATCACCATCGAAAGAGAATTTCTCCATTCTGTTTAGCCAGAACAGACACTGGAGATACCAATCCCCAGATCAGTTTCCCTCAGAAGAAGTCCTTTAGATATCAAGACTAGATCATAAAAAGGAGCAATATTGAAAATGTCTGAGGGAGAGGGGTGATGTGAGAGATAATGTGTCTTTCCTTTAATGAAGATAATTGCTAGTCTCAGAAATGCCATTTATGTGGTAATTTACCCTTGTTTTAACCCCTAGGGGCTAAGTACAGTTATTTTCAAGTAGAAGTTGAAACATCACCAAAGAATATAGGGTTAGTTCTTGAGGATTATTGAACATCTGCAGCTCCCATTGAAATGACTGAGATCTGCAGATACTTGAACATCTCTCAGGATTTGTCCTTTAGAATGAATCCTTCCAGGGAATTTCAGTGATTATTAACTCAGCACGCTTTCTGATTTCTATTCTGAGATGAACCAATGGAAGCTACCAAAATTCCTGGAACTGTGATATTTAAAGAGCTTGAAATGCTGCGTGGAAGCAGGATACTATTTTAGAGCTGACATCTGGAAGGAAATGCCTATGATTCTTTATAGGAGATAATTTATTTAAATTCAAGGGTTTTTAAAAAAATACTAATCAGGATGCACAACAGGAATATTTTGCAGGGACACTGTCAAGATAAAAATCAGGGGTCCAATCCTGTAGTATGAAGAGAAGGACTGAGTTCCATACATGTTGTTTTTATTCTCTGCATTAAAAATGGAAGAATTTAAAAAATGAGAGGCACTTTTCACCATTTATACCCTTTTCTTGTACTTCACTCAGCTTGGACAATGAATTCAATTCCACTTCTTATTTATAGTCAGTTTCCTTTTGCTTTTTCAGGAGCTAGCAAGTTGGGTTGCTTTGTTGCACTGGGATTCTTTGTTGTACTTGGGTTACTAGCATTTCAAGGAGAATGTTAAAATTGCCTTAAAACCTGTTTTACTACATTAAAAAATAATGAAAACATTTCTAATTGGCTCAAATCCTGCACATGCATCCATGGATGCACGTGGCCAGAGAGGCATTGGAAGCAGTGCAGGGGCGAGTGACTGGCTGTGGGGAACTCACAGATGGGCACACTGTACTCTCTGTACAGCTCAGAGCACTGCTGTGTGAGGGATCAATCCTACCACCATTCAGGGAGGGGGCAAAGGCAAACCAAGGAAGGAACTGTTGCATATGGTGGACACATAACTAAGTAAATCCACTGATTAAAGCCTCCATATGAGGGTGGGGAGGCAGGGATGTGCCAATTACAGCTGCTATTGTATTTCAGCTGGCAATGGCTACCAGACCCTAAGGCCTGTTAAAAGGGCTGTGGAGCTGCTTGCTGATCATTGAAGTTTCATAGTGGAGGATTCAATCCTCTGACCTCAGAAGTGTACCCTTGGCACTTGTGCTCAGGGTCAGGAGTTTTCCCATTAGGTTTTGTAAATCCTCCCCTTTTTAAATATGGAGAGTTCACTTTAGGGGTGAGGGGACTTGGGCTGGATTGGAACAGGCAGCTACCTGTACTTCCCATTACCAGTCCCCCAAACCACTTGATCCCCCCAGACAGGGAACAAGAATGAGTTTCTTTAACTTTTAACCTGACAGTAGAGTAAATAGAGCCAAAAATCTTTTTAAACGTATTGTGTTGCCCAGAATTTCTTTTGGCAAAGTTATATATGCTGGAAATAGCACTGCATAATGGAAGAACTGACTGAAGCTTAGCTACTACAGTAAATCTGACACAATGCTTCATGTGTCATTTGCCAGTCTGCATGCTTTCATGAAGTAAACAAGAAAACGCTAGAGTGTGAAGTCAATGGATCTTTGGTAAATTCTGGAATTATATTTATATTTACCAGGTATTATTTGAGATTTTTCTGCCTGTTAACTCCATAACATATAGCCTCTCAAAACACAAAAACAATCTTTTTTGAGACCCAAACTAATAATTTACTGCAGTTTAAAATAAATATTATGTATCACTTTCTGGCCTAATGCCCTGGGATCACTCATTTGGTCTCTGCAGTCTGCCCTCTTAGGTGTTCTATCTTTGGTCACTTACCTTTCCACAGTCCATACACTAAGACTAGTCCATGGAGGAGGTTATGTAGATGCAGGATGCAAATTTAGCATCGCCATCATGATTTACACCAGGTCTGCATCAAGGTTTATTTACACCTCCGGAAACAGCACATTTCTCTGGGGTCTAATTTAGGTACAGTTGACTGCTTTAGTCCCAGTTTATATGCCAAGACCTCAGATCCCTTTACATGCATTCATGTCATTTACATAATCCCTGAATTTTCCTTGATTTCATTCAGACCAATCCTGTTTCCATTAAAGTCAGTGAGAGTTTTGTCATTGACTTAACTAAGAGTAGGCTCAGGGCCAGTACTTCTTATGTAAGGGTGCAGTGCGTGTACTGTCGTTTCCAAGATTCTTTCCTCATAGTGCTGTGCTGTACAGTGTTCTTTACAAATTCCCTTTGTCTCTCAAAATACAGACAATAAAACTGCTGATCAGTATTGCAGCATGCTCTCTATTATGAGACTGTATCAAAGCAAAACAAGTACATTATGTCTAATTAACTTTATCATAAACATTTCTTGCAATTTCCTGATTCGTAGGTAGCCCTCACCCCCCAAAAAGGTACAAGTAACCATGGTTTATTTCTATACTGCTGTTATTCCTATTGGTGAATTGCAATCATTGCAATGAATATGTTATGTTCTTGGTAGGTATCCTCCCCGTATCTTGCTCTAAACACGGGGGACACAAGGTAGGGTTTGATTTTATTCATGAACAAAAAATGAAACTATGTAAAATCCGGCCTAAGCTTTTGCTCTCCCTGCCCCCACTGGCTGCTCCCAGCTTTCCTCTGCGCTCAGCCCAAATCCTAGGTTCTGTCTTCCCAAGAGAAACATCCCTACCGCCTTTCTACCATGGACTTTTGCAGCAGTATCAACACCTGCTAACATGGTAGGGTGTATCAGGCAAACATTGCCAGCCTCTGACATATCTCTCCTCCAAAGATGGGTATGTTAATTACATTTCTCTGCAAACTTTAAAGTTCAAGTAAAATAGTCATTAACTGTAGCAGCTGCAATACAAGTCATTCCAATTTATTTGGTGTAGATTAATAATTTGATATAGCTATTTTGCAAGGACATTTCATATGGTTATTTTTTATTTTTTTCAATCTATTTTCAGCCATCAAACATACCGTACAATGAATATAGTTGGATTTATACTTTAAAGTCAGCTTTGCTGCATTTCAACTCCCTTTTCCAAGCAGCTGCTATCTGAAGATGAACAGAGGTCAAATCATCAGCTGTTGGCTATAATACTGTTCCCTTTCAATGAGCTCAAATCCCATATATCTCTCTGATCTTGGAATTCACACAAAAACAGGCTGAAAGATAAAAAAGAATCATGAGCATTTATCCATCTTGCAAACATATTTTCTGCAAGATTTATGAAGCAAAGCTTGTTAAACTCATCTGCCCAACTGTGGGTACCTTTCATCTGGTAGTTTATATAAAGAGACATTGATTTCACTGTGACAGAAGAATAGCTGAAGGCTGCAAAGAAATTAACAGACCACACAAAGTTGCTTATTCAAAAAGAAGGACATAAACCCGTGCAATCTTATTTTAATGTAATTGTTGTAAGCGTGTTGGGATTTTAAACAAAAGCAACCAGATATTACATCATCTTGTGACTGTTCCTTATTTGTCACTGGCCACATAAAATGGTTTGCTGTTATTTCATAGGAGCTGTATGATTGTGGCAGCTACCCAATGGGGCTAAACTGGGAGTTGCAAATCGCTGGGTCAAATAATGTTTTGGCTCAGTTAGAGTCCATCTGGCCATAAGATGGATGCTGCTGGTGTTTGGAAGATTCCCCCTCCCCCCTGGCCTATACCTGTGTCTGCAACCTGTCTGCTCATCTGTCTATGCATAGAATCAAGAGAAGGGCAGGAATCCCAGTTCTTCAATTTCACTGTTTCTGCCTTCTGTGAAACTATAGGGTGGGATTTTCAGAAGTGCTCAGCATTGGCTTAGCATTCTCTCATTAAAGTCAGTGGTAAAATTCCCATTAGCTTCAGTGGAAGCAGAGTTAGGCTAGTGATGACTGTTTTTGAAAAGCCCTTCCATCAGCTGTCTTCTCTTTCAGCTTTGCCAGTGATCTGTGCTTACACAGAAAAGGTTTGAAATGCAGGTATAATGTTGGGAGTCTGGAAAAGGTTTCATTGTCTTTATTAGCCCCTTAGGTGTACTCAGCAACTTACAAACTTGTAAAAAGCCGAGAAGGTAACATCTCTTTCCCAAAGAGTTTACAGTTTACCTCAAATGGCTAGGACACACAGGTCAAAAGTTTAAGTGAAAGAATCAAACACAGTTGGGATGGATCAACACTGAGGTGTCCACGAAAGAGCTGGGTTGTAAGGAAGGATTTAAAGGAGAAAAGGAGGGAACTTGTGCACATGAAGTGGGAGGCTGTGTAAAGTGGCAGGGCCATGAAAGGAGTCACAAAGCTGTATGTAGGAGAAGATAAAGAATTCTGTCAGGAGAGAGGATGGGGAAGAATATAAGGAGTGGGCAGAAGAGTAGGAGAAAATGAGTGAAGAAACATAGGTGGGAGCTAATTCATGCACAGCTTTGAACCTGAGAACAAGGTATTCAAATCTAATATGGAATTAGAAAGGAAGCTATGCAAAGGATTCACCAATGGGGGAGATTATGATGAGTTCAGAACAATGGAAGAGGAAGCTTTTCTCGTCTTCAGAAGGGACTAGAAGTTAGATATAGGGAGGCCTGAGAGGAGAAAGTTGCAGAAGCTGAGGTAAGAGATGATCAAGCTATGGACCACAGCAGCCAGGGTTTTAGCATTTGGAATGAAGAAGAATGGATTGTTTTTTAGAGATATTATAGAAGAATAAGCAACAGGATTTAGTTAGAGCCTTGACGAGGAGAGGTAAGATTTGAATAAGACTTCAAGGTTGTGAAACTAGTTGACACCACAATACAAATAAAAAATGACAGCATATAGGGTTCAGTTATAAGCCCTGTAATTGCTTCCTTTATAACTTTGCAAAGTACAGATATTTTTGTGTTTCCTTTCTGGACACAACTAGAATTTTGAGGGGAAGTGTGAACCAGTTTAAACCCCTGTAGAGGTTCCTGCTCCCAGCCCCTCCACAAACGCAATCAGAGACCAACTGAAGTGCAGCACCCATATCCTTTTATTGTTTGTGTCCATTCCCACCACTTATCATTTACAGAAACCAACACTCTGGGAGACTACTAACTTTCCAGCCAGCAGGGATCTAGAGCCCACACTCCTCCCTCTTCCTGTCTCTTAGCCAGCTTTATAGGGCAGGCTGGCTATCCAGGCTTGCAGGTGGATCCACTCTGGTAATTAGGGTGTGGCCCCTCAGCCAGCCCAACTAATACCCTTCTTCCTCTGGAACAGGGCTAACAGGGGCCTGGCTTGTTTCTCCTAGCCAACACCCTGTTACAACCCCCTATAAACATGCATTTGTGTATTGCTGCTGACTGCTTCCATTGAGAAGGGAATGGAAGGATACAGTATGGGGATGAGAAAGGTGAACTGAGTGCTAGTGTCAACTATAGGTTAGAGCAAAGAGAGCATCTCAAAGAGAAGTAGCAAATAAGCAGGTGGGAGGTAGGAGTTCCAGACAGCAATGACAATGAAAGCAAGAGTGACCATATCTGTAAAAGAATCTAATTGGAAATGAATAGAAAGGAGGCCAAGACTGGAGGAATGTGGCTGGAGCATTAGAAAGCACCTTCTCAAAACAGGGCAGTGCTAGTCTCGGGCTGAGGGGGAGGGGCTTATCCCATTCTCCAGATGGAAGTCACCACATGCTATCACCTCCACAGGAGAGAGACCACCACAGCAGGCTTTCTCCAGGACTCCCACAGTGAGTCACACCTGATTTGTAAAGGCCTGGCACGCTCACCGAGCTTCTGAGCTTCCTTCTGGCACCTCTGCTCCTGCTCTCTAGAGGAAAGCTTCAGAAGGGAAGGAAGCATCATGCTTTGCTGCTGATTTCCCCTCTTCGTGCCAGGAATAGTGAAGATGATTTCTTGCACTTGGCTTCCTCTAAGCACTGCGGGACTCCAGTGTAGTTTCTCTTCCCTATTCTGGGAAACTTCTCAACACAGCTCCCCTCCACCCCAGACACACATCTCAGTACCTTGTCTTCTTCTCATAGTGAACTCACTATTAGCATCACCCTGTCCCACCAAGCCAGACTACATGTGATCAGCATCCTTCCCTCGCCACAAAACACAACTCAGTGAGATTCCTCAGTATCCTCCCTTCTGCTCCCAGCCCCACCAGACTTCCTGGTACCCATCCCTTTTCCACAGCCCCGAAAGACTGTGGTATTCACTCCTCAAAGAGAGCGTGTCCAAAACTCCCCCACTCCCTTACCTTCAGTAGGCCAGTTTCACTGGTACCCATTGCTTCCCTCTGCAGGCCAGACATACTCACCATGATACCTGAGAAATTGCTCCCTCTCTCGCCCTCTGTGAATGGTGATGAATCAAAAAAAGGTACTCCACTCCCTTTCTCCTCAAGTTCCTGGGGTTCAGAGGGTCTCTCTGTCAGGACAAGGAATTGTTGCTACTTGTGGAAGCCCCTCTAGCAGTCTCCTGAAGATGTGCCTTGGGGACCAGCAGGTGAGGGAGGACTTGGAGTGGAGAAACTAAAAGTTTGCTTGGGAAAACAAGAAGCTGAAGCTCTTCCCTTCCAAGATACTGACGTCAGTTCTGTCTCCACTTTGCTTGTTATTTGAATCATGGCTTTGACCACGGTTTAAAATCACTTACTGTTCTGCAACTGCAGCAACATCTTCTTATAGTCTGACGTGGTTATACTTTGAGGCATCTGAAATCTAGAGGCTGCTGGTAGTTTACAGACATATGATGCCCTAATTGCTATCCCCGAAAGAGAGGAATTTGCCTTTTCCTCTTTTTACATAGATGAACTTGGAAATCACGGCACACACACAAGAGGGTGATTATCTCCCTGAGGGATCACTCAACAAGTCTGTCAAAGATTTAATTAGTATAGGAAATCACATCAGCGTGCTTCACTCTTGGGAGTAACAAAAAAAACGCAAAAAAAACCCAACATTCTACACCAACTAAGGTAAAAACATGAAATCAAACAATAATTATATTAATTTTACTTGGCAGATTGACAGCTCTGGCTGCCTTCGTCTTATGTAATAGCTATTTACTTTATAGAGCCAAAGGATATGGGCCAAATGATTCCTTCTGTAACTCCATTGAAGCCAAATAGAGTTAAACCAGGGTTGAATTAGGCCCAGCAGTCTCACAGGGTTTGTTTTTGTAACCACATAGTTCTATTTCATTTAGTATCAGTAACAAAGATACAGGAGGGTTGTTTGTTGATTTTGGGGTGGGGTGAGATTTGGAAAGCTTTGAGAAGTGATTTCACGTGATAATTGCAGAAAGCTAGTACACACTTCACCGGCCTTTCATTTTAAGGCTCTCCTGAGGCAGTATTCTTTGAGGCCACAAGAAGAGAGCTAAAAAGGGAGTAAAACCAAACCCTCTCCCACCCCACACAAGACTGAGTAGCTGGGCTTGGTCCAGAGAGATTCTACATGGGTGGGAGAGCTGTGGCACTATGGCAAATGACAGAGGAGATCCCTCAGGTAGGCCAGTCCCAGGCCATATAGAAATTTATAGATCATAACCAACATCTTACACTCCACCCAAAGACCAGTGGGCAGCCAGTGCAGATTCCAGAGCACTGATGTCATGTGGTCCCAGCGAGATACCGCCTCAATAAGTGAGCTGCTGCGTTCTGCACCAGCTGCCATCTTCAAGTTGTTTAAAGGTGTAGTCCCATGTAGTGCACATTGCAAAGTCTAATCTTGAAGTCAGACAAGCATGGGTAACAGTGGCAAGGTCAGCTCCTAAAACAAAGGTCACAACCTCCCAGCCAGATACAGGTGGTAAAAAGCAGACTGGGTTACTGTTGTAATAGAATAGTCAAACAGAAGGTAGGGGTCTAGGATCATCCCCAAGTTGGACCCTAGTAACTAGAGGTGGACATACTCCCTCAATCAAAGGGACTGATATTACCTCTGCCATCTCCTTCAGCTTCTTCCCCCAACCCACCATCACCATGTGAGTTTTGTCTGAGCTAAGTGTCAGTCAGCTTGCTCTCCTCCCCTGCTAAACCCAGGGTTGTGAGTTCAAGCCTTGAGGAGGCCACTTAGGGATCGGGAGCAAAAATTGGTCCTGCTAGTGAAGGCAGGGGGCTGGACTCAATGACCTTTCAAGGTCCCTTCCAGTTCTAGGAGATTGGTATATCTCCAATTATTACCTTTACCCCCATGCCCCAGTCTCATCCAGATGCCAGCTGAGGCACTGAAACTCATCAGTGTCCGAGTCGACTGTGAGTCGAGTTATACATGTGAATTATACAGTTGGGTGTCATCAGCATCACTGAAAATATCACACCCTATGCTTCTTTGTTAATCTTTCTTATGACCTCCTATACACGCTGAAGAGGTGGGTTGAGAGAATAGCACCCCACAACACCCACACCTGAGTGCTCTCCAAGAAGAGGAGCAATGGCCCACAACTATTCACCAAGGTATCTCTGAGAGAAAAAAACTAATCCCATCTGGGTCCGTCAGTGAATCAACAACACCTTACTGAAGGGAGCTGATGGATTTAATAATACCAGCATGGACACCTGATCTTCATCCATCCCCAGGAAGAAATAATTGTAAAGGACCAGGGCATAGGCTGTCTGGCCTAAATGTCACTGCTGGACTGCGGTCACCAGGCAGTAGTCAGCAAGCAGGGATCAGAGTAATCATGAGAGCTGGGACCAATAGGCAAGGGCCACGGTCAGAGTCAGGCCAGGGTAAGAGACTGGAGTCACAGCAGCCAGATGTCTGTGAGATTGCCCAGAGTACTTCTTGGGACAGCCATGTGGATTAAATAGTGAGCATGAGCCAGGGCCGGTTCCAGGCACCAGCGAAGGAAGCATGTGCCTGGGGCGGCACATGCTAAGAGGCAGCATTCCGTCCGTTCTTGGGGCGGCACAGTCCAGGCAACTTTTTTTTTTTTGCTTCGGCAGTTCGGGCGGCAGATCCAAAACACAGGTTGTGGGATGAAGTTGTCTCAGCACCTCCAGTGCCTCACTGAGCATCACCGGCTGAAAGTCTAGCATAGAAGACCAAGCCCTTGTTCCTTCAAGACCTTCCTCTCACACCACAGAAGCAGTCAGCCCATCCGTAATATGATCAGTCTTATCTGCAAAATAAGAAATGTCCTCACAATGGGAGGCACTTGGACCAGCTGCCAAGCAGAGACAGTCCACACACTATGTACAGTCCAAAACAAATCTGCTCCAAGATATTGCAGATGCTAATGACTGAGACAAATAACTTTTTCTTTCCCTCCCACATGGCCACAGCATAAGCATTTTTTAAAAATCATTGTGCTCAAACAACTAATTAGACTCACATGAGGCTTCTGCCCCAGTGCTCATGCTAGCACAAACAGTTAAGAGACCTAGCCTGTTCCTCACTGCCATGCAAACCTTCCTCACTAACAATCACTCCACTCATCTTACATCCCCCACCCAGCCTTAACTTTGGTACCAATATGTGCAATGATATACACATCTGGAGCTATAGGCATGAACCTCTACTGCATGAGCTAAAAGCCATATGGCTGTTAGCTAAGGCTGTACAGCAAACTCCTTTCTCTCTCTCTCTCTCTCCCCTTCCCCCTCCATCCCCCAGGTGTGTGGGTTACACATAGAAACTGTTCACCCTTCCCCACCCCTCTCTCATGTCTGTCAGCAGAGCGCTGCATGCTCCATAACTCCCATTCCCTGCCCCCTGGTATGCTCAGGTGTCAGGTGTTCAGTTGGCTGCTAACCAGGTCACTAGGTAACCCAGCAAGCTCAATTGGGCCCAGTAAGTCCCCTCCAAATGGTTGCACTTCTTGATTGGGCAGGGGAGCCAGCAGAGATGACACGTAACTGTTGATAGTGGGAGGGGGGCACAATGTAAAGGTTCTGGTGTATGCAGCAGGGTACAGGGCAGGGCATATAAACCTTGGCAGAAAACTGGGGGGGGGCATGCCCCCCACCATGCGTCACACTCTTCTCCTTGAACCTTGCAGCAGTAGCATCTGCTCTCTGCTTACCAGGCCCACCACTGCACTTACCCTCCTCTAACTTCTGCTTCCTACTTCTAGCCCTTGCCCCTGCTCCCACCTATCTGCTCTGTTCTGGTTTCTTACTCCTGGCACTGATACTTGACTATGTCCCTGACTAGAACTCCATCTTAGACTTTTGGCCTAGACTTTGACTTCCAACTCCCAGCTTTGACCTATGGACTACTTAGAATCATAGAATCAGGACTGAAAGGCAGCTTGAGAGGTCATCTAGTCCAGTCCCCTGCACTCATGGCAGGATCAAGTATTATCTAGACCATTCCTGACAGGTGTTTGTCTAACCTGATCTTAAAAATCTCCAGTGATGGAGATTCCACAAGCTCCCTAGGCAATTTATTCCAGTGCCTAACCACCCTGACAGGACCCTGAAGTTTTTCCTAATTGCCAACCTAACCCTTCCTTGCTTCCTGTCCTCAGTGGTTAAAAACAGATTCTCTCCCTCCTCCTTGTAACAACCTTTTATGTACTTGAAAACTATTATCATGTCCCCTCTCAGTCTTCTCTTTTCCAGACTAAACAAACCCACTTTTTCAATCTTCCCTCATGGGTCATGTTTTCTAGATCTTTAATCATTTTTGTTGCTCTTCTCTGGACTTTCTCCAATTTGTCCACATCTTCCCTGAAATGTGGCGCCCAGAACTGAATATAATACTCCAGTTGAGGCCTAATCAGCACGGGGTAGAGTGGAAGAATTACTTCTCATATCTTGCTTACAACAGTCCAGCTAATACATCCCAGAATGATGTTCGCTTTTTTTGCAACAGCGTTACACTGCTGACTCATACTTAGCTTGTGGTCCAAGCTCTGATTATGACTCAGCCTTTCCCTTCAGCTTAGGCTTTGGCTTCTGACTCTGGTTAAGACCTTTACCCTGAGTCTAGCTTCAGCTTTAGACTAGTGCCTGATCCCTAGATCTATGCTTGTTATTACCCAAACTGCCACCACAACCACCAGGCACTGTCCTGATCCACCTACAAGGTAGGCCACCCATGCCCTTGCAGCTTACAGCAGGCTGTCCCTACGCACGCTGATGTGAAGCTGGTGGTCAGGAATTGCTTAAGATGTGTAGGAGGAGTGGCAGAATACGATTCTTCAGACCTGCCAGCTCTGTTGACAAGCTAAGTTGCTTTTATGATACACAGGCAGGAACAAGCCATGGTTAGAAAGACTGATCATCTGTGACAAGAATTTCTGATGCCCAAATGTTTGGGATTAGATGAAGGGCTACAGTCCTTTCATTTCTAGCATTTGTTGTGACATAAGGGAGGCATCCGCTGCAGCTTAAAACAGTGGTAAAACGGCTACAGTTGCACCCACCTTACACATCCACTAAATACACTTACACATTTTTCTAGGGCAGACAAGGTCCCAGAGTCCTCAATGCCCAGGAGTTGAAGACCCCAAGCTGGCCAAAACTTGTGCTCACCACTCTGCCCATGTGAAAAAGAGCAGCTGATAGCCAGCTAGCTGATCATTAGAATTCAGCTATAATGCCCCCCACAGCTGAGCACTCCCAGTGCTTTCAGTGTATGTAATTATACTAACAATTGAATGCAGCTAGGCACAGATTCCTAGCCAAAAGGAGAGATGCTCTTTCCTTTCCGTTTTTTCTCGGCTGCCTACCGAGATGGACGATCTTCCCTTCTGTGTACTGTTTGCCAGTCAAGGTTACGTAATAGCCATCCAGACATACTTTTGGATAGGATAGATAGCTGGATAGGAGCATTAAGTTGCCCGCATGAGTTAGCATGTGAACACAGCAAAGAATCCTGTGGCACCTTATAGACTAACAGATGTTTTGTAGCATGAGCTTTCGTGGGTGAACACCCACTTCTTCGGATGCAAGAAGAATTGGATTCTTCGGATGTGAACACAGGGGTTGCCAGACAGGTTCACACCAATGATCCATTAGTCCAGTAGCAGGTGTTTGATAGGCATTGCTATTATTATATTATAGTCAGTGCCAGTGCTAGTCCATTGAGGGCCCTAAGTAAGATACAGTCCTTGCTCTGAACAGCTTCCAATCTGATGCCTTGATTCAACATGATATTTAAGCACATGTAACCCTTCTGCCCCTCTGAGTTGGCAGCAACAAGGGCCGGGTTCAGTATCCAGGGGTTCCGTTTCAATAACACAATGCAAAACCGGCTCGAGCCCCCACCCAGTGACCTGGGACAATTACCTACCACCTCCGGCGCCTCTAGGAGGCAATACTTCCGAAGTCTGAGTGTAGCAAAATCCTTTTAATAAAGGAGGGAAACAATGTGGCATCACGTTGGAGAGACACCACAAACAGGACTGTACACAAACCATAAGCAAAAAACCCACCTCCAAGTACATTTGGCACTGTCCTTAGGGTCTTAAGTCCAATCACCCCAAAGTCCAATAACCCAAAAGTCTCAGTCTCCGGTCAGTGCCACCCCAGAGTTCAAAAGTTTATCTGCAGAGT
Source organism: Mauremys reevesii (assembly GCF_016161935.1). Classification (NCBI taxonomy): domain Eukaryota; kingdom Metazoa; phylum Chordata; order Testudines; family Geoemydidae; genus Mauremys; species Mauremys reevesii. Next base: position 82,595,820 of record NC_052625.1, read on the forward strand.
TTTACCCCCCCCAGCCTGGGTGGAAATGGGGGGGGTCGCACACACAGGGTGCTAGGGACACCTTACCTGGGCCAGGGCCGACTGCCCCGCTTCTCCGTGGAGTTCTGCTGCAGCCTTCACCACGACTGGCTCCACTCCACCAGCTGTGCCGCTTCTCCAGCAGACCCGTGAACCACGTCAGCCGTCCCCCACAAACCACTCCACACTGCTCACTGTTCCATGGGCTGCTCCAACGTGCTGCAGACTGCTCCGCTCTGCCAGCTGCTTAGCGATAGATCTTCAGGCTCTCCCACTACTTAACACAGCACTCAGTGATCTCGGCTTAATAAGCTTAGCTCTTTTAGTGATTTCAGCGCTTAGTGATTTCAACTTGTAGTAGGAGAGCCCCACTGCCACATGGCCCAACGTGAATTCAGGTCAGCAACCTCTAGATGGACTCCTAAAGGATTCAAAATTAGCTCTGCTCTTTAACAGTGGAGAGAGGAGGAAGTGCAATTGGTGTTCCAGGCCCTCAAAAGGGGCCCACACCATCAGGTACACACACCAGTCCCCAGCCTCTCTCCCTTCACTGGGTTTTGGAACCCATGTCCCTTATCTAGCAAGTACTATTTAATGTAGGTTGAGTCATTTCTGTCATAAAGCAGTCTCATAGTTCCTCATTCACATAATTAAGGTAACAGCCCCTTTTTTTCCTTCCTGCCCCGATAACAAAGAAATTGGGGATTCCACAGTGTGAAAATAACCATCCCATGCTGCTGTGTGTTATGCTAAGTGGAGTGGGTTTACCAATGCAAATGCACATTCCTAAAATTCCTTTGCCCACTCCTCATAATGTACCACCAGATGTCAGGGTAGATCTCATCCTGACTCTGCTTACACACATATATAACATTAAGCCTGCAAATAGACCCATAGAAGTCATTGGTACTAGTCACGTGCTTAAAATTACACTCACACTTAAGCACCTTGCTGAGCCAGGGCCTACATAGACAAGGGGAAACAGAAACAATGCCACATTCCAGGTGCTTTGAACAAAGGTGCAAGAAACCTATTGTGGACAATTATGGAATAATATACATATAGGGGAATTTTCTTCCAAACATTATCATTTAGTGGCTGACTTATGCCTTGAAGCAGAATGATTTTTATCCCAAATATATACAAAAAATATCCTATCTAATGTAACTGTGGATGTTCTCATTCCATATAAAAGTCCAATCCTTTTTTTTTTAATCCTACTAAGCTCTTCACCTCAATGGTGTCTTGTGGCAATGAGTTCCATTTGTTCTAGGAAGTGGCCTGTTAAAAGTAAGTAATTGTTCTACTAGTTTTCTCTCCCTCTGGGGATCTGACGTGTTAGAGCAGACACAATTTGTTTTGGTCCTTCAGCTCTGTAGAAGGAGCAGACCCCCAACATTTTCTACTTTCTGCACTGAAAAAGGTTAGCTGGAGGGTGAGGTAACACATGCATGATTTATTTATGTTCTCTGCTTTGTTTGTTTTTTTTCTTCTTCCAAGTTTCTCTGAAATGTAATGAAATGAATTGTGATAAAGATTTTTTTAATTGGGCCTATGCATTCTCTTGCTTTTCTGTAATGTATAAAGAAAACTTAAAGGCTTTTATGATTTTGTTTTAAGGGGATTGTTGTTGTTGTTGGGTTTTTACCTTCTGTAAGATTTGTGTTTGTTATAGCATCTAGCATACTGTGGGTGCTAGAAGAAATACATTATTATTATTCATAATTGGAGTGTTCCCTAATTTGCATGAGAAACATTAAACTTTCCTTCCACTGTCTATCATCAGATAGGTTACTGGATGCTATTTAAAAAACACTAATTGTGAGTAGAGCTGGTTGAAACATTTTTGGTGGAACAGTTTTCTACTGGAAAATGCAGTTTCATTGAAATCAATGTTTCACCAGGAACACCTGGATTTTTGTTAATGAAATTTTGTATGGAAAAAAACAAAATTAAGCATTTTAACTTTCTTATTTTGGTAATGTTGAAAATGTTTCATTTTGACTTTGTTTTGATTAATTAGTTTTGACTTATCTAGTATTAAAATAATTTACTAATATAAGTATACACAGTGTATTAAATATTATGCACCATATGGTATAGTTAATATTTTATATTGTATTATAGTGTTTTGGTATTGTCAAAACAAAAAATTTGAACTTTATCAAAATGAAACATTTTCATGGCTCTGGCCTAAATGTCACTGCTGGACTGCGGTCACCAGGCAGTAGTCAGCAAGCAGGGATCAGAGTAATCATGAGAGCTGGGACCAATAGGCAATTCCCCCTCCCCTCCAAATTTTGTTATTTTCTTGGGGAACAGCCAGCCAGCTCTAGTTGGGAGTCTTATTTATTCTTTCTATCTTGGTACCGAGAATGCCTAAGCTTTTGGAAAACTGGTGCGTTTGTATGTTTTTACAATTGCTTCTCACTTGGTGAGGGGCTCAAGCCTTCCAGCAAAGAAGCCCATATTAGGAAGAAAGCCACTTATGCTAGCAAAGCCAGAACAACCAAAGCTGCTTTTAGTTTGTAGTCAAGAGTTTCTAAAGGCAGCCTCTCAATGCCATGTGATCTTTCTGAGTGACTTCTGTAACTCACTGCACTGTTGTGCACCTCTACAAACCACAGGATGGATTTATAAAATTCTGACATGGGCTCAAGCTGCAACTTGTAAATCTTGATTTCATAGAATCATAGAAATGTAGGACTGGAAGGGACCTTGATAGGTCATCTAGTCCAGTCCCCTGCACTAAGGTGTTTAATTTTGGAGATTTGGTTTCAGCCAATCTCTAATAAAATAGAAGGTACAGTAGAACCTCAGATTTATGAGCACCAGAGTTAAAAACTAACCAATCAACAACGCACCTCATTTGGCATTAGAAGTACGCAACCAGGCAGCAGCAAAGACACACAAAAAAAGGAGGAGGGAAGCAAATACAGTACAGTACTGTCAGGGATGAAAATAACTTAAAGGACATACCCTACTCTGGAGTCCTAAGGAGGGGGCGGGGCCTCAACCAGAAGAGGCATGGCCTCTACCAGAAGAGGCAGGACCTTTAAACCCTGGGTGCTTTAAATCAGGATTTAAAGGGCCCAGGGCTGGGGCTGTGGTAGCAGCAGCTGGCAGGCCTGGGTTCTTTAAATCACCCCTGAGCTACCAGCTGCAGAGGCTGGGAGCCCCGGGGGTGATTTAAAGGGCCTGGGCCTTCAGCTGCTGCTACCATAGTGGAACCCCAGGTCCTTTAAATCACCATTGGAGGGGCCCCAGCCTCCGGTGGAGCTTTAAAGGGTCTGGAGCTCTGCTGCAGTAATGGCAGCCGGAAGTCCCTGGCCCTTTAAATCACTGACAGAGCCCCGCGGCTGCTACCCCAGGGCTCCAGCAGCAGGGCTCAAGTGGCGATTTAAAGAGCCACAGAGGGTAGCGGCAGTGAGAGCCCCAGGCCCTTTAAATCACCACTTGAGCCATGCTGTTGGAGCCCCGGGGTAGCAGTGGCAGCCGGGGGCTCGGGCAGTGATTTAAAGGCCCAGGGCTCCAGCTGCCACTACCCTCCGGGGTCCTTTAAATTATCCCCGGAGCCCTGCTGCCGGAGCCCTGGGGTAGCGGAGGTGGTGCTCCAGCGCCTATTTTAAGGGCTGGGGCAGTAGCGGCTGCCACAGCCCTGTATCCTTCAAAGAGCCACTGGAGCTCCGCTGCCGCTACCCCAGGGCTCCTGGGATGATTTAAAAGGCCCAGGGTGGTAGCTGTGGCAGGAGACCTGGGCCCTTTAAATCGCTGCCCGAGCCCCACTGCCACTTCCCCAGGGCTCCAGCAGCAGGGCTCTGGCGGCAGTTTAAAGGGCCCGGGGCTTCAGCTGCTGCTTTAAATTGCCACCAGGGGAAGCCGATTCACCTTGGTACGGCACGCCGGCTCTTGCTGGTACGCCATACTGTATTAAATGTAAACTATTACAAAAAATGGAAAGCAGCATTTTTCTTCTGCATAGTAAATTTTCAAAGCTGTGTTAAGTCAATGTTCAGTTGTAAGCTTTTGAAAGAACAACCATAATGTTTTGTTCAGAGTTATGAACATTTCAGAGTTATGAACAATCTCCATTCCCAAGGTGTTCATAACTGAGTTTCTACTGTATAATCGAGTGTGTATATTGGTGCCTTATACCTCATAAACATCAGCTGAATTTTTTTTGCCTTAAGAATATTTTTTTCTTCCAGAAGACATCATATGCCACACACAAAAAATATCCAATTACCAATCCTCTGAGCCATCCAGTCCCCAACTGATCCAGCTTTTTAATATTTTCAGTTGCTAATGAGTTCTGTCTCAGAGTCTGATATGACCAGACCCTTTCATTCCTTTTGTCAACACTGCAACCAGGACACTTCTGACATCCCCATCCCAGCTCTAGAAGACTGTGAGGCTTGAACCCCGAAAGAATGTAAACTGAGCCAGGAAGCAAACACTTGTATATAACCACCTCATTTAAGCGGTGCTTCAGCTTTTTACTAATCCATAGCATGATTACTGAATTAAATAGCAGGGAAGGGCGGGGGGGGGGGGAGGGGGAGAGCTAACAAAAATAATGGAGAACAATTATCAAAATGAAACAGACTAATGTACCATATGATTAACAACACTTACTTTAAAATGATATTTTATTGAATTGGGTATAACTTGACCTATATCGGAAGCTGAAGCAATTATGGTGATTATGCTGGGATAATGCCAGAAAGCAGCTTGGCTGCAGTATTAAGATCAAATGAAGCAGCTTCATCTATAAAATACACTACTAAATAGCCAAGGACAGTAACAGATGATAGTAAGGAAAAGTGAGGGAGTGGAGAGGGCATTTTACCACTGCATGCTAACTGTGCAACCATCAATCCTCTGTCTCACTGAGGACAGTGTGGAGAGGTGGGGGAAATTCCAGTCTGTTCAAGGCGTAAAATCAAATACTGGCACAGGGCCACTGTGTAAGGTTCTCTCATACCTGATGGAATTAAAACACATGCGGGCAGCATGAGAATCAGTATGGTCAATAGAATGCTTCAGATGGATTGAAGTCCTTCAGAAAATGCAGGTCATTTTCATGTGCAGGACAGTCTTGTCTTGCCTATATATCAGCTTCCCCATTATCATCAGGCCAGGGAGTTCAGACCACCCATTATTTGAAAAGAAGCTGTTTTCAGAGATTCACAATACAAAATATAGCTGCATGAGGTGCTGGGCTATTAAGAATTACAAATGGAGACAAATTCTGTCCTTGATTACACCGTTGCTTCCTCAGCGAAGTCAATGGAGTGTGCACGTGCAGCTGAGGTCAGTCTTTGGCCCAATACAAATAAATACCGTCTTGTGGTTCAGACCTAGAGCACAAGTCTGTCATATGTATGTCTAGATTTCGAAGTGTCTATCCTCAGGTCTAGAGGGTAGTAAATCAATGAACTAAGAGGGAAGAAAATCTTCCAAGCAATCTTTTTCTCTGTGTTGTAGATGCATTTAGGTTGATACAGACAAACTATGTGAAACAGCTCCTGATGAGATTTAGTGTGTTTAGATTGTAACAGCCTTTAATCACTACATGTGGAGTAAGGTACTACGTATTCAATTTGAGTAAGAGTATCTCAGTCAAATACCAATATTAAGGGCTGGTTCTGAAACTGTCCAGTGCAAATATTTCCATATTGCCTTATACTACTGCAGAACTGAGAACAGCCTACAGGGTTCACACTTGGGGGTTTTGAACATTTATGGTATCTTTATAAGCACTAAACCTATTCCCCTCTGTTAAATGCTCCTTCATGGATATAGTTCACTGTCGATAATATCACTCCCTTGGTAGTGCTGAACTTTATAACAAATCTCCTTCCCAACTTGAAGGCAACCTTTCGAAGAAGAGCAGATAAATACAACATACCTCATAGTTGTGCAGCTGTAGTTTCTGTTCTTCAGTACAGGTTCAAGTTTGTACTAGAACTGGTGGGAAGTGGTCTTCCTGTTTTCGAAAAATATCTGAGATTTTGAAGAAATTTCCCAAGCCAAATTGGGGCAAAAAGTTGAAATCTTGAAATTTTTTGTAAACTGACAAAAAATTAAATTTGGGTCATTCTGATAATTTTGAATTTGACTTGATTTCAGCCATTTTTTTTATTTGTAAAATTGGTTTTACTACAATTAGCTTACATTTTGAAACAAAAAGTCATGTTGAGACAGGAAAATGAAATTTTTCATTTTGAAAATGTCAAAATAGGATATTTTGACAATTAAAAAATAATTTTAGCATTTTTTGCAAGGCAAGAAATTCATCAGAACTGGCCCTTTCCCCCTGATAGTTTTGGTTTCAATGAATCCACATTTTTCAAGTGGAAAATGTCTCAGAAAATTTCCCAATCAGCTCTAGTATGTATTTAAAAGACCAAATTCATTACTGGCATAAGATGGGGGTGATGTGGGACTTAAACTACTCAGACATCTGTTGGGAAAATAACACAGCAGGGCACAGATTAGCCAACAGGTTCTTGGAATGTATTGGAGATAATTTTTTATTTCAGAAGGTGGAGAAAGCTACTAGGGGCAGGCGCGGCTCTAGAGCCCAGCCTTTCCTGGGGCGGCAGATTGGGCGGTGGACCTGCCGCAGTCATGCCTGCGGGAGGTCTGGACCTCCCGCAGGCATGACTGCGGCAGCTAGGTCCAGCTGAGCCGCGCGACCAGCAGTCATGGCGGCATGATTGCTCCAAATTTGTAGAGCCGCCCCTGACTAGGGGAGATTCTGTTCTAGATTTGATTTCGACGAATAGGGAGGAACTGGTTGAGAATTTGAAGGTGGAAGACAGATTGGGTGAAAGTGATCATGAAATGATAGAGTTCATGATTCTAAGGAATGGTAGGACGGAGAACAGCAAAATAAAGACAATGGATTTCAAGAAGGCAGACTTTAGCAAACTCAGGGAGTTGGCAGGTAAGATCCCATGGGAAGCAAGTCTAAGGGGAAAAACAATTGAAGACAGTTGGCAGTTTTTCAAAGAGACATTATTAAGGGCACAAAAGCAAACTATCCCACTATATAGGAAAGATAGGTAGTATGGCAAGAGACCACTCTGGCTTAACCAGGAGATCTTCAATGATCTAAAAATCAAAAAAATAGTTCTACAAAAAGTGGAAACTAGGTCAAATGACAAAGGATGAATATAAACAAATATGTAGGGACAAAATTAAAAAGTCCAAGGCACAAAACGAGATCAAACTAGCTAGAGATATAAAGGGTAACAAGAAAACATTCAACAAATACATTAGAAGCAAGAGGAAGACCAAGGACAGGGTAGGCCTGTTAGTCAATGAGTAGGGGTGGAAACAATAACAGAAAATGTGGAAATGGCAGAGGTGCTTAATGACTTCTTTGTTTCGTTTTTCACCACTAAGGTTGGTGGTGATTGGATGTCTAACATAATGAATGCCAGTGACAATGAGGTAGGATCAGAGGCTAAAATAGGGAAAGAACAAGTTATAAATTACTTAGACAAGTTAGATGTCTTCAAGTCATCAAGGCCTAGAATGCATCCTAGAATACTCAAGAAGCTGACTGAGGAGATATCTGAGCCATTAACGATTATCTTTGAAAAGTCATGGAAGACCGGAGAGATTCCAGAAGACTAGAAAAGGGCAAATATAGTGCCAATCTATAAAAAGGGAAATAAGGACAACCCAGGGAATTACACACCAGTCAGCTTAACTTCTGTACCTGAAAAGATAATGGAGTAAATAATTAAGCATTCAATTTGCAAACATCTAGAAGATAATAAAGTGATAAGTAACAGTCAGCATGGATTTTTCAAGAACAAATCATGTCAAACCAACCTGACAGCTTTCTTTGACAGGGTAGCAAGCCTTGTGGTTGGGGGGAAGTGGTAGACGGGGTATATCTTGACTTTAGTAAAGCTTTTAATACTGTCTCACATGACCTTCTCATAAACAAACAATGGAAATGCTACCTAGATGGAGCTACTATAAGGTGTGTGCATAACTGGTTGGAAAACATTCCCAGAGAGTAGTTATCAGTAGTTCACAGTCATTCTGGAAAGGCATACCAGTGGGGTCCTGCAGGGATCAGTTCTGGGTCCAGTTCTGTTCAATATCTTCATGAATGATTTAAATAATGGTATAGAGAATACACTTATAAAGTTTGTGGATGATACCAAGATGGGAGGGGTTGCAAGTACTTTGGAGGGTAAGATTATAATTCAAAATGATCTGGACAATCTGGAGAAATGGTCTGAAGTAAATAGGATGAAATTCAATAAGGACAAATGCAAAGTACTCCATTTAGGAAGGACCAATCAGTTGTACACATACAAAATGGGAAATGACTGCCTAGGAAGGCGTCATAGTGGACCACAAGCTAAATAAGAGTCAACAATGTAACACTGCAAAAAAAACGAACATCATTCTGGTATGTATTAGCAGGAGTGTTGTAAGCAAGACATGAGAAGTAATTCTTCTACTCTACTCCGTGCTGATTAGGCCTCAACTGGAGTATTGTGTCCAGTTCTGGGCGCCATATCTCAGGAAAGATGTGGACAAATTGGAGAAAGTCCAGAGAAGAGCAACACAAATGATTAAAGGTCTAGAAAACATGACTATGAGGTAAGATTGAAAAAACTGGGTTTGTTTAGTCTGGAAAAGAGACGACTGAGAGGAGACATGATAACAGTTTTCAAGTACATAAAAGGTTGTTACAAGAAGGAGGGAGAAAAACTGTTCTTCTTAACCTCTGAGGATAGGACAAGAAGCAATGGGCTTAAATTGCAGCAAGGGAGGTTTAGGTTGGACATTAGGAAAAACTTCTTTCCTGTCAGGGTGGTTAAGTACTGGAATAAGTTGCCTGGGGAATCTCCATCATTGGAGATTTTTAAGAGCTGGTTAGACAAACACCTGTCAGGGATGGTCTAGATAATACTTAGGCCTGCCATGAGTGCAGGGGACTGGACTAGATGATCTCTCGAGGTCCCTTCCAGTCTTACGATTCTATGATCATCAGGGGGAATGCGTTAATGAAGTCCAACTCCAAGATATTAAAGACTCCTCCAAGTTAAAAACACTGGAGAGTTAAGATTGTTTCAGTCAAGGATAAGCAATATTTGAAGAAAAACAATTCAGTAATTTTAAAGTCAGCAAGATAAAATATTTCAACTCAGTACTCAGTTCAGAGCCAGTGATATTTTTCAAACTTAGGCCCAATCTGAGGTGTTTACTGAAAAAGCTGATCATTTTCAAACCATTAAACTGAATTTCTCCTGACTTGGCTTGTTTTATGGATCTCCTTGTACTTAATCAAACCAAAGCGCAAACTCCATGTAATGTACCACATACTGTATTAAAGTTGTAACAGCAATGCTAGCTTGTATTATATAATATAGTATTCAACAATTTATGAAAAAGACCACTGGCCAGATCCTCAGCTAGTGTTAATTGGTGTAGCCCCATGGGCAGCAGTATCATCGGCTGGGGGAGGCTGTGCCTCCCCAAACAACCTGGCATGGCCTTGCCCACCATCTGCTCCTAGGCCCCTTCCTGCAGTTCCTTCCCGGTTCCCGCTGTTCTGTAGCGCAGGCTGGCTGGAGCTGGTATGCTGCTGGGACTTGGGGCAACTGGTGCTGGGGCCATGCTGCCCACCCGGCATTCGGGGCACTGGGACCATGCCACCTGGCCACCCAGTGCTCCAGGGCTGGGGTTGGGGTCCTGCCTGGAGCTCCGGGGCTGGGGCCACACCGCCCGGCCATCTGGAGCTCTGGGGCTGGAGGCACTCAGGTGGCCCATGGCTGGGGTGGGGAGGCTCTGGGGGGTGCTCTGGGCTCCTGCTGGGGAGGGGGAGTAGAAGGGGCGGGCGAGAGGTGGGATCTCAGGCAGAAGGGGAGGGGTCGGGGCTAGCCCCAATGGCCTGGCCACCCCTGTGTAGCCCCTTGACTTCAATGAAGCTATACTGATTTATACCAGCTCACAATGGTGCCTCATATTTTGAGGTACATGCATGAAGAAAGTTATGGCTGAACTCTGCATTTACTTATTTATATGCTTGATTTCTCACCATTAATGTTTCATTAATGTTAAGAAATTTTGGGGGAGTGGGGGTTGCACAGAAATATCTATCAATGTAATGTCATATGGAGTCGGTGAAACAGGATTTTATCTTTCAGTTTAAAGATCAGAAATCTCAGCATCTCATTGCAACGCAGTACTAAAAAGCAGAGCTGGTTTCACTTCAATTTGATGCTCAGGAGTCTCTGATGTCTCAGTCACCAGCAAGTGTCATGTTGCGTTACTTCTCTCAAGTTTAATCTGGATGGGGGCGGGGGGGGGAAGTCAGGTTGCCAAGGATTTCCAACCTCTGCAAAGATCTATGCTGTTCTAAGAACTGTAAGATGGCAACAGAAGCAGGTCATGCAAGGATCTCTTCTGAGTTATAAACCCGTTTTTTTCATTTGGAAAAATCCAGTAAAGATGTTAATATTAAAAATCTCTTATAAAGAAAGCCTCTGACCCAATTAGTTAACATCTATCCATAGTGATACTGATATGGCATATGTAGGAAAAGCACAATGGGACTAGATGTAAACATACAGTTCTTGCTTTGTATTAATTTAAGACATTCATCAATAATTTCCTGCATGACAGCTATAATATTGAAAAATATTAAGGAGAGCATCACATTTCCCCCCTGCACACACCGATTAATTAAATTATTCAGCTGTTCTTATAAGCATCATGTCACAAAGCTTCCCTTCCAGAAACTGATGCAAAGTCCTTTGATTTCATGGACTTTGAACTGGGCCCAAACACAGTAAAGAAACAACAAGGTGGCTTCTTCACACACTCCCCTTTAGTGTTTGTGTATAAGACAGATGTGCGCAATATGACAGTCCAACACCAGGCAGTCAATGACATGTGCATAGGTGGCTACTGGGGATTTGGTTTGGCTGATGAACTGGAAACGTTGCATGAGCTTTTGCATGTTACATGAGCTTTTGCACCCTGCAGCTACATCATCCCCATAATCATCCAAGGTAAACTTGCCATTGAGCACTGTGGAGCTAAGCTCTGCAGGGAAACTGTAAATTGGTTGAGTTTATGGGTGCAAAAATTGAGCTGGGATCCTTCAGTGCCAAATGGGTGAGCCCTGGGTGCAGTTGCAGGCTGAGCTGGAATATTGTGACAGGCCTGGTGTGTTGCATAGTTGGAAAGCTGCTCACTCAGCCATCACACATCTTAATTACAGACAGGCTGGTACTCCTACAAGATCAATAGCAATATCCACACTGCAGCTATTCAGACCACATTACAAAGGTATCCCTTAGAAGATCACAAAAAGAGTATCGTGGATGCCACAAAGGAGAAACAAACATACCTACATTTCTGACAGGCACCAGGAAAATCTAAGAGAAACAGGACCAATACTGAACATAGACTGAATTTTGCCTTCTCATGTGGAAGCAAATGAAGCTATTAATCCTATGTAGATGACAGGGGTCATCATATACATCTTTACCCTTCTGCCTTTGCAAATAGATGGTGTTACCCTAGAAATCCCTATACTTTTAGTATAAGGAATTACACAAATACTGTGGTCATATTAATTCATTGCAAAGGCAATTGTAAAGATGTTGGGCCGGATCCCCAGGTGCAGCAGAGAGTGAAGGTGGCTTTCTGCCCCCTTTCTCCCAACTCCTCCCAATCCTTGGAACTGCTTTGGACCAATTCAGCTCCCAGCACAACTTAGATAGAGCAACCCCAGGGCTACTCCATATTGTACTAATTTGTAACAGCTTCATCACATTTCCTAGCTTGCCTGGTCCCAATCCCTCCTGAGCCAGCCACTTTTAGAGCTGCTCCGGCCGACAGTAGACCTCTTGCAGGTGGCTTGTGCAGCTTCACCCTGCTTCAGGCAGATTTATCTTTGCTGAAACCTGCAACCTGGGTTGTTCCTGTTTCTGTTGGCACAACTCAGACAGAGAATGCCGCCTCAGTTATGTCACTACTGGTCTGTCTCTCAAGTTGCTATTAGTATAACTGAGGATAACAACCTCAGTCAGGAAAAGGCATTAGCAGAAGACACTAACGAAAGGTTCTGGATATTCTTAGAAAAGACCATCATTTAAAAGGGATGATTTAAAATATTTATGAACACAGGGAATTATCTGAGTTAGCTGACTTCTGATATTACACTACTTTTTTCGTTCATTTACAAGGTTACTGTACAAGACTGTGTGGACCACAGGCGCTGGCTTCCTCCTTTCCTCAGGGGTGCTCAAACCCCACTCAGCCCCAGGCCCCATCCACACTCCACCCCTAACCCCCCACCCCTGTTCTGCTCCCTCCCACCCTCGCTCTGCCTCAGGCCCCACCCCCCACTCCACTCCTTCCCCTGAGGCCCCACCCCCACTCTGCCTCTCCCTGCCCAGTTCCGCCTTCTCCCCTGAGCATGTCCCTTCCCCGCTCTGCATTCAGTGCATCCTGAACACCGCAGAACAGCAGGTGGGAGGCACTGGGAGGGAGGGAGAGGAGTTGATCGGTGGGGCTGTTGGCGGGCAGGAGGGAGGAGGGATCTGGCTGCCGGTGGGTGCTAAGCACCTGCTAATTTTTTTCTGTGGGTGTTCCAGGGCTGGAGCACCCACAGAATCGGCACCTATGGCGAGGACCCCAAAAGTGGTCTCTGTGGTCAACCAGAGCTTTTAGGAAGCATTACGATAACACTCAACACTATTTGTCCCTGCAAAGAAATCATTGAGGAGATACCGTAAAGTTACATAGGCAGAACAGAGAGCTTCTTCCAGGAAAAGAGCGTCTCAGCTTCCAGCTACAAATGTTTTCAGAATTTCAAAAGAAAAAAGGGCCTCAAGCAGCAAGATTTGGATTCTGAACACCCTAAAGCAGTGGTTTTCAACCTGTGGTCCGTGGACCACTGGGGGTCCTCAGATGATGTCTAAGATTTCCAAAGGGGTCTGCACCTCCATTCGAAATTTTTGAGATCCGCAAATGGTTGAAAATCACCACCCTAAAGGTTGGGGTGTTTGGGCCCAACTCTTTTCAAAAGTCTCAATCAAGCATTAAGCTTTTACAACAGATAATCCATAGAAGACTTCATTTTCTTGCAGTTGGTATGAAGAATCCAAAAGGAAACTTAAAACATGGTTGAAGGGAGGAAGGATTGTGGTCAGGGCCGTCCCTAGCAGGGTGCGGGGCCTGAGCCGGAAGTGACGTCACTTCCGGGACTGACCGTGCCAGGGCAAGTAGGGGAGGCTGGGGGAGGCGGTGCCTCCCCAAACAGCCAGGCGTGGCCCCCTGCCCACACTCCACCCCCACTGAGGCTCCAGGGAGCTGGGACCACGCCACTCACCTTCCCGGGGCTGGGGAGACTATGGCAGCACCACACACTCTCCCTCCCGGTGCTCTGGGGCTGGGGAGGCTGCAGCAGTGCAGCTGCGCACTCTCCCTCCCAGCGTGCTCTACCTCAGGTGGAAGGGGCAGGGCTAAGAGTGAACCACTCCCCCAGCCAGTGGTTCACCCGCCGCCCATGTGGTACCGGCCAATTGCGCTGGCCCATGGGGCCCCCAAAGCGCAGGGCCCAGAGAGGTCACCCCCATTCACTGTCCCCTAGGGACGGCTCTGATTATGGTCAGCATTTTGACCCCTCTGGGTCTTTAATGTTAGGGGGCTCCACTAGTTGATTAGGGTCCAGTTTCTCAAAAGTGGCTATTGACTTTGGGGGACCCATCTTTGGACACCTGGGGTTGACTTTCAAAGCTGATGCACACTGACTGTGCTCTTTGACTTCTTTTGGAGTGGTGGGTGCTCAGCACTTCTGAAAAGAAGGCCAGCAGGTGTCTGAAGTTGGGTACCATGAGATGGAAGCATCCAAAATCAGTTCTCACTTTTGAAAAATGCGGTCTGAATTCACTGTGGTACCAGACACATCAGCCGGTGATGGGGACAGTATTGGTTTCTGCCTCTAGCTCCACCTCCTGTAGATGGAAGAAATTGTGAAATATAGAATTGTTGATTTCTAGTGGAGACCAATTTAAGGTAGCCCCTTTCAGGCTTAACTAGAGATCAGCTCACCTAGTAAAGCTGCTTCCCCAAGAGTTTGAGTGTCAGTTATAGTAATGTACAGGGTACATGTGTGAACATTAGGGGTGTGGTCCGTCTCCTTTCTGGAGGTTGCTGATAAGATCTCTCCCCTTTGTTGCTGGGCAAACATTTTGCTTTATTACTTTTCCCAGCTCCTGCTTCTGCATTGGTGTCAGTGGGGCAGCCATGTACCTATCTGGTATCAAGCTGTTGGAGGACTTCTGCTCAAAAATAGATGCACTGTAGGTGCTGTATTAATATGTAGTGATGGTGCCTACCATTACCTGCATGAGTTCTATAAGCATGCTCATGGTACAGGCATCCTGACTAAATGCCAGCACAAAGTCATTGTTTTTGAAGCTTTGATAAACAAAGATAAGGGACTTGGAATTGTGTTCAGCCAAACTCAGCCAAAACACCTTATTTTGAACATTTAGCAGCATTACACATCATAGGCGCTGACTCCATGGGTGCTTTGGGGCTGGAGCACCCACAGAAAAAAATATAGTCAGTGCTCAGCACCCACCAGCCACCCAGCTGTTTGGAGGGCCCACCGATCAGCTCCTCCCCTTCCTCCCTCTCCCCGCAGTGCCTTCTGCCCGCCACCGATCAGCTGTTTGGGGCGTTTTCAGTGGCAAATTTTCAACCACCCTACTCCTAGTGGACAGGAGGTGCTAGGTGCTTGCCCACCCCTCAGCTGTCTGAATATTTTGCTTGATCTCCATTTAGGCAATACCATGTCACTTGCTGGGCCCACCACACCTCATTCCTCCCTTCCATACTGTCTGCCTTTGCTGTCAGTACTTAGAATGTGGCTTGCTTTTAGGGACAGCATTGGCGGCTGCCTCATCCCCTATGAAGCCACCTGGCCTTTCCGTGCCTGAAGCTGTGATGTGGGGAGCTATGATTCAGTTTTCTGTGTCTGATGCAGTGTAAGTGAAGAAGTGAAGAAGCCTGTCTGCTGGGGGCAAGCCTCTGAAAGGATTCAAGATAGAGGGTCTTTGTCTCTCTCTTTATGTCTATCATAGGGACTGTATAATTGTCCTTTCTTTGCTTTTATTTTAGTTTAAGGAAAGCAATCTCGACTGAAAGTAAATGATTTGTTTTGTGTATGGAAATAACAAAAGCCATCACTGGTCCCGAGAAGAGATTATATTACGCTGGATTTTGCCTAATTATGTGGTGGTTTCATAGCTATAAAAATCTGCAAGATTATGAAATTGGTATATTTTTCCAGTGAGGGAAGAGAGAATAGCACTAAGAATGGAGACAATTTTCCCTAGAATGCTGTTGATGACTGGATATATAAAAAGGACAAAGGAAATGAACGTTATGATCATGTGGTCAGAGCCCTGTGTCAATCAAGCAAAATCTATATAATTTTCCATCAGCCTAACTCCCCTGTCAGCCAGAGATCCAGATGGTGGTGGTAGTACAAACATGCTAGTCAGCAAACATGGTTATCTACATGCAGCTTAATTGGCTGAGGGTAAGTTTCCACACCCCACCAACATGTCTGAGCCTAAGCAGAAGGGCTCACGGCTGGAGAAAGATGGTAGTGCTGTCTTTAACCTATTCAGTCCTTGGCCTCGCTGAGGAAATTGCTTGACCCTTTTGGCACCCCTGCCCTTTGTGATGTGGATATTTGTCCACCATGGACCAGTGGAACAACCAGCTCATTTCATATTGTACCTAGATCAGCCAGGGGATGATACAGATTCTGAGCACTACTGACCTGTTTGGGATGTAAACCAGTGAGTGAGAAGATGAACAGGCTACAAAGCCTGTCTCCAGAGTTGTCTTATCCCCTTTCTGTGATATGATGTTAGTGTTTGCATGTGGTTTAATCTGAATTAATTTTTTAAGCTAGGTCTGGTGCAGGTTGATCTTGGCAGCACTCAGACTCCATCTCCCCACTTCCCTCTACCAGGCCTGACTTGAGAACCCCTTAATGCTTTGTCCAGCAGGGTCCTGGTGACCCCCTGCAGCTGTAGAACAGCCCCTTTTAGTTGACCCCAGTAATTCTGCTTCAAAATTCACATGCTACAGGAATTGTCCCCTTAGTGGCCCTCCAGAGAGCATGTTATACCAACATGGGAAAGACTTTCAATTAACGGTGCATAGGGCCTAACAGAGAAGCTGCCACTGTCACTGAGCCCGGTGTGTTAGCCTGACTATCTACATGCATAAGTACATAAGTAGTGAGGAAGGGGTCTTGTTGTGGACCTACAGGTGGGCGTTTCACTTATCTGAAGCCATCCAAACCTTTAAGTGTTTGATTCAGCTGAGTTTCCAGCTGGATCATTTCTCCCAGTCCTTAACTATCAAAGTTCTGTGCTTGGCCTTTGGGAAGAGATATATTTGCTTCACAACCATTCAGTATCTTCTTCTAAGAAAGAGATTAACAAAGGGTGAATTGGGGTGTGCAAGAGCAGATGACGTATTTCAGGTGCAGAAAGCTGCAAGTATCCATCCCAGGAGAAATCTAGAAAAAGGAGAACCTGGTCTGGTCTTGCCTTTTTATTTCTGGAAGCAATATTAATGTGTGTGAGAAAGTTCTGTCTATTCTGAGGTAGATTTAAACCTCAGTGGAATGTTTGAAATTCATTTCAATGACAAAATATTCCACTGAAATGATGAGCTGATGATGATTTTAGAGCAGCTATAAATAAATGGAACTACTTTAAATAAACAATGTCACATAATTGGTGTGACTGAGACTAACTATTAAGAGAAACAATAACAGCTGCCACTCACTGAGCTAGGGAAACGTGGCGGGTCAAATGCTTGGCTGGTGTAAATGTGCAACAGAGCTGCTTCTACTTATAACAGTGGAGGATGTGGCCTCTCCCATCTCACCATCAGCAAGGGAGCTTGCATATGTACCCACGCTCTGTGCTGGGCCTGTCCTACCCACCCTGTAGGAATACAGACCCACATTAGATTGGGTGAACGGTGGTTTTAAATTAAGTGGGGATATTAGCATGAGCAATAGGCCCAAAGCACATGACCAAAAAGAATGAGCTCATGGGAAAGAAGAGTTGTTGTGTTAAACTTGTTAGTGACCTTTCACAATAACAGTGTTATCTTACTTAAGGTTAGAGCCAAGTAATAGAAATAAAACACAGTTAATTGGGTACCAGGTGCAGAAAATAATTGGCTATATAAAAAAGTGCTTCATTTGGCCTTAGCTAAGGTCCGATAATTGGCAATGACATCACTTGTTTGTTAAAGGGTGTAAAAAATAAACTCTGAAAGGGTTCATTGCTAATACCTGGTTGATTGGAGCTGACCAATATGGGCCTAAGCTCCCCTGGGTTTTAGTTTGTTTGTAAGTATCTTGATCAAATGCTTATAAATATTTTGTTACTGTTTGCTTATTAGTTAGCATTTTAGGCATATTTAGAGTAATTGTATAAATACCATTTGGCCTTTGGATTTAATAAAGGAATTTATTATCAAACTAGTGTTGTGGTAACACCCTGCGTAAATAATATTAATTCCAACACATGCTGAAACCTGCACTTCACTGTATTCACTGCTTTTGTATTCACTGCTTTTTGTTATCGGAAACCAAGCTAGCTCAAGTAAGCTAGTTCCTTCACAGCTTTTGCTGTGTAGACATACCTGGGGGGGAGGGTGATATACCAATCCCTCCTAAACTTTTTACATTTTTATTTGGGTTTCATTTGGTTGTGTCTCACTCTGACTCGTTGGATGGTTTCTGTTCACTTAGAAATTATATCCAGGGCAAGCTTATGTGTACTTGAAGTTTTGCTTATTTGGTGCCAATATTCAAGGCAGCCTACTGGTTGCAGGTCCATGGGGGCAATTTTTTGTACTTGCTGTCCTTAGCTGCAGGGAGGGATAGCTCAGTGGTTTGAGCATTGGCCTACTAAACCCAGGGTTGTGAGCTCAATCCTTGAGGGGGCCATCAAGGAAGGACAAAACAAAACCAGCTGTTAGGGACAATATTTGGTCCTGCTAGCAAAGACAGGGGACTGGACTCAACTCAATGACCTTGCAAGGTCCCTTCCAATTCTATGAGATATGTATATCTCCATATATAGATGGAGACAAGGTTATAGCAATAGAAAGGATCAAGCAGTCACAGGCTGAATGTGATTTCCAGTTTATTCACTTTAACCCAAGATGCAGGTAGAGGGATGACATATTGTACTACCCCAAGGAATAGGAACACTCCTTTGGAGTGCAGGCTGAGGGGACCAATGCACTAGGTGGATCATGCCTGATGTAATTTGTTCTCCCATATCATATGGGAGAGACATAGGGATGAAACAGATCCCAGGACTCTTGGTCCTTGACGAGTATTGCAGGAATAATTGCCTTGGTTCCCCCCTACCCTCTATATGTATATATGTCACAGTTCAGGGCAACTGCATCTGTATTTCCCCTCTGTGGTCCAGCAGGGACACTCACCTTTAGGATCCCAGCTCCTCAGCCATCACCTCTCTTGGGAGAACAGTCACTCTCGCCTTCCTGACCAAGAGACTTTTCTGTAGTTACAAGTTCATGGCAGCCTCAGCTCAGAACAAGCACATAGACCATGCAGATCAGCCTGTTCCTTTATATAGTTTGGGCCTTTGATCTTCTGATTCTGGGAACTGCTGATCAGCAGATAGTGGTCCCCTCCTCAGTGCATGGCTGCAGAAGGCTGGGTTTTTGCACTACCGGGGTGTCTGTGGGCAGGCAGGGAGGGATTTGCCTTTCAGCCCTCCTCTGCTCCCCTCCCTCCCAGATTTTCCCCAAGAATTCCACTTTGCACATATTGTCCCAATAGACCATTCTGGTCTGCCACATTGTTCAATATAGTCCTTTTGCTCATCCAGACCCACAATAATACATAATACAATGGGCTCCAAAGATATTTAAACTTCATTCAATACGATTTTTCAAGGCTGTTGGAGAAAATTGCTATATCTGTCACATCTCCCCCTAAAGAAAGGGGTGTAACTAGCGTAATAGAATGCTAAATTGTATGATCCTGTTCAGCCACTAGGTGGGACTGCCTGTGTAACATACCTTATTTAAGCTAACCTCAGCCATGGCTGACAGAACATTAAAGGATCGTATAGTGAACGCATCTCTGGCATATCTCTCTGGAAAGGAAGCTCGGTAGCCAGTCCATATCTGTACAAGAGCCCGACCTGCCAGTGGCAGCCCTGCAACATACCATGTACAAGGTGTACCTGACAACTAGGGTGCTTGACTGGCATCCTAGGGGAACCCAGGGACTTATTTCCTGGACAGGCTTATTCCCTGGATAACGTTTCTGCCATGCCAGGCCTTTCCTAATTTCACATTTTAACTATTCAGGTGATAAAAATTCTGCAGACAAGCCAGCGCGCATTCTTTAAAAATCTGTACAGAGTCAGTGGACAATTATCCTGTACAATTTCTCTGCTTAGCTTCCTTCTAATGCTTTGAAGGCTGTCTCTTCTCTGCAATCCCACACAACTGAAAATGTATGTTCCTCTTTAAAGTAAGAAAACTGCAGGGGAAATAGTACTTAAGCCACTGGGAAGATAAAAATAACTATTATTTAATTGCTAGAACTTTCCTAAATCACTTTATTAAAAATTAAGGAACGAGGATACTATAATGCAGGGGTGGCCAAACTGTGGCTCATGAGCCACATGAGGCTCTTTTACAGTTAAAGTGCAGCTCTCAGAGCCCCCCACACTCCTCATTCTCTGCCTACCAGATTGTTTGGGGGAGCTCAGGGCTTCTGCCCTGCAGTGAGGTGGTGGGACTAGGGGCTTCTGCCCAGCAGGGAGGTGGGTTTGGGGGCTTCAGTGAGAGCAAGGCTGAAGCCTCATGCTCCAGCAGGCATGCCCTGCAGGGCTGAAGCTTCGAGAGACCCTGACCCTACAGGGCTGAAGTCCCTAGTCCCACCACCTTGCCGCAGGGCAGAAGCCCTGAGCCCCGACAGGTGCACTCCGGCTCTCAAACTTCTGAAGATTGTTGTATGTGGCTCGGAGGGTCAGTAAGTTTGGCCACCCCTGCTATAATGAATCCTTGAAATCAGTCATGCTTAGGATTGTCACAGACTGCACTGGCATGGCAGTTTTCGATGAATGGAAATATTATTCCCCAAATTACTATAAATTCCTTCTGGGATTAAAAAAACAACCGATGACTCTGCTGTGTTACTGTAGAGGGTGTAATTTTTAGCAGCAGCCTGGCTGTGATGTTCTGTAGTGGGGACAGAGTCCTGCAGCTGCAGAGCTTGGCACGCCACAGCATAGAGAGACCTGGATTCAGGCTTGTCTCAGGCTTAGCTGTGTCAAGCTTGCTTATCCTGGAGGTGATGTCCTTGTGCTCTGGAAAGGAGGGGGAAAGGGTGATGATGATGGATTTACAGACACTGTGTTAGCACCTCCTGCTAGCAGCTCTGTGGAGTATTAGTCACTTGTGCTGCTCACCACTTGTTATTTCTACCAGACAGAAGGAACCCCCCTGCTAGTGCATTTGCAGATGAGAGGAGGCAGTTAAATGATGTCAAAAGATCATTTTGCCCAGAATAAAGTTCTAGAAATTCTCATTTGAACTAGTGCTATTTGGACCAGACAAAGGCACACAGAGATTGTAGGGAGACTAGCAACCCCTTTCCCTCAATAAAGGAGGATTGAGGCTAGCGGGCTATTTAGATTCCCAGCTGAGTATATCACAGGCAAGAATTGACAGAATATTCACAGAATTGTGTTGCGCAACCAAGAGACATTTTTTTTTATCATCGCCACTATTCAAGCAAGATTGTTGTGTGAGTGGTATTTGTGCTGGGAAGCAGGTTGTTTTAATGGTAAAATTATAGAGATTTATTCACCAAAAAATAAGTGTTAGAAAGTGCTCTGTTAGTCTGTTGGTAATTAAGGGGCATGTAATTCCCAGAGCTGTGCTTTGAAACATTTGCCATCCAGTTATTTCTATAGGACTAGCTTTCTAACGGGTGTCTTTATGACTTTGGGTAAGTTTGTAAGGCAGTGTCTTCCAATGCTAATTTGATAGCAGGATGCTTAACAGCAGATTGAGTTCCTCACTCCTTGACTGGCTTTCACATACTGTTGTATTCAGCTAGATCATAGATTTGCACACTGCCAGGCACAAAGTTGAGGTGTTAGCAGGGTTTGATATCTGGTGCTAACTGGACTTGCCAAGTATTCATCCTGCACATCACCAAATCCTTGCATTACTGACAGTAGCAGCTGTCCCAGGTAATTCAGCATGGAGTAGGGGCTATGCTAATTTGTCTCAGCAGGACAGTGTTCTTTATGTATCTCACTGAAAAGTTTTCTGTTTTCAAGTTTAATCAGAGAATTCCTCCTGGCTTTTTCTCTTTGCCTTTTAACTTTGCTCTGGCAAATGTTTCCAGGCTCTGAGAGCTTCTGTGAATCACCCAAAGAGGCTGGGATAGACACTAGTTAAAAACTAGCTGCATTCTTGGAATGCATCATGCTGAAGGGACAGTGTACTTTCTCTGCCTCTTGGGCCCTGTGTACACGCTGGGTTAAATGTGGGATACAAGAGATAAGAGAAATCTGAAATCCAGTGGAAAATGACACTGTCCAAAATTGATTTCATGGTTTGTACAGGGTATACCTAGTCCAAATAGGCCAAAAGTACAACTGATCTTATCTTTAAAAAAATGCTGATACTGCACTAATCCAAGACACGCATTTAATAGACAGCATGAATATTAGGCTTAAAAGGGATTAGGTTTACAGAGCATAGAAGATGGGAAGGCAGGCACAAGATCCATCAGTCACCACCCCGCCCCTGCAATTGAAGGAAATTAGTCACATGGGATAGGTCTACCATACTCCAGCATATGGTCTCTGCTCAAGAAGAGGATGAAAAATATCCCAAGCTTCATGTCAGTAATAAATTGGTAGTGGCAAACTTTTCACCTAAAGTTAAAAGGGTAACCATCCTGTCCCATAAGAATTTGACTATGCATGTATAGGCCTGATCTGAAGGCAATGGAAAGACTCCCACAGACTTCAGTGGACTTTGAATCAGACCTTGCATGTACTCAATGGATTTGGGGCAACTGGGATTGGAGGTGTGATTTTGCAGGCGGAATGGAGGAAAGGTGGGAATGGAAGATGGAAGAAAAGGCAGAAGAAGGATGACTAAAAATACAGAAAAGGAAAGAAAATAATTAGAAAAAAAAATATTAACAAGCATGGCAGAGGAGAAGAGAAAGAAGGGCAAGGAATATAACAATAGAAGAGGAGAAACCATGTCTGTTCATCTTCCTGCATGCTTTGCGGTGAAACCCTCATGGAGTGATAAGGGAGCATGGTGTTAGCAGTCTGGTGACAATCATTTGTGGGGTGGGAGGAGGAAGCATGCTGCTGCATTCAGAGGAAGGGCTAAAGGAGGGCCTGGCTGAGGTGGAGTAAGGTCAAGGAGCCTGATTAGAGATTCATAGTGTTGCATAGGCACTGACTCGGTGGGTGCTCCAGGGCTGGAAGGCTGAACACCCACCAGCAGCCCCCCTATCAACTCCCCCTCTGCCTCCCAGTGTTTGCTGCCTGCTGGCAGGCCCCACTGATCAGCACCTCCCCATCCCTCCCCACACCCACCATGATCAACTGTTTTGCAGCGTGCAGGAGGCTTTGGGAGGGAGGGGGAAGAGCGAGGGTGCAGCGCGCTGGGGGAGGGGGCAGAATGGGGTGGGAAGAGGCAGGGCGGGGTGGAGTGGGGGCAGGGCGGGGGCAGGGCCTTGGAGGAAGGGGTGGAGTGGGGTTGGAGCATGGGGCAGAGCCAGAGGTTGAGCACCCTCTGGCACCTTAGAAAATCAGTCCACTGTGATCATCCAGTCTGAGCTCCTGTATAGCACATGCCATAGAACTTCTCTGAACTAATTCCTAGAGCAGATCTTTTAGAAAAACATCCAACCTTGATTTTAAAATGGTCAGTGATGGAGACTCCACCACAACACTGGGTAAATGGTTCCTGGAGTTAATTACTCTCACTGACAAAAATGTATGCCTTTCCTGTCTGAATTTGCCTAGCTTCAACTTCCAACCACTTGATCCTGTTATACCTTTTTCTGCTAGATTGAAGAGCCCATTATTAAATACATGTTCTCCATGTAGATACTTATAGGCTGTGACTAAGTCATCCCTTAACTTTCTCTTTGTTAAGCTAAATAGATGAGAGAGGATGTCTGGAACTATTGGGAGAAGTTTGATGTTAGGGACACATCAGGATGTGTCAGGAGACTTGATTGTGTAATGGGAGGTGGTGTGGGGCTTAGAATAAAGTTCTTTTTGCAAGGGCAGTGCATGGTTTTAATAAGGAATTTTGCAATGGCAATAAGCTCTTTATTTTTGTGCATGTGTGTCTATGTATGTGTTTTTGTGTGCACACACACAAGATAGTTACATGGTTTTAATATCTGGTGGTTTAGGGAGGAGGGGAGCTAGTCTTTCATCCATCTATTCTCCCTCAGGAGGTGAGGACAGAAGAGAACAGGAAGTTGGGGTGCAGTTGCCACTCACCATGACATTTTATTTTGGGTGTCACAAAATTATTATCCTGATGCTGGATTGCCACCTGTTCAAACTGTGTGTCTATAGACATTGTGGTGGTGTGTTATCACTCACTGATGCAGAGTTAGGACTTGCAAATGCAAATGTCATAAAACTTTGTCACAGTGTTGCAATGTGACTTTGGGGAAGGGAAAATGCAAACGCCAACCTTGGGTATGTACAAGAAAGAAGCAGGTAGGATTTTCTTACTCTAAATCTAAAGGTAGGATCCAATGCTACTAAGTAAAACTCTGAGTTCTCTTACTGTAACTGGATGTTATCTGAATTCTTTCATCCTGTGGCAAACCACGTATTAGGGGAAGGAGCAGAGAGTATGTTGTGGTATGAGTTTGGGCATCACGATTCCTGGCATGCGTCACTTACTTTGTCACTTTGTCACTTACTCTCTGTATAACCGTAGGCATGTATCCTTAAACTTTCTGTACCTCAGTTTCCCCATAAGTAAAATGGGCATAAAACATTATAGGGGTGAACTGAGGCTTCATTATTGTTAAGTGTTTTGAGACCTTCAGATGGAAGGCACTTGAAATCTGCAAAGTTTGTTATAACAGTAATCATATTCCCATGGGAGATAATATATGCTGAGAGAGGAGACTTCAAGTAACAGGTCTATTGAGTGATGGGCCTGGGTTTTCCAAGATACTTAGAAATTTGGCAAGAGGTACAGTTCTGACAATGGATCAGTATGTGAGACTTTCAGAAACTTCTTCCTTCCAAAATGAATTACAGAACTGTTCATAATTCCTTCCCTGTAATATATGCTCTAGATCAATTTCTTTCTGCTTTCCCATGAGTTAGTCAACTTCCATGCACACTACTGCAATTTTTTGACTACACTCTAGTTGCATTAAGGCAGAAATAACTAGGGCAAAGTTCTCAAAGGACAGTACATCTTCGAACTTCTTTTCTGTTGGATAAACATTTATGCAAATAGCTGAAACATGAAATAAAGACTTATCTTGAACGGAATAATGCAATTGCCCCATATCTGACCAAACTGCGGGAATCACTAATTACATCTATTAGAGGCCTAGTGATATAGCATACATCAAAAGAGAAAAAGAGAGGCTGGGGGGGGAAACAATTATGGTTAACAAATGAACAAAAACAATTAGGCAGCTTCCCTCCCACAGTGTGCAGAAGCTTCAAGCCGTAATCCAAATGAGGTGCGAGGTTAACATGCTGCACATGCTGTTAGAACAAGTAGAACGCTCTGTGCTCCATCTTAAACAACATTTCTGAGAATCACGGGAAAAAAATCCTATAAATTATTGGCCTAGAGTCATAAACAAATTGGGACTTTAATGAAACATTCACTCACTACTTAGGCTCCTGGGACTGAGATGAGACAAATGGGTATGTTACAAGCCTTAGGTCGTAGAAACGGTGGTTCAAACCCCTTCTTCTACTCCATTCCCCACCCAATCAATCCTTCCATCATTGTATGTTGTGATGAAACCTCCCCTCCTTATCTGGTAAAGAGTTTACCTGTACTATCAGCATAAGCTGTGGCCTACATACACCATTACCCTCTTGCTCTCTGAGAGTGACAATGCAGCTGGTGGTTGGACTAAGAATAGAAGATGGCTGTGGCGTCTCAGGTAGCCTATTTGCTTTAAGGTGCCTTTCCCCCTGTGGCATCTGAGCACTTCTAAGAATTAGCTAGGGCCATGTTTAAATAAAATCCCTTTTGTCAGTTCAATAAATGCTATTTGTGCTGGTCCTACCCACCGTCAGAGACAGGATGTAAGACAAGCTGAACCACTGGTCTGATCCTGTATGGCTAGTCCTGTGTTCTTAGAAAAATATCTACTAGATAACTTTAACAAATTATAGACAGGAATAAGGAAGATGCTTCAGAGGACCAGTGTTTTACAACAGATGAGAGCTGGAATTACCCCAACTGTAATACAAGTGCATTTGAAACCTAGCCTGCTATGGCTTCCTTTACTTCATTGTCTTAGGGCAGTGAAACATTGGTAACAAGGTGACACAAAGTTTATTCCCAGCTGAGCTCACAATTCTTGCAAAGCTGTTTGTTTAGTGCCTATGAGCAGTTCAAAACTTTGAGCATCTCCAGCATTACAACTGTCCGTCCTTCTCATCTGACTATCCCCTCCCTGCCGTATATACCACTTAGAACCAATTGTGTTCCCCATTTGTGATCGGGAAATATCAAAAGTTTTGCTCTAGATAAGCTCCAGAAAGTTTCTATCTACCCAAAATGTACCTGAACTTTTGAAAGTCTCCCTACTTCCATGTTCTTCTTCCTTTTCTTTTAGTTATTATTATTATTATTATTTGTTTGTGTACAGTGGGGCCTGGAGTCCCTCATCAGGGGTCAGATACCCATTGTGGTAGGTACTGTACTCACACATAATGAAAAGACAATAACTGCCCAAAAGTGCTTATAAACTTCAGGGGGAGTTTGGGGTGGGGATGGAGCACATGGTAATGAGGAGCCAAGTTATGAATAGAGTAATAAGCAGCAGTCACAGAACACCAGGTGACTCACCATTGTCAAGCAATTTGTAGGCATCATTGGCACAGGTGGGCTTTAAGGGGAGGTTTGAAGGAGGATTATACCACCTGTGGCTTTTTAGCTCTTCCTTTCTTTGAGCGCCATCCCTTGCTTCAGTCTTCACAGATGCCTCATAATCTGTCCAACTTCCTCTCCATGACCTCCTAACAGATCTTAGACTTCAGAATCCTACACCCAACGCCTATTAGTCCTACCAGTATCTTTAGTGCTATTCCATTGGAGCTGACCTCAGAGCTTGCTCGCTCACTCTCTCTCTGTTGGGCTCTAGCTGGATGTTCCATGCTTTTGGGCTTTCCCACTCTTATTGGAAAATCCTATAGAATGTAAAGGGATTAACCTCAATAGGGTTCTATAGAAATTATTCTCTGCTGTACCCAGTATCCATTGGGGTATGGTGCAGAGGTAACTGATAGTGGCTCCCTGATTTTGGGGTCAGTTGTATATGGGCTTGGGCTCCATCGTTCTACAAAGTACATCTACTCTACAGAACGTCTGCTGGCTATAATGCCCGAGGAGCCATCTGCTGCGGTAGAGTAGCGATACACACTCCCACCACCACCATTTCTCTTTGCTTGGGTAAAGTGAAACTGGCCCTGGTATAGGCAGTTCTAGGCTATGGGACTCCCCAGTGTTAGGGGAATCCAAATCCAAGGAGGTCTGGTGGCTTTCTGGCAACTTTGGGCAACTAGAGCAACACAATGGGGACAAAATAAATAAGATAATCGTACACATAGAATTTACTAGAAAATACAAATCTTTCTATGGGTCTGTTGAGCCATCTCATAGAATCCTGTAGCAGGGATATCATTTTCTGTTATGCTCTCTCTGACTTTTCCATAAGGAGTCCTTTCAGTATGCACTGCCCTGTCTAACTCTGGGAAAGTTCTGGAACTTATGAGACTTCTAAAATCAGCCCACTCATACAGGGATGCTATAAGTGCTGCTGAGAGAGATTTCAGCAAGATGATTGCTGTATAGCAGGGGATCTGACGCAGAGAGAGAGATTGAGTTCTCAAACATTGAAAGGCTCATTTGGTTTAATTTGAAATGTGGGTTATAAATTCAACTATCTCTAGAAGCTACGGGCCTGATCTTCAGCTATAGCCAACATAAGTGTCTTGACAAAATCCATTAATTACATGTAGATTGAAGAAGAAAAGCAGAAAAAGATGGAATAGACAGAAAATGTGAGTTTGTGTCTGACCATTTACTGTCACAGTGTAAATTAACTGGTAGATCTGATTGAAAACCTGACAAAGCTGGTACACTGACAGAATGGGGACTGCAAATCATAACCTCATACATTCTCTTTCATCTTCTAGAATACTGTGTTAGGTGATGAAGGTCACACACAGCATGGATAGTATAAGCAGCAAAGTCATCAATTTGCTGGGTTAACCACGAAACTTTAACTCAGTCCCCGTGGCATGGTTGTTGTTTGAAGTTTACAAGAGGAGAGGCAGCTTGCTGTGTCCAGTAAATGCAGCAGGTCAACAGAGATCACACTGGATGCACTGATGTGCATTTCCTTCGTGTTTCCATGTGCTGGCAAGCCCCAAGGACACAGTTAAGTTTATGTGGCTGTGTAGTGTATGAAGGAGCAATCTAACTGCACATTTCCTGCTTTTCAAAAGTTTGGTTGCAGGGATTGTGTGTTTGTTTGTTGGAAGGAGCATCTTAATTGTGTATTTCCTGAGTTTTGTACATTTGTTGGTTGTTGTTTTGTTTTTTACCCTAACTTATTTTTTGAAGGTCTAACATTTCAGATTGTGGTTTGGTTGCTTGGATTTTTCAAGTCCCACATTCTGGAAGGGCATAAGGACAAGAAGAATGTGTTTTGTGCTCACAACCTTAACTGCCTGTTGACAAACTTATTGCAAGTGACTCATGTTTTATTTAGAACATAAGAAAAGGAATGTTGTAAGTAGTACAAACGCTATATGGTAATCCTAAAGGATATACCAGTCACTAGTCTAACAAATGTGAGGTACTGGCTTTTCAATGCACTCCGGGTTCATCTGTTTCTCTCTCACTATATAAGTGAAGAAAGCATCCCACACTCTTCCAGCATTAGACTACCTCTTTACCCAGGGCACGATGGCAGATGTGATCAGCTGACATGAGCATAGATAGTTAATGAACTGCTCTCCACAACTACTGGCATTTCACAATTTGTGAAGTGTGACTGATCACATGGTATTGTTGCTGCTCCCTGATTGACTCATTTAGTGGATCCAGTAGAAAGCCACTAAAATCTCATCACATAAGAACTTTGTTTTCCTATTATTGATCATGCCAAAAATTACACATCAGGGCACTGATTGGAAACTTTTTAAAAGGCAGAATGACAAATGGGAAATAGCAAATAAAGTACTCCCAATAGGAATTCTTGAAACTTTCAAGATTTGTGATTATTTTCATGAGGGCTGTCTGAATATTTTGACTAAAGGATAGTATGACACTTCCTATAGTAATGGATCAAATTCAAGTCCTTTGTTTACAAATATATTGTAATGTTTTCATGGCATGAATTGTCTTTCTACATGTTTGTAGAGTACCTAGCACAATGGTTATTGGATCATTATCAAGGCCCTTGGACATTACTGCAATATAAATAATAATTAATGATCCACCAGTTCTACTTTTGTCTCTTTACACAAATAGAGGAAATATACCTGTTTTTTTCTGGAAAAATCTGCCTTTGTCCAGCAGCCAAAGCTTTGCATTAAAAGATTCTATGCTGTGTCTGCTCAGACTGCTGCTCTAAACAATTTGACACACTGTAATCATCAGGCAATACAATAATGAAACAGGAAGGAAAAAGTCGGTGGCTGGCTGGTGAAGAAAATTGCACCCACAGGGAAGGTGCACAAGCTGGGATATTCACTGCTGAGGGAGGACAGGTAGTGAATGGAGTGCATCACTGCCTCTCTGCCACAAAGGTTCTGCTGGGGCAGACAGTTTTAATTTACAGCTCATCTCACGTTGACATCTCTCTTGCTGATTCTACTTCCTCTCTGGGCTGGCTCCCAGCACCCCCCAGCAGAGCACGGTTGCAAGCACTTTGTGATGTTGCTCTTGGCCCTCTAAAATGACTTTCTGCCACGAGGCCTGCAATTCAGATGCACCAGCAGAATTTGAGGGCTGAATATAACCTATTGTTTGCTGCTATTTTTGGCAATGGGAAGAGTAAAAGGTTTTCAAAACCTTTATGCTGGTCTCAAGACTGTGGTCCTTGCAATGCTACCAATCCCTGAGCTAACAGAAATTGCTCTCAGCACATTTCTCTTTTCCACTTCATTTCTGATCACTCACTCTGTTGTGGACTCAGCAGTACTTAAGTATAGAAAACAGGAGGTTGAACAGTAGTCTGATCTAACAGGTTGCTAAGAGAGTAACCTAATTTACAACAGATGGTGTTTATTATTACTTTCCATCCATATCAAGAGGAAAAAATCTCCTTGAAAGAAAACTGCATGCAACCTTTCAGTTTTCTTGTAGGACTGGGCAAAATTTATTAAGATAAAATATGATTATTCACATCAAATAATAACTGCCCCAAAAGTCCAGACAGAGCTTTAACCAAACCTAAGTTGAGCTCTGGATAATTCTTTCCCCCCCCATCCCCCGCCTTTTACACTTTTGGCTATGCCAGTCTGTATTACTGGGTCCAGATAAGAACAGAAGTGGTTGTGATAAAATACCACTAATAAATTGGCATGCCCATGAGCTTTAGCCCAGTTTCAAAGACTCCAAAGGTTGGTTAGTTTGAGGGTCTTAAACTAAATAATAATAATCCTTAGTAACTTATTTAACATTTTCAATCTTTATTATTATTATTATTATTCCCATTGCCCCTAGGAGCCCTAGCCATGGAACAGGACCCCATTGTGATAGCTAGTGTACAAACAGAGAACAAAAAGTCAGTCCCTGCCCCCAAAGACCTTGCAATCTAATCTACAAAGTGTTTCTGATCTTTGCAATTCACAAGAAATTTTTGAGCTTGGTAAATTTGATTATTGCCATTTTATAGATGGGGAAACAGAGACAGGTAGACATTAAGTAAATTGCCTTAGGCCACAAAGGAAATTAGTGTGAGAGTTAGGATTAAAGCTTCAGAACTCCAAGTTCCTAGGCCTGTACTCAAGCCACTATGGAGTTCCCTGGTGGTTGTGACATCATCAGCATAGCACATGCTTGGTCATTGCTTGAAGTAAGAGCCAACAATCTGCAATGGTCAGGAACCTGAAAAAGAAACAAATGGCAACACTAATATTCCTAGTGTGGCCAGTGCCTATAGAACTCTTACCACATTTTGAGTGCTACTGTAACAGAAATAGATAACTAATATAGGTCACATATTAAGATTAACCCATTTACTAGTAATATCTCCTTGTACCTTACCTCACAGACATAAAGACAATTCATTATATTCCCTCCCAGGAATAGTTTAACGAGTACATTGCCCTTTTATGCTACAACCATTGTCAAAAGCCAAAAGTGTGCATTTCTCCTTTAAAGCAGTTTAGGCAATGATGGCACATTTGAGTCATTTCCATAACTTACTCATGTGCTGGAGGTATAGATACAGATTTTTGTGATATATATTATGCATACAACTCAATGAGTGGTTATTATCAAATGCATCCATTTATTCACACCCTACACACTGTTGTAATAATCTTTGTACAAAATATGTTTTGTGCGGTATCATTGGATAACTAATCACTCATTGATCAATAATATCATGATACAGTGTGTGTAACAACATTATATGTAAAGTTATGAACATAAGCTGAAATCACGACTGAAGTGTGTTTGAAAGGTAAGTGTGGGGAGTGGGTCAACCTGTTTCTCAAAGACAAATGACAAGCTGACACCTTTAGCCAAGTGTCATCAAAGTTGATGGGCAATCACCTATTAAGTGGTCATTTTTGGCAAGGAAGGGGGCAGGAACAAGCAGATCAGCATCTTAGCAAACAATAGCATGAAACCTCTTTCACCATGAAACTGCATGACTCCTTCCTCACAGAGAGAATGAACTTTATATCTAGGGGTAACCCTCAGGAAAAGGCATTTCAAAGGGGGACTGGACTATAAAGTGAGGGGCAAAACTACCCCAAGCTCTCTTTCCCTATCCATCTCTCTCTTTCATCTAAGACGACAGAAGAAACAGCCTTTGGACTTTGTGCACAGATCCTTGCCTCAGAGTTTGGTCAACAATATTACTGAAAACACATGGTAAGGCACTTCACCTTGAACCAACTCTAGTTTAAGTTTTAGTACTAGGAAGTGTGTTATCTTTTTCTTGCAAACATTTCTGACTTTAATGCCTCATTATTTCTACTCACTTAAAACTTATCTCTTTGTAGTTAAATGTTTTATTCTTTAGCCAAAACTAATTCAGTGTTGTGAACTGTGTGGGAATCTCCATTTAGGGTAGCAAGCTGTTGTATATTGATCCCCTTATGAGGGCAATGGACCTAATATATCTGGACTGTCTAGGAGAGGGCTGGACAGTGCAGAGCTCACATTTTGAGGGGAAATCTGGGGCTGGAAGTATGTTGGGGACACCATGAAAATGGTAACCATGGCTGGTGGAAACCAGTGTGTGACTGATGCATGGCTGGCATGCTGCAACTATATACAGACACTCTGGGTGTTACCTGCCTGCTGGCAGGCTGTTTGTGAGCATCACAGGTGGGAGCTATAGCAGCAAGACATTGTGAGGCACCCAAGGTTACAGGTCAGGGGTGACAACTCCTCACTGGTCTGGATTGCACTCCGGAATGTGATAGTTATTAAATCCCATAATAAGTTTATCTTTCAGCTTGGTTATGTACATGCCTTTGTGACCTTCTGAGATTCCACAAGAGATCATTGCAAGCTTAGCACTAGGAAGAGTCCCACAGACCTGTTTAATGGAGTCCCTGTTCTTCTCTCTTAGCATATCAGAATTCAATACAACTCACTGGGCCCAATTTGGTCCATGTTTACATTGCTATAACCTGCTCCTCTTGGAGTCATACTAAACACATATAACTACTTCTCTTTTAGACTTCTTGTTCTTGAAGTCACGTTATTTACAGCCACAAAAATATGCATGCTTCTCTGTTTCTGTGAAGCATCAGTGACATCCAGTGGCTAGTTATGCAGATGCTAATATTTGTGTATTCACTTCCAGTATGTTTACTAGAGGATATATTTACTTCTTCCTTCTCTTTTCTAAAGATGGAAACCAGCAATCATTTGGGTAGCCTTGCTCCTGTATTACATAGTATATTAAAGCACACAGGGCTAGTTTCTCAGCCACGGTTCTATCCACTTTGTGCTGTCTGAGGATTTGGCCAGCTAAGCTGTTCCCCTGCAGAGGGGAAATCTCAACTGGCATAAAGCTAGCAGAGTTAGTTCTTATGCTCATCTCTCCCACTCTGTCATAGGGGGCATGTCAGGAAGGGACAGGGAACCTACAGCAATTTTCAGGTGGCAGGTGGTCCTTTAGGAACCACAGATAGCTGTCATGGGGCAGAGCACCTCCTTGTCTGCTCTGATTTCTCTCAGGAGTAGGATCAGGGCAGCTTGAGAATCAATGTGCTACAACCAGTTCCCTGATGCCCCCTCTTCACTCCTGCCTTCACTAAGTGTTTCTGGCTGAAGATAATCTGGCCTGTAATCGGTTGAGCCGGGGCTCGACCCTCCTCTCAGCAGGAGGGGAGCCACACCGACTCACTCCTCGTCTCCTATTGGACCGGCTGAACGACAGTAAACAGCGTTAGAAAGCTCGGGTCCTTTGGAGCAGGGGCTGAGCAGCAGTACAGTGCAATGAGCTCAGGCCCTTTGGAGCAGGGGCTGAGCAGCAGTACAGTGCAATGAGCTCAGGCCCTTTGGAGCAGGGGCTGAGCAGTAAACAGTAGGCGTATAGGCCCAGGTCCTTACACCTGGGTGAGGGGGAAAACTGCCACCCGTGAGTGGGGTGGCAGGGGGGACACAGGCCCGCCCACTCCACTGTGTCCCAGCCCGGGGCCCTAACAGCGGCTATCACTGCCGCTGGTCAGTGGGGTCCTGACCGCAACACACTGACATCGGGACCTCTGCGTCTGCAGCCTGACAGGGGTCGGCTACCCCCGGGCTACTTCCACTTTCCCCCTCAGGGCTTACCTCGTCCGGGGCGCCTGCTCCAGGCCAGTCAACCTGCATAGGCTCCTCCAGCCCAGGGCTTGGTGGCAGGTCCGGCAGCTCCTCTGGGAAGTCCGGCCAGGCGTGCTCAGGCGGCTCCTCCAGGTAACAGCAGGGACGGGGAAGCTCCGGCGGCTCCTCTTCGTAGCGGGCGCGGGGGAGTTCCAGTGGCTCCTCCGGGTACCGGTCATGGGGAAGCTCCGGTGGCTCCTCGTCGTACTGGGTGCGAGGAAGCTCCGGCCAGTCAGGACAGCTGCCTCGGGCCCTGGAGGGTTCCCACTCAGGAGCTCCCACCAGCACATCTGCTCCCGGCAGTGGCTAGGCCCTGACTGAGCTTTGGCGGCCGGCTTTTCTACTTCCTGTCCCACCCCTTGACTTCCGGGGGGCGGGAACTGGTGGTGGTGGCTCCGCCCACTTGGGTGTCTGGGAGGGAGCTCCCTCTGCTGGGCAGGAGGGGAGCCACACCGACTCACTACATGGCCCATGAATTATCCTTGATGAAAAGGGGCCCAATTTTACAACATTTTAATGTGTTTTACATATGTTTTAAAAGTTGCAAAACTGTTCCATTTTCATATGTGAATAATGCATTTTACATAAATCTACTATACCTTTTATCAAATATATAATAAATTATAACAAAACAAAAACAAAAAACCAGACCAAATCAATGTCAGTTCAATTCTATGGTCCAGATTTAAATTGCACATCAGTTGGGAAATTCAGCAACCTTAATTCTTCATCTGACTCATATGGGCCCTGATCCATCAAGATGCTAATGCACATATTAACTTGAAGCATGAGTGGAATCTCACTGGCCCCAGTGGAACTACTCATGTGTCTAAAGTTAGTACACGCTTAAGTATCTTGCTGAACCAGGGTCTTGGGCCTTATCCTGCTGTAACTGAAGCCAATGGAAAAATCCCCATAGACTTCAGCGTGCAGGCTTGGACCCACAGAACTAACTCCTGCTCACTTTACTCACACGAGTAGACCCACTGCCACGTGCTTTGCAGTCAACAGAAAACAATGGATGCAAGTGAAGTATTAGTTGGAAACATCTTCCTTTGCTTTGAACTTAAGATTCTTAATTAGAGTTCAGTTTTTAGACATCTACAGGAAGTAGCCAAAATAGAATTTGTCTTTAACAATGTGGGCAGACAGCCAAGCATTGCAGTGGCAGAAATGTCATTTTATTAAGGGAATGCACTCAAAGCAATGCGTCAGCACCAAGTACATCATTTTGTTTAATGTTATCTACATTTCCTGGAGGTTCTTGGTAGCCTACACATCTCTCATGAATTAATTTTGGTATCTCTGTCCCTGCATGCAGCATGCTGTTGTACTTCTACCCTTTATCCTAAATTGTATGCAATGTCCCTGACAAGCAATGCTTTTTAGTAAAAATAACACCCAGAGAAACCTTAAGACTGAGACAGGAGGTTACATGGTTTCTTTACTTCCTCATTTAACTAATGTATATTGGAATGGAAGCTTTTCCAAGATAGTAGATTAGTCATTGGCAGCCCTCAGGAAAGTGATTATTTATCATATCAATGTGCATCCCTTGAAGTGTCCTCTGCTCAGGGATGTGAAGTGACACTGGGATCTTTAAAAGCTATCAGCCTCTGTGCAGTCTGTAAGTACCTCTTTTTTTCCCCCCCAACCTTCCTACTTTGGCAATGTGTTACCTGCACAAGATATAATCCTCTTAATTTAGGCACCTACCCTTACCCTCTTCCTAGGGCTCAGGCATAACCCTGCTGGTTTGCAGGACCTTTTATCAGTGAAAGAGCCTTACACAGCAATATCCTTATCCTCTATTTATTAACAATTACCAAAACCAGAATGCACACGTTACACATACAGTGTTCACCACTCCCAATAAGACATTAACTTTTCCTTGCTGGCCAGTCAGGATCAGATTCATCTGGGGGACTCCAGTTTCTGCATTGTGTCATTAGCAGAGTGGTGAGGTCTGGCAGCTCTGATCTTTGGGGCTGTGTCTTGGAATTGGCTCCCAAAGAACTTCCTTTTGGACCCCAGTTTATATAGTGAAATGTGAGTCCTTTCTAGCTCTACCTTAACCAATCATTATACTAAAATTTTACACTGTTAGGATTGGTTAGTAACAAAATTCTCTAACCAAACCTACCCCACCACCTTATTTAATTTACACCTAGCAAAATTATGTAACAGATAGAAACAATTAAAGAACCAGAGTATTTTTGTAATACCTCCATTCCATTGCACCACTCCCATTGAGTAGCACCACTTTGGGTGTCTATAGTCTAGTTTAGTGGACTAGGGCAGAACCAGTATCAGCTCACTATGACTCTCAACTATTTTGCCTCAGTTCTTATGGCTAAAGTGTGAGGTTCCCATGGAGTGTTTATTATTGTATATTTATATTATACTAACCCCCCAGAGACCTCAGTCAGGATCAAGGCCCTCTCCAATGTACAAACACACAAAAAAATACATTCCTTACCCACATAGCATTTTAATGACAAGTGAAGATGCAAATACAGAACACATCTTTTGGTTTAGATTCCAATCTGGTAAAGCCACTCTAGAACTGGAATGTGCCTTGAGTATGTTACAGACTAGAGAGTCTGGAATTAGACCCAATTTTCATAGGAGATTGGTATCCACAGTCATAAGTTAAAGGCTAAATAGATGGCTCTAATGGTGTCACAAGTTGATTGGCCCCTATAACTTGGACTAATTATCTGCTGCCTAATTGGGCTTGAGGGAAGGCACCCGTGTTTTATAAAGGAACATACATCAGCCAACAACCAGCTGCAGCTGTCTCCCTCTTTATATGGCTCAGGTGCCTTCCCTAAAGCACAGTTGGACAGTGAACCTACTCTCTCTTAAAGGGGCCAATCTGACACCAACTTTAGAGCCCTCTCTCTATATACCTTTAAGATATGACTCTAGATACCTTCCTCCTATGAAAGTTGGGTCTAAATGGGATGCACAGGAACCTTGTGCCTCTTAAAGGGGCCAGTCAC
The DNA here is from genome assembly GCF_016161935.1 of Mauremys reevesii. Taxonomy (NCBI): domain Eukaryota; kingdom Metazoa; phylum Chordata; order Testudines; family Geoemydidae; genus Mauremys; species Mauremys reevesii. Next base: position 82,632,266 of record NC_052625.1, read on the forward strand.
CCTGATAGTTGGACATTCTTGTTGTCACATCCAGAAGCTGAGGTAAAGCCTGCCTATCTTTGCCCTAGCTGAATATGGTCAAAAATCACTGCCCTAAATTGTCTAGGGCCAGAAACCTCATGTACATCAGAGAACTGAACCCGAGTTAGGGCACCAGGCTAAATACCAAGGGTGAGCAGTACTGAATTTATGCCAAGGCTGAACCCTGGCACCTCTAGGCTTGGCCATAGCCCCAACACCTCTGGCTTGCTGTGTCAGTTATTAAAGTAAAAAAAATTATTGAGCTCCAGGCATCTCTTTCATTAACTCTTAAGCGGGGGGGGGGGGGGGTGTTCACACTAGTCAGGCTAGTCTGAGTTGAGATCTGTTGCAGTTTTGCCCTGTGTCTGCACTTTAGCGCTGTACTATACCACCACCCTCACACATCTCGTTAATATCTGCCCCGCCGCGCTCAGTGCAACTCCCTGAGGCAGCAGCTCCTGCTGGGAGCTTGTGAACGGGACAGCAGCCACCCCGGCACTGCCGTGGAGGAGACGGGCTGGGCCGCAGGGTGGTTTAACCCGCCTGGGGTGGAGGAAGACTGGCTGGAATATCCCAGCTGGGGGCTCCTCTGGACTCAGGCTCGTCGCGTCCCGCGCTGATTCGAGACCTTCAGGGAACGGTGCAGGATCCGCCTCTGTTTCCTCACGTTTCGCCGAATTCGGATTCCGAACGTGTAGACGTAGCAGCGGGGGCGGTCCCCCCCTTCGCTGCAGTGACGCCTGGAGCCGCTAGGGGCCGCGTTCGCCTGTGGCGGCTTCTCCCGGCTCGGAGGCGGCGCCTCGTCGGTCTCGCGCCCGCCACGTTGCCATGTTGGCGGAAGAGCCGCCGCTGCCGCCCGCCGCTCGGGGAGCAGGGAGCCGGCGCGGAGAGGGGATGGAGGCGAGGGGCATGTGCCTGCCCCGCGGGCCCGAAAACCTCTGCTTCGACAAGGACGAGTTCATGAAGGTGGCGCGTTGCGGGGGTGACCGGACCGGGGGGGGGCGAGGCGGTGTCCGGGGGGGGGGGCGCGCGGGGGGGGCTGGCCCTGCTCTGGCTGTGGGGAGCAGGCGGCGGGGGCTGGGGGCTGCCCGACTTCCCGGCGGGGCCGGGTCCCCTGCCGCTGGCCGGGCCGCGCAGGGCGATGGGGGGGCCCTTGGGGCAGCTGGCAGAGGGGACAGGTTCACCCTCCTTTCCTAGGGCTGCGAGGGGGAAGCTTGTGGTTAATTAGCGGGTTTCCATCCCTTTGGGCTCTGCGTTAGTTCACCGGGCTCGAACCGTAGCTCGGCTGGGCTGCCATTGCCTTGGGTGCCCTTCTGTGACCCGCCATGGGGCAAAGCCGGCTTCAAACCCTAATCCCGCAAGCAACGTAGCAGCCCAAACTCCGTGGTGGCTTTGAGCACCCACAGCTGAGCGAGTGGTGGCTCAGTTAGGTAGACAGTAGAAGCCCAGAGCACTAACCTCAAAAGCTGAAGTCTGACTACTGAGATAGGCATCAGGTGTCCTACTTCAGTTCTGCTTAGGTTTTTGTACCATCGCCTGAGTGCCTTTCACTAGTGCTTTAAGTGGCATGACTAATGTTTATCACGTTTACTCTCTCATCCTCTCCCCTGGGGTGGAAATGTATGTTTTGGCATTCATGTTTACATATATCCGCACACCCACTTTGCACATGGAGCAGGTGCTGGGAATGGGCGACAGGGGATGGATCTTTTGATTACTTGTTCTGTTCGTTCCCTCTGAAGCACCTGACATTGGCCACTGTTGGAAGACAAGATACTGGGTTAGAGGGACCATTGGTCTGACTCAGTATGGACGGCCTTATGTTATGTTAAGATGGCGAGGTTTATGGTGATCCTTCATTCCTGTGGGAGTTAATGCCACAGTCTTGGGCTGGCCCCTGGGAAAGCTTTGTCTCCTGGACACAAACTTCCCCTTTATTGTAGAAAGTTCCACTATGTCAGAGGAGTGAAGTTGCTGACCACAATCTTGTAGATAGTGGACCAAGCCCATTGAGTGTTTTGAAGATAAAGATTGAGACCTTGATTCTGTATTATTTGGAAAGTTAGAAACTATTGTTTTTCTCAGTAGTTGCTGCCTGTTTTTCTTTGGGACAACTTGTTCTTCACCCTTTCTGGGGTGATGGGAGGGGGCAAATGTTGTTGAGAGGTGATAGGCAGAAGAACTTTCGAAAATCTTGAAATTGGTTTTCAGGATAACTTGGTTAACTGAGATGCCCTCCCTGGGCTTTGCCTTCTGAATACAGGCCCCTGGAATCACCCATGATGATAGCTGAACCACTTTTTGTTGTGGGGGCAAAAGAAGCTTGTTTGCAGTGTTCCCAATGTTTGCAATTGTATTTCCAGTCTTGCAGTATTTGATGGTTTTCATAAAGCTCCAGCTCTGGGAGGCACATGATTATGTGAGACTCTCCGCTTCCATTTAAAAAAACTAAAAGGAAGTTTCTAGCCCTAATTTTTGCAGTGACAAACTTGAAAATGTGAACTTGGGTCTACCTTAATGACACAGAAGACAAATTAAAAGAACCCCAAATTTATTTTCACATTGCATACTTTTAAGCCTATCAAATGATTTTTGAACCATTGAGGTTGGCAATACTGTTAAGCTTAAAAAAAAAGCTATCTGTATTAATTATAATATAGATCACTGGTGGTTCTCTGCTTCTGTGTAGACTAAAGGCCTTGGATAATCCAAAAATGTTAATATTTTGAGAACCCAAGAAATGAATGGTCAATGAGATCGGTGTGTGTGAGGCTCTTCTTTGAAGTGGTGTGCAGAATGAAAAAGCTGGTAAATCACTAGAACAGATAGATTTGAAATATAGAAATTATTGACAATTTTTGTCTAACCTGTTTTAAAATGAGCATGTCAAGGAAAGACTAAGCTGAATTTACTACTTTGTTTGACTTAAGCTTTGACTATATTATGGACTTTTATAACAATTTCTACAGTGCTACCACCATTTCAGCTCTGTTAGTTTTAGAGTGGCAGTAACAGACTTTCACTTTGGGAAGGGGGAGTTTTGGTTAGCTTGGGCAACAAAATGGCAAATGAAATTTAATGTGGATAAATGTTAAGTAATGGACATTGGGGTGGGGGAAAAAAACAACTATGCATACAATATGATGGGGGCTAATTTAGCTACAACTAATCAGGAAAGAGATCTTGGAGTCATTGTGGATAGTTCTCTGAAGACGTCCACGCAGTGTGCAGTGGCAGTCAAAAAAGCAAACAGGATGTTAGGAATCATTAAAAAAGGGATAGAGAATAAGATGGAGAATATTTTATTGCCATTATATAAATCCATGGTATGCCCACATCTTGAATACTGCGTACAGATGTGGTCTCCTCATCTCAAAAAAGATATACTGGCATTAGAAAAGGTTCAGAGAAAGGCAACTAAAATTATTAGGGTTTGGAACAGGGGGTCCCATATGAGGAGAGATTAAAGAGGCTAGGACTTTTTAGCTTGGAAAAGAGGAGACTAAGGGGGGATATGATAGAGATATATAAAATAATGAGTGGTGTGGAGAAAGTGAATAAGGAAAAGTTATTTACTTGTTCCCATAATATAAGAACTAGGGGCCACCAAATGAAATTAATGGGCAGCAGGATAAAACAAATAAAGGGAAGTTCTTCACACAGTGCACAGTTAACCTGTGGAATTCCTTGCCTGAGGAGGTTGTGAAGGCTAGGACTATAACAGGGGTTAAAAGAGAGCTAGATAAATTCATGGAGGTTAAGCCCATTAGTGCCTATTAGCCAGGATGGGTAAGGAATGATGTCCCTAGCATCTGTTTGCCAGAGGGTGGAGATGGATGGCAGGAGAGAGATCACTTGATCATTACTTGTTAGGTTCACTCCCTCTGGGGCACCTGGCATTGGCCACTGTCGGCAGACAGGATATTGGGCTAGATAGACCTTTGGTCTGACCCAGTATGACCATTCTTATGTTCTTTTCTATCAGATTTGGTGATGGAACTTGACTGCTGTTGAAAAATGAATGAAAAGAGCAAATTGAGTTTCTAGGGCTTAAATGAAAGTGATTGTGATTGTTACAATGGATGGCTTAGTCTAGGCAAAAGAAGCGAAACATGGGTCTAACAGCCCACTGTCTCAGGTGGTAAATTCATTATTTTATTGTAATAATTAGAGAGTAAAGCACAAGTCTGCTTAGTGTATATTGACTTTTGCCTTGAAAGACACTTGTAGCATAGCTCTGTTCAGATCTGGAGTCTCTGCATCTAATCTAATTTTTTTTCTTTTGATTTTTATTTTTGTATTGTTTTCTGTTTCCAGTTGTGCCTATCAGTTGTCTAGGCGTGCCTGAAAGACTTTGCAGTATAAACATAGGCACAGCACTTAATTAATTGTTTAGGGTGGAAGGGAAGGAGGATCGTGCAGTATATGATTTGTTGGAAAGTATGTATGGAAAGCAGCAAAAATGTAATAGGACTAGTCTCTGAGCAGGTTTATTGGTTTCTATGACTAAGGTAGGCCTGTGTATTAGAGGCATGGCTCTTTACAGTTCCAGAGTATTTGCAGCTGTGCAACTGAATATCAGAAAATCCTTTTACTCTTTACATTGTGATGGTTTGGAATATGTGCATGACTCCTGACTACTTCCATTTGCTTATTCTTTGGGTAAAGGTATGTAAGGTATTTAGAATCCTTCTTAGGATGACTGCAAAATGACACTTAGGAATGCACTTCTAGGAGAAATACACATGAAGATGAGAAGAAATCACACATTTGCAGGTAGATGTTAGATTTAACTGTAAATAGTGTAGAGTAAGAAATATAAACTAGTTTTTAAGAAAAAGCTTTAACTTTTCATCTGTAATAGAGGAAACTTGAAACATAAATCTGTTTTAATTATTTTCCTTTTCTTGTCCATCTGATTATCTGTTTTTTATGCTTCTGCTTGTAACTGCTTCCAAATGACATTCCTGCAGTGCTGCTTCTCAGTTTCCTCATACTTTATTCTTATCAACTTCTGTATCTCTCTTTCTTTCAGGATGGATTGATTAAATAATTGATTTTAGTCATGTTTTGCATTTTTGCTTTTTAGGGATTTGCCAAAGAAAGATTGGTTCTCATTGGTTGATAACCATTAAAACATGTTGATTTGCAGTTAAATATAGCCTTTACACTAATTTTGGTGCTTCTTTTTGCTAACCAGGAGAATATGCTATCTCTGTACACATTTATTTAAGCAATTATATAGTGTAACTTTTTACTAGATGATTAATTTTTAATTTGTGACTTGGGCCAAGCTTTATTTGAATGGAAATCCAAATTCAATTAAAATGCACAAAAATATCATTTTATTTCTTATTAAATAAAACTACCATAAATGTGCTCAATATATAATCAAAAGGAGTTTATCAAAATGTGTTTTGCATTTAAAACTAATTGCTTTATTAAACCTAGGAAGTAATATCTGTACTAATGAACTGACTTGATTATTTCTGGTCACCATTATTTCAGGATTTTAGAACTGGAAGATGTCAGCCTCTTGCACCTAGTTTTTATTCAGAGATTGGAAGAGGAAAACATGTTCTATTTTTGTAACTCCAAAGTTAGTTTCTAAACTTTGAGCTAATCATAGAATTGATCTACAGTATTTGAATAAATTGAAATGAAGAACATATACTCTCTTCACCTGCAGAAGAGGCTACTGCTTTCAAAAGCTGGTTTAGCACTTCCACAAACTCTGGTTCCAGGTACTTAGCCAATGATTTCCAGCAGTTTAGTGGTCTGGCTTTCTTTAAAACTGGGCAGCAAACATATGGACTGCTTAATATTATGTTTTGTCTTTTAATTTAAATAAGTTTAGGCATTAACACAGTGTGTCCGTTTCAAATTTAATTTTAAATAGGTTTGTTTTAAATAAACCTGTATTTAATTTAAATGAAAGTGTAATTTAATTGTAAAACATCCAATTTCAATAGAATATGTTTGCAGTGTTAGGTTGACCTAACTATGTTAGATAGGATGAAAAATTTTTCACAGCCCTAAGTGGTGATGTTAGGTCAATCTAATTTTTAGGCGTTGATTAGGCCTATATATTGAATCACTTGTTGATTCTATACAGCATCAAGAAGTCTGAAGAAAACACAATCAACATCAATAATGAAATTTTGTAGAATGTTGATTCGTGTCCTCTTTTGTCTGTCTGTGTGCACAGGTTTGTATGTTCATTGTAATCATTTATGGTTTTTCTAGACTGTGAGTGAGAATACATTTGACTCTGGATGGAATGAACCTGAAAGGCAGATTCGTATTTCCATGACATTTCCCTAGAGATTTCATAATCTACTGTGAAAAAGCAGCTTCAGCTTCTTTTCCACTGTCCTCTCACCTTCCACTGACACGTCTTAATTTGATATTGATTTTTTTTTTCTGGTCATCAATCTGATTTCTCAGTGTTGTCTAGTAGTCTTGAGTGTTCTTGAAAATTGTCATCTGTTGGTTGATCTCCATATCTTCGGTTTTCCTTTCCACCTCCTGCAATCTTAACAGAAGCTTAGAACTTCTCCACTGCAACATGACTAAAATCAAACCATTAACAATGCCTGCTGAATGCTTAGCTACAAAGTGCAATGTGGCTTTATAAAAAAAGCTTCAAGGTTGAGCTCATACTTGTAACATATTTTTAGATAAATCCATGGGCAGTTTAAAGCAGCAGTAAAGGGGTTTGGATAATACACTCTGCAATACACATTAGAAGACAGTATCATCTGTCCCAATGAGTCTAGGATCCCAGAAAGCTAAATTCTGTCTCTAGAGTATGGTTTGTCAATTATCTGCACTTTTTGCTTCAGGTAAGCTCGACAGTTTAGTTGTATTTAGAATGCTTATTACAGGAAAGATCCAATTCTTTTCTGTTTCTTTGTTATGTTTTTTATTTACATCCCTGTATCTTTCTGCTTGTTTCATTTTCAGCCAGACTTTGATGTCGATCACTTTGTGTCTGACTGCAGAAAGCGTGTCCAGTTGGAAGAGCTCAGAGATGATCTGGAGCTCTATTACAAACTCCTTAAAACTGCCATGGTAGAACTCATAAACAAGGACTATGCAGATTTTGTTAATCTTTCAACAAATCTGGTAAGTTTTCAAGTTGAATGATGTGTGTGAGAGTGTTTTAGTGTGATTTTTAATTACAACACAAAATTGTGAATGTCTTTCTTTCCTAGCATGTTAGGTAAAGAAGCCTTGAATTCTTGCCCCTCAAATTGAGAGAGACTGGAAAACACTTATGTGCTGTACCTGTATTTTCTATATAACTGCTTTGTCTGCAGTAAAATGAAAAGCAATAACTGCAATTTCTTTAAAGATCATGGATTTAGTATGAAGGCAGTAAATAATTGTTGAGAATTCCCCAACCCCCTTAAAATGTGAAAAGCCTCTAATACATGTAAAGCTCCAGATATCTGAATTATTAAAACTGAGTGACACAGATCTAAGATTCCCATAAGAATCCTTCAGAAATGGCCATACTTATAAGTATGCACACTATGTAACAAGTCGGTACTGTTCAATCCAGTTGACCAAGTACTACAATTCATTTTTCAAATGGAAATGTCTCATTGCACTTCTGTATGGTGTGCATTGGGATGCATAGTACAAATATATAGTTTGCATAGTTTTTCATTTTTCTTCTTGTCTCTTCTGATTTTTGTGTGCCTTCCTTGTAGTATTAAATGAGCATACTGGCACATCACTAATAAATATGAACCAAGATGAGATGACTTTTTTGTGAGGATTGTATAGGTCTATAAAACAGTGCTGTATCTAATGGATACAGTCAATAATGAATTCACATGTTAAGTGAAACAAACATTATTATAATCAAATAGTTTTCCAACTGTATGTTTTGATTATTTCTGTAGGTTGGCATGGATAAGGCCCTTAATCAGCTTTCAGTGCCATTGGGACAGTTACGAGAAGAGGTCATGGTATGTTTGAAATAATCCATATATACCTGAAAATAGTTGGGTAAACTTACATCTCATACTATATCTTATGAAAATTAATTGCCTTTTAAATTCCTCAAATTGATAATTGTTTTATCAGAGTCTTGTCTTTGAAAATGAGAAATGTAAGACGACATTTCCTGTTCATTGTTTTAGAGGACAGTGTGATATAAGAGTTCTGTCATAGCAGAAGTAATTTTTCATTTTCTGTAATGCTGTCCATCCAAGGACCTCAAGTGATTTAAGGACATAAATGAATAAGCCGCACGAAACCACTGTGTAGTGAAGAATTAGCACTATTCTGCACATGAAATTGAGGCACAGAGTGATTAAGGATGTCTACAGCAGAACCAGGAATAGCGGGTATATCTCCTCCCTCCCAGTTGTATACGTTATCCACAAAGACATCTTTCCTCCCCTTCTCCTTTGAGACCTTTGTTACAGTAGTTCACCTAGCATGACTTGCATTTAGCAGCTGAAATATATTGCTAAAAATCTTCACAGCTGTTCCTAGAGGATTTTTGTTGAAAATTTGACTTATAACCTCATCTTTTTGAGGGGGAAAATGCCCATGTGCTAGAACCTTATCTTTCCTCCATGGTGGAAAAATGTTTAAATACACATAAATAAAGCATAAGTAAAAGGGACACAGTCAGCTTAAAAAAAAAATCACACTTCTGTCTGAAAACGTACTGTTTGTTTCAAGTAACACTTAGGTAAATTTAAGAGAGGTAAGCAATGAGGTCCCCCAAAGATCTGTATTGGGACCTGTGCTGTTCAACTTATTCATTAATGGTCTGAAAAAGGGAGCAAACAGTGAAGTGGCAAAGTTTGCAGATGTTAAAAAATTACTCCAGATAGTTAAGTCCAAAGCTAACTTCATGAGGTACAAAGGAATCTTTCAAAACTGGGCAACAAAATGGCAGATGAATTTCAGTGTTAAGTGCAAAATAATGCATGTTGGGAAAAATAATCCCAACTACATATGTATAATGGGGTCTAAATTAGCTGCTATCACTCAAGAAAGATCTTGGAGTCACCATGGATAGTTCTCTGAAAACTTCCACTCAGTGCCCAGTAGCATTCAAAAAGCAAACAGAATGTTAGGAACTATTAGGAAAGGGATAGAAAATAGGACAGAAAATATCATATCACTATATAAATCCATGGTGCACCCACATCTTGAATACTGTATTCAGTTCTGGTTGCCCCATCTCAGAAAAGATATAATAGAACTGGAAAAGGTTCAGAGAAGGGCAACAGAGGTGATCAAGGATATGGGACGGCTTCCATGTGAACAGAGACTAAAAAGAGTAGGGTTGTTCTGTTTAGAGACACTAAAGGGGGGATCTGATAGATCTGTAAAATCGTGACTGGCATGGCAAAAGTGAATAGAGAAGTGTTATTTACCCTTTCCTGCAGAGGTCACCTGATGAAATTAACGGGCAGCCGATTAAATACAAACAAAAGGAATTATATTTTCACACGTTGCACAATTAGCCTGTGGAACCCTTTTCCATGGGATGTTTCCATGGGATGTTGGCCAAAAGTATAACTGGGTTAAAAAAAGAACTAGGTAAGTTCATGGCGAATAGGTCCATCAGTGGCTATGAGCCAGGATGGTCAGGGATGCATCCCTATGCTCAGGATGACCCTAAACCTCTGATTGCCATATGTTGGAAGGGAAAGACATGGTGGGTCTTTCCAGCTGCCCTGTTCTGTACACTCCCCCTGAAGCTCTGGTACTGGCTACTGTTGTAGACCAAATATTGGGCTAGATGGACCATTGGCCTGACCCAGTATGGCCGTTTTTAAATATAACTGAAAATATTATTCCTCTATTTCAGTTTTATTTACTTTATGCATTTGAGAGCAATTCATGTACTGTATATTTCAACTTGTTTCCTCTGTATCTCAGTTAATCAGTTTTCCCTATTGTTTGTTTGTCTCTTACATCATAACAGGAAAGAGAGAATTTTTTTAAAACAATATGAAAATGATTGCAAACCCATAAAAATTAACAGTTCTTAAGGACAGCCAAACCCTTCTTTTTTTAATTGACACAAATTGGTGTGTTCTTGGGCTTAAATTTTTCCATATCACTAAGCCAAATTTTCCAAATTAATTCATGTCTCTCTCAGAGTCTTAAGTCGTGCGTGAATGAAGGAATTCGGGCAGTAGATGAACATATGTCTAAACAAGAGGATATCAGAAGAAAAAAGGTACAACAGACAAATAGCTGGGGGAAGAAAATACACTAATTAGAGTTATGTATTCCCTCTCCCCCCAACTGTTAAAACAAGACATTCAGAGAGATGGCTGTGTCTATCCATATCGTACTGTGCGCTGCTTTTATACATGTAAAAGTTAGACATCCATTGTTTGGAGACTCCTGGTACTATAAAGTGAGTGATGGTCAATCAATCATAATCCCAGATTTCCTTTTATCATTAAGTCAAGCCATTCCTACTATTAGCACTTACTCTACTTGTCACTCTATATAAAAAAAAAGCCTGCACTACTATTTCCATTTCATACTGGTGTGTAAACTTCCACATAATTTAAATGTAGTATAATAAACCTGGAGAGAAAAATGTTTAATTTTTGACTTATGCAAAAAAAAATTAATTTATTTTGAGGTGGAAGAACAAGAATTATTTGAACATGTACTAAAATGTAATGTAGTTCCTATTATGCTTAACACCATTATACCTAAGTAGAATCATAGAAATGTAGGGCTGGAAGGGATCTCAAAGTGATCAAGTCCAGCCCCTCAACTGAGGCAGGACTAATAAGCCTAGGCCATCCCTGACAGGTGTTTTTCTAACCTGTTCTTAAAACCTCCAGTGATGGGGATTCCACAGTCTGCCTTGGAAACCTATTCCAGATCTTATCTACCCATATAGTTAAAGTTTTTCCTAATATCTAAACTAAATCTCCCTTGCTGCAGAGTAATCCCATTACTTCTTGTCCTACCTTCAGTGGACGTGGAAAACAGTTGATCATGGTCCTCTTTGTAATAGCCATTAACATATCTAAAGACTGTTCTCATGTACCCCTTCAGTCGTCTTTTCTCAAGATTAAATATGCCCCGTTTTTAAACCTTCCTCATAAGTCAGGTTTTCTAAACCATTTATCATTTTTGTTGCTTTCCTGTGGACTCTTTCCAATTTGTCCACGTCTGTCTTAAAGTGTGGCTAAACTGGTATATAATTTCCTGGGTCCTCTTTGTTCTCCTAAACAAATTCAGATTCTTAAGAAACTTTCAACCAAAAATGTGAAGAGTGGCCCCAATACCATTCTTAGAGTTGTTAATTAGAAAATGGAGACTGAAACTGGAGATGAACATGATGATAAATATTGCTTTATTTACAGATGAGTGTCTTGAGACTTATTCAAGTTATTCAATCAGTTGAAAAAATTGAGAAAATTCTACACTCCCAAAGCTCTAAAGAATTGTCCTTATTAGAAGCAAACAGGTAAGGATTGTGCAAACATTCAAGATCTATTCCTAATCAACAAGTGCAGTTTGTTCCATTGTTGTACTGTACCAGAATTTACAAATACTCTTACACATGTTTAGACTTTTAAATATGGTGGAATGACAGCAAGACCACAGTTAAGATAGTGCCATAGTTCTAAATTTTACAGGATTCTTAAAATCTCAGTTTTCGTTCTGCAAAATTATGAAAGAGTTTTTTGAGTAAAAGTGGATTGTTGCATGCTCATTAATCAATTTTTAAAAAGTACATTTTTGACATTTTGTAGTGTTGTTTTTTTTCAGAATCCATTTGCCAATAATCTGTAATATCTCTGGCTCTGAAATCCTCCCATGTTTCGGCAAATGTACCATTTACTCCAGTACCGTTGGGAGTAAAACAAAAAGTGGCTTCTCCTGTTTCCTTGACTTTTTCACATAACTGAAAAGAAAATTGCCAACAGCATGATGATGTATATAGGATTGACGATGTAGTATCTGTGGTGGAGGGGAGCTTCATGAAAAGCCAGTCTGGTACTTGGACTTCTCAGACAACTTCAGGGACAAGTTCCCCTCTCTGCCTCTAAGGTCATCATCGATTTTCGAGGATCGAGGGATCGATATCGATCTCTATCATATCATATCGATCCATCCCGCGCTTATCGATTCCGAACTCCACCCGAACCGGCGCGGTGGCGCAGGATGGTGAGAGCGGGGGGACATCCCCGCGCCGATCTCGCGGAGACGGGAAAGATAAGAAGATAGCTATACTTCAGCACGTTTTTTATTCACGCTGAAGTTGCGATCTCTTATATTTTTTTCCCCAGTGTGTAGACCAGCCCTAAGCAAAGATGGGTGGGACTTCTCTCTCCAGTTGCCATGGGGCTGAAGTACCAGACGTGATCCTCACATACCTCACCTTGCCAGCAAACTAGCTGTAGTTCATAGGCAGGGGAAATGCTAGTCTTGTGTGCGCCGTTTTGGTGCATGAGATCAGCTCCACTGCTCTTCAGTTGTGGTACAAGGGGGCATGACTAGGGGACGGGACCAATATGGGAGGATTAGGCGGGAGAGTGGATATAGGAGCCCTGCACACACCCTCTCCTCCTATGTAAAGGGGGAACACAGTGAAAGCTGAGACTGGGTGTGAGAAGAACAGTTCAATTTTAGGGAATGGGGAAGCTTAGTGCAGCCATGCTGGGATGAAGGCATGGCTATTTCCTCAGAGACGGCCCTCATTAATGCTGCCATGCCACAGGAGATGGGCAAAGAGGGGGTTTCCTTCATCAGATAGATTTGTTCCTTTCCAGAGCTGTTGAGTTCTGTAAAACTGGTTTCCCCCGTGACAACAGGCAGGACCATCATTGCAGGGACCAATGTTGTGGGCTGCTAAGGAATGATCTTGTGCCCACTATGCCTGCCTCTTACCATTATTCACAGGGAAAACATTGTAACTCTGACCTCGTGCCCTGCCTCCTCCATGTTAGAGCTGAGAGTTGGGTGGGGAGCAGTGTGCATCTGGCCATTAGGTGGAAGTGATTTTGTTTGTGGAGACCTTATTGTGTATTGAACTGCAAGTTCTAACCTAACACACACACATTCTTTTTTAGCCCACTTTTGACTGGACAGATTTTAGAGAGAATTGCCACAGAATTTAACCAATTACAATTTCATGCAGTACAAAGCAAAGGAATGCCTCTTTTGGACAAAGTGAGACCAGTAAGTACCACTGTTACCCTGCTTAACCTTCATTAAATCTAACACATGCAGTAGGTACAGAAATACTGACATTACATCAACAATAATGTTTAAATTAGTTCTGGGCAAAACAGGTTCCTAGTTTAAAACATTCCTTTACCAGTGCTATCTTCTATGGGTGTTCATGCTGTTATTTTCCAACATCTTTCAGATGAACAGTTGAGAATAGGAATAGAAAATAAGAAATTATATTAAATGTCAGCATAACATTTTATCCTTAGTCTAAATCTAGCCTTGGTACTCAGGGGAATTAATAACTATGGTTATCTTATACAAACTGAAGCATAAACAGTTGAGTGTGTCCACAGTAGCTACCCTGAATTGATTAAAGGTTTGCCTTTGTGTCCATAGCAGTGCTGCCTTAAACTGATTGAGGTGTGGTGGCTGTTATTTTTGATGGCTTCTTCAGCCAGTGAGCTACCTCTTAGGGTATGTCTACATTGCAATTAGACCAGTGATGGGCAGCCTGTGGGCCACATGCTGCCCATCCGGGTAATCCGCTGGCGGGCCGCGAGACAGTTTGTTTACATTGACCGTCTGCAGGCATGGGGCTGCAGCTCCCAGTGGCCATGGTTCACCATTCCCAGCCACTGGGAGCTGCGGGCTGCCATGACTGCGGACTGTCAATATAAAGAAATGGTCTTGTGGCCTGCCAGCAGATTACCCTGACAGGCTGCATGCGGCCTGTGAGCAGCAGGTTGCTCACCACTGAATTAGACACATACAGCTCGCCTGTGCTAGCTGGGTTGGGCTGTGGTGCTGTTTGAAGCATAGACGTTCAGGTTCAGGCTGCATTCCGAGCTCTGAGACTCCCCCCACCTTGCAGGGTCCCATATCTCAGGCTCCAGCCCGAGCTCAAATGTGAACACCACAATTAAACAGACCCATATCCTGAGTCCCATGAGCCCAAGTCAGCTGACCTGGGCCAGCCGCGGGTCTTTAATTGCAGTGTTGCACTAACCCAGAGCTCAGACCAAGCACCCCATGAACTTGAGTCAAACTGGGACCAAGGGTTCAAACTCCAGTTCATTGCAGTGTAGAGACGGTCCCCCTGACTCTGGGAGTTCTATGAAAGTATCCCACTGGTGGACTTTTTGTCTTCTGAACAGTCAGATGTATTGGACAGTCAAGTTTTCCCATACTGCACCACAAACAAAGGGCTAGAGTGGCCACATTTTGGGAGAGCACTAGGAAGTCTGGGTTATGAGTGGTTGGACTCGGGCCCTCATAATGCCGTGTACATGATAGAGCCCAGGTTGGGACCCAGGGTTCAACAATTCCTAACCTGGGGTTACAAATGAGCGTAGATGCTCAAGCCCTAGGTTAACAAACCCAGGGTCTGCTAACTCATGTTCTAACAACTCTGGGCTTATATTGCATTGTAGACATTCCCTCAGTTCTGTCTAGTACTCCCCTCTGCCCAGCCCCACTCAGCTAATGCCCCCTGACATCCTACACCAGCATTGCAATTGTGTATCGCAGACTGCATGTAGCAGTTTGAACCACAGGTGGTTCACAAGGCCACCGCTTGAAGCTGGCAGTTGAACTACCAGCTGAGAATAGTGCAGGGGGAAAGGTGGGAACATCAGTGGAATATTTCAAGAGGAGCAAAACTGTGGGGTGCTCCCTGTGAGGTGCCTTCCCTATAAATGCTCTCAGCCAGTGACGCAGCTGTGTGTTTTCAAATGATTATTTGCAGCTGGTGACCTACAGTTGGATTGCCAGCTTAACCTGTTCAGGATGGATTCTGGGAGCATTTCCAAGGAGATAATTTTTTAGGAGAATACTTTGAGAGGGGGGCATAAAAGGGACTTGACTGGGGGTCAACAGTTGAATAATCCGCTTCATATTGGGAGCCATTCAGGGGTGAGCTGGAGCCAGTTCGCATGAGCCAGTTGTTAAATTTAGAAGCGTTTTTTAGAACCGCTTGTTAACTGGCTTCCCTGCAAGGGAAGCTTTGATGGGCTCTGGCCGGGAAGCCTGTAATTCCTCCCCTCGGCCACCGGGGGGCGCTGCGCTGCAAGAGCCATGCGGGCTGCCTCCTGACCCTGTTGCTGCTGCTGCTCCTTGGATCTCTGGACCTGGGGCTCCTGCTGCTGCCTGGTGGGTCCCTGGCTGCGTCCTGCTGCTCGGGCTGCTCCCAGCCACTCTCCCCGGGTGAGTACCTGCCCCCCGTGCCCACAGCCAGCCCCTGCCCCCCCCACCACCCTCCCTGCCCCCCTGCCACAGCCCCTGCCACCTTCCCTGCCACAGCCCCTGCCTCCTGCCCCCCTCCCTGCCCGCAGCCAGCCCCTGCCACAGCCACCCCTGCCACAGCCCCTGCCCACAGCCCCTGCCACCCCCCATGACCCCTGCCACAGCCCCTTTCCCCACCACAGCCCGTCTGCACCAGCTGCCCACAGCCAGCCCCTGTTGCAGCCAGCCCGTGTCACACTCCCTGCGTCCAGCTAGCCCATCCCCACGCCCCTGTCTGCAGCCAGCCCCATGTCCACTGGTGCCCTGCAGTTCTCAGGGCAGTAACCCTGCACACCTGCTTCAATAAGTGGGGACAAGGAGCAGCTGGGACCCACGTGCACATCCTAGGGTGACCAGACAGCAAGTATGAAAAATCGGGACGGGGGTGAGGGGTAATAGGAGCCTATATAAGAAAAAGACCCAAAAATTGAGACTGTCCCTATAAAATTGGGACATCTGGTCACCCTAGCACACCCCAAGAGAGTGGCGGGGACCCACACATGTGAAATGGAGCTCATTTCTAGTTCAGCCCCATCTTTTTAAAAAAGAACTTTAGGTAGGGTTAACATCTGTATTTTCCCAGAGATGTCAGGCTTTTAGGTTCTTAAATCGCTGTCTGGGTGGTAAATTTTAAAAATTCCTCCCGGGAAAATACGGATGTATGGTAACCCTATTGGTGCAAAAAATAAATACTGTGGCACATCCCTTAAATCAGAACTTTTTATAGGGAACCGGTTGTTAAGGTTTTAGCAGCTCATTACTGGAGCCATTAGGTGTACAGTGGGACACTAACTGGGGGAATCTCCTGGAAGGGCATGGCCAAGGGGGTATTTCTGGGGAGAGTGTTGGGAATGAGTGGGGCTTAAGTGGAGGAGATATTGCCAGAGGGAGACCCTCCTCCAGCAAACTTAAAGGAGGTTTGCTGGCTGAAGCAGCTGCTAGCCCTGGCAGCTGCCTACCATGGCAGTGCTTCATTTGTGCTAATAAGATGCAGTCATATTGGTGCTCAGTTCTTTGACCTGAAATGTTTGGGACTCAATCACTGCTTTTTTCATAAAATCCAGGGGTAAATGTCACAATTGTTACCACTAGCAATTGATTCAATGGGTTTGTGTGCGTTGACACAAGGTGTAGGTTAGTTAATTGGGGAGAACAATTGTTGACATCATTTCTCCCATGTCAGTCAGACCCTAGATTGTTTACCAGATTGATTTTTCAATATACAAAAGAAAATAGTTTTTTTTCTAGTTTAACATTGTTAAATCGAGTAATTTCATGATATGGAGTTAAATATACAGTAATAATCCATAGGTTTATTTTAATCATTGGATTTTAATGTTACTACAATTCTGAATGTACACATTTTAATTTAAAAAACGTGTGTTGACGTTGGTAAATCTTCTTGCACATAACTCCTGTAAAGAGGGCAATGCTCTTTTTTTATTCTCTCTCTCCTTTTTTGTAGCGTATAGCTGGAATAACAGCTATGTTGCAGCAGTCTCTGGAAGGGCTGCTCTTGGAAGGCCTTCAAACTTCCAATGTTGACATAGTACGTCACTGCTTACGGACCTATGCAACAATTGACAAAACACGAGATGCAGAGGCATTAGTTGGCCAGGTTCTTGTAAAACCATACGTAAATGAGGTAAGATAAGAGCCAAAGAAAAGTAACTGGCTTGGGAAAATAATTTGTTTACCTGTGAACATGCCTAGCTTCCCTTGTGCTCCCTCTGAGTGCAGTTAACACCTTCAAAACTCCTATTTCCAGCTTCAGGTTGTTTGATAGTATCCCCTAATATCAGTATCCAATTTCAATTATCTTAAATAAATTAGGCATGGGCAATAGAAAAATCAAAATAAAACAGAAGCAAAATATAATTATAACTAAGGTTAGACTACAATAAGTGTAACTGGTAAGGCCAGACCTGTTAATTATAGAATATTGGTTAAACAAGTTGAAAATCTCAGATTTCAGATATTCTGCTCTTGACAATGCATTCTGTTTCAATCTCACCATCTTTCTCCAGGGTCAGGAAGTATCTGATCTCTCTGATCTTATCTGTACTGTCAGTTCTGGTGGAAGGCTTCCACCATTGCACGAGTGTTGATGCAGCTCTACTGGCAATGGTGGAAATAATGTTAGTGTAAACCAGCCATGCCAGGGTTTTTTCCACAGTGTCAAGACATGCTTTGGCCTGGATTATTCAATTTGGAAGTTAAAAGTGCTGGTGGCTAATCTACACTACTGTTCCCACTGTTTCTAGCACTGGTGCTGCTGCACTGTTGGTAATGTAGTGGTGGAAGACTTCCCTAAAATTGCCAATGTGGACAAAGCCTTTGTTAGCTGCCCAGATGTTTGTAAACCTTTTCTACACTGGAAACTTCCCTCTTCCCCCACAAAAAAAAATCTGGACTAGTAAAAGCAATAGTCAGAAAACTAATGTATACTTGGCATCAGCTGGTCACTGGCACTTCTACCAGCTGATCAACACTAGCACTCCCACCATCACTGCTGCTGGTTCAACTTAAGGGATGCAAATTGACTTGGCCATGGTAAACAAGGCCTCGAGCTCTGTCTGGGGCATCATGCTAAGGTCTGTGTAATAGTTTCGGGGTAAGTGAACCTGTATTCACCCCTTCATGGTCTACTCCAGGAGTTCTCAGTCAGGTCTTAGGTCTCTGGTTGTCACTTGTCCCAATTTCTTCTGACCAGGAAAGTTTTAAGACTGCACAGCTTCCCTGTGATATCCCCAGCAAGCCAGTCTGCCTAATGGTCAGTGATAGTGCTTTTCTTTCCGAGGGTGTGAACAGAGTTTTGCCAGCAGTTATTACACTGCCCTTTATAAGCAAGCCCAGTTATTCCTAAAGTAAAAAGATTTCAGAAAAAAACATAAACAACAAAAGGTCCTAGACGCATGCTAAAAGCTTATTAGGGATCACCCATCGGTCTTGGGGGTCCTGGTAGGCCAAAGTCTTTCCAACCCTCCTGCAGGGGTTGAGGCCCTCTTGGACAGAAGGTCCCATCTGTTGCTGGAACAGAAAAAAGGCCTGGAGTCCATTTAAATTCAGCCTTCCTATAGCAAACCCGCCTTTCTTTGTCTTCCTAGTCTCTGGAAACCCATTTTGAACCAGAATTCACGAACTTTGTCAGGGAATGCTACTTCTCTGGAGGTGTGAGTGATTCACCTTAATCACATCCCACTCTTGTAGTTCCTGAATGATCTGTGGTGGTAACCCTCCCAAGTGTAGAAGACCACTATCTTGCATACAATCTCTGGCCCACAGTGATACGTAAACTTAATACAGTGTGTTCCCCCAGAGATATTGCACGCGGTTTCAATATCTGTCATGGTAATAAAACCCCATCATTAGC
The DNA here is from genome assembly GCF_016161935.1 of Mauremys reevesii. Classification (NCBI taxonomy): domain Eukaryota; kingdom Metazoa; phylum Chordata; order Testudines; family Geoemydidae; genus Mauremys; species Mauremys reevesii. Next base: position 82,651,128 of record NC_052625.1, read on the forward strand.
ATATCTGGCATTAGGTCATTCCTCATTTTCAAATAGACATAGAAAATAAGTTTACAGTAGTTTTAATTAAGTTCCTGATCTTCATACTGGTGTCACTTCCTCTCAGTTTGCACTGGGGATATATAAAGTGAAACTGGCATATCACTCAGGTTTCAGTTATGTTTCTCTTCTTGGCTTTTAAAAAATACTATAATTATCTGTTAATTATTATTCTGAGATTCTACACATTGTTCTAGCGTGTGTGTGTGTGTCTTTAAAATCAGTTTTTCCTGTCTCTTCCACAGATTAGTCTGATTTATATGCACTCAAACAGTTGTTACTGCCAGTTAATCATGTACATAAATACACACACACACACACCATTTACCAAGTTGTTAGGAAGTGCTATTCTACATGTTCTCATATTTAAAATAGTTTTTTTTCTATTGAAAGTTAATATAGGGGGTTTAGCTCTTCAAGTTTTATACATTTTTCTTCACAGCCAATTAGGAATTCTTTCCAGGAACAGGTAACACCTCCATATTGTTTCGGAGGACACCTACTCCCTGCTGGGATCTGAGTAAACCCCTATTTTAAATTATATTCAGTAAGGCTGTTAATTGACTGTCTTGCTCTGGGTGTTTTCCTTGTTTTTTTGATTGAATTAAAAAATTACTGTACTAAAATTAGTATCTTAAAGCTTTCAGCACTGCTAATGGTTCTGAAAGATCTGGCCCATTCATGCTATGTCTTCTTGGGGGGGAAAAGCATGTATAATACCTGAGTCATCTCAATAATACCTGATGACATATATGTACATTTTTCTATTGAAGAACAAAATATTTGTAATGTATGCTCCTCATGTGCATTATTGTGAGCAGTAAGGAATTTCTCCTACTCTCACATGTTGTTCTCTGTACTGCATAATATTTTTCCTCCTTATCTGGTGGTTTTGGGTTGTGGGTCAATTTAATCATTCATTCTCACACTACTTTACCCTTAGACTCTGTTATGGCCACCATTCTCTTAGTTGAGAGAGACTTAATAAAGCTCTTCTCAGTTGAAGAGGCTGCTATTGAGCAGTGTGAGGTGCTGAGTGGTGCTGCATTTTCTCTCCCTACTACTAGGACAGAGCAAGCTGTTCTTGTAAACTCTTATTTATGCTATGTTGTGACTGGTGTATTGCTAAAGATGACAAATATTTAAGGTGCAGAACAACATCTCTTTATCAAAATCAGTAACGAAGGGATTTTATTTCTCAAATACTTGAGCACGTTCCCATATTGTGATCTCTTGTTTCTGGGGCTGAACAGTAGCATTTCCTCAGCCTAGCTTGCCTCCCTGAAGATCCAGGCAGATGGGCAGAAGTGTCCTTAAACTACTACTTCAGGTTGTTCTGCTTCAGTTCCTTTTAGCTGCTGATTGCCACACCTGTGATTCTTTTAGTCCCAGGGGCTGATCTGTGTAGCAGTTGCTTACACGGTGGCTGACTCTTTATGGATCAAATTAGGGAGATTTCTTCATTATGTAATGAGAGATGCCTTTGCATCTGGAGGCTAATAGCTGGCTTTGTTTCCCCTTTAAGCTATGGTTCTTTCACTCTTGTGGAAGAGTAGTCTCCTTTTCTGATGTCAGTGGAGCTGTGGCCACATTGCACAACAGTGAACATGTTCTTTTTTTTCTGCTCAGAGAGAGGTACGAAACCTGTAACAGTTTTGAAATAAATGCGAGAAAGCTGTTATGAACCATTCCGACTCATCTCACCTATGTACCCAAATATTCACAGGGCACAACCTTTGGGTCTTGAAAGGGGAAAAGAATAGAGCCCTCACCTTGTCTGTTAGAAGTACTGCTCTCAGATCCTTAGTTAAACCAAAACAACCACGGGAAAGGCAAGAAATTCTGTCCATTGTTATATTAGGTTCCCAAGATCCCTTCTTTCTCTCACCTACTATCCTAAAGGACTAAAAAGGGAAATATACAATATCCTGACAGATGGATGGGGAATACAAGGAATCAATGGGACAACATTGAAAATAGACAATGTTGCATCTGTCTGTTTTGTGTTTTATACTTTGTAAGCTCTTTGGGGCAAGAACTATCTATCTTTTAGTTCTGTTTGTACTGTGCCTTGCACAGTGGGGTTCTGGTCCCTGACTAGGGCTCCTACGTTCTACACTAATACAAATAATAATTCTCTTAAAAGGGTAAAATACCCTGTAACAAAAGCTCACTGTAGCTTGGGTTGATTTTAAAAACTGACAATAAAAAGCTATTTGAAAGGGACTGTGGACCCAATCCAATGTCCATTAAAGTCAGTGGAAAGACTCTAGTTGATTTCAGTAGGCTTTTGATCAGGGCCCAACCAAGACCAAATTGTAGGTTTTGGAAAGCTTGTTCTTACAAAAACTAAAACTGGTAGAAAATTTTCCTTTTTTTAATTTTTTTTATTTTATTTTATTTTTATTTATTTATTTAAGTCCAAGGAAAAGTTTACAAGAAACATTCCATTGTGGTGTTGGCAATCCAGCTATTGTGGCAGTGTATGCGAACCTGAAAGTACTGTTGATTTAGAAACTGACTGTTTTTAACAATGTTGAGAGCTGCAAAAATAGTTATAGAAAGTAGAAACTAAATTCAGTTTTAAAGTTCTTAGATTTTAAATAATCTCAGATGTTTTTGTTAAACATACATAAAGAAATGTCTTTAAGCATCATTTTTAATCTAACATTGTCCCTTAGAATAACTCCAGCCCTATGCATCTTATGGGGGACAAATGATTACAATAAATAAGTAAGAGCAGGTTGATAGACTAGGACTCCTGAAAAGTGAGCTTTCTGTGTATTGCTACATTCCTATTCTAGTCCACTTATTAAAGTTTTGTTTTTGAAGCACCTAAATACCATGATGCTAATCACATTTGAATGATTCCGGTGGCTGGTTAAGCCAACCAGAGTGCTACGTAAGATAAATAAAATATATAACTCAAAAAGGGCATTACATTTTAGCAATTGTAATATTTATTGAATTCAGCGTGTGTATGTTTTACATCTGACTGTTTTTTCTCTGCATGTTCTCCTGTCTGATGTTTCACATTAAACGCTTCCTGGCAGGTGATTGTGGAACAGTATGTTCAATCTCATCCCAATGGCCTGCAGGCCATGTACAATAAACTGCTGGAGTTTGTTCCTCACCATTGCCGTCTCTTGCGTGAAGTAACAGGGGGAGCTATGTCAAGGTAACAGGTTGTCAGCTATAGTTGTAACAGTTGTTGATTATCCAGTACTTCTGAATGACCTTTATGATATTTAACTACAATACACAAAGGATTTGCCTGTCCTTAAAATCAATACTATTTCTCTTTTATATCTGCACATTTTAAAAAAGTTGTGAACAAGATTTCCTGATGCTGTAGCACTGGGCCTGAGAAGGGGGAGAAATGATGTACAGTAACTTCTCACTTAAAGTCGTCCCGGTTAACGTTGTTTCGTTGCTGATCAATTAGGGAACATGCTCATTTAAAGTTGTGCAATGCTCCCTTCTAACGTCCTTTGGCAGCCGTCTGCTTTGTCTACTGCTTGCAGGAAGAGCAGCCCGTTGCAGCTAGCTGGTGGGGGCTTGGAACCAGGGTGGACCAGCAGCCCCTTATCAGCTCCCTGCTCCCATAAGTTCCCTGTGAAGCAGCTGCCTGCAGTTCAGCTGTGTCCCTCCCCCCACTGCCATGTGCTGCTCCTGCCCTCTGCCTTGGAGCTGCTCCCCGAGACTCCTGCTTGCTGTGCTGGGGGGGAGGGAAGGAAGAGGGGGTCTAATGTCAGAGTGTCCCCCTCCCACCTGCTCCTGCACCCCGCTTACCCCATCTTCCATAGAGCAGGGCTCAGGACAGAGGGAGCTTGTAGCAGCTGCTGTCTCAGCAAGCTGATTTAATTAACAGGGCAGTGTACTTAAGGGAAATATGCATATCTCCCTCCATTCCGGCTGCCTTGCAGAGTGAGGGCTCAGCCAATTGCTAGTTCATCATTTAGCAGTAAGGGAAATATCCCACCCACCCTCTGACTCCTCCACCTCAACCAAGCTTCACAATCATCATCACTGTGTACCAGAATTAAATTGTTTGTTTAAAACTTATAATATAAAATATAGTCTTTTGTCTGATGAAAAAAAATTCCTTGGAACCTACCCCCCTCATTTACATTAATTCTTATGGGGAAATTGGATTCCTTAACATCGTTTAGCTTAAAGTCGCATTTTTCAGGACCATAACTACAACGTTAAGTGAGGAGTTACTACAATAATGAAACTGAGTACCATTACAGTAGTCCATCAGCTTGGCCTGACCCGGCAGCAGTCCATGCCTTCTGCAGCAAGTCTGTTTGGGACCTTCCCTTCTGTTATTGATTGGGCCTAGCCACCTCGAAGGGTAGAGGGAAAGCCCTCAGAGCAGGGCACTAGGCCTCCAGGAAGCCCAGTTGTGTTGGGAAGTGACATAGTTCAGAGAAGCCAGTGGGAGGTTTTGATAGCTCTTTGCCCCCATTATACAGGCAATGGGTCTGGGCCAGGGTTCTGAAGCACCCTGACCCTATGGTGGCTTCCCCCAGTCTGTAAGGTGCCTGGAAATGGCACCTCATACATTTAAGGAGAAGAAGGAAGAGCAGGCCGTCAGCTTGGAACCTCAGGTTGCTGAAGGTGTCTGTTCTATCTTCATTTCCTTCAGTGACTCTTTTGTCTATGTGACTGATGTCTCTGGCAAGGAAACAATCTGCTGAGTGACTGATACAATGAGTCTTTTCTCTATGCTGCCGTGTTGGAAGTCTAGGACATTGCCCAGAGGTGCAAGTAGCTGGGCATCACTGCCTTTCACATCAAGCTACAAACAGGTGTAAATATGACCAGAACTCCAGGATCTAGTGTCCACTCATCCCTTGGAGCATTGGTTCATTCCAGAATGAAGACTGGGCCTACTGAGGATGTAACCCCCTATCCCGCTCTGATAGTACTCCCAGAAGGAGTGGTTGCCATGGTCATTATCTGTAAACCAATGGTTGGGGTTTCTTTCATCATTCACAATACTATATGATAGATTTTTCTTTGATGTAAGGGAACTTGACTGTCCTCCATCCAAGGAGAGGGGCACAAGGAAGTTATTAGAAAATTCAGTTTTCAAAGTTACTGGATTGCGTAACAAAAAAAGAAAAGAATTATTAGTTTTTCCCCATAGGTTTGACTAATTCATTATGTGAACTGGAACTACAGATTTGATTGATCTGTATACCTCTTTTTGCTGTCTACTCAAAGACACTTAATTCCTGTTGCAGTTAAACTGCCTGTTTTGAAGCCTACAGAATTCAAGTCTGCTAAACTGTATCCATTAATTTATCTATTCAGAGGCTGGTTAATGTAGTAGACTGCTACAATTAGCAGTGCTTAGAATTTAGTCTCTAGAGACTGCAAAATTACTTTTCTATTTAGCCATCTATTGCTGTGCTTTTTACACGTCTTTAGATTTTACCAACATCAGTTCTGTTAATCCCTCAACATTTTTAATCCTTCTTTTAATTGGAGAATGTTTTTAGTATTTACTCTGATGTACCCTACTAGAATTATAAATGCTTCTTTCTTTTTCTGCTCTGTCAGCTTCTGAATTTGGAAATTCAAGATAAACTTTTAACCATCAGCATAGCACCACTTGCTGCATGTAGAAATGAGACTCAGAGGAAGCAAAGAGAGGAATTCCCTTTCTTCCCAACATTGTATTTCCATTTGGCATCTGATTGATGAGGGAACTGTTGAAACTTTAAAATATACATGTTGGAGTAGGAATTTTTTTACTGATAAAATATTTGGGTTTTTTTCAGAATGTACTAAAAATGTGCGTCTGCATAAAACTATTGTTTGTCTAGAAAATGTATTAAATTGGAACAAATCTGGTTGTCTCAGATATGGTGCTCCAACATAGACATAATAGATAGGAAAACTGTGAAAAACACAGAAAGAAAGAAAACTTTTAGCTGAGTGAACATGCCTATATCATTTTTTTCTAATTAAGAAAAACTACATAATGTAGTTCCTGAGTTTTGGTTAACATTATTGCTAAATTTGAACTTTTATGAGTGAAACTTACCTTTTTTTGCGGGGGGGGGAGCGGAAATTGAAATAATTGAAATATTTATCCTCTTGCAGTGAAAAAGCAAATACTGTTCCTGGATATGATTTTTTAGTGAATTCAGTGTGGCCAGAAATAGTACATGGCTTAGAAGAAAAATTGCCATCACTTTTTAACCCTGGAAACCCAGATGTATTTCATGAGGTAATTTTACATGTTTTTACATTTGCTATAACTTTGATGTGGGGAAGAACTTTGTGTCATGTTCTCTAGCTTGTTTTTTCAGATTCTCTTGTGAAAATTCATGTTGCTGCATGCCTCTGAATAAGATGTGTGTTAGAGATCATGTGATAGTTTAAATTCTATTTTAACTTTCTTAGCAAATTCTGCTTTCAGATGCATGGGCAGAACTCATGCTGAAGTTAGTGGGACCTACATGGTCATGTGAATTTGGTCTTAACCTTTGCAAGACAGCAGATATCTCTAGTTTATAGAAAAACACAACATAAATGAAGGAGAGAAAGGGAAAACTGAATGTTTAAGGTTGGAACTTCTAGAAAGAAACAGCTGTGGTGTGTGTTAAACATCTGGGAAGCAACTTGGCATTTGAATGTGACTTGCCCTTTACTGTAGAAAGATTTAAAAAAAAAAAATCCTGTGATATCCCATCTTTCTCTCTCAACCTTTAGTCTTTTTCATCACTAACAATGCTGTGACTAAAGATGTTTCAGAGGGCAGCTTGAATAATTCAAGTATTTTGAGGGAATGTGGATATAAATAAGACTTAAGAGAAATGGCCTCTTGAAAGAACTACTTTATAATGTCATAAATATTTACTACGTGTGTTCAAAAATGGATTCTGAAGTGTATGGAAATACCTGTCACTACAGTTTTTCCATAATTGTGAACAATGTTGCTGTATGTCTGTGAGAGATGACATTTTACTGATACTTGTCAGCTGGAAGCTCAATCTGATGTAGAGAAGCTGCATTCTCTATGCCCTAATCATCTGAACAGATGACAAACTAGGAAATGGTAAGCCTTCTGCTTTGTCATGAGTTCAGCTGGTGAGATTCCTGTGTCCTTATCTAAACCAGAATGTCAAAATAGCTTTATTTGGGGTTTATTTTTCTTTCTTATGACTCTCTTAATTGATTAAATCCTCTTTGTAACTAGCTCTATTTATAAGGATTCTTACATTACTCTTTTTAAGATGGCGGGGTGACTGTTAGTAACAAATGATCTCAAGGCGGGAGAGGGAGGAGGCATACCAGGTACATCAGTGCAAACGGACTATTTAAGAAAATGTTGAAAATCTTTGCATATGTAGGTGTATCTGTCAAATGGTTCTCCCTATTTTCATGCAAAACTATTTGTAATAAAAACAGATCAATTTCTCTTAGAATGTAAGATCTCCTTCCTGTAAACACACAATGTAATTACTCACATGCCTAAAGTTAAGCACATGTGTTTACAGGTTCGGGGCTTAAATAAGGGACATGCGTCATAAGGAGGTTAAAGAAAGACAGATCCTGTTGTCATGCAACTGTCTCGGATAAGGAAATACAGCAAATGTGTATGTGTGTGTTTGTTTCTAAAGAGAATGCTTTTCAATTTTCCATAAAGCATCAGCTGCTCCTCAATGTTCCATTGAATGCCCTGTGTATGACAGTGTATCAGTTGCATAGTGTTTTTGTCCTACATGCTGCTCAGGTTAAATTGGAATCTTTGTATCTTTACTGAAAGCTTATCTCCATGTAAAAAGAATAACTTTTAAAAGCTTGCCTTTTTAAATTAAACTAATATTGACCCAAAATCCAGATTAAAAAAAAAAATTGACCTTGTTACACCATTCAATCAAAACATAGTACTTCCCCGACTGACTACTTAAGTGAGAATTTAACAATTTTGAATCTGAGTCATTAAAATATTTTTACCTAAAATCAATAAGAAATTAAAATTTCAAGTGTCAAAATGCTGTAAAGTCCATTGTTGTTAAAAGACCAATAGAAATGTTTCCAAGAATTAAAATAAATTCCATAGACACTTTTTTAAAATAATTTCTGCATTGTTTGTAACCCAGATATTGGAATACTCAATCTCAAATGAAATTGATCTTATGACTTTTGAATTCCAAAGATACAGGAAATAAACTTTCTCTAGCTTTTAAAGTTGATTTACATTGTGCATTTGTCAGCAATTTGTATATAGTAAATTTCACACTAAGATTATCACTGTACACAGTATTGCCTGCTTATTCACACAGCAAAAGAGGATGGAAAAACACTTAAGAAAAGAAACTGACAAAAATTGGCACAGGGTCTCAGAAGCAGGTTCAATAACAGAAGCCACTTTCAACTTATTTTTTAGATTGATTAAGGCAGAGCCTCTGCAGTTCCCATTTACTTCAGTGAACTTTGTGGCTGCTCAACACTTCTGAATATTTGGACATTTTTATGTTTAGGGGCCTAAATGTGGATTTAGGAGTCAAATTTTAGGCACCCAGGTTTGAAAATTTTGGCCTTGTTTTTGTGTTTAGTCTTCTGAAGTAAGTTGTCCAAGGTAGACAAACACATTTAGTAAGAAGGCTGGGGCTAGAACTCCCAGGCCCCTGCTCTGCTACACACACTGCCTTTATTAAGAACCAGAGAAATGCTTTTAAGCTCTTTCCTGTGCTGTAACCGAAAGAGGTCTGTTCTGAGTATGTCGTTAGTATTTGTGATTAATATACTTTATTGGCTTAAATGTTAAGGCCCTGTTATCCTTCTTTGGACTGCTAAATTTATGACCATCTTAAGAAAGAAGGCCTGAAAGGGCATTCCCTAAATTGTCATTCAGTCTGTTTTTTATTCCTATGGCTATTGTGGCTCCATCATGCTGCAGATACAGTCATGTTAGGCGATGGACCCAGCCAGACCAAGACTTATGCTTTAAGAACTGCGCTGTTCTTCTCCACATGCCAAAATGGAACTGTGCTTTAACCATCTCAGAGGCAACCCATGCTGTAATTGTATCTTCGTGCAGATGAGTTGACATTGAAGACTAGTTCTAATCGTTTCTTTAGTTTCAGGGCTGCCCAGGAGCTTAATATCCCCATTGTAGGTGCTAAGACCAATGAGAATTTAAAAAAGCAAGCTACCTAACAGCAGCTTTAGGCCTTCTTTTTGTAGATGTTTTAGTGCTTCATAAGAGACTTTTGGCACACCACTGCACACAATGCGGCAGTATGTGATAAAGGTCCTACTGTTACAAATGCACTGCAGCAGAGGTGCTCTGTTCAAATCAGAAAAGTGGTGTGATTAATTGATGCTTATTTCATAAAGCCAATGACTGCTTATTAGACAGATCTGGGTAAATGGCCAGCCCCAGAGATTGGTTAAGGACATACAGGAGTTTCACTATCAGAAGCAGTGAGGGCATGTACGGTGTTACTTCCATGGTGGTGGTGATTATAAAGGCAGCATTTTTCAACAGCTATCAGTAGTATCCAAGAATTAATTTGTTCCCTTTCTAAGGGAAATGCTGCAGTATCTCAGATTCCACTGTGGCACATTAACTCTGTGTATGTTGACTGTTTTATGGCACTGTTGTACATTGCCCTACGGTTACCCTAAGAAATGGCATTTAAGCTATGTCTACACTGCAATGAAAAACCCACAGTTGGCTAAGGGGCTGTTTAATTGTGGTGTAGATGTTTGGGCTTGGACTGCAGCCTGAGCTCTGGGACCCTCCCATCTCACTGGGGCCTGAAGCACAGGCTGCGGCCCAAGCCCAAATGTCTACACCACAATTAAATTGCCTTTTAGCCCAAGCCCTGCAAGCTTGAGTCAGCTGACATAGGCCAGCTGCAAGTTTTTAATTGCATTGTGGACATAACCCTAATGTCTTGGAGTCTTTAACTCATGTTAGTTTTATTCTGTCTAATTCAAAACAAGCCAAGTTCATATAAAATTGGTTCAGTATTTTAAGTTGCGTTTAAGTTTGTTCAGGTTTTTTTAGATGGCCAAAGCTAGTGTGGCTTAGAATGTTAGACCAATTCAACCTTTAAGCATCATAAAACTGTTGAAGCAGTTTTTGTCAGTTCTGTTTTTGATATCTCAGTGAGATGTGTAAATTAGATCAAGTGTCTAAGACTGTGTTGTACTTTAACTTCTTATATATAAGGTTGTTAAGAAACTCAGATTTGTATTCTGTTACATATTTATTGGCAAACGTATGGTATGGAGACCATACTTTAAAGAATGAGCAAGAAGTACAGATTTTAACCTTAACTCTGCATTTCCTAATTTCTGTTAGATAGCTCACCCTTAACATTACATTAATGCCACTCTTTTTGTATGACAGTGCATAAATGTTGTATAGTAACAAAGCACTACTCAGAATGCTTCTCCTTTTCCTCAGATGGTTCTTAGCTTTGCAAAACACAGAATGTATGACTTGACGAATCATGTACTTTATTCTCATTGAGTCAGTTAACAATAGCTTATTGTTGAGAATGGATGCAGAATAGCTTTGAGGTACTTGTAAACATCCCACTTGAGGCACCCAACTCTGAAAGGGAAGTAGTCTAGGTAGTTATTCTGAATCACTTATTTGTAAAACATCTGTATACAACATCTAAAACAGCTTCCTAAAATAAGGGCCTAATGTATTACGCCTATAGTGCAAAGTAAACCTCATACTATCAGTTGGTTTTGAACTCTCTCCTCCTTCCCTGCCCACACCAGTTCATTCCATTCCTACTTCACAGCTTTATCCCTACATGCCTGGCACTGACACTATCCCGAAATCACCTGCTCCCACCTTCCTCACCTCCTAACACTGAGCAACATGGGAGCTTCTCTTCTTCCACTTCCAGACCACTGAGGCAGCTCACAAGTCCTGGAGCACCTCTGAGTTGTTAGTTCCGTATACTTGGACAAGTCTGGAGCGCCAATGAAAGGGAGGTGTAGCTGTGGAACTTGCACACTCGTGGCATAATTCATGGTGAAGGGGTCAATCTCATTTCCCTTCACCGTGGAATAAACTGGATGATTGCTTCAGTTCCATTGCAGCCCAGGCTCTGGCCTAATGTGGTATGTCTACACTACAAAATAAATCGTGTGGCAGTCTCTCTCTGAGCCCAGATTTATAGACTCAGACTCATGGGGCTCATGCTATGGCACTAAGAATAGCTATGTAGATGTTCATGCTTGTGCTCTGGAACCCACCCTCTCCCTGGGTTTCAGAGCACAAGTTCCAGCCTAAGTGGTAACATCTACATGGCTACTTTTTGAACTGAAGCTTGAGCTCAAGTCTGTAGACTCAGGCTTTGAGATCACTGCCATGAGTGGTGTTTTTGCAGTGTAGACATACCTATGGAGATTAGAAGCTGACTTTGAGAAATTAGTACAACTATAATCTTATAGACCGCACAATAGAATCCGCATACAATCTTGACTATTTAATAAGAAACTCTGAATTATAGTAGTCAGAATGTGGTTTTTCTTCATACAGAAATACACTGTAAGCATGGATTTTATACAGAGATTTGAACGACAGTGTGGATCGCAGGCCAGCGTGAAAAGATTAAGATTGCATCCTGCCTACCACAGCTTTAACAATAAGTGGAATTTGCCTGTTTATTTCCAAATAAGGTCAGTATTTGATTTTTTTTACTTGTAAGGGAGGAAGCAAAAGTGAAGTTTAGCCATGGCAAAAGAATGTAGCCTGCAGCCAAAGCTCCTCCATCCCTGGGAGCTGTACTTGTCATGTAAAAGCAACTGTCTTAAAATGTAGAAGAAGCCAAAATGTAAATAAATCTGAAGAAAAAGCATGGATACTGCAACTGGTTACCAGGGCATGTAATTATTTTATACTGCTTTCACTGAGTTAGACAAGCCAGAAAAACAGCTACAGTTATATTGAAGTTGGTACAGAATCTCACTGCTGATATGACTGCCAGGGACTGGCCTAGATGAGTTTTCAAACCGTGTGCATCGTCTATAGCTCAGTCTCTGCTTATCTTCCTCCTGGAATTAGAAAGAATGTAGATTTAATAGAACTTTTGCAAGGCTGATGGAATGCTTAATAAACTTGCTATCGTGGTAGAGTTCTGTTTTTTAAAAGCTCTAAAATAAAGGGTTGAATATCGTATCAGTTAATCTGCCACGGTTATGGGTTAGATGTACCTCTAACCCCTTCTCTCATTTCACTGAGTGTACCTCCATTGGTGTTAGGTCTCATGACTTTACCTTGTCTGGTGTGGAATCCTGCAATTCTCCACTCTTAGACTAGGTCCTGGGCTAAAGTAGCCTGTGTACCAGTTATGGTTATTCAACAGATCCAGTTGGACTCAGTGCATGCAGTTTTCCCTTCTGGAGCTTATGATCAGAGGTAAACACAGTGGATCAAAAGAGCCTTTAAAAATAAATAGTTGTGTAATCTTAACAGTAAGAATGAAGTATAGCATAAGAGTTATGGGATTTGTAAAATAAAGGTCTACACACATCTCTTACCTAGAGGCTTGTCATCCCTTGGCAGAGAACTTGGGCATGTCTCTCTTTATTGTCTCCCAAGAACAGTGTCCCTTCCTTGAGAGTGTCACAGTTTCATCCCACCAGAAGCTCTTTGTCTCAGATTATCTCCTATATTTACAGCCTGGGATTTCCTCCTCCCCTTCCCTCCCTTCCCCCCCCCCCCCCCAGGCCATTTAGCTCAGATGGTAAGAGGTGTGAATGGCCCTTGCATAATCTCTTAAATATCCACCTATGGGAGCCTGTCCAAAGTCCTTGTTGTATGCAGTGTTGTAGTAGCTATTTTGGTCCCAGAATATTAGAGAGACAAGGTGGGTCAGGTAATATCTTTTATTAGTGAACTTTTGTTGGTGAAAGAGTCAAGCTTTTGAGTTTACACCGAGCTCTTCTTCAGGTCTGGGAAAGGTATTCAGTGTCTTAGCTAAGTATAAGGTGGAAGTGATGGTTTAGCGTAAGTAGCTAACATACATTTTGAGGGACCATTCAAAGTGAAGTGCTCCATTATCACCACTCCAGTCATAGAGCGGAAAGGGGGAAGAAAAAAAGCTGTGCAGGGGATTAAGTAGGTTACAGGTGGTTTTAATAAGCCATAAATCCAGTGACTCTGTTCAGTCTGTGATTTTTAGTATCTAACAGAGTTATCAATTTAAGATGCCAGGCTCATCTTTTGAAGGTATTGTGCAGGTTTCCTTTGAGGATGAGGATTGAGAGGTCAGATGTAGAGTTACTGGGTGTTTTTGTCTTGTATCGTTTTTCTGTGAGACAAGGTGGGTGAGGTAATATCTTTTATTGGGTCAACTTCTGGTGATGAGAGAGACAAGTTTTTGAGCCACACAGAGCTGCTTTTCAGGTGTACAATCATTTTTCTGTGCAAGTTCATTTGCTAGTGTGGTGATTGTCTCATTTCACCCACATAGTTGTTGTTGGGGGTATTTAGTGCACTGGATGAGGTACGACACATGTTGTGATAGACATGTGTAGGACCCATGGATTTTGAATGCCTTTGTTCACTTTCCTGCCTATCTACAGTCAGCTTCTTGACTTAACCCCATGTTTTACTACAGCAGACCTGAGCAACAATCAGACAAGCAATTCTGGTCATATGTTTGCTGTACAACAAAAATGAGTTTTGCAATGCCACTTCTATAGAACTGAAAAGAAACATCAGACTATTGCTTCTTTTTGAAAATGCTTTGACTGTGATACAATTCAACTCAGATGGACTTCTCTCTGGTTTTAAAAAAACATTACATACTCTTTTTTCAGCATTTTTCTTAGATCTCTGTGCTTTTGTTCAAGATTGCTCCTTTGGCTTAAAGCCCAAATTTTTAAAAGATGATAAATTTGCTTCCATACCACCTCTACATATTGAAACTTTGTGACAGGATTGAGAAATAATTTTGAATATTTTATTTTGAACATTTTTATCACACGAGCTATGAAAATAATATTAACCGATTATACGTAAAATCAGATAATTTATCTACATCAGGGAAATTTATGCTTTAAAATGCCTTTTGGTTTAGGTAAAGCTTTGAAATATAGTCTCGCACTCATTAAATAGGAATTTTGTTGAAATCGTCATATTGGAATCTCATACTTTTTCTAATTTACATAAAGTTAAGGCTCCTGTTGATTTCCCCGCCCCCCCTGCACATCTAGCATTATGAAAAGAACAACATGGAGGGAGGAGTTGGTGGGGTGAGATGAGATACATAAATGTGTTGTTATCCTTCTGCATCATTGCAAGTTCGGCAGTGATTCATAGATCATAAGTCCAGAAGTGACCATTTTGATCGTATAGTCTGACGTCCTGTATAACACAGGCCATAGGACTTCATGATATCAGATTCGGGTAGCTGTTCATTGTCATATTTCTTGTTCTTAAAGTCTGAAAGTATTCTTCACAAATTGCTAATTAATAAGAGTGATAGATCAGTGTTGGGAATAGTACTTAATTTTTTAACACTCCGAGATCATTTGTTTATATACCTGTTGTGATGGGAAAATGGGAATTCCCATTTTTCCATCACACTAGTCTGTCTAGTCCACTAGTCTATCTCTGGCAGTAAACAATAAAAGATGCTTCAGAGAAGAAGGTAAAAGAAACCGTATAGTGGACAATTATAGAGTTTTGTGAAACTTCTCTGGAAATAGCTGTGATGCAATAGCAGCAAAAAGAGGGGAAGCCAGTGACAAAGAAGTCCTCTTGTGAGCAAAACTAAAACAACCGCTTTGCTTCAGGACAGTTTAAAAATATTTTGGTATTAACCTTATTTAACCAACACTCTCCTGAAAATTGCAGTGCAGGATCTGTCTAGTGTATTGTACAGATACGTATCTTTAAGCTGTGCACTCTGTTAAGGTAATGTATGTTGAAACAGACGAGAACTGAAAGTTTTCAGTACTAAATTTAGCTTTTATAACCCCTAAAGTTTTTTGTAGTTTTTGTTTTAATGAGGTCAAGGCATCCTGGGAGGAACTATTGATTTTTATCAGGTACAGAACTGTTTGCAGAACCTTGTGCCACTCGCTGGTCATTAGCAAACATGCAGAAAGCTACAGGCACCATGATCATGTGACCTACCTGAAGGTTAACTAAAGTAAATGTAAGAAGTGAGACAAGGTGTTGACTTTTTCAGTGTGAAAGCAGTAAAATAAACAAGTTTAGTGTTCCTTACTAAAACTATAGACACTGAAAAGTCCTTAAACTTGCTGCTTTTTACAGGATGTTTAAGATTATACCTTTAATCTCTTTCCCACTTCATTTCTGCTTGGAAAATTACATATTGTTTCTCTTTTAAATGCTTTCCAGTTAGGATCAAACTAAGTAAAAACAAAAAAAACTCCCCAAACAAAAGCCTTCTTTCTTTATATAGCTGATAGCATAAGGCGTGTTTAGACACCAGTTTAAATAATTTGTGACTTATTGAACAATATTTGTTTCTTTCTGTCAGATTTAGAGAGGTAGCAGGAGCCTTAGAAGCTGCACTTTCAGATAGCCTAGAAGAGGCACCAGGTAAACTTCCTTTACTAAAACTTGTAGATTTTATCGTATAAATAAAACTGTTTCCTGGTAGTGATGGTAATTGTCTGTTAGAGTAATCAGTCACACACCGCTTTAGATCTTCAAATAATGTCCGTCTTTTTACTGGCAAGTCATTACTACAAATAGTGGTACCTGGTTTATACAAATGAGATGAGGGATCTAAATTACTGTAGGTCTCCTAGAAGATGCAATTAAAAATTATGCCATGCTATTGGAACGAACATCTTGCTTTCATAACTGTAGTGTTCTGAATAGGAGAGGAAGAAATGACCATTTCTAAGCAGCAAATGCACTTATTACTCTCAGCGATATTGGCATCAACTCTAGGAGTCATTTGTCTGCTACCCTGGCCAGAAATTAGGCAGTAGCAATGAATTCATATCTATTGAGTGAATTAGGAGACTGGAGCAGTGAATTTATAATCAATTGAGTGAATTAGGAGGCAGAACATATTAAATGAGAATGGAGGAAAAGGACTGGTGCTGTGGTAAGAGCCAGGAGAGAAACATACAGTGCCTTTAAAAGAAACATTAAAGGCAGTGAAAGTGGTTTTTTATTTTTATTTTTTTAATTTTTTTTAATGGAATTAGTCTCTATAATCTGTATGAAACAAACTTTCTAAGCATAGGGCTAAAGATTATGAGAAAACAGGACAGTAGAATTGGAGATAAGGGGCACATTGCTTTTATTTCTAGGATTTATGCGTTAATCTTAGAAACTAAATGAAAAGTATTTACAGATTGAGAGCTAAGTACTGTTAATTTGCAAACTGTATAATTCTGTTGCCAAAACTACTTAAAAAGCATTCATGTAATTATAGCTGTTGCTTATTGAACTTAACACTCCTTTAGTACCAAATGATGATAACAGCTGCCGTTTATTGCATTGTGTTGTCAGGACATAGAACAGTTGCTGCTCTGATTGGCAACTTTCATGCACTCAGTCAACTTAGTAACTTTTTTAATGTGCCTTGTGAAACCTGATAAGATAACATTGCATAAATGTGCAACACAAAGGTGATATAAGAATCTTGCCCTTAGTTCAACTACATTGTCTCTGTATTTACTGATTATCCACCTGATAGGAGAACTAAAACTAGTTCTGAAAATGTTAATGGACACTTGATCCAGGGGAAAGTAGGTCTGATATTAAAAATTTGGCTTTAAACAATTTTGGTAAACTATCTCGGTGGTGATGAAAATAATTTTGAAGTGATTTTTAAAGTTTGAAGTATTTTGATTAAAAAAAAAAGTAATAACAGTAAAAGTACAGTTCCATAAGCTTTGAAAAATAAGATTTTCAAAACAAGATCTTAAATCATGATTAGTAAATAACCATTATCCCCTAATTATTTTTTTAGCTGGAAGCTCATATTGCCTTTTGGCCACTCACCTGGTATGGGTGAGTCTTCTGAAGTGTTGGTCAGATCAGATGTTTTTACCATTATTAGCACACCGCCTGTGGAAATTTACATTGCAAATTTTAGCACGCTACTCTGTGTTCATTAATGAGGTAAGAGAACTAAATGCTTATGCCATTGATACTTACTGATTACATATACATACCAAATGAAAAGTGTTCAGTTTAAATCTATAACTTCTAATATATTAGTACCTTTTAGACTAAGAAATGTGTATCAAGTGCAGTTTAAATAAATCCTTAAAACTAAAAGAGATATTGCAACAAAATGTTAATGGTCATTGTCAGGAACTATCTTGAAACATTACTGATATGAAAAAGTGCTATAGAGACACAACCCACTCAGAGTTGTCTCCTCTCAAATCATTATAATGGGACTGATACTTGGTGCTTCAATTCTTCTATGTTGTAAATGAAAAATGGCAGTGTTGTTGACAGTGTCACTTTACTGCTGGGGAAATCAGCCAGTGCAACCCCTAATGTTCACAGGTAACATTTTTAGGAGTGTGAAAATTGCAACATCCTTTGTGAAATGAAAAAGCATAGTCAAGTTCTTCTCCCAATCTCTGTAATCTAAACCAGACACAGTGGTTTGATTGTCATCACCTCATTTTATGGACTTTGGCCCAAAGAACAGATTCTGTTACATAGATC
The DNA here is from genome assembly GCF_016161935.1 of Mauremys reevesii. NCBI lineage: Eukaryota > Metazoa > Chordata > Testudines > Geoemydidae > Mauremys > Mauremys reevesii. The sequence goes on from NC_052625.1 coordinate 82,668,844, forward strand.
TCTTTAAAGATATATTGATTTTTTTTTTACACACGAGGGTTCTGAGATGATGCTATACAATGTTAGATATTCGGAGGCCTTTTGTTAATATTAAAAAAACCACCTATGTAAGCCAAGTACAACAGGGCAGAAGAGAAACTTAGATGCTTATAACTTCTGCAAATGTTGTACTGTGTTGGGGAAAAATTTGATTAAGAATTTATACACTGCAATTGTGAGCTCAGCTGCAACTATTTTCTCAAAGACTGATGTTCATTTCTCACTTGGCTACTACAGCTTTTGCTCAGGCCCATCTCCAATGAAAGTACAAAGGACAACAAAAAATCTGTGGCAATCGGTAGCAAGGAATCCTCTGTAAACCCAAATCCCATTGAGGACCAGGGAAATAGTGCTTCTCCAGAAACACAGCGTTTACCTTCTATATCCAATACTCAGTTGGTGTGTGTTGCTGCAGATCTAGATAGACTTAAGGAGCAGGTTAGTAAATGCTACTATACATACGAGAACATTTTCATTGACCACGTCAATATTGTTTGCATATTGCTCACAACATCTTAAATATTTACCAGTGCTAAAACTAGCATAATTGAAGTATGGGAGGTATCACAAGCAACAAAGCTTTAGGGAGACTGTGTTGTTTTTATTCAGATAAGGTCTGTTACAGAGATACCAGTCCAGGTACAGGGAATTAAGGAGTCCAGTTTTTCAGTAAAATGAATTTTTCAGCAGTTGTTGCACTGACTGCTGAAACCAGATTTTTCCATTCACTTTTGGCACCAGCTAGCACTGCCCCAGTCTTGCACCTCTCCTTGTGTGAATGGTGAACAGCAAGGACCTGGTGTCCAGAAGCGCAGTGCAAAATCAGGCTTAATGTTTTGAGCTATTTCTGGTTTAAACAAATATTTACTGTTTTAACCTTTGAGCCTCAGCAAGATTTTACTGGTAGCAATGAGTTTAAAGTATAATTATAAATCTCACAGGTGGCTTGCATTTTACAGATCTGCTTAGGGGGTCTCCTGAGCTTTTGATTAAACTGAACTTCCTAAAACCTTTGAAGGAGCAAGCTTGTTATCTGAGTAATACTGTTTCATTCACTCTAAATGTTTTGCCTTGAAGGACCATGGTGGGGGGAGGGCACCAAATGCTTAATGCCGTTTTCTCAGGTATATCATGTGTTCTGGTCTTCTTGATTCCCATCTAATAGTCAGTAAAAATATACCCAGTATTTAAACATAAGACTCTCCTTTTAACGCATGGGAGATTTTCAGACCTTGAGAGCATAAACCCATATATGTTTATAATAATGGTTGTATGCATATCTATTTTTGTTCAGCTTCCTGAACTCTTGGAAATTATCAGACCAAAACTTGAAATGATTGGCTTCAAGAATATATCCTGTATCACAGGTAAAGCTGGGAGTTTGATTTTAGACATTTTGGGAAAGAAAGGGAAAACATTATGTATATGTATATTCTTGTGATATTTACAAGTAAGAGTTTTTTAAAAAAAACTATACCATTTGACAGTTCTTTAAAATGTAATTTGGACTAGAATAGTTAATTAGAAATAGCCCTGAATGGGAGCGTCAGAGCTGGAAAAAATTCTACTGAACTTTGGGAGAGTTTGTATCTGAACCTGAACTTTGTGACTCTGCCTCATCTCTACTATTCCAACACTAGAAAGCAATGAATCTGATGAATGTCTCCCCCACCCCCTTTTTATTTTCTGGCTGTGAAATTGACTTTTAGTAGATATCTCCTAAACTGTGCTGTGTTAAATATAGGATTTGATTGCAGAAATAATATCAGAAATGTCTTTGTTACAGTATATCTTCTAGAATATGTATGGAGTGGGGATGGGAAGGGTTGCACAAGTTTGCTTATGTTTGGGGCTTGGCAGTGTAGCTTAGTTTCAACTTCAACATTTGTAATTCAACAGGAGCCTTGGAAGACTCTCAGGCTTCTTTATCAGCCTCCATGCCTACCTTGAGTAATAAGATTATTCAGGATTTGAGTGAGTCCTGCGTCAGTTATCTGAAAAGCGCACTAGAAGTACCAAGACACTATAGAAGAACCAATAAGGTCAGTGCTGATCTCATGTGAAAAGAAGTGCTCTCATGAAAGGCTTAGGCTGTGAATACAACCAGCTGATGTACCACACCTACCTATAACTGCTTGCAAATACCCCTACTTTGTGACTGTTTAATTCCTGCCACCATTTCATTCTTGCCACACTCAAGAGAACTTTTTAATATGGTCTTTAAGTAAAATATCACACTTAGCTCTTTGAAGTGTGACAATAATTGCTAAAACCTGCTGTCACCCTTAGGTGTCCTAAAGAATAGTTGGTTTCAAGTGGCAAGTGCCCTTGAGGCAAAACACCACTGCAACTGTTGGCACCATTGTCAGGGCAGATTGGAAACAACATGGAAACTGACCTGCCTCTCATGCTTAGATTTGGTCCTGTTCCCCATAGTCCCCTCACCTGTCTTGCCCTAAGTCCGAATTGTAAGCACATTGGCTAGGTATGATGATGAAACTGCTGCTGTTTGTATCTGTTTTGTGGACAAATAGAGAGCTTTAGTAACTGATGCTGTCAAGTCTGTTCATTTCATGAATCTATTTTCTTTTGGGTGGGGGGAAGTTACTATTAACTGGAGGGGATGTTGCTGTTTAGGCAATAGTTTATCACTTAATTAGTTTATTGCAATGGCTACCAGGTATCTTGTTTTTCGAAGACTCATTTCCGTCATGTAAGTGATATAAAAATAATGTTAAGGCTGATTAAAACAACCCTTGCAGTGACCTGGCTGTTCTGTTCTGTTAGTATCTTTGTATTAGCATCTTTCTGACCTGATGTTATAGAAACATAGAATATCAGGGTTGGAAGGGACCTCAGGAGGTCATCTAGTCCAACCCCCTGCTCAAAGCAGGACCCAATCCCCAACTAAATCAAAGCAAATCATATAGTAGAGGTGCAGTGACTATGTAGGTTAATGAATTATTTTATTTGTACTGCCTGATTTTCAGTAGTTTTGAACATCTGCAGCTTTCATTGGCTCCAGTGGAAGCTACAGATTCCCTAGCACCTCTGAAAATCAAACCCTGAACAGTAGCTCTCTCTCAGCCTTGGCCACTAAATCCTTACTTTGTAGGTTAAATATTGATCTAAATTCTGGGACTTCAGTTTCCTCTTTTGAAATCTGTTTTGCGATTCCTGGCTTGGGCAAACACCAGAGACTAACAGAAGGAGCCCCTTAATAGCTCTTGCCTGAAGAGAAGATGCTTCTTCCAAATGTCCTAGTACTGCATTGCAGCAACCACTTTGAGTACAAACTTATAAACGTCTGGTTCAGAAATGTTGAGTATTACCAAGTGGGCAATAGAGAGATATTGCTTGAAATCATATTTATTTTTCTGTTGTTCCTCTTTAATTCTATTTCAAAGGAAGGTGTGTGTGTGTGTGTGTGTGTAATATACAAATATATTTTATTATAGGCAGGCCTGGTATCACCACCTATTAAGATTGCCAGGCACTGCCCATTATAAAACCGTATTTTTAACTAGTTATTACTTTTGTTAAACTTAAAACATTTGGGCTGAAATTTTCCCTGCCAGGTGTCTTTCTCAAGCTGAATTTTGTTTGTTTAAGTTTCAGCCAAACAAGTTCAGCTGTTTCTGAGAATTGAGGCTAGGGAAAAATAACATTTTGACCATATTAAAAAATGTATATATCTGGCCACCTTTTCTTTGTGAAATTCTAGTACGCCCATGCTTTGGAACAGAAGCTTGAAATTTAGCAGGAGGGAGGCCTTTGTGTCAGACATGTCGCTTTTGCTGTTTCTGTGAAAATCCACCCAAATTTGGCCAATTTATAAATCTTTGAAAAATCTGCCTGTTATGACACTTTAGAGCTCAGCAGCTAAAATCTCTGACAGTTATGTGCACACTGAGCATGCTTGAGCCACTCTCAGCTCCTAGCACTGACCAAACTACGCTATGTCATCCCTGCAGTGGGACGGAGCATGGTCAGGATAGTGACGGCTCAGAAGGATTTTCTCAGTAATTACTGATCTTGACCAAGGTGAGGGCAGGCACCCGAACTGAGAGCAGGGAGCCTGTCTCCCCTGTGCTCTGTGACCTTCCTGCTGGTACCAGCATGGAAGAGGAAACTATCTAACTGGAATGCAGAGAGGATGAGAGCAGGACTTGTAGGGGGAGGGAAGGGAATAGATTGGGACTTGGGAAAGAGGGGGACTGAAATTGAATGGGGGAGGTAGTGGAGGGAGACTGGAGTTGGCTGGAAAGGTGACTGGGAACTACTGGGGTAGGAGTAAAGATGGATCTGGTAAGGACCTGCAAAGCTGGGAGAAAACTGGGACAAGGAGTTGGGGGAGTGGAAGAGGGTGTGGCTGGAATTGGTGGGAGACTGAGATTGAATGAGGAACCTGGGGAGGAAGATTATGTGAGAAGTAAGGAGGAGGGAACAGGGACTGGCTGGGCAAGGAGACTGGGGATGGGGAAGAGACTGGGAATTGGACAGGAAGTCCAGAGGGGAAGTTTGAGAGAGGAGGGAAGAAGGCTGGTCCAGGGTACTGGCTGGCAGGGTGGATTGATTTAAATCAGCAATTAAATTATTTAAGTCATCAAGTGGAAAGCCTCGATTAAAATTGATGATTTAAATCAACTTTTCCATTTGTACTTCACTTATTTTCTAAAGAGAGGTGCATTCTCATTGGTTGGCATAACCATTAAAACATAAGAATGGCCATACTGGGTTAGACCAAAGGTCCACCTAGCCCAGTATCCTGTCTTCCAACAGTGGCCAAAGCTGGGTGCTTCAGAGGGCATTAATAGAACAGATGATCATCAAGTGATCCATCCCCCCATTGCCCATTCCCAACTTCTGGCAAACAGAGGCTAGGGACACCATCCCTGCCCATCCTGGCTAATAGCCAGTGATAGACCTATCCTCCATGAACTTATCTAGTTCTTTTTGGAATCCTGTTAGTGTCATGGCCTTCACAACATCCTCTGTTGATTTACTACTGAATAGAGCCTTCATTATATTTGGTGCATCTTTTTGCTGCCTAGGATAGTACTATATAACTATATACATTTATTTACACATTTATATAGCTTATTATTTTCAGATTTTTTTAAATCATACATTTTAGTGTGTTAGAAAATGGTGAATCATATATTGCTTATTTTTTAGATAATTCAGCTTTTGCTCATGATTTCTGTCAAGCTGTATTAGGATGGTAACTGGAATTTAATTAAGCATAAAACAGCATATGCAATGTATTTTTATTAAAATGTTTATGTAAAATGTTTTGGATCCCTGAACTTCTTAACAAAATGTTTCATATACAGCTAAATGATTTATTAAATAGAGGGGTTAACTATAATCAGTGAATTACATTGATTATTTCAGGTCAGCCTGGGAAAATTTTTGAATATGCCTAAGTGAAAATGAATGGAGCATAAGTTCCTGCTCACTCTTGAAAATGACAGTCTCCTAAGTTACTTAATTGCCTTCAGACTTTTAAAACGAGTACATCTCATCCCCTCCCTCCTCATTTTTATTCATAGACTGAAAGAGAGAGAGAAGTTTTCCTACTTTTCAACTCCCAAATGATTTTTCCACTTTGAATGAATTAGCGCAAATGAAGAAAATATTCTTTGTGCCTTCAGAAGCAACTACTGTTGTCAATAGCTGGTTTAGCACTTCCAACACTGATTCCAGGTGCTTATCACTGAACTGGGGGAAGTCACTAGCTGTGACTTTCTTTAAATTGCAGTCTGAGCCACTCCGAGCTTTTCTTTTTTAAAAATCTGATTTAAATACAAAATTAGATTATTTTTATTTAAAAAATCAATGATTTTTATCCATCTTGCTAGCAGGAGACTTGGTTTCCTTTCCTGTGTGACCTTGGGCAAAACATTTAATCTGTCTCAGTTGCCTCTCTGAAAAATGGGGGCTTGCCAGAGGTGCTGTAAGGATAAATACACTAAAAAGTGTAAGGCACTCATATGCTATGGTAATGGGGGCCATATAAGTATCTAAGACTAGGGCTGGCTGGTCCAGGAGAGTAGGACTGGGATGAGGAGGCAGGGGTAGGGAAGAGACAGGACTGGGACAGGTTGGGGGCATGGGGCAGAAGGGATCAAGCCTGCAGAAACTCACAAAATTCTGTGTCTATTAGAGCACACTCCCTTCCAGAGCCTGGAATGGAACCAAAATTCCCAAGTCTCACCATTACTGTGCTGTCAGCAAATATCTGTGAAATCCCCTGACATCATCTCTCATCCCCCTCTAGTCAGGTCCAGATAGAGGATGACTATCTTCTACTGCTACCTGTCACTCCATTAGCTCAAGTGGCAGAAGTCTGTAGTCTGGATCCAAGGTTGACCCATGTACATGTCAGTAAGATGCCACATGATGGAATTTATTAAATGGCTGCTTCTTGATCTTGGGGAAGATTAATGTGGTGTTTCCAAAAACACGTAGTGGAACAGATACCTTGACCATTGAGGGAAAAGAAGTGTTCTGGTAAGGTTGCAAATGTGCAGCAGTTTCTGGGCAATTCCTGAGTCACAACATTGCAGAAGTTGCATGGAGTACATCATCACATGGGGATTGCTGAGTACAGGCTGACTTGCCTCAATATGCAAATTGTGGGATATACATACAACTGCCTAAGTGACTACTGACTCTTGCCAGTTACATCTTTTCCTGTTCACAAAACTAGGAGATTCAATGGCAAAGACTCTGTTAAGGCAGAGTGAGGGTTGCTTGGTGATGTGTCGTTCCCTTGCAGAATGCTGAGTTGAGCAAAACTCAAACTTCTGAAAACCAGGAAATGCAGAGTTAAGGTTGCCCATGAAGTCTCAACTCTGCCCTCTTTCAGCAATGTCCCATTACTCCCCATTAACACACGCATTTATTCTGCCACCTCACAGTTGCTGAAATGTACACACACTTCACCTCCCTTTACCAGCTATTCACTCTCACCCACAGGAATCTGTCTAATGCTATTAAAGGACAAAGAGGGGAGGGGAGGGAAAGGTTGCCTATGCCACTTTCCCTCTGTTCTAGAGTTGATTTTCAGAAGTTTGAGTTTGGCTCAACTCAGCGTCCTGCAAGGAGATGACATATGCCCAAGCAGTATTAACATCATTTTTGCCATTGACTGTGCTTTGCATTTCACATGTGTGGTATATTTGACATTGGAATTCTTAAATAACAAGATATTTATCTGCTCTCTTCTCCACCTTGCTTCCTACATGATTTACCAGGAGGTGCCAACTAAAGCATCACCTTACGTTGACAGTGCTCTTAAACCTTTCTACCGACTGCAGAATGAGTACAAGGATATGTTGAAGCAACCCAGGATTCATCAGTGGTTGGAAAGCGCCTTATCTGAAAGCACACAAAAGTAAGTGAAAAGATAGTAGAATCATACAGAACAATCTTAGTGTTTGCCAAAACTGTTACCTTAACTGATCGGTCAGTTTTTTATTATTTGCAAAAACAAAGCAGGAATGTATTCCATTGTTAGCAAGGCATGTTCATAGGGAGGTAGTATGGTCTTGAGTATACCACATGCAGGACTGAGAGTCAGGAGACCCAAGTTCTGTTCACAGCTGTACTACTGACAAACTGTGTGACCTTGAGTGAAGCACTTAACCTCTGCTGTACTTTCCCCCTCTTTAAAATACATGTAATAGCTTACCCATCTTTTTAAAAAGCTTTTGAGATCTATGAATCAGGTGCTCTGTATAAGGGTTAAGTATTTTTATTGTTTCAGTAATTACTCATAGTTGAAAATAAAAATACATTCAAGTATTGGATACTTCAAAGTGTTTGAAATCTAGAAATTACCCTTATTCTGTGGGTGGGTAGAAAGACTGCTGGATAGTAGAGAGACATGTCTTGTCTTTAACACTGAGCTCTTTTCTCCAAACCTACCCCCATAAATATCCTGATGAGTGTGTGTCTCATTCTTCAGAAGAATACCATATTGTTTTGCATTTTTCTTGGATCAAATGGCGTATTGCCTGAAATCTCTACTTATGCAGGAACTTAATTCTCCATTAACACTCTCTTTACTCAGGTATTATGAAACTGTATCAGATGTTTTGAGCTCTGTAAAGAAAATGGAAGAGAGCCTGAAAAGACTCAAACAGGCCAGAAAAACTGTAATTTCAAACCAGGTGAATTCAAACGGGGGCATGAGTGATGATAACAAAATCAGACTACAGTTGGCCCTGGATGTTGAGTACTTTGGAGACCAGGTAAGTTGGAAGAGAAAAATCTACTTATTTAAAGGGTTATCACTAGCTATTTCTTCTGGACCAGTCTTAGTTGTTTACTGTTTTGTTCAGGTCTGCTAGAAAAGGTTGCATGCAAATGCCTGTATTAGTCTGACTTCCATTATAGATTATCTCTTAAGCATAAAGCAATTCTCAATTACCACAAATAAAAACTAAAATAATGTATTACACTTTTCCACTTTATTCATTTAATTATATGGGTTGGGAAGAAGTCTTGCATTTCTTTGTTCAAATTCAATTCAGTGATCTTCAGAACTTTCTGTTGTGAGAAAGAAGCATAAGAAGAGAAATAAGCCTCTTGTATGGTCAGAGTCTAGAGCCAGAGCAAGGATTTTCTTCATTCTAATTTTGGCTTTGACCCGGCAACTCTTGTGGCCCTGAGAACATTTAACACCCTCTCCCTTGGTTTCCTCATGTGTTGCCAATCTTACTTGAATTACTACATGAGGAGTAGTTAATCTTTTTGAAGGGCTGTGAAATGCCAGCAAAGCAGTAACTAGTACAATGCTTAAACTTGATTCCCTTTTAAAATATCATAATGCCAAATATAAAACAAAAGCTTTCTGCAGTTCCCATTGGCTGGGAATGGCAAACCGTGGCCACTAGGAACTGTGGGCGGCCGTGCCTGCGGACGGTCAATGTAAACAAACTGTCTCACGGCTCACCAGAGGATTACCCTGACGGGCCACAGGTTGCCCACCACTGCGCTAAAGTTTTACATTGTTTTGTTTTTGAGTGCAGTTATGTAACAAAAAATCTACGTTTGTAAGTTACACTTTCATGATAAAGATATTGCACTACAGTACTTGTATGAGGTGAATTGAAAAATACTATTTCTTTTGTTTATCATTTTTACAGTGCAAGTATTTGTAATAAAAAAAACCTGAACACTGTACACTTTGTGTTCTGTGTTGCAATAGAAATCAATATATTTGAAAATAGAAAAACATCCAAAATATTTAATACATTTCAATTGCTATTCTATTAACAGTGATTAATCGTGATTTTTTTAGTTAATTAGGTGAGTTAACTGCGATTTGTTACTGCAGTATCATCAGTTTTCACTCTGCCTCTCAGCGCAAGCTGAATTCAGTTAGGAGTGTTCAGTTCATGCACACAGAGCATGTTTTAGATCAGATCCTCTATAATTGAGAAGATCAATTTGAAAATTATCCATTGTTACAGAATGGAACAAAATAAGCACCTTAGAATTATTTCAGTAGTTTAAGTAATAGTTTCTCATCACACGAGGCACACTTGTCAAAATATGAGAATTAGCTCTCTGAGGACATAAGTGGTAAGTTTGCTAGATAAACTTTATAGTGATCATTAGCAACAGGCAGCCTGGAAAACATATATTAAATGAAAAGTCTTAACAAAAGCTGGATAGTCCTCTCTTTACAGAGATGAACACATATAATAAAGGACTTTGCTTTGTCAGCACACAACAAAACATGATATGCTTCTTTTCTAGATTTTTACAGTAAAATAATGCAAACAAATAAGATGTCTACCTTATCCTACAAAAAATGTTAGACAACAATTTAACCCTGTCTTCTGTGACTTTTTTTAGATGCAAAAGATGGGATTACAGGCAAGCAACATAAAAAGCTTTTCAGCTCTTCTAGAGCTTGTTCTAGCTGCCAAGGATCAGACTACAGTGGAACAACCTTAAATATATTTGAAAACGTGATGAGAATGAACCAGGTCTCCAAAAACGGGAGGGAATTATTTCCCTCTTCTTTCTTTTACCAAACACTATGTAGCAATGAAGTGCTTCCTAATGCATCTCCAGCAACAAGTCAATGCATCTTCTGTCAAGATACCCAAAGACTTGTTTCAACAAAAAATTACAAGAGAGCATTCAGTGTAGTTTTCCATTGTATGGAAGGCAGTTAAAAACATTCTAAACTTTCTACTTTAGATTAAAAGCAAAGCAAATGTTTTTATTTTTATTGTAAATCTTAGTGTGGAAGAACTGACTTAATGATTAAAATAAATATATAATAAATTGTCTTCATAACCGTATCATTGAGTGGGGGAAGGAATCGTGCAGTGGAGTACATGGGTTTAGGAGTTTTGCATCAAAATGTTTAAATTCTGAGTCATCTTCAAACTTAATTTTCAAAGGGTAGTCCTATGTGCTGACATCTAGTATAAAAATGTGCCACTCGTGGCTACTTTCAGACCTCTAGAACTAATGAATACATATACAAGGGGAAAACTCTCCTGGAATAAAGAAACTCTTCACTGGAATGAGAACATTTTATTTCTTGGGTATTGCAAAATTGTCACAAGTGTGTATTTTCCCCTCAGAGTTGGATCTTGCTGGGTCCCGTGGAAGAACTGAAAGCTTTTATTGTCCCTTCAGCTGATTTTTTCCTCAGAGCTTATTTTATGACACTTCTCACTTGGAAGGATCCTGAAGTGCTTCACATGTTCTGGATCATTTTATCCACCAATGAAATGTAATCACATCTGGGATGAAACTCAAACATGATAACAGTTCTTAGCCAACACTACACTGCAAAATTTTAAAATGGGAGGTGAAGACTGGTTAGTTGCACCCAGTCTGGAATTTAATCAGGCCACTAGCACCAATGGCACTCACTTATTGTGAGTGAGTAGTAGATCCTTAATTCTAAGAAGCAGCATTTGCTTCAGTATATTCAGTATGCAGATGGTGTTCTGCTCTATAATCCCAGCACATCAGACCTAGCTTCTTCAGTGGAACAAATATTACTGGACTTCTGTGAAATCAGGCTTAATATTGATGAACTGGGTGAAGAAACTAGGACAGGCCTGCACAACTCGTAAAGCGGCTAGGGCCATATTACTCCAAAGAAAACAGCTGATGGCCGAAACACCCTGACCCTGCAGAAACACCCCCCCCGCCCCAGCGCCGCCCGGCCCCACTGAAACGCGCGCGCACACACACCAGCGCTGCCCAGCCCTCCCCCTGAAACTCATCCCCCACCCCAGTGCCGCCTGGCCCCATGGAACCCCACCCCCCACCCCCCCAAGGATAAAGCCTCGCTGCCACTGCCCGCCTGGCTCGTCATCCCCCCATGAAATAAGGGGAGGGGAAAAGGGGGGCAGTGTGAAGGGATTGTATGTGATTGTCCAACACACAAACACAGGGGCCGCAGGGAGCCGGGGGGCAGTGTGATGGGGCCAGGGAAGGTCCCTGGACCAGGGAAGCGGGTAGCAGTCGGGGCAGGGCAGATGCAACACGTGCGCACACGTTTCCCCCGGGCATTTCCTGGCTGCCCACAGACAGTTCAACACCCCCACCCACCCTGCGATCGCTATGGAGGGCGCCCTGGGACCAACCAGCGCAGTAGCCACCCCGCCCCCAACCGAAGGGGGACCTTGGGGGGGGGGGGGTGTCTCGGCTCAGTTCCCCCCCGAGAGCTGCGGCTTGAGCCCAGGCCAGGCGCCCCTCCCCTCGCTCGGCACTTACCGGCTCTGCCTCGTGCCCAGCACTTACCGCCTTAGCGGGCCCCAGAAGTGGTGCACCCACTGTACACCAGGCATGGGGAGCGGGAGATGGAGACACATGCAGTTCTGGCTGTTAGGGCGGTTGGAGCATGGCGTGTGTGGGGCTGTGAGGTGGGAGCCCCCCCAGGCAGGGGGCGAACCCAACAGCCCCACCCCGCCGCTTGCCCGTGGGCTGCACAGTGAGCCCACGTGGGCCGCATGTGGCCCGGGGGCTGCATGTTGTGCAGGCCTGAACTAGGAGAATTGCTGAGCATGGTTTGAGTGGTGTTCAAGGTGCTGGCTTTAATCTCTGAAGACCTGAAGAGTTTGGGGCCTGGTTATATGAGGGACTGCATCTACTCAGGCTGTACTGCCATAGCTGAGATCAACAGCGGCGCTCAAGTTAGAGCTCTCTCAATATGAATGAGAGGAAGATGGTTTCCCATAAGGGTCTTGACACTAGGATTCTCCTTGGTCCAGAGCCTGCATTTATTAACCTTCCAGGAGCACTGCACAGCCCACCTCTTTTCAGACATCGAGGAAGGCTGAAGATTTGCAGCGAAGGAGTTGGTAATGATAGAATGTCTACATGGTGTTTTATGCCATGTCTGGGTAGAGTGTATAGATTTTGTCAGAGGCTATTACTTGGAGATGGTATTGTATTAAAAATATACTATGAAAAGCTTTAATTTTCTCAAGGTTTCTCAGGCTTTGGGTGTTTCCTGAAGCCCTAGCTAGGTCCAGTTGTTTTACGTGTAAAAGGTGATAGAGAACGAGGCTTTTTATAGTAGTAGCAGCAGTGGTTTGTTTTGCAAAGATGATACACTGAATATTGTCAAAAGTGATAGATAGCACTGTGTGGAACCCACCATGTGCTTGTCCTGACAAGCAGACTGATAAGTCAGTACCTTTACTGCCCTGGATTGAGGACTTGTAATGCCTTGGACTTAACTAATGCTGGATTTTGTGTGTAAGGTGGGCTGTGCATGACTGTTTGCTACGCCTGTCACTTTTCTCAAATATAATCGAGTCCTCTTCCTATCTTTTTAATAAAATGCAGTTTGAATTTTGCTATTCTCAGGCTATAACTGTCAGCTTCCCACTGAGTTTTAAATACAGCATGTGACATCCTGACTGAACAAAAGAATACATTGGAAGTGTATTTTGACAGTGTGTTCAGTATATAGTATGCAGTAAGAATTTTTCACCTGTTCAGAATCCACCTTTTAATTTAAATGTAATAGAATCTGGCCTCCGTTTTCTAGATTTACAATATTACTGTCTCCATTTCTGTAAAATAGTGGAAAATCATGTCTGACTGGTAGCCATTGATTGTCATTTAAATTGCAGTCAGCATCTCTTCTTGAAAACCAGGAATAATGCCTTTGTTAGTGCTGTGGAAGATGGACATATTTTTTTTTTTTAAGATTCATGGAACCACTTTTTACTTTGTGAAATGCGCATGGATTTAAATTCAACTATATTCCTGACACAGTGAATTCCAAAGCCTGCATGGGCCACTAGGTGCAGATGGAATATTTTGTGCTTTATTTGCCAAATCTTTTTCTCTAAACCACAAGGTTCTTTCCTCCTCTCAGGACCCCCACGCCCATATGTGTATATAGTTCAATTTCTTTTCTGCTCAAGACCAGCTTTAAATTGAGAAGAGGAAGCAACGACCATATAGCAAACAAGTGAAGACTTAAAGGCTCTTCTGGCTGTTATACAAATGCATATTTACATCTTAGTTTTCTACATCAGTATCCCTAGTCTGTTCTATTTTTGGTAAAGAAAGGAGAGTAGCATTTCAATACCTTTTGGTGAGATTTGCAATAACCTCTTACAAGATGCCAGATGAGAGGTGAAGTGGTCCCCTCTTTGAAAGCTGTTTAACAAGGCACACTTTCCAAATAGTGTAGGGGAACTGGAACAGGAGAATCTACCTTGTCTCTACAGTAAATACTTTGATAGAGTGTTTACCTCCTTCCTTCAAAAACTCATTGGATTTTTCAGGGAACATCTAGTTATGAAAGATCCCGATTCTGCACCCTACCTCTAGTCCTCTTCTATCATTTTTCCACAACTGGCTACTCCTAGTAACTGAGCATTTTGTGTATAAAGTACGGTAGATTCATGGTCTCAAAGGCCTTAATGGACTTCTTGAAGAGTCTGGCTCTTCTCCCTTTTTAGTTTACAGAAAAGTCTTGAAGTAGGGTTTCTTTTGGTTGCGAGGAGTGGTTGCTGTGAATATCATGGATTATGACTGAAAAGCTTTATTACAGAAGCTTTTTGTAGTATTTTTTAAAGATTGATTGAAGTCTGGATTCTTCTGATCTCCAGAAGTTTATTCCAGAGCCAGATCCTCTCAGCTGAGCGTACTGTTTTCTCATTCTCCTCTTCTATCCATCACCACAGTTCCACACTTTCTTCAGGTGGGAAGAAAGATGGTCTTGTTTTAAATAGAAAATAGCTTACATCCACATTAATATATTAAGTTAATCAATTAGCTCAATGTTTAACTACTTCATTCTATGGACCATTGTTAGAGAGTCTTCTCCTTTCTCTGCCATATCCCCTATCTGCCACTGCATTGTTCGCTGAATATTTCATTTTGTGAACTATTGGTGAGCCACAGACTTCAGCTGAGAAGCCTGAAATCCCCACAGAGTGGGGCATTATTGTACTAATCAAAAGGCTTTGAGGAATTTAATAGAAAAACCAGGACTATCAAAAGGTATGAAATGTGAGACGTAATATGGCAGTATCCTGAGTCTTGACGCATGAATGGGAAGTTATAGATAAAGAAAGTACTTATGAGTAATAGAAAAGCTTAATGCCCCAGCTGTCCTTTTAAATAAAATGTTTGTTTTGCTGAGAAATGACAGACCTAAAATGTGATGTTTTTGTTTGTGATGTGCCTCAATAGAATTTATACTGCAGTTGTACACTGTAAAATAAGATTAATGTAAGAACAGCCATACTGGGTCAGACCAAAGGTCCATCTAGCCCAGTATCCTGTCTTCTGACAGTGGCCAATGTCAGGTGCCCCAGAGGGAATGAACAGAACAGGTAATCATCAAGTGATCCATCCCCTGTCACCCATTCCCAGCTTCTGGCAGACAGGGGCTAGAACACCATCCCTGCCCAAGCTGGCTAATAGCTATTGGTGGACCTATCCTCCATGAACTTATCTAGTTTTTTTTTTGTGAATCCTGTTGTAGTCTTGGCCTTCACAACATCCTCTGGCAGGGAGTTCCACAGGTTGACTGTGCATTGTGGGAATAAATACGTCCTGTTTGTTTGTTTTAAACCTGCTGCCTATTAATTTCATTTTGTGACCCTTAGTTCTTATGTGAAGGAGTAAATAACACTTCCTTATTTACTTCCTCCACACAGTCATGATTTTATAGACCTCTATCATATTCCCCCTTAGTTGTCTCTTTTCCAAGCTGAAAAGTCCCAGTCTTATTAATCTCTCCTCATACGGCAGCCGTTCATACCCCTAATAATTTTTGTTGCCTTTTTCTGAAACTTTTCCAATTTCGATAAATCTCTCTAGATGGGGCAACCACATCTGCACGCAGTATTCAAGATGATATTTTCTGTCTTATTATCTACCCGTTAATGATTCCCAACATTCTGTTCGCTTTTTTGAATCCTGCTGCACATTGAGCGTGGATATTTTTCTGAAAACATCCAATGACTCAATTCATTCTCTCCATAAGTCCTGCACAAATATGCTCAGTTTAGAGAGCTTTTCTAAATGCCAGCTTTGCAGATTCACCCTTGGGCATGAAAATCAATCTGGATTCTCCCTGGCTTATGCATCATCCCCAGTACTAAAGATCCTGCAGCTTTACCAATTCTGGTGGTGAGCCAGAGAGGAGGTGATCTTTCTCTCATGGCTTTATTGACTTTGCAGGGCGAAGGAGAATAAAGAGTAGTAAAATTTTAAAACTCATAACAGACAATGGGAACAAATCAAAGTACAGTGCATTTTTATATAGTCACCGAGTCTTTAAATGCCATATAAACTTGCATCTCATCCTCACAATGCTGCAGTGCTTGAGCCAGCATTTACCACTTCCTAGCCTTCACTGTTACTCAAAATCCACTCATTTTTGCCTGTAGCAGTGTATCCCTTTCCTCTGGCGCATGTGCTCTCCTTTCCTCCTCACTAAGCATCCACTGCATGGGACCACTGCTAAACGCATCTCCCATTCTGCTAAGTGCTCTCATTAGTATTACCTGGGCAGAGCAGGGAAGCCGGACAATATTGAATTCCTTGTCTGTGGATAGTGCTTTTTTGCTACAGAACTCCCTAGCACCCTGGCTAGGAGTGTTTTCTGAATGATGCATGTGGGGTAATAGTCTTCACCAAGAAAATAAAGCCTCTTGTGCTTTGATGATGAGAAGACAGGTTTTTAAATCAGTACCAGATTTCTGAAAGTTTGGCAGTTGTCTATATTACACTGGCATCTATGCCCATGTACATGGTGTGCTAAGTTACAGCTTAACTTCTGATGTAAAATGTGAATCTAAGACTTACAGCAAATCTCAAAAGTGGGAATGAATAAGGGATCCAGTTATAAACTGTATGTTAAGTATAGTACTGACAAGGCCATTTGTAAATGTTTTATTTGTGAATTTTTCCTAGTTTAAATATTTAAAGTTAAAGTAAAAGTTGCTTATGTATACAATGCAAGCACAGTATTTAAATGTTAGTGTCTTCTGGAATACGTACAGCATAATCAAATAAGTATATGGATAGTGTATTTCAAATCATAGTCTTTCCAGGTTTGGCTGTATTAGTTACTCTTGTCCATTAGGATGTGTAAAAGGTTGCATTCTGGAGCATTTTAGCACTATTTGTAGAGTGCCGACAGTGTGTTGTGTGCTTTACAGACAGGTTGTCAGACAAGGGGTGAAATCCTGGCTCCTTTGAAATCAATGGCAAAACTCCCATTCACTTCAGTAGGTCCAGGATTTCATCCAAGGCCCCTACCTCTACAAATTTACAATCTAAGGGCCTGATTAAACTCCCATTCCCAACAGGGAATCTATTGACTTCAGCGCCTTGACTGATTGGGCCCTAAGAGCTTGGTTCTGCAACCTTGACTCATATGTAGTGGCACTTACTCATGTCACAAGTCCAAATTACTTCCAATGGGACTACATGCTTGAGCTAGAATTACTGTACTCGATGAGAGTTAAGAATTACAGAGCTGGGCCCTAAATAGTAGTACAATAGTTTCTTAAGGTCATCATAAATGTATATAATAAATGGCTCTCAGTGTAGATGTCTAAATAATGATTGGTGGTTTTAAAAAAATCCGAACTTTTCTAGTGGAAAAATAAGGCTTTCCAAAGAGGTGTATAATAACATTGCTCTTTCAGTTCATCAGTGCAAACCAACCTTATTTTAGCTTCCCAATACAGTTAGGAAATACATATTATTTTCCATTCGGATGGAGAGGTAGCGGGGGAGAGAAACATCCAAAAAGCATGCTCACAAGGTATTGTTTTAATACTACTTCTGTAATACAATCTGTGCTGCTCCCACACAACCACCCAACTTTTCAAATGTATAAAAGAGCTGAAGATACCCCCTTCTTTATATTTCTCTGCAATAACACACCAGTTACATTAGGCAGTCAAACTTCACACTGGAATCATCATGTTCCCAACAGACAGACAAAAGATTTTCCTCCCTCTCAGTGGATGACTAATTTGGGGGGAAATACACAATTATCTCTAGAATTTTATCTTTTAAAAGTTGTATTTGAAATACCATCTGCTTCATTTCAAAGCTAACTCCAGCTGCTCAACAGGATCATAGCTAGAAGAGGGAAATGGGGACTAGATGGGATGCTTTGCCCTTCTTTCCACTCCCCCCGCCCCACCCCGCAGCCCTTGGCTTTAAAAAACGTTCAGTGGGTTTGTTACTCTGCCAATTAAAACCATTGCCTTTGAATTCTTCTCATAAACTGCTAGTAGGAACGGTTTGTTCAGTGTTACTTCCAGTGGCAGCGAGCCTCCATTTTCTTCTAAGAGGTCTTCTGATAGATCTACTCCATTCTTCAGTTTGAAAAGGGCCTTATTTATAACCTGAAAAGCAAATATACAAGTGAATCTGGAGTCACCAGAGCATGAAAGTGAAGTGATAAATGAAAGCCTATGAAGTATTTTCATTTATTTGTAATAACCAGTGACATGGAGATCAGCAGTAAACACATAAAATGCAGTTTATAGATAATTGAAGTGTTTGTTCCAATAAAGCGCACACACCAAAAAAGAAGTTAGACAACTGGCAAACAGCCTGATTCTATGGGTTAAATATAGAAATCCTATTCACTTTGATGGGGTGAGATTTCACCCTAATCAGTCCATCTAGGTAGAAAAATCAGGAGTAAAGTCACAAATGCTGTCTCCAAGACCACCTCCCTAGTCTTCCCCCTCAGGGCTGAAGGTTAGGTCTCTGCCCTCAAATAGGTAATGTCTCTCACTTCCTGACAACCTCATTGCACTGGTTTTCTGCACAGACTTATTTCTTTACCTCTGACTTAAATTCCAGCTGCTGACTCCTTTCTGCTGATTGCCCATTAACAGGGTGAGAGAGAGTTCCTGATAGGGGCAGTTTTTATTAAAGTCAGGCTGGCACTTTTGGAGCAACAAAAACCTACCCCAGCATTCAGAAGCTTTCCTTCCATTGCTCAGTGCCCATCTCTCAGCTTCTGAGACCTACCTGATTTCCAGAGTTATCTACCTGGGTATTAACTTGCAAAGGATAAATCTTGTAAAGGTTTGAAAGAAGATTCATTAGTAACACATTAAATCAGCCATTGATTATATGGAAATTCGTTGATGGATGGACTAGCTGATGATTGTACCGTGCTTTGAATATGAATAGTGCTATAGAAAAGCAGCGTGTGTCTGTAGTAACTGAACACACAAAAACAAGGTAAAATAAATAACCATTCCGATATGATGCACGGTTGTCATCTTAACAGTCTAGTGCAGCTGTTGTATCCTTGGGGGCAACAGTTTTAAGAAGCAATCACTGGAGACACAGAGAGCTGTAAACCTTGGAGCAGCCATTTATTGCCACACACAGAACTAACCAACAACCAGCCAAAACTGGCTGGGCTATCCTCTAATAATCTCTCAGTTGCCATAGCAACACAGGATTCTATTACCACGACAACCAAATACACAAGGGGAATGGGTTCGGGTTGGGGAGGTGTCGCAAGTGCAGGACTGGCATTAGGGGATGGCAAGCAGGGCAATTGACCCCACCACAGAGGGCCCTACAAAGCTAAGTTATATGCTTCAGTCCATGCTCAGGCTTAGGGAGGGGAGGATCCAAAAAAAAAAAAATTAAGTCCAAAGTGAGCTGCCAGCACAAAAAGGTTGAGAAATACTGGTCTAGTGTGTCCATGTTCCAGATGCAGGTTTCAGGTAAGGTTGCAGCTCCTGTGCCCCATGGGCTTTGGAATATTCAGGGAGGGCACTGAATGGCTGAATACCTACAGCCCTCCCTCAGCTACAGAGGTTACAGTTTGAGCTTGCTGAAATATTCATAGCAGAATACCTTTGTCAAAGCATGCTCCTGCTCATAAACAAACAAACAAACGAAGTTCTATTACATTATTTATAATTGACAGGGACCCTGTCTCCCTATATCTTTGTACAGTGCCTTATGCAATAGGACCTCAAACCTGACTTTTTGATTGTGGTGCTATTTTAATGCATGTAGTAGCAATGATGTCTGAACTGTTTATGCAAACAAACTTCAGCCTGGGGGTTGTTCCCAGAGCAGTTACTTTGTTGCTCATGGCCATTCAGTATGGCCCTTCCTCCCCACCACCACACCACTGTCTTTGCTGTTTGTCGTGTTATATTTTTAGCTGATTTATATACATGTGGACAAGATACATGGGTGAAGGTGTTTCTTAATATGGATGGTGTGTACTGTACCTTTCCAACAGTAAGATTGGCATCACTTATTTTAGTAAGATTTGCTTTCTTCCCCAGCAGTGCAGACAAATTCATGTTCGTGAGCAGTTCCTGAAGGTCATACATGCTTTGTATTGTTAACTCTGGCAAAGATAATTTAATATGTCTGTAGAAAATATATTTTAAAAAAAGAAAGGTATAAATGATTATTCAACCAATATCTATTGGGGGGGGGGCATAAAATGACATTGGATTTTAAAACCAGTAGAGGCTAAACAGAGGTGTTATGCATATAGGCATACAAGAATAATCACTTTTCAGTGTCACAGACCAATAGAAGCTGTGTGTGCTGTTTCTGAGGGGTAACTTGCCCACTATTATGGGTGGAGTGATAATGAAATATGGCCCCGATCCAGTAAAGTATTTAGGTAAGTGTTTAACTTTATGCATGAGTAGCCCCATTGATGGGGCCTGTATTACCAATTCTAGCAAGGCTTTTGTTTGTTTTTTGCTTTTTTGGGAAGAAGCAAAATAGCAGGGGTAAAATCTTGGCCCCACTGAAGTCAAACTCCAATTGACTTCAATGGAGCCAGGATTTAACCCCAGAATCCTGGTTATCAACACATAAAAAGAGGGGACAAAATAAGGGTGAAAGGTTGTGACTTGAGAACACACACAGTTGTACGAGCTAGGATAAATACAAGGGCTAGCTTTCCTCATGCTTCTACACAACTGATCATCCCCTGGTGTAACGGTGTTGCACAACCAGGTGCATTGTTGTGTTTCAGAAGGGTTGTTATGCCCTCGGAAGGATCTCGCCACTGTTAGGGAGAGGAAACTGGCTAGCTACGGGCCATTGGCTTGTTCTGTTTTAGTAATCCCTATATTCTTATGTGAGATTGTTTGTACATTTAAATATACCTTGGGGATAGATTTTGCAGCCAAGTAGAAGATGGGTGCAAGGAAAGTTCTGACTCTATCTGGTTCAGGTCATTGCTGTTGATGGGCTGCACCAGTACAAGTAAAGCGTTCTCACTGACAGGAACTTTGATTACGGAAAAATTCTTGCTGTTGTCCCTCTTGTACTGAAATGTTCCAGTTACGGACATCATAGGTACCAGGATCTTTGTGCTTGAATCAGTCCAGAACTCCTGAAGCTCTTTCACTTGGGAGGCTCTCTTCACATTGGCTGAAAACCAGATTGAGAAAGGGAGGAGGTCCAATGTATTTATGTATTATCGCTATTTAATCATTACAAGAGTCACTTTTTCTTTTGAGAATACAAATGTTACATTGTGTAAGAGAATTACATGCCTAATGTTAACTATGTGAGTGTACATGCTGTGCTGCTGAATGCACCCAGGTAGGCAAAGGCTAAGGTACCTATGGCACCATATGTAAAAGAACCATCAGACTGTTATTGGGACTACTATGGTCATTCAACAGTATCCTATTGTTGTATTCAAATGTTTTGTATCTGATGAATATTAAAAAGAAACTCAAAAATTGATATAATATTGTTGGAAAGTAGGACTTGTCTTAACCTGAGAGCTAGTCTTCATCATTAAATAGATATATTTAGGCATGGCTGAATTTGATTGTATTTTTTTAAATAATTTTAGATGAATAATACCAGTTTATTTTAAAGATTTTTTTCTATTTTGATTTATGTAAATTTTCACAATTGCACAAAATTATGATTTTAAGCATTTTTTTTATTTTTATAAATTTAAATTTTCATAGTTGCAGAAAATTATGTGGTGGTTAGACAATTTAATGACAGTAGATGTAGAGATTCAAAAAGTTTCAGCTTTATAACCATTAAAACACAAATTTTCAACATTGTGACAAAATATACAAAGTAAATATCCTTAAATCAAATTCTAATCAGTTCTCAAGCAGCATGTTTTTAATTTGCCTACCTGTAAATTTTTATAATTTATTAAACAGTTTTTTCATCAGTTTGTGAGTGCACGGTGAACTTGACATTTACCAATAATATAGTCCTTCCAAGCCTAGATGTATCAATATTTTTAGTGTCAAATATGTTATGAATAATAAATATGGAAAATGAGGCTGCTGTGAGCACATGTAATGTACACACTAAGTACATTACAGTACAGAAATTCTTGCCTCTGAAACACGCTTGCATGAGAAAAGTATTATGCACAATATTACCTCACCTTAAAGAAGAAATGGACAAGAAGATACATGAAAGAAGTATACATAATAATGAAGGGTAGAGAAGGTATATTGTCCACAGGTATTCACCTCTTCTCATAATATAAGAATAAGGGGACATAAACTGAAATTAAAAGGAAGCAACTTTAAAATGATAAAAGGAAATATTTTTTTCATACATGGTAAAAAAATAGCCTGTGGAACTCATTGCCACATGATATTAGAGGCCAAGACTACAGCAGTATTCAAAACCAAATTGGATATTTATATGAAAAACAATCATATCCAGCATTGTAAAAGTAAATATGTTTTTAAGGAGTTTCGGAACCCTCACACTTCAGGCCATACCATAAACCAACCTCTAACTATTTTGGGTTAGGAGAAAATTTTCCTGGGGTGGGGGGGAAGTGGCAGGTTATCCCACAGCTACCTCCTGTAGGGATTCTTTTTGCTTCTTCCTAGGTAGCTAGTGCTGCTCTCTGTGAGAGCCAGGACACTGGATTAGCTGGACATAGGGTCTGCTCCAGCACAGTTCCTATGATCCTATTAAATAAACATAACTCTCACTTTGAGTCACCTCACTCTGATCAGAGAGCTAATCTCACTGGGATTATTAAACACAAACCCAAAACCTGCAATCTGAACCCTGAACACAGTTGAGGAACTTCACTTGCTGGTGATATGTTATTTTGCTAAATGCTGTTAGTGAAAAGTACTTGGTTTGGCAAACAAATCAGCAACAGTGACATCTCCGAGAGCTTTGCCATTGACTTTGGGTGCAGGGTCAACCTCATTACCATTTGGTGGGCCAGATCCTCAGGAACTGTAAATCTGCACAGTTCCATTGACTACACAGATTTCCCCAGCTAAGTATCTGGCCAACTGTTTTGTAAATCAAGATGGATGTTTGTCTAAAAGATAAGCTTTAGGAATTATTTTGGGGAAGGTCTATGGCCAATGCTCTACAGGAGGTCAGACTAGATGATCACAGTGTTCAATTCTGGCCTTGGAATTTATGAATACTGTGTGTATTTAATTAAAAGTTCTTTCCCACTTACTCCTGCTGAATATAATGATGTGACAAATGGGCTGGCAAAGTCTCAGTAGCTTGGTGATTGCTTTCAATATTTCTGGAGGGTGAATATTTCATTTTCAATATTTTTGGAGGGTGAATACTTCCCAGGATAGAATCCCCCATTGTGTAAGTATGGCCTACGTTCTCTGTTCCTCTCTCTCTACATTTACATTTAGTCATATTAAAGTGCTTTTTTCTTATAATAGGAAACGAAAGAAAGAAGCGAGTGCCTGTGTAATAGGAAAAGATCATCTTAGCTGGACAACTGAAAGAAATGCTTTTTTACTGAGAGTCAACTAGTATCAAGTCACCGCCTTTGTGTAACCTTTACACTGCTTTATCAAAGGAGAGCAGCCTATATCAAGAAGGACAAGAGAAGGGAGGGAGAAAGGCATAGAGGCTAGCAGAAACATGCTCAAACTGCAGGCTGACAAGCTAGGAGAGGACTCTGGAGACACACAGACACACACACACAGACACACACACACAGTTTAGGGTGACCAGATGTCCCAATCTTATAGGGACAGTCCCGATGTTGGGGTCTTTTTCTTATATAGGTTCCTATTACCCCCCAACCCCGTACTGATTTTTCACATTTGCTGTCTGGTCACCCTACAACCGTTGTTCATCTATGCTTCAAGTAATATTTCCCATACTTAGTAACACAATTTTTGCACCCACCTAGTAGAGCAGGTCAGAAAATGGCTTTCAATTCTGTGGAAAACGTTGACCTTTTGTCAAAAAAACAAGCATTTTCCATTGAAAACCAATGTTTTGGGGTTTTCAATTAAGTGTCTGTGGTTTGCAGAAAACGTAGACTTTCTGTGGAAAATGTTCCACTGAAAAACAGTCTGGATGTGGAAAATTTTCACCCAGCCCTACCATCTGACTGTGCTGTTGTAGGATCCAGCTTCTCACGTTGATTTTTAATTATTTATTTTTGCAACTTTGAAAAACATTTTCTAACCACCCCACCCCATCCCAATAAATTGTGTGTTTAATCAAGCGTGGCCTGCAAGGAATTTCAAAAATGGTTCTTGTTGCCTTTTGTTGTGGCTGTACTATGCTTGACAGTCCCTTTATGAACATGGTGGTTGTACCACAATACATTCTGTAGTGTGGAGAGGGGCTCAGTCGTTATTTAAAATCGCTATATATAAGTGTGTTACAACTTGGGGGTCTAGAATAGTGAAACCTTGGTTTCTAATTGGATCACTACCACCTAGACAGTCCTATGGCTATGGGTAATATCTTATGATCACATGTAATATAGCCTAGAAGA
Organism: Mauremys reevesii; assembly: GCF_016161935.1. Taxonomy (NCBI): domain Eukaryota; kingdom Metazoa; phylum Chordata; order Testudines; family Geoemydidae; genus Mauremys; species Mauremys reevesii. The sequence goes on from NC_052625.1 coordinate 82,693,157, forward strand.
ATTTGATATATTTTCCTTTCCTGCATTTACTGGGAGAAAATGTGAAGCTTGGAAGTGTAAGCTAACATGGCTGCTCTTCAGTAAACAGAAGAACCAAGCAAGATCTGCTGAACTGTAGGGATGGGCTGCAGCAATGGTTATTTTCTAATTCCCCCATGTCTGAACTGCTTTTCTCCAGCCCCCATGTGGAGTCTGTGGCACGTGTGTGTGTGTGTGCATCCTCCTCCTAAGAGAGCAGACGAAAGAGAGCTAGACTGGTGAAGCAGAGAGCCGTGACACACATACATTCCTAAATCAAACAGTGAGTTTCAAACACAGGGGAAGGCGATCCAAAGAAATAGCTTTGTTATAGAAAATGCTACCCACTCACAGCAAAGTTAAAAGGTAAGATTCATCTCATAATAATACCTGTTATTTCTACAGCACCAACACTGAGCTAAGCACCTTATAGACCAGTCTGAAGATACGCTTACTGCCTCGAAGAGCCAGCGCCTTTCATCTGAGGATCTCAGATTAGTTTACTGAGGCCTGGTTTATCCTAAAAAGTTAGGTCGACCCAGCTACGTTCCTCAGGAGTGTGAAAAATCCACACCCCTAAGCAACATAGTTAAATTTACCTAGGCCCTGCTGTAGAGAGCGCTAGGTCTAATTCTTCTGTCCACCTGGCTACTGCCTCTTAAGGAGGTAGATTACCTATGCTGACATGAGAACCCCTCCCATTGGCGTACTGGTGACCCCTTTCACATAGCAAGCCTCTGTGTGCGACCCCACCTTATACATTAAAACACTTTTTTTATATATTTAACACCATTATAAATGCTGGAGGCAAAGCAGGGTTTGGGGTGGAGGCTGACAGCTCGCAACCCACCATGTAATAACCTTGTGACCTCCTGAGGGGTCCTGACCCCCAGTTTGAGAATCCCTGGTCTACACTGAAGTGCTACAGTGGTGCAGCTGTACCATTGTAGCATTTCATGTGTAGACAAGCCCTAGCACTAAAAAAATTGAAGCTCATCACACCCACGAGAGATAAGGAAGTCTGATCTCCAGCTTACAGGTGGGGAAACTGAGGCACAAAAAGCACCCAAGCTCCATGAGCCGTCTAAGTGTCATTGAATGTCAGTTGGAATTTTGGCACTTTTGAAAGGGGGACTTAAGCTGCTGTCACTGAGGGTTTTTTGAAAATTTTACCCACATGGCTTAAGTGACTCATCCAAGGTCACAAAAGGTGACAGTGGCACATCCAGGAACGGGACCCAGTTCTTCTAACTCCTAGGGCTCTAGCTTAGTCACTAGCCCACAATTCCTCCCTGGTCTCTTTTGGCCATTAATACATTGTGCAACGTATTTGACAATAGAGTTCTCGTCATTACAGTTGGTGGTCGCAGCCACTTGACCCCTTGGTATCACTGACCCAATGTTAAAATGTGCCCTCCACCCTTTAACAAAGACTTAGGATGAGGTTTTCCAAAGCACTCAGCACTGAGCTAACTCTGCTCCCATTGAAAGCCCTGGTCAAACTCCAATCGACTGCAACAGGAGCAGAGTAGCCCAGCCCCGAGCCCATTTTGAAAAGCCTATTAAAGGAGACTAGCACCAAAGTGACTGCAATATAATCATTTTATTAAATATTAATATTCTTTGGTTCCTGACTGTGGTCCCAGTAGTAGTGCATGACTCTCATGAGAGAGGCTGTATGGAAGTGGAGGCGTTCAATTTCAAGGATCCCAGCGTGCCTTAACAGACTGTAGGCATAGCCATTGCTCATCCACCCCTGAAGAGCAGCCACCTCTTGGATGAACTATGGCAGCTCCTGTGTGCCAGTAGCAGCCCCGTATTTTAGAAGGGAATGTGGAGGCTAACTATCCAACTGGAGCTACAGGGGGAGTTCTAGGTAAGCAGAAAGGAACTATCCTGGTTGGAATTGGCCAGAGCATCAGGTTGAGTTCTCCTATTCTTGTGAAACTCCTCTTCTGAAAAATACGCTGGCATTTTTGGGGACCAGGAGCCCTTTCCACCTGTGCTGTGTGCAATGTGCAGGAGTGGAACCATTACTTTAGGACTTTGGCAGTACTCAGGGAGGTTTCTGATGTAGCATCTTTGCCCCGCCTGGGGACCGCAGAGAGCAGAACAGGCAGGCGGTGGGTATGATTGGTCTGTTTCATAGGCCGGGGACCCAAACCTATGGATCTCTACACAACTGGTCAGAGGAAATCTCCCTCCATTCTTCCCTCAGTCCTCATTACGCATGGCAATGACTCTGTGGCTGGCTGACAAATGTTGCCTGACACGGTCTGTCTGTAGATGGGGCACTGATGGCATATGCACCAGGGGAGAAGGATGACCTTGTGGTTAAGGCACGGGAGTGGGACTTGGGAGATCTGGGCTCAGTTTCTGAGACAGACTTCCTGTGTTACTCTGGGCAAGTCACTTACTTTAAATGCAGTTTCACATCTGTAACAGGGGGATTGTAATACCTCCTTTTCCCCACCCTTTGCCTTGTCTATTTAGACCATAAGCTCTTTGGGGGAGAGTGACTGTTTTTTGTCCAGCGCCGAGCACAAAGAGGAACTTGCTCTACCAACAATACAAACAGTACAGCTATTATTATTTATTAAGTGCAATACTAAGGCCACATCTTGCAGCACTCTAGGGTTTCAGCTGAGGTCATCTAGCTGCTGATCAGGCCTGATCCTGCTTAACCTAAGAAAGCAAAGCCCAAGGTGGTAGAGCTGCGAGGTACAAAATGTGCTGGATTGCAGAAACAGATAAATCTGAGGTCATTAGCTGCCCCCCTGAGATTGCCATTGAAATTCATGCTCGTTGTTCTTACCTTTAAACTGAATGTAAGTCACAAACAGCAGGGTGGTAGAAGGGTCTATATTTGTCAGTACATTCTGGGTTCTGCTGACATCTTTGCCCTTCACAAAGCTTTCGATTAATTCTGCTGCCTGACTTGGGTTCGTAAAGTCAACAGCTCGGGCATAGAAATAATCGGCAGAAGGGGCCAGGCTGTGCATGAGTGATTCGGATAAACGCACACTGGGAGCAGAGAAGAGGCAGGAAAGCTTGGTAAAAAGCGGATCTTCGGCTCCGCTTGAGAGGAGCAGGTCATCCATGGTCCTCAGGGTCAAAAGGACTTTGTGTCCATCCACTTTGGAGGTGCAGTCTGGGTCACCGGAGGGGGGAACGAATCCCAAGAAGTTCTGTAAATCAGCTGCCGTCTGTTCAGAGGCCCCTAAGTAGAACGACAACAAAGACCTGTAGAGATTGGTAGGTGACAGGAGAATGTTTTCACCCTTCAGCGTTTCCTTCAGCGCGCCGTAGAAGCGCATACCAAGAACATGCACTAGGTCTTTCAAGTAGCTCAGCCTTTGGTCACGCTTGGTATCCAAGCTTTGTGTTCCCAGCTTGGTTTTGTCTTTCAGGTTCTCTTCGTAGGCAGGGATGGTTTGGGACTCAATGGAAATGGGGACAAACATTTTCTCCTCCTGTGTCAAGTTGTCCAGCTCCTCGCAGCTGCTTTTGTTATAGGAAAACAAATGGAAGGGGTGGACGTAGACCCGGTCACACACTATGGGGCTCAGGCACAGGAAGAAACACAGGAGGCTCACTGCTGGATTCATGTTGAAGAACAATTTCAGCAAAGTCTGTTTAAAAAAAAAGAATGTGGGGGGGAGGGTTAGCTAATTAACATGCCGTTTACTTTGTTCCTCTCACGGGCAGTGTGAGATGTTAATATTGCTTTTCCTCACAGGTCAGGAAATCAGACTGGTGGGAGTTTTCAGAAGGGTTTAGTATTGGCCTAACTCTGACTGAAAACAATGGTAACATATCCATTGAGCTCAATGGGAGCAAATGCTGGGTGCTCTTGAAGATCCCACCCCCAGTGTGTGTCACTGGTATTCGTATAGCCCCCAGGCATGTAGCATCTGAGTGCCTCTCATTTCAATGGGCATATCTTCACAACAGCCCTGTGAGGTAAGGAAGTGCTATTAACCCCGTTTCACAGATGGACAACTGAGGCACAGAGAGATTGTGACTTGCCCAAGCTTATACAGGAAGCCTGTGGCAGAGCAGGGAATTGAAGCCAGGTCTCCGAACTCCCACCCTGCTTCCCCCCACCCCACCAACACTCCTCTGTGTATCTAATCATCATAGTACTTAGCACTTATTTTCAAAATGCAGTAAAAACAGTCAGTAATTCTCACATGTGGGTTGTGTTCTCTCTCTCTCCCTCTCTCCCTCCTTCCACGGAAACTTCAGCATTAGCAGATATTGGGATATTTTTTTCCACATTACTTCCCTGTAACAATTGCTGTTCTAGAAGTCATGAACAACGTTTTGCTATGCTGGATTAGCAATTTCCATCTTGTACTGAGACAATTTTCGACTCTCATTTTACTTCACTAGAAATCCTATTTCACTGTGTGAGTTCACTCTGGATTTCTGAGCGTATCCATGAAGAGAGAGAGAGACACATGCCTACCCAATACTGATGTGTTCTTACACTTTTTGTATATTCTAATGATCTTTACTGATATACCAAATTTTGCCTGTTTCTGAATTTTTGGAGCGTCGTCTTTAAATTTGAAGCCGTGGATTGGAAACCTGCATGTTTCATATTAAAAGGTGTCTTAATTTGTGAATTTGCAAGATAGTAACATCCATCGTACTTCAAAATGTGTTTATTTAGTGCCAGATTCTGACACCTTTCATCACAATGAGCAGTGCCTTACTCCATAAGTGGTTCTGCTGATTTGAGTAGAACCACTTATGGGGTATAATACAACTTAATGTGAGCAAGGGTATCAGAATTGGGTCCCTCTTCTAGCCCTTTCCTGGCTCTGCAGGACTCATGAATGATGCAAGATGAGAAAACAGGCTCAGTTTTCAGCTCTGCTCTTTGGTAGTTGTAGAAGGTCTGACTGGCAGCTGCTGGGAATCTGGCAGTCTGACTGAGCCTGCTGAGAAGTGCCCTAGCAACATTGTCTGCAATGGGCTGTGTTCCTTTTCACCACCTTCCTTCTTGGTGCTCATTGTTTACACTGATTGGTGGTGGTGTGATCTGAATACATTCTCTGGGTGGCAGGCACATTCACGGCATGATTTATGATACCCCGTTGTCCAGATGGAAGGCACTACAGCTGAGGATCTCAAAGTGCTTTACAGTTAGTAATGCTGAGGCATTACCGTATTTTACAAATGGGAAGATTGAGGCACAGAGAAGTTAACTATGAACTAAAATTCACACCATTAGACAGATGCACTATCAGGTCTGCCTGCACACTAACATGTACATTTAAATCCCCAGTTGTGTACACCTCTCTAGCCACATGAGTGCAAGCTGGGGATTTGCTCATGCACAATAGAGTAGCTGGAAATTTGCACGCCTGCCTACTTAGTGAAAATCAGGCCCTAAGGGACTTGTTCAAGGTCACACAAGTCTGGGGAAGAGGACTAGACTAGAACCCAGCTTTATGGACTCCCAGTTCTATGCCTAAACTACAGATCTATTCTTTCTCCCTATTTAGCTAGCATACTACCTCCTTTATTAGTCCAGTCATGGCCTTCAGCACTACAACATTTCCTTCCTTCCTTCAGCAGCAGCTTTTGGCTTAAATCCATTGGTGGTGCTCAAAGCAAACTTCCCATCCCAGAGTTTCGATCAAGACGCAGCTAAATCTCTAAGGCATCAAATTTATGTTGGGATTATTTAGTAAATTATAGCAGACTGCTTGCAACTAAACTGAGCAAGATGCTTTCCTGCGTAAGATGCTTTTCTGCTCCTCTTCTCATAAAAGGCATAGCTACTCCTTCAGCAGTGCTGAATGTATTTCCAGCCAGATTGTCTCCTTAGCATTTCCCAGGTGATCAGTAGGCAAGTGCAACAGAAAGGCCAAGAATTAAAGGGCACTGCAATTCCATCCCTAGTCCTTATCTCTAATAGGACTTTAGCCCATTAGAAACCAAGTTTTAAGAATCCTTTCCCATGGTGAAAACGATTTTGTCCCATCTACACTAGCAGTGAAATTGTCTTCTGCCTTGGGGCATGTGATTACCAGGCTAGCTGTACTGTGTCCCTTCTCGGCGTCTTTCCAGGTGCATCCCCCCCACACACGGCAAGCTTCTCCTGGTCTGGAATTCTGCAATTCATCCATTCTCAGAACAGGGCCTGAGTTATAGGCCCTGGTACTAATCATGTCTAATTCTAGGTCCAGCTGTCCTTGGACCCTGCCAGGGTATCTCATTGGGAGCCTGAGCCAACATGTGCTTACAGTGAGAGAGAAACAACTTCTTCAAAACAAAGCCTGATTTATTTTGCCCCAAAGGTACACAGCTCTTAAAGAAGTAGGTTTAAACCAACATAGAGGCCTGACATATATGCCCTTACCTCAGCTGAACCTCTCTCTTTATCTGTAGCTTAGATGGCTCTGACTCGGGAGAGCAGCCTATGCTGCTTGCAGCCTTTGCTCTGTCAGCCTTTTCACTGGCACATCCTGGCCAGCCAGCCTCTCTCACTCATCCAAAACCCCCTCTGTTTTCTAATACCTTTCAGGATTTTTTGTCTCCTTTGATCCAGGCTTAGCCTTGGGGAAGTTACCCCAATTTACCCTGAATGGAGCCAGCTATTGTTACCTTAAATTCTTTGAAGCTGCATACTTGAGGGTACGGCCACACTGGAATAAAAGCCCCTCAGCACAGCCACAGCTGGTCCCAGTCAGCTGACTCAGGTTCATGGGGTTCAGGGACAGTAAAATTCTTGTGTAGACATTTGGGGTCAAGCTGGAGCTGGGGCTCTGAGACCCTGTGAGGGGGCAGGATCCCAGGGCCCAGGCTCCAGCCTGAGCCTGGATGTCTACACAGCAATTTTACAGCCCTGCAACCAAAACCCAAGGCAGCTGACCCGGGCTAGCCGTGAGTGTTCACTTACTGAGTAGACATACCCTGAGCGGCTGTCTTGTCTGTGGGGCTGTTTCACATTTCCTGGGTTTCTTACCCACCCCCCTTTACAGCCTCCTTTGATTTTAAGTATCAGAGGGGCAGCCGTGTTAGTCTGGGTCTGTAAAAGCAGCAAAGAATCCTGTGGCACCTTATAGACTAACAGACGTTTTGGAGCATGAGCTTTCGTGGGTGAATACCCACTTGCATCCGACGAAGTGGGTATTCACCCACGAAAGCTCATGCTCCAAAACGTCTGTTAGTCTATAAGGTGCCACAGGATTCTTTGCTGCTTCTTTGATTTTAACTCTGCATTCAGGCAGGTAACTGTCCCAAACTGAACAGGGAGATGGTCACACTCAATATTCATAAAAAACAGTACAGACATTCTCCCAGTTTGTCATAGCCGCTTTGCTGGCCACCCTTGTTACCAGCAGGACAGTTTCCTAGTGCAGCCAGATCCTTAGCATTACTTCTTCCAGATAAGCACTGAGGCTGTGCCTGTATCTGAAAGAGGAGATTTCACTCTCTGGGGATGCCAGTCCAGACCCTTTCACCAGTGCTAAAAAGTCATTTAAAAATTAATATTCAAAGCAAAACCATCTATTCAATCAACAGGTTTGCTAGCCATTGTCCTTAGTCTCACCTTGCCCTCTTAGGGTATCTTCCGCAAACCCGGCTCCTCTCAGCACCTGCTGTATCTGAAGCACTCTACCATGACTGCTGGCACATTTATGCCTTTTTGAAAGGGAAGACCCTTTCCAGTGCTGTCTGCAGTGCTGTTCCACAAAGCTACATTGCATCACCAAGTGGAGGGGTGAGTGGAGGCTAGATCAGACCAGATGGGACCAGATGAAACATGAGCGTGGCTGAACACTAGACCTATTGGCGGGTTTACAGATCAATACACAACCTTTAACCAAGCATAGCACAGTCTTCTGTTATACGTTCACTGGCCTGGCCTGTGACTTTCTGTTATGCTTATGGGCCCATAGTAATGCCAGATAAAAAGCCAGCTCATGTTCTTGTAACCTTTCACCCCTTTCCCTTCCCTGCTGACTACAGATACATTGCTACATTTAGGACCAAATTTGTTCCTAGAGTAACACCGCTACGGTGTGACTTTTTAAACCATTTTTAAAGCTAGCCTGTAAAGGCATTCTTCTAATAATTAGATGGGAGCCCTTTGTCAGGTTTTATCTGCACTAGAGTAGGGTCGCCATGGTTCTGGAGATTAATACAGGCCTAGTGCTAGAACCTGGGCTTTCAGAATAAAAGAATCTCTTTCCCATCTTCCATTTTAGGCCATCCAGCAATATAGACTCCAGAGATAGAGGTGGCAGAATTCCACCTCAGGCAGAACTCTGACTGCAACCTGTGCAGCCATTAGGAACTCTAGGAAGCTGTTTGCTTTCCCCTCCCTAAGACACTGGTTGTACACACACAGACAAAGGGCTAGGCCTGTTTCCCAATTAATCCCACCTGGCGACAGCCACGTGAAGGGTACACAGAAAGCACACACCTCTCAAACCTGGTCACAAGTCAGTGCAGAGGATCCCAGTCTGGTTTCCCATGCTTTGGGTCTGATTTCAAGATGATGATTTGCTTCCTATATTATTCCCACCATTGCCTAATCCAGGTTACACATTAGCTTTCCCCTCTTATCTGATTTCTGGTCAAAATGTTCTGGGATTTATTGCTGTGTTTTTCCATTGGTTATTAATCCTCATTGCCTCCTTCAGTGAAGAAGAGCAAACAGTGGCTGAAGAGCTGATTTCATCAGCTTCACAGCCATTATTTCCACTGTGTCCTACTTTCTCATCTCTTTGGCAATATTGAAATTAAATCAGTCCTTGCCAGGTATTCTTACTGCCCTGCCGTGCCAACATGGAATCGTTGCTGTCAGATGGACCAATCTCAGTGTGCAAATGTTATCAAATACTCTTCATAAATGTTAACCCTAACAGAGAGACATTAACCTGACAGCTAGCTGAAAAGTAAATATTAGATACAGAGACTGCAAAGACATTTTAGTCCAGGCACTTGTATCTGCTGATCAGACAGAGGATGTAGGCTACTCCTTTGCTAAGGACAGTCTGCCCTCTGAATAAGTGTCTGGGATGAGGAGGAACGTTCTGGGTAGGACTGAGGGAAATTCAAGCACTTTCCCTTTACGCAGAAATAAATGTAAATAATGTATAGTTAACCCAGATGTAGTGAAACTCTCTTTATAATGAAGCAGAGTGACTGTGTTAAACTTTTTTTCAGTGCATAGCAATATGCTAATAACAAGTTTGAGTGTAATGAACCTCTGCTTTGTTCTGTGAATAAGAAGCTTTGTTATAAGAGCTTCCACTGTACAGGTTTTGGAAATCAATACAGGCCTAAAGATAGACCTTTTGGCTTAAAAAAATAATCTCTTTACCATCTTTCATTTAAGATATCCAGAGAGAGAGGTGGTAGAATTCTACTGGATTTGGGGGCTTGTCATCATTGTCTTTCTTTCTCTTTCTCTCTTCTTCTCTTTTCTTTTCTTTAAAGAATAGGATGCACCTTGAATAGAGCTGTGCAAATGCTGTACTGAATTACTCACAAAAATTAATTTGCTTTAATATTTGTGAGCCTTTTTGTTTCCCAGGAATGCTTGTAACCATTCATGTCTCATTTGCTTTGTTTGCAGAAAGGAAAGTGATGTCTAGGTGCGCATGTGCAGGGAGAATCAGGGGAAAAGGAGAAGCATGTGCAGGGGAAAGGGAGGGACAGAGGAAAGGAAAGCATGTGCAAGGATAGAGGAGGAAAAGTTGACATAGTTACAGTGAAGGCTGTACAGGAGGATCAGGAGAGAGAAAGGATGGTCATGGGGAAAGGAAATGAAAGGGGACAATGTCATTAACTTTTTTTCCAAAAAGGACAAACACTTATTGTGTTAAAGGCAGTTAAAAATACCTAAAAATACCTATTTCCCTTTCCATGGAAGCAGCAGCTGTAGTTGTCACAAGGAGGCCAGGCAGTGGTATAGGAACTGGTCCATGAGATACTTAGGGTAACATTTTCAAAAGCTCCTAAGTGACATAGGAGCCCATGTCCTATTTTCAAAAGTGATTCAGGCACTTAGTTGCCAGAGTCTCATTGGGAGACACCTAAGTGCCTAAATCATTTTAAAAATTAGATGTGGGACCTTACATCACTTAGGTGCTTTTGAAAATTTCCTCCTTTCTCTCTTAAAAAGTCTGCACTATGAATAATGTTGAGAACTCTGCTCCCTGGTTTATGTGTTGTATTGGGGCCTGAATTTAATTTCTGCATACCCTACAAAACCCATGTTCTCTATGCTCACTTTGCTGCACATGAGTGGCCTATTTCAAAGTAAACAGACTGAGGAGGGCAAGTTTTGTTTAAAAAATAATAGATTTATGTACAGAACTAAAAAAACCAGTTTCCCCCTTACCCTCTGAGAACTGTTGCAATGCTGTCCCTGGTTTGAGCCTGATTTATTTATTTTTGTTATCTGTGATGGCAAAAGACTATACAAAGTGACTTTGTTAACTATTATAATGAAACGTAGATAAGAAATAGCTTGGTAAATGGTTTTTTTCCTGTTTTTTTTCCTGTATTTATTTACAATGTTGACTTCTGCCCTCAATCTCTGAAAACGCTATTCCCTGAAGGCAGCTGGTGAGCATGGGGCTGTTCGAAGGGTTTGCCCAATTTTTGCATAAAAAAAACATTGACTCTCAGCATTCAAAGTACAGATGATGAAACAGGGACGTTATGGAATACCTCAGCATTTGCTACAAGTTCTCACGGTGAAGAACAGTGGAAAAAATTGTGACTAATTGGAGACAATAAGTAAGAAGGAAAGTCGAATAGCTCCGAGGTTTAAAGTTGAAGGAGATTTTTCAGTCACTGTCACCTTGTGTTCAATAATATAGAGCCCAATCCTCAGCTGGGTATCATTCGATTCTTACTCAGAATGCCTCCTGAAGCCAAGGAAAGGCTGAGTAAGGGCTTCCAGGAGTTTATCTTGGATAACTGCCCAAAAGGGGGCCAGATCTTCACAAGTCCTGTGACTCACCTATCATGGCTGTCTCCAAAGAAACTGAAGTTCACTGCTTCCTACAAGAGCTAAAAAAGCACTATTTTAAGAGAATTCACTATGTGTGAGAAAACAGAACTGGGTGTGAGAAAACAGGTGGCAGGGAAAGAGAAAATGAGAAAAGCAAAAACATTATTACTACTTGTTTTACTTTGTATTACAGTAGCACCTACAGGCCTGAGTCAGCAAAAGGGCCCCACTGTGCTAGGGGCTGTATAGTAGCATACCAAGGGCTTACCATCTAAATAGACAAGACAGGCAAATGGTGGGAAAAAAGAGAAAAGCAGAAAATTGGGAGCTGAGTCAGAGAGTAAGTGATTTGCCCAGGTCACCCAGAAGTCTGTGGCAGAGCTGGGAATCTCCTGATTCCTAACTTCTTCTGAAAAACAAAAATAGAAACTAAGCAACAGAAAGCAAAAAAGAGGAGAGAGGGAAACGAGAACAAGGAGAGCAAATGTACAGAAAAAAAGATGAGCCAAGTTACCTGTATCAGAGCACACAGAAGGGAAGGATATTGACAAGGGGGTACCTAAGCCCCAGTCCATCACAAGTGAGAAGTCCAGTGAAAAAAGGATACAAGCCCCTGGGATGTAGAGTGCTATCACTTTGAAGGGAAAATGCCTGAGCTGCAGCTGCTCATGCATTGAACAGCTTCACTGCTGACATGCCAGGTATATTAAGCAAAATTCACAGTTGTGGTCCAGCAATGATGCTGCAGCGCAGATTCTGGATGGGGATAGCCACAAACAGGGGCAGCTCTAGCAATTTCGCCGCCCCAAGCATGGCGGCACGCCGCGGGGGGCACTCTGCTGGTTGCCGGTCCCGCGGCTCCGGTGGACCTCCTGCAGACGTGCCTGTGGAGGGTCCGCTGGTCCTGCGGCTCCGGTGGAGCATCCGCAGGCACGCCTGTGGGAGTTCCACCGGAGCCGCCTGCCGCCCTCCCGGCGACTGGCAGAGCACCCCCTGCGGCATGCCACCCCAAGCACACGCTTGGCGTGCTGGGGCCTGGAGCTGGCCCTGGCCACAAAGGGGCTAATGCACAATTCCTGACCAGCAAGGATAAATAGAGTAGGATGTAGAGGAGCAGACAACTGTTTGCCAGCATGGCTCTTCATAGACTTTGCCACTGCAGCTATTTCAGGCAATGAAATAGGCTTCAGGGTTTTCTGGGTTTTTTTTGTGCTACTTAGTTTTAAAAGTACATAAAGGTAGAACACTCGTGATCTGGGACTCTCTGCATCATAACAGCTTTGTCCCTTAGATTAGAACATAAGAACAGCCATACTGAGTCAGACCAATGGTCCATCTAGCCCAATATCTGGTCTTCTGACAGTGGCTAATGCTGGATACTTCAGAGGGAATGAACAGAACAGGGCATTTTATTGACTGATCCATACTCTGTCATCCAGACCCAGCTTCTGGCAGTCAGAGGTTTATGGACACCCAGAGCATGGGGTTGCGTCCCTGACCATCTTGGCTAATAGCCATCGATGGAGCTATCCTCAATGAACTTGTCTAATTCTTTTTTTAAACCAGTTATACTTTTGACCTTCACAACATCCCCTAGCAACAAGTTCCACAGGTTGACTGTGAAGTTCTTATGTTTGTTTTAAACCTGCTGCCTATTAATTTAATTGGGTGACCCCTGGTTTGTGTATTACTTACTTTCTCCAAACCATTCATGATTTTGTAGACCTCTAGCATATCTCCCCTCAGTCATCTCTTTTCCAAGCTGAACAGTCCTAGTCTTTTTCATCTCTCCTCATATGGAAGCTGATCCATACCCGTAAGCATCTTTGTTTTCCTTATCTGTACTTTTTCCAATTTTAATGTCTCTTTTTTGATATGGTGGCATTTTTTGGTCCTCTTACTGTTTATTTATTTATTATTATTGTTGTTGTTATTATTTGGGTAGACATTTAGTTTGAGCCTCTGTTGTGGTGTTTTTTAAGTTTCCATGCAGCTTGCAGGAATTTCACTCTTCCTTTTTATTTCTGTTTAACTAGCCTCCTCATTTTTATGTAATTCCCCTTTTTGAAGCTAAATGCTACTGTGATGAGTTTCTTTGGTAGTTTCCCTCCTACAAGGATGTTATATTTAATTCCATTATGATCGCTCTTACTGACCAGTTCAACTATTTCACTTCTCAGACCACATCTTGTGCACCACTTAGGACCAAATCAAGAATTGCTGCTTCCTTTGTGGGTTCCAGGACTAGCTGCTTCAAGAAGCAGTCATTCATTATGTACAGAAAATGTATCTCTGCATCCCATCCTGAGGTGACATGTGCCCAGTCAGTATTGGGATAGTTGAAATTCCCCATTGTTATTGAGGTTTTTTTTGTTTTATTGCCTCTCTAATTTCCCTGAGCATTTCACAATCACCATCACCACCCGGGTCAGGTGGTTGGAAGTATATTCCTACTGCTATATTCTTATGATTCAAGCATAGAATTTCTATCTATAGAGATGCTATTGTACTGTTTGATTCATTTAAGATTTTTGCTATATTTGACTCTGTGCTTTCTTTCACATATAGTGCCATTCCCCCACCTGCATGACCTATTCTGTCATTCCCATATATTTTGTGCCCTGGTATTACCGTAACTATCTGATGTCCAATTGCTATGCCTGCTGTTCCTGAATAATCCCACTCTTTAATGTCATTAAATGATATACCAAATTCTGGCACTTATTCCCAGTTTATCCACCAATGAGTCATTCAAATTCCTTTAGAAGAAACAGCCAAATAAGCCTCCCAAAAGTTTATTGGGCTCCCCCGATCATCCAGTCATGAGCAAAGTAAACAGCTGCTTTGTAGATTACCATGCTGAGCAATTTGTTCAGAATGTACCTTCGTGCTCTCGAACAGAGTTATCCTTTGCTCAACTTAATTAACTCAGTCCTCCTCAAAATGTCATCCTGGCTACTGGTACGTGGAGTGTGGAAAGCTTCTAAAGGAATATTGCCCTTGAGAAAGATCTGCACTGCATTGATATTCTATCTGTGGTGCTCATCTAATGATTTATTACCTACAAATGAGTTTACATTAACACTAGCTCACTTTGTTCCATCTTACAATTACGTTTGGTTTGATAAGACGTCTGTTTGCAGGTCCAGGGTATAGAGATTTATCTGCATTTGTATACATTTCTCTTTCTTTTTCCACCCCCTGCTCCCCAGGGAAGGTGCGATGTTTTTACCAGTGTTTTTAAAATGATTCCTATATAAGGATAAGTAATATTCCTCTGTGTGTGTGTGTGTTCAGTTTTTCATCCTAAAGTATCTCAAAGTACTTTACAGCTGGTGGTTATGACTACAGTAACACACAGAGGCCTAACTTGAGATTGTGCTAGGTACAGTACATATACATCGTAAGAGCGTCCCTGCCCCAAAGAACTAACAATGTAAATAGACAAGACAGACAAAGGATAGGAGGGGAAACACAGACACACTGTGGAAGTGATTTGCCCAAGGTCACACAGCAAGTTTGTAGCAGTTCTGGGAATAGAATCCAGATCTCCTGATTCCCAGCCCAATGCCTTATCTACTAGACCATGCGGCTTCTCTGTCAGCATTGCTCAGGGGAAGGGAAGGAAATACACTGCCTGAGTGGCAGTGCCTGTAGAGTGTTATACCTTGGGAGAGCCTGGAGGAGAACATTGGACAGTGAGAATTGCTGCACTGGCATTGCCTGGTGCAAGGGAGGCAGTGCAGCCCCACCCCAACGCTTTCCATCTGAGCAAACCAGCAGTATAAGCTCTGTCAATTTATTTAATTATTGCATCACAGACAAGTGTGGGAGAAGAGGCTTGACTATTGCTTTCTGGGATGTAATGTTGTATGCCTTGGGATTTAAATTCCTACAGTTCCTGGAAGCAAATATCCAAATCTCTTTAACTTTCCAAGGTGAAAAATTAAGTTCCATGCAAATTTACTGTGGGGGGGGGGAGGGGAGGGTGTCTTTCAGATGAGATCTTTAAACCCAAATCTGGTCTGCTTTGCAGGGATGTTAAAAAAATCATTGCATTTTTGTTTGTTTGTTTGTTTGTTTTCACCCTAAGACAAAATGTCCCCCTCTCCTCATCACTGGGCAGTATTCTGGGCACTGGCTGGCTGCTACCTTCCATCCCAGAAGTGGCTGCACTTTAGCAGTGCTATTGGTATATAGTTTGTAAAATGCATTAGAGTCAAATGTGCTAGATACATGTACATTGGTTGTACTTAAAAGTTTCCCACATTTTGAAAGAGTCTACCAATTTGAGAGAGGCTCCCCATTCTTAAAGTGGGGGATACTGGGAGAACTGGAAGTATTACTCAAACTGGCAGAAACATTTTAAGAGAGAAGGATTTGGAGAAGTGAGCTATATAGGTGGTTTTCAGATCCATCTTAGTATTAAAACAGGGCTTGGGTTCATGTTCAATAGCCCTAAAATCTTTTGAACAGTTCTTGTGAGATTTCAGTCTCAAATGGCAAAAACCTCATTAGGGCCCTGATCCAGTGCCCAACGAATCAGTGGGAAGGTTCCTTTGGGCTTTGGCCCAGGCCCTTACTCAGCTGCTCCCACAAGATTTTGGTCATCTCTGAACCAGAACTGACTGACTAGGTCTCTTCCAGTTTGAGATCCTCTCCAGAACCTAACTGGGTTTGGATCTACAGATGGGAATCTGAACTTCCCTGAAATGTCAAGCAATTTGATTCAAAGTTCCAGTCTTGGCTTCACTCTCATAGATATGTAGAGCAGGGGTTCTCAAACTGGGGGTTGGGACCCCTCAGGGAGTCGCAAGATTATTATATGGGGGATTGCGAGCTGTCAGCCTCCACTCTAAACCCTGCTTTGCCTCCAGCATTTATAATGGTGTTAAATGTATAAAAAAGTGTTTTTAATTTATGGGGGGGGGTTGCACTCAGAGGCTTGCTGTGTGAAAGGGGTCACCAGTAAAAAAGTTTGAGAACCACTGATGTAGAGAGAGTGAGCTATTGCCATTAATAATGTGTGTGTATATATAGATTTCAAGATGAAGGAATAGAAGGAATACTATGAAGCTGGCCTTAGGTGAGGGCTGTGCATAGACTATTTATGATAGAACATGCAATGTTTATTTTACTGAGACAATAGATCTTAGTGGCCTGGCAGTTTTTTCTGGTTCTTTGTCAGGTCTTTTATTAACATACTGGTAGAGCTCTGTGTCTAGCTGCATTCACTCTGTGATCTTATTCTGTATGATGGTAGCTCTGCCTCAGAAGATTAGGGACCTTCTGTTGGCAGAAGACAACATGTCTGCCAATGACTTGCTAGCTACAATCCTGTCAGCATAGGCTCATGGTGAACGCTACTCTGCATAGGAGTAGAAATGCCAGTGTGTAACTATTTGCTGGTCTAAGGTTTGAAAATTCACACCACAGGAAAGAGTGTTATCAGATCCATCTTAGAACTACACTGCCTATTTTCTTAGCCGATTCTGCCCCCTTGTGAAGCTATACAGCTAGATCTCCGATAATCTGCAATGCATAATGTATGTGTGTTGTGGGTACTGCGCTGTATATAATGATCGTAGGTGTGTGTGGCTATCAAATAGTCACTGGGGACAGTGTTATTCTATTACCTTATTAAGCCTATAATTTTTTAAACGAAAGCAGACAAAGCTTTAGATATTAGCTATATCTACTATTGTTTTACAGGAAGTAAAACTATAACTTGTCAATTTTCTGTATTTCGGAGGTAAATAGCACAACAGTCGTTTTGAAAATCAGAATTTCATGTTCTTCCATTTTTTACTGGATACTTTGTTAACAAATGTTTATTGTGCTGCAGTTTGGGATTCATTTTCATTCTGTTCCAATTTTTTTAATGTAAAGAGTCAAAGACATGAAACAAAATGTTACCTTAGTTCTTTCCTTGGTTCAGTAGTTAGGTTTGTAATAAAATGAGTGACATCAGGATTGTTGTGTAGTGGAAAATTTTATCCAAGGGATAAAGATAAGGAAGAATAAATTTGGCCTAGAGAATTCTTAGTGGGAAAGGTATTAAGAAATTCCCAGAGTCCTCTCTGTTCCCTCTCAGGACTTTGAAGGACCCAATAATGAAAGTCTAAGAAAACTATTGTGGTACTAAAATTCTGCATGAAATGTATTGTACTTAGTAAGACTGATAACTGCTTCTAAGGAGAATAAACTGTGCTCAAACTGACAATCTACAGCTTTTCAAATTAAGGATTTTTGGTGACAATATAAATCACTAAAGTACAGGAGCGGTTTGTATGTAAATATTACATATAAAACTACATTAGACGGATGTTATTTACATTGCAAATTCAAGCACTTGCAAGTTATGGAATGCCTGAGTTACAGTTGCCTGTGCAACCTTAATTCTGTCTCCTTATGCATCCTTCCTGTACATTGACTGAGGCAAGGGTCCCGTCAAAAAAGTATGTTCCCTTGTAAATAAAGACTGTACTATAATGCTTACACACAAGAGGATAGAAGTAATGTTCATGTTTAGTTATTATTTTGTCAGGCTACTAATGTTTTCCTGAGCAACACAAATGAGAAGAAAATGGTGATTTTCAAGCGCTTGTATCTCAGCAAAACCTGAATGAATTTCAGGGACCCCCCTGAATGATTGTCAAAGCCCTGCTGCAAACAATGAAGGTGGAAAAGCATCTCAAACAAGGTGTCAAGACTCTTTTATAATGGGAAGTGTGAAGCAAGGCAACCTAAATATAGAGGATAGTACCAGTTCCCCCTACAATGAAATACTGGTACTTAAAACACAGGCTTTGTCTTCAGTGACAAACAAGGTGTGTTTTTTTACCACAGGATAACTAACGCGTGTTAGCTATCTCAATGTAAAATCCCAGTGGAAACAAAGCACTGTAGTTTTACTGTGAGGTCGGCTAAGCAAGATTAACAGCAGGCAAGGGGCATAGTGTTGACCTCGCCTATCTGCATCACAGGAAAAAGGACACACTTGTCTTCACTAGGGTTTTGCAGCAAGAGTGCTAACATGCATTAGTTATCCCACAGAACAAACACACATTTTTGGCTATGAAGATAGCCACAGAGAGTTGGAGTAAAGATTATTATTACTATTTATTTGTATTACCATAGTGCGTAGGAGCCATAGTCCTGAACCAGGGCCCCATTGTGCTAGGTACTGAGCAGACAAAGACCAATTGTGTACTGTACTGTGTAGATACTGACAAAACATTTTAGATTGAAATGTCTTTTATTTGATGTTTGTATAGTGCCTGCCACAGTGGGTCTCAACGTGGCTACAACCATTTATCACTACCCCAATATAACTGTTTAATAATAATAATGAGCATTAATCGGGCTTCCGTAGTAAACTAGAATT
The DNA here is from genome assembly GCF_016161935.1 of Mauremys reevesii. Taxonomy (NCBI): domain Eukaryota; kingdom Metazoa; phylum Chordata; order Testudines; family Geoemydidae; genus Mauremys; species Mauremys reevesii. The sequence goes on from NC_052625.1 coordinate 82,711,552, forward strand.
TTGGTACCTATTGTTTTTAATGCATTTTTTATTGGCTTGAGGGATTTTCACCCTTGATCTTCAAAATCTTTTTTCTCACTGTTCTTCAGACGGAATAGTAAATCTGAAACATTCTGAGCACATTTGGCTAGTATAGAGCAAATGATATCTAGACAGACAGGTTGGTCCAGTGGATAGGGCATAGGAGAGCCAACCTAGCCATGGACTCATTGTGTGAGTTTGATCACTTAACCTGTCTGAGCCTCCATGTTCACCCCTCGGTAAACTGGAGAAAATAATGCTTACCCACCTATGCAAAGTACTTTATGATCAACAGAGAAAGTGTACTAAGTGTTCTATTATGACTCTGTGCCAAACAAAACTTTCTCAACAAAAACTCCATGCGGGGAACGATTTCAGCTGGCTTGAACGGTCATTAAACCCCAAAACATGACCCTGATTTGTGAAAGGTTTGCTGCAGCTTGTGATCCTTTCAGTGAACTTGACCCGAGGTATGAGTGAGGTTGGAAAGAGTTTCACACAGAGTTGGGCCCAGATGAGAAACTTTGAGCCAAACGTTGGCAACCACAAGAAACTCTGTGATTTAATGACTGTGATTGGAGCATTTGAACTTAAACCTCAATGTGAAACTCAGATGTAATCTACCAATATAAACTGAGACTAGTGTTTTAATATAGTAAAAAAAAGGTGTCTTGTATCATTTAAAAAAAACTCAGAGAGGGAAAGGAAAGAAACAGATATTGAGCTTCATCAGCATATGGATGATATTTTAAACAATTAAATGTTTAATAGTATTCTTACAGACACAAGGGAAATGATAAAATACTCTGGACAAAACCCAGCGGTGACCCTCAAAATACTGCCTACTCGCAGTGTTAGTGGGATTAGGATAAATTCAAATAACCTGAAACAATCCTTTAGAGAGGGATGAATCATGTCGAGCTGAGCTTATGTGGAAGATAGCCAATGAACAGGAGTCCTACAAAATCAGGCAGGTCAAAGGCTTTGGCTAAACCCAGCAAAATTAAAAATGACGACAGACCAAGAGATTTAACAACAGAAGGGTTATTAAAGACCTTAATCAGGTCTGTTTCATTGGAGTGATCCGCTTTAAACCCAGAATGCTAAGAGTAAGCCAGGTCTGGATAGCAGAGAAATGGTATAAATATGACTAAGAAAAACACACTCAACAAGTTTACTGACCAAGGAAGAGATTTGGTGCTGTGCCTAGGCAGAGCACAGAACTCTCAGGCATAGGCGCCGGGTCATATGGGCCTGTGCGGCCCAAGCCCCATCAATGTTTGAGCCAGGGGCACAAGGAGAATTTTGTTAAGGAGAGGGCCCAAGTTACCTGCCCCACCACCTCAGATTTGAGTGGCATTGCAAGCTGGCACGTGAGGTGTGACACTACTAAAATTTGGCCTATCCTCCCCTCTGTCATGCCATGCCTTCCTGTGGTGCTTCACCCCTCCCAGATCAACAAGTATAGGTGGATCTGGCTCTTACACCCCTACTGAGGGCTTCAACCTTGACCCCCTGGGTTCGACCAAAAATTGTATTTGTAAGCCATTGGGAGCTGGGGGCTAAGATGGCTTTAAGTTCTACCTCCTGATTCCGGGCTGCTCTGGAATTTAACGCAACCCCCTGGTATAATTTAGTTATGGCAGCTTGTCTCCACTTCCCTATGGGCAGCAGGACTGCCCAGAATCTCAGCAGTGCTCCATGCTGCAGCCCTGCCTCTGGCACATCCCTATGGGATGGCATCCACCGTTCCTGTATTTGGGGGGATTCTCCCCTGGTCAGACCCAAAACGTTCAGGGTCATTTATGCTGCTGTGACCCTTTTACCAGCTATACTAAGGCTGAAGGAGAGGGTGAGAATCTCACCCAAAGGAAGGCAAAGAAAAGGAATAAGAATTACAGGTCTGAGGCAGGGTCTTTCTGCATTGGGCTCGCTTATAGCACTCTTGAAAAAAACCAACAAACCTCCAAGCAAATCAGAGCTTGTAGTATTTGCCAGTACGATGCGCAATGACAGAAATGAGCAGTGGAAGGAAACTCACAAGGAGACATGTAGTAAACTTGATTTTATTAAAGGCAACAAATAGCCACTGAAGAGCAATTGCAGTGGGAGTTAGACACCTAAATACCTTTTAAAATCTGGGCTTAGTTGTTCAGATACACTGGAGACACTGATAGTCAGTTACTGCCGTGATGGGTGTGTTATAAGACAATAGCTAGATGGATTAGAGAGAGACAAAACTAGAACACTGAATTCTCGTCAGAGAGCTCTAGGGAAGACGGCATAGAGAAGAGAACCCGGTACGGTACATACATTCCGTTACTATTGTTTAGTGGTTCCCAGACTGTGGTGAGCAAAGCACTTGCTGATGGACTATGGAGAGCTGGCTGGGCACATAGTGCTGATGCTCCTCCTTGTGGCCACGCATTCAACTGCTTTAACAGACAAAAAACACAGTAAATGCTATCCTGATATTACTCTTCATATGGGTGTTGTATGATCCCCAACGGGACTTGAGGTAGGTCTGTGCAATCACCAGCCAGAGGAGGGACAGATTTGTGCCATCGCAGCCATGCCCATGAGATCACCAGGGGGAGGGGAGTAAGATCCGTACGATCACCAGCTAGGGTGACCAGATGTCCCGATTTTATAGGGACAGTCCCCATATTTGGGGCTTTTTTTTAAAATGAGTTCCTATTACCCCTCTACCCCCATCCCGATTTTTCACACTTGCTATCTGGTCACCCTATCACCAGCATCTAGGAGACAATCTCTATTAGCCTGTGGCCCACACTATGAAAAAGCATAAGAACCCTAGCTGTAGGCAACATAAAACTGTTTGCAAGGTATCTTATGAAGAGATGTTTAATGGTGCCTGGAGGAAAAGAAGAACAAGAATTCAGCCCTAGCATGAATTGTGAGCCTTTACATCACTCATGTCGCCGTGCTGTGCCCTTGAAGAGTACGTCTTGACACATCGCTTCTGTTAAGATATTGTAACCGGGTCCTTTCCTGGGCCGCCCCCCTTGCTGAGCTCTGTGCTCCCTCAATAAAGCACTGTGAGGCTTTTCTTGCTGCAGCACCCGTGGCTTTTGTTTACATACAGTTCCCACCACCAGCAATACTATTTACAAAACACACAGGTCTTCCTATCTCCGCTTTTACAGGGAGTCCCCCTTCAGCCTGGAGACTGGCCATTCCCCCCTTTGCACTGGCTGCCAGCCAGCCTTTATAGCTCTTCTACTAGCGGGCCCACAGGTGCAGCCAGTTCCAGAGGCCAGGCACCAGCCTTCTCCCCAGCCCCAATCTATTTCCCCTGATTGGGGCTGGCTGAGCAGGGGCTAATTAGGTGCCTTTGCACCAGCACCCTGCTACAGATATTTACACCCCACAGGAATGAATTACAAAATCAAAGGTTTTTCAGTGGCCTGCAGGAAGTGAGTTTATCTCAGTCAGTGTCCACATCACAGATGGCAGCACCTTAGTGCCTTTCCTGCCCAAGGCCGCCCAGAGGATTCAGGGGGCCTGGGGTCTTCGGCAGTGGGGAAGACCTGGCACTTCGGCGGTGGGTCCCAGAGCAGAAGGACCCCCCGACGCTGAATTGCCACGGAAGACCCGGCACTTTGGCGGAGGGTCCCGGAGCAGAAAAACTCTCGTGGGTGCCCCTGAGGGGTCCGGGGCAAATTGCCCCACTTGCCCTCCCCTCTGGGCGGCCCTGTTCTTGCCAAGCTTAGCAGAGACCAAGGACTGAATTGTCTTCTCACTCCTGGAGTGGTCAGCTCGGATCTTGAGGTTTTAAGTGGGACACCATGGAGGCGCGTGCACTGCTGCTACCAATGTTGTACCTGTTCTGTGGATGAACAGAAAGGATGTTGGTATTCCTGGCTATCCCAAGCACTACATTTACTTCCCTTTAAATGTCACCGTCTGTCCATTCACGTGGTCACATTTAGCTATGAACAGACTGGCATCACTCTGCCTCTCGCAGCATGTGTTCACTCTGAGAGTTTGAAGGAAGGCCACAATGCTAAAAACCAGTGTTCTCTTGTTCAAGAGAGGAATAATAAGACACAAGGCCTTTCGCTTCTAACTCACCAGTTCAAATCCAGCCCATCCATGTCCACAAGCTGTTAGCAAGTTACATGAAATGGGCTGTTACTCTCCTCCTCCTCCTGTCCCCCACCCCGCTCAGAAGTGTCCATCGTGGTCGTCGGATTGGCAGTGGGGTCTCCCCCAAGTATCGCATCCATCTCCCTGTAAAAACGGCAGGTCGTGGGGGCAGCGCCGGACCGGCGGTTTCCCTCGTGGGCTTTGTAATAGGCGCTCCGCAGCTCCTTTACTTTAACTCTGCATTGCAGCACGTCCCGGTCATGGCCCCTTTCCAGCATGGCCTTTGATACCTGGCCAAAGGTATCATAATTCCTACGGCTGGAGCGCAGCTGGGACTGCACAGCTTCCTCCCCTCAAACACTAATGAGGTCCAGCAACTCGCCATTGCTCCATGCTGGGGCTCGTTTGCCACGTGGAGGCATGGTCACCTGTAAAGATTAACTGATTGCACTCCACACCTGGCTGCAGCAAACAGGAAGGGGATTTTTAAAATTCCCGGGGCACTTAAAGGGCGGGTCACCTGAGGCCAGGGCAGTAGAGTGCAAACTGATTAGCAGAGTGGCTGAACAGGAATTCTGGGATATCTCCTAATACCCTGGAGGCCAATAACAGCGCTGGTGTGTGGCCACACCTGACAACCAGCGCTGCATCACCAGCGCTGCACTCGCTACACCCCAAGCAGACCAGGTGTACAGCCAGCGCTGCAGCCAGGGAGTTGCAGTGCTGGATGTGCCTTGCAGGTGTGGACAGTTACTAAGTTGCAGCGCTGGAAAGCCTCCACCAGCGCTGCAACTCTCAAGTGTAGCCAAGCCCTCAGTCCAGATGTGAGTATCACATTAATCATCGCTGTAATCCACATCCTTATTGTTAGTTTCACCAGTCTGTCTGGAAGTGAATGGATTTAATTGCCCACTTAGCCATACAGGGGATGGTTCCTTCAGATCAGGAATCTTCAGCATTGTCAATCTGGCATCCATCATGAGCCTGAAGTTCACAACATCATTTCATAGTTTTCTTGCCCTCCACTAACCTGACGTGCAAGCTTGGGCAATTCATTTCCCCTCTCTGTGCCTCTGTTCCCCCCACCTCCTGTGTCTGTCCTGTCTGGTTAGACTGTAAGCTCTTTAGAATAAGGGTTATCTCTTACAATGTGTTTCTGCATAGCTGAGCACGGTGGGGCCCTGAGCTCAGTTGGGGTAGGTAAATAAGGAAATACGCACTCTGAAAGTGAAGGGTTTGCTTCCCACATTGTTATGGAAAAGAACAGAACAGAAAGGAATTCATTCTGATTCACCTAATTGATTTCCATAAATCGTATTTTAGCAGGAAGATTGACTGAGCTGGCAGAGCACCAATTAAAACGGAAGAAAAGCTAGCAGTGTTTGTATGTCAAGGCAGTGTTTTGTAATACATTAACTATATTTTTTGTCAAGTAGTCTGCATCTTCAACCTTGGCAGGCATGGAAGAAGGTCCATGCCAACTTTGGCTTTGAAATAATGTTTTTCATTTTTATTTCTTCACAGCACTCGCAGTGTGCTAGGCACTTTGCAGATCAGATAGATGGACACACTCTAGTGTGAAGATTCTACAGTCTAATGGACATGCTGTGATAGGTGAAAGCTCCAAACAAAAATTCATGAAATAGAAGGTTGGGTAGACATGGGTCACAACCCACTAAAATTTCCTTTCAGGGCAAAGTGCTCCCTTCCTTACCCCACATTTGCCCCCTCTGTCCAGTGCCCATCTTCCCTCACCATTCAAACCCCACACACATACCTTCCCGCACCACCCAGCCATGCTGTGTCCGCACTCCACCCGACACCCTGGGCAATTCATGCTGTGAGTATTCCACATACGACCCTCATCATCCCTCCCTCATTTTGATATCACGCTCAGTGCTGAAGGTTCTTGGGCCTATGGGCAGTTCCCATCCTTGTCCTGTCCCATGGAGTACATAGCAGGAAGGAGACTCCCTTGTTCCACTTAGTCTGTGAGGAAGCTCTGGAATTCCTTCTGGTTCTGCTGTTATATGAAGGAGGATTGGGCCTTTGGGGGCCTCCTTGCAGAGGTAATATCAGGTGACCTTTGGCGGGGCGGCTCCAGGCACCAGCACGCCAAGCACATGCCTAGGGCGGCAAGCCACAGGGGGCGCTCTGCTGGTCACCACGAGGGTGGCAGGCAGGTTGCCTTCAGCGGCATGCCTGCAGAGGGTCCGCTGGTCCTGCGGCTTCGGCGGACCTCCCGCAGGCGTGTCGCCAAATCTGCAGGACCGGGGACCTCCCGCAGGCAAGCCGCCGAAGGCAGCTTGCCTGCCATGCTAGGGGCAGCAAAATACCTAGATCCACCCCTGACCTTTGGTCAGGGATAGGGAGTGGTGAAAGGAACCTAACTGGTGAGAGCCCATAATTAGGTAACTTTCTATCAGGAGCTGTGAGAGTTTTTCATGCACAGTAGCATTTCTCAAAGTTATTCAGCCAGGAAAGAAAATAGTTCCACACCCTGGCCATATCATTAAAGCATAAAAGGGTTGGATCGAGGGTGTTCACATGCTCGCTGTCTCTTCCTGGGTGCAGCAGGTTCACATCACATAAACAAAGTAGAGTTATCTCTTAACTCTTGTTTGTGGTTCCTGAGGCAGTATACCAGAGGGCCCACGCCAAGCAGCTGGAACTCCTAAAAAGGGCAAACAGTTTGCTTTTCTGTTTGCTCTCAGGGCGTTCCTTTCTATTGTTATTTCAGGTGGACAGAGAGGTCTCCCTGTCATTCAAACAGGTGCAAAAGAGGAGGTGGCTAGGCACATTTTTCACTTCCCTGCAGCACACAGGCTCCTTTCATTCTTTCTTGTAGAGAGCATCTTGTTCCTTTTCTCTTCTGTTTGTTAGGTGGGTGCTGGAGTTTTTCTCTCCTTCCTTCCCTTGACCCTCCACCTCCCATTTATCTCTGTGATCACTGAAGCTTTTGCTACTGCACGTGAGGCAGAACAATGCCTTACCCATACCGGCACTCGAGACCGCGGTCTCCCCCTCTACCTCAGAATGCTCGTGCCACACACTCCTCTGGCCAGACATATGAGGAGCTGAAGCGCCAGTGCCAGCAGAAGGGGACCCTATTTGAGGACTGTGACTTCCCAGCCAATATCTCCTCTCTCTTCTACAGCGAGAAGCCACCCATCCCCTTTGTATGGAAAAGGCCTGGGGTGAGTATGACACAGCTTAGAGGTTGTTCCCACTTTTTCTATGTGTCAGATATATATCTCCATCTCTCCTGCCAAGAATCAGATGACACTGGACTTCTTAATGAACAATCAACCAAAACAAAAAGGAACATAATAGGGGCAGAGCACCATACTTGTGTATGGAGCGTTATAGACAAATAAGAGACATGGGGTGAAATCCTGGCCCTGTCAAAGTCAATGGGAGTTCTGCCTTTGCTCTCAGTGGGGCTAGGATTTCACCCATAGTCTCTGCCCCCAAAGAATTTACAGTATGAATCAGGATCTGCTCATGTGGAATAAGAGAGAGAATCTTGACATGGTCTGTGTGTGGAGAGAGATAGAGGTGGATAGATGGATAGATACATTAGATCTCTTGTAGCTTTACATATATGCAATATACATGTGCATGCTGTATGTCTTACTTATTTTTGGTCTGACCCTCCTCTGGTGATTTTTACAGCAGTGTAACTCCATTGTATTCAATAGAATTATTCCTGGTTTGTGCCTGTGTAATCCAGAGTGAACCGAGTCCATGATTTTTAGTAAATTTGTAAGGGCCATATTGTCCATCCCAAGTAAGGGCTGTGGTAGGTTGTATCCACAGCAGATTGAAAGTTATTGAGTTCACTGGCTCTACACACATTTAAAGTTAAGCACCTGCTTTAATCTTTGCAGGATCTGGCCTAATGTAAGACAAGCTGAATAGGTGTGTTGGAGGGGCATGAGAAAAATGATGGTAACGGTAATCAGATCATACCATGCACGAACAATGTGTGTGCACAATGTGGTGGTTTTGAAACATTTTTTTAAATGACATTTAAAAATTCCATATCAAACCATAACTCCTGTAACCCCTTCCCATCACTTCTACGCTGCCAAAAAAACTGACTTATTAACTTTAGAATTTTGCATTTAGTTAGTTTTGTTCTTTTGTGCCCCCCTTCCGTAGTCTGTATAGTAGCATGCTGCATAGTAGTCCATATAGACTGCCTCCAACAAGCCCGCTGCTTAGCATTATTCCCAGACAAATGCTATGTTAAGATAGAGCTAAGGGTGAGAGTACATATGAGTCATTTAGAGTAAAATACATTCCAGGTATATTATAATGATAAAAAAACCTACCGTTATAAACCAGGAAATCCACATTTAAGGTTACATTTAAAAGAAATTCAAACATGTTAAGACCTGGAAATGCAGTTGGGCCACTCAAGCAACCTTAGCTCTGCCGTCTGTCTGTCACACACTCTTCAGTCACTTAAAACTGGCTGGAATATGGTGTATAGGTTACATTTGAAATATTTGTTAAGGATTAATGCTCATCTTTTCCTGCCATTCTTCACAACAGAAAGTTTCTCCTTCAGCAGGAACTTTAACTCAGCCCAGTAAGGACACGGTGAAGGAGGAAAACAATGGAAAAATAAAAACAAGTTTGTCTTTAAAAATTGATTTAATCCAAGCTGCAGCCACAAACACTAAAATGCCTTGATCCTAATCCTACAGGTGTGGCATGATGTCACGACAGTGCAGAGTCAAGACTTCTGTCTTTCAGCTAGGAAGAAAAATTGAGGGAAATGCCCTTTGATCATAAAAATATCCAAGTGAAGCCTATGCACAAGATTTCAGTGAGTTTTAATTATATGGGACATTTGAAGAGCCTGTGTTACTCTGTTACTGAGATTTTAAGAGCAAAACAAGGGTCTGCCAGCGGGTGCTATATTTCTCAAAAGACTCATTCTTAGTTCATTATAGTTTCTAAACTAATTAACAGATTTACTGGTAAATTCTCAGAAAATTCATTTCGTATCCAAAGTGTATGTGCTGCAATTATGGGAAGGATGCTCTCTAGTTTTCATACATAACAAAGAGGCTGAATCCCTGCTTTACGTGAAAAATTCAACCTTAACTATGGAATTGCTACAGACACTTCTCCCATCAGGTTCTACTCCCCAGGCTGCCAAACCCACATGGGACTGAGGCCACCTGGGTGCTGTCTCTACTGCTGCCCAGGGACAGGGTGGCTCCCTGCAGGTGTTAGGTGTGAGAGGGCATGAAGTCCATTGACTCCATCCAGTTGTGTAACATATACTCTGAACATAAGCTATAAATTTGAATGTGTGGCCATAGTAAAATGATATGGCTGTGTGATTCTTACATACCGTATCTGGTACCAAACGCAAATATTTGTGAATCAATGTCAGCAAAAGCCCTGTTTACCTTTCCCTCTGAAACACACAGTGACTATCAAGTAGTCAATAATGGTTTTTTTTCTACCGGGGTCTATTAGTATCATAATTGTTTCAAGTCGTTATTTGTAGCAATGGAGAGTGGTCTGTCTTCAGCGTCTCTTCCAGATCCAGCCATCACTAGTTTTTGCAAGCTAAATTGGGAAGAATGTCAAGCCAAATAAGTGACTTGACATGGGATGTGCCTTTAGGCTATGATTTCTGCCATGTGAAAGTGTGTGTGTGAGCAGTGTAGCAAGAAAAGCAGCTAACAGGAGGGGGTAAGAAAGTTTAAGGTACAGCAGCCCACACACTACTTTAAATTTCACCTTCTTCTGGCTCCTCAGCATGTAAATCAAGCCTGTTCAGTCTCCCTTCCATATCAGTAAGTGGGAGTAATGGAGGCTAAGCGTCAGGGAGTGTGTTTGTGTATGCAGTGCAGTTGTAGCCGTGTTGATCCCAGGATATTAGAGAGACAAGGGGGTGTGTGGTAATACTATCTTTTATTGGACCAACGTAGAAGTTGGTCCAATAAAAGCTATTACCACACCCATCTTGTCTCGCTCTGTTTGCATAAGGGAGACTGACTAATGCTGCCTCTCACATCATCTGCCAAATTACCCTGGACATTTTTAAAACTTGAAGAAATAATCATCTGTGGAATTTAAATAAAACTCAAATATCATTATTAGAAGTCAGATAATAAACCCTCTGTTTGTAGTTTGTGTAAAGAATATTAAAATAAATGAAATAACTGCATTGCCAGCTCTCAGATTTGCACCCCAAAATAGCTTTATCTCCTTTATTCAGTATAAGAAGGACTTTCTAATTTGTCAAAGGTGTGTGTGTGTGTGTGTGTATACACAGTATAGGCCAGCTGGTGTACATTCACATAACCTCACTGAAGTCAATGGAGCACTGCTGATTTACAAAAGCTGAGGATCTGGCCCTATATGCCAAATCCCAAATGCTATAAGAAAATAAAAGCTATTTAGCAATACTATCCTGATTTCTCTTTCTTATTTGAAAAGAAAACCTTAAAACTATATCTTCTGACAGATACTTTTAAAATTAATTTTGGAGAACATGTGACCCCTTCCTCATGTTTTCCCTCTTGGCATGATCCACCTCTCTTTTCTCTATACCCTCATGTATTATTTAGATTGTTAGTGGCTAGCCCAGTATAAATATCACATATTCTGTAATAATTACAGTGCCTGGGAATGTTTTTTCCCCATCGCTTGCCAATGCAAATGAATTTGTGGTCTAGAAATGGACTTGAACCAAAACTCTCCCGATCTGAACAACCCCCACCAACCTCCAGCTCTGGAGTTGAATGTTGCAGTCAGTTTGGGGCAGAGATGAAATGTAAGGTCATGAAAGTGAGATTGCTTTACACCAGTTCAGACTCCCACACACACACACACACACACACACACACACACACACACACACACACACACACACACACTGGAAGGGACACCAAGTTAATGTAAATCACCCTCTCTTGAGCCAGAAGAAACTGTAAATTAAAGTAGTGTTTGGACTACTGTAAGTATCACCTTCTTTCATCGCTTTGGTATGTAAGTTACATCTACTTAGGGAATGTCAACATGGGGAAAATTGACCTGAATAGCTACTGCAGAACAAGCCATTCCACAATAGCTATTCCAGTCAGATTCTCATGAATGTAGCATATTCTGTAGTGTTATATAATGTCAATTCCCAGATTTTGGAGGCGTGTTGGTGTTGGACTGAAATCATATCACATAGTAAGGCATTGCCATGCACCTGTATCTGCATTCCATTAGTAAGAAAAATGAAGGTGTGTCTTGAAACTGCATGAAAAAACAGGTTCAGGAAAAGTTCAGTACCTCAAGTACCTTAGTGGATGGATTTTTCAGGGTTCTTTGTAAACCTGAAGCCTCAGCTGATAGTAATGTGCTCTAGATTTCTAGTTGCCTTTAATTAATACATTAAATAGTAGCAGCTTTATTGAATGGATCCAGCCTGGCAAGAAGTCTATGGAATTTATAGGACCTGATTCTCCTGTCAATTACTTCAATATGAATCAATAGTGGTTCCACTCAAGTCAATCAAGATACACAAGAGTTAAACTTGCCCATACTGTCCCACCATGTCCTGTTCCAGCAGGTGTTGGTATTCTGTATTCTTCAGGGGTGATCTCTGCTTTCTTGGTTCCAAAAAAAGCAGAATACAGTGTGGAGGTTGGGATCTCTACACGGCAGTATAGACTACAAGACACGATGCGGATTTTAAAGAGGCAAATCTGATGTACATTATGGAGGGCAGGGATCAATGAAGGCAGACTCCCAGCCATGTAATAATTTGATCCAAACAAGGCTTGAATACTGGGTATTTTAAATTATCCACAGCCAAGCTTTATGGACCGGATCCACAAGCCACTGAAGTCAATGAAAGATCTCTGTTGACTTCAGAGGACTATGGATCAGGTTCATGAAGACCAGGAATCCCCCACAAGATTCTCACCACACAACCACAGGCTCTGCACTGAGAGTTTAAATGTTCCCTTAGGTCCAAGCCCAGTCAGCACGAGAAGCTGAGTCAATGCCTCATCTACTGGAATCTCCCCCATCTCCCAGCCACCACTGGTTTCAGAGAAGAACGACCACACACCAGTGAATTTAAACTCTGGCTCTTCCTCTCAGGAATTTAATTTAACCCTTGCTCCCAGGATAAACAGCTTCTATACAACAGACTCTATATCTGTTTTATGGGGAACACTCTTTCTGTCTCTCCTTTTATGGTCCACGTGCATTCCATGTTTGGTTTGTAAATAGATGTTTGTTCCATAATTATTGAATATGCAGTCCGGTTTATAGGCAAATTTGCTGATTTGACTATGGAGAGCTGTGACAGTTCCCTTCCTGCATCATAGAATACTATTGTACCCAACAGTGGAACTCCTCTCTGTGGAGGACAGGGGGCTTTGTGTGAACTCTGCTGATGGGAATCTCTGGAAGTCATTACATCAGTGGATTGCCTGCCTGCCCTGGTCACTGTCCCTTTTTCAGCCAATACCTCCCACTTCAGGGGATGAGTTGGGCTCCTTATGACCTCCCATCTCCCCTTTGTAAATGAAGCTGCTGCTACTTTGAACCACTGCAACTTGCCTCTGACCTAGCCCTTGCACCATCATTCATGCTGGATTAAACTGAGGGATCAGGGCCTTCTTTCAAGGTGACTCCAGGATGCTGTGTAGTACAATACTCTCACAATTATAACTCTGTAATATGGTAGGGCTGTATATAGGCAGAACAAGAGCACCTGCAAAGTCACACTCCCGAAGTTTGGAGAGTGCTATGCAAAAATCACAAGGAGATGTGCTTTTAAAATGTTGTGCTCCTGAAAGGTGTAGGCTTGGTAGCCCTGGAAACTGAAATCGGTTAAAGCAGACGAGGGCCGCCCATGGTTCAGCTTTCATGTCCATTCATTCCTTGGGACCTGATTCTCCTCTGGGTTACACTGACGTAACTGACGGTCAGGGACGTTACCCCCGATTTACACTGTGGTGAGCAAAAGAGAATTGAGGTCTATGTCTCTCATGAGAATGGCCACAAGGGTGCTAATTATGATGCAAAGACAGTTCTATAGGAGCTGCCCTGTGACCACCAACTCATTTTACAGTGGCTACCCAACAATCATCAGACAGTAATACAGTTTGGTTACTATCAATCTAAGAGAGATTTCCACTAGTGGCCTGGATTTGAAAGGCTCCTTATCTCATTACTACCACAAGCCATTTAGTCTGGTGGGAAGGGTATTTTATACAAGTAGGATATGAAATATCATTTGTAAAAATGAGCTGTGATACCCCAATACCATGCAATTATCCAGAGCTAGCTGGTGTTGGTTACCAACGTCCTGGCCTCGGGAAGTTGTGCACAGAAAGAGCATGGTGGGAGCTCTCTGCACCCGATATGTAGGGAGTAAAAGGTTATTGAGGGGGGTACACAGTTTTAGGCGTTTGGGGTCAGATTAAGTTAAACAGCTCTCTTCAAATGTGAGTTTCTTAATCGCTACATACTTATGTTCCCTGTAAGCAGCAATTCTAAAATAATGCATATTGTTAAAATCAAAATCCCCTCACTTTTTCCTCCACTGTAATGTTGTAAGGACTATGAATGGTTTTTTTTTTATCATTTAGTTACAGGTCACACATGCCAGGGCCTGGGGGTATTTAACAAGCAGGTGGGTCAGGTAATGACAAGTTCTGGTTTGACTTGCCTTTGTTTTCTGTAACTGTGACACATAAAACTCACTAATGCTTCTTGCTGGAAGGCATTTGGCTTGAAGGAATGTGGGCAGGTCACTTGCCCTCTGCCACCGCCTTTGAAGCCAGGAAACACTCTAAAGGTGCCATCCTCGTCCCTGCATGAGCATAAATTACGTCGACTTAATGTGTGACTTGCAGCTCTGGATAAAGACTTTACTTGACAATGGCCATTTCTCATTTGCACTTGTGGGGAGATGTTAATGTCTGTCTTCTCCTCTTCTGTAAGGCTGTGCTCTTTTGGCATGCTCGTGTCTATTTCAATAGGAGCAGGATTGAGCCTTTTTGTTACGAAGATGCAGTATTATCCTCCCTAAGGGCTGAATCCTGACAGGCGCTGAATGCTTTCCAAATGAAGGAAGGTGGCTTTAAACCACCTTTGTGCCTCACTGTATTCTTAGCCGGGCACCCTGTGTAAATTAGAGCAGTCTCATGGTTGCTGTAGCTTGTACTCAGCCAGTATCAAGTCTCTTGGGGCTCTTCCTCAGATGAAAATAGCTGCAGAACAAGGATAATCTGAACCCTTCCCCCAGCCATAACTCCAGCACACTCTATCACGGTGCTGCGAGGGGGGTCTGTCACAGAGCCATATCTCTGGCTTTATGCCACTCAGCAAAACCCTTATTCTTGAGGCCAATTCTACCCTCCCTTTGCCACCGGACTACTATAAAGAGACCAGGATGGAACAGAGAATTGGCTCCAATATGCTCAGCGCATTGCAGGTGGGACACTCAACGTCTTATTGGGTTGGGACATGCAGTTTGATCGTTGAGAGGGTGAGTCGCTTTTTTAATCACTTGGCTGCTGCCTCCTGAATTGGGAACTTTGGTCAAAATGCACCTCCAGGGTTACCCTGTTTGCCAGGTCCACTACGAGGTCTTTAACAAGTCAGCATTCAAATGGAATGTTGGCGATTCAAAGGGATGCTGCCGTATGCAGCGGGGATTATCAGCAAAGGGATTAACTCCAGAATTTGGCAATATTTCATAGCAACAGGACTGGGTGTAGCAAACTGGCTCATGTAGATAGGAAAGTGAAGGGCTTGCCACGTTATAGGGTTTTATGTGATGTTAGCTACCCACTTTTTAAAAACATGAGTTGTTCTAAAGCTTGTTCAATAGATACTTCCCACTTCTAAGGTGCCTAGTGCCAAAAATATACACAATATAATACGTATACAACTTCAGCAACTTATCCCCATTCCCCACCCCAACATAACAAAATAATCACACTCTGTAAATAATATAAAAATACCCCACCCTCGCTAAGCATATTAATCCCCAGCCATCTGCCCCATGTACAAAAGCCTGGCAAAACAGATTCACTTTATAGTGTGCCCTGACAGTCTAAACCTGCAGGCTGTTTAACTTACTCATTTTGGGGTATTGCCAAATTTCATTGCCCGGACCTGGACCTGGCCTTGGTTAGCTATGAAGGAATTGGAATCTCTGACACTACAGAATTATGACTGTTAAATACACTAAAATAAATACAAACTAACTCATTTTCCTTCTAGGGAACTGCCATGTTTGAAAGATTGCATTTGCTCCCCTATTATTGTTCTGCTATTGAACTTTCTCCTTTTGCAAAGGCATCAAAAAAGGGGCTTCTTGCTTGGCTGCTTAACTGAAATAGTGTGGCCCCACTTGTGACAGATATTGCAACTGCATGCAGTATCTTTGGGGACAATACCGTAGCCAGTTTATGGATCACGATTGGCCAGGGATGCTATGCAACTCCAGGGGGCAGGGTTATCACAGCTCCTCCAAGAATCAAAAACAGTTGAGGGGCGATTAAGGAACCACATAGGTTGTAAACATCTTCAGAGATATACCACTCCCGGGGAGAGGGCGGGGGTTGCATATACTGGTTCAAACTGGGTTTTCCAGAGACCAAGAAATAAAAAAATGGCTTTTGCTATAATGAGGCTGAGTTTAAACTTCTGTCCAAGAGGGCCACTGGGTTGGAAGAACTTTGGCCTATCAGGGCCCCTAAGACTGATGGTTGATCTCCGGTAAGCTTTTAGCATGTGTCTAGGACCTTTTGTCATTTATTATGTTTTCTCTGGAATCCTTTCAATAACTGTGCTTGCTTAGAAAGTGTGGTGCGGTAACTTGTTACTGCTGGCAATACACTGTTCACAGCCCTTGGAGAGAAAGCAAAGCACAAGCACTGGCCATTTGGCAGACTGGCTGGCTGGGGATGTCACATGGCAAAGCAAGAGGTTGTGCAGTCTTAAAACCTCCGGTCAAAAGGGCATGGGACAAGGGTCCCTGCCCAGAGACAGATGACAGCTAGAGACCCGAGACCTATCTGGTCACTCCTAGTATGTACCACAGAGGAGGGGGCAGGTGCCTTGAAACTGTGCTATCACCTATACAACCAGTTCTGCAACAGGATTTCAGGACAGATTGACTGACTGGATTCACAGGACTTAACCATTTTGTTCAGATGAATTCAACGAGACTTTATTGGCATGACAAGCTATACAAATGTTGCCAAAGCATAAGAAAACAGACAACTTAGGTATGTGTCAGAGGCATGTACAACACCCCCAGGGTAGGGTTACGTATAGTGCTCAGGGTCTGATCCCGTGTCCAGTTGTCTCAGGAAAGGTTTCATCAGGCAACGAACAACAGACTTCTGGTACAACGTGAACCAGAATTCACTGAGCAAGAATCACTCTTGCTGGGGATATTTAATCAGAGGTGGCTGCCTCTTTTCCATTGGGCTGTCCTTTGAGGGGGAGCAGCTTAAAAATCTTCCAGAGATCCACAGAAGCTGCACCACTACTAACTGCTGCTGTTAGGTGCTGAATCAATGCACTCTGAGGCCACTTGGACCCTGCCTCCTCCTGGACCAGCACCAGCCACTTTTTGGACTGTGCTAGTCTC
Organism: Mauremys reevesii; assembly: GCF_016161935.1. Classification (NCBI taxonomy): domain Eukaryota; kingdom Metazoa; phylum Chordata; order Testudines; family Geoemydidae; genus Mauremys; species Mauremys reevesii. The sequence goes on from NC_052625.1 coordinate 82,728,329, forward strand.
CTCTAGGGCCCCCTGGTGGAAGGGGAATTAGAGATGGCTACTGTGCATCACCATATCATCACTTGGTAGATTTTCCATCTCAGGTACCCTGTGTCTGAGTTTAAGCTAGTGGAAGCTGGCATAGTCCTAGGATGAATGTATCCCATGATGTTCAGCCTGGAATAGAAACAGGACAGTTGGGTGGTATTTAATGGCCACAGTGGGCAGAAATCATGCCGAAGATGCGTTCCCCAATGCTTCAGAATTGTTTTCTTCTCTAAGAACAGAGGAATTGCCGTACTGCCTCAGACAAGGTCCATCTAGTCCAATATCCTGTCTCTGATGGTGGCCAGTACCATATGCTTCAGAGGAAGGTATAAGATCCCTGCACTAGGCACATCTCATCCCAATCTCTAGTAGTTAGATATTGGCTTAAATCCTGAAACATGAGATTTAATATCCCTGCCACAATTTTTTGTTGTTGTTAATTATATTAACTCTAAACATTCTTGAGATCCATATAAATATCCAGTCATTTAATAACTCCTTAGCCTCAAAAACTTCAGGTTTAATGAGTTCCATGGGTGCTGGAACAATTTATATAGTGGGGGTGCTGAGAGCCATTGAACCAAACTGTAAACCCTGGATATGATGGAAACAACTTCAAGCCAGGGGCTGAGGCAGTACCCTTAGTTCCAGCACCTAGAGTGAGTTCCACAGTTTAATTACATGTTATGTGAAAAAAAATCCTTTAATCAGTGTTGAATTTCCCACCTATTCATTTCATTGACTGTCCCCTTGTTCTTGTGTTATGTGATGGGAGACCAGAGCTCCGTCCCAACCTACCTTGTCTAGACCATTGATTATTTTGTATATTTTTATCATGTCCCCACTTATTAATTTCCTTTCTAAGGTAAACATTCCCCATCTTATCCATCCCTCTTCACAAGAGAATAGTTCCAGGCCTAGGATCATTCTCATTGCCCTTCTCTGAACCCCCTTGAATCCTGCAATATCCTTTTAGAAATGGAGTGACCAGCTCAGCCCACAGTCTTCCAGATGAGGCTGTGCCATTGATTTATAGAACTGCATTATAATATTCTCCATATTATTTGCCACCCCACTCCTCATGCGACGTAATACCTTTGCTTCTTTTTTACCACAGCTGCATATTGAGCAGAGAGGTCTTAATTGAGCTGTCCACACACATGCCTGCGTTGCTTTCCTGAGTTGATCCAGTTAATTTAGAATGTTGTGAAGCGTTTTAGTGGTTTACATTATCCCCTCCAGTGTGCATTACTTTGCATGTATAGACATTGAATTTCATTTGCCATTGTGTTGATATGCCTCAGAAGTTGACTTGGCATCACTGAAAGGTGTTTATTCTTATGGTATTGAAACTGCTCCTGGATAGAGATAGAGGGCCAATTTATGCTCTCACTTACACCCCACCATCCCATTAATTTTAGGAGCTCAGCACTTTGCAGGTTTGGACCCATAGCGTAGGTGCTGGAACTAGGGGGCTAGGGGAACTGCCCCTGGCTTGAAGTGGTTTCCATCATATTCAGGGTTTACAGTTTGCTTCAATGGCTCTCAGCACCCCCACCATATAAATTGTTCCAGCACCCTTGATCCATTGTGATTTCTGTGGGATTGTGCGGGTATAATTTGACTACTGACTTGGGTACATCAAGGTGGTGTGCATCTGCAGCCCTCCTGATGACACTCAGTATTCCCTATGTAGTCATGAGAGGCAGGGTGGCTTTCTAGAGAGAAATGGAGATAGACTGCAAAATGTATGAGAGAACATTTTGTCCATGTTATTTCTTTTCTTTTCCTAGGGCCTGATCGAAAGCCCAGTGAAGTCAATGAGAGGCTTTCCATTGGCTTCAATGGGCTTTGGACCAGGTCTTCATTCTGTAACAATCAATTCTGCCAGCTTACATTTATTGTTCAGGATGGCGGGCTAGATGTTTATACTATCATATTTTCTGTGTGTCCTTTCAAAGTTTCTCTTTGTCACTATAGTAGATCCCATTGTTATAGAATATTGAGGTGATTGCTTTCTGGTTGTCCTGAATGAATACTGGCTGGTTCCCTTCACAGATGGGCACTAGCATCTGTCTTCATTCTCGAGGGAGACAAGAGAAGGTATTTGTAGCTACCTGTTTTCCAGTGCAAAGGTGGAAGTGCAAGGAGATCTCTTAGGTGTGCCAGGGAGTCTGTGAGGGTAGAAAAGGAGAAGGAGGCCTATTCATTGCAAGAAAGATGATCCAGGGGGAGGGCACTAGCCTGCCATTTTAAAGGAGTGGGTTCAGGTCAGTGCTCACCACAGACTTCCGGTGTGATCTTGGGCAAACCTTTCTATGCCTCAGTTTCCCATCTGTAAAACAGGGATGAGAGTAGTTCCCTAGCTCACAGGGGTATTGCAAAGATAACTACATCAAAGATTATGCGGCACTACAGTAGGGGGAGCCGTATAAGTACCTAAGATATTTAGATAAAAGGGGTACTTCAAGGACAAAGATCAGTAGGTGCCCATCATTAAGGCTAAGTTTTTGTCCTGGATATTTTTAGTAAAAGTCAGGGACAGGTCATGGGCAATAATAAAAAATGCACCTGTCCCTGACTTTCACTAAAAATACCCATGACAAAATGAGTCGCCTGGGCAGCTGCGAGGGGTGGGAGTGGAAGCTCCAAGGTCCCCCTCTGCTGGCAGCTCCAAGCAGTGGGGGTCTCCCCTGCCTCTGCGGTGGCCAGGAGCTCTGGGGATCCTCCCTGCCACCCACTGTAGCTGGGAGCTCCGGGGGTCCCTCTTGCCACCCACAGCAGATGGGAGCAGCAGGGATCCCCACTGTTGCCGGATTCCCGCAGCCGCCCGCAGTGGCCAGGAGCAGCGGGGGTCCCTCTTGCCGCCTGCAGATTCTGTGACTTCCGTGACCTCTGTGACTAAATCGCAGCCTTACCCATCATACCCCAACATTCCATTCAAGGTGACACACGTGCAATCGAGAACCAGCAGCAAAGCAGTGAATGCTTTTTTTAAAGTGACAAGTTAGATTTCAAGGAGGGAAATCCCTGATAGATTAATTGTTTTACAGACATAATTTTTGATCCAATGCAGAACATCTGTGATATTTTTAATTGAACTTAAAATAAACAAAGAAATGCCAGTCAACATTGCTTTCCTTTCTACAAGTGTCTTATCGGCTCAGCCCCTCTCAACCTTTGGACACTCAAGGATGTGGAGTGTCATACTTGAGCCAGCTCCCACTTAAAACTAACATTACTTGGTAAAGCAAACAAAGGTTGGGATCAGCCTCTTTTTTTTTTTTTAAAGGGAAGATGTTATGGTTGCTCACCACTGCCTATGCTATAAATGCTCTACAAGTAAACACAGGCCTTCGCTCTCTCAGGGTTGCCAATCCAGTACCTTTCATCAGCACTATGTTCATTAGAAAAAATTAGAACAAATGACCATTTCATTGGGACACACTATAATTAGCAACAAAGGCTCAACACAGTGTCTGTACTATTGTGTGGTAGCCAGGCTTGCAGTAATGCATGTAGCATATTGGTGACAGGTTCATCCCCTGAATGTTGTTATATTTCTCCAGGCATATTTTAAATGATTTTTTCTCTCTTACTCTCTCAGGAAATTGTTAAAGATCCACAGTTTATAGTTGGAGGAGCCACAAGAACTGACATTTGTCAAGGGGATCTTGGTGAGTGTTTTCCCTTTACAGTATTATTCCACACTTATCCAAGGTGCTGTGGTACAGGAGATTCTAGAAGGGGCAGGGGGGTTGGTTATTAGCGCATAGTAATTCCTAGCTCTTATGTAGCACATCTCATCAGTGGATCTCAAAGTTCTTTACAAAGGAGTTCAGTATCAATACCCCATTCTACAGGTGGGGAAACTGAGGCACAGAGTAGGGAAGTGATTTGCCCAAGGTCACCTAGCAGCAGAGCTGTGTCTAGAGCCCAGTCCAATGCTCTATCCAGTAGGTAAAACTGCCTCTCCAGTCTCTTGTTCCCTAAATTGGTGGAAGACGTGAAACTCAGAAGTAACATGTGTTCTCATTCTAATCCCATACCCATTTCTGGATGCCTCAATAAAGTATTGGTTGCTGTGGAAGCAAACACTCACTTTCTTCCCTCCAAATTAAAGATCAGAGCTGTGAAAGGCGAGGGAGAAGTTAGTGCTGCCAGTTGCCATCCATCATGAAATTCACAGGAGAGTCCCAGGTCTGTGTCCTGTAAGCGCATAATAGCATCTACAGCAATGTAGAGTCTCAAATACTTTTTGGGCAGTCTTAAAGTCATGATGCAGCTATCCTCATGGCAGGGCACTGCACAGGCACGTACTGATGTTGTGTCCCACCGTGTCAATGCAACACCACAGGTTGATGCCAGTGTTGTGTTTGACATGATGCTGCAATATTATGCACTGATGCAACATGGCTGCGTAGTAATGCCATGACATATCTACTTGGTCCTGCAAGATAAAGTCTGGAAAGTGGTTACCCTCAGAGAAAGAGCAAATAAGAATATAAAAATTCATTTTAAAACGATGAAGGTATTTAGTACAGGCACATGGTGTTATGTGACTAACTCCTAAATTGGTTTTAGCTTCTCACTCATCCCACTCTAAACAACGGGTGCTTTGGATTGAATTGCACTACTCTCAAAAAGTACCACAGCTATAGAATTGTATAGAATTTCAGAGAATTATATTCTTGCTATGCAACACTATAGGATCATCCAAAAAACATAAAGAAAGTTTGCAGTGGTGTTGTAGCTGTGTTGGTCCCAGGATATTAGAGAGACAAGGTGGGTGAATAAATCAAAGATATTACTTCACCCACCTTGTCTCTCAGAAGAAGGTTTATCATTTTCTATTGAATTCTATAGGTTTTAGAGTAATTTCTATGCAATCCTATTACATTTCCATAGAAACCTATTGTTCAATCCCAGCTGAATTCCATAGGACATTTCCATAAGGTGTACATTGCAAGTTGAATGGTTTCCTAATACTCTTCCAAAATGGCTTATAGGGATTTTTCAGACCTTTGTGCCTCCTACGAGACACTCACTACTCCCTTCACTCCATGCAAACAACCCAGGACTTGCAGCAGGCCTGCTGGTTTGGAAAAAGTGCACATGACTCATTTTTGTTCTGTTTCATTCTTGAGCAGTTTCCCTTCCTGTGAGTCACTAACACAAAGCCAAGGTCTTGCCTTTATCTTGAGGAAGAAAAACACACAGAAAAGGGCAAAGCTTGGCCCTGTTGAGGCCAATGGAAACTTTGTCCTTTATTTCAGTGAGATCAGGTCTTGGCTCAGATGCTATACGACTTCCAAGGAAGCTGAGAATTGAGTGGTTCCATGTGGCATCTTTCTTGGTTGGTGCCAGCTAGCCAGCCAGTCTTCTCCTGAAGTTTTAAGTTAAACAGGATATTGATGTGTCCTTGGGTGGTGGGCAACCAGCCATCATACTGCTTGCTTATAATAGGAAGTCATGTGAAATGTCACATGTAGCATCAACAAATTAAGCCCCTTCAGACTTTTTTTTCCCCCAGTGGCAAAAAGTACTTCCCAGACTTTGTGAACTTTCACTATAATGAGCTAAAGTCTACTTTACAGTAATATCAGTGTAAACCCAAATAACAATGGACTTCAGTGGAATTCATCTGGATTTACAATGAAATAGTAAATAAGAGCAAAATTAGCCCACTGCATAGAGGAAAACAGCTGACAGTAGTTGTGTTCATAGTCAGTTATGGCTGGTTTGTGTAGCATCTCACATTGCACAGGAAATAAAATGCAAATAAATGAAATCGATGTGAATTTACTCCACCCAATGAGAACTCTTAATACATAGTTAAATGCAGAACCTGTAATACATGTAGGGCAAGATTGTGATCTTTGTTACAGAGCATAAATCCAGAATAATTCTACTGACTTCAGTTACACTAGCATAACTGAAGTCAGAATCTTACCTGTACAGTTTGAGACAAGGCTGGTACAGATTCTTTTTCCTGTAGATTGTGTATATTTTCACAATATATTATTGGTGATCTGTGTATTGGTGTTTTCAATTTGCAGGTGACTGCTGGCTATTAGCAGCTATAGCTTCTCTGACACTGAATGAAAAAACATTAGCCAGAGTTGTACCTCAAGATCAAAATTTTGGTCCGGGTTATGCTGGAATATTTCACTTTCAGGTAAAACAGCATAAAATGCAAACACTTCTAGGGGCTGGGTAGCTAAATACACTGGTCCATTTAGTGGCAGGGTTGTCCGTTTGCTGTAGAAGTGGATTTCATAGTGTTTGAGGCCAAGATCACATTTAAATCATCTCTCAAGTTTTTTTTTTTTTTTTTTTTTTCCCCCCATAAACTAAAACTCACAGCCCACCCACTGTGTTCTGTGTTTTTTTTTTTGTGCATCTGCATAGCAGCCAGGGGTAGCAAGCAGCAAGCAAAAAAGCCCCCACCCCACCCCATTGGGCGCCCATAAGCTGCATTAGGCTCTTTCTTAGCTGCCAGTGTGTGGGGGGTCAGGGTGGCCCTTCCCCCCCCCAATGGAGCTTGCTTTTTCTGCCCTGGGCCCCAGTGAGTCTGATGCTCTGCCTGGCCTGTGGTGGGCCCCAACCCTGCTAAGCCCCCTAGGGGCCCCCCCCCCCCCCCAGAGTTGAGAACCACTGATCTAGTCTGACCTCCAAATGATGACTGAGGCATTCAAAGCAGTACTTGCTAAACTCACCTTCAGTGAGAGCCTTGAGAAGAAACCTAGAAAAATTTTAACTTCCCACAGTCACATACTGTTTTTCTATTATAAAGGGAAGTACAGTGTTCGAAATCATGGCATCATCTCAGCAAGGTTTAAATACCCAGGGCCAAATTCTGCGCTCAGTTACATGTGTCCAGTCCCACTGCCAGGAAGTCAAAGGGGTCACATCGTTGTAATCAAGAGGAAGACTTGGCCCTACAGTATATGTGGGTTTTTAGGATGGCTTGAGTCACATGATATTTTATATCTAGTTCAGATCAAGAAATATCGAACAATTCCTAACCACTTTTAATAGCCGTGTATCTGACTTAGTTCAGATTCTTGCTCCATCTAAATAGTCCAATATAATGTAATAGAGAGTGATAATTTTATACATTTTTAAAACAAACTTCTAGAATGTAATATATAACTATAGGTGCTCAGATGCCATGGTGGTGGGCATGATGTAAGAACATGGATCGAATAGAATAGATCTCTGCTATAGAATTCTCTAGGTTGATTTAAACATTCTATATAAATGGTATATTCTGTTAAATGTTACAGATTTTTAGAATAATTTATATAGAACCTTACTTAATATCTGTAAAACTCTGTTGGATTCTACTGGAGTTTATCATAAGGACTGAGAGAAATTGTGGGGGGATATACAAAATTCCTGCCTGCTATGAATTCAGTCTGTTACTTACTATTTTGTCCCATAGCACTCAGTGTCCTTCAGTTTGTAATGTATATGTTAACTGAAAGTCTGTGCCAACACACAACTCTCATATGAATTCAGTATAGTTTAAATAATTTACTACAGTTTATGACACTACAGCATGTATGAAGTGGCTAAGAATCAGGAAATTGATGCATTTCCAGGCATGGCAGTTTGTGTCTATGGAGTTTCACAGCAGCTGTGTCTTTGTGTTAGGGTGACCAGATGTTAAGGGGAAAATATCGGGACCGCCACGGGGGGGGGGCATTTATTTTTTTTTTACACTCACCCGTCCGGGAGTTCGGCAGCAATTCAATGGAGAGCCCTTCAGTCGCGGATGGTCTTCGGCGGTATTTCGGCGGCGGGTAATAAACCTTGCCACCAAAGACAGAAGCACCCGCCGCCGAAATACCACCGAAGACTGTCCGCGACTGAAGGACTCTCCACCAAATTGCCGCCAAAGACAGGAAACAAAATACTGGGACAAATGGTGTCCCAACCGTACTCTGGTTGGGACGCGGGACAAACTCCTCAAAATCGGGACATCTGGTCACCCTACTTTGTGTCAGGTTTAGAGAATAGAAGCCCACCAGTTTCTTTATTGACTTGATTGAGAAGAGGCTTAATGGGGGAAATGTGGTGCTTACTTTGGGCCAGATTTCACCTGGCTCACAAAAATGATGTGTTTTTAGTCTTATAACAGCCCCCAGATGTTACTGAGATAGTTTAGGAGCATGGGAACATGGTAGTTAGAGAGGCATGCTAGTCTTATGAAATATTACAAGTTATCAAACAATTCTCTCGCCCTCCATTCAACGCAGTTTTGGCAGCACAATGAGTGGCTGGATATTGTTATTGATGATCGATTACCCACATTTAAAGACCGCTTGGTTTTTCTACACTCGGCTGAACACAATGAATTCTGGAGTGCCTTACTGGAAAAAGCCTATGCCAAGTAAGTACTGCCTACCTTTGGTGCATGCATTGCTCAGTTTGTCACACAATGAAAATGGTCAGCTTTTCTTTGTTCAATGCATTTTCCTCAGCCTTGACCTGGAGATACTATGTCCTAAATTAATCCCCGATGGATTGATCCAACTTCCAGTAATGTCAATGGAGAGACTCCAGTTGGCTTCAGTGAGAATTGGATCAAGTCCTAAAACCTGCTCTTTGTTTTTCTGCTGAGAGCGCTAATAATGATGCCAACTCTTATGGCTAAAAACTGGAATAAGACTATTTACTGGTTTTGCATCCAGCAGGCCACTGAACAACTTACAGTATTGTCACTGCCAGCCTGGGCTGGATTTGAACCAATAATGAATTAGAAATTAGGATGAGGAGGGGGCAAGGGGCTACAAGCTGGGACTGAAATTCTCCTCTTGCTGAATCCAGTTTTTACTCGATTGACTTCAGTGGAGTTACTGCTGGTTTACACCAGTGTAAATCAGAGAGAATCAGGCTCAGTGTAACCTAAAAAAGTTTTTAAAAACATTTCTAACTACTGATGTGTATTTTTCAGGCTGAATGGGAGTTATGAAGCCCTAAAAGGAGGCAGTACACTAGAAGCCATGGAAGATTTCACTGGAGGAGTTGGAGAAATGTACGAAGTCAAAAAGGCTCCAGAAAATTTCTATGAAATCTTGGGAAAAGCTCTTGAAAGAGGTTCAATGGTGGGCTGTTCTATTGATGTAAGTAAAAGACTAGAGAGGGTGTAGTTTTGTGGGGGGTATTTTTTAAGTAAATTTTTTTTAAAATCCAGCTGAAATTAATAGCAAATAATTTGCAATAGTAGCAAATAAGCACTGCAATTATTTATAACCAATGGCTGTAATCTAATGTACATGCAATACCAGTTTAGTCATTATGGCAGCTGCTCAGAAGAAGAGAGTCATTGGATTTCAGCTTCGTATGTGCAATTAATTTATGTATGGAATGTGTGTAATATCAGTGAATTTTATGTCATAGACCCATCCACCTGACCTGGGTCAGAGTTAAATCTGTTCATGGCCCTGTCACAGGGTAGGAGTCAGTGTCTACTGGCTTCAATGATTGCTGTTACAATTTTTGTGCTATTATTATTTTTGTCTCCAATCTGGAGTAAGCTCTGCGTGGGCACAGAGGCCTTTGCAGAGTCAGTGCCTGAGTTTATAAATTAATGTTGTGGTTCATGAAAGATACCAGATTTAGGACAATCCTGGAGGGTTGGCAACCCTATTTACAACACCATAGAAGAGGTACCACATGGGCAGTGGCTGTAAGCTTCCTTACACTACTCTGCCAGTGTGTCTTATATGTGAGCTAGAGGAACCTACCATAGTGGAAAGAGAAGATAATTCACTCACCATTCCCACTAGATGCTTGGTCTTCCCCTGGAACTCTGGGAGCATTCCTACTGATGACAATCTTAGTAGAAAGTCCCATATTGTGAAAAAATAGAATGATTTTTTGTGTGTGGAGAAAGTGTCTTCCCTAAAAGGCTGTGCCAGTGTGCAGTATCGTAGGAAAAGGAAAAGCTATACTGTCATTCACAGTACCTTTTAGTACTGCCACTGACTTCTCAGTGTATCTAGCTGTGACGGGCCCCGATACTGACAGAGTGTCACCATGTACAATGTCCTCTCAAGGAAGGGTACGTCAAAGTGTATTTTCATATTTCAGACCAGCAGCGCGGCTGAGTCAGAAGCGCGAACCCCTTTCGGCCTCATAAAGGGTCATGCTTATTCAGTAACTGGCATTGACGAGGTACGTCCCAATTGTTGCTATGTTGACAGTATGTGATGGAGACTGGGCTGGCAAGGGGTGCAAACTCAAGTGATGGAAACCTAGCGCTGGAGAGTGAATGGTCACAAATCCTGTTCTCCACATCTTCTGGATGCAGTTTGTCTGGAGAATTGGAGTGGCTGCACTGTACAAGGAGGGGACAGGATTTTGGCTGGCCACACAGGTCATGCCCCTTCTCCCCCCATCTAAGGTGTTGTGCCCAGCTTCTTGTGCCTAAAGGAACTTAGGGTGTGATGCCTGGGAGCCCGAGGACTGTATGTATCCTCTGGTTCTTCCCTAGAGCTGAGTAAAAGTTTTCAACTAAAACTTTTTTTTGGCAAAAAAATGTCGATTCTGACACACTAAAATATCTTAGGAATTTGCACTGATTTCACCAAACTGATTTGGTTGGGAAAAAAAATTCTGTAAAAACCAATACGTTTAAGTGTTGACATTTTTGAAACAAAGCGGGTTGATTTTTTTACTCAAAACCACTTTTTATTTTGAAATGTCCTTTCCTTTCATTTTTTAGAAATTAAAAATATTTTCAAATGCACGAAATTGAAACGGCATGGTTCATTTTGGGTCAAAGTGCCTTGTTCAACCTGAAATATTTTTTTCAACTTTTTGGGGTTTGCCAGAAATATTAGACAATTTAATTTTCAGTTCGGCCTGAAACTTTTTTTTTTAATTTACAGCAAACCAAAAACTCCATTATTCACCCAGCATCACTCTTCTCCCCTATGAAGTGAAACTAGAATCCAACCCTGGTGGGAGGTTTCTCCTTCCTCTTCACTATCCCTTCTACCCCATGCACATTTGCTCCTGCCAAGTTCCCCAGTGCCCAGCACAGTTATCCAGCCTATTCACTCTGGAGGCGAATTGTCTCTTAGTTAATGACAGCAGCCAGCCAGGGATTATTTATTACAGTAGCAATAGTCTCATTATATTTTAAGGCCACTCAGGAATTTCTCTGTTTTTGTCTTCTTTTTTCTAGGTGACCTACCAAGGCCGAAAGGTGCAACTCATACGGCCAAGAAATCCATGGGGGCAAGTGGAGTGGAATGGCCGTTGGAGTGACAAGTTAGTTTTATGTATAATAACTATTTGTATTGCATAGAGGTCAGACTGATGAGGAGGGAAGTCAAGTCAGTGTTCTGTATATAGTCTTCTGCAGTTATTTGCAGCTTAAGCTGTTTTGGGGCCTTTTCTAATTAACAGCCTACACATGCAGAACAGGGCTGTCGTCATCATACAATCCTGACTTCAGTAGTGTCAAGACTGCTCAGTTAACATTTAAAGAGGCACTGTCAAGATTGTTTAGTCCCAAAATGTAGGTACTGCTAAAAATAGAAACATAATCCACTATTAATATAAATGTCATTATTTTTAAGACAATTCCAGTGGAAAATGTATAATTTGTATTATTTAAACATTCCCCTGCAGTATTTGCAACACAAACATCCAAACACTGTGCTATTACATGAGAGCTGGAAAGTGCTGAGGTAGTGTATAGGAATTAGACAGTATCTCTTTAAATATTTTGTGAGCCCTCTAATGGCACTCACTGTGTTCTATGTTTCTGAAGCCAGAGCTCCAAGGTATATATGTTGGTTGGCCTTGCATGTTTTGTGTAGCTATTAAAGACCATTATTTGGACCACACTTGCCTGTGTGGTTCCTTCATATTATATTTGCTGTGTAAAGAGCACAAGACCCAACAAATGCCAGCTGGGAAAAAAGTGAAACTCCCTAGTCTCTTTCACTATCCAAGCTGGATGAAATGAAAATAATAGTCATTTTAAAAGCAAACAGCATAAATGGTAAACAGTAGATTCTATTTTGGAAATTCCTACTAGCTATATTTTTCATGTTTGATTACATTTATACATGGCCTGTTTCTGAGTTCACTTAAATTGCTTTACCTCCATTGTCTTCAACTGAGTTTTTCCCAATTTACGCTGGTATAAATGAGAGGAGACTCAGTTCCACAATATATCCTGACTGCCGCTTTAAAAATGGTGAAATAATTAACAGACTTGATAAATTTCCAGAACTGATTCAAATGTCCCTTCTCTTAAAACTATCAACAAATAAATCCCAGATATTTACATTTCTAAGGGTAGTTATGATCCTTTGTAAATTCCAAAAATGGGAGAATAGTTGATCAGGATAATTAGAGATGATTAAACCTCAAAAGATTTAGCAGTTAAGCTTGCAATAGGTATCAGGCCATTTGAGATTTTTATCCAAGGTGCTGTATCTGCCAAAAGGGGCTCTGATCCTGCATGTGGAACTGCTAATGCAGATCACAGTGTCCACACAGAGTCCTATGGAAGCCAATGGGACTCCATATGGGCATGGGAGTCTACACTAACATGTTGACTTGCAGGATCAGGGCTTAGGTTAGTAATCTCATGAGAGACTTCTAGTACTTCCTGCTTAGAATCAGGCTGGGATTACACTGCTGTAAGAGCAGGCTTTCATGAAACATCTAGGCTTTTCTGTTTCCATCCCTGCTAGAACCACGAATTGCATTAGTGAATGGAAACGAAAAAATAGATTTTCAGTTGGGACATCAGCTATTTCATTCTCTCTCTCCACTCATTTGTACAATTAAAGAGCATCACCCTGCTCCCACTGACTTCATCTGGGAGCAGTGGTTGGTCCTAAACTACCAATAAACCTCATGGCAATAATGATACAGATGTACAACAAGGTTTACAGTACAGTGGATGTACAATCTAGAGATATACCACTCGCAGTATTTAAATTTACCTTGGTTTTTGTAGTAGTCCCTATTCTCACTGTGGGAAACATTGCAAACACAGTGGTACTGTTCAATACAGCAGTGTTGTAACCTCAAGATTTTACATGATCCTGCTTCTGTCTAAGTAGATGGAAAGTTTGCCATTGGTTTTAATGGCAGCAGGATCAGGCTCCTTAAAGGCACCTGTTGTGGCTACTGCTCAAATAAAATCAATCTGAAAGCGGTGTAATCTGCCAACATATCCAGCTGCTGTCTTTGAGCCAAGGGAAATGAAGTGCTTGATAGCCTTGTAAAGCCTGACTTTGTTTCCTTGTAGTTCTTCTGAATGGCAGTCAGTCAGCCCATCGGAGCGAAAACGCCTGTGTCAGACAGTGCTAGATGATGGAGAATTCTGGTATGGTACCCCTTTGAATTATAAATATGCTGATGAGAATAAATACAGTAAGCAGGCAGGCCAAGAGGAGGATAGCTCTGAACTGGGAAATTAGTGCTTTAATCCAAAGAGAGGACTGGTACAATGCAACCTGATATAAGTCACTCTCAATTCCCATATTCTTAATAACAGAGTATATCTTTAAGATGTTTAAAATGCCATACTTAGCAACTGGCATTAATATATTGAAAACACTGTGAATTCTAAAGTTCTCAAGATTGAAGTGAATGACACCGTGATTGACTTGTTTCCTGAAGGGGTTAATCAGACACAGCTGATTTGCACAATGTAAGGAATGCTTCAAAAACAAGTCTGGCAAGTTTTGTATTGTCTAAATACTCCACTCCTGTACATCACATTTCATCTTACTAATGCCGTTTGAATTGGGTGATTCTCTCAATGCAGCATTTGCCACGTTACCTCTTGTGTGCCACACCCTGGTGAAAGAATGACTCATGAGGCTACACAAATGCTCTTTGCATATACTATGTGTGCTGTGCATCCTTAAGGACCTGAAAGTAGTGAAATCAGCACAGAGCAGCCTAACAGCTTCCGAAGAGTTTTCAGTTGTTTTTTCTCATATTTTGCTGTCATTTAGAGCAGTGTGGTCTAGTAGATAGAAGACTTGACTGGGACTCAGGGGATCTGTGTATTATTTCCAGCTCTGCCACTGGCCTGCTGAAGCTGACCTTGAGCAAGAAATGTCACTCCTCGGTGCCTCAGTTTCCCCATCTGTAAAAGGATGCTGACCTCTTTGTAAAGCGCTTTGAGATCTACTGGTGAAAAATGCTATATAAGAGCTAGGTATTATTTAGAATTCAAAACAGCCTTGACAAATTGGAGAATTAGTCTGAATTCAACAAGATGAAATTCGGCAGAGATAAGCGCAAAGTTCTCCACTTTGGAAGGAAAAATCAAATGCATGGCTATAAAATGGGGAATAACTGGCTAGTGGGGTAGTACTGCTGAAAAGGATATGGGGGTTATCGTGGATCACAAATTGAATATGAGTCATCAATGTGATGCAGTGGTGAAAAAGGATAATATAATTCTCGGGTTTGTTTATAGGAGTATTGTCTGTAAGGCATGTAAGGTGATTGTCCCACTCTGCTTGGCACTGATGGGGCCTCAGCGGGAGTACTGTGTCCAGTTCTGGGCACCACACTTTAAGATAGACATGGAAAATGTGGAGAGAGTCCAAAGAAAATGATAAAAGATTTAGAAAATCTGGCCTATAAGGAAAGGTTAAAAAAAAGTGGGCCTCTTTTGAAAAACAGTCTTGAAAAGAGAAGACTGGGGGGCAGGGACCTCATAACAATCTTCAGATATGTTAAGGGCTGTTACAGAAAGGACGGTGATCAATTGTTCTCCATGTCCACTGAAGGAAGGATGAGAAGTAATGGGCTTACTCTGCAGCAAGGGAGCAAGGTTAAATATTATGAAAAACTTTCTAACTATACGGGTAGGTAAGCTCTGGAATAGGCTTCCAAGGGAGGTCATGGAATCCTCATCACTGGACACCTGCCAGGGATAGCCTAGGTTTATTTGATCCTGCCTCAGCACAGGGAACTGGACTTGATGACTTCTCAAGTTCCCCTACAATTCTGTGATTCTGCTCAACATCTTAAATGTTCAGATTGTAAGCTCTCTGTGTTATGTGTACAGCACCAAGCACAATGGAGTTGGGGGGGGTCCCTAGATTCTACTGCAGTAGACATAATAATAATAATTAATTAATAATGGTTAAATCTTAATTTCAGGGATCTCAACAGATATTTACTTTGCAAGCCATTACATACCGCACCTGAAAATTAAAGGGAAAAAATGAAACAAACAGCTCACTGACAGTTTAAAAACTGGAGCTATTCTATAGCTTCTGGATATGACTAGCTTTCATGCATCTCTCAGAGCACATGGATTATGTGCTACGTTATAAATAATAATAGGACCTACATGTGGAGGTTTTTTCTGTCATTTTTTACCAATTTATTCTCATGCATTCTATGTGGGCTCATCTCAAATAGAAAAGGGAAATTTGTCAAAAATGATGAGGCAGTTTAAAGCAAGACCAAAGATCAGAGTGGCATAAAGCAAACTACAGAAGGCTGCATGATCTGTGTTAAATATGGATGAAAACACATTTTAAGACATTTCAAATGGGAAATATGTTTTTGATAAAAAATTTTGTCTTTTATCCTTTGGGGTCCTGGTAACTAGGAACTAGCAAGACCTTCAGGGTAACATGTTAAGGGCTAGCTGATCTAAGTAACTTACAATGAGTTACTCTGGATTTACACCAAGAGTAACTAAGGTCAGTATTGATAAGGGAGGATAGAGAGGAGAGGCAAATTCCACATTCATTATTGTGCTTCTACCAGAGGGGAAAGATTAACCCAGGGGCTAGTTAGCAAATCAGCTTCTAATTCTCTCTGTCTCTGCCTCCCTCCCTCTCTTTCAAAGATGTAGGGCCATATTCTGCTCTCAGGCACCCCAGTGTAAATCCAGAGCAACCCCAACGAAGTGCTGATAAGTACTTCACATGTACATCAGTGTAATGAAGAGCAGAATTTGCAGTACTTGGCCCAAAAGACAAAAATTATGCAACACGGCCAGGAAATTTGTGCCAGGTACACAAAAGCAAAAGGGGTTGTTATCCAGCCCTTATTCTCAATGTACCAAGGACAGACGTGAGATGCTGGAGTGCACCTGGCTTGCGGAGCTAGTAATACATTGGAGGGAGACACAATACAAAAAGGGAGACACAGACAGTGAAATCAAACTGTGTCATTTGCTCCCTTATCAAAAATGTGTGGTGAAAAGTTTCTAGGACAACGTAAGTTAAAGTGTAACTCTAGACTCCTTTTACTTATTCAGCAGAATATGGAATCTATTATAGCTGGTGGGCCTGTGATGTTGCTACCCCTGTGTGCTATTGTGAGGATCGCATCCTGTCAACACCCACCCATACACATTGCCTGGAGCACACTGGCTTTTTCCTGCTATTCTTGTTCATTTGTCTCATTCAGCCACTAAGGCCCAGATCTTCAAAGGTTGATTTCAATGGCTGTTAGGAACCTAAATATCTTTGAGGATCTAGGCCTACCTGCCCAACTTGTTACCTGGTTTCCGCTACACTGTTTTCCTGCTCTATTTCCTGTGCTATCCAGCAGCGGCTGCTGTATTGCACACCAGTCTCTGACTTGGTAAATACTTCCCCTACTGGTTCTTACTCCAGTTCAGTTCAGGTCTGAGTGCCGACCCGTTCACAGCAAGCAAAGTGCCAGTGGGCCCCTCCAATGTCTTGCTGCACATTGGGCTGTCTGCATGCTTCTTGGTATGTGGGTTGGAATGGTCACACACAGTGTATCACACTTGGCTGTAGTTCAATTTTGGCAGACCTTTTACCCCCTCCGTACTGTTTTTCCACTAAAAAGGATCACGGGGCCCAGGAGCTGTGAGACTAGAAGACTAGAGCCTCCCTTCTCACACCAGTTTTACACTAGTGTCATTCCGTTGGGGTTGATTCTGCTTTCTTCCTGACGCTGGTGTAAATCAGGTGTAACTCAGATGAAATCAGTGGCATCTCACTATATTAAGACTGGTATAGAAGAGATCAGAATCAGGCCCATTGGGGCCAATGGAGTTACTTGTGATTACACTTGTGTAACGGAGAGGAGAATCAGGTCTATGGGGAGAGATCTTCAACTGGTGTAAATCAGCATAGCTCCAATGATGTCAATGAAGCTACACTAATTTACAGAAACTGATGATCCGGCCCTATATTCTGATACTCTGCATTTTGAATTGGTCTGTGGGAGTAGTTTCTGCCTAGGCTGCTGCTTCTGTTCAGTCACTAGTGTGATGCACTGACTGGTTTCCTTTCCTTTCATTTAGGATGAACTTTGAAGACTTCAAAGCACATTTTGATAAAGTTGAGATCTGCAACCTCACCCCAGATGCTCTTGAGAACAATGCTACCAACAAGTGGGAGGTGACAGTCCATCAAGGGAGCTGGGTCAGGGGTTCCACTGCTGGAGGGTGCAGAAATTTTCTAGGTGAACAGAGATTTCTTTAGAAAAATTTCACACTCCCGTGGAAGCATCCATTATAGACACAGAATTCTTCACCCCTTTGTAACTTCCACAAGCATGTCCTGAATAAGGCCAGAGGAGTCTCAACTAGCTGAAACCCAGCAAAATATCAAAACAGTCACCAGATTCCACTTGAGAGAAATAATTTTCTTTATCTTTCAGTTTTGTACACCTCTTTCTCCTCTCACGTACATTTGTGCAAACTTGGAGTAACTCCACTGAGGTCAGTTAAGTTACACCCATGTCACAGGGCTATAAGTGAGGAGAATCCAGCCCTTTCCATCACATTCTGATCATGCTGGTGTAACTTGAAGTCACTCCCCTGATTGAATGGAGTTATGCCAGATTTACACCAGTATGAATGAGATCAGAAGTTGATCCTTTGTGCTTTTATATTTTCAAGAAAACCCCATTTAATTGTCTTGTAACTTTCATCTCCGATTTAAACCATTGCTGTTTAATGAGATATTAGGTCTAAATTCTGCTATTGTTTATACTAAAATCCAAGTCCCTCAGGATTTGGCTCTTTGTCTGCAGAATTGTATTGAAATCATCAAGATACATAATGGAAAATGGAAAAATAAAACAAGCATAAAACCCCCAAACCTCAAATTACTCTCTATTGTCCTTTTTGGCTCAGTTTAATTTTTTTGGGGGGGAAAAACGTCTGTGTTCTTTGCTTTGGCAGACACCTTTTGGACCAATCCACAGATCAAGCTGCGTTTGACAGAGAAAGATGATGGGCAAGATGAATGCACGTTTATAGCAGCTCTGATGCAAAAGAATCGACGTAAACTCAGGAAACTCGGTGCTGATATGCTGACAATTGGCTATGCTATTTATGAGGTACTTGATATTTTACGATGTAGTAGCCATGTTTGCTCTTTCTCTCTCTCTCTCTCCCCCCTTGTCTCTCTCTGTGTATCAGTCTAGATTTCTGCATCACACCTATTGCTGTGGTATCTAATCACCTGTGTTCTTTAAATAATGATGAGAATGGTAGCTTTCTCTTTAAAATGTCCTAATATTGGTGCAAAAGGGCTTTGCCAAAATGGATTTTCTTCATCCTAGAGCCCCTGCATACAAAGCCTGCCTGACCTTAGAGTCTGAGAGCTAGATTCCCCTGGCATCCAAGCTCCATTCAGCACAGGAGAGTTGGGTGGGAGGAGTGCCAGGGGCTAATGGTGACTTCCTGATCCTGAAGCCAATGAATCATGCATGTATCTGGCCCTCTGATTCTAGATCAGGAAGGGAGGTGGGAATCTGACATGTCTGAACCACGCACATCAGTTACTTTGCATACAATAATGAATAAACCTGAAATCCCTGCTTCAAATTCTATTGCAGAGCCCTAGCAAAGATGGACACTTGAACAAAGACTTTTTCAGATACCACCCTTCCAAGGCAAGGAGCAAAACCTACATTAATTTAAGGGAAGTCTCTGACCGAGTCAAGTTGCCACCTGGGGACTATGTTATTGTTCCTACTACTTTTGAGCCACACCAGGAAGCTGACTTCTGCCTGAGAATCTTCTCTGAGAAAAAAGCCATCACAGAGTAAGTAATCAGTGGGGAGTGGTCAGTCAAACAGATCTCCTGCAACATCCAAAACACTCACACACCTGTCATGTTAATTGGGTTTTTAAAGAACCATGAGAGATTCCTGAGGACATTCTCCTCATCTTGCTCCAGGCAAGAGACCCCAGAGATGAAGAACCATCCCTCCCATCCACTTCCTGCAGTGCCCTTGCCTGCTATGTGAGGATCCCAATGAATTAAATGGAGTTCATTGCCAGAGCAACTCTTGTAATTAACAAAAGTTAACCTGTGTTGCTGTGCACTAGACCTCAGCCAGGGGAATCTAGTAAACGAGGCTTTTCCCCTTTTCTTTTTGTTTGTTGTTATAGGGTGTGTTGTTTTTGTTTGTTGCGGGGGTTGTGTGGGAGGATTGGCAGTTTTTTTTGCAACAAAGTAGGGAAGAAAGAATTAGACGAGTTTTTGAACTCTGGTGAATGCTTCTATTTCAGGAGGTCCTAAATCAGAAACCCCTTTTCCAATACACTTTAAATGTGGTAGAAAAATTCTACCATGACTCCAGACTTAATTTTCCAATTTTTAGCCCACTCTGGCTATTTTTGTGGGTATTAGGAGGTGGGGAAATCAGACTTGTAATGAAAACTCAATTGCAACCTTAACCGTGAAGAGTCAGTAGCTGCTCCGTAGTATATATTGTTCTGCACGTTTGTTTCCTGTCTGAATGAGCATGTTTAATAAAGAATAAGTTTTTTTAACAAGCATTTGCACAACCTATAAAAAGTGAAATTAACCCCTGTACAGATGGCTCACACTAGGCCTAGGAACCACTTAAACTCTCTTTTGAGTTTAAGTGATGCAAAGACCTGACCCTCTGCATGGGGATGAATTTCACTCAAAGTGAATAATTCGTTCAGTAAAAATACTATGTTTGCTTTTACTTCTGGAAAATTTAAACAGAAAGGATCCCCAGCAAAGTCTTTTGTTATTGAGTATGTTTTTGTTTCCCTCAGGGATGTGGATGAAAACGTTGACATTAATCTCCCAGAGGTAAATCTACAGAGCTAAAATAAGGAGTGGATAATTCAGCATAATCCATCCAATATGCTCCATTTGTACTTTTTCATTTCACTTGAATTTTATGAGAATGCCAACCTTGTGTGTGTGAAATCTGCAGTTGGGTTGGGTTTAGTAAAACAACCATAATAATACAATAATAATAATGAATAATTCTTCCAATTGTTTGCTGATAGGCAGCTGAAATCAGAAAGAAATTAAGGGCTGGCTCCTCACCTGGTATAAATCAACATAGCTACTGAAATCAGTGGACCTGAGCTGATGTGCACCAGCTAAGGATCTGGCCATTAGCCGTACTGTGCAGTATTACCCAGTTAGGGGCACACAACCTATTCACACTCAAACATGCACACATATTCTCAGGACATTTTGGGGTCAGAAGCTTGATACTGCATTTTCATAAAAATGATTAGACAATTTTTGCTGCTGAACATTAAGCTGATTTTTACACTTAAAAAAATCTGACAGGCAGCCCTTGAACCACTTTGTAGTCACTATATTTGGGTATTGACTGAGCTAGATCTTGTTCTCCTTATTCCTGCAAATAGTCCCACTGATTGCAGTGGAGATACTTGCGGAAGGAAAGTAAGCCAAGATTCAGCTTTGCATCTCTTTGGTGCTATTTTACTCAGTTTTCCCCTTGCTTCCAGAGACTGGGTAGCAAATTGAGCTTTACATTTCCAGATTCTCAAGGTCACAGTCATTAGTGATATACATCTATCCTAGGTATAAATTAATGGAGATATCTTATCTCTGAGAACTGGAAGGGACCTTGAAAGGTCATTGAGTCCAGCCCCTTGCCTTCACTAGCAGAACCAAGTACTGATTTTTGCCCCAGATCCCTAAGTGGCCCCCTCAAAGATTGAGCTCACAACCCTGGGTTTAGCAGGCCAATGCTCAAACCACTGAGCTATCCCTCACCCCCTGCCATATGGCATCTGAATGGTAGTAGATAAATGATGGGCTAAGTGTCATGTTGGGTGTATATTGGTCAGAAAAATGAGTGTAATTGTCAAATCAATGTAACTTCCACCATGTTGGCATTCGGTGGATATACAGTAACTTCTTTGTTGGGCACCATGCAGGACCTTCCTCACTTAGTTGATTCTCCTTCGGTGCACACCCTTCCAGTACATGGGCATGCAAGTTGCACTCATTTTGCACAGCCACTGAGTGTCAAAATAGGGCAAGTTACACAACTTTGCTGCCTACATCTATTTTATGATCAACTTACACCCAGCCTTATATTTCACACAGCAGTTAATATCACCACTGAATTTGGCCCAGAGACTTCCATAACAGTTGCACCTGTTTATCCGAGGCATCACCTGGCTGAACGTGCATATAAAATGGAAAACTGATAGTTTTGAGACAGTGTAGCATTGGAAGCCACCAATGATCAGCTGTTCAGCTCCAGTGCTCTGCCTGCTCCTTAGCCCGTGCTATTGAGTACTCCTATTGGAAATGGAAGGTGAAAATTTCTAAGACGTTGGGTGCCCGGGGGGTTAAGTTTTTCATACATAATACACCTTTCAGATTTTGTTATATCTGTTTCAAGATGCATAGCACTCCTCAAGGCGCTGAAAGCATGGCTGGCTTGCTTAATTGTTACCCTGCAATTGCAGGGGCCTCAAACATCAGTGCATCTCAGTTTCTCCTGTTCTCTGCCTGTGACACATCATAATTTAGCTTCCTGTGGGCTGTAATACTTGGGTCTCGTTTCAGTGGTTGGGTTTAGTGTGCGGGTGCCGGCTGTGTCACTTCCCTATGATATACAGGAGGCCAGACTAGATGATCTGGTGCTCCCTTAAACTGTGTTACTGTGACTGTTGCTCATAATCTGCGTGCAGGAACCAGTGTTAGCTCTATGATAGTTTTAATGTCTCCCTGTTCTTGTAGCCCCCTAAACCAACCCCACCGCAACAAGAAACCGAAGAAGAAAAACAGTTCCGGGAATTGTTTAAACAGGTTGCCGGAGAGGTGAGTGCGTACTCAGAACACTTTTAGCTTTGTCTTATAGTGATGACTATGATCTAATGTCATGCTTCAGGGCTTTAGCTGGTCCTCTGAGGTGGTCAGTAAGGAAGTTTTTCCCAATACACACTTGTAATCTGTGGGGAGGGGGCCTCACCTTCCTCTGACAGAGATCTGCCACAGGCAGAGCCGTGATTCCAGCTGGGGTGGGCCGGTGCTCTGAGGTGGTGCAATCAGGCTGGTGAGTCTTGTTTGTATGATCACCAGATTTTGGGTCAGGAAGGAATTTTCTCCCAGGTCAGATTAGCAAGGAAACTGGGGGAGAGGGTTGCCTCCTCTGCAGCATGGGCCATGCATCACTTGCGAGGCTCATCTGCATGTATCTCAAACCCAATCAATTCCCTGGCATCACAGGGGCCTTGGGCAGTAGTCTTTCCTGTTCTTTGCTTGTGACACACAATAGTTTTGTCTCCTGAGGACTAAAATGCTTCAGTTTAACTGACATCATTGGGCTCAACACAGGGGTATTTGGATGAAGTTTAACGGCCTGTGAAGTGCAGGAGGTCTGATGATCCCTTCTAGCTTTAAACTTTATGAAACTATAAAAATCATGAATGTTTTACAAAAACTGGGATGGGAACAACCCTATGTAGCTGAAAAATATATTTCTGTTATCACATAAATCCACGTGAAGTGAAAATTCAGGGTTCCATATGTAATATGTTTACTTGCAGTATATATTCAGCCACTAGATGTCTCTATGTCCTTTATAAAGTTCCTAACCATGTGGTCCCTGGTAAACAAAGGAGACAACACTAGAACACAAGCTGTGAGGGAGCCTGTTTGTGTCTGAAGCTGCAGTTATTTTGTTTGAATAAACACCTCCTGTTTGAGAAGAACTGTGATTCCATGTAGCATATCAGTGAGCAGCTCAGTTGTATTTTGTCATCTCCTTCTTTTTTTTTTAGTCCTTCTGTTGTTTGTGCGATTCACTATTTCTTGGATTTCAGCAGCAAGCTGTAAACCCAGTGACAGTAGTGCAGTAGAGTTTTGTAGTTGTCAGATTGATGATATTTGCATTCTGTTAGGCTTTCCATATGTCTGATTCTAGACACCCAAAAGTAACAGCTGATTTAATTTCTCAACTCTAGGACATGGAGATAACTGCAGAGGAACTTGAATATGTTCTGAATGCTGTATTAAAAAAAGGTAAGTGTTAATAACAACTTTATTTGCACTTATATAGCAGCTTTCATCCAAGGACCTCAAAGGGCTTTATAAAAGTGGATATTATCCCCAATTTACAGATGGGAAAACTGAGGCACTGCCTAGTAACTTGCATAATGTCACACAGCAAGTCACTGGCAGAGTCGGGAACAGAACCCAAGTTCCCTGACCTAACCCCAAGCCTACACTGTCTCCCAGCAAAATCCATCTCAGGGCAGTGATGCCTATTCCCGGTTCTGGAGAAAGAAGATTGTCTTATGACTAAGGCAGTGGACTGAGACTCAGGAGATCCTGCCTCTACCATAGAATTTCTGCATAACCTAGGCTAACTCATTTAATCTCTCAGTTTCCCCATCTGTAAAATGATATCACAAACAAATGATAATAGTAACGAATAGTGACAAAACCAAAGAAGAAATTGTGAAAAGTACAAGGTCTATTTGCATCCTCATGAAGAAAATGAGACTCAATGAGTTACTGGGAGCAGAACTGATATTTCCTGGGGTATCTAAATTTCATGTGGCTTTCTGATTCTTAAAATAGTCAGAGAAAAGGAAACTCCAAGCCATTCTCCACAATTCAAACAGCAGCTTGTATTTACATTTGATGGGAGTGTGCAGGAAGCCTGTGTGTGCTCATCTCAGCACGTGCTCCATTCACTGAACAGCATCAATGCCCACTAAATATCTGTTCATGCACAAGGCACACTGGGTCCACAAAATGAGATCGTAAACACAGCTGCTGTTATTTTCTTCCTACCTGTAATTACCCTGTGGCTTCCAGTGTGACAGTGTTCTTCACTTTCCATCCTCAGCTGTTCTGTAGCTCTGCAGGGCGCTGTTACACAGTTGTTTGGTTTCAACCCAGAAGTGCCTTAACTTCAGTAGGACGACCATATTTTCCCAAAGGGAAAACGGGACACCACACTGGGCCAGCCCAAGGCCTGCTCCCAGTCCCCAAGTCCCCTCATCCAGCCCTTCCTTCCTCTTGCCCATGTGGGGCTGGCCCAAGGTGGTGCCAGCCCAAGCCTCCTCTGCCGCCCGCCTGCTTGGGGCTGGCCTGAGGTCCCTCTCTACCACTGCCCGCTTGGGGCCTGCCCAAGGCCCTCCGACCTCCTGCATGTGGGGCCAGCCCAAGACCCCCTGCCACCAACCCGTGCAGGGCTGGCCTGGCCCGATCCCGAGACCTTCCCCCCATTGCCGCTTGCTCCCTCCCCCCCCCCATTCCTCTGCACCCTGTTAGGGGTCACACCCCACTAAGGATTGCACCTGCTTTTTTGGCAAAACTGGGCATTTGTCCAGTTTGCTTTTGCCAACTGGCCATCAGTTGGCAAGAACAAAATGGACAAATGCCCAGTTTTGCCAAAAAGGTCAGGATGACCAGGACAGGACTGAAAAAAGGGAGCGTTCTGGCCAAAACAGGACATATGGTCACCTACACTTCAGTGATGCGTGAAGTGGCCTCTGTATAAGAAGGGATAAATTCTGCTCCAAGTTACACTGATGTGAATCCTGAGGGACTCGCTTGAAGTCAGTGGAGTCACTCCAAATTTACACCACAGTAACCAAGAACAGTATTTGGCCATAGACAGTTAAAAAATATGCAGTGTGGATTACAGAGATCTATTTTGCTTAGTTTGTTAATCATCTTCTAAGGTTTGTTGAGCACTGTGGGATTCTTTGATGAAGCATGCTTAGCAACGTGTCACCCATTTTTCTGGTCTCCAGCTGTTCTGGTGCATCTGCTGCTGAGCACTTTGTTATCATCCTGTGGATCTGGGCTCAGCACTTTCAGGAATAGCCCATCCTTAACCTCCAGCTATGCTCCTTTTGGGTACTATGCAGGCTATGGGGAGGGGTCAAGGGCTCGTTGTGTTGAGGCTGGTGAATGGCTTGCCACACTCTGCAGTTATAGGTGTAGTTCAGCACATTTCCCCTTCCACTTAACCTCAGGACTGAGCCCATATAGCCCAGATCCTCAAAAATACTTAGGCACACAACTGCCACTGAATTAATGGGAGTTATGAATCCATATTTTTGCAGATCTGGGCCTGTGACTATCTGTGGCAGGCCAAACAATAACAATAGGGCATGCCCATGAAGGTTAGAAACAGAAGAAAAAAAATTCCCCCTGCCCAGGGCTTTGGTTTGACTCATCAAACAAGTAGCACAAAGGACCTCCAGTTACTTTAGAAATTGTAGACCCTCCTCAGAAGAGTTTGCCTCCAAAACAAAATGGGTTCAGTTGCCTATAGCATGCCTTGCCCAGACCAGGATTCCAAACTAGTTGCCAGGGAAACGACATTTCCCAGCAATTCCACACCCCTGGATCCCACAGCAAGGCCAGTTGGGAACTACCCCAGTCCGTTCTTAACACCAAAGGAGAGGAGAGGTCTGGCACCCCTGCTTATAGGGCTCCCACCTCAGGGCCTATGTGCTGAGTCAGCAGTGTGGTGTTCTACAAATCCCAGCTCACCTCCCCAAGATAACTTCCTCCCTTCACTGACCACATCCTCTGCTCCATAGATATTTTTAAAAGTCACAGCTGGGATGGGGTAGTGCTGGCTTACAGGTCTCACAAATCTTAAATGGCAGGTGCATCCTGTTACGCTATTATACTACTATGATTCTGATTAGTTGGTTCCCTCCCCCTCATCATGAAAACACTGGAAATCAAAATGTTTAATATTTGTGTTAAAAGGTAAAATGTTACCTAAAGTAAATTCTAAGGGACTGATCCAACACCCAGTGAAGTCAATAATGGTGGGTCCCATTAGACTCCCAGTGACTGCATTGAGCTTTGGATCAGGCAATAATTTTTAGTGGCTAATTCAAAAGTATGTGTAACACCCGTTAAGACAACAATAAATACATAAAATATATGGACGTGTATTTTTTAAACTGTGAGTCTATCAGCTCTACTCTGCATCATCAGATTGATGAGATGATCAATCCGTGCTTGACTGTTAATAACGTCATTTTATTATATTTACATTTTTAAAGGATTTTTACAAAGCTAGTCCTGCAGCTCTTACTGTCTTGCGTAGTCCTATTGAATGAGATTTTAACTGACGTCACTGGAGGTTTCTCATGTGAGTAGAGGCAGCAGAGTTGGCCTCCAAGTGAATTACTCTTTTGGAATTACAGGTAGTGGTCATAGGAGTATCTCTGGAACTATATCTTCCTTTTTTCCATTGTTAATTTTTTAGACTTTAAGTTTATGCTCAATGACTTTATTTCTTATTTAACTTGATTATTGTGCTTTTTTCAGCAAAGGACATCAAATTCGAGAAAGTAAGCCTCATGACATGTAGAAACATCATCTCTCTTATGGATGTATCCTTTCAAATAAATGCTAATGTGAATTCTCTGGGACACTGAATGTATGCAAGGGCCCTGCCTGAGGGATCTTTCTCATCCCCGATACTAGACATGGATGCAATATTGTGATACAGTGGAGGTACACGAAGCACAGCAAACAGATGATGTCAAAATTGTATTCCAGCTTTTATTATAGAAACTTAGAGCAGGACTTTTCAAAACCATTCAGGTTGTACCATAGACTCCAGTGTAGTCCATGGCTGAGCTCTTCTGAAAATCTTACCCATTTTATTTATATATAAGATGTTGCTATTTCAACTACTGGGCAGCAATCTGAAAAACCTGGAAATGACTGTCAGTCAGATCCTTGTGCTCCAAAAAGTGGACATCCAGCCCTTTACAACTGCCTGATCACTACTGAAGCTTCCTAGAATAGCTTCTTCCCTTCAATAGGTACTTTGTTGAGCCTGCTCCTCTGATAGCTGGCCATTTAATATTGCAGCCCAAGCAGCCACAGCCCTAACATGGCAGCTGGCTGCTGCTTGCTGTATCTGTCTCCTATCCAGCTAGTAAGTTCTCCTCTTTTGTTTTTGTTTCTCCAGCCCCTGTTATTTGTGGCACCTCCTCACAAATACTTGCAATAAAAGCCCAAACAAAACAAAACAAAACTGCCTCTGGTTTGAGATACAGCTACCAACTCAAAACTCAGCCCAGGTTGGTCAAAGATGGTTGTTAAGATTTGTGAGGCTCTCAAGCAAATCTGCCCAGTTTTGAATAAAACCTGGGACCATGTATTCTTTTGCTGAATAGTGGGAAGTACCACTCTACAGAAGATGGCAGCTTCTAAAACTACTCTGGCCTAAGTTTTTAAACCTGAGTGTGTGATGTTCAGCACCTAAATCCACGCTTAGGCATCCAAGTAAGTGGTCTGATTTTCAGAGGTGCTTGAGCACCTTTACAATCCTGTTGGAGCTGTGGGTGCTCAGTGCCTCTTCAAATCAGGCCACCCACTCAGGGGCTAGTGTGTGTTGGGTGTAGCTGCCAGACTTCGGGCAGACCCAGATTTGAACACTGTGGCCTGTAGGAATGCTTGCTGCATTGGTAGCCATTAGGAAGGCTCTCTCCTGAAAAATTAAGATAAAATGTTGAGACGATGTGGAAGTAGGCCACATCCTGATGCCCTCACTCATGCAAAATTTCTTAGTAAGGGCCCCATCCTGTGACAGACTTAGCACCTCTGCGGATGTTCTTCTGAGTGTCTCAGATCCCATTAAAATCAGCACTTTGCAGGATCAGGGCCCTAAGGACTGAGGGAGCCCTGACAGGATTTTCCCACATGTGAGAAAGAAGCATGTTCTAACAAATCTCAATACCCCTCTGTAAAAAGTACCTCAGCTTTCTATAGCAACTGTCCCAAACACCAACGCCAGGTTCTGCCACTCACGCTACAAGTAGTTCCATTGGTTTTTGACTGACTCCGGGTAGCAGAATCTGGCCCTAAGATAGCAATACTGATAATGCAGTG
The DNA here is from genome assembly GCF_016161935.1 of Mauremys reevesii. Lineage (NCBI taxonomy): Eukaryota > Metazoa > Chordata > Testudines > Geoemydidae > Mauremys > Mauremys reevesii. The sequence continues at coordinate 82,756,507 of NC_052625.1, forward strand.
GGTGAGCAATTCCCGTAAAATATGGTAGCATGTTTTTATCAGGTAGTTTAATTCTCTGAATCATTCCTATCCAATTGGAATCCAAAGCTGCTCTTGCTTTGGGACAGTGTTCTCCCTACATTACTCACCAGAGATATCACACAACGTTCTAGATTTCCAATAGCAATCATTGCAATTGTTTGCAATGTAAAGGAATGACTGGTAGATTTAGACAGAACATGGGATTTCACTTAACCAGTATTTTTCCTTAATGTGGGTTTTACTAGTCCAGTGGTAATGGGAAACTGGAATTTAATGAGTTCAAGATTTTCTGGGACAAACTAAAGAAGTGGCTGGTATGTGACTGTATTCATTATTTTGAGTCTTCATAATTGGAGTTTTTTAGGAAAATGTCGGACAAACATATTTCAGAGATGGTCTAGATATACTTGATTCTGCCACAGCACAAGATGAACTACTAGATGTCTTCTTATGGTTCCCTTCCAGCCCTATATTTCTATGATTTTCAGAAACAAAAATCTGATGGCATATGTCTTCAAAAGCACAAAATATTGATTAAAAACACAAGCTCTTAAAATATGTGTTTTCTTCTGGGAAGTATAACCAATTTTGAGTATTCCACTGCCCCAAACCAGAATGGTTTACTGGGAATATCAGTGATTTTGAAAAGCTAAGAAGCTATGTTTGAGGTAATGAATTTCAGAAATGTGTTTCAATAGGAGGCCAATCAAAATAACACTTGAGGATTCTATTCCTATTGTTTCACACAAGAAGATAATGCTGACTTGTGATTAGTGGAAAATAGTCACATGATGAATTATTGTGTTTCCATTGTTTATCTCCTTAGCAGTAAGCAATACTGAGGGTCTGGAACAATGTTAGCCAGTTAGGCTCCAATTCTGCAAACACTTACACATTTTATCTAACTTTACTACCATGAGTAGTCCCTTTGAAATCAGTGACATTATTATGGTAGTAAAGTTAAGCATGTGAGTATATGTTTGCAGGATTGCAGATCAAGGAAAAATAATTATTTCCTCATGGGTCATTAATAATCTCTGAATTTATGCTCCATCCAGGATGATCATTGCAATTTTCTGCTTCCTGGATTTTTCATCCAAAGTCTGAATTGTTTTTCTGGATCACTTCACTTCATCAGTCTGTTAATACAAATGTTTGATTTTTTTAAACTGGTACACTTAAGAAATGCATGCTTCCAATGGAGAGATTTCCAGATAGTTCTGATTAAAACATTCAGAGTGAATATAACAATGGATATAAGTAATTCACAGTTGAGTGAAGATCATAGAATATCAGGGTTGGAAGGGACCTCAGGAGGTCATCTAGTCCAACCCCCTGCTCAAAGCAGGACCAGTCCCCAACTAAATACCTAAATGGGCCCCTCAAGGATTGAGCTCACAATGCTGGGTTTAGCAGGCCAATGCTCAAACCACTGAGCTATCACTCCTGGGCTCCCCTCTTATTTTTAGGGGGGGAGTTGAAGAAAAAGCACCCCAGTGCAGCACCGCCACAGGGCTCTCCCTCCATGTGCCCCAGCCCTGAGGGGGTGGAAAGAGGGGACATGTCAGGGGTGTAGCAGCTCAGATATGGAGACCAGCCCTGGCACAGCCTAGAAGCCAGGATGGGGCTGGGAGAATCCACAGGGGCCTCAGTCCCTACCCCTTCAGCCACCCACCACCTTGTAGGAGCAGGCTAAGAGCCAGGGCAGCAGAGAGGGATGGGGTGGGGAGCAGCAAGAATGGGAGGGCAGAGAACGGGCCCCCAAAGGACTCACTGTAGCCCCAGAGAGACCCCCCCCAATCCCACTGTCACTAGACCCCCATCCTCAAGAGAAACCCCAAACTTTACTTTTACTGCACCCCAAGAGACCTCCAACCACACTGTCACTACACACCCACCCCTAAGGCCCCCAACCCCACTGAATCACATTGTACCCCATCCTCTGAGAGACCCCCAACCTCGGTGTCATTGCACCCCCACCCCTGAGATCCCCCCAAGCCCATTGAATCTCACAGAGCCCCTGCTCTCTGAGAGACCCCTATCCCCACTGTCACTGCACCCCCATGCTCTGAGAGACCCCGGTCCCTACTGAATGTCACTGCACACTCTCCCCCTCGAGGCCTCCCCAACCCTACTGACTTTCACTGCACCCCTACCTCCAAGAGATCCCCCAAACCCACTGTCACTGCAACCCCCCAGACACCCCCAAGCCCCACTGATTGTCCCCCACTCCCGAGGCCCCCCAACCCCACTCTTAGTGCCTCAGTCCCTATTCCCAAAGAGACCCCCAACTCCATTGAATCTCACTGCACTCTAGCGCCCTATTCCCAAATAGACCCCACTGAATTTCACAAAGCCCTCAGACCTCCCCCCCTCAAACTCTCAGGATATAGTTTGTTTTAGTAATTTGCATAATACAAATAAGTATACATACCTTACTGAGCTGAAAATTGCATGTGTTGTATATTATATATATGCAAAAATTTTGAGTTGTCCGTGTCAAGTGCATGAAAATTAACTTTGGCTAAGATTGTGATAGACCCCCCCACCCCCTTACTTCTTTCAGACCACTTTAAGCACTGCCTCTCTCTCTCTCTCTCTCTCTCTCTCACACACACACACACACACACACACACACACACAAAAGTTTTGGATGGTTTCACATACTCCTTTTATCTTAGGTAAGGGCTCACCCTTGCAGTTATGTTAATTGAAGAGTGAGTTCACACACCTAATGATCTCAAAGAGCTTTTAACTCATCCCATAACAACTTTCACTCAGCTCATAACAAATATGATAGAGATAGCTTGATCCCAAATATACCCTCAGTTACACAGTCAGATTGGATCCAGACCAAAGTCCCCTCAACTTCCTTAAATGTTTGTGCTAAATCAAGAGTTTTTAAAGATAGGCATCTAGAACATGAAACACCATTGCTTTATGTGCTACATATACGTGAGATTTGTTATCTTACTAAATGCTGAATGTTTTCCCCCATGCAGAGTATCTACGTTCATTTTGATTCTGATCATTCCGGCACCATGTCCTCCTATGAGCTTCGTAGTGCCCTAACAGATGCAGGTAAAAGAAATATTCTGTTTAGGTTGGGAAAACAGAAAAACTATGGGGCAGATCCTCGACTGGAGACTGAACTTTCACTGACACAGGAACAATTTGTAGAGTGAAAACTGTCAACATTTCTTATTTCTGAATTCTACATCTATTTTAGATGAAAACCAGTTTGCAGTCAGCTCAGTTTCTGCTAGAGGCAGGGAATCAGTCCTTAGAGTACTTGCCCACTAACAATTTTTCAACAAATAACTAGATTATTTATTAAAGTCTCAGATTTCTTTTCAGGTCAGTTAGGTCCCTTCTGCTGCTGCTTCTTTATTTGTTTGTTTGTTTGTTTATTTTTAAAGGATTTCAACTCAATAATTACCTGCTGCAGCTGATTGTCCTCAGATATTCTGATGACCGGTTCCAGATTGATTTTGATGACTTCCTAAACTGCTTAATTCGCCTAGAGAATGCAAGCCGTGAGTATCCACTTTTGCTGAAATCATATGTGTAACACACTCACAAAGTTTGGGTTATGTTCCTGGTAAAGGCTGGTCCACTACTAAAGGATAACAGTCCACTGCTGCAACCAGCTAGTGGAGTTACTTCTCTATCTCAAGTACTAGAGGTCTGCTCTATGATCTTGAAGGCCTCAATTTCAAATGCTGTCAGTGATCCATGTAAGGGATTGTTAGACATGCACATGTGTTGACATTACTCACTTTTTAACTATTTGCTTGGGTTTTTGACTGAAAAATATAACTCACTATACAGCTATGAATTCTGGTTCTCGATTCATTTGCATACAGGGATCTTCCTCTGTCCAGACAAATAGCAGTTAAAAGTGATGGGCAAATCAGCCTCTGATTAAAGTAATCCTCTGACCCTGGCTTAAACCTTAGACCAAACCCAACCCCTTTATGAGGATCAAAAACAGTTTAGTTAACTTTTTTAAACAATATTATTAAGTTTTTTGCTTCTTTCTCCTTTCTGGTTCCAGCCTGTGCTAGAAATTGAAGGGTCAAAACACAGAGAGGGAGTAGGTATTCTGCTATATTCTCACCATACATTTTTAGAATCAGGAAATGCAGATAGTCTGGATATTATTCCTGGGGAAACTCTGTGCCACTGTGCATGCACAGAATTTATGCCACCTGCAGGTTTCTTTGCTTCCCCACAGAAAAATGACTTTCTGATGGGACAAGCAAAGGGATGCCACAAGAGCAGTCATGTGACTCTCCCCAATAGTATGTTTTGTGTGCCCAGGGCAGCCGTCAGAGAGGTAAATCAGTGTGGGGCAGGAGGCGGGACTGGGGAAAACCCGTTTGATGGTTCTTACCTTGTGCCGAGTTCAGTGGCTAGACTGGGCTGGGGAGGATGGGACTTCCTCTTCCCCTGCACGGCATCTGGGGCCAGGTCAGACCCACCTCCAGATTTCTCCCCTGGCTGCAGGAAGTTCTGCAAACTCTCCCCCCCCGCCAACCTTTCCGGCATCCATTGCTCCTCAGCTGCAGGGGGAGGGATCCCTGTACAGGGAACTACTTCCCTATCCATCCAACCCTCGTGCATCCAGATCCTCTCATACCCAGACCCTCCCACCACGCCTCATTCCCCTGCACTCAGAACCCCTCCAATGAGCCCCACTCCCCCTGCACCTGGACATCCTGACGAGCCACCCTCACACAGATCCCCGCTCCGCTGAGCCCCAATCAGTTGCACATGGATCCCCACCCCACTGAGCCCCACTCTCCCAGCATCTGGACACACACCCCAGGTTCCCCCACACCCAGACACCCCCCCCAAGTTCCCCCACACCCAGACCCCCCTGCCAAGCTCTATCCCCTCCACACCCAGACCGACCCCCCCCGACCCCCGCTGAGCCCCAGCCACCTTCACCTGGGCCCCACTGCAGAGTCCCATTACCATTGCACCCTCAACCCCACAACAAGCCGTTGTGCATCCAGATCCCCTCCATACCCAGATACCCCACTGAGCTGCCCACACCCAGATTGCCCCACACAGAACCCTCTCAACCCACACCTGGATCCCTCCACACTAAGCCCCTCCATATTTGGATCCTGCCTTGCTGAGCCTGCCTCCCACACTTGGTGCACCTGGCATGGAGGGGCAGGGCCCTGGGCTGTTTCTGGGGAGGGCCCAGTCCTTGCACTATGTCAGGGTTGGGTGCAGCCTCACCACTGAGTCCGTGTCCTGGGGGGAGGGAGGGAGAGCTGCATAGTGATCTTCCACCTCTGTGCCACCAGTGGGCTGTGCACCCCAGTACCATGCTGGAGCCTCCACGTTTATTTGACAAATAAAAATTTACTGAATTTTGCAGAATTTTAAAATATTGTGCACAGAATTTTAATTTTTTTGGTGCAGAATTTTTAATTTTTTGGCGCAGAATGCCCTCAGGAGTAAGACATGTATCCAAACACCTGGGTGTGTCTCACATCCAAGCGGCCAACTTTGGATTAATTTCTGAAGTCCATACTCAGACAAAAGTCCCAGTGAAGTCAATGGTCGTTTTGCCTTCACAGGGACTTCAGTTTTCAACCCATTCTAAGGTTCACTTGTGATCTAAGCCTTTATAGAAAGCCAGATCCTTCCTCTCTATGGAGCAGTCACAAATGGTGCTTCACAGTGGGATAGGTTGCTTATGTGCATGAATGTGAATGGGAACTCTGTGTAACTGTGATGTCCTGATGTTTATTTCAGGGGTATTCCTGGCACTAAGTAAGAAAAACAGAGAATTCATTAACCTGAATATAAATGAGGTATGAGCATAACTTCATATAAAAACTGACAGCCTGGAAATCTGCTCTAGAACTTTGTCACTTTTTAAAAATTGGGAATAATCCCAGCCCTAGTGAATTCAGTGGGGGTTTTGCCATTGACTTCAGTGGAGCCAGGATTTCACCGTTTCTGCATAACTCTGTCTCCTCCAAGCTGATTTCCCACCTTTTCGCCCCATTTCATATTCACTGCTCCCTTTCCCTCCTCTTTCTGGGTTCTCTCCTCCTTACTCTCTCTGGGCCCAGTTCACTGCTGGGGTAAATGGGTGATTGGAGCAAAATGCCTCCTGGTTCTTCCTAAGTCATTGAGGATCCATACCACCCTTTACTGTAGGCTGTGCCTGACAGGCAGCTGCTGCGCTTTGTGCTCTTGTTACTGTGCTGATCCATATCTTCTCATTGTTTCCTCATGCTCCCCCGTCTGTCTGTTGTGCCATCTGTTCTCCCGCATTTCACATTTCAGTTATGAGCTCTTTGGGGCAGGGTCTGTCTGGTTGTTAGATGGTGGTACATTGCCTAGCACAATGGGAATGGACGCTTTTAGGTGCTACCACAGTATAATAATAAAAATAAATCATCTAATTCTTAGAGATCTACAATGCATTCCTTTTTTAACTAAAGACCATAATGTTGAACAAGTTCCATGTTGGGGAGGGGGGGGGTGGCGTTCAACTTCTGTTTCTGCTACTGGGAATTATTACCTTTTCCTTTTTTGGCATCCCAAGATTTCTTTCCTTGTAATAATTGGGCTAAAATGTTACTCTTATTTACACTGTTGTAAATTCAGAGTGACTCCAGCAAAGTCAACTGAGTTATTTCAGATTTACATGTGTAGGTGAGAGAAGAATTTGTCCTGTTGCCTTTCTTCTAGTCATGAAGAAGTGCTTGAATCTCGCCATTAACTTTGCTGACAAAAATTTGTATTAACTACAACTAAACTAGGGCACTAGCTCGTTGACACAAGAATCAAAATTCTCCTGCATTGTAAGGCACTGATTCAAACCAAGATGGTGCTGTTACAAGGACCTTTCCTCTGGCACATGGGGTTTGATGGTGGTAGCAGGGATTATCAGTCATAACTTTTGGTCTTTATTTCTCTGCTAGTTTATCACCCTGACAATGAACATTTGAAGCTGTCCAACCTGGATTTCAGCAGGATCTCATGATTGTGCCACTCAACCTCCAACCAAAGAGCTGTTACCCTTTCCATACAAATGTATACAGGTGCTGTGGTGCAAGGGGAACACTTATTCTTCCCACCCTTTTCCTCCTCCACCCCCATTACATTACTGAATAAGATCTTTATGGGATGAAATTTGTTTTATTTTGTATAAAGGTTAATATTGATTTACAGTGTAAATATGCCCTTGAATGAGGCACGTGCACATTTCAAGCAGCCTAAAACTGACAGTGGTGAGTGACCAAGGCCTTTATGAAATATAATCATGTTCAGCCCCAATATACTTATTCGTTGCACCACGGAAACCCACTCATTAAGAATCCTCATGGTTGCTTGTCTACAGTTTAGCAAAATGCTTTTGAAGGTATAGTAGCCTGCAGAACTTCATTAAAATGGTATTGACTTCCAAGTGGATTTTGCCCAGCTAACGCTGGGCCAGCATTATAGAAGAGCATCCCAGAGTGTTGCATTAGTGGAGTGATAGATTTACTATTAACATTCATCCTGGAACATTTATACCAGGGGGACTGTGATTCTGGCTTGCTCGGAATGATGTTTAATCCAGAGGCTGGCCCTGTCTACAACACTCACTGAGAAGCAAATTATTTCCTTTGACTCTCCTCTGTTCCATCCCCTAATACCAGGCAGACCAAAGTTTATCCCACGAGGCAAATAAGTTTCACACCATTCAACAGTGCAGCCAGTGGCTGTGTTCATCTTCAGTATGAATGTGTGGCACCACAGGTGCCAGCTTGCAATGCTCCAGCTTGACCTGAGCAGCTAGGACCCGTGTTGCACACAGGAAGATAAGTGGCTGCATTCTGCTCCATTATATGAAAACTAGGTCTAGCCAGTGGCAAGTGCCATTCCCTAGCCTTGCAAGTCTCTGCTCCAGCCCGAACCGCAACTTCAAAGTGCTGTCTACACAGCTATTCTTACAGCGCTAGCATGAGCTCTGCTAGCCCAAGTCTGTCAACCTTGGCAGGGAGGCTCATTCCCACACGCTCCAAATTGCTATGTAGACGTACCATGTCAGTCAGTTTCAGATAGCTTTGGTGTCCAGTGTTAATTAGAAAATAATAAAGTCAAAGGCCAAGCAAATCTCCATCTGCCCGTTCAGGTTGGTTCCCTCTAGTCTATCCATAACTTGTATTTGCTTTGTAATAAATCATCTCTGCTGGGTTTGTTTTCCAAATCATTTCTCGTGGCAAAAGAAACATCTGTAGAGCAGCTTCTCCTTTCTGAAGGTCCCAGTTTTGTCACACTGACGTAGCCATGGGTTTATTTTTGGAACTGTGGGGTCCCACAAACCGTTAGGAAAAGGAAATCAAGCTTTAACAAGCATGAGGTTAAAGCAATAACATCACTAGGAGTGGTGATGTTTAAAACAGCCACTTCTCTGACTTTCAATGAATTATCCTGTGCCTGGGTAGAAGATGCCTCTGGGGACGCTTACAGAATTCGGTAAACCAAGATATGCAGCCCACGGAGTGTGTTTATTTTTCAAATGGTAAGACTTTGTGCCTCTCTGGCAGCTCTGGGAGAAAGTCCTCTAACTTTGGAAAAGTTTGGATTAGGATCTAGAATTCAAACTCTCAGTTTCAACATTTTTCAGATCTTTGGTTTTAATTTTGCCCGCTACAGAGATAGGACATTTGGATCTGGAGTTTTAATAGGGACCTTCAGTTCAGGCCCATCTCTAGCCAACATCCATTCACCCCCACAGTTAAAATCAAACCTACAGCTACATGGCTGGCTAGCAAACCTATATGTAGGGTCAGGGCTTTGTTAATATTTATTGCTGCCTTGTGTAACATTGTTACTGCCACAATAGTATCAAATGATGCAGAGTAGAGAGAAGTCACACTGAGTGGTATCTTATCTTCACTATATTTGGCTATTTCTCTACCCAGAGCCAGGGGTATCTTGGGGAAAACGGGCCTGATATGAGAGATTGAGACATGTCAGGGAAGAGCCCAAGGGTGGCTTTAAAAACATCTCTCTCTGCATTTAAAAAGAAAAAAATGGCAAAATAGAGACAGAAAAAGCTTCCTCCACCCAGTTTGAAGCCACGCCTGCTGCTTGAATCACAAGGCAGCAGAAGAGCTAACAACCAAAACCTTGCTAGTCAACCTAACCTTCCACATGGTGCTTAATTTGTGCCAGGGCTGAGCCCCGGCACCTCTAAGTTTGGCAGTTCCTAGCCCTGGCCCCCCTATGCTTGGCGCATCAGTTATGAATGTAAAAGAATTGCTTGAGCCCTGGCACCTCTTTCGTTACAAATTAAGCACTGCTCCCACACCCAGTTGAACAGACTCAGGATTCCAGCTCTCACGTGTTCTTATCTGGCCCCATCACAGTCTGTATTGTATTTAGCCTCACAACACTGCTGTGAGGTAAGTGCCATTGTCCCCATTTTACAGAGGAGCACAGAGAAAGACTAAGGCCCAGATTCTTAAAGATACTTAGGAGACTAGCTGTCTAGCCCGCCATTTAGGTCCTATGGCTATTTTCAAAGCTGCCACTCAGCTGCCACCTAACTTCATAGGTGTCCACATCCCCTAGATGCCTACATTTCTGGCAGGTGGCGTTCGCAATGCCACCTAAGCGCTGACCCCACCTCACAGCTAGCAAGCTGCTCAGAGCCCTAGCTCAAGCCAAAGCAGGATTCTCAAACTAGGTGCCCCCCTACAAACACACCCGTCTTGTCAGCAGGGCCTGATTCCATAGGCGTGCTTAGAGCACACCTGTTACCTGCCAGCCCCTGTATCAGGAGGGCTGGAGGCAGGTCACTGATAGGTGGAGGGGAAGCAAAGCACCCCCACAAAAGACACACGGGAGTACAGGGCAACGTAGGGTGAGTGTGAGAGGTATTGAGCAGGAGACAGGTGGTTTTGGCTTCTAGGGTGTGGGCTGCCCCAGCGACTGAGCTGGCTTAGGTGCCTTGCTCCATGAGAGGGTTCAGCACAGAGGATCCTGAGCAGAGGGAGGTGCCTGTCTCAGGCCCATCAACCAGGCACCCTAGGTCAGCTCCTTAGGTGCCTACGCCCATCTCCTCTCCCCCTCTGCCTCAGCATTTCACTCCTGGCTCGCGTCAGTGGCTGCCAGCTTCTGAAAACCCCTTCCTTAGATGCCTACATCTCCCTGTGTACAGTACGGGGAGCCTGGGTGCCGAACTCGGGGCTGAGACTTCCACTGGCCATCGGGGTGCCTGGGCATAGGCATTTCAAGGCTCAGCAGAGCAGCACCTAACTACCTTGGAGGTTCTGGGCCCAAGGTCACCCAAGAAGCCTGTGACAGAGCAGGGAATTCAATCCAGCTCTGCCAAGCCCCAGACTACTACCCCAAGCATTGGACCATCACCCTCTCTGCATGAGAACGAGGCCCATTCTCAGAAGGGAGAAGTGACCTCACACGTAAAGCTGCTGAGCGCGCACGGCAAATTTTGTAGTTCCCCATAGTTCTTATTGTGATGTCAGCTGGGCTGTGAGTGAGAGAGAGGGAGATTGTGAGTCCAGCTCCTGATTTTGCTGGCTTTCCGGAAAGGCGGGGTAAGCACACAGCTCTCGCTCTGGCAAACTACTTTGCATAGCTCTGAAGATCATTTGAATAGCTCAGTTTCTAATGTGTCAGACACCCAACTTTTTAGCAACCACTGCCTCATTCTGTTGGCCCTGCCTATCTGCGGATGGAACTGCTAATGGAGCTCATCACAGAGATATTTTTTATAATTATTTGATTAACAATATTCACATAGCTGCAGTGGTTAGTCAGATCAATGAGCCTTCCTCCTCCTGCAGAGAGCCCAAAACCCAAACCTGTTTATAAAACCTCAAACTGCTGGATGATAGCTGAGCTGCCTGCTGGAGCCATCATGAAGAATCCCCTAGCTACCACCTGAGCTGGAACAAGAGCTGTACCAGGGGAAAGAATTGTGCCCAGGTCTGGAAGGTGTCCAGTCTGAGGAAAAAACTTACTGAAGCATCTCTGAGGGTGAGATTATCTGTATTCAGTTTGATTAGACATAGATTTACACGTTTTATTTTATTTTGCTTAGTGACTTACTTTGTTCTGTCTGTTACTACTTGGAACCACTTAAATCCTACTTTCTGTATTTAATAAAATCACTTTTTACTTATTAACTCAGAGTATGTATTAATACCTGGGGGAGCAAACAACTGTGCCAGCAGAATTTGCTATCACCTGATTTCTCATGAGCTGAGTTATATTGTCCTAGCAAGGCACTCAAAGAAAATGCCACAGTTCCTAAAGCATTTGCTAATTGGTTTTTAAGCAAAGCACACTTCTAAACTGAAAGGCATAGTATCAACTGGAATGACAATCAATTAGTCAAAAAAAAATTAAAAGTAGATTCATTCTATGCATGCCCTGGAGTCCCTCTCCCAAATTTGAGGCATTACAATTAGATTGTCTTAGCTTTTAAAATGCTTTGTCCTTCCCCAATTGGTGTGTGAAAGAACCACGCAAATACCAGGAGAAACTGGCTAGTGTGACAGACCCAGGCCAGTGGGGTACAGGAGTCTGGTAGAGGGCAAATATACTGGTCACTGGGTGAGTAGTTTTCTGTTCCCTGAGTGACCAGAGCAGGGGCTGCACTAGAGTAATCAGGAACCTGCTAGAACCAATTCAGGCAGACAGGCTGATTAGAACACTTGCAGCCAATCAAGGCAGGCTAATCAGGGCACCTGGGTTTAAAAAGGAGCTCACAAAGTTCAGTTTGTGGTGGGCATGTGAGGAGCTGGAAGTAAGAGGTGCAAGGAGCTGAGGCTATGGCTACACTTGCACTTCAAAGCTTTGAAGCGCTAAATGTAGTCAAAGCGCCAGCGCTGGGAGAGAGCTCTCCCAGCGCTGTCCGTACTCCACCTCCCTGTGGGGAATAACGGACAGTGCTGGGAGCCGCGCTCCCAGCGCTGGGGCTTTGACCACACTGGCGCTTTGCAGTGCCGCAATTTGCAGCGCTGGAGAGGGTGTGTTTTCACACCCTGCTGCAGCGCTGCAAATTTGCAAGTGTAGCCATGGCCTGAGAGTGAGAGGGTGTGCTGCTGGAGGACTAAGGAGTACAAGCCTTATCAGACAGAGGAGGAAGGTCCTGTGGTGAGGATAAAGAAGGAGTTTGGAGGAGGCCATGGGGAAGTAGCCCAGGGAGTTGTAGCTGTCATGCAGCTGTTACAGGAGGCACTATAGACAGCTGCAATCCACAGGGCCCTGGGCTGGAACCCGGAGTAGAGGGCGGGCCCGGGTTCCCCCCCCCAAACCTCCCAACTCCTGATCAGACACAGGAGGAGTTGACCTGGACTGTGGGGTTCCACCAGAGGGGAAGATCTCTGAGGTGAGCAAATCTGCCAATAAGCGCAGGACCCACCAAGGTAGAGAAGGAACTTTGTCACACTAGCTAAAAAGACAGTACAGAGGAAATAGTGAAACTGATTATACTGAAGTATCAGAGGGGTAGCCGTGTTAGTCTGGATCTGTAAAAGCAACAAAGAATCCTGTGGCACCTTATAGACTAACAGACGTTCTGCAGCATGAGCTTTCGTGGGTGAATACCCACTTCTTCAGATGCAAGAAGAAGTGGGTATTCAGATGTCTTGCATCTGAAGAAGTGGGTATTCACCCACGAAAGCTCATGCTGCAGAACGTCTGTTAGTCTATAAGGTGCCACAGGATTCTTTGTTGATTATACTGAAGTGCGCTCTAATGCAAAAAGTAACAAACTGGAAAAATAGAGAAACATAATTTGTTCTAATTCTGCAGTTACCATGAACTGTACATAAAAAATGTCAGACTGAAGTATGACTTTAAAGTTGACAGCGCTTCTTTGAGACCTCCAAGTATTATAAAAAAAGAGGCCAGAAATTATATTGAAATTGAACAGTATAATTGTCGGGAGTTATTTCCAATAATTGAAATGATTAGAGAGGAAGAGAGAATGAGATTACATTGTCTTTAACTATACACTCATAGATTAAAAAGTAGAATCATTCTGTTTGAAAATAAATAATCTCGCTTCTTCTGGAAGCACACCAAAGAGCAAAAGGTGCTTTGCAATGATACCCAGCAACAACGGAATGCAGGACCTATGGAAATGAAATACTGATGCCTACCAATAGTTCTAAATCCATCAGCTAGCAGTGGTGGTGGCTAGCTAGCTGACCTCTGTGGGCTGTCCTGTGTATAAACGTGTTATAACTCCATACCAAGAAAGTAATACCGATTCTCACTGGCTGATCCTTATGTGAGCCTTCCAGTGAAGTCAACTCTGCACAGGTGCAGGGGAGTCTGCCTGCATAGGTCAGATTGTAGGAATGGGGCCTGTTTACCATTTTAAACATTATACACAAAAACAAAAGACCCTTTCCCTCTCCTCGTGTCCCTCCCTGCCCATAAAAAAGGCACAGTCTCCATATTAGCAAAGTATGAGCGAGGGAAATTAGCATTGACTTTTAGCTAGACAACGGCCAGAGCCAGCATCTCAGCTGTTGCTGAATCCCTGTATAACGCTGTGGCCCCCCCCACCCCGTGCTCTCTGCCAATTGGCACAAAGAGGTTCCTGGGTTAGGGTGACGTTGCAACTTGATTATTTATCCTGCATCGCACAGACAGAAGGGTGGCTTCTGAGTCCATTCCAGCTTGAAAACAGATTGTCTGGTGCCACAGTGCAATGGATTTGCCATGTTACTTCATATCCTGGAGCATGTTGTGTCACTGAAATAGAAATGGGGTCAGTGATTAATCGGGCAGCTCTCAGTCACAGCCACCATATGTTGATATGGCGGATGGACGGTTTACAAATATTTATCCTCTGGAAAATAACCTATTGAAAGTTCTAGCAGGACAGAATTCCCAGGCCAGTTAGAACAAAAGTAACTAGGCATGGACTCTTTCAGAATTGAGTGTATTCTTTATGGAGGCTAATATTCCCCTAGCATTCGGCTGTCTGATCCAAAATGTGTGTGACTAGATAGTGCTAAATCTAAATACGGGATATGAAGGGTCAGACAATAGTGGCCTGACAGATTTTTTTGTGTCAAGGGTGTGCCACACATGGGTGGTATGGGTGACACAGTGAAGATATTTGAGGGAGAAGGGGTTAAGCAGTCAATCAAGGCTGGAGGAGCCAATGGGGAAGGATGACAATGCACTCTGGTCACAGTGGATTGGTCAAGGGGAGCTAAATTGTGAGAGGCTTTGAAAATAAGCATGAGACGCTTGCATGTGATCCAGTGGAAAAGGGGAGGCATCACTGGTAGGACTCAAAGATGGGAGGTGATCTGGCAGAATGACAGGCTAGGAAGGTGACCTTAGCAGCAGCATTCTGACTGGGCCTGGGTCAGGGTGCAAGGTTACAGCAGTTTAAGGCTAGAAGGGAGACGGTTGCAGTAGTCCAGATGTGAGCTGATAAGAGCCTGGTTGGGAGTATGGGTGTGAATAGAAAGGAAAGGCTGGACCCCCCAGCTGTTGTGTAGGAAGATACAGCAAGATTTAGCAATGGCCCAAAAGTGTGGGGCTCGAGAGAACGGCTGTACTCAGCCCTGTGAAAGACACACTGGAAGATACAGCTCCTGCCCGGCAGTCCCTCACAATCTAAACAGGTAGACAAAGACTGGAGACAAAACACACCAGGAATCCCGCAGGATGGGGCTAACTTGGCATTTTTCTGTTTGGTTGTTCTGCATTTTAATAAAGGGTTGCTAGAAACATTTTTACTGGTATGGTTGATGTTTGTGGGCTTCCCAGAAGTGGGTTTTAAGGCAGGATTTGATTGGTTTGGTATTTTGTCAGTTGATTTGGTTTTGGTTGAAGCCTATGACCGGCTGCTGCCTCTGCAGGATCTCCGGCTGTGTGACAAGTTAGATGAGGACAAGTACTAAGTAATAAATGACGAAAGCAGCTTTGCAGTGATTCATTGAACTGTGTGGCAAAACCCTTCCTCACAAGAGAGGAAGATTTAAAAATTCCTTTAAAATTAATCCAGGAGGGTGACCAAAACCATACCCACATCTTTCACTGACACTGAAAATCACATTGAGA
This sequence comes from Mauremys reevesii, assembly GCF_016161935.1. Classification (NCBI taxonomy): domain Eukaryota; kingdom Metazoa; phylum Chordata; order Testudines; family Geoemydidae; genus Mauremys; species Mauremys reevesii. The sequence goes on from NC_052625.1 coordinate 82,771,612, forward strand.
AAGGGGAGAAATAGAATATGCTCGATACTGTCACAATAGCCAACAACTCTCCTTAGTCAAGAGTCCAACTTCCCAAAGGGCTTAGACATGAAACCGTTAACATCTCTCAGCCAGAATCTAATGTACTGTACTACAGAGATGTAATCATTCCTTCCAGATACAGGACATTTCACGCCCTTTTCTGAGCCAACAAGAGCTGTGGTAAAAAATCCTGAACAAAAACAGGTTCATGACTGTGTGTCTGAACAAAAGAGTTACTGTACAGTTTGCATAAACCCCAGGAGGGGATGGGAGTAGGGGTGGGGAGTGTGTGTATAATGTGTTCAATGCAGAACCAAATTAGTACAGAGCTAAATCTGACATTTAAACCCATAAGAAATTGGCCAATTCAAAGATATAGTTCCCTCAGCAATCTAAATGCCGCAAATATTTCTTTACAGGTCTGGGTTGGCTGTGTGGTGCTATAGCCTAGACAATGCGTTATAGTGTGCTTTATTATGTAGTTATGTTGAATAAGTGAAAATCATAAATAGCTACAATAGCAAAAAGTGTTCAAGTTGGGTGCCTAAAGTACATCCATCCATATCTAAGCACCTAAGTATAAGAGGCCTGATTTTTTTCAAGCCATTGAGCATCCACAGGCCCCACTGAAGCCAAAGGGAGTTGTGGATGGTAAGTACCTATGAAAAAATCAGGCATTTATAGTATGTGCCTAAATATGGACGTTAGGCATAGACATTTAAACACTTGGCCTGTTACCTGGAAAAAGTTACATGAAATGTAAATTGTGTAGGACATTGACAACATATTAAACAAAATCAATGAATGGGTGTTTTTCCAGTCCATCAATGTCTGGATAAACAATAATCTGGTTGAAATTCTATCCCCATTGACGTCATTGTGACTTTTGCCGCTGGCTTCCATGAAGCTAGGATTTCACTCACTATATAGTGCTTTCGTTGCTTTTAAAGCAGTAATGGATTCTTAGTATCCCTTAGATGGTGGGCAGCTGTGTTCTGCACCGGCTGACATCTCCAAAGACTTGGCTTCATTACGATATTCGATTGTGTTTGAACATGATGACTGTGAAGAGTCAAGTCAGCTAATACAATGCTAGCAATCAATGTAGAGTCTGGCTGGGGTTTAACAGCTGACACAGAACTGAATACAATGAGCCTGAGTCTATTCTGACCATTAAGGTGTGGTCAACAGTGTGTCTGCTAACTCCACTCTTTACAGCCATATTTGATCAGGGTAATATCATGGAAGATAGCCAAGCCCCAGGTGGCCCTCACAACCAGGTAGTGCATTTTAATTTTATTTTAAATGAAGCTTCGTAAACATTTTAAAAACTTTATTTACTTTACATACAACAATAGTTTAGTTATATATTATAGACTTATAGAAAGAGACCTTCTAAAACCGTTAAAATGTATTACTGGCACGCAAAACCTTAAATTAGAGTGAATAAATGAAAACTCGGCACACCACTTCTGAAAGGTTGCCGACCCCTGCACTAGAACATCTGAGTCTTCTCAAGCAGCAAACCCAAATGCTTCAGACCTTGGTTGACCTACAGGTCCAAAAATCCCAGATCTCCCACCCTCTCAGAACTCCATGGTAGCAGCTCCCGCCACCTCCCAACATACCATGTGGCATCACCAGCAGCATCCTTTACCCCCACCATGCCATGCTTGGGGACAGCAAGAAAAACCACAGCTTCACATGCCCTGCCGTCTGAGAACCGTGGTTTGTGTATGTGTAAGCACAACGGCCTACGTTTGTGCACTGAAATGGGCAGAAATGTTTGCTGCCTTTCCAATTTTAAAGTTCCGTTCCATTAAGCTACTTTAAAAGTTAGTATGGCATTGCCTGTTGTTTTATGCACATTGTTTTTCTGCACTGGTTTTGCCACTCAATACATTTCAATATCTTTCTTAGTTCCCAACACACATTGCAAGATGCATAGTGGTACTCAACGCACCCACTACTTGTAACTGTACAGCACCGCAGAACTGTTAGGTTCAGGAAAGCACCCAGTCATATTATCAATGTACAGCAAGAACCATGTAATTCACAGCTTCAGTAACACACAGAGTCTAGTATTTATCAAAGGACAGCAAGCACTGCATAATTCATAGCTTCAGTAACACACCATGGTAATATTTATAAATGTACAGCAAGCACCACATAAATCATAAATCCAGTAAAACACACCGTCTAATATTTATGAATGTATGGCAAGAACTGCATAATTCATAGCTTCAGTAAAACACGCAGTCATAAATGTACAGCAAGCCTCACATCATTTCGAGCAGCACTAAAGCTTCAGGCCCAGCAAACCGTCCCGCACAGAAAACAAGTGAGGCTGACCAATCAAGTGCTCTTTCAAAGCCTGCCTCAACTGCATAGCTCCACACTGAGCTCTTGTGATAACCCTTGTGTCGGGCTGTTCAAACTCAGCAGCCAGCCACTTCACCTCCACCCTGATGGCAGCTTTCCTCCCTTTGCCTCACAGATATTACATAGGACACACCACACAGCTATAACCTTTGGGATGTTGTTTTCAATGAGATCCAATCTAGTGAGTAAACATCACCAGTGCCCTTTCAGTCTACCAAAAGCCATTCAAATGTCATTCGGCAGCTATTGAGTCAGTAGTTGAATCTCTCCTAGGTGCTGTCGAGGTGGCCGGTGTACGGCTTCATGACCCGGGGAGCAAGGCGTAGGCTGGGTCCCCCAATTTCACTATTGGCATTTCAACATCACCAATGGTAATCCATTGGTCAGGAAAGAAAGTGCCTGCTTGAAGCTTTCTGAACAGTCCTTTGTCCTTAAAGATATGAGCATCATGCACCTTCCCTGACCAACCCACACTGATATTGATGAAGCGTCTTCAGTGACCCACCAACACTTGCATAACCAGAGAAAAGCAGCCCTCAGTGATTCACTCTGTGGCGAGGTGAGCTGGCGCCAAAATAGGGATGTGTGTGCCATCTATCATCCCATTTCAGTTCAGGAGCCCCACTGCTGCAAATCCATCCACTACATCCTGAACATTGCCAAGAGTCACAGTTCTGAGTAGCAGAAGACAATTAACAGCCCCCCACTGTGGATTCTCCAACTCTAAAATGATTTCCCACTAACTGGTAACAAACTGGCACTACAAGCTTCTAGAATGTGATCGCCGCTCTCTTCTCCGCTGTCCGTGCAGCTCTCATTTTGGAATCCCTGTGCTGGAGGGCTGGGGTAAGTGTGGCACACAGATCTAGGAATGTTCCCTTCTGCATCCAAAAGTTCTGCAGCCTCTGCTGATCATCCCAAGCCTGATTACAATGCGATCCCACCAGTCAGTGCTCATTTCTTGGGCCCAGACCTAGTGTTCCACCAGCTGCAGCTACTCCATGAATGCCAACAACAACTTTGAACTGGTTCTCACTATGTCCCTCAGCAATCTGTCCTAGAAGAAATCCTCATGTCCCCCACTGGAGCAATGCCTCCTGCAGGTCTGCCAATATGGACTTGTGTGTCCTGTATTTGCTTTATTCATGGGAATACTGCAGAGCTCTGTGGGCTCCAAGCTTCTGTCAGAGATGGCAGAGACCAAAAAGTGCAACAGGAGTTTGTAGGATTTTTAAAAAAATATATGGGCTATGGATGGTATTATGGGATGCAGAATGGTGCATGCTGGGAACTTCACTCCTGGCTCCCAGAGATACCTGCATGACTCATTTCTACCCCACAACACATTGCAAAAATTCCCCAAAAGGCATTGCACCAGGCAGTAGTGCATGGCATATTGGGCTACCTACCCATGGTGCTCTGTGTGATGGGTTGGACCACCCATCTGGGATGCCACCTGATGTGCTGGGGTCCCAGTGGTTTTGCCCATTCCACCACCCTGGGCTTCCTCATCCTGGTCTTGCTGTGCCAGGCCCTCAAGCCTTCTCTAGCACACACGCAGGTAAGGCCACACCCAGCTGCAGACACAGACTGAAATCAGCTCTGTGTGGGAAGAATCAGCTCATGGATTTACTCAGCACTCATGTGCACACCTCCTTTGGGGAGTAAATCCAAAATAATATTGTTTTGCACTATATAGAAAAAATCTGCACAGCGCAAGCTCATAAAAATCACCCTCTCCCTCAGTGTGAAGAGAGATATGCACAGCTTCTTGTCCCCCAAATATGAATTGCACAAACTGGGTTATGTTATAATCAAGAAATAAGTTTACTAACTACAAACGGCAGGAATCCTTTGTTCCCAGTGGAAAAATACCAGCAGTGTCCAAGGTGATATTTTGTACCAGGTCAGGTGACCTTATCACCTGACCTTGCAGTGTCAAAGCAACCATGAAATAAGGTTTATTTGCAATGTGCACTGGAAGGAACTCCAGGGAAGATGGGAGATCCACATCTTCAAAGATTCATTGTCTTTTCCTAATGGCCCATTAAGGCTGATTGCTTACTGTCTGGTGGGCATTCCCCCAACTACACACACAGTTGTAATTGTTACATAGTCAATATTCTTAACTTCAGCTACAGAAGTGATACAGGCACACAAATTGGATAAACACATTCAGCAAATCATAGCCTTTCCAAGTCTTGCATCCGACGAAGTGGGTATTCACCCACGAAAGCTCATGCTGCAAAACGTCTGTTAGTCTATAAGGTGCCACAGGATTCTTTGCTGCTTTTACAGATCCAGACTAACACGGCTACCCCTCTGATACTTGAGCCTTTCCAATGATATCTCACATGACCCATCTTGCCTAAAACATATCCCTAGTTAGGCCATATTCATATCATAACAATATTTCTATGAAGAATGTGGAGAGTAACATCACACCCTGCACTTTGCATCGACACAAGCGCTCCTGGTGAGTACGTGCAGCACCGATGGAAGCAGTCCCAAGAGATATACAAAACTTCAGCAGCTGTGCGCCAATGTAACTTGTGTCAACCAAAGTCTGTAGTGTAGACATGACCTGAGACACTGGGGAATAGAACAATACAGTTTGAGTGATGGACACAGAAGCTTTGTAACTGGTGGCTGTACCAGTCTCGCATCCTCTGTGGATTGAGCACAGAGAGGGGCATGTAACACACACAAACTAGTGGGTAATAGCAGCAAAGAATCCTGTGGCACCTTATAGACTAACAGACGTTTTGGAGCATGAGCTTTCATGGGTGAATACCCACTTCGTCGGATGCATGTAGTGGAAATCTCCAGGGGCAGGTATATATAAGCAAGCAAGAGACAGGCTAGAGATAACGAGGGTAATAGCAGGGTTTCATCAGGAAATGTCAATCCCTTGAACCTGAAAAGTTTTGCAAAAATGAATCAGGTTCGACAAACTTCAGTGAACCACAGGCAGGGGTCCAATGGGTTCAGGCTTCCCTGCTGCAGGGGCTCTGGCGCTGCCCTGCTAGGTGGACTGCCCTTGGGTTGGGGCATTCAGTGCTTCCAGGCTGCAAGATGGAAGCCCTGAGAACCCTGGCTCAAGCTGGGGCTCTCCGTGCCTCCAGGCTCCATGCTGGGAATCTGGGAGCCTGGAAGTCCTGGGATGAGTTTCTAGATCCACAGTTCTGTGGCATCCCTGCCATGCAGACTGGCAGGGGCGGCTCCAGGCCCCAGCACGCCAAGCACGTGCTTGGGGCAGCATGCTGCGGGGGGCACTCTGCCGGTCGCCGGGAGGGCGGCAGGTGGCTCTGGTGGACCTCCCGCAGGCGTCCCTGTGGGAGGTCCACCAAAGCCGCGGGACCAGCGGACCCTCCGCAGGCACGCCTGCGGGAGGTCCACCGGAGCCGCCTACCCTGCTTGGGACGGCGAAATGTCTAGAGCCGCCCCTGCAGACTGGCCCAGGCTGGGAACCCCAGGGCTTTCAGACATCTGGTCCAGCTGGTTCCCTGGCCTGCCCAACTCCCATATTTTAACTATTAATAGTGTAATAACAAGGCAAATGAATTACCCTTCACAGCAAAAGAGAGAAAAAGGCACTCAGGTCTGATTTTTGGGGTATTTTTCTTATATAGGCTCCTATCACCCCCCCAACCCTTGTCCCAATTTTTCACATTTGCTGTCTTGTCACCCTAAATCCACCTCCCCAAGAAACAGTAGCTATGCTGATGGAAGAATTCTCCATCCACCTACCACTATCTGTACCGAGACTGAGTGACATAGTTACACTGATCTAACCCCCGGTGTAGTCAGCGCTAGGTAGCTGGAAGAATTCTTCTGTTGACCTAGCTATCACCTCTTGGGGATGTGGATTAACTACAGTGATAGGAGGCCCCATTCTGGCTCTTGCTTGCACCTCTCAACATCTGCTGCCATAGTCCTCAGGCGCATTGTGTAACAGCATGTGGAAGGCAAAGCACTTCAGCGCTGTTCAAAGTAACATTTAAAATTCAGCACTTGGCCTCTTCCTTTTGAAAACCAGCTTTAGCCCAAGCGGTGTCAATTTAGAAGATTTATCAAGATATGCAGTAGCTTTAGAGGCACTTTCAAGGCTCTTGGGGCTAAAATTAGAGCCACCAGCTGTGTTTTGGCTTGGGAGCAAATGCACACGTGGCATTTCGGGCCATTCCTCTGCTCTGCCTAGCTCATGATGCTGTTGAGCAAGCAGGATACTGAAATATACAAAAATTCTGCTCTCTGAGCAGACAGGCAGAGTACATACGGATGATATGGTGGGTGAAATTGACTCCACTGAAGTCAACAGCAAAACTTCCATTGACTTTAGTGGGGCCAGGATTTCACTCATAGTCTCTATACAGACCAGAGATAACAGAGAAACCTAGTAGTACTTGGGATTTGCTATTGGGCAGGAACCTCATGCACAGACTTTCAGCTTAAATGGGGTGACTCAAGTAGGCAGATAGCTTCTTATTGTTTAAGGATGAAATTTGTCGTCCCCCCCGCAGATTTTCAAGCCTCCCAAAATGGGGCTTAAGTGAGATGTCAGCAGTGCATAGTACTTGTGCTGACTTGTTGCACAGGAGTGGATTCACCCTCAATGAACAAAGGGGGTTCAGAGTAAAATGTTAAACAATCAAAAGCCAGTTGTAACTTTTACGGGTCCAAAACTGATTTCCAAAAGATACTAGCATGTGATGATCTTAAGAATTTTAGAAATGCCCCCCCCCATCCCTTTTCTGGAGATCTGGCCACTAGCACAAGAGCAGTAAAAGGTGGATCTGAAAACTGAAGTATCTTGAAGGATGTTAGACGCTGGGTGGATCATAGCTGAGTGAGGAGTTGGCTCACATAACCTGGCTTGAGTAGACAAACTGGGCCTGGTCTCCCATAGCACAGGAATTCACCTCAGGCTATATCTACACTCGCAGAGTTTTTGCACTGTCAGTTTCACCCATGATAGTGAACCAGTAAAAGAAAACGCTGGTTTGTGGACTCACTTTTCCACAGGCATCAGATTGTGTTCACATTTGAGAGCAACTCACTGAGGGCAGCTATCCTGCAGTGCAGCGCTTTCCGTTTTGTCTCCAGTAGCTCAGCACCGCTCGTTTGCTCCGTGAAGCAGCCATTGTCACCTGACCAGATAAGTGAGCACTTGCCAAGACAACAGGAAGGGGAGTTTCAAAGTTCCAGGGGCTTTATAGTGGGAGGGGTGGATGTCTGTTTGCCTGGCATCAGAGCAGCAGAGCTGCTGGCCAGAGTGGGATATCCTCTGGAGGCTACAAGCTGTGTAAACAGGAAGAATGTGTCTTCACTTGCACATCACCGCAAGCGCATCACTGGTAAGAGCTGTTCACCTCTCACGGAGGTGGTTTTCTTTTTGCCGTGAAACTTCTGAGTTTCACGGCAAAAAGTTATTGGTAAGTGTAGACACTCCCATGCAAAAGGGACTTTCTCCACTTTAAATGACAAGTGTAGACATGCCCTCACATTCACTAAAGGTGAACTCTTTTTATTCCCTGCCCTAAAGGGAGAAAGGTGTCACTGTGGAAATCCTGGAAGGAGAATTGAAATGTATCTCCTGCAAGAGCCAAGTGTCTGCCTTTGGGGGAATGTGACCTTTGTCTAGGGTTACCAGATAGCAACTGTGAAAAAAACAGAACAGGGGGTGGGGGGTAAAAGGTGCCTATATAAAAAAAGTCCCCAAAAATGGGACTGTCCCTTTAAAAACAGGACATCTGGTCACTCTACCTTTGTCCTTTTGCCCTTTGTCCGTTTGACAGTATGAGACGTGCATTTCTGCACCCTCTCTATTCTTTGTTTTGTATCTGCACTGCTAAGAGGAAGGATGAACTTGTGGTCAATGCACTGGAGTAGGAGTCAGGAAATTAAAGGCCTGATTCTCCACTGAAATCCATGGTGTTACACTGGCATAAAACACAGTGATGAGCCAGGCCCCAAACATCCAGTTTTAGTGGTGTTGGGGGGGGGGTTCACTCTGCCCTGGCCTTGCAGCATGACCTTGAGCAAATCTCTGTGCATTGGTTTCCCCATCAGCAAAAGGAGAATAACAATAACAATTGTTTGCCTAATCTCCCCGGGATAAAGGCTTAATCCATTATTGTTTGTAAAGCACATTAAGATCCTTTGACAGAATATGCTTTAGGAGTGCAAAGTGTATCATCCTCATGGTGCAGAGCCCTGGGAAACTCCCCTCTGCTGGAGACATGGGGTCAGTGAAGTGTCCCTTCCTTATGCAATATGTTATGTTGAGTAGTGATAAAAGCTGGTCAGGTCCTTCGGTGCTGCCTTTAACTGTTCCATACCAAGCAATCTGCTCCTGATTTTATTGGGCTACAGCACAGATATTCATCCACTGGCAGCTTTGGGGAAGCTCGTCTGCCTATTTGGGGCCAGATGTATCATTTCCTTCCCGGGGTAAGGGAAGAATACTGTGTGTGACAGATGCTAACTGAGGTATAAGCACTCAGGATGAAATGTCCCATAGGAAAAGCTGAAGCTGCCATGCAGTGACTGTACCCAGAGGACCTTTAAGGGCACTGTGTGGCTCAGAGCTCTCTCCTGTGTCTTCGCTGGTGCCTGGAGCCAACCCTGGCTGGAACATGCCACATGCTGAGAGCTTTTCCTGCCTTTAGCATCTCTCCAGGCTCCTGTCAGGGAGGCCTGCCATAAATGGCACTGGCTAGGCCTGCAGGCAGGAGGAATAGGGTGGGGAAGTGGGTATTTTGGTTGTTTATCCCTGCTTTTGTTTCCTATTTTCACCTCAGGTTTATCGTGTGGGGACTTGAGGGGGGACAGGGAAAGGAGAATGATTCTTGCCAGCTCATGGTCACTGAGAGGTGTAAAATGGCCACTGCTCCTACCCCTCCTCCTCCATTTCACCTTCTCTATGGCAGGGAGAGTGAACTGTTTGCAGGCCTCCACTTTCTCTTCTTCCCATTCGCTTTGCAACTGGGCAGGTGAAGGAGAGATCTCCTCTTCATCCACCAAGGGTTACGCTTTCAGGCACTTTCATGTTTCTTCTTGCCAAGTTTTGTTTGGGAAATGGGTGGACCTTGAGTCAGGGTGAATTCTAATGTCTCTTTCCGCAGCTCCTTGCTCACTGTCACTAGGTGCCCTTGAAAGAATGTCCATTACAGGAAGCTCCTTACCAGGCCTGTATCTGACATTTAACAAGTACTTTGTCCTCTAGCTCTATGTTTATAAATGTATTTTGATCTTATATTTATTTTCAAATTGTGCCCACCGGGGCTCACTTTTGCCTAACAGTTATTTTTCTTCTATGCATGACACTGCACACCTTGTGCTGGAGACCTTTGTGTCATGCTGTGATTGCTTCCTTGCTTATTTCACTCAAAACTGATATTTGCAGTTTGGTTACCCTTGCATTCTGCTTGTATGCCTTGCCATGCATTTTAATAAGATCCATGTCAATTCCTTCACTGCTTACACTTCCAGTTGGAAAGTTCAATTTTCACTAGTCCTGCATATATCCACCATTCTTTGCAAAGTCAAGTCTATTTCTCCCAGTAACCTTGCTCTGACTTGGTTATCAGTTATCCCACACCTGATGCGGTGTCTAACTAATGCATCTATTAGCTGTTCATACTCACATGACTTAGCTTTATTATGCAGCTCTATAACATGATGATCAATGGTCACACCTGCAAACTAGTTTCTTGGAAAGAAAATGTGTCTTCCTCAAGTGACATTCTTGCAAGGAACAAAGTATTCTTGAAAGTTCCAAATGTCTTTGTCTAGCAATTTGCAGTCCCCTTCGTCACACTCCCAAAGGAGTATACTGAAGGTCTCCCATGAACCCCTGACACATGCAGGATTTCAACCTTTCCAATTTCTCTTCAGTTGTTTCCAGGACAGTTTGGATGCATTGTAACAACCTGCTCCAGTTCTCTGTGAAGATCCCTTCCAGACTAAGGGATTTAGTTGGTTTCATTTGCTCTCTTTAGTCACAGATTTATATAGTGAAATAAATGTCTGATCTATGGGAGTGCTGGTACAAGAGACTGAACTGTATCTCCCTGACATAGATCAAGGTTTCAAAAGGCTAATACTTTTTGCCACATAAGTGAAGGATTGCAAGAGTGGGGGGGCCAAGACACCCCCCCCATGTCGCACCCTTCCACCAGCCCCACCCTTTTGGAGCGCGCTCTCTCTCGTGCGCTCTCTCTTCCCTTATCTTACTCTCTCTGCTGACCACCCTGAAAGTCCTTGGGTGACAGGTCCTTCCTGCTTCCTAGACCCGGTGGGTCCCCAGCACCAAGAGGAGCCTCAGCGGCAGAGCTGATAGTCAACAGGTGAGGACCCAGATGCCAGTATGTGGCTCAATGCAGAGCGGAATGTGGGTGCCGGCCAACTGGGCCAGGTCACAGCATGCTCCCTCCCAGCCAGCTTTTAAAAAGAGGGGGGACAATGGCCCTTCAGGTGCCAGAACCTTTGTAGAAGTGGGGAGGGCAGGGCCAAAGTTGGGGAGGAATTAATACCTGACCTATGCGCTCGCTGCGAGATATTTTTTTTGTTAAAATGTGGGGGCTGTGCCCCCTCCCCGTTCCAGCACCAGTGACACAAGGAAAGGTCAGTCTCCACTGACTCCAGCTGCTGCTTTTTTACACAGAGTAAAACTACATTTCAAGGGATTAAGTGAGACCTAAAATAATGCATTGAGCTACATGCAGGCCTCCTGCACCAGGATGACTTTTGTCCTATGATAGCAAGACAGCCGTCTGCCACTCTCACTTGGACGCTGAACCTTTTGTAATAACTGGACGCATCGATGGATATTTCACTCCATTTTAACCAGACTGCAAGACAGATTATCTGGGAGAAAGCATCCATGCATCCAATTCAATTCTTCATAGGTTACATCTTAACGGCAAAGCCACATAAATACACACATATGTTAATAAATACTATAGTATTAATTAAAAGTATAAAGGGAAACACCACTGTTGCTAGCCTTGTTTATCAGAATGAGATTGTCTCTGTTATAAAGGGTCAATTAATTCCAAATAATTAAATGTTAAAATGCTAATCAACCTATGAATGCTAAGAAGGTCTGTGAATGGCACACTAAAGCACTGGGAATCAAGATTTGCATTTGATAAAATATGGCACATGCAAAGCAATGCCCCCTCTGGTATAAATATTATATCTCATCGTGAGCTGCATGGTTGAATGAAGTGAATTTTACAGCTTGATAGTACTCAGAGGGTATGTCTACACAGCAAAAGAAAATCTGCAGCTGGCCCAGGCATGAGTTTTTCTTGGCTGTGTAGATGTACCCTCTGAGTACTTAAATGAAAACTTGAATGTATTGCTGCACCATATGCACGGAAGGCCCTCTCTGAACTGATCTGTAAAGCCACTTCTCTCTCGCAGCACCAAGCTTCCACCAACCAGTGTGAATCTCTCCTCAAAACCCAGCTTCCCATGATGCCAGTGAGAAATCAGCAGGGCAGAGGGGGAGACCTGGTCCTTTTAACCTTTTCTAGTCATAACAAAATACTGAATTGATATGTGCATATACATATTGTGTTGTGTTTGACCATGTCCCTCCCTTCCTTCCTGTTCTTATGTTACTCAACCCAAAGTCTCAATCCTTCAAGCAGATAGATGGGCCTTGCGACCACATGGAGCCCCATTGACTTCTGTGGAGTGCTGTGTGGGCATAAGTCTGCTCATGCTGATCTGGTTGTAGGATCAAGTCCTTTGAGTGGGGTAGTGATCATGTTTCTTCATGTGGGTTTGTACAGTGCTTACCATCAAATGGGCCTCAATTCTTATGTGGGCTTCTAGGTGCTAGTGTAACATAAATAGTAAAGAAATAAGGTAACTCTTCTCTAAACTAAGTTGCAGCAGGACGTATACCGCTTGTCTGTCTAATAGATACTTTTATGGACCCTGGTGCCATAGTATCTGACCACATCATAATTGTTAATGTGATTATTTGCACAACACCGCTATGATGAAGGGAAGCACTATTGCCTCCCTTTAACAGATGGGGAGCTAAGGTACAGAGAGACCAAGTGATTTGCCCAAGTTCACATGGGAAGTCAGTGGCAAAACCTAGAACTGAACACCGCTCTCCTGAGTCCCAGGCTAATGCCCTAGCCACTTGATCATCCTGCCTCTCTTTTTTGGGCCAAATTCTGCCTTGCTTAGACCCTTTGTCACCCCCAGCCGTAAATGTTAAGTCAAGACAGAACTTGTGCTTTCTCCAAGGGTACCTGGCTCTTCATGACTAGCATGGAGACAAACACACATGCTCTGACCCCAACCACAGTGACAAGCAAACAATGCTGCAATCTGTTCTGAAAATAGTGAGTGGCAGATGGAGCTGCCCATGTCCCTAAGAGTTTTTCTAAAAGTGGAAGCAGCAGCAGATTGGGCTGTATGATTAAAAGAGAGTTGGCGTTTCCATTCTAAATCCTGATTTCTGGGATTTTTTTTTTTTAAATATTGTAGCAACTCCAAATTGCATCCAGCTGATACTTGGTCTCCCCAGATGTTGTAGGCAAATGTGTTTTTGTTTCCCAATATGATTTTGAAAGGCCAGATGTCTTTTATAGTCACTAAGCAGGGAAGGGTAGGTTTGCTGCCTACGCTATACCTCGATCAATGAGATACTAGCAGGTCTGGGGGAGGCTGAGTACATCACCTCTCTCGACCGTATGAAGAGCTACTGGCATATCCTCTTGGCACCTGATTCTAAGGTGTTAACTGCATTTGCCATGCGCTATGGGCTGTATCACTTCCATTTGGATTCCATGGCACACCTGTGACATTTCAGAGACTCTTGGACTTAATACTTCTGCCCCACAGAGCATATGATGGAGTGGTCTACCCCACCTCCTAGGCAGAGTACTGCCAACATGTCAGAGTAGTAGTCCAGTCCCCTAGGGCAGCGGGTCTCACAGCCACCCCCACCAAGTGCCAGGGTGGTTGCACAGAGATGAAGTACCTAGGCTCTATGCTAGGGAATGGGAGGATCAGACCCTTGATAGATAAGGTAAAAGCCCTGGTAGAATGTCCTATCGCCACCACAAAGCAGCAATCAAATCTTTCCTGACCAGGTGCTATCAGTGTTTCATACCCCACTTTTGCATGATTATGGCCCCACTAACAGACCTGTTGTGAAACCAGGCACCCCAAAAAGTGTGATGGACTTTCATATGTGCAGATGCATTTGGTGCAATAAAACGAATCCTCAGCAGTGCCCTGGCACTCTGCAACCCAGACTTTAATAAAGAGTTCGTCTGACAGATGGCTGCATTGGAACGGGGATTGGGAGCTGTCGTCTTGCAGGAATTCGAGGATGGAGAGCAGCACCATTTGGTACCTGAGTAAGAAGCTGCTGTCCTGAGAACAAGAATGTCAGCGGTTGATTTGGGTGCCTTGGGATAAAGTGGACTGTTGAGGCCCCTAGATACCATTTATGTGGGGCACCTTTTACTCTCCTCCCAGACCATGCCCCTCTAAAATGTCTGCTTATCAGAAGAGAAGCAAATCCAAGGCTGAGCCAGTGGTACTCAGCTCTGCAGCTTTATGCATTTATGATCCACCATCGAGCCAGTGCCAATGTGGATGTTTTTCATGAAATGCAGGGGACTGGGAAGACAAAGTGCATCTCTGATGCCACTCTTTGGGTGGGAGGGAGGGAGGGAGGAGAGCATGTAGAAGGGCGATCTTCCCCTTTAAGTGTCTGCAGAACCAGGGAGCTGCAAGCCCTGGCCGAAGGAGAAGCCTAGCAGGCAGGTGCTGGGAACCAGCTAAGCAGCAGCTAATGATTGCTCTGACTCCCAGCAGGGAGAGAGAAGTGAGGACCCAGGCTGGGGAAGGAGGCCAGCTGGGGCAGACAGTCAGACAAATGTTTCCCCGAGGAGCAATAGCAGATGGCTATAACCAGGCAGGTCAGCTCAGTGGTCCCCATGAGGGCTGTAACTCCTTAGCTAGTGGGTGGGAGACCCCGCAGTATCAGCCTAGGTCAAGTCTATCCCTGTTGTGAGTGTTTGTTTGTTTGGCAGAAGAATAAAGGGGCCTGTGCTGAAGACTAAAAACGGAGTTGGGCCTTGCTGTCCCCAAGCTGGTGGACAGGCCCACCAGACTACACAGGCTAACTTGTATCTAGGCACAGCACCATCAGCCCAGCCTAGGGGTGCATCTTCTAGTGCAGGGGATCTCAGACTTCATTGCACTGCAACCCCCTTCTGACAACAAAAATTACTGCGTGACCCCAGGAAAGGGAACCGAAGCTGGAGCCTGCTCAGGCCTCACTGCCCCAGGTGTGGGGAGGGAGGGAGGGCTTCACCCCCAGTTGAGAGGGTCTGTAACCTGAGCCCCGCAATCCAGGGCTGAAGCCCCCAGGCTGTGGCTTTGGCCCTGGGTGGTGGGGCTCAGACTTTGGCGTCAGCTTTGGGCCCCAGCAAGTCTAATGCCAGCCCTGGGGACCCCATTAAAATGGGGTCACACCCCACTTTGAGGTCCTGACCCACAGTTTGAGAACCGCTGTGCTAGAGGCAAAGAACCACCATAGCAGTTCCTTTGCCATCCCTCCCCGTGGTAACAGCCTTTTGAGGCCAAGGGCAGCAGGTGTAAATCAGAGCAGCACTCAGGTCCCTCTAGCGTATGCCAGGGAGCAGCACAGCATACAACCAGTGCAGGCTCGAGGGAATGGTAAAATGGCTTTAAGTGTCCTCTGCACAAACATGACCTCCAGAGTGCCCTGTACGCTCCTCAGCCGCAGTAATGGAGTGTAGCCAATGTCTTTCATCAGTCGGGATAAACAGAATGTTCTCTAATTCCCCATTCAGTCCCTTATGGGGAGGCTTAAGGAATGTTATTTGGTGTTTACATAACATAATTTACTCAGCTAAGGGCTTTGGAGATTCTGGCTTTAGGATTGCTACACTGCAAATACCAACAAATCTAAAGTGTCTATTAAGCCCCATCTCCTGTGGAGTAAGCTATGGAGTAAGGTTGCCGTTGCTGGAGTTGCTAGACTGATTTAATGGTGTAAACTAAGTGTGTTTCCTAGATAAGCTTGTATACCCTTGCAAAATCTACCCCTCTTGACAGAAGGTAATTCATCTCCCTCCTTGTTTTAAAGGTAACAAAGCTGAAGTTTGAGTTTACAGGGGTGAGGCTTGACTGTGGAATTTGACAGGTGCCTAAACAGTGAGGGCTTTCTCTTGGCTATTTGAGTCACTTGAGTAGATTGCACTAACTTGGCCTGTGTCTCGCTATAAGGGACGCTGGGGAGGTCACATCCAGTTTTAGAGGAGAGAGTTTGTTATCCAGCCAGTCATGCTCAGCAGCACCATCCTGCTTTTGGTGGAACTGGAAAAAAGTGAGGGAAGGGCTATTGGTTCAGCATTAGCTAGAAGTCCCTTAAAGTAGGGGAAACTTAGCTTACTTGGCAGGGCACTGCACTGGCAGTCAAGAGACCTATTCCTAAGTCTCCCACCAACTTCACCTCTCTGCCTCAGTTTCCACCACCCGTGCCCTTTGACTATTTAGATTGTAAACTCTTTGGGACTGGGACACTCCTTTTTTTTTTTTTTTTAAAGTCCTTAGCCCACCGAGGTCCTGATCTCAGTTGTGGTCTCTCGGTGTTACCATAATAGAAATAACAATATACACTGTGCTACATATGCACAACTGCTAACATGCATCCACTGAAGCGGACAGTTCCAAGTTTCTTGAGTGGCTGGTATATGAAGTCCTGCAGTTATGAAACCCTAGATACATTGTGTCCAACAAAAATATTTTTTAAAATGAAGGTTTAGCCATAGTTTTAGCATTCCTACCAGCCAACTAAAAACATCTAAAATTAGCTTGCCTAGACAAATACACTTGTCATGTTTATTACATTCTTGTGGAAATCAAAATCCTGACTAATAACATTCCAAATCAGCTGTTCAGACTGGGTGGGAAGGCACATGTTTTGGTTGATTTGTTTGTTTGTTGGTAACTGTAATACTCTGGCACTGTTTATGTTGGGATTAATTAATAGTTTTCCTATTCAGCACACTGGACACATCTTTTTTCCATTTTAGGAGAGTGCTGGAGGAAGCATTATGAAGGTCATATGATTAAAAAATGAAACACTTTGCCATTGCAGTTAATTATAAATGCTAATGGAACTCCTAATGGAACTTCTAGGAAAACACAACTGAGATCAGAATTGATAGAAAATGAACTAATGATCCAGTGCTATTATTTTCATGAATACTCAATGAACTTCTATAACTGCACTAAACCTTTATGACTCCAGCCATTAATGATTTGGTGAAAGGAAAATGTGAAGCTAGAATGTGAGGTTGCTTTTCAACCAGTTGTTGGCCATGGAATAATTTCTTTTACTAGGACTGTAGCCAAAAGTGGCCTTCTTTTTGTCTCACTTACTCTGGCTGTACAATGATATAAATCCACTCACTTCAGTGGACTTACTCCTGATTTATGCTGATGCAAGTGAACAAAGAATCAGGCCCAAAGATTATACAAAAGCATTATGTGCCTGATCCTATCAGCTTCCTCTGTGCAGAGCTCCTATGAAAGTCAGTAGGAGTTATGTATGGAGAGCGATTGCAGAATCAGGCCCTATGTAAAGTGATATTTGAACAGAATCTGTCCTGTACAAAGCAAGTGTTTGACATCTACAAAAATAATGTATAGTTAAAATAATAACTAATGCAATTT
Organism: Mauremys reevesii; assembly: GCF_016161935.1. Classification (NCBI taxonomy): domain Eukaryota; kingdom Metazoa; phylum Chordata; order Testudines; family Geoemydidae; genus Mauremys; species Mauremys reevesii. The sequence goes on from NC_052625.1 coordinate 82,788,766, forward strand.
ATTTGTAAAGAACAGCCTTTATCACGAGCATTCTTAAGTGTTAGTTTTCAAGCACGCCTGAGAGATTTTATGAAAGCTGTAATCAAACCAAACCTACTGGTGATATATTTAGAGCTGTGCTATAATAATTTATTAATACTGTATGTTGACCTGATTATTGGGATGTTTATTGTATGAATAGGTTGTTTGAGTTAACTAGGGGCCTGTCAGGGAAAAGCAAGTAGGAAAGGAAGAAAGGCTCAAGATAAACATTTTTCTGCAAACACCTGAGGGTTGTTAAGAGACAACGCCAGGACAGGGAAAAGGCCTGTACACACAGGAGATCAAAAGAACTACTGCAAGGTTTAAAAAGAAAAAGAAGAGTCTTTTTGGGGGGCCAGACAGAGACACCAGAGACCCACTGATGGTGTCTGACAAAGCTAGGCCTGCTTAGGTTACCATCATGGGATGTGCACAGACTGTTTTAAAATCCTTTTTATTCCTCTATCTGGTTTGTTCCTACCCAGTGGCGCTGGAATACTTTAAACAGTGGGGCTGAAAGCCAACCCCATTACTCTGTCCGCACTCCCCCCTGACCCGGCACCCTCTCACACTCCCCTGAGCTGTGGCTGGGACCAGGGCGTGTCTCCAGGGACGGGGCTGGCAGCTGGGACCCTGTGTAAAACCTGGGGGCCCCCGCATCTCTAGTTCCCATGTCTATGTTTCTACCACTAAGATAAATAATACTTTGATTTAAGAAGGCCGGCTGATCACTGTACGCCACTGGTCAGATTCCTGAAGGAAAGAAATGATGGCATCCAACTCAGTCAGGCCTTCCAGGTAAGCAGGGTTGATGCGCTGGGGGCCTGGTTTAAGGCCTTGGCTACAGTGGTCATAGGTGCTGATTCTGTGAATGCTCCGGGGCTGGAGCACCCATGGGGAAAAATTGTTGGGTGCTGAACACTCTCCGGCAGCTCCCCCATCAGAACCTCCCCCTCTCCCCAGCACCTCCTGCCAGCTGGCAGGCCCCGTGGGTCAGTGCCTCCCCCTCCCTCCCCATGCCTCCCACCTGCCACAATCAGCTGTTTCACGGTGTTCAGGAGGCTCTGGGGGGGAGGAGCGAGGATGTGGCATGCTCGGGGGAGGGGGTGGGACTGGACGAGAAGGGGTGGGGTTGGAGCCGGGGCAGGAAGAGGCAGGATGGCGTGGGGTCTTGGGGGAAGGGGCGGAGTGTGGGTGGGGCCTGGGGCAGAGATGGGCATCAAGCACCCCTTGGCACTTTGGAAAATTGGTGCCTGTGACAGTGGTGATGGTGTGTAAGGTTCGTGTGGCTACAAGCCATAGTGAAAAGCAGGCTGCACCTATGCTGCAGCGTGTAGCTACACACAGCGCAGAGAAGCTCTGGTAGGTGCGAGGCAACAGGGAAAGACTGCCCTACAAAGTTCATTCAACACGAGTTATGTTGGCATACGCCTGGAGATGTTCATATATTGGTTGGTATTGTGCAGTCCTGGGTGCTTGTGTCAGTGCAGTGCAGACTAACCAGGAGTGCGTGTGGAAATGTAAAATGTGGTGCACCATGGTTGGTAACCCAGTGTGCCCTGCACCACCCTCTGGCTCCATGCCGTGGACACATTCACATTGTTTTGCAGCATAGTAGTGATTCATTCAGGAGTTTCTGAGAGCTAGAGTTCAAGTTTTTGCCGTGCCGTGGTTCCACATCCCATAGTGCTTTCTACATCCCATAGCTTCCATGCCACTTTTTAAAACTCCCACTGTCCTGCGTGGTGTTTGTTCAGTCACCATCATCTCTCTGACAAAAGCACAGACCATGCAGAGCTCAGCACTGTTCTCAGGAGCATTGTTAATACAGGCGCATGATCTTTATGCTGCTTGGACTCCAGGGAGTAAGGATTACTAAGCAAATGTCACCAGTGCTTAGCCTGGGTTAGCCCTAGTGCAGTGGTTCTCAAAGTCGGGCCGCCGCTTGTTCAGGGATAGCCCCTGGCAGGCCGGGGTGGTTTGTTTACCTGCCACGTCCGCAGGTTTAGCCGATCGCAGCTCTCACTGGCCGCAATTCGCTGTCCCAGGCCAATGGGGGCTGCGGGAAGCGGCGTGGGCCGAGAGATGTGCTGGCCGCCCTTCCCACAGCCCCCATTGGCCTGGAGCGGTGAACTGCAGCCAGTGGGAGCTGCGATTGGCCGAACCTGCGGACGTGGTAGGTAAACAAACTGGCCAGCCCACCAGGGGCTTTCCCTGAACAAGCGGCGGACCTGCTTTGAGAACCACTGCCCTAAAGGACATACACAGTTTGTTTATCATAGCTTCTATTACTTCTTGAAACTTAAGAGTGGAACTCATTTGTGTGGGTGTATGTTTACAGAGGTAAATCAGGTAAATACCTAATTCCTTTTCCTAGTTAATTATTTTGATATTTTTATTATAGGATTGGCTACAAGCATTGTCTTTGGTGTGAGATCCAAAGTGCAATTGATCTGGGGTAAATGACTGGTTCTTTCAGACTGGCAGTAACCTGAATATTGGTGTGATCTTTTCATGTAAGGCAGTGGTTTTCAACGGGGGATTCGTGCACCTCTGGGGGTACATAGAGATCTTCCAAGGGGTATTCAACTCATCTAGATCAGTGTTTCTCCACCTGGGAGTTGCGACCCTCAGGGGGCTCGAAGGATGGGTTTAGGGGGGGTCGCAAGCACATGGCCAGCATTAGGGATGGCAAGCATGGCAATTGCCGTGGGCAGGCCTCATGCCACAGGGAGCCCTGCAAAGCTACGTTACATGTTTCAGCTCTGGGTGGTGGGGCTTGGGCTTCAGACAAGGCTCACAAGTGAAAAACAGGCTTCAGTATCACACTGAAAGGTAAGTACAATATTTATATGATAAAAATGAGAAAGGAAGCATTTTTTCAGTAATAGTTGTTGTGACACTTCTTGGTGTTTTTGTCTGATTTTGTAAGCAAGTAGTTTTTAAGTGAGGTGAAATTTGGGGTAGACAAGACAAATCAGATTCCTGAAAGGGGTACAGTAGTCTGGAAAGGTTGAGAACCCCTGGTGTAAGGGACCATCTTAGGTAGGTTTACTGGGTGGCAAGACAGATCAGAGTACCTAAGGGGACTGTCTGTGACTCCATGTTAAGGCTGTTGTAGTGCCAGCAGAGTTTACATGTGGTGATTGGTGAAATGTAAGTATGGAACTCACAACCAATTTGGGGTTTGTGCCCTACCAGTCTGCCCAGAGGTTGGTACTCATGCTCTTGAGTCATTGGGACAGCTTAACAGCTTGGTATAAACTAATAAAGAGACTCTGCATTTCCAGAAATAGAACTTGGTTGTGTGCAAACTAGAAGGAAACAAAACTAAGTGCCAGCAAAACACATACAAGGTTAAAACTTTTGCCAAAACGTAACTTTAAAACTCCTAGTAAAAATGGAAGTAAACAGTGAACATTTACATCCCTATTTGTTAAAGCTACTACACCATAGTAGGTTGTGGCTGCACATACACTGACGTATGGGGTTTACAGGTGGGTGTATGTGTAGCTAGTTTTGTTGTCCAGCGTGGAGTGATGTACAGAGTGGTGCCATGGGGTATGGTGAAAAGTGCAGTGAGCACTGTGTAACCCACACACCTCCTGGGTGTGGTGTTCTGTCCCATCTAGTGGCACCAGACCACTTAGCAAGAGAGAAAATGAGTCTGCTCAACAGCCTTCGCTAAGAGGCTGCTGGCTTTTAGCTCATGTGGTAGACACTCATGCTTTAAGCTCCAGAGGTACCCGGTTCAATCCTGCCCAACAACAACTGGGGGTCTGTTGGTGTTGCAAATGCACATGGAGTTCTCCAAGGATTGCAGAGGCTGCTGGGTCTGGGATCTTCGGTGTAGGTCAATAATGCTCTGCAACACTTGAGTTGGTTGCCTGAGCAAACTCATTATGTCCTGGTGCACATCCCAATGCACTTTGCTGTCCTTTTACCTCTCCTGCAGCAATCGCGCCCTCCATTCTCAGCCCTTTTCCATGCTCGTGGTCAGATGGGGGCCTGTGGTGAAATTGCAACTGCAGGCAACATCTTTGGGGACCATGCTGTATTAAGTTTATGAATGGCTTATGTATCACTGTGGGCTAGGGACTGTAGGCAACTCTAGGAGGGAGAGTTACCGCAGCTCCTCCAGGAACCAAAGAGGGTGGTGGTGGGGGTTTAAGGTGAATGACTCCGTTTGTAAACACCTCTGGGGAGATACCACTGCCTGGGGAGGTTTGCATGTACTGGTTCAAACTGGGTTTTCCAGAGACCAACAGATAAAGGGCTTTTGGTGTAAAAGGCTGAGTTAAATTGACACAGGGCCTTCATTTTGATTCAGCAAATGGATAAGTCCTGCCCCCTCACTGGGTTTCAGAACCTGAGTTCCAGCCCAAGTGGGAACATCTATTCTGCTGTGGCACAAGCCCAAGTCTGTAGACCCAGCTTCTGAGACTCACTGCTGTGGGGGTGGTGATGGTTTTTGTTTTGCAGTGTAAATGAACCCTAAATGGCTAGAGCACAGGACTGGGTTTGGAGTGACGTGGCTTCAGTTTCCAGCTCAGCCACAGACTTCCATTCTGACCTTAGGAAAATCATTTCCCTACCTCATAAGGGTGTTGTGAGGATAGGGTCCATTAATGACTGGTGCTCAGATACTTGAGTCAGTGCATAAAAGTATTTAAAGAGCTCATTTCACATAAGCCATCAACAATCTTTACTCACTGCCAACCTTGGTGAGGTTGAACTGGCTACCGGAAAGGAGAAAAAGCTCGTTGGTCCATAAAGGACAATAATCTGGCCTTTACTAATCAACTATCCAGTCCTCCACACTTAGGCCTGGTCTACACTGGGGGGGGGGGGTCGAACTAAGGTACGCAAGTTCAGCTACGCTATTCGCGTAGCTGAACTCGAACTACCTTAGTTCGAACTACTCACCCGTCCAGACGCTGCGGGATCGAAGTCTGCGGCTCCCCCGTCGATTCCGCCACCACCGTTAGCGGTGGTGGAGTTCCGGAGTCGACGGGAGCGCGTTCGGAGTTCGATATATCGCGTCTAGATGAGATGCAATATATCGAACTCCGAGAAGTCGATCGTTACCTGCCGACCCAGGTGGGTGTTATGGATGTACCCTTAGTATTGTTAATGAGGTTTATGCTAGGGGGTGGACTGTATTTGCTCCAAAGGTTGCAAGAAGGTGACTGTTTAAAGCCAAATGTTCATGCCTCTCTAAAATCCTCATATAAATGCAGATCATCTTGTAAACTGGCATATCAGGTCAGGGTCCAGGGCTGAATAGGTGGTACAAATTAGGCGTCAATGGGTTTCTGAGCTGCAGACACCCAAATGACCTGCTTTATTTTTTTCGAATTTCTTTTCCTCCAGTGCCAAGATTGGGAACCAATGGGGATAGTATCCACATGAAACTTAAATCTCAAACTACCCCCTGGGAGAGATAGTGTCCAATACCAAGAATAAGCTCTGAAAAATCAAATAAGGTTATTTCTAAATACTAGTCTAACTCATTCTTCTTTTAACAGTTACTATGTTTTCTTACAACTTTAAACAATTTATTAACATCTATTAGGCCAGGGGTTGGCAACCTCCGGCACACAGCTCAGTCTTCAGCAGCAATTCAGTGGCCGGTCTTCCCTCTGAGAAGGACTGAGGGACCCGCTGCTGAATTGCCGCTGAAGACCTGGACATGCAACCCCTTTCCATTGGTCACTCCAAGCACCTGCTTCTTGTGCTGGTGCCTGGAGCCAGCCCTGCCTCCAATCCAGCAGAAGAAATGCTGACATCTATGTCAAGATCATGTGGGGTATGGGGGAGAAGCGCTATACCAGGGACACACAGCAGTGCCGTGTGAAAATAAAGGCGCTTCAGCAAGCGTACCAGAAGACAAGGGAGGTGAACAATCATTCTGGGTCTGCCCCACAGACATGCTGCTCTTATGAGGAGCTGCATGCGAGTCTAGGCGGTGACCCAACCACCACCCCAAAATGCTCCGTGGTTACCTCCCAGGAGCCCCGGGTGACCCCCAAGCAACATTGTTGACGAGGAGGAAAATGTGAGGCAGGCAAGCGGAGGAAACTGTTTTTAACCCTGGAGCCCATCCCTTCACAGGACCAGTTGGCAGCAGAGAGCAGGACGCCGGCACCTTTAGTGAGTACACATTTCCAATCAAACTGTAGGGTGCCTGGGGATGACCTGGGAATCCTCTATGGAGATCTCTAGGAAGCTTTCATGAGGTACTGTACAATCCTGGGAAGGGCTGCCTTATTTCATCCAGTCCAGTAGGACACTTTCCTGTGCCACTCCAGTAACTCTGCTAGCATCATTGCCGAACACAGTATTGCATAAGGACCAGCTCTGTACCCAGCATCTTGCCGCCTATGTTACCCTCAGGAGAGTGATATCGCACAGAGTCACCTAGGGGAAATGGGGGAAGTTTTCAGTGCTAGCCTTTAATCTACCAACAATTAAAGAAGTAATTTGCCCCCGTTTGGTGAAATCTGGGTCACGCAACCACACTTTCCCAAGTGTGCCGTGGTTGTGGTTGGAAGGGATCACCATGTATTGCAAGCAGTACTAGGGGGCTGGGGGGAAGTGGGGGTGTGTGGTGGCTTCCTGTTTGTCTCCCTTCCTGCCCAACCCGGTTCTGCTTTTGTAAAAAAACAAACTATTTGGGGGGGGGCCTTTACACTAGTGACTGTCCTCAAGCACCATCCAGGTTGTTAGAGGAAAGGGGGTTTTCTCAAGTTCCAACATCTTATCTGCTCCAGGGGAAATCTGCGCTACTGTGTGCATGCATAATTAATGAGTCATGCATATTTTTAATTTTTTTTGCTCCGGAAAAAAACTTCTGCCAAAATGTTGCTGCAGTTCCACCTTTTGCCCACCAGAGTGTACTGTGGTGATAGAAAACAGCAGCAGCTCCTAGCCAGCTAGGGAAGAGAGAGAGCCTGCCTTCTTCACAACAAATGTCAGGCCAGGTCAGGGGACAGGGGCTATGGGGAGACAGACAGTGTGGGATCCTGGGGCAGAAAACTGACTTCTGCAATAACCAGCGGTTGTGCTCATGTTGTGACTTGCAGTGAAGTGTACTGAGGGGTGTTTTTTAATGTTAAAAAAATTTTTTTACCTTGCACCAGAAACAATGTACGCACTGTCAATGCTACCCTTGTGCTTTGCATTCCTTGCAGCTGAAACCATCAGCACATCCTCCACACCGGGACAAAGATTTTCCCAGATTAGAAGGCAGAAAAAGAAGACTCGAGACTGACAATATGGAGCTTAGAGCATGGAGGATCACACTGTATGAGAATCTGGTCAGGGAGGACAGGAGAGCATGCAAGGAACATGAGCATGACACGCAAGGTGAGATGCTATGGATTATGAAGGAGAAATCAGACATGTTTGTATGATTGAGGTTCAAGAAAGGCAGCTGGATGCTAGAGTCTCTGCTGCCACCATTGCCCAGTTCTACATCCTCTTCCCCCAAATGTCCTATGAGGTGGGGGGGCAGGGGAAGGGAAGTTCAGTATCACTTGCACTCAACACCAGGGAACGATACAGGGACCAGAAGGTGCCCATTCCCACATCTATGATTGTTACTGCAGTGCATCCGTAAGCAAACTTTCCTTGCCCCCTCCCGCCCCCCATGGTGTTATCAGCCCTTTTGCCCCAGGTTATCTTACTTTTATTTGTTGTCTTTGTATTTTTCTTTGCATAATAAAACTTAACGGATTGAGGAGAAAAGGCTCTTTATTCATTCAACATATGGTGGTCGGTGGGGGTGGAGTTTACAGTGGAGCAAATGCAATGGAGGGGACAGCTTGGTAAGGAACAACACAGATAAGTATCACATTACTCTGGCTCATTGCTGAAACTGGTTTTCAAAGTCTCATGGAGATGCAGAGTCCCTTGATGTGCTCGTTATTACCCTGGTGTCTGGCTGCTCAAAATTGGCTGCCAGGCAATTGACCTCAACCCCACACGCTGGCAGAAACTTTTCTCCTTTTGTTTCACAACAGGCAGCAATAACAGTGGGGATATTGCTTTCACTGAGATCTAAGCTAGTAAGCAAACAATTCCAGTGACCTTTTAAATGTCCAAAGATATGTTCCACCACCATTCTGCACTTAGTCAGCCTCTGGTTGAACTGCTCCTTACTGCTGTCCAGGCTGCCTGTGTACGGCTTCATGAACCATGGGAGTAAGGGGTCGGCTGGGTCTCCCAGGATCATGATAAGCATTTCAATATCCCCAACATTTTGTAGTCTGGAGAGCAGCTTTCTGAACAGATCTGTGTTCCTAAAGATGCGTGCGTCATGCACCTTGCCCGACCATCCCATGTTGATGTTGGTGAAACAGCCTGTTATGCACCAGCGCTTGCAACACCATTGAGAAGTACCCCTTTCAGTTTATGTACTCTTTGGCAAGGTGGTCTGGTGCCAAGATAGGGATATGGGTTCCATCTATCACCCCACCACACTTAGGGAACCCCATCGCAGCAAAGCCATCCACTATGTCCTGCATGTTACCCAGAGTCACTACCCTTCTTAGCAGAAGTCTGTTAATGGCCCTGTTGGATCACAACAGATGCCACGGTGGATTTACCCACTCCAAATTGATGCCCCACTGACCGGTAGCAGTCTGGCATTGCAAGCTTCCACATAGCTATTGCCACTTTGCTTCTCCACTGTCAGAGCAGCTCTCATTCTAGTATTGCTGCACTTCAGGGCTGGGAAAAGCTCTTCCTAGAAAGTGGCCTTATGCATTCAAAAGTTCTGCAGCCACCGTGCATCAGCCCATAGCTGCATAATGATGCAGTCCCACCAGTCAGTGCTTGTTTCCTGGGCCCAGAAATGGCGCTTAACCACATCAACTGTTGCCAGCAACTCTGTCTTCTGGCAGGGTTGCTTGCATGGCATCACATTGTTCTGCGCAGCAGCTCCTGTATCAGCTGTGTAAATACTGCAGGATAAGGCATGAGGTTAGTGTACAGCAGAGCGGGGTCCATGGTTATCGTGCTATGGCGTCTGCACAGGTAACCCTGGTTTATGAAACAGGGCATGGAAAAGGCTTGGTTTGTTTGCTGTTGATTTCAGGGAGGAAGGTAGGTAAGTGCATCATGGGAGGCTAATGCAATGTTCCCATAACCACCTGTGCCAATGCCTTGGTCCCTAAGGCATTGCAAGCCCAACCCAACATTCCACTCGGCTACATGCACTATGGGATAGCTACCCACAGTGCAGTGCTCCGTGTGTTGATGCAAGCTCTGCTGGGGAGGATGCACTCCACCAACACAATGAGCATAGTGTGGACACCCAAGATTGACTTGCTGAAATTGGAGGCTCGATGTCGACTTAACTTCTTAGTGTAGGCCTGGCCTGAGATGTGAAAATTATCTCACCTGTGCCTGCATAGCATTGGATGTGAAAAGGGAGACTGGACTTTGAAATTCTGCCAAAAGTATTAATACAGATAGTTGTAAGTAATATTAAAAGTTTTTATTTGTATTGTTGTAAAATACAAAATGTTATGAATACTGTAACAAAATACAGTAAGACATTTTTCCTTTTGAAACAAATATTTAAGGTGAGAAAAGCTTTTATTTTTTTTTAAAAGCAGAGTGGGGGAAGATAAGAAAGTAGCTTTTTCTCTGAATTACAAGGGGTGAAATCATAGCCCTTTTGAAGTTAATGGAAAAACTTCCTTTGCTATCAATGGGCCAGGCTTTTACCTTTGATCATCTGTTGTCAAAATAACGTACAAGACAACAGTGTATGTGTACAGACGCCTTTGCCTCATCTGGGTATAGCTGTGCAGACTTACCAACTCTCAAGGTTCTGCCTATTTCAGGGCAACTGCAACTGTATTCCTCCTCCATGATCCCTCGAGGGCACTCACTTAAGGTTTCTAACTCCCAGACATCACGTTCCTTAGATGGAGACCTACATCTCACTCCCTTCTGACTAGGGGGTTTCAAGGCTGCACAGCTCCCTGCCTTACTTTCATAATGGCCACAAATCAATTACTGACTTAACTGGCATTGCAAATACATAAATTCACCATGCTGAATTTGTTTCCATTTACCTTTGCTCCAAAATATGTCTTGGGTTTACAGCTACTACGCTGTGGTGGCATTAAATTTTAAATGTGTTCGGTAAATCCTTTCAGTTTTGTTCTTCAACACTTTTAGGTTTTGCTTAGTACCTTTTGCTCTGCAGGCATCTCAAAGGTCTTTATATAAAGCATTGTGTCAGACTGAACAGAGATGATTATGTGCATTCAACAGTACCTTATGCTCAGCCAGATGATTCAGTGATGCCTGCTCTGAGTGGGAAGTTGTTCAGGCCATTGCACAGGAATGGTCTTATTTTGTACAGTTCTCAGTTGCATTAGATGGTTAGGGGAGGGAAGTCAGGAGAAATGTGGGCTCTGATCTTTCTCTAAGGAAGGGGTGATGCAGTAGTAAGCCACTAAACTTTATTTCCTGGCCCCAGGGACATGACATGGGCCCAGGTTACAAACAGTTAATACCTGTCACACAGCAGAGATCCGTAGCCACTAATTCATGCTACACCTCTCTGTGCTCAGTGAATGGGAAGTAGGGTTACGGAATAAGTTGGTAATTCTGTGCAGGACTCAAATGTAGCTGTGTCATTTGTGCTTATCCTGTATGTATGTGTATATATTTTGTATGTACTTGTACTCTTGATCCTGGCATCTCTTTGAAAAAGGGGACACGAAATAGCCCAGCAGGGCAGCCCACCTAAGAAGAGGGAGGTGTAACCTCAAACACTAAGGCTATAGCCACTAAAAGAGACACAGTGTAGCTGCTGTTTGTCAGCAGGAGAGAGAGCTCTCCTGCCGACAAAGCAATGTTCACATCAGCACTTTTCATTGGTAAAACTCTTGTTATTTGGGGTGTGGTTATTTTTAATATCCCTGAATGATAAAAGTTTTGCGACAAAGTGCTGGTGTAGACAAAGACTAAGTAAGGGCCCATTGTCCTCTTGGCTTCTGAAGTGGTCCCTCTGTGGCTTGAGATCTACAGATGGACAAGGAATGAACCAACACATCACTCACCCCTCCCCCAACCACTCCCCACATTAATACCGATCACCCCAGCACTCACTTTTGTATAGTATTTGTCCCATGCTCTGGAACCCCAAGGTGGCCCTTTGAGATACCATTAAGAGGCCTTACCAATGTGACACCATAAACTGAGCCAAGCCACAGGACTTCCATGCAAACTACCCTGGTCCTTGGCATACATCTCCCCAAATTTGAGTATTGAGGTCTGAATCCCATGTGTTCTGAAATAGGGGGCTTATTTAACCCCTGATAGCTTGGACCAGAAACTTTCTACTGTATTATTCTATGTAGCCAAGGATCTGTTTGACAAATGTCTCCTTTCTGACTGGTATAGCCATCATGCCCTCTGTAAAAGCTAAGTAGGACTTGGAGGGACTATGATGAGTTACCAGCAAGTATTTATCCCTTTTTTCCTTTATATTTAAAAAAAAAAAAGTGAACCACCCTCGTGTACCCATGTACTGACATCCATCCTACCAAATACAAGTTATTCTCTTTATGTCAGGGGTCTGATCTTCAGCAGGTGTAAATTGTCCTAGACCCATTGACTGCACTGGACCTAGGACAATTTATTCCAGCTGAGGCTCTGCGCCTCCTGTAACTGTGGAAAGAACTTGCCAGCTCCCTAGGTTTCCTCAGTGATTTCTAGAACCCTCCTGATGTTGGTAAAAATTCAGACATTCATTTGTTTTGTAATTAAGTAATCCAGCTCCGAATAGGCGTATTTCTGGAAAAGGAGATGCTGACATGTTAAAGTAGCAGCTGCAGGCATAACTGTGTGTCCAAGATGCTTTATTGCATTTCATTGCTACTGCTCATAATGAAAACAATTAAGGGGCATAAGTGATATCTCCATTTTATGGGACATGCTTTAGATCTGTATTTAGCCATTCATAATAGTGATGCTTATGCATAAAGTAAGTTATTTTTAATACAAAAGATTTTCTATCCATCTTTACTCAACATTTTCTCTTTTTCCATAGTGCAGCTGCAATATCTTCATTCAGGCTGCTGATTTAAATGGATAGAATAGCTGCAGGTTGTTTTTTTTAAAAACTTGCTTTGGAAGGCTGTGTAAGTATCAAATTCTAATCTTTTCCATTAGTATTTCAGTCCACATTATAATTAAACTAGATCTGTACTAAACTCTACATTTAATTATCTTCCTCCCTCATCCTACTGGAGAACATCACAGCTGTTCCTAAAAAGAGGCATCATTCTAAAGTTAAAAAAAAAAAAACTTTACTGCTTTTTCTAAATTTTTTATTACATTTGTGTAGTATTAAATACATACAATGATCAGAAAGATGGCAGGATAAAATACCTATATTCTGAAAGTTCAGAATTTTTCAAGTCTGCTAATTCTAAGTCATCTTCCCCCTACAATACAATATATAGTTACCAAATATATTCTTCTATTCTGCTGGAGGGGAGGTAAGGAGCCAGCAAGGTACAGTAAAACAAGCAATAAAAACATTGTTTAAAGTGGATTTATTAAAGGTTTATTAATATAAAATGTGACCAAGTACAATTTTTCTGTAAGAATTTTTAATAAAAAACATATCAAAGAAAGGGAGGAGCACTAACTCTCATCAGAGCACAGCAAGGAAAAACCTATTGGGATGAGCAAATTTTTTGCAGTATGTTTACCAGCTGGTCCCAAAGTGTACAATATGCAGTCCACCAAAGGAGGAGGGGAAGAAAGAGCACAGATCAAAGCAGATTATACATTTTTAATCGTTTTAGCAGAGATGTATAAGAATGCTCCTCCCAACATTGTGGAAAATTTCTTAAAGAGCTACAACTATTGAAGTAAAGTTAAAGTTTATGCCTCCTGCTTGGATTTAAAGCATATATTGTGTAGCCAAATATTTCAACGAATAGAAAACACTTAGACTTGAAGTTCTATTAAAACCTGTGAAATGCATGTTAGTGTCATTCAGCAGTTTAAAAAAAAATTCCAAGGACTTAGTCTACCAAAAAAAAAAAAAAGTACAAATCTGCACTATTTTATACATCTGTAGAATTTGTGCTCAAGTTATAATTTTAATGCCAGATGAGTGTAATAGCTCCAACAAGAGTCATTTAGAAACATTAAACTGAACAGCAAAAGTTGTAAATATAATCCAGGATCATAGAAATCTGGCAAAAATAAAAGGAACTGCAGAGTACTAATACAAGACCCATTGTATAGCTTTTTTGGGGGGTGGGGGTACATATCAGAGAGGAATGAAAGAAAGTAAAGAAACTTCTGAACTATTATAAGGCTATGCTACTAAATACACTTAACCTAAGTATGTGTGGCAATTTACCACTTAAACAAAATTGAATGAGGTTTCATCTTTAGTTCATTTTATTACTAGAAGTGGGTATTTGTTTTGAACAAGGCTAGATTTTGAAATTAGTCTTCCATTAGGTTGTACTGAATAACTTTTTACTGCTGTTGATACCAACATATGTCTGTCTACAAAGCAAGCAATACAGGAATATATTAATTTGTAGACTAGGTACTGGAAGAGTTGGAATTTTTTTTTTAAAAAAACACTTAGATCATACAGGACAACATTCCCCAGAAAGAACCAGTACATTTCAGTCTAACTGCCACTGTTAAAGATTACAAACTGTCAAATGTCAGACCAAGGGAGGCCTCAGGGAGTTATAATCTAGCTGGTAGGGACTACCCATCAATTAACCTTGATATAGCTTTGGCATGGACTCAGTAAATAAAATGAGTCAGGTTTTGCCAGCTACCGCAAACAAACATTCTGGGAACCACTTACTGAGGTAAAAGTGAAAGGTCGTAAGCCTTGGGCATCTGAGAGACCATTCACTGGTTGTGCGTAAGGGGAATTAAGGCTTCAAGGCAAGGTAAACACAGTGAGAGTCAGTGTGTAAATCATGCTGCATTTCAGAGATGGCAGTTCAAATGATAGCTATAGTCTGTTTTCTATACTCAACACCAGATGAGGATCATTCAAAAATAGAATGGGAAACCAGCTTGCCAAATGCCCCAACTCCCCCCCGCCCCCAATTCTATTTCTATCTCAGGAGCAAACATCATCTGGATGTTGGACATCACAGAGAACGTATGTATCCACAACGGGAAAGAGCACCAGAAACTAGACTGATTTGTCCTCAAAAGGAATGGCTACTTTAAAAGAGTACAAAGAGCCTTATTGTTCGGCTTTGCCACAAATTATATCAGTTTACTGAACAAACTTAGGTGGGAGTGTCTACTCCTGGAGATACCAACATTTCTGCTAGCAGGAGTTATGTATCGTACCAAGGGAAGCAGTGACCTTTGTAGGTTTGCATTTCCTGAAGATTTTTTTTCTCACTCTGTAACCCAAACCAAGTAATATTCCTGTTTTTTACAAATATTTGCCCCAAAACAGACTTTATTCCACCTCTCGAGTACAGCTGCAGTGCTATTTTAGATCAATTCTTGTGGCAAAACCCTTCCCCCTTCTCAAAAACTAGTGGTAGAGAAATTACTGACAAACTAAATATAAAATATACAAAGTTAATACAATGTTTAATATGCTTATTTTTCCATGCCTTTTTTCATTATACAGTTACCTGAAGGAGGCATGACTGTTGTTTTGGTAGCTTATTTAGAGTAATACCACATCTTGATTTTTGTAGTAACCTATGGAATTGTTTGAGCCATGCTTGCTAGGTTGCTACTGAAAATAGAAACCTGTTCTTCGTAGATTCACTCTTCTAAATATAGGAGGTTTTGATTAAGGTTTTTTTTATTTTGGTCCCTAACACACAAATTGGTAGAAAATTATTCCCCCCCAATACAATAACTATTCAACTTGTAACAGACATTTAAAAAATCCAAAATGAGATCACACTTCTATCACTGAATCATTTTAAAATACAAAATTGCATCTGGTCTTATAAAAATGTTTATACAAAGTCAACACTGAGTTTGAAACTTTTTTAAAAAAAAACACAGATGCTAGTAACTTAACATACAAAGAGAAAGATGCCCCTTTTTCTTTCCAAAAATTGATCTGAACTATTTTGGAGTATCTTTACCAGTTGTCTAGAAAATCAAAGCCAGTCTTCAAGATAACATTGCTTGTATTAATCTGTAAGAGAAACACAAAATTAGATGATTTAAAGAAAATGCTAAAATTAACAGGATCTAATGAACCGACTGTCCCTTAGATCTAAAAGAGTAAAAATTTTATTTACAAAGCCCATAAATCAAGGCAGAGAGTCTACCACCATTTCACTTTCTTCCCATGTATTCCTGCATGCTTGAAAAGCATCTGCACTGGAAAATACTAGACATATGTAACCCACATATGACTGAGGAGCAAAAAGGTATTTCCAATTATCAGAGTAATACTGTGTGTTCTACTGGTCAAAGGATTTCTTTATTCCTTCTTGCTAATTCACACGATGATTATTTTTTCAGGACAGAAGGGGGAGGGGGAGGAGAAAACATACATAACCCATCAACTGTACATTCTGATTCAAACAGATTACTTATTATGTAAGAACAACATTATCTACCCACCTGCTTCCAAGTTCAGAAGGCCACTACTAAGAAATTTAATTGAAATATTGAAATCTTACACACTTTCATACTGCAGGAGTATTACATTTTTGTACCCCTCAGATTTGCTGCCATCATAAAATGAATTTAGGGATTATGAAAGTCAATTACCCTAGAGATGTCATCTTTTTACAAAACAGGTGCAACACAAGATTCCCCACACTGACTTCCCTGTTGATGCACTGAAATTTGGACCAAGAAGAATCACTTTGGGGTCAAGACAATCATATTTGAACCAATTAGGGAAAAAAAAATCCAACACAAGTTACTATGACGGGGTATATTATAACTGGTCATTAATACACACTTCCGCCAGTATTTATCTGCAGGGAGACGCCAAGAAACTCCCCTGCCTCCCTTTTCAAAAAAAGAAATAGCTTCCTAAACATTTTTCATAAGTTTTGGCAGTTGGATAAATATTGAGCAGGGTGTGCAACTTTGACTTTTTGTGGCCTCACGTTACCTCCCTACAAATTTCACAAATAAAACGGCTTATCTCTGATCTGTTGTAAGGAATGAGGCTGTAAACCAAGTACCTTCACTACCTGAGGTGTATAGTGATGCACCACAAACAAATACTAGAGTGTATTAGTGCATAGCCCCTTGAGGCAAGCTGTAGCAAGCAATGAAATAAGCAGTTAAGACATTCATTACCACATCTACACTCCAGTTTGCCTTCTCAACTTCATGTAAGTCTCCTCTGCCACCCATAGCACACACAACTTTGGGATTATAGACAGATGGTGGATGGCCATCTGGAAGAGCAAGGGATGGGGTTAAAACGGATTTAGGCCACGTGAAACGCGTCAGAACCCAGTGCCTCTGCACCAACTGTGCGATGAAGAGCCCTTAATACAGACAGCTCAGCAGAGACACTTGGCTTTCCCAACACTGCTGCCTTTGTGCACCCAGGAGAAAAGGAAACAGTGTCAGAGGACCTCTTCCAATACCTTGATGCAGACACAATAGGCTCCTCTCTCAAACCAGCTTCTGAGCACAGCCCTGGTTCCCATCACCCCAGCATTTGCCCATTAGCTTCTTCCCTCCCAGCATGCCTCCCCCATGACCCCTTAAAACCCGATCTCTTCCCCATAGAATACCCCCGTATCTCCTGTTTGCCCAGCCTGCATCCCTGGCTCTCCAGCCTCATATGCAGAGCACAGCAAGCGAGTCATGTTTGGCAAATAGACCCCCCCAAAAATTCATGAATTTCCCCATCTCATTTTTCAGACTTGCTCTAAGTCAGTGAGCCAGGCTGGTTGCATCAAAAAACTGTAGTAGCTGATAGACCTGAGCAGTTATCTAATTTTGGCTCTCCAAAATAGCTGTTTAAATGTAATGCTTCAAAAGTGGCCTACATCTGAGCTATTTCAGGAATGCAAGGTTATGAAGTTTGGAGTTTGTGGGAACTGTGGTTGTTTAGCTAAAAAAACCTAAAGAAATGAGCGAAAACAGGGTGAAATTTCAAGTGAGGGTTTTTACACAGAAAATTCAATTGTCTTCTGAAGTGTCAAATTTAGAGTCTACATTCAATAATTACAAATGCAAAATTGAGGTTTTAATCTTGCTTTAAGTGAAAATCTCAATGCAACTTTAATTATTGAATTGTTACTAACATCTCCTTAGTGTGGTTTTTAAAGAAAACTGTTCAGTGCCAAAATAATGTTACAGTATTTGTTATATAAAATTTTATATATGTAATATTAATCTGAGGGCCTTCTGCCTTGAAGGATACAAAATTCATTACAATGGTGTTTGAAGTGATTCCTGTACAGTGGAACTTGTATATCTGTTTGTAAAGTAGCCACCTCCAGGAGACATCAGCACACACTACACAAGCAGGAAGAGGTAACAGTGAAAAAGGGGAGGCGTCTTTCCTAGTATTTGGTTTTTAAACTTATTTCTTTCTTTCCTCTCCCCATTACTTAGGTTGGATGCTAACCAAACTCATATCCTGTTGTGCCTTTCCTTTTCTCAGACGAGCAGCTGCTTTTCAAATAGTTCCTAACAGGCAGCTGAGTTGCTTTCAAGATGGTTTTTGAGTTGAAAAGGCTATCACGAACTTGCTCTATTCCTGCTTTAGCCTTTTCAACAGAATGCATTTGAAAGCAGCCCCACTGGCGAAGTGACGGCTGGGCAGCACAGGGAGGGGGAAAAGTTTTAAAAACAAATCTAGCTTCTTCCCAGCTGCTTCAACTCATCTATTATGTTGTCTTTAGTTTAGAGAACTTCCCTTGTTCACCCAAGTACCCTAATTTCTAGTATCAGAGGGGTAGCCGTGTTAGTCTGGATCTGTAAAAGCAGCAAAGAATCCTGTGGCACCTTATAGACTAACAGACGTTTTGCAGCATGAGCTTTCGTGGGTGAATACCCACTTCGTCGGATGCAAGTTGCCACAGGATTCTTTGCTGCTTCTAATTTCTAGTTTCACTTGGAAAAGCTTTAAACTACAGGAGTATCAAATGAGTGTGAGACTTGCTATTCCAAGTGCAAAATAAGCCTACATGTTCCTTATTTTCAACTGGTTATGGTAAACTCTCATTTACTGTCCTAACTGTTCATAGACTTTAAGGTCAGAAGGGACCATTATGATCATCTAGTCTGACCTCCTGCACAACGCAGGCCACAGAATCTCACCCACTCCTGTAACAAACCCCTAACCTATGTCTGAGTTACTGAAGTCCTCAAATTGTGGTTTGAAGATCTCAAGCTGCAGAGAATCCTCCAGCAAGTGACCTGTGCCCCATGCTGCAGAGGAAGGTGAAAAACCTCCAGGGCCTCTGCCAATCTGCCCTGGAGGAAAATTCCTTCCCGACCCCAAATATGGCGATCAGTTAAACCCTGAGCATGTGAGCAAGACTCACCAGCCAGCACCCAGGAAAGAATTCTCTGTGGTAACTCAGATCCCATCCCATCTAACATCCCATCACAGACCACTGGGCATACGTACCTGCTGATAATCAAAGATCAGTTGCCAAATTAATTGCCAAAATTGTACAGTTTGTCTTTAGTCAGCTGCTGTGTTCTATTCAGAAAGGGTTGCCATTTCAGAGGTGAATTGGTTTTGAGTGTTTACTGGATAAGAGGCATTATGTAACTATACGATATTAGGTATTACTATATTAAAAATACCCATTACAGAAATAGACAAATTGGTGCATTGGTTGAATGGATTTCTTCAATCCGCAGCATAAAAAAAAAAAAGACAACAAGCTTAGCTAGGGTTTAGTGCTCCATAGAATCCCTAATCTTCTTGAGTGACCTCATTGGACTTGTGTTACATACTCTCAAAAATTAAAGATAATGGATTAAATAGTGGTCCTTACCTGTCCAAATGTCTGTGGGTCTGAAAGCATCGTGCCATCGGCATCTTCATTTTTTGACCCTGCAGATGCCAGTTGTTCCGGTTGCTCAGGAAGAAAGATGTCATCTGGAGTGCTAGTAGAGGGCTGACTGGGTCGAGGTTTCTCCCATTCTAGGGATGTGGCAGGAAGGCTTGGGGTGACAAAATTTTCTTGTTTAGCTATGCTGGACTTCTCAGCTTTAGTTGTCTCTTTTGGAGCAGACTCTTGCCTGTAATATGTTGGAAGGGACTTCTCTCCTTTCTCCATAGATTTGATCTGGCTGGGGGTTAAGGACTGGAACTCAGACTGTTCACCTTCAACCTTTGAGCGCTCTGCATTTATCTTCCAGAAAGATGACTCTTCTTCCTTCCTGGGTGGTATTAGCCCATCGGAGCTAAGTGCCTTATTACCCTGAGAAGATTTGGGGGCCTGGACACCGGGAGCTGCTTTGACTAGTTGCCTCTGTTCATTTTGTGAACCTTGTTCTTGTATAGACAGAGATGCAACACTGAACTCCATTTGACTCTATAGGGATTAAAGGAAAAAACAACGTATTTCAAATCTCTTTACAAAGACAAAAATAATTACATTATGTTTGAGATCAGAGGCGTGTAATTGGCTATTTAAGTTACTACAAGGATGGTGCGTATATATATATATATATGTTAACATTTGCACCTGTGCCAAAGGGCTTTTAGAACAGGACCAACGAACAGAAAGGCAGTTTTCTTCCAAGCTTCTACCCCCACAAACTACTGAATGAAGAAACTGACAAAATTAAGTCTCAGAACCCCTTTGCAGGCCACACAGTAGAGGGGAGGTAATCGCATACATTTGAGTAATCTGATTCTGTCCAAGAATAGACAGTGGCATATGCAGACAGTATAGTCCAATGAAAAAGTGTTATAAATCCACATAAAACTATTTAAAGGATAATGGATATGTTTAGAAAGGCGTAGAAAGTACACCTCTACCTCGATATAACGCTGTCCTCAGGAGCCAAAAAAATCTTACTGCGTTATAGGTGAAACCGCGTTATATTGAACTTGCTTTGATCCACCAGTGCGCGCAGCCCCGCCCCTCCGGAGCACTGCTTTACCGCGTTATATCCGAATTCGTGTTATATCGGGTCACGTTATATCAAGGTAGAGGTGTACCTTTAATAGGACTTCTAAGCTGAGAAACTTTATAATGTTGTGTATCAGGCAAACAAGTTTCCATTACCTTCATTGAAGGTCTAATAATGGGTTAGACATTACAACTTCATCTAATTCTAAATAGTGGGACATATTTATTTAACTATTTAATTAGCATGTATAGTAACAGGCATTTTATCAGTTCATTGTTTTTAAAATTAAGAGCAACAGCTTTACAAAAAGCAACAAATGTACACTTATTTCAGTTACAACATTTTGTAACTTTGTGGTTATATTGTTTTGTACTACTACCCTCAGTGTAATTAATTCCCAAGAGATCTCATTTTATCAATGGATAAAGAAAACACAGCTATAGTTGGTGTGACCAGTGATCTTTCAAAAATAATGTAGAATGTCAGAAGTGATTTGACTTTGAAAAGCAACAATCGCATTAGTTACTTTACATATGAGTAGTTTATTACTGTAATATGTTGCTGGTACCCCGACAGTACTCCAGAGGGCACAAATAATTTGAGAGAGACAATTTAGATTTTGTTTTTGTAAAAGACTGGTTTTACAAAACTTACACATTAAAATGCTTTACATATGAGTAGTTTATTACTGTAATATGTTGCTGGTACCCCGACAGTACTCCACAGGGCACAAATAATTTGAGAGAGACAATTTAGATTTTGTTTTTGTAAAAGACTGGTTTTACAAAACTTACACATTAAAATGCTTTCATGTCATGTTTCAGTGAACATGTTTTTACTCAAATATTTCTTTGCCGTGCTATGATCCAGAACACAACAGTACCGTAATGAGTGCCAGGAAGAGAAACAAGTCTAGTTATACTGTCCAACACAAACAGTAAACAAACAGCAAAAACAGTGAAAAGTAAATTAGATTTATAAAATCATTACAAACCTAACACTACATGGTCTTAATGGGAAAAGTAAGGAGTTTTGTAAAATGAGTTTTTAGAAAAGCATGGATGGTATCCCTCTTCCAACACGAACCTTCTGTGACAAATCTGCTAAGCATTAGACTAACATTTCTACCACCCCCTACCCCACTGCACATTTGTTGTCTTCTGGCCAGATAAGTAAAGAAAGCAGATTCAGAAACTCCAAGAAAAGACCATGAACCAGGAAGTGACTGGACACTTTTGGGAAGCAGCAGCAGCATGGTTATCCAGAGCTGCAGGGAATGGATGTGCAGGGTGAAACACAGAGGGAGCTGAAGCCAAAGTAAGGCCAGAGTAAGGCCTGGTCTGGCTGTCTGAACTCAGACAGCCACTGGACCTCTGCCTTCCACTCCAGCAGCAGCTTTTCCTCCTTTGCCTCACAGATATGACACAGGACACAGCAGGCAGCTATAACCATTGGGGTATTTTTCTCACTGAGCTCCAATCTTGTAAGTAAACACCAGCTTCCCTTCAATCTTATCTACCAAAAGTGTATTCAACTGTTATTCTGCAGCTGCTGAGCTGGTAGTTGAATCTTTCCTTGGTGCTGTTGAAGTGGCCGGCATATGGCTTCATGACCCAGGAGAGCAAGGGGTAGCCTGGGTCCCCCAGTTTCACTATTGGCATTTCAACATCACCAATGGTAATCCACTGGTCAGGAAAGAAAGTCCTTGCTTGCAGCTTTCTAAACAATCCTGTGTTCTTAAAGATGTGAGCATCATGCACCTTCCCTGACGAGCCAGCACTGATGCTGGTGAAGTGTCCCCGGTAAGCCACACTTGCATAACCATAGAAAAGTAGCCCTTTCTATTGATGTACTGTGGCAAGGTGGGCTGGTGTAAAAATAGGAATATTTGTGGTTGTGATGGGTTCGGTCACAGAGATCCCCTTGGGACAGTCACCTGACATGCTGAAATTACCCTTGAGCCTGTTTTTCTTGCCAGCTTGGGACTTCCAGAACCCTGCCTTGTTGAGCCACACACGCTAGCCTGCTGCAACACAGACCCAGGTCTGGTCCATGCCCCCAAAGCTGCAGGCTTTAAGTGAAAACAGCTCTGTCTACCTGACTCCAGCACCCAGACACCAAGCTCCCAATGGGATCCAAACCCCAAATAAATCTGTTTTACTCTGTATAAAGCTTATACAGGGTAAACTCATAAATTGTCTGCCCCTCTATAACACTGATAGAGAGATATGCACAGCTGTTTGTTCCCCCAGGTAATCAATCACTTACTCTGGGTTCATTAATAAACAAAAGTGATTTTATTAATTATAAAAAGTAGGATTCAAGTAATAAGGCATCTACTACTCCACTGCAGTTGCTGCAAATCCATCCACCATCCTATGCATTGCGGAGAGTCACAGTCCTACATAGCAGGAGACAATTAAGGCTCTGCACACTTGCATGACAAATGGACTACACAATGGATTTTCCAACTCCAAAATGATTTCCCACTGACAGGTAGCAATCCAACACTGCAAGTTCCCACAGAGTAATCTCCCCTCACTTTTCAACCATCAGTGTAGCTCTCATTCTTGTGTCCCTGCCCTGGACAGCTGGGGTGAGCTAAGTATACAGATCCAGGAATGTAGCCTTGCGCATCCAAAAGTTCTACAGCTGCTGCTCTTCATCTCAACCCTGCATTACAATGCGATTCCACCAGTCAATGCTTATTTCTTGGGCCCAGAAGTGATGCTCCATCACCTGAAGCTGCTCTGTGAACACTAACAACCACCTTGAACTGGTTCTCACTATGTTCCACAGCAATCTGTCCTCCACAAAATCATCCTGTGGCTCTTTCTACTGCTTTGCAAATACTGGAGGATCACATGTCCTGTGTTTGCAACACTCATGACAATAGTGCAGAGCTGTGCAGGCTCAATGCTTCTGTCAGAGATGGCAGACAGCAAACAGTGCCATGCAGGTTTGTGGGATTTAAAAAAAAAGACACAAATTATGGGGTGGAGACTGTTACATGCTGGGAAGTTGACTCCTTGCTCCCAGTCATACCTGCATGACTCATTTCTGCCCCACCACACATTGCCAAAATTTCCCAAAATACAGTGTGCTTGATGATGGCAAGTTGCAACTGATGGTACATTGCACTGTGCATTGACACAAGCACTCCTGGTGAATATGCCCGGCACCAGCGCAACATGCCAAGAATGCACATGCATGAGCGATATACTAACTGCAGTGCATAAGAACATAAGAAAGGCCGTACCGGGTCAGACCAAAGGTCCATCTAGCCCAGTATCCGTCTACCGACAGTGGCCAATGCCAGGTGCCCCATAGGGAGTGAACCTAACAGGCAATGATCAAGTGATCTCTCTCCTGCCATCCATCTCCATCCTCTGACGAACAGAGGCTAGGGACACCATTCTTACCCATCCTGGCTAATAGCCATTTATGGACTTAGCCTCCATGAATTTATCCAGTCCCCTTTTAAACATTGTTATAGTCCTAGCCTTCACAACCTCCTCAGGTAAGGAGTTCCACAAGTTGACTGTGCGCTGCGTGAAGAAGAACTTCCTTTTATTTGTTTTAAACCTGCTGCCTATTAATTTCATTTGGTGACCCCTAGTTCTTGTATTATGGGAATAAGTAAATAACTTTTCCTTATCCACTTTCTCAACATCACTCATGATTTTATATACCTCTATCATGCCCCCCCTTAGTCTTCTCTTTTCCAAACGGAAGAGTCCTAGCCTCTTTAATCTTTCCTCATATGGGACCCTCTCTAAACCCCTAATCATTTTAGTTGCTCTTTTCTGAACCTTTTCTAGTGCTAGAATATCTTTTTTGAGGTGAGGAGACCACATCTGTACACAGTATTCGAGATGTGGGCGTACCATGGATTTATATAAGGGCAATAATATATTCTCAGTCTTATTCTCTATCCCCTTTTTAATGATTCCTAACATCCTGTTTGCTTTTTTGACCGCCTCTGCACACTGCGTGGACATCTTCAGAGAACTATCCACGATAACTCCAAGATCTTTTTCCTGACTCGCTGTAGCTAAATTAGCCCCCATCATGTTGTATGTATAGTTGGGGTTATTTTTTCCAATGTGCATTACTTTACATTTATCCACATTAAATTTCGTTTGCCATTTTGTTGCCCAATCACTTAGTTTTGTGAGATCTTTTTGAAGTTCTTCACAATCTGCTTTGGTCTTAACTATCTTGAGTAGTTTAGTATCATCTGCAAACTTTGCCACCTCACTGTTTACCCCTTTCTCCAGATCATTTATGAATAAATTGAATAGGATTGGTCCTAGGACTGACCCTTGGGGAACACCACTAGTTACCCCTCTCCATTCTGATAATTTACCATTAATTCCTACCCTTTGTTCCCTGTCCTTTAACCAGTTCTCAATCCATGAAAGGACCTTTCCTTTTATCCCATGACAGCTTAATTTACGTGGCTTTATGCCAACGTAACTTGAGTCGACCAAAGTCTGTAGTGTAGATATGGCCTAGGCAGCATCAGAAGCCAGGGAACTGCTGTGAAGCAGGGTGTTGAAAATGCAGCTAGGACCATGTCTGTGTGGGATATATGGGCAAGAAGCTGGTACAGAGATCTCCCAATAAGGATACACAACTGATCCTGGCCTGGAAATGTGCAAGCTCCTATTTGCTCTGAATAGGGACTGGACTGGAGAGGGCACCCTAGGCACTAGCCCTGAAGAGCCCTAACCCCTCGACTGGACTGCCCCAGAGGCCAAAACAAGAACTGCTATTGCTTACTGTGACCCATCAGGGCTAGTGCCTACAAGGTCTAGCAGCTGAAGTGCCTTCAGCCCTTTACACCAGTCACACTACTGATAACCTAAAGCAGAGGTGGGCAAACTACGCCCCACGGGCCACATCTGGCCCATGGGACCGTCCTACCCAGCCCTTGAGCTCCCGGCCAGGGATGCTAGCCCAGCCCCTGGCCCCTCCCCCACAGCCTCAGCTTGCCATGCCGCCAGTGCTCTGGGCGGCTGGGCTGCGAGCTCCTGCTGGGGAGTGCAGCTGCGAGAGCTGCCGGCTGGGCAGTGCGGCTGCCAGTTCTGGTGCTCTGAGCGGCATGGTAAGGGGGGAGAGAGCGGGGGGGTTGGATAAGGGGCAGGGTGTCCCGGGGGCAGTCAGGGGACAGGGGGCCTGTCCGGGGGTGGGGGTGTGGATAGGGATCAGAGCAGTCAGAGCACAGGGGGAGTTGGATGAGGGTGCAGTCCTGGGGGGGTGATTAGGGGACGGGAAGTGGGAGGGTTTGGATAGGGGGCAGGGGCCAGGCTGTTTGGGGAGGCACAGCCTTCCCTACCCAGCCCTCCAGTTTCAGAACCAAATGTGGCCCTCAGGCCACAAAGTTTGCCCACCCCTGACCTAAAGGTTTGCTGTACCACAGCACTGATCAGCTATTCCAATTACATTTAACTAAAAATAGTTAAGTCTTACTTTTGAGGCTCACCTTTCAAGGTCCCTTCCAGTTCTAGGAGATTGGTATATCTCCAATTATTACCTTATTACTAAAGATTATATGCATTAACATTATTCCCATTGCATGTCACGTGTCAGTCTACCTTTTTAAATACATGAGATGGTGTCCTCAGGCATAAATATAATCCCATAAGATCTCATTTTCATTGGGAATGTGTTGGGGCTCAATTCTGCACTTCTTGTACACATGAAACTTCCCTGGAGTTCAAAGGGAGAGTGTGTTGATCATGCATTTCTTGCACAAAACTAACTCCTATTTTTCAGAGGTCTGTAAAATTAAAAGTGTGAATCTTAATTAGGGATAACTAATTGTCACAATAGTGCACATTTTGCTTTGCACTGGTCAGTAGTCTGCTACATAGAACTGATTCATGAATTAGCATCTGAACTCTCCAGAGAACTGGATCAATTTAATGGCTTTACACATCCTACACAATTTACATGCAGGCGAGCAACACTTAACTGATAGCCTCAGTCTTGTAGTTCCACGATTAATTCATGGAGTGCTCTGTCTTATCAAACGATGCAGAACACAATCAACATGGGACTAATTATAGAACAGTCACCATGGGTGAGAGTGAAAGGACATAAACT
The DNA here is from genome assembly GCF_016161935.1 of Mauremys reevesii. Classification (NCBI taxonomy): domain Eukaryota; kingdom Metazoa; phylum Chordata; order Testudines; family Geoemydidae; genus Mauremys; species Mauremys reevesii. The sequence goes on from NC_052625.1 coordinate 82,814,977, forward strand.
TCTCTGATCATGCCACTTGAACAAATCTCTCAATGAAAAAGCAAAAGAACAAAAACAAAAACTTACAATGCTGCAAAAGGTTTTGTTTTTGTTTTTAAAAGGCACATCAGTGTGTTATTAGTAAAAGATTTCCCCTCATTACTAATAAAGGTAAAAGCTGCAGAAGCAGATTGCTACTGCCATAGCACTGAGGATATTCACCTTGTGTGCCACTACAAAGTCACTTAGGAATACTATCCTGGAGAGATTCTACAATCCTGAATCCCAAGTTCATGTTTTATGATTTTGTTTTGTACAGTAATCATTTGTTTCCACCACATATTCTTGTTTCTAGTTAACTCTCCATTCTTTCTTAACTAAACCTACTTTTGTTTTACCATGAGTACTCACAAGTGCTGTGAGACTTTACAGGATTGGTGATTTAAGGTAAAACTGGTAAACTGAGGTACACTACTCTGAGGGTAGAGGATCAGTGAGTAACCTGTGTCAGGGGCTGCATACTACAGGGGAACGATTCAATGAGACTCGGGGACCAGGTTGCACCTATTGTTAAGCTGGGCATAGCCCAGAGGAGAGTGCTTGAGTGGCTAAAAGGATAGTGGTGTTAGGAAGCTGATGCACAGGCAAGACCCCATCATGCTGGAGGCAGGAGGTAACAACATGACACACAGTCCTGCATACCCTAAGAACTGTCACACTCCTCTTCTTTCAAGTTTCAGGAGATCAGGTTTCTGGTTCAAAACCCATCACTTTGAAAACCAGAACAAAGGTCTTAGAAGGATTTAAAAACAAAAAAAACCAACAAAGACTATTTTCCAGCTATGAATTTCATTTTCAAATCTTTTGCAATTTAGCCCTGCCAATCCTGTAATACAAACATCATGACTAGGGCCCTACCAAATTCACGGTCCGTTTTGGACAATTTCATGGCCACAGGATTTTAAAAATTATAAATTTCAGATATTTAAATCTGAAATTCCATGGTATTGTAACTGTGGGGTCCTGACCCAAAACGGGGTTGGGGGGGGTTGTAAGGCTATTGTAGGGGGGCTGTGATACTGCCACCCTTACTTCTGTGCTGCTGCTGATGGCAGCACTGCCTTCAGAGCTGGACTCCCAGCCAGCAGTCGAGGGAGGTTCCCAGAAATGAGTCTGATCCAGCCTCAGGAGCAACCTGTGGTCCTGATCCTCCCCAGCCCATCTGGGACAAGCAGCTGGAGCCCAGCACACAGTAGGAGCCCCCAGCTGGGGCACCCCCAGCTCTGCCCCTTCTCAGCTCCAGACCCAGCACTTGGTAATTAAAGGGGCCCTGACCATGGGGCACTGGCAGTCACCCACTTGCCCACATGTAAGGCCATACTCCCTCCCCCATCCCATGCCACCCTCATCTCTGTGCTGCTGCTGGAGGCGACGCTGCCTTCAGAGCTGGGCTTCCCACCAGCAGCCACTGTTCTCTGGCTGCCCAACTCTATAAAATCTGGTCTCGGGGTAGATCAGATTTCACGGTCCACGATGCATTCTTCACAGCTGTGAATTTGGTAGGGCCCTAATCATGACTAAGGCTAAGATTTAGTCATTGGTATTTTTGGTAAAAGTCACGGACAGGTCACAGGCAATAAATAAAAATTCACAGCCCAAGACCTGCCCATGACTTTTACCAAAAACACCAGTGACTAAAACTCTACTTCTGGGGTCCCGCTGCTCAGGGGGACCCCTATTGGGGCAGGGCCCTACTCCAGTGCTGGGGGTTGACTGCCCCCTGCTCCCAGGGACCACTCTCGGATGGTCTCTGGGTGGTCCCTGGAGCTGGGTGCCCTGCTCAGACACTCCTCCGGGCTGCCCCCACGACCACTGCTTGGGTGGTCCGCAGGACCAGCTGCACTGGCCTCTGCTAGGGTGGTCCCCAGAGCCAGCTGGCCATGGCCTCCTGAGCAGTGGCTGGCCCTGGGTGGCTCCAGCAGCGGCCGGTGCAGCTGGCCATGGCATCAGCTGCTCTGGGGGCCTTGAAGTCAGCTGCTGCGGAAGTCACGGAGGTTGTGGAAGTCACAAAATCTGTGACTTCCGCAACCTTCATGAAAGAATCGGAGCCTTAATGACATGACAGATGGCTCTTAACTACATTCAATCAAGTTTCCTGTAGTGGATAATCTGTAAAAGAGGACACTCTATGTTTGCCTTTCTTAGTTTTGTAAGACAGACCTACTGTGCATTTAGGTTTGTGTTAAACATGTTGGAGGCCAAGCTATTCTCAACAAGATGTTTTTACAATGAAGGACTGGCACACGTAAAGTCATCATGCTAATGGCCATCTTTCTTTCTTCTAGTAAACAATGCAGGATGTTAGGAGAACTTGCTTCTGAGAAGAAAGTTTTATGCTTAAGACACAGGACTAGTCAGGAAGCCTGGATTCATTCCCCAGCTCTGCCAAAGATTCTGTGTGATCTTGAGCAAGTCAATCTCTGAGCCTCAGTTCCTCATCAGTAAAATGGAAAAAATTCTTCCTTTCTCCCATCCTTTGTCTTTTTGCTTATTTTTGTAAGCTCTTCTGCCTGGGGACCGTCTCTTGTTACATGTTTGTTCATGCCTAACGCAATGGCATCCCAATCTCAAGTTGGGGACTCTGGATGCTATCATCATTCAAATAATAATAAAAATAATGATAATAATAATAAATAATCTTAAGCATGCACAGATGTGCCAATGGAAAGCTTAATGTCAACAAGTGTAAGAATAAAAGAAAAAGGACTGAAGCAAAGATGTTACAATTAATTCATATTAAAAGGAAAGTATAAAACATGGCCACATATGGAAAGCAGTGGTTTTACAGCAGCTAGGGCAGAGACTGGAAGTCAAGATTCCTTCACTTTATTCCTATTTTCACCGCTAAACCATTATGTGATTTTATACCAGTCAACCTATCCAGGCTTCATTTTCTCGGTATAACTGAATACCACCTTTTATTTCCCAAGAGTTTGGCAAAGATTAATACTTGTAAAACATTTTTTAATCTGTGCATGAATGGCAATAAAAGTGCTCAGTATTAGTTCAAAATGCCTGGATTTTAAGTTAGAGTTTTCCAATAAAGTTGAAAGTGAAATTAAAGTTCCCCAGAATTTTAAATAAATAAAAAAGAAGCAAACAGACCTTAAAAGGGAGGTGAGACTCCACATAAGCACAATGCAGCCATAAGCACAAGGTGATAAACACTAGTTTCGGTGGTGAGATCATCAGGCACATAGTGTACATGTTAAGAGTGCACCATACCCTTATAGAGCCTGACATAATCTTACTGTATAAAACTAGATCTTGGTTCATAAAGTCTACACTAAAAAAACGGAAAGACTAAAAGACACCTAAGAGCTATTTTTATATCTTATTCACTTACCAGAAACGTGTAGGATTTTACTAAGCAGATGAGCACACAGCCAAAATAAACTGTTTAGCTTGGCAGTCTCAAGACATCTAAGTTGTTGAGACAAAGGCTTCAGAAACACTGTCAAAAGAAAGCTCATTTTAAGCAGTGCCTAGTATATTAAGAAGCAAAATAATAAAGCCCAGTTTACTCAAAAGACAAAAATAATTAAATTAATTAAAATAAGGACCTCAACTTGCTGAAGAAACAGAACAAACATGGAACCAAAATAGCACAGCCGTGCTCAACAGCAATGATATAAAGGTTAAGGATTAAAACCTCCAAGCCAACAAAGAATCAACAGGAAAAAAAACAAAAAAACAAAAAAAAACCCAACCAACCAGTCATTCAAGACTAAAAATACTTTGAGTCTATGTCCAAAATAAAATACATGAGATGCACATTACATAACTTCAGAGATAGTTGATATTGCAAAATATGAAACAGCAAAGTCACCGGCACAAATGTGTCTTTGACTTATTGTCAATTACAAGTATGGCCTAAATCCAAATATGTCTTATGTCCATATTGCTAGTATTTAGTAAAAATACAGTCCTAGCAATGAAGAATATCTGGCCAACATCTAACTTGGATAATTATATTCTGCCTATCAAAGGACCTAACTACATTGAGACTAAAATTGCTATTTACAATCAATGTCTGAATACAGCTATCACTACCAAGGTACTGAAAATGAATTCCATCACCAGAGCAGACAGGAATTTTTTGGCCCAAGAACTGTTAGTCTAACTCTATAGCATGATTTTATAGCACTGTTCTAAGTAGTCTATGGTAAGGTTTTATAGGAACAAAATTGCTACCCACATTGATCATGGAAACACTGCTATTCATGCCAACTTACTAGCAATAACAATATTTAAAACATTGTTTGTAGCTGGCATTGTTCTAATACCAGCATGAAAAGGATCAAAGCCAGCTCCGACCACTACCAAAAATACCATCTTCATAATCTATTTTTTAAAAAATTACTTCAGCCAGTCTGGTTTTAGCTCCAGTGTACAAGAGTACAGTTTGTGGACAAATGCATAATCATAATTTGGTTAAAACTGTTTTTAGGATTAGGTCATTGCCTACTTGTGCATTAACATACTTTGAGATCCTTATAACAACAACAACATAATAAATAATGAACTTTCTTGTATAGTGCTTCTCATCAGCAGATCTCAAAGTGCTTCACAATGTATTTAGTGTATGCTTCTCCTCTTTTACAGATGGGGAACGGAGGCACAGAGAAACTAAGTGACTTGCCCAAGGTCACATAGGAAGTCTGTGGCAGAGTAAGGAATGGAACTTGGATTTCCCATTTCCTAGGTCAGTGCTCTAGCCACTGATCCACACAAGGAAAAGTGGTATGTATCCTACTGAAATTGCTAGTATTACTACTATACACCTAGAACAGTTTATTTTTAAATAAAAAGGAGGCCTAGAATGTGCATGTAGAGTAATAGGGAAATGACAGAGGAAAGAAAGACTCAAATCTGGGTACAAAAAAGTGACAATGTCTTTCCATTTATTATCCATCATTGATGTCCATTCTACATGCAACACTTTCAAATTTGCACATCCTATCACCAACAGCAATGATTCTGGAAATGGACTAACTTTTTTTAGCTGACAATGCAGATGGCAAATACATTCCACCTTGCTCTTTCCATCCCAATACATTAAGTCAACATGGCAGACAGAAGTAAAAAATGTTTTTTTTTTTGTTTTTTTTTTAAGCTAGCTAATCAAGTACGACTCAAAACACACAATTAAGGTAAGAAGTTACGAAGCTGGCACTTTTCTACCCACAACTACATTGTTAAATCAGGAGGCCTTTGGGCTCAGAAACAATACAATACACGTCACTTTACAGAGGCTCACATGAACTTTTTCTATTTACATTCTCATGAGTTTATGCTCCCTGAATTTCACTATGAATTTTAAGTTAGACAAAGCAAAAAAACTCAAAGCTAAACTCAGTCAAAACTTCACATTTTTGTCTGGATTCCTCCTGAAATACAACAGATTCAAATTCACAAACTTGACCTGAGTTTCAGTTTTGTAACAAAACCAATATTTCAAGTTGCATATTGAAGTTTCACATAGCCCCACCCATGGGCCATGACTCAATTCACCCCATATAAAGCAGGCAATTTTCACCTGTAAGTGTCACAGGTAATGATACAGCAGGTAAACTATATAGGAGCACAAGTTTCTTCTTTAGCAGTGTTATTGTTCTCTACTAAGAGGATTGTTATATAAAAGCTTCCAAGTGTTGCTATGATCAACCTTCTTTACTATGTACATTGCAGTTTCACTTTGGTAACCCAATAGAAGTTTTAAAAGACAAGGCAAGAACTTAACTAGTTTTGAGGTAAACACAGATAAAAAACATAGCTAAAAATGGCTCAGGCATTTTCATGAACTTCAACAACTTCTGAAGCTGTTTAATACTAACATTCATTTGCCTTGACAAGAAAAAAGTTGTTTTAAACACACACACACTCCCACACCAGTTTACTTTTGAAAACAGGTAGATCTATCAAGTCTTTCACAAAATTCTCTCTGAAATGAAAGCAAAGAGTATATCACTTCATAAACGCTAGGGTGACCAGACAGCAAATGTGAACAAGCAGGACAGGGGGTGGGGGGTAATAGGCACCTATTTAAGAAAAAGACCCAAAAATCAGGACTATCCCTATGAAATCGGGACATCTGGTCACCCTAATAAATGCTGTTGTGGTTGAAATTAGTACTGATGGAATTATAGCATTAATAGTTATGCTATTACGAGGTGTAACATTGACAAGTGCTGTACAAGTCTCCCTTATTCAGCTCTTACAACATGCCTTGCTCCCAATATGCAATGATCCTCCTTTTCCAGGAGAGAGAACTATTCAAACAGTGTATCATACAAATACAGGCTGAAATGCTGAGAACTTTTAATCCATTTTGGTACCCTCTACCGAAGTTTTGAAAGACAATTTTATAAAACCGGAAAAATCATGTAAAGGCAAAATATAAGTGACAGAAAAGGATGATTATATGATTAAAAACTTCCTCACCATTTCCAATGTCTTGATAATAATCATCATGCTCTAAGAAGGGTTTGTTTATTTTCAAATTGCTTTACAAACTTTAGTCAATTCTAACAAAAACCTTTGAGAAAACAGAAGGACAAGATTTTCAAAGTTTAATTCTTAAAGACAGGCACCTAACTCCATGTTTGGGCACTTCAACTGGCTGTGCCATACGCCTGTGGGGAAAAAAAAATCAAGCTACATATTTAAGTGCCTAAATATGGATTCAGATACCCATTTTAGCACCCATGTTTGAAAATACTGGCTTAGGGACTTTCCCAAAACCACAAAAGGAAGCCAAAGTCAGAACCTGGATTTAATCTAATGAATTTCTACTTCCCAAGCCTGTATTCAGACCACACAACTGACAGGAAAAAAAAGCTTTTTGTTCTCACAAACAAGAGTGTAGCTAACAATGAAATTTGCCTGGATACTGACTAAACTTTTGTTCCACCATACCACAGCCTACAGTATCCTCATAGCCTTCTGGGCTAAGCCTGTAAAATGATTGCTAAATTACTAGGTGCAGTTAGATAGAGAGATCTAGAAATAGAAAGGGTCTTAAAAAGTTTCCAAATCATTATATACACTGGCCTCAAAGTTAAATGATATATTATGGTATTTGCTTGCCTACAACCATGTTTCACAACTGGAAACATCATACTGTAACCTAAGGCCTGAGGGAAATCACCGTTTACTCCAACTCCTTCTGCAATAAAGCAATTCTTTCCAACTTTCTCCCTACTCTCTTCGGCCTGGTCTACACTACGACTTTAGGTCAAATTTAGCAGCACTACCTCGATTTAAGCCTGGACTCGTCCACACGACAAAGCCCTTTTTTCGACTTAAAGGGCTCTTTAAATCGATTTATTTACTCCACCTCCGACGAGGGGATTAGCGCTGAAATCGGCCTTGCCGGGTCAAATTTGGGATAGTGTGGATGCAATTCGATGATATTGGCCTCCAGGAGCTATCCCAGAGTGCTCCATTGTGACCATTCCGGACAGCGCTCTCAACTCAGATGCATTGGCCAGGTAGACAGGAAAAGGCCCGCGAACTTTTGAATTTCACTTCCTGTTTGGCCAGCGTGTTTGCAGCGCTCATCAGCATGATGCGCACATTACCGGGGCACATTGCCTGGCCCGTACTTTGTGAGAAGTCTATGACCATGTCCTTCTCATCACCACGCTGCCATCGCCTCCTTACCTGGTTTTGCGCAAAACAATTGTCTGCCGTTGCTCTGATGGAGGGAGGGGCGACTGATGACATGGCTTACAGGGAATTAAAATCAACAAAAGAGGTGGCTTTGCATCAAGGAGAAACACAAACAACTGTCAGACAGAATGGCCCCCTCAAGGATTGAACTCAAAAGCCTGGGTTTAGCAGACTGTTGATTTCACAAAACAAATCGGGTCAATTTCTTGTTTTGATCCATCTATCTTTTACATCTTAGGCTGGCAGCAGACGGTGCAGTACGACTGCAAGCCATCGTCATCTCCTGGGTGCTCGGCAGAAGATGCTGCATTACGATTGCTAGCCATAGTCATCTCCAGGGTGCTGGGCAGAAAACGGGAATGACCTGGCTGAGTCACTCCCATGTCTGCCCAGGCACCCCTGACCGATCTCACTGAGGTCGGCTAAAAGAGCACCCAGGAATATGACGATGATGGCTACCAATCGTAATGCATCATCTGCTGCCAAAAGGCAATGCACTGCTGCTGTGTAGCAATGCAGTCCCACGTCTGCCAGCACCCAAGAGACGTACGGTGATGGTGAGCTGAGCGGGCTCCATGCTTGCCGTGATATGGCGTCTGCTCAGGTAACCCAGGAAAAAAGGCGCGAAACGATTGTCTGCCGTTGCTTTCATGGAGGGAGGGGGGGGGGGGGGCCTGACAACATGTACCCAGAACCACCCACAACACTGTTTTTGCCCCATCAGGCATTAGGATCTCAATGCAGAATCCCAATGGGCAGCGAAGACTGCGGGAACTGTGGGATAGCTACTCACAGCTACCCACGGTGCAACGCTCCAGAAGTCGACGCTAGCCTCAGTACTGTGGGATGCAGTCTGACGACTTAATGCACTTAGAGCATTTTGTGTGGGGACACACACAATCGACTGTATAAAAACGATTTCTAAAAAATGACTTCTATAAATTCGACCTAATTTCGTAGTGTAGACATACCTTTAGTATCTTTCATAACAACAGGCATGGGAAAATAATTTTTAAAATATTATTTCAATTGATATTTGTTTAATTTTTTTTATTTTTATGGATTCAATTTTTACTGTTGCAGGAAATTATGTGCGAGTCAGTTAATTATTTAGTGACAGGAGATGTTGAGATTCAAAGAGTTAAAGCTTTATAACTGTTACAACACAAATTGTCTACATCACATATCAAAATATACAAAATAAATATCCTTAACTCTAATAAATTGTCAGACAGCATTTTTCTTACTTTACCAATCTGTAAATTTCTATCATCATTGATGGAAGTACTTTTTCCATCGGTTTATGTGTACAAACTTGACATATTAACATTTACCGATAAAAATCTAATCATTCCAAGTTTATTAATAAAGGTTATGATGACTGTTGATAAGACTACTTTATAATTTCTCTCATACAGTTTGTATTATTTTTATAGTATATGCTTAGAAGAGAAAAAGCAGCAAAGAATCCTGTGGCACCTTATAGACTAACAGACGTTTTGGAGCATGAGTTTTCGTGGGTGAATACCCACTTCGTCGGATGCAAGTCCCCCATGAAAGCTCATGCTCCAAAACGTCTGTTAGTCTATAAGGTGCCACAGGATTCTTTGCTGCTTTTACAGATCCAGACTAACACGGCTACCCCTCTGATGCTTAAAAGAAAAAATCAGTACTTTCCACCCTTAAACATCAAACTTTAAGTTTATCACATTATTCTCCTCATGTAAACCAAGGCCCACTCACATCAAGCAGAAAAGATTTAAGAATACCATTCACCACAAAGCTATAAAAATAATTGCTACAGGAATGAGCAGACAGGGGAACGACTGAATAGAAATGAGGAATGCAAGATGAAATATGGAATTTTTTTTTTTAAAACACAAGCAACTCAGAATGAGACAGAACTAATCACATATATAAGTCACAGTTTAAACCAGCTAAGAAAGCAGGACTGATTCACAAGAAGCTAGATTCAAATATATATGAATTGGAACTCACACTGTTACTCTGCTCTCCAGGTATAAACCTTCCATTATTGCACAGATAAGTAAGGCACTTACAGCCTCTTCAGTTACATTGTTACCCACACAGTAAAATGAAGAAATTGCATCTCAGTAATAAATTATGAAGGAATTGGTTAGACAGGCAATAAAATGACTCCTTACAATCGAAACTCTAGGGGGCGGGGGGAGAATTTAATGTGTATGTCTAGGATTTGGTAATAATGGAGAATTTCACCCATTACACATGGTAGGAGTACTGGTTCCTCAACATGCCTCCTAAAATTCAGAGGCAAGGAACTATGTATCTTTCATATTGTATTACAGGCTAAGAAAGAGCCAGACACTCTTGTGTGGATTTTAATTTGATTTTCCTGCATATATTACTCATAGTGGAACAAGAATACTGTATTCATATAGTGTCTGATTCTAGATGTACATAGGGATACAGCGATAATCCTATGTCCTCATTTAATTTTATATGTAAATCCTTCTGACAGAATTAAAAATATCCTTTTATGTCTGTTTTTAAATATAAACTATTTGCAGATGAAAGACTGAACACTAAATAAACAGACTCGAAGTCTAATGAGTCAGCTGAAGGAAGGAACCTGACAAAATGCAAGGTGTGGGGAAAATGCCGCATAAGAGGGGAAAACAAAAAATCCCAGAGTTGGAAGAAAGGGACTCTGATCTGATGCTTCATTCAATTTTTCACTTAAGAGCAATCTGCTCTCCCTCAGCAACTAACAAATAAATTTTGTATTTGATAATATAGTGGATAAAAAGATTTTTTTAAAAGTGGGATGAATTGTGAAAATTTGTGTGTAAAATTCATCCTTTTTTAATCAGTTATAAAGCAGGTCGAAAAATCTTGAATTTAGAAAAAATTTGATGGGGAGGGGGGCAGAGAGAGAACAAGTTTTTCTTGAAAATTTTCACAAAAAGAGTTTCCCCTGCTCTTTTTTTTGTAAATCAACTCTTTTTTATAACAATGTAACCAAATCTTGATAAAACTCATAAAACAGACCAGCAAAAACAGTTGAGGAGCTGCTGTTACAATGTGGAGGGAAAGGTTTGATTCAGTTCAGATTATTTTTTTCAAAGCAACTTGTAGCCCAGTAATTATTTTACTTGTATTATCATAGTGCTTAGGATCCTTAGTCATGGACCAGGCCCCCATTGTGCTAGGTGCTATATAAACACAAACCAAAAGGATGTAAGCTCCTTGGGGAAGAGACCAATCTACACAGTATTCTAACATTTTAACATGCTGCATATAAATGTGCAAGAAAGGACACCCGATGTGCCATCACGCTGGTTAACTGAAGGAAACTAATATTCCTTAAAGTTTAGTAGATGACAACCTCTCCTCTCTTACTCCTCTCCAGCAAAAATATGGATTTCCACTTCATTCTCACATCTTCCTTTTGCCAGAGATAGAAGTTTCTTAAGAAAAAGCTGAAGGATGCCAACAGACAACACTGTAAACAGATACAGTAACTTAGATAAACACTTCATTTTAGTTAAGTTGACAGATTCACCCAGACTCACTAGTTTATTGTTGCCAACCTCCAACATTTTAGTAATTTCATCAGTGGATAATCGAAACTTTAATTACTAGATATACAGGAACATTCAGAACAAAATAAAAAAGTGTCAATTACTTTTAAACTGAGATCCTCTTCCCTAGATGTACTGTGCAACCAGCATGGTTTATAAATTATCTTGACTTTAAAAACAGACAAGCTACCACAAGATGTAAATTTTTTCAGGAAGTTGGTCATAGATATAAAAGGATATACTAAGAGGTATCAAGATAGAGCTTACAAACATTATCTTATGAAACTGCAAACGTAACATAACTCCATGAAGACCACATTCACTCTTTATTTTTGCTGTCTGTGATTGTACCACCAAAAGGAAAGGCCAATGTCAGCAGGGGCGGCTCTAGGTATTTTGCCGCCCCAAGCACGGCAGGCAGGCTTTCTTCGGCGGCTTGCCTGAGGGAGGTCCCCAGGCCCGCGGATTCGGCGGCCCGCCTGTGGGACGTCTGCCGAAGTCGCGGGACCAGCGGACCCTCCGCAGGCATGCCGCCAAAGGCAAACTGCCTGCCGCCCTTGTGGCGACTGGCAGAGCGCCCCCCATGGCTTCCCACCCCAGGCACGCGCTTGGCGGGCTGGTGCCTGGAGCCGCCCCTAAATGGCAGTACAATTTATTACTGATTATCAGTAAGGAGAAGAATTCAGCACTCTCTGTATCACTGCTACTCTTTTCTTGACAGCCACACCCCAATTTATGCATAATGCCCACCAACTAAGCCCATCCAAACTAAAGGCCTTTTCTGAATCACACAACGACTTAGTGGTTCCTTCCTAGAGGGGGCCGACTAGAGTAAATTAATCTGAGGCAACTGTTCCCTGCCATCCCCGTATAACTCCTGCAGTACTTGATCAATATTGCATTTTAAGCTTATCCATGATGTCTTCCAGCTGGGTAGCTCCAGGGCCCCCACCATTTGTGAAATGTGGACTCCCCTTGCAATCTATCAGCAGCCAGAGGACAGAAGTCTGAATCTGTGCCAAACTTTACTTTTTTTTTTAAAAACACGAAAGAGATACACAGTCGATTTGTTTGTACCTGTATTTTCCATGATAGGAAATTTAAATAGATTGCTGTTAGGGTTCACCATCAGAAACTACAACTAAAACACCCTGACAAACATGATATTTCTGAATTGTGTCCTCCCGCTGCAGTTACACAGAGAAGTTGGTCACTATTTTTTTTTTTTTTTTATTAGTATTGTGGGAACCACAGTGTAGCTAGTTCTTTTGCCACAAGGTAGGTAATTCACAATTATTTAATCCTATTGTTTCTTTTCTTCACTAAACAGGGAAATTTGATTTTCTGTCCCGATTTGACTAGAAATTTTCTAAACTATGAAAATCTGGTACATTTGGAAGCTAAGTATTAGCTCAGGAAGGATCTGATCCTGCTTCTATTTAACTCAATGAAAACATACTTAGTCTAATTTTTATTTATGCTATGGGTCACTTTACACTGCTCTCACAGTGTAAAGAGACCTTAAATGTATCAATTCTCAAATGGAGTAGGATCAATTACAAGGGAAACTGACATTAAAATAAAAACGTAGCAAACTTACCTTGGTTTCCCAAGAGAAAGGGGCCGAATGTTCATCTTGCCAAGTTATGTCCTGAAATGAAATTCAAGAATCTCTCTAAAAATCAAAAAAGCAGCCTTATTTAATAAAAATATCAAAGAGATGCACTTATATTGTATAGTGAACTTGAAGTGTAACAAAATAGTAAAATAGTAAAATTAACTTTGAACCAGCCAAAGAGTGAGAGAGACAGACAGAGAGGTCACTGAGCGAATGAAAGCTCTCTTTTAGAATGTACATTCTTAGGGGCAAGGACTGTCATTTATTATATTTTTATACACTGCCCAGCAACATGGGGGTATTAACCTGGTCTAGGCCTCTACATGCCATTGCTATACAAAGAAGAATATTAAAAATGTACCGTATGTCTGATCTTTACCAATTACGTTATTTGAGACACAATAGCCAAATATTTATATCTACTTGAATGGCTATCAGACGGAAATCAATATCCTATGCAGTGTAAGGAACCACATAATGTCAAAAGTTAAATGGCGATCATACTCTGAGACATGAAACCAAAAACTGCAAAGGGGGGTTCCATAGTTAATTGCTACTTAGGAACTCCATTTTTAAATTTGCTCCGTTTAGAAAGAAAAGTGTTTTTTAATACGGTCAGTCCTGCAGACTCAACCTGGGGTCTGACAGTGAAACTAGGCTCTTTCTGGCTCACACTCCACCAACAATAACAAATATTTTCCATTTGGAAGTTAGTTATCATTCCTGATGTTGATGCAGCAGAATCTGTCTTCCTTTCCTACAGTTGTGCTGGCTCTGCAGTGCAAACAGGAATGAATATATATACACACACATACATCTATATATAAAAAAATTATACACACACACACACATTTAAAGAATGCTGAAATCACTTAAAACACAAACACTTTCTAGAGTAACATGCCATTTTTAAACAATTACTTTTCTGAGCATAACTCCACTTTAATAAAGTTGCTACCTGCATAATCTACATTTGTACATGCAATTGCTAGCATACCTAGCACAAACATGTACCACACACACCAAGACAGGAGGGGCAAAATGAGAAAGTATGCTTTTCCTATACCATAAACAAAATATTTTCAAAATCTGTTCATTCACTTTGATGTTTTAGAAAATAAACAATATTCACAAATAATAAATTAATGACAAAAAAGACTTATGTTGGGCATATGTGGTGCTAGCAACTGGTCAGTCCCATTTTATATTAAATACATTAAAGTGAATGGCTTTTGTCCTAGACAAATAATGCTCCTCACATTTTGTACTTTTTAAGTCTGGGAAACTCTCCTGTAAACACATCGCAGAGGCTTTTATGCTATAAACTCACTGCACTATATTCTCCTCACAATCCCCTTTTTACCCCACCCTAGGCCAACATAATTTTTGGCTAAGAGCCACAACAGAGGTTTAAAATGAAGAAAGCTGAGAAGCTAACTGATAAACTCAAAGCTCTGCGACAATCTCAGAATTGAAACAATTTTTCTGAAATATGTCCTCAACCCCCAAGCTACTTAATATACTGGAAATACATCAGTTAAGTAACCATGTCTTTCCTATATGATCACTAAATTCTTGCATATCCGTCACCCGTGAGGGAAAAGGAAAGGGAAATAAAATTATGCTCATAATACTGCTTTAAAGAATATTAACACAGAACAAAAGCCTTAAGGTTATTCATCATCAACATGAATTAGCATCGATCCACATTTGATCAGCTTTTGTTGTTGCCTATTGAAAACACATGGAGCTTTCTCCCAAAAAGAGGTAAATAGCCTTTTGTTCCTCCCACTAGATAACTGATGTAAGAGACAGATACTCTGGCTTTTCTTGGCCCAAGACAAAAAATTAAAAACAAACAAGAACTCAGTCACATAGTTGACTTCAGCAGCCAGCTGCAGAATATCAAAGACAAAAGAGAAGCATGCAACTAAGTTGCTACATTCAGGCTTGTTGCAAAATGGCATCAGATTTTCAAAATGGAAGACATACTAGTATCTTTCTTCTGTGCTCCTTGTTCTCTGTACATGATACAAACATTGTTCAGAGCATCTGACAGCAACTGTTCAGTCACAAAGCCACAACAAACGGGCTCCTGTACTGGTAACTGAATATCTTACTGTAGCAAAAATGAACAGCAACACTACATCTTTTATAAGTATTATTGAGGGGAAAGGGTTGGAGTTGGGGGGGACGGGGTTAACTCTAGAGAAAATCTGCAGTGCATTTTCAGGGCTCTTGATAACAAATCTATTGCCGTTCAACTTAAAAAGCTTTTAAAGCAGAAAATTTTGATTACAATAATTACTTGTAAGCAGGGAAAAAAAAAAAAAAAAAAAAGATCAGGTGGTCAATTGCTTCACATCACCAAACCAAAGACTGAAGGCTGATACAAAACAGAAAATATTGCAGGCATCTATGGAAAAGTCAGACTTCCATGTTAAATGCTCATCATATCACCAAGTCATATCATGGACATTTCAGCTGTTCCCCTTAACCCTAATTTAACATTTTCCAAGTTACATGATCACGATATATCTGAAACATACATTTGGTTATTATGAGTCCAATCCAGCAAGGTGCTCAGCTCCCAGGAGCTGTCCAATCCCTTTTAAAATCAGGCCTTAAGTGAGTCACATTTTTGTCTTTTTTTTTTAAAAGCTAAGTTTTCACCTAAAAAAATAATAATAAAAAGCCTGAACCAACTCCCATTGAAGTAAACAGAGAGACTCCACTAATGTCACAGGAGTTGGAGCAGGCCCTAAACATTTGGCAGAGCGCAAGATGACCCTAGCAGAAATCAAGACATCCCCAAAGGATGGTAGCATCACCACACATTGCTGTTCCTGAAAGCCAGCTCTCCTTTAACTTGATCTAAATTCATTCCAAAATAACCAATGCAAGATGCATTATTTTTAATGCCAAATTACTCTCTTTGGTGATATATTGTACAATATGAGCTAGTTTAACATATGCTTCTATAGTGATTTCCATTTGAGGAGCACAAAGGTCTTATCCACATTAAGGCTTCTGTGAAAATTCTAAGTGATTTTGAAATCTAACTCTACTTATGGGCTCTTTTGAAAATCCCAGACTAATGAATTATGCTTTACTTAATTCACTCTTAGAGGTATTATTTATTCCCATTTTACAGATGGAGATACTGAACCACAGAGAATACAAGTGACATTCTCAGGGGAAGTCAATTATTTTTTGTCAAGGTCTAAATTTGTTGGTCAAGGTACACACTCCGGGGGGGGGGGGGGGGGGAATATATGACAATGGTCACACAGAGCCACCACCCATTTGTAAAGGGAAAATGTTTCATTTGTTTTTATATGAGGCAGGAGTGAATGGTAAGTAAAAGAAACTGTAATAATGAAGACTAGATTCTTCATACAAAATGCCTCCTTTTAGGGACAATTTGCTTTTTTAAACAAAAACCTACTGCAATATATTAGCCCTGTTTAGATAGAAAGTTTCCATAATTGGAGAAACACTTTTGCAGTTCAACTGAGATTTAATGCTAATGATTTAACTCTTGGGCAAGTTTCACAATGAATGTAAACAATTAAAATCTTTGAGGTCACTATAAATCGCTGAAGAATTCCTCACTCTTAGAACTGCACAATATCTTTTTGCAGGATTACTATGAAAACAGCTAAAGAAATGTTGTGTTTCATTTAAAATTAAAACTTCAAATGAAGTGCTAGAGAGGCAAATTTAACTATCCTATTATTTTCCTACAGACAAGGGGATAGCTTGGGTAGATAGAGATGCAACCCTTGCACTAGAGCTAAAAGGGAGACAATGAATTTAGAAGTGATAAGGATGGGGTTTGTTTTTTTCCAGTTACCTAGACAGCATCATTTTCACATAAGAACACCATTAAAATCTTCGGCACCAAGAGTAAATGATTGCACTAAATCTTCCTATCTACTGTGGAAGAAGCAGAACTGAATGCTGCACTTATTAAAACAATAGCCCTGTTTCATTTTTTTCTTTAAAAGAGACTTATTAGAAAAATTTTGCTATGCAAATTCACACTGTTCATTCCCTCTGCACTCCATGACAGTTTTCAAGCGTTCTCAGATGCATACTAGCTGGCAAATGGAAGGGAAAAATCCCTTCATGTTGTGCCTGTTAGGGAATGAGAGAGACGAAGGGAAGGAGAGGTGCCAAGTGTGGAGCATTTTAGGGATCTATCGTGCTGTCAATGCAGAGTTGCAGTAGTACAGCTGAGCAAGTGTCAGGCCAAGAGAAAACATGAAAGCCCAGTAGGGTGAGGCTTTCACGTACCTGGAAAGTTGAACTGCAACAGCAACAGACTGGCCCAAGCAGAACAAAGTGGCTCTGTGGCAACAGGAGAAGAAAGAGAAATTAGGGAGACATGGAAGAGGTCCAGGACTCATGTTTGGCACCAGAAAGAGAGGCTGGGAGAGAAAGCCAAGGAATGATGAGCCAGGAAAGGCCCCTAAGGCTTGGTACTGCATTTGAAAGACTAAAGTGGAACAGGAGAATGCCAGAAGAGAGCAGGACCTCTTTTTCAGGAAGATAGTTTATATAAACTTTGGCTGGAAAGTGAAAAAGGAAGTCAGCTGATGCATATGCTTTATAATCTAAATTTAACTCTCTATACCAAGTCATTTGATTAACTGAGTTTATCCTCAATTAAAGAATACACAGTACCATTCCTCTTTGTTGCTCTTTTTGCCAAATGAGGGAACAAATATTTGCCAAACCTCAAAGGCATTTTGCTTGTCACTTTGTGAAGCAGGAAAAGATATTGTCCATATGTTGCAACAGAACAACCCCTGGCACTTTCCTTCTGGCCACAAAACAATTCAGAACAGCAAGCCCTCAGAATCTCAAAACAGTGAAAGTAAAACATGTAGTCTAAGGAATGGGAAAGGCTAAAATGCCCAAAATAAACAGTTTTCAATTTAGATAACATCACCACCACCCTCCAAAAACTGATGGTCTGTTTACTGATGAAGACTAAATGTTCAGGATTTCCATCAGCACTATCTAAGAGTCAAGTTGACCTTATGTTTCTAGATCAAACTCCAGGTATGAAACGTGTATGCTGCTTAACCAGACATTTCCCTTACACAGGGGATGCAGAATGAAGGTCTTCTATAACACAGCCAGCTCTGAAACACTATGGTGATTATCTAAGTCTTCAAGCAGTGTTTACAAATCCTATGTATGGATATTAGTAGGGGGTTAACACAAGCCCTAGCCACTTCAAATTAAATTGGTGGTTACAAGTTCAGAAGCAGATTAATTTATCACGTGACTAGAGAACCAGGAAAATAATTTGACGGTAGTTTGCCTTAAGAATTTAGATCAGGATAACAAATTATATTGATGTTGTGCAGTGTGTGTGCTTGCATAGCCTGAGACTTTATAAAAAAATTGGATGGCTGTGATTTTTTGCATTCATTTAAAAACCAAATAGAATAGAAACTTGTATGCAAGGAGAGAGAAAGAATGTGGTCAAGTAAACGGGGGCTTCAGAGGTTTACACATATTTGTTTACAGGACTTTAATTTGAAAGGCACCTACTGCATACTCCACTACCCAAGTACCTATGAGTCTCTCCAAGCACATTTTAGTGTTAAAGGCCAGAACAGCAAAAGCTTCAAAACCTATATTTTCAACTGTCTAACTTTCCACATCCTTGTTTTTTCCTGGCTGCAATAGCTGTGGAAAAGACTGATCAAGACTTTTAAAAAAAGGTATCTAAAAAAGGACCAGAATTTGGGAATATTTTCAATACTGTACTTATGAGCAGAAAAAGGAAAAGATTTGATGCACTGTAAACATTGCCTCAATTCTACGTTTAGTGATTATTTCTCCACTACTATTCAATTATTTTAAAAATTAGTGTCTACAAAATCCTCTTTGTAATCCACACTACTTGCACAGATGAACTTTTCCACTGACCACCTTATTTCAAGTTATTAATAACTGCAATCACATATTTTGTGAATTGAATCACAAATTGTCATTCATTCACACTATGACATCTCTCATTTCTGCATCTACACAAACTGGGATCCATAACATCACCAGCGCAACTCCGCGGATGATAGCCACAGTGTTGACAAGGATCAGGCATTTGTCACAACTATGTTGGCTAACCCTATTCAGTGCATTGCCGCACAGCACATTGGTAAGAACACCTGTGCCCTGGCTAGTTCCACAACTCCTACCATTGCTGCCACCAGCGGAGAATCACAGGTCTCCATTCTCTTAGAGCAGACAAGGCCACAGGTCCCAGAAGTATAGGGAGAGGACTCATAACTGCATTTAACACAGTCTTCATATTTGGCAACAGCATAAAGTGTTGAAAGACCATATCACAACAAAATTAACAACAGCACAACTTTGGCCACTACCATCTCTGCGGACATTTCTTTATTAATAATCTCCACTAGGCTCCCTCCCCCTGGGGCCCCCTTTCCACAACCCCCACAGCTCCCAATATCCCCAACCTTATCTCCCATTGTACCTCCCAATACCTGCACACCATCCTTCTCTCCCACAATGCCCTCACTCTTTGCCCCCAACACCACCATTCTACCCCACCCCACTCTCTGTCCTCCACACCACCATCCTCCCTGTAGTGCCCCTACTCCTCATTCTTTGCTCCCCTACCCTTAATGCCCCCCACCCCACCCCTCACTCTTCACCCGGCTCTTCTCCCCTCCCCACCCCGCCCCTCACTCTTCACCCGGCTCTTCTCCCCTCCCACCCCAGCCCCTCACTCTTCACCCGGCTCTTCCTCCCCAGCCCCTCACTCTTCACCCCCACCGCGCCCTTCTCCCCCCCAGCCCCCCCCCCTCACTCTTCACCCGGCTCTTCTCCTCCCCCGCCCCGGGCCGAAGCCGATACCTCGTCGCCGAAGCGCACCACCTTCTGGCCGGTGTTGAGGCGCAGGCCGGGGTAGCAGGCGGGGGGCGCGGCGCGGGCGGCCCCGCGATGCGCCGCGTAGCGGGCCTGGACGTGCGGCTCCACCAGGCACTTGTCGATGATCTCGTCCTGCTGGCGGGGCGGCAGCCGCTCCCAGTCGGGCCCGTAGCGCTCGCGGATCCGCTCCTTCTCCGCCATGATCTTCCGCGCCATGGGGCTCAGCGAGGAGAAGTAGCTGAAGCGCTTGCGCTCCCGCTCGTCCAGCGGCCGGTTCCCGTTCAGCACCGCGGTGCGGGAGGCGGCGATCGCCGCAGCCATGGAGGCCATCGTGCCCCTGCCCCGCACACACCGAGCCCCGAGAGACGCCGGGAAGAACCGCCTCCTCCAGCCCCAGCGGCGCCCTCCTCTTACTCAGCACCCTTTGCTGCTCCCTGCGCACTGTCTAGTCCCTCACTCCCCCTTTCCTCTTCTCCTCCCTGCACATTCCTGCTCCTCTCTCTACACGCCCCCTTTCGCTCACTCCTCCTCTCTGTACACTCCCCTTTTCCTTGCTCCTCCCTTCGCTCACCTCCTATCTGCTGCTCCCTAGCAGAGTGACCAGACAGCAAATGTGAAAAATGGGGACATGGGGTGGGGAGTAATAGGAGCCTATATAAGAAAAAGACCCCAAAATCAGGACTGTCCCTATAAAATCGGGACATCTGGTCACCCTACTCCCAAGTCAAAGTGTTTTGTGTCAGCATGACAAGCCCTGCAAAAATAAAATGCAGAAATCTCCCATCTCATCTCTCTGGCGGAGCATGGTTGCATCAAGACCTACCCCAGGGCTTCCCAGCTTGTTTGGGTGTTAGCCCCTATTCATCTTTGCCATCATTGCCCTTGGGTTGGTTCAGTGTCAGGTCTCTTTCCTTTCTTTTGTGCAGTTTTTCACTCATAATTTGTTACTAGTAAATTTGACCATTTCTGATAATCTGAGGAAATGTTTCTTGCACATCCTTTGTATTTTGGAGTATATGCTGTCTCATTTTTTTTTTTTACTTCTGTCACACTGGTCACCCCCCACCCTTAGAATTTACCCTCTGCTTCTCTGTTTGGTGGGATTTTACATTAGTTTTCCACATTTCATTTTGGAAGTGTGTTCAGGGATATGGGGCTAACTTTTTTTTTAATCTCATCCACAGTGACTTGTAGAGTGTGGTTTTAGTCAGGCACTTCTGAGCATGTCTCATGTACTGCTGGCTTGGTGATTTTCATGATTCTATTTCAGTATTATTTTATTCAGTGCAAGAAACATATTGGAGGAAACCCAATGACTCATGGAGGAGGTTTCATCCTGAATCAGGTAGTCTTAGTGCTAGTGCTGTTTCCACAGTAATTATTAATAATACCCAGTGCTTTCCAAAGGAGGTAATTACTGATGGGGACACTGAGGCATGGGGCAATTACTTGCCTAGGGTCACCCAGCAGGTCAATAACACAGCAAGAAATAGAATCCAGATCTCCTGCCTCCTAATCAATTTACCCTTCTCACTTTGTCCCCCCAACAGTAGAGAGATTTAGTAAGCTCTTACTAGCTGAGTTTTGCTGTGTGGAGTTGGTTACCTCAACATATTAAAACAGGCTCAATAGTAGTGTTTGAATTTATTTTTTAAGATAAGTGAAAGTTCAATAGCTTGACTGTAACTGGGCAGTCTATTAGAATGATTATATTGTATTGCATAAATATATAGAAGTATTTTATAGTATTTCTATTATTGTTAAAGTACCCAGAGCAATAGATGAATGAATGATTTTTTTACAAACAAATACAATAAATAAAACTTTTGCTGTGGTTGGTGTAGTACAAGAGGAATGTTTCCAATAGCACAAAGTCCTAAGGGTTAAAAGAAGTGCAGAAGGAGAATTCTGTTTCCTTAAAAATAAGAGGTACTAGTTGCCTGGACAGAAACTCACAGCACTAGAGCTCTATCTGCTATAGATACTGATTGCAAGGTAAACCCATTAATTCTAATTAGTATCCATATGGGTTCATGCATATGGTTGAAGATTACAGGCTGATGATTCGCTGCTGCTGCAAGGGTTTGGGCTGTCATATACAAATGTACCAATCTCTGAGCTAAAAATGATATTTCCACAAAATCCACCTTGTCTGGACTGATGGGGAAAGGAGGGAGGTTAACTTCTTACCCTATACTAGGCGTCTTCCATTCATCTTCCATTAGCCCAATCATTGTGTTTGTTAAACTAGTTTGGAAGGATCTGACTAAAGCTCACTCTTCATTAATCAGCCTCTGTATATCACACCCAGAGAAGGAAGTTGACACACCACACCTGTCTATTCATTTTCAATTAATATATTTTTTCTTCTAGATGCCTTTATTTTGAAAGAAAGGGTAGGCATAAAGTCAGAAGAGTAGAAGACAGAATGGTAGATAAAAATATCAACAGCAGGGATTTGTTTGTGGAGGAGACCAGAGAAATGTTCCTGCCCCCTCCCACCTCAAAATAAAATTTTCCTTTGACTTTATCATCATCATAGCACCTAGCAGCCCTAGTCAAGGACCAGGATCCCATTATGGTAGGCACTGTACAAACACAATAAAAAGACAGACTAAGCACTTTGGGGGCAGGGACTAAGTATCAGACAAGAGACAACTGATGGACACAGAAAGATGGCCATGTGAATATAAGGAAATGTTAAGACAGTACTGGTCAGCACACCAGCAACCAAGTTGTCAAGCTTTTTGTAGGCATCAAAACAGAGAAAGGTTTTAAAGAGGGATCTGAAGGATATTGAGGTAGCTTTGCAGATGTTTTATGAGGAGTTCCTCCCAGGCATGAGGGACAGCTTAAGAGAAAGCACAAAGGTAACTTCCCAGCCAGCCAGCCCTAGTATGTTTCCCCCTTCTGCCTAAATGATACAATCACAGGAAAACTTACAATCTGTAAGGAAATACATCTTATGGCTATAATAAAGCCAGTCCAGAGATCTGAGCTCTACTCCTGACAGCTGCAAAGCTGCTGTACCTCAGTTTTTCCACCAGGCTAAAGATAATTACTTTTATCATAGGGATATTCTATTTAATTTATTATTGTTTGGAAAAAGTTTGAGACCCTTACATAGAAGGTCCAATAGAAATGGGTAGTACGTACTTATAGGAAGGGAGGTAAAAAATATGTCCAAGCAGGAGCATGAGCAAGATAAGACCCCCCACACCACAATTGGGCAGCAAATTACTGTAACAGCTCCCATCTCTCTTATGGGGAACATCACA
The DNA here is from genome assembly GCF_016161935.1 of Mauremys reevesii. Lineage (NCBI taxonomy): Eukaryota > Metazoa > Chordata > Testudines > Geoemydidae > Mauremys > Mauremys reevesii. The sequence continues at coordinate 82,838,064 of NC_052625.1, forward strand.
CTTATTTTAGGCTTTTAAACGTACTCCCTTTAGATCATAAGACTTTGAAGAGAACGATCATTAGTACTAGTTAGAGCCAGACAGTGCAGGAAGGCTGTGTGCAAATTTTCCCATAATACAAGCTTTGCTAATGGACCTAGGTCTGCACTTTAATTTCTGCTGCTGTTCCAGTCTCACACTTCCCTCTCTTGAGCAAGAAATGCCAATCATCCCAAACGCTGTGACAATTTTGTGAGTTGGACAAATACTCCCTGGTAAATATACCATACACCGAATTTCCATATTTGTCCATTATTCTAGACTTCCTGGGGGATTCTAGAGTTTAGGATGCTGAAGTTCAGTACTCTAAAGTCACACTTCTTAGTCCCAAAAATTGTTTTATAAAAATAAGCTCCCTCAAGTGAACTCTGCTCTTTGAATATCCAACTCAAATGTTCCTGTTGCACATAGGCAAGAATGGGTGGAGTGCATGGCTCTAAAGAAAAACTTCCTGTACCCAGACCACTGCTCATAACTGTCTGCTTTTCTGACCTTTGAGCAATGTCTGTCCATTTCTGCAGCATTGCAGGAGGAAAAACAAAAATAATTGGGGAAGGGAGGTGAAAAGAATAATCCACATACTTCCTGCTGAACCACTGTTATTGGTATAACTCTTGGTTGGGGGAAGTCACAGCACTTTCCAGTCAAATGTGACTGACTATTCTTGCAGCCCTGGGTCTGTTTGCATATGAGGTCTTCAAGCTCTGTCTGGATTTAGTCATCCAACAGATATTAAACAGGTTGTCTGGTGAGTGCACGTATACCAATAATGTACCAAGAATCAATCATCTTTAAAATCTAATCCTATCTTCAATTATCTCTTCAGCTCCATTACCATTAAGTGGGAGTTACAAATGCATAATGGAAAAAAAAGTATTTGAACCTCACTTGCATTACACAGGGGGTAGCTAATGTGGAACAAAGTATGATTTGTTTCAGTAATGTATGGGAGCAGTAAGAGATAAGTGGAAGGAGATGGATGTTTTCACTATCCTTCTCAGGTAGCTTTGGTGTGCACTATGAACTATAATGTTCAAAGTGAACAGGGGCTCCAACCACACCCATTTTTGAGGTTACACTGAGGTCTCTTTACCCCCAAAGAAATGGGCAAGAGATGCTTTTTATACAAGTGAAAGTTTACGTCTCCAGCTATGAAGTGATGTCCTTTTTTAAGGTGGCAATGATCCTAGTTAACTATTGAAATTGGGTTGTAAATCCACAAAAATTTTAATGTAGTCTCTAGATCAGTGGTTCTCAATCTTTCCAGACTACTGCATCCCTTTCAGGAATCTGATTTGTCTTGTGTACCCCAAGTTTCACCTCATTTAAACACTACTTGCTTACAAAATCAGACATAAAAATACCAAAAAGTGTCACAGCACACTATTACTGAAAAATTGCTTACTTTCTCATTTTTACCATATAATTATAAAATAAATCAACTGGAATATAAATATCATACTTACATTCCAATGTGATACTTGAGCCTGTTTTTCACTTGTGAGCCTTGTCTGAAGCCCAAGCCCCACCGCCCAGAGCTGAAGCATGTAACGTAGCTTCACAGGGCCCCTTGTGGTATGGTGCCCTGGGCAATTGCCATGCTTGCCATCCCAATGCTGGCCTTGTACTTGCGACCCCCTAAACCCATCCCCTGACCCCCGAGTGTCACAACCCCCAGGTTGAGAGAAACTGATCTAGATGAGTTGAATACCCCCTAGAAGACCTCTGGTACCCCCAGGAGTACACATACCCCTGGTTGAGAACCTCTGCTCTAGATCTGCTTGGGGCCCCCCATAAACTAAGTTCTGATTTCTCTCATTTTCTGTTCTTTGCTATAATGACTTTTTTAGAAAACTAAACTCTCCCATACACTATCTTTAGGATGTCAAATTAGGAAACCCTCCTGTTCAGGTAACTTCAAACTTTGTTGAAAGTTTCTGTCACAGCCCCAGATGTAACCTACTGATTTGAGAGCAGTATGACTGAATTTTAGGGATAGAGGAATACTGAGCTTATAATGGAAACTCACATGCAATCTTAAGTATGGAGTGATGGCAGTCACTCTGTAATATAGTCTACTGGTGACAGCACAGTATTGTTTAATACTTAACTCCTCTTCGGAGGTGCATTTTTTAAACTCCCCTCCCTATCCTAACTCCACTGCACCACCAATTCTATTCTCAGAGGCCCCTCCTTTCAGTCACAGACATGGGCATTCTCAGTTCTTTGCCACTTTCTTTGGGGGGGGACATTATTTATTCCTCGTGTACATCCTCAAAAATTCAAAAAGCCACCTCTTGTGGCAACAGGGTGTTAGAGAGGGGAAGCTGTGTGTATCTTGAGTCACTAGAGTTCATCAGGGAGCTACAGCACTTAGTGCCCTGGAGGAGGAAGGGTTACATAAAGATGTGTAGCTATTTTCTTCTGGGCAGTGTCTGATAATCAGGGTGTTGGGGATTGCCTGCCCTCTGCTGCTAAATGATCTCTCTGCACCTGTTACATTCAAGCTTCAAATGGCTGCAGGTATGTCATTTTTACACCCTTTGCCAAGAAGTTGCTCCCTCAGATATTTCTCACACTTTCTCTGATTAGGGGACAGCCTTGCAGTTGCCCACATAACCCTGAGCTCTGGAAAATTCAGAGTACATAAAACAAAGAACATAGTTAATGGAGACTAGCAGAGGGAATACTGTGCCCAAAAGTGCTTGTGACAACAAAGAGTGAATTTTGTAAAGTGATATTGTAAAAAAAGACTTCTGAAAGTCATGATCCTAGAAACAGAAGTAGTTTTTTTTCTGTTTACAGTTTTTGAGGTGCAGGAGAACATTAAAAACCAAAAAACTAGCCCAGATTAAGTAACTGAGAAAATGGCCACATTGAGGAAATAAACCATCTAAATCCACCCTAGTCTACTGGAGATTTTGTGGCTGAAGCCACCTACTTCACAAAAGCTGCCAAGATACTCAGGAGACAGAATCTGCATAGGCTACATAGGTCTCCCTGATTCTGAAGATAAGCCACAATTTACTGGGACTCCCTGCAAATCATGGTGGTCACTTTTGTTGCTGCCTGAAATAAAATCCACCTCTTTCTATGAAATATAGTCTGTGGTGTCACCCTCACTGCCTGAGTTGAGCCAGGCCAGCCTGATGGGCTACCCTACTAGCTCTGAGTTTCCCCAGGATGCTGTCCCTCCCTACCACCATCTGACAAACCAGCCTAAGCAGCATTCCAGGTGGCTCTCCCAGTACATTCACAACCTATTGGTTCCCTCCACATCAAGAAACCCAACAGCAGCATGCCAGCCTCACCTGCAAGTAATTCAATGCCCATCAGTATAAGTCTGTCATTTGCTCACCAGAAAAGGCTCATTTTAAGCATACCGTTTATTTTTATTTCCAAAGTTTGTTTACCTGAAACCAATTTCTTTACAAGTGTTCCTGACATTATTTGTCAAACAGGTATTTGAAACACTTCTTCATAGGACACCATGACGTAAAGTGTGAATTTATGCATTACACACATAGTATGGTTCATAACGTTTTCACAGTTAAACTTTTTGTTTTGAAGAACCTGAAGACATATGACTGAAAGACAGAGGCGATATGGGATTTTCAAAGTGCATTAAGGAAAACATTCTTTAAGAACAAAATCCATATCTGCAGCAGGTTCGAAATAGTTCCCATTCAATTATATCATATCACCCTTAGGTTTGGTCACCGAAATAAATTTGCTATTAGGAAGGCAGTGGCATTAAATTATGCATGGAAACATTCATCCTAAGATTTTCCTGTTTGTTGAGAGCCCTAAGGTAAAGAAAATGGTTCAAACATTACATTTATCAAAAATTGTATCAAAAGTAACAAAGGACCCAGTTTCTTCAGAATTTTTCCTTTTCAAAAATAATTTACAAAACAAGAGTTCTGGGCCCTTTATTTGTATAAATTATACAGCAACTATAGTTTTTTTAAGACAACGAGAAGAATCTGCATTTAGCACCTCAGTCATTGTTCTTAACGTTGGAAAAGTCTCTGATACTGATGGGAGACTCTTGTAAGAAGGAGAAATACTGAAAAAGAGAACAAAATTAACAAACTGAAATAGAATTTAAAAATGTACTTCAAGGACAAAGTTTCAGTCTGTCCTGATTTAGAGCCCAATCTTGGTCAGGAGTTTGTTGCTCAAATCTTTTGCTCACCATAACTCACACTTCAGCAAGTAGCCTCAGCATGGAGAATGAGGCAATCACTATATAAAGGAGCCTTCTGGGATGGCAATAATTAGGATAAACTAAGATTTGCTTCTCTAACAACCATTATTCATTTTGTAAAATAACCACTCTGAACTGCTAACCACAAATTGGGAGAAGCTGATTTCATTCAGATATATCATTTCGTTACTCTTCATAGTGAGGGTGGTGTCAGCACTTGTTTTAATACTTTAATAATACATTAATGAAAAGTGTGAGTGTAAAAATTGCAAAATGAACATTTACAGTTTGCACATCATGAGTATTAAGATGATAAAGTCAAAGTTTGTGTGGATTCAATTTTAAAAAATGGTCTGCTTCAATGTTGCATCGGTGTAGTAATATTTAATGTGTTCCTTTCCTTCATATAAGGAAATTTAATTTGTTTGACTTACAAGTAAATTTATTGTCTGAAAGTGCAATTGGTCTCAGATTCAAATTAATGTACTTGAATGTTTATGCTTTCCTTCATTTAAATAGAATATAGTTCTAGTGAAAGTTAGCAGACTGACAACCATAGATAATTAAGTTAAACTATCAACAGAAGAGGTACAGCATAGAGCAGCAGTGCAGGATTTCCTTAAGCTACCCCACAAAGTGCCTTAATCCTGACCTAGAGGGACCACCTTTAGGAATGTTTAGGAACCTATTTCAGTCTCCAGCCCATTCAAAATTTTGCTTTTGTACTGAGAATGACCACAAAGGGACAATTAGTGCCAAGTTTGTGACAGTTTTGTGATGTGAGCACCCGTTTACAAGGAATGAACGTGTGTACTCCATTGTAAATATGTCTGGATACATAAATATATTCTAGTGTGAGTGTGTAACAAAGGGTAGTTTTAAAATACTAGATTTCATTCTGCACTAAAAACATTCACATTTTTAACTCCTTTTAATTTCTCCTCCATAAATGCCCTCAGAGGCCTGGTATTGCTGAGAACCTCCAGGAAATGAACTAGATGTGGATCCCTCCAGTGCCACGTGAATTAGCCAAAGTAGGATAGCTCAGTAGTTACTCACTTTTCTTCCTGGTGCCACCAAACCCAAATTCTTATCCCTTTGTGTGCTTCAACACCTTACACAGTAACTCCCTCTCGCTTAACATTGTTTCCATCTTGCTCCATTTAAAGTCATGCAATGCTTCGCTATAACGTCATTTGGCTGCCTGCTTTGTCCACAGCTGGCAGACCCCATATCAGCTCCCCTATGCCTCCTTGCCACCCGCCCCCACAGATCAGTGCCTTCTCCCTCCTCCCCATGCCTCCTGCCCACAGCAATCAGCTGGCTTGCGGTGTTCAGGAGGGAGGGGGGGAGGAGTGAGGACTCGGCGTGCAGGCTCTCCCTCCTTCCCCTGTCTCCCGAATGCCGCAAACCAGCTGATTGCCGCAGGCAGGAGGCAGGGGAGTGAGGGAGAAGGCTGTGTGATGAGTCCTCGCTCCTTCCCCCTCCCTCCTACTCCCTAAACATCGCAAGCCAGCTGATTGCCAAGGGCAAGAGGGAGTGGGGAGGAGCGAGGACGCAGTGCACTCCCCCCCTCCCTCCCCTGCCTCCCGCCCTTGGCAATCAGCTGGCTTGCAGTGTTTAGGAGGCAAGGGAGGGAGGGACAGCCTGCGTGCTGTGTCCTCGCTCCTCCCCCCTCCCTCCTGAATGCCTCAAGCCAGCTGATTGCTGGGGGCAGGAGGCAGGGGAGGGAGGAAGGCGGAGCGAGGATGCAGTGTGCGGAGTAAAGGGGTGGAGTGGGTGGTCCGAGGGTTGAGCCCCTCTGCCCCTGGTGCTTTCAGTGTAGGGGAAGCTACTGCTGCTGCACAACATGCTTCTCCAGCCTACAGCACCTTCAGCCTCCTTGCCTGCTTCATTGTCTTCAGTGCCAGTGGGCTGTGCCTGTGTGGGGTAAGGCAGGGGCACCTCCCAACTATTGTACTGTACTGTATGGCAAAAAGAAATTTCCCTGGAACCTAACCCCCCCATTTACATTCATTCTTATGGGGAAATTGGATTAGCTTAACATCGTTTCACTTAAAGTCGCATTTTTCAGGAACATAACTACAACGTTAAGTGAGGAGTTACTGTACTACTCCTAGACTGCTGGGCAGGCCCATGACTTATTATTTAAATTTAATATTGAAAGTCACTAATTTTCCTATGCACAAGTGCTATAGGGTATTTAGCTGATGGTAATTTTTTTAAAAAAAATCTGTATTAAGTTACAGTTTAAACAATTTAACACAGACTAAATTCTAATATCCTGCTGGGGACCAATGGTGAAATTCACCGCAGTACAGAGGGTCTATGCAAGGCTATATGTACCACATTAACCTTTAGCACAGGCATTAAGTGAATTTTCATTGGTACATATAGCCTTGTGCATGCCCTTTACACTAGAGTGAATTTTATCATGACAGGCTGTAGTACAATAAACTGGCTCACAGGAAGCATGATCATCTTAACATTTATGGTTTACTAAGGACTATCACAGGTCATATTTGTTTTACATACACATATACATTTTGTTTAAGTCTGCATATAATAGTTTTGAATTTTTTTCTTTGACAATACATTTACCTTTGGAGATTCATCCAGCTTCTGGCTATTTTGCTAAAAGCCTCAGAACCAGGTGCTGTCATGGCTTCAAAATCAACCAACTGAAACAAAACATATCAACAAATAATTACAAAGGAGTAAGAAAATATGGCATTTTGAAAAATGCTAACTTATTATTAGCACATCCATGAGAATGCACAGTGAAGAAAAACTAAACCCATGAAATTAGATAAGCACCTGGGTTGGAAGCAATGTTCTCACCCTTTTGCAGTGGAATCTAGAATATCTTCTTATGTCTTAATCAGAATTAATGGACACTAGTGATTAAATGCCATAAAATTATGAAATCAAGGGTGGTTTTAAAACAATAGATTGTATTCCCCATTAATAAATACAAATTGGACGGCTAGATGTTTGTTCTGTAGTATTAGTTGATAGCCTACTGAAAAAATTCAGTAATGCCAGAAATCTGGGATAATATTGGGCTTTTCTAGCATTTTGCATTAATCTAATTCTTCCCATTCCGTATTTCTGAACTCCAGCTTAGCATTAGTAACAACTATGATTTAAGGGTGGGTTTTTTTCTAATTCTGACTACTAAACACAGCCAAGACATATCTTCTTATGTCTTAATCAGAATTAATGGACACTAGTGATTAAATGCCATAAAATTATGAAATCAAGGGTGGTTTTAAAACAATAGATTGTATTCCCCATTAATAAATACAAATTGGACGGCTAGATGTTTGTTCTGTAGTATTAGTTGATAGCCTACTGAAAAAATTCAGTAATGCCAGAAATCTGGGATAATATTGGGCTTTTCTAGCATTTTGCATTAATCTAATTCTTCCCATTCCGTATTTCTGAACTCCAGCTTAGCATTAGTAACAACTATGATTTAAGGGTGGGTTTTTTTCTAATTCTGACTACTAAACACAGCCAAGACACCTGAGCAGCTTCACATCAGTAAAAGCCAGTGAAAGTGCAATACCTTATTTCAGTGGTGGGGAACCTGCGGGCCGCATGCAGCCCATCAGGGTAATCCGCCGCAAGACAGTTTGTTTACATTGACCGTCCACAGGCACAGCCGCCCACAACTCCCAGTGACCGTGGTTCACCGTTCCTGGCCAATGGGAGCTGCAGGAAGTGGCAGCCAACACGTCCCTGTGGCACACGCCACTTCCCGCAGCTCTCATTGTCCGGCAACGGTGAACCACAGCCACTGGAAGCTGCGGGTGGCTGTGCCTGTGGACAGTCAATGTAAACAAACTGTCTTGCGGCCCATCATCGGATTACCCAGATAGGCTGTGTGCAGCCCATGGGCTGCAGGTTGTCCATCACTGCCCTATTTCATCTCATAAAGGTCAATCAAAAAACTAGTCAGAAAAATACATTTTGCACTCTGCTCTGAAGCTTACCAAATTCATGGTCTGGTGGATTGCTGAAGAGAACAGATTAGTAATTGGCCCTCCACTGAGAAAGACTTGCTGCTGGACATGGAAAGTTCAAAGTGAAATGCACTTTGAAGTGACTAGAAGTGGCAGTGGGGTTCTATTAGAATTCTTTGAGGGTGTCAAGCATGTGGACAAGGGTGATCCAGCTGATACAGTGTACTTGGATTATTAGAAAGCCTTTGACAAGATCCCTCACCAAAGGCTCTTTAGCAAACTCAGCAGTCAGGGATAAGAGGGAAGGTCCTCTCATGGATAAGTAAAAGATAGGAAACAAAGTATAAATGGTCCATTTTCACAGTGGAGATAGGTAAATAGCAAGGTCCCCCAAGAATCTGTACTGGGGACCTACCTGTTCAATATATTCATAAATGATCTGGAAAAGGGGATGAGCAGTGAGGTGGCAAAATCTAAAGACAAGACAAAGTGACTCGAGATAGTTAAGTCCAAAGCTGACTGCGAAAGTTACAAAGGGATCTCAGTAAACTGGGTGACTGGGTGACAAAATGGCAGATGAAATTCAGCATTAATAAGTGTAAAGAAATGCAACTACACATACAAAATGATGGAGTCTAAATTAGCTGTTACCACTCCAGAAAGAGATCTTGGAGTCATTGTGGATAATTTTCTGACATCTGCTCAATGTGAGGCAGCAATCAAAAAAGCTAACAATGTTATGAACCATTAGGAAAGCGATAGATAACAGAAAATATAATGCCATATATAAACCCACGGTATGCCCACACCTTGAATACTGTGTGCAATTCTGTTCACCCATCTTAAAAAAGATACATTAGAATTGGAAAAGGTATAGAGAAGGGATATGGAACAGCTTCTATATGACAAGAGATTAAAAAGACTGGGACCTTTCAGCTTGAGAAAGAGACGACTAAGAGAGGATATGACAGGTCTATAAAACATGAGTGGTGTGGAGAAAGTGTTATTTACCCATTCACAAACACAAGAATTAGGGGTCACCCAGTGAAATTAATAGGCAGTAGGTTTAAAAACAACATAAGGAAGTACTTCTTCACACAGCACAAAATCAACCTGTGGAACTCATTGCCATGGCACATCATGAAAGCCACAAGTATAACTGGGGGTTCAAAAGATTGTCAGGGATGCAACCCTTTGGTCCAGATGTCCCAAAACTGCAAAAAGCTGGGACTAGATGAAAAGATATGGATTGCTCAAAATTCCCCTGTTCTGTTCACTCCCTCTGAAGCATCTGGCACTGGCCACGGTAAGAAGACAGGTTACTTTCTTATTTGTTCTCTGCTTATTGTCAATTTTCAATATTGAATTAGCTCAATTTTTTCTTGCTATCAGCCTTCTAAACTCATCAACAGTGAACAGAGAAGCTAGGTTCTGTACTTCCTTTTTCATGCCTCATCACCAGTAAAAGGTATTGCAAGTCAAACTTGGTTATCAGTTACACCTGTATAATATAATTTTCTTCAATGGTTTTATAACTCATTGGAGCTTAGTCAACTATTCTGTTGGTGAGGCATAAGGAAGAATAGAATCCAGCTCATTCTCCCTTAGCTGAATTGGTTCTGCAGTGTTAACAGTAAAAAGAGAGTTTACTCACCTTGTGCGGTAACTGCAGTTTGTCCAAGATGTGTCCCCCTATGGGTGCTCAACTTCCACTGCACATGCACCTCTCAAGACCTTGATGAGAGAGTCACACACTCTCAGTGCCCATTCAGCCTGCACTCAAGCCCTAAAAGCCTCCTTGTGCTGGACACTGAGGCAATGTAGGGATGCGCGGACAAATCACCCTCAGTTCCTTCTCTACACAAGTGTGTCTACTTAGAACAATCCAAAGCAGAGGTGAAGGAAGGGCAGGTAGTGGAGCACCTATAGAGATAGCTATCTCAAAAAGCTGCAGTTATGGCACAAGGTGAGTAACTTCTTCCTCTGCTTCGAGTAGTGTCTCTGAGTGCTCCACTTCAGGTGACTTCTGAGCAGTTTTTCCAGAGGGAGGCGTGAGCTTTGGAACGGAGTCCAGAACTGAAGATAGTACTGCAGCAGCCAGAGCTGCATTGGATCTGATGGCACGGATTAAAGAGGAGAGGTTCAAAAACGTATGTACAAAAACCCATGCAGCAGCCCTACATATCTCAGACACTGGTAAGTTCTTAAGCAAAGCAGTGGATGTTGCTTGTGACCTGGTAGAATGTGCTATCATCCTTTGAAGAGGATGAAACCCTGCGGTCTCATAACAAGTGATACACATCCAGATATCCACCCTGATAGTATTTGAGCAGAAATCGTGGATCCCTTGGATCTATTTGTGAAGATGAACAGCCTGGTTAACCTTCAAAATTGCTTTGTCCTAGCCAAGTAGAAGGCCACAGCCTTTCTAACACCCAGGGTATTAAAAGAGGCCCCTGAAGAGAGTTATATGGCTTTGGGAAAAACACTGGTAAAATGAACAGATTGGCAAAGAAGGAACCTCCAAGAGAACCTTAGGTAAGAATTTAGGATGTGTATGTAAAGAAACCTTATCCTTGAAGAATACTGTAAAGGGAGGATCTGTCATCAAGGCACCAATCTCCCCAACTCTACAAGCCAACATGATGGCTACTAAAAAGGCCATCTTCATAGGGTATGTCTACACTACGAAATTAGGTCGAATTTATAGAAGTCGTTTTTTAGAAATCGTTTTTATACAGTCAGTTGTGTGTGTCCCCACTTAAGACCATTAACTTGGCGGAGTGTGTCCACAGTACTGAGGCTAGCATCGACTTCCGGAGCATTGCACTGTGGGTAGCTATCCCACAGTTTCTGCAGTCTCCATCACCCATTGGAATTCTGGGTTGAGCTCCCAATGCCTGATGGGGCAAAAACGTTGTCGTGGGTGGTTCTGGGTAAATGTCATCAGCCCTCCCATGAAAGCAACGGCGATAAATTGTTTCTCGCTTTTTTTCGTGGGTTACCCGTGCAGATGACATACCACGGTAAGCATGGAGCCTGCTCAGCTCACCGTATGTCTCCTGGGTGCTGCCAGACGTGGTACTGCAATGCTACACAGCAGCAGCTCATTGCCTTTTGGCAGCACACAGTGTATTATGATTGATAGCCATCGTCGTTGTCTCCTGGGTGCTCTTTTAGCCGACCTCAGTGAGGTTGGCCAGGGGCGCCTGGACATAAATGGGAGACGACGATGGCCAGCAGTCGTACTGCACCGTCTGCTGCCAGCCTAAGATGTATAAGAGAGAGAGAGAGAGAGAGAAGGATCAAAACAATAAAGAGACCAGATTTGTATTGTATTCATTTGCTCCCCCTTCCCTCCCTCCGTGAATAGTGGGGGGAGGGATAGCTCAGTGGTTTGAGCATTGGCCTGCTAAACCCAGGGTTGTGAATTCAATCCTTGAGGGGGCCATTCTGTGTGACAACCCTGTAAGCCATGTCATCAGTCGCCCCTCCCTCCGTCAGAGCAACAGCAGACAATCGTTTCGCGCCTTTTTTAAGTGCAGATGCCATAGCACGGCAAGCATGGAACCTGCTCAGATCACTGCCACAATTATAAGCACTATAAACACCATATGCATTATTGTTATTACCACTTGCTGTGCGCTCCACAATATCTGTGAGAGTGAGGGGAGATGTTTATGGTGGGGTGGGAGGTTGAGGCAAATCGCCTGGCCGCTGATTACGCGCAGCCAGACACCAGGGCGGTTAGCAGAGTACAGGAGGGCGCGTTGCGCATCAGAGAAGCTTTGAAAACAAGTTTCATGACTGGCCAGGCTACGGTGTGAACGTTCTGTTTTGTCTCTCCTTGATGAATCTCCCCTCCCGCCTTAGTTCACTCTACTTCCCTGTAAGCTAACCACCCTCCCCTCCCCCCTTCGATCACCGCTTGCAGAGGCAATAAAGTCATTGTTGCTTCACATTCATGCATTCTTTATTAATTCATCACACAAATAGGGGGATAACTGCCAAGGTAGCCCGGGAGGGGTGGGGGAGGAAGGACGGACAAGGCTACATTGCACTTTAAAACTTATTGAATGCCAGCTCTCTGTTGCTTGGCCAGTCCTCTGGGGTGGAGTGGTTGGGTGCCCGGAGGCCCCTCCCACCGTGTTCTTGGGCATCTGGGTGAGGAGGCTATGGAACTTGGGGAGGAGGGCGGTTGGTTACACAGGGGCTGTAGTGGCAGTCTGTGCTCAAACTGCCTTTCCTGAACCTCAACCATACGCCGGAGCGTATCAGTTTGTTCCTCCAGTAGCCTCAGCATTGCCTCTTGCCTTCTGTCACCAAGCTGACGTCACCTATCATCTTCAGCCTGCCACTTATCTTCAGCCTGCCACCTGTCCTTGCATTCATATTGTGCTTTCCTGGACTCTGACATTGTCTGTCTCCACGCATTCTGCTGGGCTCTTTCAGTGTGGGAGGACTGCATGAGCTCAGAGAACATTTCATCATGAGTGCGTTTTTTTCGCCTTCTAATTTTCGCTAGCCTCTGGCAAGCAGAAGAAAGTGTGAGCAGCTGGTGGAGGAAAAAAAGGGAGAGTGGTAGTTAAAAAGACATTTTAGAGAGAACAATAGGTCAACTCTTTCACGGTAAATCTTGCTGTTAATATTACATAGTGCATGTGCTCTTGGAACAAGGTTGCATTTTGCCTCCTATTGAGGGTATGCCGGTTTGGTGTGAGACATCTTTCACGCAGGGCTGGGCAACAGAATTTGGCTTGCAGGCAGCCATGGGAAGACACAGTCTTTTGGCTTCTTTAACCTTCATAACATGTGGAAATGGTTTCAAACAGCAGTGCCCTCATTTCCCATACCAAGCAGCTGTTAGGTTGGCCATTTAAAATGGGTAGGCCATTTAAAAGGAGGAGGGGCTGCGGGTTTTGGGTTAACACACACACCCAATTCTCTGGGATGATCGCTTCACCCCTCCCCCCACCGCGTGGCTAACAGCGGGGAACATTTCTGTTCAGCCACAGGCAAACAGCCCAGCAGGAACGGGCACCTCTGAATGTCCCCTTAATAAAATCACCCTATTTCAACCAGGTGTCCAGGATGATATTCTCCTGAGGATAACACAGAGATAAAGAACGGATGCTGTTTGAATGCCAGCAAACACCGGGACCATACGCTGCCATGGGTTGTTATGCAATGATTCCAGACTATGTGCTACTCGCCTGGCGTGGTAAAGTGTCCTACCATGGAGGACAGAATAAGGCTGCCCTCCCCAGAAACCTTTTGCAAAGGCTTTGAGAGTACATCCAAGAGAACTTTATGGAGATGTCCCTGGAGGATTTCCACTCAATCCCCAGACACGTTAACAGACTTTTCCAGTAGCTGTACTGGCCGCAAATGCCAGGGCAAATTAATCATTAATCATTAAACACGCTTACTTTTAAACCATGTATAATATTTACAAAGGTACACTCACCAGAGGTCCCTTCTCCACCTGGCGGGTCTGGGAGGCAGCCTGGGGTGGGTTCAGGGGGTACTGACTCCAGGTCCAAGGTGAGAAACAGTTCCTGGCTGTCGGGGAAAACGGTTTCTCTGCTTCCTTGCTGTAAGCTATCTTCCTCGTCCCCTAAACCCGCATCCCTGTTGCGTGCTACTCCATTGATGGAGTCAAAGCACAGGGGTGGGGTAGTGGTGGCTGCACTACCTAGAATGGCATGCAGCTCATCATAGAAGCGGCATGTCTGGGGCTCTGACCCGGAGCGGCAGTTTGCTTCTCTGGTTTTTTGGTAGGCTTGCCTCAGCAACTTAAGTTTCATGCGGCACCACTGCGGGTCTCTGTTATAGCCTCTGTCCTTCATGCCCTTTGAGATTTTTTCAAATGTTTGGGCATTTTGTCTTTTGGAATGAAGTTCTGATAGCACGGATTCGTCTCCCCATACAGCGATCAGATCCCGTGCCTCCTGTTTGGTCCATGCTGGAGCTCTTTTGCAATTCTGGGACTCCATCATGGTCACCTCTGCTGATGAGATCTGCACTCACCTGCAGATCACCACGCTGGCCAAACAGGAAATGAGATTCAAAAGTTCGCGGGGCTTTTCCTGTCTACCTGGCCAGTGCATCGGAGTTGAGAGTGCTGTGCAGAGCGGTCACAATGAAGCACTCTGGGATAGCTCCCGGAGGCCAATACCGTCAAATTGCAACCACACTACCCCAAATTCGATCCAGCAAGGTCGATTTCAGTGCTAATCCCCTCGTCGGGGGAGGAGTACCAAAATAGATTTTAACAGCCCTTTAAGTAGAAAATAACGGCTTCGCCATGTGGACGGGTGCATGGTTAAATCAATCTAATGCTGCTAAATTCGACCTAAACTCGTAGTGTAGACCAGGGCATAGATAAATGGAACAAAGAACAGGCTGTTATAGGTTCAATGGATGTTTCATAAGGTACACTAGAATCTCAGGGTTGCGAATTGACCAGTCAACCACACACCTCATTTGGAACCAGAAGTATGCAATCAGGCAGCAGCAGAGACACCCCCTCCTCCCAAAAGAAGTAAGTACAGTACTGTGTTAAATGTAAACTACTAAAAAAAAAGGGAAAGTTAAAAAAAAGAAGATTTGACAAGGTAAGGAAACTGTTTCTGTGCTTGTTTCATTTAAATTAAGATGGTTAAAAACAGCATTTTTCTTCTACATTGTAAAGTTTCAAAGCTGTATTAAGTAAATGTTCAGTTGTAAACTTTTGAAAGAACCACCATATTGTTTTGTTCAGAGTTGCAAACATTTCAGAGTTATGAACAACCTCCATTCCTGAGGTGTTCGTAACTCTGAGGTTCTACTGTAATTGAGAACCAGATTGAGGTCCCAGTCT
Organism: Mauremys reevesii; assembly: GCF_016161935.1. NCBI lineage: Eukaryota > Metazoa > Chordata > Testudines > Geoemydidae > Mauremys > Mauremys reevesii. The sequence continues at coordinate 82,853,143 of NC_052625.1, forward strand.
CGAGATGCATGTGCACCTGAAGTGTGGCCCCCTAGAGATACTACTCAAAGAAGCAGCTTATTTTTGTCAGTAAAATCAGCAGCTATGACTAACTACACAAAAGGAACATATCTGATGAGTGAGGTGGTATCATTTTTACATAGTCACTTTTCAGACCAGAACTTCACTTTAAACTCCAAAACCAACAGCAAAGGTAATTCAGCAGATCATACATAACTCCTGTGGCAGAAGATGGGGTGAGATGCTCTTTCATATAAATGTGTTTCAGAACTCTGTAAATTGCAACCACATTGAACTTCATCTGAAAGCAAAGAGGAAACACTAATATTGCATGCCCATAAGAGCCCACTGCACTCCAGAGATAAGATTTGCATTCTGCTCAAGCTGAATCTTCAGAGACTTCTTCAAGGGGAACCACAAGTAGGAGGTCACCACTGGGATCTGGCCTCAAAGTTATAAAGGCATGGATGACTGTGAAAGGTCCACTTCGGAGGGGAACAGCTGCAGCCTCAGGGCTAACCATAGATGCTGAAATATACTATATACCACAGTTGTCATCTGAGAATCCACAAAAAAAACAATGAATCCTAAAAAACACTATAAAATTGTAAGCCACCATGGTAAAGCATGGACAAACACTTGATACACACACTTTGAGTCCTTGCTTATTCCTTCAGCTGCTTCTCCATACTTAGAAGTATCACTTCTGTTATCTAGGTTGAGCCAGTGTATTTTTATGTAGAACTTGCCTTTCCTTTTGGTATTTTTCCTGCTACTTCTTTCCCACTTGCCATCAGTGCTCCCATGATCACCGAATAAGCTATCACACTAAAAAATAAAGAGCAACAAGTCTCTTTCCGTAATATTTTTCAGTTGGAATTATTTTACATTATACAAATTCAACTTCTTACTCCTCAGTTAAAAATTTAAAAACCACTTCAAGGTATTTTTTTTTTATTAGAGATAAAAACAGACATCTGACACCTTCGTAAAAATCAGGGATTCAGGTACTGAGGAACTGTAGTTCTGTAGCCTTATTGATGAACTGTCTATTGACCACTATGGTCTGAGGCTAATCAATATTAACTAATTAATTAATCAGTAAAGGTTCAGTCTCCTGAGGGCTACAGAATTAGGAATGTTAACAGTATAATTAGAATAAGAGACCCTAGAAACACATGAGAAACAACTGCAATTTATCACAAGTCCCTTTATTAGTAAATCCACTAAGCAGATAAACAATCCCACATACACTAAAATAGAACAGCAGATGGAGAGATAATGCACAAAATCAGTCACTAACCTGGATCCTCTTGAGAGTGGCATTAAGTTATAGAAGTAATAAACTAAAGACAGGATTAGATTGCACACAGCATCTGCCTCCTAGGTAAAAAAAAATGCAAGCAGGGGCTCAAAAAATACTTTAGTGTACAGATATGAGATGAAGAAACGTATAAGAATGTTAGTGCACTTTGTAATAGCCTCCATTAAGTAATGATACAATATATTCAACCCTAAGGTGTGGGTTGTTTTTTTTTTTAAATAAAGAAAAATATACCATAAGTTTCAATAAAATTGAACCATCCCTACTGTGAACGTTGGAAGATCAAGTAATTCAAAAAGGTCAAGCTAAGGAATTAGCTTGAACAACAAACTAGCATTGTATCACCCATCATTAAGGCATTATGCTATGTCAAAGATCCTGATAAATCTAAAGCACAGCCAGCTTCTCAGGTAGAATGCAATCAACCTGAAAACAATTTTATTGTTTTGTCATGTATTTATGTCAATTCTCATTTTACAACTGGCTGTCAGGAACCACTCTATGAACAACGTTAAATAGTGCTCATCATGGTAATAACATGCGGTGGTTGCAAGCCAGGATAAAAAAAAATAATGGCATTTTTATTATGGAACCTTTCATGCTGTGTGTTTGGAATTAAACTATTACTTAGCAAAGCAGAACAACTTAACAGTTTACCCTTAAACAATGGAAACCGTTCATTTAATTTCTTCTTACTAGTAGCATTTCAATAAGAGGTGAATTTTATTACTTATTTAGGAACTGTGCCAAAAAATCTGAATATTAGAGCAATGCACAGTAAACTGGATTGTATTTTGACAAAAATAAAAAATGATAGTATAGATATTTAAAATTAATTATATAAAGGATAATTATATAAAGGCCAGAAGAGACCACTGTTATCATCCAATCTGACTTTCAGCATAATACAGGCCACAGAATTTCCCTAATTAATTCCTGTTTGAACCAGAGAATATCTTTTAGAAAAAACAGCCAGACTTGATTTTAAAATTGCCAGTGATGGAAAATCCACCACAACCCTTGGTAAGTACTCCAACGGTTAATTACCCTCACTGTAAAAAATTTGCACCTCACATTCGGACAAAATTTGAAGTTGAAGCTACCATGAATTAATTGTTTCCATAAAAACCTTACCCCAAGTTCTGCAGATAGAATTAGTACTTTTCCTTTGGCTGTTAGATCCTTATATAGGGCATCTATTTCTGCATGATACAGTTGTGTTCTTTCTTCCGTTGTCTGAGTTTCCACTGAAAATAATATGTTCCCAACTCTAATACAAAAGATTATTTGAATAAATTTCAAGACACTAATCAAATACTTAAGAGGTGCAAAAATGCAGGATAGTTAAGGCTAATATTTCTTCCCTCCCCCAAACCTTCTCCCATACCACCCCTATGTAAAGCAAGAAAACAAATCTGCTGCCCACTCAAATGAGAAGCACTGAGGTTGAAATAGAAACATCAGAGAATATATTTTAATATTCTTACTGACAAAGTGGTAGGTGTTATCTGCAATCTTTTATTGCAAATAACTGCTAATATTTTGATGGAAGGAAGTCGAGAGGCTTTTGGGTGTTTTTTTAGACAGAGCATTAAAGTTTTATTTTTACATTTACACCCTTCCTTGTCTGTCTTTGTAACTTTTCAGAGGTGTTACTCAGAAAAAACCTTTTATCCACACAATATGAAAACAAGAAATTTAAAATGATCTGGAAAAAGGGGTAAACAGTGAGGTGGCAAAATCTGCAGATGATACATAACTACTCAAGACAGTCAAGTCCCAGGCAGACTGCAAAGAGCTACAAAAGCTCTCTCAAAACTGGGTGACTGGGCAACAAAACGGCAGATGAAATTCAATGTTGATAAATGCAAAGTAATGCACATTGGAAAACATAATCCCAACTATACATATAAAATGATGGGGTCTAAAATTCGCTGTTACCACTCAAGAAAAAATTCTTGGAGTCATTGTGAATAGTTCTCTGAAAACATCCACTCAATGTGCACCAGCAGCCAAAAAAACCTAACAGTGTTGGAAATCATTAAGAAAGGGACAGATAACACAGAAAATATCATATTGCCTCTATATAAATCCATGGTACGTCCACATCTTGAATACTGCATGCAGATGTGGTCGTCCCATCTATCAGATATGATAGAGGTCTATAAAATCATGACTGGTGTGGGGAAGGTAAATAACACAAGAACTAGGGGGCACCAAATGAAATTAATAGGCAGCAGGTTTAAAACAAAAAGAAGTATTTTTCCACACAATGCACAGTCAACCTGTGGAACTTCTTGTCAGAGGATGTTGTGAAGGCCAAGACTATAACAGGGTTCAAAAAAGAACTAGATAAATTCATGGAGGCTAGGTCCATCAATGACCATTACCCAGGATGGGCAGGGATAGTGTTCCTAGGCCTCTGTTTGCCAGAAGCTGGAAATGGGCAACAGGGGATGGATCAATTGATGAATACTTGTTCTGTTCATTCCCTCTGGGGCACCTGGCCTTGGCCACTGTTGGAAGACAGGATACTGGGCTAGATAGACCTTTGGTCTGACCCAGTATGGCCACTCTTATGTTCTCTCATGGTACTTTTCTATTTCAGTCTGTTTTATTTGTTTAGAATCCACAGCATGTTTGTTTTGTTAACTTTGAAACTCCAGAAATGGAATTGTTTCCTAATTAGTGCTAATTAAAACAAAATTGTATTGTTTGGTCTGAATGTGGAACTATTCAGTTTCTTACCAAAATTTTACACTTGTGATTTAATTTTCATAGATGTGACAGTTTCACACAGATAAATATTTTCCCAATATAATGAAACTATCTTGCACATCGTCCCATTATGAATGTGCAGAAGGTCTAGAGATTAAAATTCAAAAGGGAAAAATCCACTGGGTTTCAGTAAAATGTCTACTTTCCACACTAAAGATGTCTGCAGTAGGTTGTAGAACACTTTAAATGATGGTGTAGAATTTAGATTCCCTAAGTAATCTGAATGGAAAGAATGTCTAAGAAAATTATCAATTCCATACTGTTGTAGTGGGACCATAGAGATCTTTTGAACATGGGCTTAAAAATCACTCTTTAGGAGTGCTGGCTTCTTGGCTCTCAAAGGGGGTATTTACTATCTCAATCAGTAATGGACCCAATGCCTCCTCACTTCACTTTACCAACTAGGAATTACATGAGTCTAACTTGTAGAGTATTGCCTGAAGCAACACAGAACACTCAAAAATCTCTGTAAAGTGAGAAGGCCAAAAACCCCTGTTCTGTCCATCCCCACTTTTAGAATTGATCCACTATGATGGTGGTTTCCAATCCATTCTGATTCAGAGCATTCAGATTTGTTTTTATGGTCTATGAAGTAGACTGAAAAGTTCTCAGAGCAGAAAATATTTAACTCTATATGAGCGAGACAGCTTTGATTCACCAAGCTGTCAGCCATACAGTTCTGCTGATCAGAATTTTGTGGATACTATTATGAAGGATAAAACTTTTCAATGTGCATTCAACAGCATGAGTTGAATAATAGGGTCACTGTTGGCTGAGACGCTGCACACTTGAGAACCACTTCTGGACTCAGTGAAACTAAGTCATCTACACAAAGGGCCCAATCACACCAAATGCCATTAGAACAAGAAATTAATTGCTATTGATAATTCAGAATACTTCAACATTTCTTTGTCATTTCCTTAAAGATTAGATTAAAAATATGAATTTTTGAAGCAAACGTACTTGTCTCCTGTTATTGTAATTGTGAATCCATCATATTCTTTCCCTTGATCTTTGAGGCTAGGGACTTTTGTGTTTACAGTAAACCCATCTCTTGTTTTACTGTTAAACTGCTTTCAGAAAAAAAGGAAATATATTAGAATAAATATAGAAGGATAAGCTTTCTAGCCACTGTTCTGTAACACTGATTTCTAGAGGACAGTTTTAACAAGAGATACCTAGTGCAGCTATGGTCTCCTAAATAAATAAAAAAGACTAAGCTAGAACTATACAGACAAATGTTTTTCCCAAGCCCCAATATGATACTCACCATTTGACATATTAATGTGAAAACAGTAATATGAGTTGTAGAGTCTGTATTTTATGTTTATACTTTGTAAGTAAATGAATTACTCTAAATGGCATTCCAGAACATACCTCACAATTTTTAACTGTTAGCCAATCTCATTCAACATCCTTTGCATATTTTTCTCCTCACCAGAAGGAAAAACACAAAACAAAACACATTTTCAAATTTTGCAAAGCCAAAAAATAGTGATTTAAATTTAAAATAGAAGCCAAAGGCCATAGCTAATATGTCAATTATAAACCACAATAACTTAATTCAAATAAAACTAAAAGTCAAGTTTTATTCAAAGTTACCCACCTATTTGAACAACCAGACCACTTAAATACTAACCGTCTCTCTCAATTATCCATGCTGCATTAAAGACAATTGCTCCATTTCCATTGTTGAGTGAATGGCTTTTGCAACCATGTATTTTAAAATACAATAGTATGATCCATGGAATTATGTTTTGGCCAATAGGATTTCATTTTTTAAAAAAAATTAAAAGCTTTTATTGAGTAACAGCATTCCAATGTGACATGTACAATTGGGAATAGTATACATGCAATCCAAACCAGATCAAAATCATTGTTTTTTGAAGACCGGGAATATTTGCTACCAGTTCTTAGGAAGAGATTTATTTCTAGCTAAACCATTCATAGTCCCTTAAATAGTTATATATTTTTGTCATTCTCTGTACTAATCTGCGTTTTCAAATCATCTGATAACATTTCCCTTTGTCAAGCACCTCTGCAAAAAGTGGCATCCATTTTGCTTTACAGGGCCTTACATTATGATTTCCAATATCATAATGTGTTGTACAGGACAATCAAATATCTTTCAATTCTTCCTTCTCAGGCTTTCGTTTAGTTTTACTGATATCCACTCCAAAAAAAAAGGTGAGCACTGGGTTGGAGATTGAGAGCTGACAGGCTGTAAAGGTATGGTCTTAAACTGCCCTAACCCTCAGACAATCCTTAATATATCCTTTAAGAAAGTAACTTGGAGGTGACATGTGCGGCACTTAGAGTACCACACAGAAAGTCTAGGTAGCAGTGTTTAAGCTTCTGTGAAGACATCTATACCTGATCACTTTGAATTACCCTGCTTTGATTGGTGTGAATGTTCCTTTCCAAACTATTCAAGTCTGAATATTTTATTTATATACTCTTTTTTTTTTTAAATGAACAAAGCTTTAAAATTAAGCCCTTCTTGCCATATTCCCAAAGATTTAAATAAATATACATCTAACATTAGATGTATTCAAAAAATCTTAGAACTAAACGCTAATAATTTGGAGGGGGGAGTTGGGATTGGTGATTCTGGCACTTTTCCACTATATCAGAGTGGAAGCCACCAGTTCATTCCACATTGGCCATCAGCCATTAACAGGCAACTACTTTTGCTCATTACTGCTCTGGGCCACATTCAAATCGGTGGCCCTGAACTGAAAAAATGTTCCATATTCCATGAACTCCAACTCCATAAACTCTTTTCTTCCGTTTGTTCAATTATGTTTTACACAGTTATGCTGAGCCAGTCATTCAGTTTCTAAATAAAAATCCTTATTGCTAGGAAGGCTGGCTTCAAGGAACCAATCACAGAATTTTTTTCTCCCTTTAACAGGAATATTTTCCTTTTACTAATTTAAATAATTGTTGGATTAAGTCTTCTCAGGTACACATCACATGCATCTAAGGGAAGGATCAAGCCTTAGATGAGCAAATTTGCAGTCATTTTGATTAGTACATTAATTCTTAAGAATATAGCCATAGTTCCTACAGTTGTTCATTTTAAATTAGACATACAACTGTCCATTTAAATTGTTACCAAAAGAGCTGAAGGTTGTTGCTGAACTTACCTTCATTATGGAAAGAAGGTCTTCTACTTTATGTACATTTTCCAGTGCTTCTCTAACTTCTAACAGACCTTTAGGATTATTAGCACTAAAATAAAACATGCAACAATTTTAACATACAGCAACACAATGGTCAAACACATCTAGCATTTTTCAGAACATCCATCTAGTTTCAATGTAACCAACCATTTCTCATGGTTAATGGAGAGAACTACTACATTATATTCTACTACATTTCCCTTGGCAAATTTCCCCGCTCTTCCCATTTGTTCGGGGGTGAAAAATAAATAATACAATAAAACATTTTTTACTTAATGATTTTCTTTCTATGACTGAATTAGGGTTGCCAACCCTCCCAGTTTTGCCGTGAGTATCCCGGAATCCAGCTCTATCTCCCGGAGGCTAATTCACTTGTCAGGAAGTCTGAAAATAACCTCTATAGTCCAACAGCAATGTTAAGTATCTTCCTTTTATCCTTAATCACCTTCCATCTAACTTTCTCCAAACCTCACTATTCCGGAGAAAAGCCTTTAGGGTGGCTTTTAAAACTACAGATATCACTCACTTATAAGGGCTGAAAACACTCTGACTCCCAGCCTTCGTAATACCTGTCAAAGATCACAATTTCCTACATATTACCCTCCACAGATGATCCATACAAAGCCATACCCACATCTCCCACCCTGCTATAGACTTCACACATCAGCCACCAATATTGGTCCGAAAAATTAATTAATTCATGCTCCCATAACCTGGAGTATGAATCAACATTTTCCATGACCACCTTGAACAAAACACACCCTCCCTTGTAAGACAAGGCTAAGATCCACCCATGCCTGATAAAGGCCAGAAGGGTGGGTACAGGTACTCTCAAAAGTTAATTACTTAAATTACTATTATCATTCATATGTAAAAGAGATTACTTTGCTTTCTTTCACATGGCAATTAGTGAGCTTCTCCCATTGGTAAGAGGGCACAGTTATGGCTGGTACTGGAACTTTAAAGAAAATATTTCCCCAGACTTTCTGTATGGTCTATGAATATAATACAAATTTGAACTGATATTGAAGGAGGAAGGAAAAAATATTAAATAAACCATGTACCCATGATAAACAAGGATCCTGTCTTTGATAAAATGAAGTATTTTTTCAAAATATTCCAGGTATCTCATGTTAACGACTTGTCCCCTGTAGATAGAAGATAAATAAAAAATACTTTTTAAATGTCTACTAGGATAATCCACTCCATAATTAACATGTATGCGGTTCATAAAAGCATGAGATATGATTTCTATACAGAAATGTATGGTAGAGTAGTGGAAGCTTAATCAGAGGTTTGTCTGAATAAATAAGCAAGCCATTTATTTTCAACAGGGGACTTGTAGAATCTTCAAGGTCTCACTGCTCTTGCTGCTTTTCAACAAGCTACTTTTCATGGGTGCTCCCCCACTACCACCAGTATTCTTGTGTACAGTTTAAAAAAACAAAAACAAAAACAGTACCACAATTACCAATTTGGATTTGCAAATCTTTTTTGTATACAACTATTTACCCTGGTAGAAAGCTGTGTGTGTTTATCTGTGAAGATAAATGTAGGGACTGATCATCCTAACTGACTGGTTTACTTTGAGCACTGGTATGTGATTGTGATGTCTGTTCTGAACAACTTAAGTATCCTCTTCTCATGGATGCAGTGATTTCCCTACACCCCCCCCTGAATTTTCCCAACACCCCCCCCCCCCCCAGTTTTGTGAGCTAGTTACATACCAATTCAGTGACTGTTTGGAAATCTGAATTTAAACTGAAACATTAATACACACTTTAAAAGCTTATACAGTGTATGATAAAATATGTGCATCTGAAAAAGTATAATAGATTTGAAAAGTATGAACATAGACTAGCTTCCTTGCTTTCTTATACAGCTGTTTTTTATGATGTCAGCGCATTCATTTCGGTGATGTTGGCCAACCTAATAATTTCAAATGATGATTTGTAAGCAAAGTGTAAATGAGTTCTCCCTGACAGCTAGTGATGAGCTGGGGGCTAAGGCTTCAGGGCCAGATTATATTTACATTCACACCTAATCTACCTAGGTATCCAGCAAACAGAGCTGTGTTGTCCAAGTGATAGATTTTGGCTGGGGTTGGGTTACAAACCACTTGAATGTTGGGGGAAGGGGGGATGAAATGTTGTTCTTATTGTATGAGTAAAGGGCAGTAGAACTGTACTTAGTCTGTGATGATTTGAAGGCATCAAGAGAGAGGGTGGGGACCTGTCCCTCTCCACTGTTTAAAGACAGAGCTGATAAGGCTCCATAGATAGTCTTTTGTTCTGTTAAGTGACCACTGCAGCTGAAATCACTGACAATCAGGTCTAAGTGCTTAGCCCTGTTGTGGGGACAGTGTTCCTGTGGGTACAGTGTTTTTGTGTAAAAGACAGCCCAGACTGCGCTAGCAGCGAGGTTCCTGCACTGAGAGCTCAGCTGAAATCACTGCGAGCTGGTGGAACCTCAAGAGACCAACTTGCAGAGGTCACAGTGGTAGGTGACAGCAGAAGGTGACTGTGCAGGGCCATTGGCAACAGAGCGGTGGAGTGAACGGTGGCACAATGAACAGCTGTGGCCAGAGCGAACTGTGCCTTTTTGTCCCCCACCTGGAAGGTGTACTCACGTGAAAGCACCTCTGAACTCTGAGTCTCCACTGACCAAGGACAACACCGGTGAGTGGAGTGCAGTGGAGGGAAAAGTGAGGGGCATGTTAAATAAACATTTGTTTGTTGGACTATATTTTAGTCACTTTGCTCCAGAATGCTAGATTTGTGACTGGGAATGGAAACATATATAAATATGTTTCCCAGTAGGCCAAGATTTTTAAAATGCATTATTTGCCAAGGTTATCATCTCACATTGTTGCTATCTTGGGAGGTCATTATGTTGGGGAGTTTCTGTACTAAACATTTTTATTATAATTAATTTTTACATAAGAATGGTCATACTGGGTCAGACCCATGGTCCATATAGCCCAGTACCCTGTCTTACAACAGTGGTCAAGGCCAGGTGCTTCAGAGGGAATGAATAGAACAGGGAATCATCAAGTGATCCATCCCCTGCTGCCCATTCTCAGCTTCTGGCAAACAGGCTAGGGACACTCAGAGCATGGCGTTGCATCCCTCTCATCCTGGCTAATAGCCACAGATGGACCTGTTCTCCAGGAATTTATCTAGTTCTTTTTAAAATCCTGTTATAGTTTTGGTCTTCACAGCATCCCCTGGCAAAGAGTTCCCTGGGTTGACTTTATATTGTGTGAAGAAATACTACTTTTGTTTTTTTTAAATCTGCTGCCTATTAATTTCATTGGGTGACTGCTAGTTCTTGTGTTATGTGAAGGATTAAATAAAATTTCCTTATTCACTTTCTTCGCACCAGTCAAGATTTTGTAAACCTCTATCATATCCCCATTAGTCATCTCTTTTCTAAGCTGAAAATTCCCAGTCACTTTAATCTCTCCCTCCTGTTTCATACCCCTCATCATTTTAGTTGCCCATCTCTGTACCTTTTCCAATTCCAATATATATATCTTTAGGATGGGTGACCAGATCTACACACACTACTCAAGGTGTGCACGTACCATGGATTTATATAGAGGCAATATGATATTTTCTATCTTATTATCTATCCCTTTCTTAATGATTCCCAACATTGTTTGCTTTTGTGACTGTTGCTGCACATGGAGTGGATGTTTTCAGAGAACTATCCACAATGACTCCAAGATCTCTTCCTTGAGTGTTAACAGCTAATTCAGATGCCATCATTTTGTATGTATATTTGAGATTGCTTTCCAATGTGCATTACTTTGCATTTATCAACATTGAATTTAATTTGCCATTTTGTTGCCCAGTCACCCAGTTTTGTGAGATCCCTTTGTAGCTCTTCGCAGTCTGCCTGGGACTTAACTATCTTGAATAGTTTTGTATCATCTGCAAATTTTGCCACCTCACTGTTTACCCATTTTTCCAGATCATTTATGAATGTGTTGAACAGCACTGGTCCCAGTACCGACTCCTCAGGGATACCACTATTTATCTCTCTCCATTCTGAAAACTGATAATTTATTCCTACCCTTTGTTTCCCATCTTTTAACCAGTTACTGATCCATGAGAGGACTTTCCTCTTACCCCATGATGGCTTACTTTTCAAAAGTCAAATTAAATATTTTTTTAAATGTATATTTTTTTAGAAATCTAGACCTGTTATGTGTTTTGGTGTAACTTGCATTATTCTTATGTTAAATTTGCATAATCCTAACAAAACATTTACTTTATTCATATCTCTTTTATATATCTCATTGGTCCTGACACCCCCCCTGTAAATTCGAACACCTCCCCCTAATTTCAATTCCTGGGGAAACCACTGCATGGATGTGTTTGTATTAACTGTCCCTAAATCCCACACATAAAATTGTAATTAAAAAACAAAACAAAAAAAATGTTTTCTGGGATGATTCACTGAACCCTGATTCAGAGTAGGGGGACTATCTTAAGGACACTGCAAAATATCAAGTATTCACTTTTTTTTTTTTAAAGGGTGGGGGAGAATGAGTGGAGTACAATAACTTTAAAACACGTTTCCATACAGAAAGACACCAGATGTTTCAAACTCCAGGACATTTTCAAGAACATTTTCATTTCTAGTTGCTATCTAAATATGGCACTCTACTGCTCTTCCAGGAAATTAAATATTTAATCAGCAGTTCACAAGCAAACAAACAGCTGACTTGGTGCCTTCTTCCTTGAACATTAGGTATGAGCCTGTAAACTCTCAAAAGAGTCCTGTCAGGATTGTAGCCATACATAATGCCTTCAACGGGAACATTACATACCATTATTGCATTTGCAGGAATCCTTCCTGTTCTCCAGTCTACAAAATAAGATTTTATATAGCAAAATGTTACAGCTACATATACCAGGAGGCTAAAACCACTGTCAATCATAGGAGACATGTTTATAGCCAGTCTCTATCCTCTTTCTATAATTATTCAGGGCTTGATTCTAGCACCTTAACTCATTTTGTGCTGCACACCTTACTACTCACACAGTCCCACTGCTTTTAATTTACCTCAATGGGAATAACACTGATCAAAATTAGAATTCTCAAGTGTGTATGTTAGAAAAGAAAGGGAAAGAGAATGGATGATAAACAATTACTGACATGATTTGCCTTTGTTGTACGTCCCATCTTATTCCATCCTACACAAAAGCTTTCTGTACAACAGGCAGAAGTATGAAGGAATAAAAATAAGAAAACAGGATTTCCTTGAATGGTAGCTTGGAGAACTCCGATATCAAGTCAGCCTAAAAGGATGTTGGATCTAGCCAGTGAGAAGTGGTAATGAATAAGGAAAGACATCAGGTAGTGACTCAAGAGTTGTTTGTTGTTCCTCAACTCCCTCTACTCGATAGGCACTGCCACCTCTTCAGAATGCCCAAGAACAGATATTAGTAGTGGGTGTCTCAACATATATTTGGAGGAATACTGACAGCTTTCCTCAGTCAGAACAGGTCTCAAATCCTTGTTTTGCCCATGAAAACAAAAGTTTAGACTTTCAAAAAGGCAAAGTAATATCTGATAACTTATAACCTTATAACGGGATGGAGGTGAGCCAAAGGCATTCTTATACTGACTCAGAAGAGCAGAAACGGCAGCTTAATATCTGCACTTTAAGAATGTTAAGCCCTAGACCCTTACAGAACCTCAAGAAAATCAAATAAAAAGACTTTGTAAACACTTGTGAGGTGTTCCCAAAGGACCACACAACAGAAATGTTCCAAATTAGAGTGACTAAAAGACTATGGTGGAAAGTTTTCTGGCACTCTCCAGACATTAAGCCTCTAACAAGGAAAAATCTAATGCAGAAACCATCATTTATCATCCTCCAAGATGCCAGACTCAAGTAGTAAGAACTGTTGAATGGAATTGGACCTTGCATGAAGGGAGTCCCAGACAAAGAAGGTATCGTTAGCATAGACCTAACAAAAGGACTATTATGTACAGAAACAATAGGTGACAGTATTGGACAAAGGGATTCTATGAGACTAGGCTGAGCACCGTCTGACCTGATCTTTCATAACTATGCAAGGGAATCAAGTGAGTGGAGATAATAAGTTTCCAAACCCTTTTCCCCACTCCCAGGAGAACACATACTTTATCCTGCAAATCAAAGTGTGAAAAAAAGGTAATTTTGGTTCACCTCCAGCTTCCCAGCAGTTTACTATGGGCTCTACTGCAAATAATCATAAACGTACTTCTCTTGGTACTCCTTGAAACCACCGACATAATTTTTTGGTTCATCTAACTACCATATAAAGAAATCACATTGGGCTAGTTCATGCAGTTCTCCAAATTAGCACTACTTTTTTGAGCCTGCTATTTTGTGCTCAAGAATCCAAGCTTGATAAAGATTAAGCCTCTAGCCTTTATGGTTGTGAAAATAACCTTCAGAATATAAACTTCACATAAACCAATGCTTAAGTCTGCCTGAAACAACAGCCCAGAGGTGTGAAATGATCCCATTCATTTCAACAAGGTTTTCATTCTGAAGCCTAGTTATGATATATGAATTAGCAGTATTTCAAAGCTACTTCATGGCTGATTAAAGCACACAAGAAGGGATTATCCTATTTGTGCAGATTTGCACAATCTATTGCAAGTGATATCTCATTTTGATGTCATGAGTGGATGGAAGGCAAAGCTTGGGAGAGTACCCCTACCTACTACTCTCTCCAGCTGCCTCATTCAATCCCAGATTAAATGGTTATTCTCAAAAAGGAATTCAGTAGTGTGCAAAGGAAAAAGTGGGCTCTTGGACTCTGAAAGGATGCAGTCAAAACTTGTGATGGGGAAGCAAGAAGGTTCACTAGTCTGGGAAGATTTAGGCCCTTGCAAACTGATTAATATCCCTACCTGGATTACAATCTTTCTGTCAAGAAAGCACTATCAGTATTATTCAAGCCATGGTACAGACCCAAGGAGCACAGGTCAGTCCAAAAGGAAAGGTCAGAAATTGATCCAGTCTGGTCCTGCACCTTATGAAGAGACAGTAACTCATTTCAGTACAAGTATAGCCTAGACATCCCACAGGGACTCACTAGACTTGTTGGAACATCAAATTATAGGATTGCTAGTATTATCTGATGAGAGAAAGGCATAAGAAATATTTAGATTACTGAGAGACAAGCAAGGTTACTGAACTGAAGGCCAGGGACAGAGAAATGCCTTTGCAAAGTAGGCACTCTTTCCTCACTATTAATAACACTAGCAAGAGTAGGACATTCCTTAGTTATCTTTTTTTCTGCTGACGATGCAAGCCAAAGCTGGAGGTTCAAGCTTCACTTCTCCCTCTATCTTCCATATTGAGGAAAAAAACAGGTAATGAGTTATGGCCTGAGGTAGGGGTTGCCCTCCACACTTTAAGAATGAAGAGTGTTTCGATTCTGCTACATCTTTAATGGGAGAGAGAAGAGGATAAAGCAAAAGTCAAGAGAAGACTGGGGCCCAGGAAGCAGAATTTAATTTGAGAGGAAGAATACAGAAGTCTGAGCACAACATTGTCCCTGAAGAGCTGGAAATAGCTAATGTATCTGGCCCTACAAGGCAGTTACTGAGCTACATCAGAGTTTCAGCCAAACCTGTACTTACATATCCCAGAGAAAACGTCAGACTGCTGGGCTCCATTCTGTGGAATGGGAAATGGTCGGAGTTGCCAAGAGAGAGAGAGAGAGAGAAAACACTATCATCCTGTGCACTGAGAGCTTTAAACATCAGTAATTCTTTCTGTAAAATATTTTTAGAATGATCTTTTTCTATTTTTTTTCTTTTTGAGTAACACTGAAAAACAGGGTTAGAAATAAAAGTAGCAGGACTAAACGGGGATTCTGCTTCCCATAAAGGAAGATGGGAGCATGGCTACATACACTCTCAATTTGTGATTAACAGTGATTTTGCCACATGTCTCTCCTTTCTCCATTACTTCATGGTAGGTGGAGCTGTAATGCTTTCTATACAGAATCTTGTTTTATGAAATGAAGAAGAAGGAACGTACAACAATGATTTGAATTTTTCAAATTTGAACCTTTTTCTGAAACTGCAGTTAGCTTTCAGCTTCTTAGGTATTTTGACACCTGTGTCTTTAACCTTTCCATGCTGAAACATTTCCTCAAAATACTACTAATGGATGATGGTTACAAAGTAGGAAACACAGATTGCCTAGTACTGTGCAATTACAGCTGGCAGTATTGCCTTCTGGGAGTAGCATTTGTGGAAAATACATCAACGACAATGGGTTTAATCTTAGGTATATGAAATAGATATTTTAATTTGGGAATTAAAAACTAAGGCACTACAGGCGAACCTACAATACCATTTTGTTATTTAGGCTTGGCGCTTGGTGGAACTGTACGAACCGCTCCACCATGCAGGTGGCTTACGGCTAGATCGCTGGCTCGACTATTCGACCGGCAGGTTAATCTGCATCTGCGCAGCAGCGGGAGCTATCCCACAGTGCACCATGTGTTGACGCCTGCTGACAGTCCTCCAGGCTTGGCTTGGCCAGCCAGCCAGGAGGAAATGACAGCGAATGAATTCATTTTTCTTCGGCCCTGCACAAATCTGCTGAATTTGCTGCACTTGGGCGAGCCGCGCGCACCTGCGCACCTGCAGAGCTCTCTCAGAGAAGTCCCGCAGTCCCCGCAATAGTGGAGAAGAAAGCAATCCCAGAGAGCGGGTCCAGTCAGTCTGGGCTCTCCCAGGCGAGGGTGGGCGAGGAGTCTGTGGGGCGAGCAGCGCCACAAGGAGCAGACGCGAGAAGGTTTCTAAAAGTTTCTCAAAGCCATGAAAGAGCGGAAGGCCGCGATGGATTGCAGTGAAAAAGAAAAGGACCCAAAGACAACAAGGTAAAAAAAAGAAGCGGCAGTGCGGACGCTCCGGGCCAACCCCAGACATGACGCCGGTACGCTGGGCACTGCATGCATGGACGGTGTGCCCCTAGTGCCCCCCCCATGGTGACGGGAGTCGAGGACGGAATAGTGTACCGACAGTTCCCCCTCTTCCTCCCCGGGGGGACCGGGAAGAGGAGAAGGAGGAAGGCGGCGCAGGGACTATGGGGAAGATGAGGAAGGACTTTCAGGATCTCTCGGATCTCTTCATCACCAAGATATCCTACCCTCCCAGCCCGCCCGTTAACCAGGCAGGATCATCGGGGGAAGGATCAAGCATAAATACACAACACAACATTAAAATTTATACATTTTATAAAATTGAAAAAAAAAAAATAAAATTTTATTAAATTCTAAATAAAATTATATAATATATATTATATTAATTATATTATAAGAAATAAACAATAAAATATATTTAAAAAATATTAAATATTATAAAATTAAATATATTCTAAATATATAACTATAATATATATTAAACTATATAAAAAGAAGGTCCACACAAATATTAATAAATAATATATAGAAAATCTATAATGGAAGGGAAAAACAAGTCTCTCTAAAGCTCATAAAGCCTAGGTGTGAGGGAGGCCGAAGGATCGCGCTTGTTCCGCTCTCCGTGGAAGCAGAAGACATCTAGACACCGGCGAGTACGCTCCATCGCCTCAACTAGCATTGGTCCTGGTCATATGAGTGGAACCATCGCCCCGTACTAGCAGGAGTGCATATGGTCCTGGTCACGAGGTCGAGTGTCACTAACCTCGGTCTGTCTGCATGAAAATAGAGCAATTAGTGAGGTGTTAGTGTTGTTATTGTTGTTGGTTTACAACAATTAGAGTAGTTGCAAAGCGTTGCCTAACAGCCACAGCCGCGAAGCGAGAACAGAGCGTTCATGTTGGCGGAGGAGCGTGCACTGAGCTGGGCTGGAGGGGGCTGCTAAAGCTTTTAGCAGGAGGCTTGCTAAGCTAGCTTTAGCAGGCAAGCAATGCTGCCCAGTAGCTATGCACAGTACCAGGTACTGGCAGGCCCAGGACAGCTGTCTCAGCAAGAGACTGCGCTTGTCTGTGCGTTATCTTTTCTCGCAATGGCGCTCGAAGCGCATATTCGCGCTCTCGGACTGTCTCTGACTCTTTGGTCTTGTTAACTGAAACTGACTAGACTGTGGTTACTGTTGGCAAAGACTGTACTACTGAAACTTAAACATTTTTCTTTTCACATGCTACTTCCTCAAATCACTTTACACTTTTCCCACATGAGGCAGAGCTGCCTGCTGGCCCGGAAAAAGCAGAGGCAGAGCGCAGAGAGGGAGAAGAGATGCCAGCACCAGAGGAAAGAGCAGCGCAGAGACAGAGGCAGAGAGAGAGCAGAGAGCAGCAGAGGAGAGGAGAGACCAGCAGAGAGGCGGAAGGCAGCACAGCAGGAGAGGAGGACAGGCGGCGGGAGGACCAGCAGGCGAGGGCACGCAGCGCGCGACTCGCGAGGAGGTTCTGCAAGCTGCCAGGAGAGGAGAACGCCTGAGAGCACCTCTGCAGTGCCGAGCCCAGGCTGCAGTCAATCTGTCCCCCCCCTGCACGTCAGAGGTGTCCCCCCTCCTCAGCCAAAGTGTCTAGGCCCCTCACCAAAAGTGTAATGTTGGAGACAACTGTCGCACACAGCATTGATGTGTTAGAGACAACTGTCGTCCAACCAGCCACAAGCAAGTTCAACTTTTAGTTCAAGTTGTGCATTACCAACCATTTTCAAACCCCCACTGTGTACAACATTTTTGGTTGTTTTGTGGTGTGGACTGTTTGTTGTCACTGTGGGGGTACTGTCTACACTCTGTTGTTCTGTGTGTAATGACACTGTGCTGGGTAATGTCACTGCAGCACCATGCTGCAACTGCAGTCACTAGGTGCCAGACACACACACAGCAGGCTGCAGTGGGTGGCAGGAGACACAGTCTGTGTGTGCTGTGTCCCCCAGGGTCCTGGGTCCTGTATGCTTGTGTTGGTCTTTGTGAATCCTGTTGCGAATGTAATCCCGAATGTAAGTCACATGCATTTTCAAATGCATTTGGATCGTACCCGGTGCCCTCACCAGGCCCCCAACCCCCCCCCCCCCAGCCCCAACTCTTCCTTCCCCCCCTCCCCCCCCTTCCCCCCCCACCCCCCCCCCTTCCATGGTACCCACACCCTCCCCCACACCACCCACCCACCCCTCCCACAGCCTTAGCACCCACAAAATGAAATGCAAAGTCAACGACACAGAAAATGCAGATTTTAAAAAACAACGATTATTAATTACTAAACGAAATTTAAGAAATTAATTAAAAAACGAAATGGGGTCCTTAAATTTTTTGGGAAAGTGGACAAATCAGTGGTTTATGATCAGGCCAGGAAAAATCAAGTGCTCTCAACTGACTTGGCTTGCTGATGATGAAACTTCCCGCTGGGATTCAGCTCTCTGATGCATATTCTACCGCCTCCCAAAAGAGCAAATGCACGGCCCAGGCGCCAAAAACAACTCTCAGCAGCGGCCACAAGCTCAGCCTCCCAAGCGAGCACCATTGTAGCACACAGCTCAGCAGATTGATGAGCAGCAGGAAAGCTGAGGTCGCTCTTCTGTGATGTCCGCTGATGTCCTGAGCGAGCCACACCATTCCACCACCACCTTGTCCCGTCAAAGCACCACCTTTCAAGATTCTGCACTTGCTTTGTTGTTCAAGGCGCTGTCAGCAGCTTCCAGGGCCAGGAGGCATTGTAGGTAGGGGAGGGCCCAGTAGGCATCTCCCCAGCAGCCCATGGCCGAGGATCACTGAAGAAAGTGGAGGCCTGGAGGCATCCTAAAGAGACCAGAGTTTACACCTGCCCGCGCCATGAAACTTGCCCCTGAAACCACTGTGATGTTGGGTAAAACGTCAGTTCCACCCCACCACGATGTTGGTAAACGAAAACGTCCCACCCTAGGTTGCACTTTACTTGCCTGGTGTGGCTGTGGCAATGTGAGTGTGGCCGAGGTGGGGTGCCCCCCAGGGATGTAGTGAGTCCCATCTCCCCCAGAAGCCATCGACTGGGATCATCATTTATCCGACAGTGATGGCCTTTGAGCATTACAGTCACGACCTTTGGGCTACTTTGATGGACAGCATCCCCCACGTAGATTTGCCCACGCCAGTTGCCCACCACGCCACGCCCACGTGCTGGTGTGGCGTTTCAAGAGGGCTATGGCCACTGGCTGGTTTTGGCTTCTGCACAGTCAGGGCTGCTGTGTCCGGGCTGCAGGGCGCTGGGCGCAGCAAGTCACAGGCGTTCACAGAAAGCAAGGAAGGACCAGGTTTCAATCCTCCTGAAGTTGCGCACTCTGAGTCATCCAGCCACCTGCCAGCACTATGCGGTCAGACCAGTCTGTGCTTGTTTCCTGCCCCCCCAGACGTTGTCCTCCACACCATGCCACCATTCCACACCATGATTGCCACCACTGCTGCCCCCGGATCACCCTGCACTCTCTCTCACCCTGAGTCCTGCCACTCTCTCGCCCGGTTTCTCAGCATCTGACTGTGGAATCTGACTGATCTGACTGTGCGAGGGTGGGCGATAATAGCGAGGAGTTGATCAGCGGCCATATGCCATGGCGCAGCGGCTCCAGTGCGCCACGCTGTAACGCGACCAGAGAAGTAAACGAAGAGCGAAGGGCGCGGCCCGATTTCGCTTTCAAGGCGGGGAGGAGGGGGGAGGGGATTTGGACGTTTCCGACACATTTTTTTCCCCCCAGCATGCATTGAAATCCTAAACAATCATGGGCAGCGGGAGTGTGGGGGAACTGGGATAGGGGTTCCCAGTGCCGCACAAAGTCAAGCTGGGCCCGTGAATGTGGACTAGTTGAATTTGTGTGTATTTGTATGGATACACAACAAATTGACATAAGGGTCGAATCCACAAATTCGACTTAAGTAGATTCGAAATAGTCCTGTAGTGTAGACAAGCCCTAAAATGAAAAATTATCTTTTGGGACATATTTATCTCTCCCCAAAATAAAGATAATGGAAAACATTAGATTCAAAAAAAAGAAGAGGGTGAAAAAAAATTACCAGAGAGATAATTTGTTTTTAACGAGTGGAAAAATAAACAAAAGCTCTACTAGAATTAAAAACAAAACAATCAAAATGTTAGACATTACATAGTATGTACACACTGAACGTGGTCAGCTATAATAGCTCATTAACAGACTACATATTTTAGCACAATTCCTAATGCAAACAAGATTAGGCGAAAACTTCATACCTGATTAGATTGATATGGTTATTAAAGCCTCTACTAAGACTTCGAGCTGGCATTTGGTCTAACCAAAGCACGGGCTGGTCTGGATCAGCTATCCTACAAAGAAATACCCTGTTAAAATTTGTGCACCTAAAGAAGTCTTATTACAGGTCATATTTTAAAATCAAGAAAATATCAGTTATGAAATTTCTGAAGTTCCATCTTAAACGTAACTGCCAACCTGTGCTGCCATCTGATGTAACCTATGGCTCTGAGAAGCTGGTTCATGCATCAATGCCTTTAAGCAAAGCTTGAATTCAGAGATCATAAAACAAGATGCTGATTTTTATTTATTTATTTTTAACTGAAATGTGTATCAGCTTTGGTAACAGGAAGAAAGCAGTTCATAAAATTCTCACTAATGCAGCTAGACAGTTTGAAATAGTTAACTCTTTGCTAGCAGAGTAAATCGCTGCAATGTATCCTGCAATCTTTCATAGCTCTTTAAACTACCTAATACAAAAGGGAAAACAAGAATATTTTCAGGAAAAAAAGAACCCACAGAAACTTTTAAACACATGCCCTAACCTAGCAACTTGTATCCTCCTCTGGTATCTGAGAACCACTTCCCATAAGAAAAAGAGGGCAGTAACTTCACTTCCCTATCTTTTCTCAGGTAGGGCTGCTAAAATGGGGGCACTAGCTCAAGAGCAAAGTCCTCCATTTATCCAAAGAACGGGTGGAGCACAGGTGGTGGGAGAGCAATATTGCCCGACAGGTATGCTTCAAATATTATTTGGGGTAGATTTACATTTAAGAACAGTAACAGATTAACTGCTACTGATTAGCTTGTTACACCTAATAATTGTGCACACCGCCAGTCTAGGATAAAAACCTTTTCATATTATTGTTACTACATCCCCCTTCTCCCACTTGTTTCACCCATGTTATATATCTTGTCTTTTAGACTAACTTCTCTTGGATAGGTACTGTCTTTTTTATTTTATGTCTGTACAGAGTCTAGCACAATGGGGTCCTGACTTGGTTAAGGCCTCTAGGCAATACTTTAGTATAAAGAACAGTTACAAACATACAGTAGCTGGTTCTTCTGCATGTATTGTCCACATGACTTCCAGCTTTTAGTGAGCATGCGCATGAGACGGGACTCTTCTGGCCAGCAATATTGATTTGGGTCATGTCAGTCCCCTAGATGTCCTCATGCTTCCCTCCTCATTGTCTCTCAGTTCTTTAGCCAGAGTCTGTAGTAGTACTTGATGAGTATCCTCAGTGCTGTGGAAAACTAAAAAGCGGAACTCTGTACTGGTAGTGATTGACTCACTGATAGATGGTCCAGTATTTAGGGCAGTAGCCTAGGAATTAGGGGACCTAAATTTAACTCCCTGCTCTGCCAGATTTCCTGTGTGATCTTGGGCAAGTCAATTAGTCTCTGTGCCTTGGTTCCTCATCTGTAAAATGGAGATAACAGCACTTCCCTACCTCATGTGAGTGTTGTGAGAATAAATACATTAAACACTGACATGTTCAGATACTACAGCAATGCCACAGTGGTCATAAGGGGTACATCTACACTACCCACCAGATCGGTGGGTAGCAATCGATCTATTGGGGATCGATTTATTGCATGTAGTGTAGACGCGATAAATCGATCCCCGATCGCTCTCCCGTCAACTGCTGAACTCCAGCAGTGCAAGAGGCGGAAGCAAAGTCGACAGGGGAGCCGCGGCCATTGATCCAGCACCGCGAGGATGCAAAGTAAGTAATTTTAATTCTATCTAAGATATGTCGACTTCAGCTATGCTATTCTCGTAGCTAAATTTGCATATCTTAGATCAATCCCCCCCAGTGTAGACCAGGCCTTAGTGAGATGTTTCTACCAGGAATTGGAGGTATATCTAGCAGGCTGGATGAATGGATGTATGGAAACAGGCATTTTGCATGTCGAGAGCTGCAAACCAGCCTTGAGGATCTAACAAGAAAATTATGGAGGCCAAATGAACATCCTGAATTTGAAACAGCAAATGAAGTTGTTGGGATGTTGAAAATCCAGGTTGGGTCACCAACTAATGGTTCTTTGGAATGAGAAAGTAACGGGAATAAAAATGTCTGCCCCTAAATTCTAAGGGCACTTCCTCCACTGCTTCCAGTTGTAGGACTCACTGGTCCAAGATGGTTCGAGCCCAACCTTCCTGGAAATAAAAGAGAGAGTTGCCATGTTGATGTGGAAAGGGCAGGGAGGGGTCTAAAGTATCCTCTGATGGTTCTACCAAGATTTTGAAATTGACTGGTGGAAGTCTCAGATTGAGGCGCAGCAGAAGACTAGTCAGAGGGCCATCTCCAGTGGACTCTCTCTCTTCCTCTGTAGCTTTAAAGTCATCTGTGGCTGATGACAATATTGGACAGAGAAGTGCTGTCTGAATAAGGGTTCTGACTTTACCTTTTTTTCCTGCCCCAAAAAGAAGAGGCCCAGAGAGTACAGAGTTACCCGTAGGTCTTTAAAGGAGTGGAGGGCCAAAGTTTGTTGCCCTCAAATGGTAAGTCCTTGCTTGTTGCCTAGAACTCCCTGGGAATCCTCAGTTAGTGAAGCTATGACGACCTTTCTCATTGCTATTGCATTAGCCATAGTATGCACTGTGGTGTGAACAACACATGGAGGGGTTCCAGGAGGGATGTTCCCTATGACTCCCAGGCCTCTTTCTGCTACTCTCATGGAATCTTCTTTAGAATATCTTCCAAATTCCCACTGTGTTATCCAGGGAGTCGAGAGCAGATGGGTGGGAGATGAGTTCCTACAATGTTCAGAGGTGGAGTAGTAGTAGTAGTAATACTACCCAAGGGAAGGGGCCATTCTACTGGGACTGCCCTGCCTCTGAAGGAGAAGTCAGTACCAGGAATACCTCCTTAGCCTGATATTCTGGTAACTCTGAAGCTGGTGGTTTGGAGATCCCCACCGTCAATCTCTTAAGGAAAGGTGACTCCAGCACCAAATCCATTTGGCACCATGTATGCTTTAGTACCAAGATAGCTGGTAGCAAGGTAGCAGGTACCGCTGGACACCGTTTCAAGTCAACCAGGCTGGAAGGTACCAGGCTTCTAGTTCTGATGCACTTGGTGCCAAGACTCTACGTTCCAAGGTGCTCAGTGGTAAGGTTGATACAAAGAGAAGTGCAGTCCACATATTTAGTAGGTACCACTTCTGCTCTCTTAGTGGTCAGTACCTGGGAAGCAGAAGGGGCCTTAACAGGCTTCTGGCTCTTAGGGTACGTCTATATTACCCACTGGATCGGCGGGTAGTGTTCGATGTATTGGGGATCGATTTATCACGTCTCCTCTGGACACGATAAATTGATCCGCTAATCGACGCCCGTACTCCACCTCGGCAGGAGGAGTAAGTGGAGTCAACGGGGGAGCCGCGGCAGTCAACCTGCCGCCATGACGATGGCCAGGTAAGTCGAACTAAGATACTTGGACTTCAGCTATGCAAATAGCATAGATGAAGTTGTCTATCTTAGTTCGAACCCCCCCTATTGTGTAGCCCAGGCCCTAGATGGAGCCCAACACAAATCAGAAGCATGACGACTCTTGTGCCTCAACTTACTAGGCACCAGAGATGGTGACCTGTGCTTTGCTCATCCCTAAAACCATGTTCTTTCCTGCCCACCAGAGGACATCAATACCAGAATAATGGCAGACAAATGGGGCCTTTGAGTAGATGTGGCCTAAAAACTCGGACTGAAATCTCAGTGCATCTGGGAACTAATGGAGCAAGACTTACAGATGTCTGAGGCTGGGCAGTAGCTTTCCTCTGAGTGAGAGGAGGCTTGTATCAATTTCTCAAGGAGGAACAGCTTCCAGCAGGCTGCTCTAGCTCTAAGTGCATGCACAGAAGGAGCAATACACAGATCACCACCCAGGGATGGGTCCCTCTCCTAGGCAGAGTAGGCACTGAGAGTACTCATCATTCATAGACATCAAAGCATCACACAAGGGATAAGCAATTAAGTCTGGTAATTTAGCTTCTGCCGTGTTGCTAGCAACCCTGTATTGGGGGTTGGGGTGTCTAGTCTATGTGGACTACCTAACAAAGCAATTTTTTTAAATCAACATGCATTTTACCAACTATAATCCCAATTCACACTAGCAATGCACAGAGCAAAGAGTGGACATTACAAGGGTTTCATTTCGCCGTCACAGGTGTTAAGAAGGAACTGAGGGACATCTGGGCCCTCTGCCCTCAGGTGTGTGGGTGGGGTGGGGTGGGCGGCTTACAGCCATCTACAGCACAGGCATGGCCCTAACAGAAACTAGGGACTAAAAGAATCCAATCTCATACACATGCTAAGAGTGACATCCATGTGCCAATCACTCAAAAAAGAATGAAATAGTTGATTCTCATTTATATCTCTGCTGAGACTGTCACTAAGGGTGACAATTATTGTGCCTTGTCCATTTCTCAGAAACTTTTGGTCATCAGCTGGACTGCATTTGAAACAGTAATCTAGAACAAAGTTCTTCAAACTGAATTGCAACTCCCAGGAAGGGGCAGTATGTTGGAGGAAGTGGTGAAAAAAAAATGTAAGATTTTTGTAAATAACTCAATAGATGTAGTGTATACATTTTGTTAACAATTTTTACAACAAAAATAGTCTTACTATTCAATTTATTTTTACCTTATTGAGAACAAGGAAGGAGGGATAGCTCAGTGGTTTGAGCATTGGCCTGCTAAACCCAGGGTTGTGAGTTCAATCCTTGAGGGGGTCACTTAGAGATCTGGGACAAAAATCAGTACTTGGTCCTGCTAGTGAAGGCAGGGGGCTGGACTCAATGGCCTTTCAAGGTCCTTCCAGTTCTAGGAGATAGGTATCTCTCTTATTAATTATTATTATTATAACAAGTAAAATTGAAAGCAGAGGCTAGAAAGATGGTTAGATCCAGGCTCCCATTTAATAACAATGCATGCCATCACAAGATATCAACTTGTTTTTATTCTTCCTTGCAAAGTTCAGAAAAAAAGCCCAGACATTTTTTTATAAAAAGGAACTTTAAAGCACGCTCTGCGTACCAAATCTTTTTGATTCCTACAGTTAACTCAGTAGTGTTCGTACTGTTTAATGGACTTCCCTCCCCAAATGGATTAACTGATGGAAAAAAATACAGTGCAAGAGTCCTCTGCATGTGAAGAAAGTCTAACTACTTTACAATAACCAACCTCTATTCTGCTAGCTGAATTTGTATCCCACTACCCTCTGTCTCCTTTAAAACAACTTATTTATTTTAGCTTTTCAAAATCATCTTGTGAAAAAGTGCAGTGCCTCTAATCTCTGCCAAGCGCAGACCAAGGAGATCTCAACCTGCAAGAGTATTCCTCCTTTGGATGAAGAGTTGTTAACCATCCCTTTATGAAAATCCCTGCAAACACTGCACGGTGGACCAGCCCATAAGTGAGGATGCAGTTAAAGCAGTAGGGGGCTAAGATCCGAAGAGATCTGCCTCCACATCTAGTACAAAGCCTGCAGTTGTTCAGTCTGTCTTAAACTCCACTAACAGGAACTTGCATCAATATCACAAGGTAAGGCTTAGTAGCTCTCTTCTCTTAAGCATTACCTTCGCCATTTCACAGCAATGTCAAACATATCTCTCCACTGCATCAATCTGGTTTTCCCATTCATTCGAACTTTTGAGTTTGCCCATGTCCGCTGCACAGCTTGCATTACTTCCAACGCAGCCAGCCCCATTGCTGAACAACAAAGAATATATAGAACCAGTCAGTCCACTCACAGACTTTCTATTTTACAGAGGGGAACTGAAGCAGCCAAGTTAAGAGACCTGTTCAAGGGAACAGAAGCAGCTAGTGTTAATGCTGGTATTAAGACCCAGTAGCTCATGGCTCCCAGTCCAGAGCTAGACCATGATGCCTCAGAAAATATGTACATATTAAGATACAAAGTGTGGTTATCTGTACATTTTACATCTACACATTTTTGGTTAATACATATCAGGTGAATGGAAATGTAAAGAAAAAGGTTTTACAACTGCGTATCACTTTAAGAGTATATTTTTAATTAAACCACTACAGCTACATCACTGTAGGTAATGCACCTCCCATATAACTGGTAGCTAGCTCTACGGAAGAATTCTTCATCGACCTAGTGCTGTCTACATCAGGAGTCAGTTGACAAAGCTATGTCCTTCAGGGATGTGGATTTTGCACACCCCTGAGACGTCATTATGCCGATATAAGTACCCAGTGTAAAACAACCTTAAATTTATTAGCTCAAAGTGCTATCAAAGCAAGCATCGACATTTTTCATTTCCATTCCCACGTGGAAAGTCCCCTCACATACCTCTGTGTATTCTCTTATTTGGAAGGAATCCTGGCGTCTCATATTGCATCAGTGAACCCAGATGATCAGCCACACATACAAGTTCTTGCACTGCAGGTTTATAGCTTTCAAAATTCTGAAATAGCACATCCCTTGAAGGAAAAAAATGTAATGAAGTAAATATCAACCACCATCTTCCATGATGGCTCCTGAAAACAGCTTAAAAACAATCTGTATTTGTGGTGGTCAGTAACACAAGCCCAGAAAAGAATTAAAAGCAGTACCAAAATAAACACACATGTTGTAGATACACACACAAAACAACCAGGTGAAATTCTGACCCCAATGAAGTCAATAGCAAAACTCATTCATCTCAACAGGAACAGTATTTCACCATCAGACTTAATTATTGCAAAAGGCTTTATAGTGAGTCACCTCCTCAGTGTATATTAATCCTGAATTTCATAGGGCTCAGAGCTATGGCATGAAAGAAACATGAGGAGTAACACAGACTAGGGGTCTGATTCTGTAATTCCTTCTCTAGAACTCCCACTGAAGTCAGTAGATGTTTTGCATGCATAAGAAATGCAGGTTTGAGCCCATACCTACAAAAATGACAAGTTTTTAAGCCATGTTGTGTGAAATGACTGTAAAACTGAAGGCTAGTTTTCAAAGAATGAAAATCTCACGTGGGGAAAAGGTCTACTTCCCTGATAGTTAAACTTTTAAATCCTAATCTGATAAAGCCTTTGCTTTGGTGACTGATTATTACCACTCTAGAGGAGGAGTGAAAGACAATTTCATTCAGTCAGAGTTACAATTAATATATCTAATGTCCGAGAAACTGAGAAATTATACCCTTAAAAAAACCCATCTTAAATACGCAACAGTAAGAAAACTCTAAGTTGAGGTTTCTACACTTAGGATGGATGTCCAGATGGAAGTCTATCCTGAGTTTCTCTAGAACTAAAGTGATCTACACCTCTACTCCAATATAACGTGGTCCTTGGGAGACAAAAAAATCTCACCATGTTATAGGTGAGACCGCGTTATATCAAGCTTGCTTTGGCCCCCCGATCCCTGACCGCCCCCTCCAAAGACCCCCGTCCCTAATCACCCCCAGCAACACAGCTGGGGCCGGGGCGAGGGAAGCACAGCGGGCTGCTCCCGGCCCCCCACTAATCCCCTGGGCCACTCTGGGACTGCAGGGTCCCCAAAAGTCCCCTCCCACAGCTCCTGCCCCCCGTTAAACATTTGTGATAAATTACTCCTCAGATGCCATTTTTTGAAAAAATCCTACCAGGAATGCTCTAAATGGTCTGTCTAAAAACCACTCACTTTATATGTGGCTGCAATCCTGGCTGTTCTTCATAGTCTTCTATTAAAAAGGGAAGGTTTTTGGCCCAATGGTCCTTAAAGTTTCCAGGAAGATCTGTATCTACATTATATTCAGTAAGAGGGGTATCAAGATGGGCATGCAAATATCGAGAATATTCTGTGGAGGTAAAGAAAAACAATACAAATAAGTGTTATTTTTGTTCTCGGCCAACAGTTACGTATCCCCAAAGAAGAATTTAAAACAGGAGTATATATTTGTTAAGATATTTAAGATAAATACCTTACTAAATTAATCAGTGTTAAACTTCATCCTAGCTAAATAGTTAAAAGTCTAGGCCAGTTAAGTGGAACCATAGTTACTTTTACTACTAAACCAAGACCCAAGTTTGATTTCTGGTCCTGGCTTTTAACTCTGAACAAACAAGTGCCAAGACACCTATGAAGACTGTTCACTCAACACAGCACTCAGATGAATAAATACATCTTACTTAAAAATAGTTTTCCATAAGTGACTCTTACACTTAGGCAATGTCAAAGGACATTTTCCCCACAACCGTAACTTACCTCGGAGGTATTTCACTTTTAGGTACTCTGGGCTAGCCTTCTGGCCTGGTAGTGGATCATTTAACATAACCTTGGTCTGAGCTTTTATGCCCTCATAAAACTGCCCCATTGCAACATGACTGAGACCTTTCATATACTGGCATACTTCATTATATGGCTCTAGCTGAAGACATCTCTAGAAGATTAAAGAAATAAGACAATAAATAAATAAAAAATAACCTGGGTATCTTGGAATTGTCTAATATACATTACTAAGCTCTTTAATCACAAGGCTGACACCAGGGAATGGTCTTTTACTTTCAAAAGTTGACAGCAACTGTTTTCCCAATGACTTTTCTTTAATTTAATTAATTGCTAGCAAAGATGGAGAAAATATTTTTATCACCATTACACAAAATGTAATAGTGTTGGTGAAACTTGATCTTGATCACACTTTTGGTAACCAAGTGATTTTGTTGAAGCTACACTCACAGCTAAACAGTTTTCAGAAC
Organism: Mauremys reevesii; assembly: GCF_016161935.1. Taxonomy (NCBI): domain Eukaryota; kingdom Metazoa; phylum Chordata; order Testudines; family Geoemydidae; genus Mauremys; species Mauremys reevesii. Next base: position 82,882,353 of record NC_052625.1, read on the forward strand.
CAGATGAGTGAGGCTAGAAGGAACCCACTGTTGACAAGCATTGGCATAACACCTTATTTCCTAGTGCAAACAGACCCTAACGATAGGAGACATTTTTCTTAAGATGCAACTTTATACAAATATCCACCATCAGTTCTTCTCTTCCACCAAGCATCATAGCTCTGAAATTCACGCACTGCACTACCATTACCTGACAGTCAATTCTGCACTACATCATGATAGTTTTAGCATAATGCTAGACAATCGGATACTTTAGAATTTGGTACCCCAAAACAAAATTCTCTGACCATATGGATGTATTAAACACTCATAAGTTATCTGCATCTCTTCACACAGCACTTGCTATTTAAACTTAAGCTAGTTTTTAAATACAAGATCTACAAATTGAGTCACAAAACAGGGACACATGGTAATTTGCATAAAGATATACACTGTTCTAAATAAACAAAAAGGAAAGTGTGCTTGTTAAGATAGGGAAGTAGGGATTCTTAGACTTTGCTCTGTTCCTTGCTCTGCCAATGACTCATTGTGGGACTTTGGGCAAGTCATTTAACATCTGTGCTTTAGTTTCTGGATCTGCAAAATTAGAATATAATTTATCTACCTCATGGACAGGCATGTGTTTTTACAATTTCAGATGGATCACTCTACACAAAAAAGTGTTAGCTGTTATTGTTCATGATGGAGAAAACTCAAAAGATTCAGATAAGCATCCAAAAGTTCAGATGCTTATCTGAACCTTGAGATTACAAAATTGGCTACTTGTCTTATGAGAACAGCCCTCCAACCCCTTATGGAATTTCAAAACTTTGGGTACCACTTCTGACCAGAATATTACTGAATAAAACCAATCTGAGCATTTCAAAACCTTATGAAATACAATTTAAGGCCTGGTCTACACTAGGACTTTAAGTCGAATTTAGCAGCGTTAATTCGAACTAACCGGTCAACCGTCCACACCAGGAAGCCATTTAATTCGAACTAGAGGGCTCTTTAGTTCGAATTTGGTACTCCACCCCAACAGGTGGAGTAGCGCTAAATTCGACATAGCTAGCTCGAATTAGGCTAGGTGTGGATGCTAATCGAACTTAGTAGCTCCGGGAGCTATCCCACACTGCACCACTCTGTTGACGCTCTGGACAGCAGTCCGAGCTTGGATGCTCTGACCAGCCACACAGGAAACGACCCGGGAAAATTTGAATTCCTTTTCCTGTCTGGGCACTTTGAATCTGACGTCCTGGTTGGACATCGGGGCGAGCTCCGCAGCACCTGCAACGATGCAGAGCTCTCCAGCAGAGGAGTCCGGGCAATCCAAGAATAGAAAGAGGTCCCCAGCATGGACTGACCGGGAAGTCATGGATCTGATCGCTGTGTGGGGCGAGGAGTCTGTGCTCTCGGAGCTGCGCTCCAACAAGCGGAATGCAAAGACCTTCGAGAAGGTCTCCAAAGCCATGATAGACAAAGGATACAGCCGGGATGCGATGCAGTGCCGCGTGAAAGTCAAGGACCTGAGACAAGGTTACAAAAAAGTCAGAGCGGCAAACGGACGCTCCGGAGCACAGCCCCAGACATGCCGCTTCTACGAGGCACTGCATGCCATTCTCGGTGGGTCTGCCACCACTGCCCCACCAGTGACCATGGACTCTGAGGATGGCATAGTGTACCTGGACAGTTCCTCGGCGATGTTCGCCGATGGGGAAGATGAGGAAGGGTTTGTGGAGGACGGCGCAGGCGACAGCGAACACAATACCGCTTGCCCTGACAGCCAGGATTTCTTCATCACCCTCACAGAGATCCCCTACCAACCCTCCCCGGCCGTTAACCCGGACTCAGAATCAGGGGAAGGATCAGGCGGTAAGTGCTATAAACATGGAAACATTTATTTTTTAAAAAACAGGTATAGAAAAAATAGAAATACTATATAAAAAAGTTGAAATGTCAAACTATATAAAAAGTAGGTCCACACATATAGGGATAGAACAATAATCCTCTTGGGACAGTTCAACAAAGCTCTCAGAGAGCTGCTCGAAAAGCCTCCGCAGGAGGTTCCTGGGGAGAGGTGCCTTATTGGGTGCTCCGTGGAAGCACACTCTTCCGCGCCAGGACATCCTAATGTAGAGAGGAACCATCGCCTCCACCAGCATTGCTGCATATGGTCCTGGTCTGTGCAGGGCTTCCCTTAGCATCCGCTCTCTCTGACTCTGAGTGACCCGCCTCAGGGTGATGTCGTTCTGGACAGGCTGCATCTAAGTAGGGCAATTAGTGTATTGTTACTATTGTTAATGGTTTAAAATTAGGTTGCATAACAACGACCCTCGCTTAACAGCCACGTGCTGGAGGCCACAGAGAACAAGCATACATTGATCTTTCCCGTGCACTGGCGGGAGGGGTTGGAAAAGGCTCAGCCTTTCTGCTTTCCAGATTGCCTTTAGCAGGAGAGCACAGCTATCCACTAACTGATAAGCATTATCTACTTTAAGGCTTACCAGGACTGTCTGCAAGACGGATTCAGCTGTCTCTCCCCGCTTGTCCGCTCTCCTGTGCAATGGCGCCGCCAATGAGAGCGTATTCCGAAATCTCGAACTTGTCCTGAGATCTCCTGGAACTTGGTGCCCTGTATGGTCTTGTTCGGAGAAACTGACTACACTGTGTTCACTGTTCGCAAACATGTATCTGTTCAAGGAAATCACTTACTGTTTCCCATCACACAGCTTCTGCTCTTTCCCGGACTGCCCCGGCATCCCCCTCGCAGAGGCTGGCTCAGATTAGGCGGCGAAAGAGAAAGACTAGGGACGAGATGTTCGCGGAACTGATGGCCTGCTCCAGAGCCGAGGCGGCCCAGCAGAGCCAGTGGAGGGAGACCCTCTCTCAGCAGCAGCGCTCACACAGCGAACGGGAGGACAGGTGGCGGCAGGAAGACCAGCAGGCGACTCAAACGCTGCTTGGGCTAATGAGGGAGCAAACGGACACGCTCCGGCGCCTTGTTGATGTTCTGCAGGACCGCAGGCAGGAGGAGAGAGCCCCCCTGCACTGTATCTGCAACCACCCTCCAACGCCAAGAAGTCCTGTCCCCCCCTCACCGAAAATTACAAGACGGAGGGGCGGTAGGGGCCGTGAGAACTGTCACTGCACCACAGCTGAGCGCTAATGTACCACACACCTCTGACGCTATAACTGTGTAGAAGCGCTTCCCTTACAGGATCACCCAGTCCCAAATCCAAGTTTCATCACCCCACTATGTAGTAGATTAATAAAAGCTGTTTGCTGTTGTTCACTCTTTCCGTCACGTCTTTCGTGTCAGAAGACTGTGTATGTGGGGGGGGCAGGGGATTTATAATTGCACGGGATAGCCTACATTAGCAGGGTACAGACTATCGGGGGCAGGATCAACTGCAGGGCACACACAGACTGCAGTCAGTAGTCACCAGGGTCACTCTGTGTGGTGTATGCTGCCCCGGGTCATTCTGTGATGTGTACGCTTGTCCACGGTCCTAGCGCCTGCCACCCCCTAATGTTAAGGCATGGTGCCCTTACCATGCACTTCCACTGTAGGCGCGATCCTCTCCGCTGCCCTGAGCCCCAACAAGAGCCCTCATCCACGGACAGATACTCACCCTTCCCCCACACCCATCACCCCTTCCTACGCCCAAACCCACAGCCCAGAGCCTGCATCCAAATCCCTATCCAAAGACGGCACCACTCGCCCCTTCCTGCAAACCCACCCCTACATGCACAACCACTTGAAACCGTCCCCCACCCCAGAGACCTATGTAGGAGCAGGAGGCTGTCCGTCTTGTATTGTACAAGTGGTCTGTACATCAGTGCACACCGTACCCAGCACAGTATGCGTCCATGTTTCAAACCCTGAACAGAAATGCAAAGTAAAAGAAAGATTTATTAACAATAACTGTTCCGTTTAATTTGTTTTAAAACGTGTTTGGGAAGTGGGGGAAACTTGGAGAACGGGGTATGTAACCGCAGATCTCACTCAACACAGAGAGACACAGGCCCAGGATCAGCTTCTCTTAAAATCAAGTGGAGAGTCATAGGTTACCCTGATCTCCGAGGAAACTTGCTTTCAAAGCCTCCCGGATACACAGCGCTTCCCGCTGGGATATTCTTTCGGCATGGGTGTCTGGCTGAGCGTAAACAGCAGCCAGGCGATTTGCCTCAACCTCCCATCCGGCCAAAAAGGTCTCGCCCTTGCTCTCACAGACATTGTGGAGCACACAGCAAGCAGCAATAACTACGGGGATATTCTTTTCGCTGATATCCGAGCGAGTCAGTAAGCTCCGCCACCTCCCCTTAAGACGTCCGAAAGCACACTCCACCACCATTCTGCACTTGCTCAGCTGGTAGTTGAAGAGTTCCTTCTCACTGTCCAAGGCGCCTGTATAGGGCTTCATGAGCCAGGGCATTAGCGGGTAGGCTGGGTCCCCGAGGATCACTGTAGGCATCTGCACATCCCCAACCGTTATTTTGTGGTCCGGGAAGAAAGTTCCTGCCTGGAGGCGTCTAAACAGACCAGAGTTCCTGAACACACGCGCGTCATGAACCTTGCCCGCCCACCCGACGAAGATGTTGGTAAACGTCCCTATGGTCCACCAGTGCTTGCAGCACCATTGAAAAGTAGCCCTTTCGGTTAATATACTGGCTGGCCTGGTGGGCTGGTGCCAGGATAGGGATGTGAGTCCCATCTATAGCCCCACCGCAGTTTGGGAATCCCATCGCGGCGAAGCCATCTATGACGACCTGGGCGTTTCCGAGTCACTACCTTTGAGAGCAGTTGCTCAACGATTGCGTGGGCTACTTGAATCACAGCAACCCCCACGGTAGATTTGCCCACGCCAAAGTGGTTCGCTACTGACCGGTAGCTGTCTGGCGTGGCAAGTTTCCAGAGGGCTATGCCCACTCACTTCTGCACACTCAGGGCTGCTCACATCCGGGTGTCCTGGCGCTTCAGGGCAGGGGCCAGCAAGTCACAGAGTTCAAGGAAAGTGCCCTTACGCATCCTGAAGTTTCGCAGCCACTCTGTTTCATCCCAGACCTGCAGCACTATGCGGTCCCACCAGTCCGTGCTTGTTTCCCGGGCCCAGAATCGCCGTTCCACACCATGAACTTGACCCATTGCCACCATGATCTCCATTGCGCGGCGTACCCTGCTTTCTGAGAGGTCTGCGCCACTCTCCTCACCGCGCTGCCGGAGCCTCCTCGCCCGATTTCTCAGCAGCTGACTGTGCAAGAGGTGGACGATAAGGTGCGAGGAGTTGACAACGGCCATAAGTGCAGCGATGATCGCAGCGGGCTCCATGCTCGCAGTGCTGTGGCGTCCGCACTGTAACCGACCAGAAAAGTGCGCGAACAGATTTCCCGCCGGCGCTTTCGGGGAGGGAGGGCGTGATTGACGGTTCGATGACGACAGTTACCCAAAACCACCCTCGACACATTTTTTCCCCCACCAGGCATTGGGAGCTCTACCCAGCATTCCAATGGGCAGCGGGGACTGCGGGAACTGTGGGATAGCTTCCCACAGTGCACCGCTTCGAAAGTCGATGCCGGCCCTGTTAATGTGGACTCAGAAATTCGAATTAGTGTCTTTACTGTGGATACACAAATTCGACTTCATAAGGTCGAATCCACAAATTCGACTTAAGTAGATTCGAAATAGTCTTGTAGTGTAGACAAGGCCTAAGAGTCTAGTATTAACAATTGGTAAGTCTAGGGGAAAATGTCTCAGTTCCCTCCCATGCCTGAACTGGTTCATCATTCACTAATTATAAGACTACAAATCATGCTTACAAAACAGAGATTGTATACAGAATTATAGTTTACTTGCAATACCGGTCTGTCGCATCTTACGCTGGGGTTATGTTCCGCAGTCAGTGCGTAAAGTGAAAATCGTGTATAGTCAAAATTACATTGAGTGTAATGGCGGGCGGAATAGCCCGCACTACAGGTACAGTATCAAAACTGTTATTTTTCTCTGTTTTTGCTGACCGCGTAAAGCTGAAATCGCACATGTTAAATGCACATAAGATGTGACAGACCTGTACAAATTTTCATTCATATTCAGAATGTGGAACATATCAAATTACAATTAAAATGAAATACAATAATGTTAAGTATTAGGTCTAATTTAAAAATATCAATCCTTAATTTAGTACACATATTTAAGGTCTACCTGTGCTTACCTTAAAATTCTTCAGTGCCTCATCTAGGCTACCATGATGGTAAAGCATCATTCCCCTGAGCTGTAACGTCTGAACATGATTTTGATTTAGCAACAAAGCCTTCTGGAAGCTCTCTGTGGCAGCATCAAAGTTACCAAGTTCCCTAGGTAATTCCATAAAGTCATAAGTGAGGAACATAAAACGCTATGGTGAACATACAAACCTACCTTTTTACCAAATAAATTTTAATGCAGTCCAAATGAAGATATTAAGAAAAGATATGATATAGCTAGGGCTGATTTTTTTTAAAATCACATTGGGGCAATTTCTTTGAGTAAGGTAAGAGTTCTGCAACTTCTGCAGCAGTGACAACCAAACTGCTGTTCACAATTCTTCACTTAAAGGATCTACTCTTGGATACAGAATCCCACTAGACCCTGGATTCACACAATTCTCTGTGGGCATTAACCACTGAACTATGAAACTTTATGCACTTCTTGGATAGTTCTTTCTCAGAATCGACAAGAATGAAAGCCTCCTACAATGAGCACCCTTGAATAAGATACAATTGAAGACGTCCAGCTGATATCCCGCCCCCCACTCCCCCGCAAGCTATTTATAGGATTCAGAAGTGTACGTAAATTGTATGTCTTTCAGAAGCTGCTATTTGAAAAAACATGTGCCAATTTTCAGTTAGTGGTCAAACTGATCATTACATTTAGAATTATTTAATTTCAGAAGTAGATACAGCCAATAGAACATGATATAGTTTTAAAAATTAAATTAAATTAATATCCTTTTGATAAAACTGGCATGTAAAACCAAAGATTCTGAATTCAGTTTACAATATCCAATTTTAATATATTAAATGAGTTCCAACCAACCACGCAAATTTAAGATAGCAGCATTAAAAATAAAGAATCAAAGCACATGCAGTTACCAAGCAGAAGAACTAGTTTATATTTTTAAAGCTGGTTCATTAACTGATTAATGTTCATATTCAAAAGCCTTTTCAAAAGCAGATGATCTGAAAAAAAGATACATTCTATTTCAACCACAAGTTATTGAATTTGATGCAGGAGTTACTGGGTGATATTTAAGATTTGTGTTATGTTGGTAGTCAGATTAGATCAGTGGTTCTCAAACTTCTGTACTGGTGACTCCTTTCACATACCAAGCCTCTGAATGCAACCCCCCCTTATAAATTAAAAACACTTTTTTTTTTTAAATATTTAAAAATGGGGTTTGGAGTGGAGTCTGACAGCTCGTGACCCCCCCCCAATGTAATAACCTTGGGACCCCCTGAGGGGTCCCGACCCCCAGTTTGAAAACCCCTAGATTAGATCATCACAATGAACCCCTTCTGTCCTTAAAAAATATTCTATGAATTTATGATCTTATCTTTAGCTTAAAAGGTGATCTACAAATAATGTCTGAAAAATGTTGGCTTTGTTTTCCAAATGACTTGAGAGAGACATTTTGGCATGTTTTTAATATTTGCTAAACTTTAAATTAGCAGACCTGAATGAGAAATGAAACAACACTCCTGCATACCCATGACTGTCAGCTCCCGTTCAGTTGCATATCCCAACATCCATTTTGCTAACAGTTGCCAAAACCCCCACTGACGGAGCCTGCCTATATTAGAAAAGAAAGCAATAGCTGTGCTGAAAAACCTCCTAAAGAATAAAGAGGTTACTTTTCAAGAAGTTAATATCATGTATCTTAATGGATACAGATTTACACATGCACTACTGGGGAAAATAAAACAGGACTTGCCTTACAGGCAGGCTCCAGCACTCAGCCATGGTGGGTATGATGTTACCAGGAAAGTGCATGATTAGATGTGCACCAAGGCACTGGTGATTGCATTGGGTCTGTGCTTGGCAAGAAAGACAAAAGGAGGTAAGTTTGAATTTAATGTGCTGAAATACTACTCTACCATGTCTATTTTGAGACATCCACTACATAAACTTAATAGGCTATTTTTTTTTTAAAATATGCTATTATAAGGTTGCTTGTGCAATTGTTAATTCTGCCCCCTTCAGCATACAGTCTTTAACTGCATGATAATCATACTTTTTCCCCCTGCAGGATCTCTGCCTTTTTTACTCAGTGGACAGGATGAACAGTGCTCAGGGATTTAAGCAAGAGTGCACAATGAAGGAAGCTTTTTTCTGTAGAATCCTTGCCACGTTTGTTACAGAAGTTGGAAGATGTGTAATGAATGAGGCAGGGGACTGTAGGAAGAGAAAGAAGCGTCTCATGGTGAAGACAGTTGAAGGCCATCCTGGAGAACTGGATTCTATCCCTACTCTGCCACAGAGTTCCTATGTGACTCTGAAGAAATCACTTAAATCAAGCTTTTCACAGGTGGTCATTAACTGTGTGTTCCTCATTTTCTGGGTTCCCAACTTGAGGCCCTGGGGTCTGATTTGTAGCAGTGCTAAGCGTTAATAAATGTAAATTAAGTCAATGGGATCTGTTTTATGAACATTTAAAGGGCTATAAAATGTTAAATATTCCAGTGGCACCAACGCTTGCAATTTCCTCACAAGTAACACAATTTTGGCTGGGGGTAGAACCAGCCTCACAATGATGCAAGAAGCTCCATCCCTCTCCTGAATTTCAATCCTGCCTGCTGCAAGGGCCCCCAGACCCTGTTACTAGCTACTTATCTCCTGGGAAACAGCTATAGGAGCAGGCAGATCCCTCTCTGCTCCACTCACATGAGCAGAGAGAAGGGAGAGGGAGAAGTCGACACCATTCTCACAGGAGGGAACACACAGCCCAGCAGTGCAAGGATGCTCTGCTTCCTCCTCCCTGCTGTGAAAGATGGATCATCTTCCCTCTGCTCCTCCCCCTTCCCCTCTCTATCCCTGCAACACAAGGACTGGGAAGGGAAAGAGCCCCTGGACCTGCCTCCACTACAGGCAGAGAAGAATCATGAACCTGCAGGAGCAGTAGATGTGGGAGATGGGAGAGGAAAGAACTGATGCAAGGGTTGTATAATGAATTGCTGGGGTGGGGGGGAGTTGGTCAGATGGAGGGACAATTAATTAGAATTTTGGGATTAGAGAGATGCTGGAAGCTCTGTACCATCAGGGACACAATAAAAGCTCCTGCCGTGGTGGCTATGCTAACTGTCACACCCACACATTGGGCAGAGTGTTAAAACACAACAGATCAAAATCACAACATAACCTTTTTAAAAATAATCTCATGATTTTGGGGGATTTGACTCATGATTTTTGAACCTTTGGGGTTGGCAATACTAAATTCTCTGAAAAAGTCAGGCCCAAGGATCCTTAAACTGGGCACCCAAACATAGGAGACATTTGACAATTGTTGCTTCCATTCTCCATGTATAGAACAGGAATAAAAATCCCCACTTCTTCCCTCAAAGGGATGTTGTGAAGATCAATGAATTCATCTCTGTGAAACATCCATACTACAGTGATGAGTGTCACAGAAAACCAATGAGGAATTAATAATTGCATACTCAGTGCAAGGGTTAGATTCTGTGGTAAATAAGACAGGCAAATAACACACTGAATGATAAGGATAAAAACTTGTGAATAGGTGCACAGTCCATCCTGTGCACAAAATGGGGCAGGGGTCCAGTAGGAAAAAATAGTAGGTGATCATATAATTCAAGACTATATTATAATGTATATTGCCAGGGGGCCAAATTAAGATTAGACAGGCAACAATTTATATTGCAGTAGCATCAATCACATAATGTAGGTGTTTCCCAAACTTAATAGTCCAAAATATGAGAAAAAAAAAACCTGATGGAGTACAGAGGGTTGTGGGGAAGAGAGGGAATACAATATACAGACATAGTAGTCAGGATGATGACTGGTTTATATATTATTAATTTTTTTAAATATCTAACCTATCCACAACTGCTTTTCTATCTAGTTATTATCTGTAGATCACCTTTTTAAAGACATATACATTCAAAGCCTTAATAAACAAAGTCGAGTTCTCTTCTCATCATTTCAATATCATTATTAAAAGCAAAACTAAAGAATGACCCATTACCTAACTCCTGTGATTAAAGACTATTGTTCTATTTTTATTGATATGTAGTGTTGAAAGTGTGGTATAGGCTTTAAGCCAGTGGTATTAAAAAGCTATTTCTGAATGTGCTTACCTATAGGCCTGTCCCAGACTCTTATATGCATCTATGAAATCAGCTTTCTGCTTCAGGGCTTCTTTGAATGATTCAATAGCTTCCTACATAAAACACAAGTAGGCATCATGATTAGCTGTTATTAATTATCCTTGTCTAAAGTTAAATTCAATTACTTTAAATTTAAAGTAATTCAGTAATTACTAAGGATTTTGTGCTGTTAAGAAAGACCTGTGGAAGGTTTGACCAAGGCATTATACATTACAGAATCCAAAAGTGTACAAGTAAAATATTACAGTATTTTGTGCTACAAATTACACAATTAAAAATGCTAGAATCCTTTTTATGCTACAATAAGCTATGGAGTAAGCGACTCTCCCAATACCACATGCAGTGAGGGACAGAACTCTCTTCTCCTCAGATTCAGTCCAATGCCTTAACTACAAGGCCATCCTTTCTTCCTCCAGACCCCCACCTCACTCACAACACCCCTTTTAACTTTTACACACAGACTCACTTCACAGCCCTGGCTCTCTTATTGTTCTGATGTATTCTGCACTACGTTCAAGTGGCTACAGATTCGTGCTCAAAGCCCTACAGAGGGAATTAATTTCTTGTCTATACTTAAAGTGGTCTGCCAGGATAGATATACCAGTATATTGCCTTCATGGACATGCAGCTTATATTGGCAAAAGAGTTTTTCTGCTGGTATAGTTTAAACTAATTGCCCAAATGGAATAAGTTACATTGGCAAAATAATTTTTTGCTGGTATAACTGCATCTACAGTAGGATTTTTACTGGCAGAGCCATGTCAATTGGAGTTCAAATTACTTTATATGGTCCAGACTTCATTAACCTAAACCTCAGACTCATAGCTCATTAACTAGGACTCAAATTAATTATCTTGATACTTCTTAGTTTAATGCTTTACTAAATGACAAACAGCACAGGTAGGACTTCAGTCAGTAGAAGAACTTAAGGCCCACTAAGCCTTTAGGCAAGGATGGGATTTAAACAAATGAATATACGTGTTGATTTAGAGAACAGGTAAATGACAGAACCGGCAAATTACAGTATTTCAATTCTAGTTTGAGTGTGTTAAGAATTCAGTTACTGCACTAATTACAATCAAACATCCACTCCAGGATCTAATCTCATCAAGTCTCAAATTAAATCAGAGTGGGTTTAGATCACAATTTGGACAGAAGTGCACCAATGATAACCCAGGGTACCGCAGGAAGTGGTGGCGGTGATTCAGTAAGTAGCACAATTCTCTCAAGTCAGCACTACACTGGGGATCTAGTTCACTACCAAGGGCCACTGTGCTACTTTCAGATAAGATTTACAAAAAAGACAGCCTGACAATTTCCTGATTTTTGATTGAAAGTTCAGGAATGGAAAAAGTATAGGGGAAAACAAGCAGCAGCTGGGAGATGGGTTGGGAGGGAGGAACCCTGAGAGAAAAAAGCACCAGCAGCTCCCCGAACTCCAGTAAGTTAGGAACAGATCCAGTATTGCCAACCTCAAACATTCAAAAATCTGAGTCAGACGTCCAAAAATCATGTGATTTTTAGAAAATCCATTTTGTGTGAAGGGGAGTTATTTGCCTCCTGTTTCGAGTCTTTGGAGGCACATGGCTTTTCCCTTCCATAATATATGCATGAGAGTTTCAGGTTTGGCATGCATTAAATGCATATGTAAAGATCCCCATTGGCTGCCTGGAGGGGACTCCCCTTACCCTCTCCTAATTCATACGGTAAGGAAGCTACCAGTGTTTTCCTCTCCAGTCCCCTTCCTTGTCAATATTCCTAGGCATTCTTTTTCATTTGACAGAAAGAAATTTTGGACTTAACTGGACATATTTTCAGTGTCAGCCCCTGGGTGTCAAGCACTTTTGAAAATCTGTCCCTATTTGACATCATATATTCCATCAGTCACATGCGTTCCAGTGAGAATATCTGATATTTACACGGCACATATCTACATGATGCATCAGATCTATTTTCAGTGAACCAAGTACCACCACTGGATTTAACAGAGCCTAAAAAGGTTTGGTATAATGATTTATCTCAGTCATGAGAAAAAACAAGGACACCTACAGAATATCTACAACAGCTAGAATATTTTATAGAAATAACTTAATATTAAAGGCGTTGTTCTGTAAGTAGATATTTAAAAACAAATTTACCTTCAGAAGTCCTCTATGGAAAAAGGTTAAGCCTTTGTATAGCATAGCTATAGGCTGGTTTTTGTTCAGTTCCAAGGAGCGCTGAAAGTCTTCATGAGCTGTTGCATAGTCCTGTTGGACAAAAATAGCTTTCAGATGACAGAAATTGCTAGATCTAGCTGATCAAGAGGAATACAAACAAACCCTCTTATGGTTACATGTATGTATTTTGCTCCAACAGAGTGATTTCGAGTTCTAAGTTTATACTAATATGCTGACTCAATCTCAATAGTGCTAAGATAAAATGCCTCTTCTTTAGAAGGAACAAAGAAAGCAAATATCCTTAAGAAGGAAAATAGAAGGCATTCAGCTCCAGCACCATTTAAAGCAGCAGAGATAGCCAAATGTCAGTCAGAATGGCCAACTAAAAGGAATGTATAGCACAATTTATTTCCATCTTTCCTCTCATAGCAACTTGTTGCAAGAAAAAAAAATGGGATGAAGTGAATGGAGAAATGGGTTGAAAATAGGCTGAGTTAAGTCAACTGAATAAATTGATTTTACATCATTCCCTTGGGATATCAGCTATTCAATGTGCATACCATTTTTGAGGCAACAATATCTAAACTAACCCGAAGCCGTGTCCTTAAAAATGCCAAAATAATAATACAGTAAAAGCTGTTTTATCTGGCATGTTGGGGGAAAGAGGGGTGCCAGTAAGTAAAATAAAATAAAATAAAAAAAAAATACTGATTAACTAAGAGGGAGGAAGTTGGGTGTGGGAGGGGGCTCAGGCCAGAGGGTTGGGGTGCGGGAGGAGGTGCGGGGTGCCTGGTCGGCACTCACCTTGAGTGGCTCTCTGCAAACGGCAACTTGTCCCAGCTGCTCCTAGTTGGAGGCGCAGCAGGCAGCTCTGCGTGCTGCTCCCATCCCGCCCTGAGCGCTAGCTCCACAGCTCCCATTGGCTGAGAACCACGGCCAATGGGAGCTGCAGGGGCAGCACTTGAAGGCAGAGGCAGCGCACAAAGCTGCCTGTCGCGCCTCCACCTAGGAGGGACAGGTTGCCATTTGTGGGGAGCTGCCTAAGATGAGTGCCCCACAGATCTGGCACCTCACATCCCAAACCCCTGTACCCTCCCACACCCATACTCCCTCCCAGAGCCCACGCCCCCAGCCCCGCACCTAAATTCCCTCCCAGAGCCTGCGCTCCACACTCCCTCCTGTGCCCCAATCCCCTGACGGCCTCGCACCAACCGTACTATAAACCGGAATTTAAATGAAGATCAGAAATAGAAATAGAGTTTTCTGGTTGGTGAAGTGCTGGATAAAACAGCTTTTACTGTAATAATTATTTTCATAGCAAGAAGATAGGATTTCAGCATTTTGCGAGGATAATAGATTGTTTTATATTGCTGGTCTGGGGTTCTCTCACACCACACACACCCCTGTAGTTCTGTATATTTTTCCTTTTTTAAAAATGAGTATCCAACAATAATCCCCATGGGCAATTATGATCTTCACTATCAAAGCAAGTTTCTCTGTGCACCCCCACTGACCCCAGAAGGCACAAAAATAGTTATGAGATTATAGATTGTTTGCATTAATTTTTATACAACATATTTCCTCTCCACTAAGTAATTCATGAAAACAAAAATACTTTAAGACCTCCTCTGATCACAATTCTCTAAAAAGGCAAGTAAACTGCTGGTCAATCATAACTATTTGAAGATTAGTTTTCAATGGGGAGGGGAGAAATCCTTATTCTTTCATGAAAGTAGCATCTAATGGCAAAAAACTAACCTCAGATATGAAGTAAAGAGTACCTCTGTGCCTGTAAAGTCGTGCTGATGGCTGCAGCTGAATAGCTTTGGTGAGATCAGCCAGTGCCTCACTAATTCGGCCCAGGGGAGACAATATCTATAAATCCAAAGTAAGCAATTAACCTAGAAAGAGTACACTGAGTTGTCCTAGAGTATGCTGAGCAATCTTAGAACAGTTTTATCTTACAATATGTTTTACTTTCATGCCTGTACAATTAATCTTGTTCTCAAGTATATACATATTTTACTTAGTGTATTTACTAAAGCTGGTCAGAAAACAGCATTTTCATCCCACTGAAAATTCTGACATTTGTTTTTCTCCTGATTCAGGACAAAGTCAAAATCTCAGAATATCTCACAGAACAAAATATTTGGAAATATGCTTGAATTTTGATGTCAATACAATATACTACAGAACAAAATGAGTTGAAAGAGTCTATTCTAATTTTAATTCATTTTGAAACTTCTGTCAAAATAGCTGAAGTTGACGCAATCAATTTCAAACGAAATAGTATTTTCCAACAGAAAACTGTTCCATTGAAATGTTTTTGACCAACTCTGGTATATACACCCTTAGAGACAAATTAAGAGAATATTGCAAAACCACCATACCTAAAATAGCATGAAAACTGTGAATCAGAACTTATTAGAAAAAATTGTATACACAATTATGTTGTGCTTTGACAGATGTTTATTTTCTTCATATTTGGAATGCAAAAAACAGTTTCTTACTCATCATTTCCTTTCTGCTAGCAGTGTCTCCCAAAAATTTGGATGTCTGAGCAGCTCCCCTTCTTTCTGCAGCTCACCAATGCAAATCAAAGTCTCAGAGCTATGTGCTGTGAGCCATTCCCCCTTTGATCCCACTTACCATCAGATGAGTTATTCCAAAGCCATAAAAACTTCTATAAACAATATTAGTAACAAACACTCCAGAGGTAACTAAACCAACTATGCATGGCATGCATCCGACGAAGTGGGTATTCACCCATGAAAGCTTATGTTCCAATACATCTGTGAGTCTATAAAGTGCCACAGGACTCTTTGTCGCTTTAGACCAACTATGTACAGTGAACCATAAAATGTTCACATGGTAAAAATCCCATGCCAGTATCTGACTTATAAAAAACATTTGGGGTGGGTAAAATTGTGGGAGCCTCTACCAGCAGAAAGGAAACTATCGGTAAGAAATTTTCGGTTCTACAGTCCAGCGTTTTCCACAAATCTGGATGTCTGGGAAGTAGCAAGAGGTGAATAGATGTAGGGAGGATTGTAGAAAAGGTCAGAAAGAAGGGGGGGGAGGGGAAGAAAGGTATCACTCCCCATTTAAAAGATTTATATCTGGGCTATTGTCTCCAGCACCTTCCTGGCAAAGGTTGCTTCTGCAGATGACAGGAAGGCCACCTTATAGTGCTTGATAAAGGTAGCAGCTGTTGACCAGGTGGCTGCCTTGCCAATTGCTTGTGTGCCATTTGCTATTTCTGCCTATGAGTTAGCCAAGGATCGCTGGGAGCGTGCCCTGAACCCTTTCAGGATTGGACACTCTGATGACTTGTATGCCTCCATAATGCACAGACTAATCCATCTAGCAATGGAGGCTTGGAAGCTCCGGGTCCTTTGCATTTTGGGTGGAAAGACATGAATAGGGCACCCAACCTTCTCAAGGATTCTATATGTTTGAAGTAGATTTTCAGGCTCTTCTGACATCAAAGGTGCACCATCTCTTCTCTGCAGGATGTTGTGACCTCAGATAGAACGAAGGAAGAACCTCCTCTTGGGAAGCGTGGAATAAACGATTCCAGAGTTCTGAGCACCACCATGTCCTCGTGGAACAAGCAGTAAGGTTCCTGCATAGATAAGGCCACCAGCTCCGACACTCATGTGGCAGCCATGATGGCTATCAGAAAGCACGTAATGATAGACAAACAGAATGCTGATGCTGGTGTTAGTGGTTCGAAGAGATGACTTGTCAGAGCTTTCAGCACAAGCAACAGGTTCTTGGAAAAAGCAGCCTGACCACTGATTTAGCTAATCAGATTGCTCTAAGAAATCTGCCTACCTGTGGGTTCTCTACCAGACCATAGACTCTGTGCTACAAACCAACTTCTAAACACTCACTTGTGGCTCCAGAATAATGGAAGAAGATCCTGAATCTTCTGGAATCTTTCTAGGGATGGGCAGATCCTTGCTATCAAGGTATCTATGTCCATTCCTAAGTAAGGTATTTTTGGTGCATGGAGTCAAGAGGCTTTTCTTGACATTGGTAACAAAGAAGTGTACCTGCAGATCAAGTGTCAAGGACATGGCTGTGTGTGTTAATGAAGGAGATGGAGCTCTGATCAAGATGTCATCCAGGATTCCAGGAAGGGATACCAGTGGATAACCTGAGACAGGAGTCTGGCTGATTGCCACCAACTTCTTTGCAAAGACTCTGGGGGCTGAGGACAGGCCAAATGGGAACATCCAGTATTGATAATGCTTCCTGCCATAAGCAAAACTTAGAAATCTGCAGTTCCACAATCTGATAGAAATATGGAAGCATGTATCTGCCAGGTACACAGAAGCCAGAAGATTCCCCAAGACGGGGATGCCAGGGTCTCCAATTGAAACTTTGTTTTCTTCATCCATTTGTTGAACCTTTTAAGGACAGGAATGGCTCAGATTCCCGCCATGTGCTTCTGAGGGAATACTTTCAATTGCTCCCATATCTAAAAGACAAGACATCTAATTCTGGATCAGATTGCACTTTATAGGGTTGTGAGACATGGGGGAAATGGATGAATATGGATGGGGGGAGCCCTGGCTCACTATCCCCTTACTAGGGTGACCAGATGTCCCGATTTTATAAGGACAGTCCTGATTTTTGGGTCTTTTTCTTATATAGGCTCCTATTACACCCCACTCCCGTCCCGATTTTTTACATTTGCTGTCTGGTTACCCTACCCCTTACCCACCTGTCTGTAGTCAATGCAACCCACTCCTCCAGGAAACAGGAAATTCTGCCTGCCCTCTAGCTTCAGCTCTGGGCAGAGGTCTATGTGGTCTTTGTCATAAAGAGGCTTTGGAAAGGGTGGTGTTCCATTTGGGCTTTCCCCCAAAGCCCAGTTCCACAGCTCTCCTTGGAAGAATCTGCTCTGCCTTCTCTGGTATATCTGAGAGGATGAAGGCCAAAAGGATCCTCTCTGTCAGACATTGAGAACTGTGGGAGATGCTGGGCTGCAGAAATTGTGCACATTTTTGTAACTGACCACACTGAACATTATCTTCAGTTAAAAGTTACAGAATTATTGGTTAATCTCGTTTATGTTTCTGAACGCAAAGGCGCTAAATTAACACACACTTTGAATGCTGGATGTTTTAACTGGCAGCCATAATGCAATATGATTGAACTTAGGAATTTTTTGTAGTACAATAACCATAACTGAACAGGGTTTTTATGTACTATTTGATTCATTACAACAGGTTACAAAGAAAAGTATGATTCTGCGTTATTCAATATATACAAAGCTAAACACTTGTTTATGTCAATTACCTGCCAATCTATTTGGCTTTAGTCACTACACATTCTATACAAGTTTTCACAAATACCATTAAATATGTACTTTTCTAGTAGCAAATATATATACTTTAAAAGCATTTAAACAGGGAGATATCTCTAGTGGAGAAAGCAAGAGTTTTAACCATTAAAAGGGTGAATGACGCCAGAAGAAATACGTTTAAATATTTGAAAGAGTTGCAATTGAAAAGTCTGAGAAAGAAAACTCTCACCTCTGCTCGCTGTTCAAATACTTCAGGGCGATCTGGTTCCAGACTAATTACTCTGCTTAGCTCATACAGGGCAAGCTCAGCATTGTTTATGTCCTTAAAAACAGAAATTAAACTGTATAAGCATCCAGTTCATGCTTTGTTATTATAGTAAGTGATCTTAGAGTTACACTAATAATTTTTAAGGACAAAGGTCAAAAGACAATCAATAAACAGTAACCTCCAGTCATCAAAGTACTTCAATGTCATTTCTAATAGGGATAAGATACTTGCAATATAAAGCATTCACTGAACAAGCTGTTTGTATACTAAAACTTAATAACTAAAAGGGACTCCTTTTATCCATAGGCATCATCTGCAATATTTTGCAAACAGACCCCTCAGTGTTTCACCTTCACTTACTGGGGTTGCACTGCAAATATTCTTTATACAATAAGCATTATGTTTTAGTGCTTAAAATCTCTTCACGACGAATTGTGGTACTACGAAGTGCATTTTGTCAGCTAATATAAAGCCATTGTCACACTCCCTTGAAACCAAAAAATATGAGGCTCTACAACGTGTACCATAAAACAGTTTTGTCTGATTCAGTGTACACTACTTTTTTATTTTCTTGCCGAGTAAAGCAGTCCTAGCAGAAACAGCTACAGCCAGATAAATGTGACTCCAGTTACTTCCCTTCTGTGATATCACAAGCTCCTCCTGACACTACTTCCCAAGAATGGAGGAAAGCTTTTTCCAGAAGAACAAATTAGCAATTCATTAGCTGCATCAGCCAGAAAGGCCAATGCTGTGTTTCATAATTAAGGACTTTCAAAAATCAAGTTAACTGAAAGACACCTTTATCTCCAATAACCTAGCTGAACCATGACAAAACTAGCTGCAGAGTCTACACAGATAATATTATATCTGGTTCATATGGCCTCCTCTTTTTATCCCACAAGTCTCTGGAGAAAATATTTCCTTAGGCCTTGTCTATACTAAACTTTTCCCTAAAGTTTACCACCATTATCACTACTGATTCACCTGCAAGAATGATGGGAACTGTGCGGAACCACTAGTGCTTTAAACCAGTGTCATCTAGACCTTTTGATGATCTGGGTTAGAAAATATGGTGGCATTCCCAGTACTTCCCCTACCTATCTAAAGCATGGCAGTACTGCAAAACCATTATCCTAGTACCGGAGTAACTTACCCATAAAATAGATTGGCAAAGTCCATATTAGACTTTATACCTTCTTTGGCTCTTCTGTTGTTTTGGGCTAGAGAAACTCTACTTGAGATAAACATTTTGTTTTGGTTTTGTTGGTTGGTTCATTTGTTTGAGTTTTTGGGGAAGGGAAGGAATTTTGAGTGATCTGGAGCTTTTGCCTGAACCTTTTGCCCATCTTTAGAATCAAGTCAGGAAAAAAAACTTCAAAATATTTCTCACAGAAGCCATCATTCGTGGAGTGGACCTTTTTTTAAATCAGCTGCCAAAACCAGAGAACTCTTTGCTGATACAGAAATGAATGTGAAGATCACAGAAAGTGAGTACCTCTCAACATTCTCTAGCACACAGTGGTTCTGCACAATGGGATTTTCCACTGAGTCATCCAATTAACCTGGACTGGAGGACGTCAGAATTCTAAAAGCCAATTTCAGCTTCCTGACAGGATCTGGATACGTTAATTACACTACATAAAACAAAGGGCTATTTTTTTAAATCCATTTTTCCTTACTAATTTTTTTTAATCATTAATAGCCAACTCTTCAAACTCTGGATCATTGTGTTGGTCTTTACCTAGTGATCTTTATATTACAAACTGCTTTGAAAATGGTCCAATTAGGTGCTATTGTGTTAAACAAGAAAGGCTCTGTATAGTTCAGATACTTATTATTTAACAAAAATAAATAAATAAATAAATAAAATTATTCATGTTAGTACCACTGAGGACTTGAACCCAAGAATGGGGTATGTATTTAGGGATGACCCCCCAGGAGGAAGGGGAGCAACAGACACTACAGAATATAAATAAGACAATTCAAAGAATACAAAATAGAAGCTGCTTGAAACAGCCCAAACAGTAATGCCATTAAGAGCATCTCACTGTACGTTTGCTAAACAAAGTAGCTGGTCCCCCTCCACTACTTATCAGTCTTCAGGGATCTCCATGAGGTTATGCACACACACAACAAGATTTTGATGCCTGACAAGTATGATCCCTCGTCATATAGCATCTTCAGATAAGAGGAAGAGGATGAGGATGTTTCAGAGAAAACATTAATAGCATGACAATACATACTGAAAAAAAAACAGGAGTACTTGTGGCACCTTAGAGACTAACAAATTTATTTCAGCATGAGCTGGATGCATAGAATGGAACACACAGACAGGAGATATTTATACATACAGAGAACATGAAAAGGTGGAAGTATGCATACCAACAGGCAGAGTCTAATCAATTGAGATGAGCTATCGTTGAAGTGATAATTAAGATGGCCCATAAAATAGATTCAATTGGTGTAATGACCCAACCATTCCCAGTCTTTGTTTAAACCACAGTTAATTGTATCTAGTTTGCATATTAATTACATACTGAAAGCCTTTGGGACTGTATATATGTTTAATAAGTTCTAGTTGATGTAGCGCCTGTAATCTTACAGTTTGTAGGCAAGTACTTCTGACAATCATTTAAATTATTAAATACTCACATGTAGTCCTTTTTTCCCATATGCTATCCCTCGTCCATAAATAGCACTAACCAGCTCTGGATCTTCCTATTCAGAGCAAAACACAAGTAAAACAATCTTTAAAAAAAATTAGAGTAAGTGAATTGAAGGTGTCTTTCTTCAGCTGCCTACTTTTACTTAATGCTCAGTGTTTAATATTAGCAGGCCTTAGTCATGGTCTCCAGGTAAAAAACACAAAAGAGATTATTATAACCCATCATCACCACAAGCTCATAACTTGCAATTTATGAGCTGAAAATGTCCATGTTTCATCTCTCCTACAGAGGAATTACTTGGAAAATGAGTAAAATGTCTTCACCAAATCTGAGTCGAGTTAGTGAGGAGAAACCTCTTTTCCCATGGTAAAAATAATCCTAACCACACAGTTTTTTTAAATTAAAGCTATAGCAAAAATACCTGATATTAAAATGTGGCATGGGCAGTCATCAGCAAATCAACACATAGGTAACTTTTGTGCTCATTTTTTCTATTTCAGAGATTCTCACACCATAGGACGTACGGCGCTGTGGCCAGCCAAGTGCCAAGGCCAAGGCAGGGCAACAGAGAGAGCATACACAGAGTCCCCAGTGGTTGCAGGGGTGGAGAAGAAGCACAGTCCCACCCTGGTGCTCTTCCCCTCCTCTCCCTGATTACTGGGGACTCCCTGCATGCTCTCCCTGCTGCTGCCCTTGATAACTAGCCAGCTGCAGCCTTCTATATTTTAGATCTTCCAGAGCAGTGATTCTCAAACTTTTGTACTGGTGACACCTTTCATATAGCAAGCCCCTGAGTGTGACCCCCCCCCATATAAAATTAAAAACACTTTTTTATATATTTAACACCATTATAAATGCTGGAGGCAAAGCGGAGTTTGGGATGGAGGCTGACAGCTCACAACCTCCCCACGTAATAACCTCATGACTCCCTGAGGCGTCCCGACCCCCAGTTTGAGAACCTCTGTTCTAGAGCCTACAGGCGCAAGAGGCTCTGGGCAGGGGGAGGAGGAGGGAGGCAAGGAGCCCTGGGCTGATCCATGCCATGGGTTCCTCCAGGAATGGAGCCAGCGAGGTCCTGCTACTGCCTTGGGTGGGAGCTGCCCCCTCCCCCAGGTGGCCTGGTCTACATCTAAAACTTAGGTTGATCTAGCTACATCACTCAGGCGTGTGAAAAATTTTGCACGCTGAGCACCATAGCTAGGTCAACCTAACTCCCAGTCAACAAAAGGACTTCAGCCACCATCTCTCAGAGAGGTGCATTACCTACATGGATGAAAACCCTGCAGTTGATGTGGAAACTGTCTATACTACAGAGGCATAGCTGCAGTGCCACAGCTGTGTCACTGTAGCAGCTGTAGTGCAAACATATCCTCACTGTACACATAAACACATATGCCACTAGAAAGAGTTAAAAAAACATAGCAGGATGCTATTACATTACAACACAGAACTTTTTAATGCCATTTTATAGCCTATCCCTGATGTATTTTATATCTGTACTGGCTCAAAAAGCAGGCCTATGCTTCAGTCAATTAGACCATCTTGTCCATAAGGATACATATTTATAAATCAAGTGTGACTAAGCTATGGTACCCTTTTAAAAAAATTGTCAGCCTGCCATTAAACAATCTGAATGATAAAATAATATGGATTCTACTCCATCCAAATCAGAAAAATAATTTATACTAGAGAATAAATAACATTTTGCTTAAATATTACAGCAGCCAAGTTCTTAACTGAGAACCCAGTATTAACCTGGGATGGAGTCTGGTTTATAACATGGAACTCCCATAATGCCAGTGCCACATATGAGGTTATTCTGCAGGTAAGTTACTGGCAATATGATAATTGTAACCAAGAATGTAGTAAAAAAAAAATCTCAATCTAATACACTAAGAAGTCCTATTCAAGTGAACTTTTAGGAAATTGAACTGTGCAAAATAAAGTATGTTTTTTGTTCTTTTGTAGCTATTCCTTCTAAAAAGTAAGTTGGCTTACATTTTACACCTCTATCCCGATATAACGCAGTCCTCGGGAGACCAAAAAAACCACCTCACCGCATTATAGATGAGACCGCGTTATAACAAACTTGCTTTGGCCTCCCCATTCCTTGTTCCCTGACGTCCCGCTCCAGAGACCCCCATCCCTAATCACCCCCAGGACCACACCCTCTGTCCCCTGACTGCTCTCACCGGCAGTGGCGGGAAGCGGAGCAGCGTGGCCCCAGCCCGCTCCACTCTGCCACCTCCCAGCCATGGTGCTCCGTTTCCCACTGCCAGTGAGTGCGGGGAGGTTGGGGAAAGAATGCCCCTCCCCCACACTCACCTGTGGCAGGAAGCAGAGCGACGAGCGCCCGCTCCGCTCTCCTTGGCCCATCCCCAGCTATGTCGCTGGGGGGTGGCTGGGGAAAGGTCCTGCATTCACTTGCCCGGCGGGAAGCGGAGCAACGCGGCTGGGAGCCGGTGGAGTGGAGCTGGCTGGGGCTGGGCTGTTCTGCATCCCGCCACCGGTGAGTACAGGGAGGTTAGGGAAAGGACGCCCTCCGCACTCACCTGCCCCACGGGAAGTGGAGCAACGTGGCTGGGAGGTGGCAGAGTGGAGCGGGCTGGGGCCGCATGGCTCCGCTTCACGCCGTCGGTGAGGTTAGGGAAAGGACGTCCCCCATACTCACCTGCGGCGGGGAGCTGGCGGAGTGGAGCAGGCTGAGGCCAAGCAGGGCAGGGGGAATCCCTTCCCCCAAGCCTCCCATCACCCATCCCGAGTGACAGCTGGGGCCGGGGCGAGGGAAGCAGAGCGGGCTGCTCCTGGCCCCCCACAAATCCCCTGGGCCACTCTGGGACTGCGGGGCCCCCAAAAGTGCCTTCTCACAGCTCCTGCGCCCCAGACCCTGGAGGGGAGCCCCTGACCGCCCCCCCGAGACCCTCTGCCCTGGCCTGGCCCGGCACCCTTAATATGCTGCTCAGAGCAGCGTGTCAGAGCTTTACCACCTGCCATATATCGGGTCCTGTTATATCGGGGTAGAGGTGTACTAGTTTATTAAGAGACTGGGGTAATGAGATTTTTTTAAAACCCCATTTATCCATTGTATTCATTTTCACATCTGATAGCAGAATCTCTCCAATTTAAGTCCTGGGATTTATTAAGAGTTATGTATTTTATCTGCTTTGTCAGCCTCAAATGCTATAATGGTTCTAAGATCGAATTTTATAACAATCTGTATTTTATACAAACCAATTTCCTCAGTGATTGATTTCAAGGTTCATCATCTTTAAGTTTGAAATTACAAAACTAGAACAAGAGAACAGTTACCTGCAGCATTGTTGAAAAATGTCTTATTGCTTCATCATATAGGCCGCTGCCAATCAAAACATAGGCAATTGCTGGCAAAGCAAGATTACAAACATTAAAATAAAAACACAGATAGCGTGTCAGTTTTTCCAATATTCTAAAATTTGGTCACATTTAACAAAATGTAATGTAAGTACCGTACTGTAAATCACTTAGCACAAGGGGATCCCAATCCCAAATATAGCCACTAGATGTTATCATGGTTATAGGCAGGGCTAGTAGCCTAGGAGCCAGAGGGACATGCCAGTTGCTTCCAGGAGCTGCACGGAGCCAGGGCATATAGGGAGCCTGCCTTAGCCCCGCTGCGTTGCCACTGGACTTTTACCAGCCGATTAAAATCTCCCGGATTGCTTTCAATAGCCACTGGGAGATCGATGCACATTCTGGTAGACTCCTGGCCAATCTGGGATGGTTGGCAACCCTAGGTTGGGGGCAGAGAAGAGAAACTAGGACTGGCTGAGCAAGGATAGCTGGAGTGTAAGACGGAGGGGAGGCTGGTACTGACTGGACAAGGAGGATGGGAGCTGGTAAGGGAAACAGGGAGGAGGGAATACAGATCAGATGAGGAGCCAGAAGAGACTGAGACTGGCTGGACAAAGACTGGGACTAGGAACCAGCATCAGGGGAATGGGAGATGAGCGGACAATGAACTGGGGTGCAGAAGAAGAACTGGGACTGGTATGGGTAAGGGTACGCAATAGGCAGAATGGGGGCCAAATCAGGACCGCCAGATGCTTTTGAATAGACTGAATTTTTTTTAAACTTATTATTATCGTTATTATTATTTTTGTATTATTTTCTCTGGAGTCTGGACCTTGACAAAAAATAATTGATTACCCCTGGGTTAGGGAAAGTCTGGGACAAGGAGCCAGGAGACTAGGACTGATATAACCTTAATTCTGTCATTTCTTAACTTTGGAGTGCTTGACTTTGAAACCTTAACTTTCCAGCAAGTGAGTGAGTAATATAAACAGGATGGTTAAAGCACAGTATAGGGAGTCAGTAGACCTGGGTTCTATTCTGCCTCTGACACAGGTTTATTATGTATAATAGGGAAGTCACTTAGGGATTATTTTTGAAAGGTTCTGAGTGCCTGCAGCTCCACAAATGTAGACATTGGTGCTCAGAACATCTGAAAATCAGGCACCTAGCCTTCCTATTTCAGTTTCCTTATGTGTAAAATTTTCTCCATATCATAAAAAGATATTGTGAGGCTAAATTTATTAGTGCTCAAAGAACAGTTTGAAATCCTCAGATGGTAGACATTATTACACATGGATTAGTTGAATTTTTGCTTATTATTAAGTGCTGATGTGGTCAGTGCAGAATAAGACACAAAGGCAGACCCTGTCCTATGGAGCTTGGAGTCTAGACGATACACAAGATAGGTCCACGCTGGGAGACACTGATGATGATTGATGATAATAGGTTAGAAAGTAGAGGGCTTTTGTTGTGGCTTTTCCTAATCCTGTCTTCTGCACTTGTATAATGTTGGGGCATGTGTACAATGTTATTTTTCTTTTTGAAGAGCAATACCTGCCCTCCACAGCTTAGGGTCTGGTATAAAGAGTAGTCCACAGTATTTCAACTGCAAATACTTAACTAAAAAAATACTTCACATGAGAGGCTACTGGTTTTTTTCCCCCCACTTGTTTACTCAGCAGTGGTACGTCATGTTTCTTGGAGAAGATTGCAAAAACTTCTTAGAACGGTTTAGATAACTTACCTTTTATAGTTATATTGGAGAAAAAGTCTCAACCTATGGCAATGTTTATGTTGCAAGAATCAGGGATGAACATTTTACATTTATGATAAAACACTTTTAGTAGGTCTTCTAAATAGGTCCGGCAGTAAGCTCTTCAATAAAGTTTAAGAACCAAAACCTGCTCTTGGATAGACAGATGCAACTTCTACTGAAGATAATGGGAACTGCATGTGCCCATCAAACTGCAGAATTTGGCTGTAGTAACCTAAGGTACAAGTTTGTTTGTTTGTTCAGAACATCTTATAATTGCAGAGATTAAGACAGCTAAAGTTATCAGAAACTTTGTCTGTGTATGAGTTTACCTTGACAGCTGTATTGCTAAAAGGAGTTACCACGGCTTTATTTTTCAAGCATCAGAAGAGTTATTAGTAGAAACTCAACATGTTAAGTTTATTTTAGGATGCAGTACTTGGTGGAGAGGAATGGCAGACACAGGCTTTCAGTAAAATATTTGTTTTTGGTGACAGCCCAGCTAAGTTTGTCAGAGGAGGAGTCAGAAAAAGACAGTAGGAATTCAGGCTACTTCTCAATTTCTAAATAACCCTTTAGTAAGCAAGATGAAAGCAATAGTTTTGTTAAAGTTATTTACATTGATCACAAAACTCATTTTTCTAACATGTTCATCTATCACCATGACATCAATACCTAGAATATGTAGTATATTTTTCAGTGAGTTTAGTGTTTGTGAAAGGTGCTGGATATATATCCCTAGGGAACAATGACCCATTTATCAACAGAACAAGTAGAGATTGAATACAGATTTTCGCATGCCAATATTTCCCAACCCTGACTTGGAGGGATCATTTCTAGGGACAAGAGAATCATTCTTCAGCCTATTCAGCCCTTGGCATCTCAGCTGAGATTGCCAACAAAGGTGCTAATTAACAGCAATCACGATGTTTTGTGTCATAAAGAAGCTGTCTTTTGCAAAGCAAACACATTCAGGTGGCATTGCCAATGTAAAGGAAAGAAAAAATACCCATACAGGTGGACAGTGCTGTCATTGTGGAGAGACATTTCTTAATTTTGTCCTGGGAATTGGTTTAGGAGAGCGCCTAGCCCAACCTGCACCACTATTAACATGTCTGCATTGAGCAGAGTGAAGTGTTTGTTTATACTATGTAGGGATATGCCTTTGTATATATATAAAAATCTTCACTATGCATACACCACATGAGAATCAGTCAGGAGGTGAGGCTGCACACAGTATTGCTGCAGTATGAGGAGTGAAAGGGACCCAATGGCAACTAGAAAGGCTCCTTGCATTTTCTTCATTTGTCCTCCTTCTCTGCCAAATTCTTAAATCTACTTCATTAGCCATCATTCATATGGTATTACAATCATTCCCAAGGTAATAAACTATTGTCACATAAGGGCAGACTGATAACTGAATACACTAGTTTTGTGGAAAAGAGAAGGATTGGGGAAAGGAGCAAAACAATGAAAAGACACTGCCTAGAATGTTGTAGGTGATATGAGCAGCCCACATTTTAAGGAGTCCCGACACAATTCACATTTCTTCCCCTAAGGTTTACTGGAGCAGAAAAAGCACAAATAGAAGGACCTAGGCTCAGAAAAATGCCAGACATCTAGGAAACTCCTAAGAAGACACTCCCAAAAAAATCTACCTGAAGGAGGAGTAGGGTAGGTAGGATGACAGGCCATGGAGCCAAACATGGGAATGGGGTTCCTTTGACATTGCTACCTGGGCTCCCATGTGGCAAATGCTGAATCACTGGAGGGGCTGAGGATTTACTGCTAGACTAAGGAAGTCTCCAACTTTCCTCAAAATTCTCCCGCGAACTTTCCCCCTACCAGACTGAGACCAAGCTGAAGCGAGACAGAGAAAATGGCAAACAATTCAAAAAAACAAAAAAACCTCAGCAGCACAGGGTTCCCTCAGATACCTGTTTAGAAGATATCTGCCTCTCAGCACAGAAGCAGAAGACTGTAGAGCAATGTCACAGCAGTTCACCAGGTGCACTTCTAGAGGGTGCCAACAAGTAGAGGGTGCATAGAGAAAGAAATCCACAAGAACCTCCCACCTGCCTATCAGACTTATAAAAGGTAGGAAAAACAGCAGTTCCAAGCTCCATGGAGCAGCAAGTTTACCTGAGAGAAAGCTTCTCTCAAACATCCAGAAAAATCTTCATTTATCAGCCATGACAGGAAAGAGAGAGTAGGAAGAGTTCATGGTGTTAAACAGGGTTTGGGAAAATATTTTCTTCACATTTGCATAACCAAATGAATGGTGAAATGTCCCACTATGCAGAGTAGAAAGAAGTACTACAGGGAAAAAAGGTACATGATGTTCTTTCCACGTAATTAAAAACAAAAGGCTGAAATTTTATTGTGCAAGGAGTGATAAAAGTGATCCTAAAGCATCCATCAGAATTACCAACTATAATTTTACAGTATCAAAACATTGAGCCTCTGAATGGCATCTAGAACCACCCCCATAAATTTTATATAATTATCTTACCCAAATCTTCATTTGTGTTGTCATTATCAGTGGCAAATGGGAATCGTTTTTGTTCCCCGAGTGACTTTGCTTGGCTCTGTAAAACATTATGGTTTTAATGTTTAGCTGACAGTAGCAAAAAAAAAAAAAATCCTACAAAATCAGAATTTGGCATTGACAATTTAAGGCTTAAATCCTTAAAAGAACATCTGACATCAAAGTAACTACTACTATTAAAGCAAAATCCATGATATAACCAAACTGAAAAAAGGCACTAAAATTTATTCCTAACTTTTTGTGAGGGGACAAACTGCTTTTCAGATGTCACTGCTATCCTCTGATACTACAGCCAACTTAACATACCAGATGAAAGTATATACACCTAGGACAACCAAAAAATATAAAACAATGTCCTTACATAGTATACATCCCATTTTAACTTGAATTATGGAAATGTCCCTAATCAACGTATTACATAGTGGAAGGGAAGTTTTACCCTTTGTCCAGTGAGAAGAAAGAGTGAAGGACTATAAAACGAATACATAAGAAAACAGACCCAATAATAAAGGACAGAAGTTTCATTAAGATTTTTTTTTGAATCTGGCATTGTTAATCTCGTCACTTCTACATGCCTTTACAATTAAAACATATATACTGGAATTACAGAGAAAGTAGAGACCACAAAAGCAGACTTGCCTGGAAAAATCTCTTTTCAGAAAATGTATCTGCAGAACAGGATAATATGAAAATGAAGTGTACATGGAGATGTCCAAACAAGTATAAACACCTTTGATTCATACAGAGAACTCCCACTGATTCCTTGAGTCTTGCCTAGAACTCCCATTGCAATTTAGGGCCACAACGATGCTTTTCTCAAACCGTGATGCAAACATACCTCTTATGGATCAAGTTTAAATGAAGTATGTGATGTTTGAGCTAGTAATCTTCACTAATTTAATTCAGGTACATTTTAAGTGGTTTAGTTCCTTTTTTGTCAAAGCTGTAGAGAAGAAAGGGTGCCAAATGATCTAAACATCTTGTACCTGATCCTTGTCGGAGTAAACTGGCATAACTGAGTGTCAATAAGCTAAGTCAATTTACATCAGCTGTGGATCTGGTCCCATGTTTTTTTCCCCCAAATGTAGATCATAGAAATTATTAGATAGCTTCATTAATATGTCAGCTACCTCATTATTTAGGAGTTGTACATATTATATCCCTCACACGCCATTCAGAGCAACACATATCTAGTCAACGGGTCATGTCTGGTCACCTTGAAAACAGAAATGGTAAATGACAGAATACTGCTGACTGAACTGTTGCAACATGGACCCAGATTAGGATCTCGCTGCAGATATATCAGAATCCTTTATTTTGAGATGGATTATGTCCACTGTCATGTAATAACAGATTACATTTACAAACAGAACTATACAATTGCTACCAAATAAACAAAAAAGATGGATCTCCAAAGTTACCAACTCTCTACTTGATATCTTTAAATGTCTATTATAAAAAAGTCTTCGCCTCTCTGCCCACAACAACTGTATACACCAAGGAGTCCCAACTCTTGCCAGCATCAAGATATGCTCACATTATGCTAGTTGCCAGAACTTCAAGGATAAATCTGCCATGTTTTGCCACAACGTAAGTATACAGTGCAGCAAACACCACACAAAACAACTGAAGGCATTTAAGTGGACTATAGGAGCAAAACTGTAGCCAGAAGTAGCTGTAGATGAACAACCAATCCAAAAGACTTTGTACTACTGTCTCCAATTTTCTTGTTGAAGTCAATGCAGCTAAATCTTTGGCTAAGAGAAATTTAAGGCATATTAATTCTAAAAGAATCAAAAGAAACGTGGGCAACATTTTTAGTGCCAAAAGCAAATCCCACTGTACAGAGGAAACACAATCCTGAAGTTCTTGATCAGTCAGTCTGACTTTTTTGGTTTGTCCTGCATGCTTGTACAACACCTAGCACAACGGGGCCTGATCCTGACTGGAGTCTTTGGGCATTACCACAAGAATAATGTTTTACTTATTTGTAACCACATTTACATTGATAAATTTTAAAACTTACAACTAACCAAAAAAAAAAAAAAAAGATGATGAAGAATTTAACCAAAGTTGGGTGAAAGATTTTTTGCTACTGAAGTTAATGCTACTCATATTTAGATTACTGCTCATCTAAATTATTCTAAGGGAAGTATCATACACTGAATGCACTCAAGAATTTAAATATAACAGCTCATTTGATAAAAACTTTCCAAAAGTGAGTTATGTCAAGAAGCAAGTGAAAGACAGGTCTGATCTTCCTTATTCCTCTCTCACTTCAGTTTTCTTCTGCTGCTTTAGATGTCCCTCTCACCCATGTCTTCAACTTCATTCCTGTTTTTTCCTCCCCAGCAAAAGGCTTCAGTTCAGCCTTGTTCTTGTCCCCTTCAAGACAAGCACAGAATTGTTACATTAAAAAGTTTCACTCCATAGTGCATCTGAGTAATGGGCACTAATGGATAAGGCTGCAATTCTGTCATGCAGGTTGTGGAAGTCACGGATTCCATGACTTTCCGCAACCTCCGTGACTTTTGCAGATGCAATGGCGGGTGCGGCTGATCCCGGGGCCAGCCGCACCAGGTGCAGCTGGAGCAACCCTGGGGCCA
This sequence comes from Mauremys reevesii, assembly GCF_016161935.1. Lineage (NCBI taxonomy): Eukaryota > Metazoa > Chordata > Testudines > Geoemydidae > Mauremys > Mauremys reevesii. Next base: position 82,913,359 of record NC_052625.1, read on the forward strand.
GCCGCACCAGGTGCTGCTCAGGCGGTCCCAGGGCAGCGGGTTCTGGGAGCCCTTGAGCAGCGGTCCCACCAGCCACACCGAGCACTGCTCAGGCAGCTCGGTACAGCTGGCCCCAGGGAGCACCTGAGCAGCGGTCCCAGGAGCAGCCCTGAGGAGGGTCCAAGCAGCAGTCCTGGGGGCTGTCCCAGGGCCAGCTGCATCAACCGCTGTTTGGGCAGCTGGCCCTGAGGAAGGTCTGAGTAGCGGTCCCGCAGGCAGTCTCGGGGCAAGCTGCACCAGTCCCTGCTCGGGCAGCTGGCCCGGTGGAAGCACCCAAGCAGCAGTCCCAGATGCAGCCCCGGGGAGCACCCAAGCAACGGTCCCCAGGGCCTAAGAGCAGGGGTGGCTTGGGCCCCACAGCAGCGGTGTCCTGGGGCCCCCAGAGCTACAGGAGCTGCTAAGTTTTAGTCAGGGGTATTTATATAGTAAAACTCATCGACGGGTCACGGGCTGCGAATGTTTGTTTACTGCCTGTAACCGGTCCACGACCTTTACTAAAAATACCTGTGACTAAATCTTAGCCTTACTAATGGAATGATCCACACCCTAGAACAAACATTGCCTAAACTGCACAAGAGAGCCACGGCCCAATACATGCTAGAGCCATAGTACTGACTGGAAGAAAAACCTTTTCCAGAAACTGTTAGCATTCTTCAAATGCCAATATATACTGGTTACCTTTGGTAAAAGAAAAAAAAAATCTTCAGGGGAAAGCAAATCAATAGTGACCAATATTTAATTGGGGTTTTATTGACAGGAGTATCAGTTTCTTTATTGCAATAATTCCCTATCCACTGAGACTGGCATTTCTTATTGAAAAGGCTATAATTCTCATATAGTCGCTGTATTATTGTTTCAGTTTCTGGAATCTGATGCCTCGATTATGATAAGATTGGCATGGTTTCTTTGTTATACAAGATTGGAATGAACAACAGGATCAAGTGTAATAATATTTCAATTGTTATCTCAACTAGGAAATTAGAGCTACACTAAACACCTTGATACAGTTAGAAAACCAAATTGCTGGTAATCATTTTTGGATTTCACTACTATGTTTAAAGTACATTTACAAAAGAATACTTTGCAGGGCTAGAGTGTCAATGGCAGTTACAAGGTATTAGTGAATGAACTAAAAGGTTTTGTTCATACAAGATCTTGTATAATGGATTTTCTAGTTCATATCTGTAGATTAATCTTTTAAAATCTATTAAAATTAGGATATGAATAATCATGACCTGCTTCCTCCGTACTGCACATATTTCTAATGCACCTTTCACCATATGTCTAGGTACCAGATATACATCTGACATTAAATACTTTTGGAACTAGCATTCTGCTCAAGATTTCAAGTGGAAAATAAATTTCAATCAAAAGGAACTTGCATGACTTGATAAAGGGGCAAATCACAGGAGCTGGTGGTGACACCAACGAGCTGGGATATAGAGTTTGTATCAGTGAAATCAGAAAAAAATTCCCAGCTGTAATAACAGAATGGTGTTTCCACTTTAATTTTCCTGGGCAATTTAAATTAACAGGGTTCAGGATTAGAGAGATTAGCTGTAGAGTAAGTATGAAATTAAAGAATTAGAGTTATTTTAAATTTGGTTTTCCCTAGGACTAGCCTGTTTGTACATATATTAGTCACATGCTTATGAATATTTTGTTACAATATTAGGTGCAATGATTGCTTATTTTTTAGGCTGTAAGACATGTTTAGAGCAATTGGCTAAAATACCATTTGGCCTTTGGACTTAAAGGAATGTATGGTTAAATTAATACTTGGTGGTCTCTCATATTAATAATCTCAAATATTATTGACAAATTCCATCATTAGCTTGTTTTTATTTGCTTGGGATATGGGAAAATAAGGTGCTTTATCCAATACTTTCCAGGGAACTGGATGGATGAAACTGTTAGAACAGCACTGATTTCTTCAATATTTTTTGTTCTATATTTCAGAAAGATTACAGTATTGCACTACAGGGAAATGTATAGACGTGTAAGTATATTTCATTAGTATGGAGTGAACACCCTGGAATTACTGGTTTCAGAGTAGCAGCCATGTTAGTCTGTATCCGTAAAAAGAACAGGAGTACTTGTGGCACCTTAGAGACTAACAAATTTATTTGAGAGTAAGCTTTCGTGGGCTACAGCCCACTTCATCAGATGCATAGAATGGAACATATGAGAAGAGTGTGTGTATATACACACATACATATATATATACACACACACACACACACACGATGCCATACCAGCTCTAAGAGGCTAATTAATTAAGATGACCTGTTATCAGCAGGAAAAAAACGTTTGTAGTGATAATCAAGATGGTCAATTACAGACAGCTGACAAGAGATGTAAGGATAGTTATCATAAGGAAATAGATTCAAGTAGTGTAATGACTCAGCCATTCCCAGTCTCTATTCAAGCCAGAGTTAATGGTATCTAATTTGCAAATCAATTCAAGCTCAGCAGTTTCGCGTTGGAGTCTGTTTTTGAAGTCTTTCTGTTGCAAAATTGCTACCTTCAGGTCTCTTACTGAGTGGCCAGAGAGGTTGAAGTGTTCTCCTACTGGTTTTTGAGTGTTATGATTCCTGATGTCAGATTTGTGTCCATTTATTCTTTTGCGTAGAGACTGTCTGGTCTGGTCAATGCACATGGCAGAGGGGCATTGCTAGCACATGATGGCATATATCACATTAGCAGATGTGCAGGTGAACGAGCCCCTGATGGCGTGGTTGATGTGATTAGGTCCAGTGATGGTGTCACTTGAATAGATGTGTGGACAGAGTTGGCATCGGGCTTTGTTGCAAGGATAGGTTCCTGGGTTAGTGTTTTTGTTGTGTTGGTCCTGGTGAGTATTTGCTTCAGGTTAGAGGGCTGTCTGTAAGCAAGGACTGGTCTGTCTCCCAAGATCTGTGAGAGTGAGGGATCATCTTTCAGGATAGGTTGTAAATCTTTGATGATGCGTTGGAGAGGTTTTAGTTGGGGGCTGAAGGTGACGGCTAGTGGAGTCCTGTTATTTTCTTTGTTGGGCCTGTCTTGTAGTAGGTGACTTCTGGGTACTCTTCTGCCTCTGTCAATCTGTTTTTTCACTTCAGCAGGTGAGTATTGTAGTTTTAAGAATGCTTGATAGAGATCTTGTAGGTCTTTGTCTCTGTCTGAGGGACTGGAGCAAATGTGGTTGTATCTTAGAGCTTGGCTGTAGACAGTGGATCGAGTGTGTCCCCTGGATGGAAGCTGGAGGCATGTAAGTAAGTATAGTGATCAGTAGGTTTTCGGTATAGGGTGGTGTTTATGTGACCATTGTTTATGAGCACAGTAGTGTCCAAGAAGTGGACCGCTTGTGTGGATTGGTCCAGGCTGAGTTTGATGGTGGGATGGAAATTGTTGAAATCATGGTGGAATACCTCAAGGGCTTCTTTTCCATGGGTCCAGATGATGAAGATGTCATCAATGTAGTGTAAGTAGAGTAGGGGCGTTAAGGGGACAAGAGCTAAGGAAGAGTTGTTCTAAGTCGGCCATGAAAATGTTGGCATATTGTGGGGCCATGTGGGTGCCCATAGCAGTGCTGCTGACTTGAAGGTATATACCTGATAACAGGTCATCTTAATTAATTAGCCTCTTAGAGCTGGTATGGCATCTTCTCTGTATGTGTGTATATACACACACACACACACACACACACACACACACACACTCTTCTTATATGTTCCATTCTATGCATCTGATGAAGTGGGCTGTAGCCCACGAAAGCTTATGCTCAAATAAATTTGTTAGTCTCTAAGGTGCCACAAGTACTCCTGGAATTACCAGATCAATCAGGAGATTTGGCCAAATAAATAACTGCTGTGGTGACAGAACAAAGAATTAAGTCTGAGAACTGCAAGGGCCGATTTGCACTACATAGGAGAGTTAGGCTTTTTCTGTTTTTAAATTACCCCAAGAGTTATTGCTTCCAACTGGGATAGTCTTCTCAGAGTGCATTCTTACACAGCTATGACCAATTATTTTTTAAAACAGTTTCCCCTGCGAACACACACACCATGACACTATCTCTCGCTGACATACTACAGAAATAAGAGATTCCACAAAATCAGTGACCATTATACAGCACTGAGATCATATAGCCTCTAAAACTACTCTGATCTTTAATAAAAGAAGTTGGGTAGCCAGCATTATTGTTATAAAACACTATGGTTTTTTTTTAATCTTGAAACTGTCCCTTCAGAATTCTCTATGTAATGATGGTAGATGATGACACTTGCAATGTAACAAAATGTGATACAGAGTGACTGAATTGATTAGGAGACAGGTAATGGGATACAAAACTTCTTCCTTTTACACCGCCAATCCATAGTGGCCATTCTGTAGTAACTTACATTAGTTACTGATAGAGTCCTACATTAAATGCTCTTGTGGTGTCAGACCAGGTCCTGGCACCTTTGGCAGTCTCAGAAGCAGAAGATTCACTATGAAGAGCGTGCACTAATCTATCACTTCCAGAGGCAGCATTTCTTGAAAGGAGTTGAGACATACTAATATAGTGCAAATAAGCAGTGTGCACGGGCCTGGTGGTAGCATTAGTTCCATGGGTAGAAGTCCTAAGTATCCAAAGTTGTCAATCTACTATCTTTCATGAACACTTTTCTCGTGTAGTGTATTGATCCAAGAGCAGGTGGCCATAGAAGCAAACAATTTGTACAAATTCCCTCTACATAGCCAAATTGAACTAATTTGTAGTGCAGGATAAATATGAAATTAAAGATTTTAAAATTAGCTTACATTTGGTTAAGAAAATATATGTGTTATAAAGACAGGTCCTGACTAGCAAGTAGAAGGAAGGCCTTGAAAATAATGAGTTATAAGGCCAGAAGGAATGGGGTAGGGAGGATGTCTGGTTCAAAGAATATCTAATACAATACAGGGAAGTTTCTAAAAAGAAGGCCTCTGACCAACAGGTGTGACTTCACATGGTTTTAAATAAGACAAAAGAAATCTGTCTTAAAAGGAGCCAACATAAACTTTCCCACCCCACATACCAGTGTTATTTTAAAAGTAAAGGTTTCGGAGTAGCAGCCGTGTTAGTCTGTATCCGCAAAAAGAACAGGAGGACTTGTGGCACCTCAGAGACTAACAAATTTATTTGAGCATAAGCTTTCTTGTTAGTCTCTAAGGTGCCACAAGTACTCCTCATTCTTTTTTCTTAAAAGTAAAGCATATGTGGACCCAGCTGCAATAGAAAAACTGTTGGTCAGCAAGGAGGAGGAGAGGAAAGGCCTTGGGAGGAAAATTTTATTTGGATTAAGACTGGAATGAAGGGTGAATTGTCTCAAATTGTTTTTTAGAGGAAGTCAACAATTGGCAATGACAATTTATGTGTGACGGGTTGGACCCCTTGGGAAGCCACCTGATGTGCCGAGATACCACAGAGTCTACCTGTTCTGCCAGCATGGGTCCCCTTTAACCTGTCTTGCTGAGCCAGGCTCTAAAAACCTCCTCACACACACACACACACACGGAGGGCTACACCCGGCTGCAGATCAGCTCTGGGAAGACTTGGCTTAAGGGACTTGCTCCAGCACTCAGATGTCCACCTTCCTTGGAGTGGAGACCCAAAGAGATATTATGAAATTGTCTCCCTCCTTCCCCCTACAATGCGGAGAGAAGTGTGCACACTTCTCCCCACCCCACCCGAGTTAGAAATTACAGAAACTAGGTTTAATAATAAACAAAATAAATTGTATTAACTATAAAAGGCAGGATTTTAAGTGGTAAAAAGGGGAAACAGAACAAAGCAAATTACTCAGTAAATGAAATCAAACACGCAAACTAAGCTAGTTTTACTAAAGAAATTGGTTACAGATAGTATTTCTCACCCTAGATATTGTTGCAGGCAGTTTGCAAAGTTTCTGTGGTTCATAGTTCCAGCTATATTCCTTTTCAGACTGGACCCCTGTCTCAGTCTGGACTCCCCATCTTGCCTTCCCTTTTGCAATCTCTTTTTTTTTTAAAAAAAGGTTTTATCCATAATACAAGCTGAGCAGCAGTGCGATTTAATTGAACTTCTGCTCTGAGTCTCTGCTGGCAGAGTATGTGTAAGCTTTTCCCAGTACCAGCCGGTCACGCAGCAGCTTGAAGAAGGCATAATAATTGCTGAAGAGGATGAGAGCCAGCGAGATGGTCTGGTGCCACTTCTCTGACGAGATCAGTGAGTAGAGCTGGTAGAAGATGACAGCTCCTTCCAGCAGAATTAAAATGTTCAAGATCCTCAGCGGTTTGCTGAAAAAGAAATGAAAGCGGAAGTGTGAGACATCAGATGGCACAGCCACATTGTAATGGCCCACGGCTTTGTACACATTCTTGCAGTGTTTCACCAGCACCCCCTATGGCCACATGCATTCTTCTGTCCACTGATGCTGTAGCACATTGGAGCATAGGGCAGGATCGACCTTCTGCCAGCAGCCCAGGTGTGCCGCAGCTTTGTGGAGGAGGTCGCAGTAGCGGGCAGGCAGGAGATGCTGCATCAGAATCACAGACGTACTAATGGTCACCAGCAGGAACAGCTCACATGACCACCGTTTGTCGTAGTACTGAGTGTTCTTCACAAATCAGACAGGCACAAAGGCCACATAATAGGCACTGAGCATGGAGCTCACCAGCACCTCTTTCATCCTCCAGTTAAAGTCCATCTTCAAATACTCCACCTCGTTGCGGATCAGGTCTGGAGAGAGGCAGCACGCATGGGTGGGCATGGCCTCCATGCCATACATTTGCCTGGTGTGCTGCTTCCAGGTCTCCTTTAAAACTGTTAGATAGTCTTTACCCCTGGAGTTCACTTCCCTGGTCTCTCGGGGGCCAATGTTAGCCACTTGGGAGAAGAGGGCTGTCCTCTGGAAGTCACAGTTCAGCTGGAGAAAAGGAATGTACATGCTGAACGGGTAACACAGGAACAAGAGATTGAGGAACGAGTAGGTTCTGAAGAGGTGAATTATTGACCTGCACAGGCTCCAGCCTGTCCCAGTGAGGACCACAAACCCAGTAATCACAAGGAAAATGGAGCGGGGCAGGGAGACTTTGCCACTTTGTGAAGCCTCCTTCACAATGGCACCGATCAGCCTGCGAGCTAAGACAATTGTCGTCACCGTCAGCACGTTGAAGTCAATGAGATGAAAGTTCTGGTACGTGAGCGCACACCAGTGACCGATGAACTCGTGGAATGCCCAGAGCCACCAGTAGCCCCCGTTTCACAAAGAGGATTTCGGCAGTAGGATGTCCGGTTAGGGCCCCGCCTTCCCCCTGCCATAACAACAAAAAGGGTATGGAGACTGCCTTGAGAGGTGGATGCTGCTCACTGTTTGACTATTTCTTCAATCCTTAAAACCATCGGGCAGACAGACCAGGGAGAGGAGTCCTGTTTGCCTTCCTCCCCACCCTTAAATGGGATTTACATAGGGTGGGAATCCTTTGTTTCCCAAACTTGACACACACACCCCCTTCCCTTACAGTGGAAAGTTTGGCGCTGGGCTTGTGGTTGCAGCGGGCTCCAGGCTTGGCTACACTTTGAAAGGGCAGCGCTGGTAGCTAGCGCTGGTCATCCAGCTGTGTTGCAGCGCGCAGGGTGTGTGTGTAGGAGCAGCCAGCTGTGCCAGGGTGTGTGGCCACATTTGCAGCATTTGGCCACATTTGCAGAGGTCCATGCAGCTGGTGTGCATGTCCAGCGATGGGCAGGCCATCCCGTGCTTTTTCAAACCAGGGGGTGAGGGGGTTTGAGGGTGACAGGTGGCAGGGGGAGAGAGAGGGGATTTTGGTCAGAACATTTTGTTGTGAGCCAACACTGACTTTTTAAATTCCTGACTTTTGATTTCTGAACCTTCTTCTGAGCTCTGCAAACTTAGTAGGAACTCTTGCTTTCCTCCTGCCTGCCTGACTCCTGCCTCTGTTTCCAGCCAGGCCTCCACAATCAAGAGGCACAGGAGCTTTGTTTGTTTTACAGAGCAACAGAGCGCAGAGCTCAAGCTGTTTTAGCAGCACAGCACAGGGAGCGAGTGACAGATTCACTCAGATGATTTTACAAACAGACAATTCACAGCAGGTTGTTCACAAAAAACAAGCACGGATTAGGAGGAGAAAGCGGAACAACAAATCACAGACAGAACAAATAACAAAACAAAGAACACAGCAGCAAAGTAAACTGGAGTATTCAATTCATTCTGGCATGCCAATAAAAGAGAGTGTGTGTCCACGCTGAGCCAGCTGGAGAGTGAGCTGCAGCGCTGCGCGCTACAGCGCCTACCTGTGTGTGGTGCCAGGTGTGCAGCCAGTGGAGCCCACAGCAGCAGCAGTGCTGGTTGTGCCCCAAGCCGTGAGTGCAGCGCTGCAAGCCTGCAGCGCCAGCGCTGCAGCGCTGCACCTCTGCTCTGCTGCTGCTTAAGAGGGCAAGGAGACACCAGCGCTGCCACTGTGCAAGCATGGACACTCACCAGCGCTTTACCTGTCCTCCAGCGAACAGGACTAATCCCCAGAACTCCTCTGAACTTTGCACATTATCAGTTTGCCTCTCCTACTGCTGCACTCTCCTGGAACCCTTTAAATTGACCCGCCCCGGGAAATTTAATGCTGCCTGCTGTTTGCAGGCAATGGAGCACTCAGGAATTGCAGGACCTCCATGGTGGTTTACAGGCCTCAGGCTTCAGGCGCAGCAAGGCGCCCGATACAGGTGAAATTGCAGCACAGAGCACAGGTGATTGTCAGGTGCGGCGCCACAGATCATCAAGCCCCTTGCGAGGAGCAGAGCTAGGTAAGGGATCTGATATCAGGGACCAGATTACAAAGATATGGAGGGAACACGCACAAGTGAATCCGCCTCAAGGATGGCGAGGTGCGAGGGAAGAGGGGCAGAGAAGAGAGGGGATCCGAGTGCCGGATCCGCCCCACGAGACGGGATGGACTTGTGAGCAGGCTGGGGGACAGGAGGAGGAGGAGGCCGTGGGCCAATCCCAGGGGCGAAGGAGGGATGGAGAGAGGAGGGGGGAGAAAGGGGGAGGGGAGGAGGAGATGGAGGAGGCTTTCTAGAAGCAAGGGGGAGGGGGACCTGGGCAGCAGCAGCCAGGAGCAGCAGAAGCAGAGGAAGGCGCAGCAGAGGTAGAAAGGCTGCAGCAGCAGAGCAGCCAAGCAGTGGAAGCGTAAGCAGCAGCAGAGCGCGGGTGTTGCTCAAGGCTTGGCAGTGGAGATGGTGGATGCATGCGTAGGGGGGTCTGGATGGATTGCTGGAGCTGCAGCTGGTTGAGTGATATGGGTAATGCAGGTCTCTCGTCCAGCGTGCATCATTTCAGTTCTCTCAGCAAAAGCGCAGTATTATAGCCCAGGTAATATGCTCAATCGGCCAGGGGGACAGGCGCTGCGCAGGTTGCCAGGTTGTCCCCGACCGTCCGCGCCCACAGCTCGGCAGGGGGGGTCCCGGGGACCATTTCTGAACCTGCAGGGTCCCGGCGGAATCACAGACACTCTAAAAAGGAATCCCATCCCATCCACAAAAGAGCAAGAGGGAAATGTCTTCCAGGATTAAAGTCCTGTGATCTTCATGAATCACCCTGCATGAAAATGTAGGAGATCAAAGCCTCCCCCTGCATCTGCATCCCCTCCCTCCTCATCCTCATCAACCTCTCCCCTCCTCCTCCTTTCCCTCCAAGCCCCAGCCCCTCTCACTCTTTCTGTTGTCCTCACTCACCATTTCAAAGAATTCAATGTTTGGAGATGAGAAAATATAGATGTGAAGTGAGAACTTCATGTCTGCCTGACTTCAGATGTACTGAGATCTGTGTAGAATGTTGTCTGACTCTGTGTATGTGTTCAAACTGAACAGCCAGTGAAAGTGAAAAACTGACAACTCAAAAAAAGAGAGAAAACACATCAAAAGAGAAAAAAAAGATGAGAAAAAGCAAAAGAAAGAAGACTGACAGAGAAAGAGATTGGAGCAGGGAGCTACAGAGAGAAAAGAATTGAAGGAGAAGAGAGAAGGACCGTGGGCCAGGAGAAAGCGGAGCGCCTAGCTGCAAGCCTGAGCCTCCGCTGCTAGCGAAGCCACCTGAGCACAGTGCGGAGTGCCACTGCTTGTTCCCCACCCGCTTGCCCCCCCACCTGCTCCCCCCCATGTTGTGCCCCCCCCATGCCCTCCAACCACCACCAACCACCACCACCAGCCTACCACCACACCCCACCCCCAACACCTGCCACCAACTTACCCTCCCCAACACACCACACACCATGCACCTCTGCCCTCCAAGTGCATCAAATTATGAGTATATGCACCCTGAAGTGCAGGATTCATTAAACCACAATCCACACATGGCATATAAACTTGTGACTGTGTGTTACCCCAACCCTCTTGTGTCTGTCTGTCTGTGTGTCAATGTGTGTGTCTGTGTGAAAGTTTTTCTTCTTTTAAAATTTTCTTTTTGCTTGAAAATAGCTTTGAATTATAGCATAGTAGATAAGAAGCATAGAAAAAGAAAAGTAAAAGGCAGTAAAAAAAATATAATATTATTATTTATAATAATATGATAACAAGCATGCAGCAATAGTCCAATTCAATTCAGCCTCAAAATTCTGGCCTGGCTCATTCCCTCTTCTTCCCAGCAAGGCATCCCTAATCCTTGAAGCCCTGCCTCCTGCTCTCTGCCTAGCCCCTTCTCTCTCTCCTGCCTCTCAGCCTCCATGCCTCACTCAATGTTTCACCCCTCTCTTCATAATATACCACCCTTCACAAATATTATGGAGGGTATGGGATGCTTTCCCGCTTCACAAAACACGCTTCCCCATGCCCCAAGTCCCCAAACCCATCTAAACATCTACAAGCAGCCTAAACGCCTAAAAGCACACTCCACAGTCATTCTGCCTCACCCTGGCTCTGCCTCGGCCCCTCTCTGTCCTTGCTTGCTCCAAGGAAGTCATGACGGGGCCAAAGCAGTGTGCGCTGGGGGTTGGGCCAAGGATCACAGTGGGCACATCCCCATCTGTCCCCTACTGCCTCCTGTCTGTCTCTGAAAAGGCCCTGTTCAAAGAGAACAGGCATCTCTTTCAGTTCCGCATGCATGCACCACCCCAGGCCCAGCCTGTGTAAATGTGATCCATGCGCGCCTGATCCACAAGCGCCTGGCCCCCCACAGAAATACTGACAATGACTGGTGGTGCCAGGAGGTGGGGCAGGTCCCATATGCGCCCCCATCTACGGCATCTATCGCCCATTACCCATTTGCCATTTGCCATCCACCACTATCAGAGTGCGCACCCCAGAGTCACGGTCTTCAGGATTAATTTAATTGCCTGCTTGCTTCAAAAAAAAAGCGATTCCCCACGTCCCACTTACCCTCCCACACCCGACCGACGACGACCTGTCTCTTCCCATCCATCAGATTGCCCCAGCCCACCGCTTTTCCACCGTTCCAGGGCAGCTCAGGCAGTGTCTCTCTGCGCCAGAGTGTGGGCGCAGCACAGCACACAGTCCCATGAAAGTGGCTTTTCCTGGAAAGTTCTGCAGCCCACTGCCAGCCACCCAGACAGATCCATGACGATGTGATCCCCCCACTCAGTGCTTGTTTCCCCAGCCCAAAGCGCGGCGGAGCGGCTGCCTGCTGTGCCGTCGCACTCTAGTGCGCTCTAGTGTGCACACGCTGCAGACATCCATATATTATTCATCGTCGGACTCTCTCTTCACTGTTTTTGGAGCTTGGAATAGCTCGGACTGCCCGTGTTGTGTGTGTGTGACACTCATCAGAGTCCTCAGCAGATCGGGGGCATTCGGCCCAGAAATCGCGATTACAGAGAGGAGAGAGACAGAAAGACACTCAATGGCGCCCGCGCTGCCGGAATGGAATGGGGATGTGAAGCGATGCACCACGGGCGCCAAAAAACAGGAAGCGGAATGACCCGCACTTCCTTCCTTCCCTTCCCGCCACTCAGGCCAAAAAAGCGCAGGCGCGGGACGGAGGGTCTGCTGGATAGATAGCCCACAAACACCCCTCAATACAGGCGCTGAGTGCTGCAAGTGTGCCACACTGCAGGCGCTGGTAGCTGTCAGTGGCACACTCCCAGCGCCCCCCACACACAGTTGTGAGCAGCAGCGCTGTAACCAGCAGCGCAACTTGTAAGTGTAGCCAAGCCCTTACAAGAAGTCCCAGGTAATGTTTAGTATCAGGTGACAAGACCACCTGACCCTGTAGTATCACAGCCTCCAAGAGTCAGTGGCAGTATGGAGTGTCCACAGGAATGTCAAGCTTTTCACAGCTCATTGTCCTTGCTGATGGGTCATCAGCCCTGTTTGTCTTTTCCATTGTTGCACCTGAAGTGTTAGCAGTGGGCGTCACCCAAAGTAGCATAGTAGGAATACAGATCCATAATCAATATTCCTAACTTCAGATACAGAAATGATACAGGAATACAAATTAGATAATCACATTCAGTAAATCATAACCTTTCTAATGATATCTCACATGAGCCATCTGGCATAAAGTATATCTCAATTATGTCATTCATATAAGCATATTTTCATAAAGAATATGGAATGACTCATTACGTCATGAATCTGAGGTTTCTTCGTTAGACCCTACTTGATCATGTTGGAGCACACCACAATGAGATGGTTTTCCCTTGGTCAAGTCTATTTAGTAAGTATACTGATCATATGCCTATGAATACTTTGTTACTGTATTGGGTGAACTGACTGCTTATTTTTAAGCTATTAGGCATGTTCAGAGCAATGCTAGAAAATGCCATTTGGCCTTTGGACTTAAAAAAATGGATTTTTGGTCAAATTACTGTCTTATGGTCTCCCATAATAATAATTTCTAATATTATTAATAATTCCGACATCTAGTAAATAGATACACAAACCCATTTCTCTCACATCTACAACCAATTAGCATTCTTATTGTACATAATAAAATAGTACACAGCATACCAGAATTTTTTCAGCATTGAGAGAAAGCAGAGATTCACAGGAGGAAGACCCTCTTAGTTCACAGTCTGACTCATGGAAGTGCAATAGTGGTGAATCTGCAAAAACAAATATTTGAATTATCTCTGGATAGTCTACTTGAACTATTATACTTAAGCAGGGTATAAATGTACCAGATCATGCAAATGCCATGTTTCCTCATGCCAACCCCACCTTTTAAAAATTCCTTTACAGGGCAGTCCCACAGAGTAGGACTGTTCATATGTTCCATACATCATGTTTGTTCCAGGGGAGATGGCAAGAAGTGCAGTAGCTGACGTGAACCTTGTTATACAGTTACTTTCACTACTATTTCTGCCTATGGAGCTGACCAAAATTTGTGTGGATGGGGAGAAAACCAGGAGATGGGGGGCGGTGGGGCGGGGAAGAACCTAAGGAGGAGGAAGTGTGAAAGTGATAGTCTTAAACTATCTGGTCCCTCACTCCTTGAGCCAGCACATTCAGGTCCTAGGGAGAATCACTGCATGGGGTCTACATCCAGCCTTCAGATGGAGGAAAGGTGGCTGGTATGCTGGCCAGCAAATAGTGGGGTAAAGACTGGAAAGGGATAGATGAGAAAGATTACGGAGATGAGTAGAAAAAACGGTAAAAATAAGGGATGGGACACAAACACATGAAAAATTAACAGTTACGATATTACAGTGAAAGGCACTATAGAAAGTCTAACATGAATAAAAATCCAAATATGGGAATACACCCAGAAAGAGTACGTAAATGCGGTGGGGAAGTGGGGGAGAATGAAGGGAAGAAAAAAAGTAATACATTGCTTAATTGTAGAAATCAAAATAGAATCTGAGACATTACAGAGTTTAATGACTACAGATAACTGGACTGACAGATACAAGAAACTGAAACAAAAACCCTCTTCACCAGTTTGAAATACTGAAGAAGGCAAAAGACTTCTACCACATGTGCAAGAAACAAAATTAACCCTTTGCTTATCTACTGCAAATAGCAATGTTTTAAAAAATATTTATCAGTGGAAATGCAAAAAACTCTATAACAGCCTTCTTGTTTCAATTTTGTTAAGCTGTTGCTCCTCCTCTTTACTATTGTAGGAAACATCTTACTTGTGTGTCCTGATTATAAAACCCAAACAAAAATGGTATAATCAGGTAATTCAGAGAGCGAGAGAGAGAGAGAACAAAAAGCAACACAGTCTATTTATAAAACACAAGTCGGAACAGTAACTAAAAATTAGTCACTACAAGCAGAAAATCAAGTTATGGTTCTAAATGAACCATAAATGAAACTTGGTGGGATGATTCTCAGAACAGGAATTATATTGTTTGAGGAGCCCAAGATTCACAGATTTTAACACCAGAAGGGACTACAATGATCACCTAGTGTAACCTTCTGCCTAATGCATGCTATAAAGTTTCATCCAGTAATTCCTGCAAATACCTAATCTACAAAAAGAATCAAGGTGGAGTGCCGTGCCATTATATCAGAAGTATTTACTATGCCAGTGAGCTACAATTCAACTACTGTGTGTTTAATGATTAAGTTCTTTGCGTAAGGATACAAGGAAAAAATTAGAGTGGACTATCTGTTACAAATCACAGGATAGAGAGGACATATAAAAAGAAATCCTGGACCAATTTACAAGATTCTCAAAACTCTAAGATTACTCTACTTATGGAGGGACTTCACTACCCATAAATCTTTAGGTTAATAAATACTGTCAAACTTGCATCAAATTGTTTCCTAGGTTATGCAGAAGACAATTTTATGAACCACAAAGTAGAGAATCCAACCAGAGGAGAAGCCATACTGGATCTACAATATAGACAGGAACTGACTGAGAGCATGACAGCAGTGAGGAAGTTTGAGAAAAACAAATCCTCTTAGCCAAAAAGGAGAGTTTTTCCAAGTATTGATTCATTTAACCAGAACTGAAAGATTTGTAAACAGCTGAGAATGGATTGGTGTGACACTGGTTTTAAAACTAGAATAGATATTGTTTCATAGTTAAATCAATAAGGAGTCGCTGTATGATCAATGCAGTCATAAGGAAGAAAAACTTTCAACTTAATGTTAATGTACTTGATATTATTAAGTATCAGAGGGGAAGCTGTGTTAGTCTGGATCTGTAAAAGCGGCAAAGAGTCCTGTGGCACCTTATAAACTAACAAACGTATTGGAGCATGAGCTTTCGTGGGTGAATGCCCACTTCATTGGGCGTGTATGCACCCACGAAAGCTCATGCTCCAATACGTTTGTTAGTCTATAAGGTGCCACAGAACACTTTGCTTGATATTATTAGTTCAACTAATCATGAACTACCATTTTACATGTCTTATTTTGCATAACATCTTTCATACAAGCTGTATCCCAACCAGTACATTGAAAGTTTCATCTTCCAAACATCTCTCCATTGGAGAATCCTAATTCAGCCTGTCATACAAGTACCTATTTAATTATAAACATAAGCAACAACAGGTCACTGGAATGGATAAGCCACATTATATTAGGATGCAACCTGTAAACATATAAAAGTACCAGATCTGCTTTGCCTGCAGGCTACATGGAACACACAAACAGTGCTAAGAATTTTGTGTTTTATACTCTTTGAAGCGTGGACCAATTTTGTATTGTGTTTTTACAGCACCTAGCAAAATGGGGACATGGTCTCTAACTAAGGCTCCTAGGTGCTACAGTAATACAAACAACTAACCCAGGGGTAGGCAACCTCTGGCAAACGAGCTGACTTTCAGTGGCACTCACACTGCCCAGGTCCTGGCTACTGCTCTGGGGCTCTGCATTTTAGTTTAATTTTAAATGAAGCTTCTTAAACATTTTGAAACCTTATTTACTTTACATTCAACAATAGTTTAGTTATATATTATAGACATAGAAAGAGACCTTCTAAAAAGGTTAAAATGTATTATTGGCATGCGAAACAATAAATTAGAGAGTGAATAAATGAAGACTCGGCACACCACTTCTGAAAGGCTGCCGACCCCTGAACTAACCATTTGCATTTGCTGTAAGGTGGATGCTTTACATGAACAATTTAAAGGGCAGCAGTCTTAAGAGCAGAGCCAAATATATTTCCATATCCAAATATATATATTTACACATACAGACAAAAATATTTTTTCACAAGTCTTTGCTAAACTTGTTTTAAACTTCTCTAAATAACCTTAGCAGGATATGCCAGTACACACATCGCAAAACAAAACTGGGAAGTCACAAGCTACATAAATAAATCTGGCAGTTTCTCTATTACATTGGATTTTGTTGTTTGTTTTTTTTCATATTTCTATATTCATTTGGTTTTGTTCACATGTATTGCCTGTAAGTGATGTGCATTATATCTAAGTCACAAAGGATGAATAAATACACGCTTATGATCAAATGTTATACTGAATGTCCTACAAAGACTTAAGCGTATGCAGAACTTTAGTCCCACTGATGGCTTCTCAGGTGAGTAAAATTATGCAAATGCTTAAACCTTTGCAAGATTAGGGTCTAAATTAAGCAGATTCTTTATTAACAAACAAAACAAATAGAACCAGTGAAACATTAACTTTACCAGCAAGACAACTTTTTTTTGTTTTTTTAAACTGAATCCTATTCAACACACTAACAAATAAGGAGCTGGCAAATCTCCATACCACCAAATACACATTTCAGGCTTGCATAGGCTCTGTATTTGCACTTTGCAAACCTGCCAGCTCTCTTTTCATTCATTTTGGATTAGAACCACCCTCATCAGTCAAGAGGACTCACACTTTCTGTTGGCCTTTTGAAAACTGAAAACTTTTTTCTTCGTGTTAGCTTATTGCAACAGCCAAAGTCATGATTTGGTACCATCACTGATAATTTTCAATGTACTATACAACTCTAAAGTGTTTGTTAGGAATACAGTTTATACAAAAGATGCTGTAACAATAAGTTACACTGAACATTTAAGTCTTGTATCAGAGGGGTAGCCGTGTTAGTCTGGATCTGTAAAAGCAGCAAAGAATCCTGTGGCACCTTATAGACTAACAGACGTTTTGCAGCATGAGCTTTCATGCAAGTTGCATCCGACGAAGTGGGTATTCACCCACGAAAGCTCATGCTGCAAAATGTCTGTTAGTCTATAAGGTGCCACAGGATTCTTTGCTGCATTTAAATCTTGATTATCTGAAGCTCAGTTATCCAAAAAACAGGGCTGTATCACCAGCATTTCTTATAATTAAAGGACCAGAGCCTACAAATTTCTTCATGTTCATAGACTTGTGCCCAAATTAAGCCCTGCAATGTTTGCCCATGCAAAGCAGCTGAGAGGATCTGAGCCAAAATTATCTCTTCTATCTGAAATTGATCAGTGTCCCTACGACAAGAGATCAGTCTGTGCTTTGTTTTTCCCGTTTTACTTTCAGTCACCTCCAGGGTCATCCCGGCCCCACAAAGCACAGAAAAGAAGTGAATTTCACTATCAATGCCTCTATCACTCACACCCCTTCCTTCTCCAAGATACAGTCCAAAGGAGGGGAGAAGTCCACATCATCCCACTGCCTTCAGGTGACAGGTACCTAACAAAGGTATTGACCATTCACCTCTCACCTCAGAGGCTTGCCAGGCTCATGGCACCGCGGAGACAGGGGGATGGCAGAGAGGCCAATGCCGGCCAAGCAAAACAGGGCAAACCCGCTGCTCGTAGAGTAAGTAGCTACGGGACCCATCCCGGGGCTGGGAGCAAGGACCCCGCGGCGGAGGGCAGCAAGGAACGACTCACGCCCCAGGACCCGCAGCGCGCGCCTCCCACGCCACGCCACGCCCGGTGCCACGCCGCGCGCCTCCCACGCGCACTCACGCCCGGTGCCACGCCGCCCCCACACAGAGGACAAGGGGGAACCCCTCCCATGCGCCCCTCTCCTTGCCGCCAGCCTGGAGCGCCCCCTCCGCTGGCCCTTGCCCGGCGGCTCCCCCAGCAGGCAGCGGGGCAGGACGTGGCGCTGCCCGACCCGACTTACCGCACTCGGCCGAGTATTGTTCCCCCCAGTCCGGCGCCTGGGGGCAGCCCCCAGCCTGGCCCTGCAGCTGCTGCCGGTGCAGCTCCTGCTTGAGCAACGACAGGGCCGGGTAGTGCTCGGTCAGGGCCAGCGCCGCCCGGGCCGCCCCCAACAGCAGCAGCACGAGCTGCCCCAGCGCAACGGCGCCCCAGCAACAGCAGGTCCCGGTGGCAGATGCCATCTTCTCCGCGCGCATGCGTGCGCCTCCCCCGCTTGCATGTTCAAGGTGGTTCCTTTCTGCCGCGCCCCCCCACAGCGACAGGTGGAGGAAGCTGCGGCCTCGCTCCCTTATGGGATTTGTAGTTTCCGGCCGTTGCATCCCTTGAACGAGCACAGTCTGGAAACTACAACTCCCATGATGCACTGCGCGGCGTTTCCTCTCCTCATCGCCCTGAATCGGGAAGCGAGGCAATTTGAAGCGGCCGGGAGGGGGGTTCCCCTGGTAACGGCCGCTCGCCAGGAATGGGGGAGCCCGGCGGCTACAGGTGCGTCGAGTGCAACCGGGAAGCTCCTGAGCTGTACAGGGACTATCAGCGCGGGGTGTTGCGCATCGCCATCTGCGTGAGTGGGCCGGGCCGGGGGCGGTCAGTGGGGTGGGGGCTCCGGGGTGAGGGTGTCTGTGAAGCGGGTGGGGTCCCCCGGGCTCAGGCCCTGTCGGTCCCGGTTCGGGGCTAGGCGCCCTGAGCTCTCCCCTGGGCGGGTGTTTTAGTCACACCGGCCCCTTTGCTCTCTGCACTGTACGAGCAAACACGCACACTTACGCCGCGTCCGCAGCCCGAGCAACCTCCAAGCCGTCCCGGGGGCAGCCCCTGTGCGAGCGGCGCTGTGGCAGGGATTACCCCGGATGTCTAACCAGAGACCGGGAATCAAAAACCTGGGTTCTGTCCCGTTCCCTCCTCTCCCCCCACACCCCGCAACGGCTCAATCCTACAGGTTGCTCCAGGACGTTGTGCGGTGTGATTATTGTGGGGGGAGGGATAGCTCAGTGGTTTGAGCATTAGGCTGCTAAACCCAGGCTTGTGAGCTCAGTCCTTGAGGGGGGCCACTTAGGGATCGGGCCAAATCAGTACTTGGGCCTGCTAGTGAAGACAGGGGGCTGGACTCAATGACCTTTCAGGGTCCCTTCCAGTTCTATGAGATACATATATCTCCATATATTTATTCTTGTCCTGCATCTCTTTAATCTCTCATTCCCACAAACCCACCCAGGGATTTCCCCCCTCCTCCCCCTGAATTTCCCCAACACCCCACTCCCCCCCCCATTTTGTGAACTAATTACATACAGTGTTGCCAATTTAGTGATTGCTTGGAAATTTGAATTGAAATTGAAACATTCATATACCCTTTTAAAGCATATAAAGTGTATGATAAAATACATGGATCTGAAAAAGTATAATAGATTTGAAAAGTATGAACATAGACTAGCTTCCTTATACAGCTGTTGTTTTTTATGACAGTGTCAGCGCATGCATTTCGGTGATGTTGGCCAACCTAATAATTTCAAATTATGATTTGTAAGCAAAGTCTAAATGAGCTCTCCCTGACAGCTAGTGAACTGGGGGGAAAGGCTTCAGGACCAGACTGTATTTACATTCACATCTAATCTACCTAGGTATCCAGCAAACAGAGCTGTGTTGCCCAAGTGATAGATTTTGTCTGGGGTTGGGTTACACATCACTTGAATGTAGGGGGTGGGGGGAAGAGG
The DNA here is from genome assembly GCF_016161935.1 of Mauremys reevesii. Taxonomy (NCBI): domain Eukaryota; kingdom Metazoa; phylum Chordata; order Testudines; family Geoemydidae; genus Mauremys; species Mauremys reevesii. The sequence goes on from NC_052625.1 coordinate 82,933,124, forward strand.
AGGTAATGAAATATTATTGTTGTTATTGTATGAGTAAAGGGTAGTAGAACTGTACTTAGCCTGTGCTGATTGAGGGCATCGAGAGATGGTGGGGACAGGTATTTTGCTTGGTCTGCCTGAGTCACAAGTACTATTTGACTTGCCCCTCTCCACTGTTTAAAGACAGAGCTGATTAGGTGCCATAGATAGTCTTTTGTTTTGTTAAGTGACCACTGCAGCTGAAATCACTGATAATCAGATCTAAGTGCTTAGACCTACTGTGGGACAGTGTTTCTGTAGAAGAGACGGCCCAGTCTGCACTAGCAGTGAGGTTCCCCCACTGAGAGCTGGGTGGAACCTCAAGAGACCAACTCGCAGAGGCCACAGTGGCAGGTGGCAGCAGAAGGTGACTGCGCAGGGCCATTGGCAACAGAGCAATGGAGTGAATGGTGGCACAACAAACAGCCGTGGCCAGAGCGAACAGTGAGCAGCTGGGGAAATGAGCAAGGTGCCTTTTTGCCCCCCACCTGGGAGGCGAACTCATGTGAAAACACCTCTGAGCTCTGAGTCTCTGCTGACCAAGGACAACACTTGTGAGTGTTAATGAGGCTGTTAAGAATGCTAGAGACACAACACAGTTCATGCGAACAAACATGGCTGTCGCATCATACTTTCTGTTTAAGTAAGATATACCACACGCTACAAACTGGAGGCCAGTGTTAAGTGCATTGTCACTTGTTCATCCTGAAGTTGAACACTGGTTCCGAACAAGACCAGCAAATGCTAACTGTCTTTCTGCAAGAAACTCAACTGACTGGCTAGAAGCATGTGGTGAAACAGTGAAAGACTCAACAGTTGAAAAAGTGAAGAACTTTCACACCATATTCAAAAAATGTTGCATATATGTCTGATTAATGCACTGATGCAAATGGGCATCAAGTATTAAGTCATTGTGTACGTTATCTTGATGTCGGTGATAGGCCAGTAGATGCATTTCTAGATGTTCAAGTTATAGAAGATACATCAGCTGCATCTGTGACAACCCACATCTTAGAAGAGTTAAATGCTTGTCAATTGGACCATAAACAGATGGCTGCTTGTGCATTTGATGGAGCTACAAACTTCTCCAGAAGACATGGTGGAGTACAAGCTTTGCTCAGATAAGTGTATCCCTAATCTCTCCTATACGCACTGCAGAGGCCATCTACTCCAAGTAGCGCTAGTACGAGCTGCAGACTTTTCAAAATACATTTTAAAAAGCTATAAATATAATGTCTTAATTATATTCTTTTTTTCAGCAAGAGTCCAACAAGACTGAATATCTTGGAAAATATAGAAGATACACTGGGACTGAAGTTCAAATTAGTCCAACCTGGGAAAACGCTCTGGCTTTCTCATGGGTGATCTTTGGCTGTTGTCTTAAAATTACTCCAGCCATTATTACAGGCTTTGGAAAGTATCTACCAAGATGGGATGGATCTAAGTAGTGAGGTTGGTGGATTACTTTTGCTCAGAGAAGACTATTGCCATTCTCTCTCTTGTAAGTCTACTGTTGAAACCACTTGGTTCATTAAACAATGCCATCCAGGCATCTTCTACAACAGTAGTAGATCTTTCTCCAGCAATAGAAACTACATTTGTATCAATCAGAGAGTTATCCATTGAAAAAGTACTGAAAGAAGCAAAGACTTCAGTCCAGAAGTTGATTAATGAAGGCATTTATATTGAATCCTTAAGTGAAGAGGTCAAGAAGTGTTTAAGACAACTGAAAAAGTACACAGACTTAATTCTTAAAAATCTACAACAGTGACTTCTAGATTCTATTCAACTTTTACATAGCTTTTACAGATCCATGTCCTATAAAACATCGACAGTTGAGTGGAGTGAGGCACAACCAGCAATGGGGCTGCCACGTGCTCAGGACAGAATAAAGAATTTGAACACAGAGTGGAATATCGTACGACGAATGAATGAAGATTTGACTTCAATTTTTTTATCATCACTAGTGGCTCAACCCAATCTTTATGCTGTTTCCTGGGATGAAAGAAGTAGGAATTCATCTCTTGCTACTCCCAGTCACAACAGCTACAGTTGAGCTTTCTTTTTCATCCTTGAATAGAATTTTGTGTTCTGAAAGAAGTCGCCTTCTGCCTGATCATGTGAATGAACTAATGAGCATATCAATTGAAGGAATGGAAGTACCGGACACATGAGAAGCCACCAAAGATGAATGCATTGCATTCAAGAAGTTCATTAACAGAGTTGTGCAAAATTATAACAAGAAACCAAGAAGGATGTAGATCTAGTGCTTCATAGAAGGCTTGAGTAGCCAACTTTAATTTGTGTGATGATTAAAAAAACCTGAGTTAAATCTAATAAAATAGTCATGAAACATTTTTTCAGTTTTTAATATGGTGCCATACAGCCCACCTTCACCCTCACGGTCTCACTCCTCATCGGCCCTGACACCCCCCTCGTAAACTAGAACACCACACACACCCCAATTTCAGTCTAAATTTTGTTCTGTTTTTTGTCTACTTCCTCATCCTCCTGCAGACCTCCCCCCTTCCCCCCCCCCCACACACACTAGTCAGGCCGTTTGTTTGGAATGGATCTTTCCTCTTCCCCTCAATTTGGTGGTCTGTCAGTCTGAGGGCTTGGCTACACTGGAGAGTTGCAGCGCTGGTGGTGGCTTTACAGCGCTGCAACTCACTCACCGTCCACACTTGCAAGGCACATACAGCTCTGTATCTCCCTGGCTACAGCGCTGCATGTACGACTACAGCGCTGGAGTGCCAGTGTAAACAGTGATTAATCTTACTACGCTGTAACTGACCTCCAGAATTTTCCCATAATGCTTTTAACTAAAGAACTCTTTGTTTTGTTATGATGCCTCTCTTTGTTTTGTTGTGAACTCGGGGCTCCCAGAGCTGCTTATCTAATAAACAAACACAGCTACTGTTTGCTGTGAATGAGGCAGGCAGGGGGATGAATGTCCACAGCCTAGTGTTTGCTTGAGGAGAGAAACAGCATGGGGGAGGGGAATGGGGGGAAGGGAGTCTGTGGGAGCAGCTGCTTATCTGGTCTGCAGGCTATTTGCATTTAAGAGTGAATGAGGGGTCGGGGAAGTGATCAGAATTTGCAAGGCAGGGAGCTGACAGTGTCGGCTCCAAAAATCCCCTCTCTCTCTCTCTCTCTTCCCCACGCTCCCTGTCACATTCCACTCCACCCCCCTCTTTTGAAAAGCATGTTGCAGCCACTTGAACGCTGGGATAGCTGCCCATAATGCACCACTCCCAACACCACTGCAAATGCGGCCACACTGCAGCGCTGGTAGCAGTCAGTGTGGCCACACTCCAGCGCTTTCCCTACACAGCTGTACGAAGACAGCTGTAACTCCCAGCGCTGCACACCTGCAAGTGTAGCCAAGCCCTGAGTAACAGGTATTTTCGAGGAGCAGGTTCTAGTAGATTGTATCCTAATTGCTGGCTTGCTGTGCCTAGCTCAGGGTAGTCTTATGCCGCCAGACCTCACAGTCTCTTACTAAAGTCAGTACTATTTTGCAAAATGGGCCCATCCCTCACTTCTGGGTTATATGTGTTTCAAAACCCAGACCTGAAGATTACTCTGTAGTGCCTTGAATGAGATTGGGAGGCAGCCTGCCTCAACACCAGGGTTAGAATGGTGGTCACTTTTATGTGCATCTGAGAACTGTTATAATTACTCCTTCATATCCCAGTCTTTAATGCCTGCATTAGAGGCTGTACATACTAAGCAGTACCTATTTGAGGAGCATTTCCTTTTTTATTATTATGGATATTTAACCTTTTTTCTTGACAATTTGCCTCCAAAACTTCACTTTGTCCAGTGCATTTAATTGGCATTAAAAGGCTTACTTCTGTTTTCCTCTCCCAAATGTTCTCACTGATTTCATAGTTAAGGTTGAAATATCATTTCTGTTTTAAGGATTGTTTTAGACCTTTCCTTATTTATAGCTTTCAATTTTTGGTAGTACTTACCTGTGTTCTTGTTGCCAATGGCTTGTTTATGAGTATTTCTAGTAGTGGGTGAAAAATAGAGTCACTTACACTAAAATACAATTCTGTATGACAGACTTTGATTTTGATTTTTGGTATTGAAATGGAAGAACCTAGAGGTGTGCCTCAATTACCCGTTGGTTTATATTCATGTTCATGTTATTTCCCAGTACAACCCCTGAACTTGTTTATTCCTTGCAAATCAGAAAAATTTGCCTGTAGCACAGTTCGTAGAAAAATGTTTGCTAAAAAACATTACCCTTGTATCATTTGGAATTTCATTGTTATTCTCCAGTATATACCTCATATATTTTTGCATTATATTTGGGCTCTTAGCAGCTTGAGAAGAAATAATGCAATATCTCGCCACCTGCCAAGCCCTAAATTTGTAACTAAACTCCAAATGATGGGCACACAACACAAAATAGTTGAGCAGGGAATTTGGACAAAATATACAATAACTGTAAGTGTTCTGTCACTTCAGTTTTATGCTTGAACATTTCTGATATTAATAGCAAACAGCATATACAGTAAACACCTGGTTTGTGAAGGTCTTAGATTATTTTTTGTTTTTTAAAAAGTAGTGGTTAACATAAGTTGAAATAGAACAGAGAGTGAGTGTCTTCCTTGACCCAGAAGAGGCTGAACACTAGGCAGAGATAAATTATTTATTATGATGGAGAAAGTTGACATTCCCATCCTCTTCTTCTCCCAATAGAGCAATCAATTAATGATCAAACAGCTGCAAGCATGCTCAAAATCTCTGCAGACTCATTAGAAAATGTGCACAGTTCAGTAGATCTTAAAGACAAGGCATTATAATGGAGATTTCTGCAGGTCTTAAAAATGCACATTACAATGTGCGATTGACTTCCCCTCCCCCCCTTGGTTTTAGTGTAACGTAGTATGTTAGTAATGGATCTATGCTACAAACTATGTAAATCATTGATAAGGTACATAATAAAAGATCTTTGCAATGGTGTATCATGCTAGTGCAGGGGTCGGCAACCTACGGTACGCGTGCCAAACACGGCATGCAAGCTGATTTTGAGTGGCATGCTGCCGCGGTCCCGGCCCTCAGCCCCCCTGCCCACCGCTCTCCCCTGCGCGTGCAGGAGGCAGAAACTTTGTCCTGTGGCAGCCAAGCTTTTTCCTCTCCCCCGCTTCTTCCCCCAGCGTGGTGCTTTCCTGCCCCTCCCCCTCTCCTTCCCTGCGCCAGTCAGCTGATGGCCCTAGCGAGGGGGAGGAGGAAGAGCGGCAGTGTGCATGCAGCTCTGTAGAGGAGCAGAGAAGAGGTAGGGACAGGGCCTTGGGGAAGGGGGTGGAACAGGGCATATCCCTTCCAGCCCCCTGCCATGAGCCACTCAGGCTGGTCAAGGGACATCGGCAATACCAGGAGGGATGAGCTGGAGTGCCGATGAGAAGCGCAGTCGGGAAAGTAACTGATATACAATTTATCAGGAAAGTATCGTCTAAATGGATAACCTACCCTAAATTCTCAATTACTGAGGGACAATCCTCACTCCTTGCTATATTTGCTTTCCACAACTAACTGTATAACTTTTCATGAGTGATATACCTGAATACTTGGATGCTAATATCTAAACTGTATTGTTAAATTTATTCACCTAAATTTGGGTTGTTGCTGATTATGCTCTATATGTATCTTATGACTTTAAAAACAAACTTTTTGTATTTGTGGATAATCTAAGCACTATACTCAGATGAACAGATAATCTTTTCTTAACGTGTGTGTTATATAACATTTTAACATGAGGTTTAATAAAAATATTAAATCTGTTAAATGGAAATCAAGAGGAAACAAGGTGGGTGAGGTAATCTCTTTTCTTGGACCAATTTCTGTTAGTGAAAGAGACAAGATTTTGAGCTTACACCAAGCTCGAAAGCATGTCTCTTCCACCAACAGAAACTGGTCCAATAAAAAATATTACCTCACCCACCTTGTCTCTTTAATATGTTGGGACCAGCACAACTACAACACTGCAAACATGGAAATCAAAGTCGCTTCAAATACTATGCAGTAAAACAAGTGCAATATTTACGCCTGAAGCCATAGCACATCAGACTTATCACATCTCATAAACTGAAGTGGATCAGTCATGGTGACTATTTGGATGAGGTAACTTCCAGGGAAAACTCAGGAGCCTTGTTGGTGTCCAGTAAGTGACACTCTTTCCTCTGGTTCAGTATTTAACAAACTGGTATTAAGGGGTTCTGTGATTCGGGGGGAGGCATGTTCCACATTGAGATGCAAAACAGAAGTCTGGGCCACTTGTGGTTTATTAAAAAATCAGTTGCTTTTTGCAAGAGTTGAGGGTGTTAATGCTGGTGTCAAGTCCAATTTACAGTTTGTCTGCTTAAAATTCCCCATGTGATTTTAATTGTATATGATATTCTTCACTTATCCCTAACTATCATGCTTTTGCCACTGGCTACCACTGGGGGTTCACCACACCTTAATGTCCAGATTATTGTTCCCAGCTGCTGCTACAGGTTGCCATAATGTACTGCCTCTGCCGCCTCCCCCAGCCCACACATGAAAGAACAAACTGGCTGTAAGGGACTTCTTGGCTTCCTTCTTTCTAGTCCTTATGACCTCCATTTTATAAGGACACAAGGTTCTTCAGTATGTATCAATCCAAATTCAACCTGGTGTCACCACCAAAGGTAAATGTGGCTATCTTCCCTAATGGTCAAGGTATCCAGTGTTTATTCTGTGGGGGAGATTTTTTTTTTATCTGAAAAAGTGGTTTCCTTGCTATACTGGTCTTTTAGAGACAGCCAAGTCCAGGCAGACATCTCTTCCTTTCTCTCCCCTGGGTATGAAAACTGTCTGCAACAGATCAATAACAAAAATAAAGTATGAAATATCTTTTGACTCCCTCCACCTGCTTTCACAACCAATGCTAAGATGGGTGGTCAATATTGCAAGTATAGTCCCTTTCAACCTAAAAGTTAAATAGATCAATGTGACCCCCTGGAGGGGGGGGGGGGAGAGGTAGAGAAACACTAGTCTGTTTTAAGCAAATATATGGGGCCTTCACCACTGAGGTCCAGTGCCCAGGCATATCAGTTCCCACTGTTCTCTTAGGGAGATGGTCGGAAACTCTGTAGAAAGTTGAGGCTATTTACAAAGTCATTGAAAAATCTTGGCTCCTGCCCACACTATAGAATGCAGTGCAGGTCATGTGGCAAGTTGAAGCAGTCCCTGAAGTACAAGAGAGAATACCACTTTGCAAATGGTAGCTGGAACAAGTCGAGGGTGCTGATGTGAGGTGAGTTGCTTTAGAGCAATCTTCATGACTCTCAACCAGCCCTGTCTGGGCTTTGACCCCGTAAGTAGTGCCAGATTTTCTTTCATATTGGGGGGCCAGAGGGAAGGGGTGCCTATACCTTTACTCAAAATGAGGTCACTAGATATTCTCAGGAGGAGGTACGCTGTGGAGCTGTGCAAAAATCACAAGAACAGTTTTGCCCTATTAGTCGTGTCCATGCAGCTCCAGCACCCAGGAAAAATGTCAGTACATTAATGAAACCTACATCAACAACTTCAGATCAGAATAATATAACCTACATCCCCTCAAGAGCTGTTCCTCATACTATTTCTAGCCTCAGGTTATCAGGAATAAATAGTCCAAGGCTCCATAAGAAGCTTCATTAAGGAATTTCTTTAAATATTTATCTTCACATTCCCATTTTATCATTCGATGGACAATTCTCCACTTTGCATATGAATGGTATTTTTTTTCTTCAACTCCGATCATTACAGTGTGATGAGTGGTTCCAGGGTCTCTTTCAAGATCATGGTGGTATTAATATTGGTTAAGGAAGAAGCAAATTCATTCCTATCTCTTCCTGGAAAATTCTGATCAGGGTTCTGTACAGAGAAAAAGCTGAAACAAACACAGATTGGGATATAGTTTTTGGACTATCTTGGATTCCTGATAAACGCAGACACATGATGCCACATAAATCATTCATAGACTTGAACTGAGGATGAATCTTATTAGGTGCAATGTCTTATCTCAGAAGACTGTTAACAGAAGGTGAAAATGGCTATAATGGAAAATGAGTGGAGTCACAGAACTAAAACTCCAGTTCTTAGTGAAGCTTATTGGAAATGCAGGCCCTGTACACACACCTGCTTCGAGAACCAGTGTTCACATGACCCCTATGCAATAACTCCACATCTCACCCTATCACATCTGTTAGCCTAGGTCAAGATCCCATTGTCTGTTCTCTACTCCCTCAAATAGTAAATGTAAATAAGATTTTTTTCAAAGATATTCACCCATTAGCAATCCCTGCAGAGAAATCCATATATCAAATGCTTGCTGGGGATAATGGAGAGGGCTCAATTCAATCCAAAGAATGGGTACCAGAAAGAAAGGGCACAGCATCCACCAGCTGCAACACAAGTAACTCATTGAGGGCAATCTTCCTTCCAGGGGATAAGTCTTGTTCTTGTCATGATGTTCAACATGTTTTATGAAAACCACATCAATAAATTAGGAAGAACAAGATCAGCCTGACCTGAGGGAGAAAAACAACTTCTGTCCTGATCAGAGTACAGAAATTCCTAACTCTATGCTCCACTTCCCATCAAAGTGGAGGTGAATGCCAAGGCTTACCTATCTTCTGCATATCTTAAGGTTTCGTGATCCTGCCCATTACTGTAGTGTCTGAGCACCTGCCACATAAAATCAACAGCAGTAGCAAAGTCCCTAGTGGACTTCAGGGTCAAAATTCTGCTTGGGATAGGTTTTTGGGTGGAAAGTTTGGAAGCAGTTTGGACTAGAAAGGGATGCTTGTGATCACTTTCACTTACGGTGGAAAGGCTTTCTCAGAGGAAGATTTTTTTCAGTGTTTCCTAGAGATGGTCAGACTCTGCATTTGCCTGATCTCTTACATGGCAGAAGTTGAAACCTGCACCCAGAAGTATCCTTATACATTGTAAATCAGTTTGATGGATTGGTGATGCAAAAAGTTCAATCAAGTGCCCAGTGGCATCTCTGTGCGTCAGGACCCAGGATACAAGGTGATAAATATCTCTTGCAGTGTGGGGCAAGGTCTCTGCTAGATGCCTTTCTACCTTTCTCACTGATCCCTAGGATCATGCAAAAGATACACAGAATCACTGCTGCTTTTTCTATGCCAGAAGAGTCTATATCTCTGTTGCCTGATTAACCTAGAGCTGGACCAGCCAATGTGTCTACCTCACAGAGGAGGTTAGCTGTTGCCAAAACTTATCCTCCATCCCACACCAAATAGGTTTAAAATGGATACTTGGATGAGGTAAATATCACATTTACAGACCCTGAAAAGTAGTCAACAAATAGAACTTGTTCTACAGGCCAAAGCAAAGTCAATGGTTTAACTACCGCATTAAGCAAATGCAACATAGCTTTGAATTCCTCAAGGAAGGGTTTAATGTGGGTGTATGAGACTGTCCAAGCATAAGATCAAGTGTCTGTGTTATAAGGTATCAGCATGTTCAAGAAGAGGACATTTTATCAAACCCTGACATGCTTCCTTAAGGCAACTACCCTGTTTCCAGTCCCAAAGGGCTGTACAGCACAACCTTGGAATTTCTTTCTGGTCCTTAAAAGAATTGACTTGAACCCCTATGGCAGGTGTCATTATACTTTCTATTCATTAAAGCAGGCTTTCTAAGAATTATTATCTCTAATCAAATGAGCTTTGAAGTTGGGAACCTTCTTGGGTAAGACCCACTAGTGTATTGTTGTTCAGATAGGTAGTCCTCACAACTGTCATAACATTTAGTCACAAAGTAAATTCAAGAAATAGTCTTCCTTCTGTCAAGCATCATAGCTCATACTGTAAGAGCACAGTCTGAGGACAAAGAAGTCATGTCTCCACTAATGAGATCTACTAGATGGCTATGTGAACATCCATACATAAATTCACCAAATTCTACATATTGGTTATCAATTGCCATTTTTCAATAGAAGTCTCCTCCATGTCTCAGTGCCCCAGGGAAGATAGAGGATATATGATTTCCTTTATCTTGGGTACCCATAGTTAATGGGTGATCCTGCTTCCCATCCTGGAGACACGCTGCAAAGAAAGTAAAGGGAAGTTATCAAGGTTTGACAATGCCCAAAAACTGAGAGAAAATTTCAGTTTTTGTAAACAAACCTCATTGATAGAAGGAAGGAAAGAGAAGGCAGGGAAACACCTAGCATTTAAAAGGAGGGCTTCAGTGGGGTAAAAATCATAATCCTAGGTGACACCTCATTAGCAATTCAAGGCACTTTTATGTCATTCAACCAGTCTCTCCCTCACACTTTACAATAAAACAGCTGGATTAATTGAGCAATAAACACACAATCTGCAGTTAAATTTTAATTGAAAAGCCCCCCCCTTTTTTTTAGCAGCAAGGAGGAGAGAGAAAGCAGGGATGAGGGCTAAGTATTCATGTGGTGGAGCTGGGGCAAAGAAGCTGCCAGGAGTCCAAAAGCAACACTGAAAATAAAATATGTTGTGTTATTCTTATATACATAATTCAGTAGAATTATGTGGTGGTAGAAGTGTTTCCCTTCTGTTAGTCTGAGGGAGTTCATGCAAATTGGGCCACTGGCAGGATAAAGGCAGAGGATTTGACTTCAATACAATCTAAGACTTAAATGGTCTAATTTAATAATAAGCAATTACCTTTTTCTCAATGCATCTTATCTCTGCAAGATGGTTGAGGAAGGATTATCAGTTTGCATACTTCAGCAGTTATTGCAGACTATTTAATTTGTCAAAACACCCAGCCATGGTTTGTGATGTGACAAGCTTTTGTTCCTACTAATCCTCTTTCTGTTGTGTTCTATGTATAGCATGTGTTGGTGGTGACAGACTAGAACTCCTCATCATGATGCTACATTGGCTGTTTCATATGTTTTGTGTGTATATGGTTTCCAGATGCTGCAAAGTAGAAAACCCACAGTTGTCATCAAAATTGCTCTTTATATGTGCGTGTTCACAACAGCCTCCTCACAGGAATCCCTGTTGGGATTTCTTTGTTCCTAGTCTGGGTAGAGTGGAATGGTCTGGTATTTCTAAACTGCATGCAAATCATTCACTAACAGCAGGGGTAAACAACCTATGGCACGCGTGCCAAAGGCGGCACCTGAGCTGATTTTCAGTGGCACTCACACTGCCCGGGTCCTGGCCACCGGTCCAGGGGGCTCTGCATTTTAATATCATTTTAAATAAAGCTTCTTAAACATTTTAAAAACCTTATTTACTTCACATACAACAATAGTGTAGTCATATATTATAGAAAGAGACCTTCTAAAACCGTTAAAATGTATGACTGGCACACAAAACCTTAAATTAGAGTGAATAAATGAAGACTCGGCACAGCACTTCTGAAAGGTTGCCGACCCCTGACTAACAGCATGCTACCTGTATCCTTGACACAGGCATTTGCTTAGTTGATCTTCTTCAGTGTCATCTTTCTGCATGTCCCCTCACTTTGGTTCTGTCATCCTTTTCTTCTTTATTGGCTCCAAATAGGGAAATCTCTCCTAGAGTTCCACTTATGCATCCATGCTTTAAAGTTTTGTGCTTTTAATGCGAACATGGGGGCACCTTGCATCTCTCTCCATCAAGCACCTACAAGCAATTCCCTTGTGCTCAAAGGTGAGTTCATTTTGCTTCTGACTGTCCAGAGTTTCTGTGAACACAACTCCAAACAGTTCTTTACAAGTTTCTTGTGCTACACCAGCCTGAAGCCTGTGTAAATTACTGCCTTTTCAGAATGTTCTTTCATGATTCTTCTTTAGAAAAAAAAATGAAGTGAGATATTGCCTTTAATTAGAGCTGTAATCTGTTCCATGGTAGATTTCACACACTATTAAATGGTCATTACATTTGTCAATTAATTGTATCCTTTCTTCCATCTCTCTGACTTTAATTTCAAGCCTATCAAACTGCTGGTTAATCGAGTCAATTTTTGAATCCATTACCTCTAACTCTGTCCTACTACATAATCCCATATAACATTTTCTTCTCTGATCCAAAATGTGGTTCCCTTAGAACCTGGCCAAAATATACTGGCTTGGGGGGGCACCATACCTCTAGCACAGAGGTGGGCAAACTGTGACCCACAGGCCACATCTGGCCCGTGGGACCCTCCTGCCTGGCTCCTGAGCTCCTGGCCCAGGAGGCTAGCCCCCAGCCCCTCCCCTGCTGGTCCCCCTTCCGTGCAGCCTCAACACACCTTGCCGCCAGCTCAATGCTCTCAGCGGCTGGGCAGCACAGCTGCAGAACGGTGGCCTGACCTGGTGCTCTGTGCTGTGTGGTGGCATGGCTGTCTCCAGCCGGGTGGCGTGACTGTAGCACTGCCAGCCACCGGTGCTCCAGCCAGTGCGGTAAGGGGGCAGGGAGAAGGTGGGGTTGGATAGAGGGCTGGGGAGTTCGGGGTGGTGGTCGAGGGTGGGGTGTGGATGGGGTCGGGGCGGTCAGAGGGCGGGGAACAGGGGGATTGAATGGGTGCAGGGGTCCTGGGGGGCAGTCAGGAAGGAGGGGGAGTTGGATGGGGCAACGGGGGGTGGGCAGTGGTTCTGAGGGCAGGCAGGGAGAAGGGGTGAGTGGGTGGGGCAGGGGTGCCAGGGGGGCAGTAAGGAATGAGAGGAGGGGTTGGATGGGGAGGCGGGAGGCAGTCGGGGTGGGAGTTCTGGGGGTGGTCAGGGGACAGAGAGCGGGGGTGGGGGCCTGGCCACGCCACGCCTGCCTGTTTGGGGAGGCACAGCCTTCCCTAACCAGCCCGCCATACAATTTCCAAAACCCGATGCAGCCCTCAGGCCAAAAAGTTTGCCCGCCCCTGCTCTAGCACAAAGCCTTGTGACTCAATGCACCTGATGATGGCTTCAGTACTGATGGGGTCAAGTTTCTGGTAAATTTCATTAACTGTTTTTGGATTCTTAAACTCTCCAACAATAACAGGATTAAAAATGGAGGTTCCCGGCCAATGGGAGCTGCGGAGCGAACGCTCAGGGTGGGGTAAGAGCTCTGCGCACTGCCTCCGCCATCTGCCACGCCTCTGCCTAGGGGTTGCAGGGACTGGTTGCTGCTTGCAGGGAGCCGCCTGAGGTGAGCGCCTCTGGGATCTGGCACCCCACTCCCCCTCCCATGCCCCAACTCCCTGCCCTGCACCCACACACCCCACACCCAAACTCCTCCCCAGAGCCCATGCCCCGCACTCCAGCCCCACATCCCTCCTCCCCCCACACACTCTGAACCCCTCGTGACCGTTCCTCCACCTAGGAGAAGCACGGACATGTCGCCGCTTCCAGGGAGCCTACCAGCCCCACACCAACCGGACTATAAACCAGTCTTTCTTTGAAGATTAGAAATGCTGGTTTATAGAGCATTCCAGTTGGTACAGGGCCAGATAACACAGCCTTTACTGTATTGTGAAAGGGCTTCACAGCAAGGCAAAGGGTTCTTTTCCCCAACATTGTCTCTTAGCTTTCTACTCTGAACTATCTTTCTTTACGTAACAGAAATTATTGCAATATAAGGTTAGGGGTTTTTTGTTTTTGTTTTTTTTTTAAATGAAAATATAAATCAGCGATGCTGGTGCATTCCTTAGATGTTTGAAGGCACTCCGTTGTCTGACTGAGATGTCCCAAAATACCATGTACCACACCCAGGTGTAATTTATTATGTATAAATCAGAACTTTATTTTAGAACATATAAAAATAGCTGATATCTTTTATTTTGTTGGGGTGGGGAAACCAACTGAAAGCTTGAATGCCAGGATAAAAAAATGAAGCTAACTTTTTTGCCTGAATTAAAATCCATTGCAAACAGGGGCTTCATCACAGAAATCCTGACATAATTTTAAGAAATACTTTGATGCCACTATAGTGTTGCTGTAAACAAATAAGAACAGCAGGTTTTAAAATAAACTCATGCTTGTTTGCTTGTTCTTACTTCTTGTTACTTTGTTAATTTCAGAAATCCTGCCAGAAACCTGTGGACAAGTACATTGAGTATGATCCTGTTATCATCTTGATTAATGCCATCTTATGCAAAACACAGGCTTATAGGCATATTCTTTTCAATACACAGATAAATGTAAGTTGTTGGGTTTTTTTCTCCCTTTGGCTTTGTACACAATGTATGAGACTCTGATGACAAGTAAATAAGAATCACAGTGAAAACAAGATTTAGTAGCTGCCCTAAGAGTTTATTTTCTTTCTCCTGCCCCTCCACAAGTCCTAAAAAGTTTAACTACTATTTTGTTCTCTGCCCAAATTAAGGGTCTAATGCTATAAACAAAGCATGTGGAATACCAAACTCCGTAGCTGCTGCTAGGAGAGCTACCATCCAGGTAGAGTTAGCAAACACAGCTGTCAGATTAAAGATATTGCTTACAAGAGTTAAACTTATTTTTGTCAGAAGAGTGAGCACACGTGATTTGGAATACACACAAGGAGCAGAGCTGTTGAACAAGAAGGGGCCATATTTTAGTAGTCTGTTTTCTGAGCAGAGCCATTGGAAGAGGTCTGCTTCTGCTGCAAATTGCTTATTACTGTCACTACTAGAAATGCAGCTCTTTAAATTCAGCAGTAATATATGGTACAATACTAACATATTACTATACTAGAAAAGACTAGTATTACTCTTTTACAGGCTTCCTCTACTGCAGTAAAACAAGTTACAAAAATTATGGCAAATGATGATGATGGCTTGCATGTTAGGAATTGCTGATGCATAAGTCCCCACAGTGAAATGCCGTAGAAAGAGCTAAAGCTGCCATGCTATGACAGGACCCAGAGAGTTGTTGAGAGTATTGTGTGGGTTAAAGCACTTTCATGTGTCTGGCAGTTGAAATTCTGAAGTTCCTATGTGCATGTCTACACAGTGCAACAATGCATACAGCAGGGGTGTGAATTCTAAAGTGCACTAAAGTGTTGCACGCTAACTGGCCAATGTAAACCCTGCTGATGCGCACAAAAAGTTCCTGCTAAAACTCTTAATGCACACCAGTAGGGTTTACATAAGCCAGTTAATGCACAACACTTTGGTGCACTTTAGAATTCATACCCTTCTAGTGTGCATTATCGCACCGTGTAGACAAGCCCTTTGTGCTGCAGAGCAGCTGCACGAAAGGAAAGTTAGTCACTCAGGGTCATCATTCTAGGCCATGTGATCTTGTTGAGCAATTGTGGACTAGTGATTTCCCAGGTGAAAAGTGCAGGAGCTGAAGGGTGAAAAGGAGCATAGAGTTTAAGCAATAAGACTTGAGGGGGCAAAATACCTGCTTCTGGAGACAGGATAGAGATGTCTTACTTGAGGCTTCTGAAAGGGCTTATCTATATTCAGAAATTGCACCAATCTACTGAAATTGGTTTAGTTAACATAAGAATGGCCCTACTGGGTCAGACCAAAGGTCCATTCAGCCCAGTACCCTGTCTTCTGACAGTGGCCCCCTGTGCCAGGTGCCCCAGAGGGAATGAACCAAACAGGTAATCCATCAAGTGAACCATCCCCTGGCGCTCACTCCCAGCTTCTGGCAAACAGAGGCTAGGGACACCATTCCTGCCCGTCCTGGCTAATAGCCATTGATGGACCTATCCTCCATGAATTTATCTCGTTCTTTTTTTAATCCTGTTATGGTCTTGGCCTTCACAATATCCTCTGGCAAGGAGTTCCACAGGTTGACTGTGCGTTGTATGAAGAAATACTTCCTTTTATTTGTTTTTAAACCTGCTGCCTATTAATTTCATTTGGTGACCCCTAGTTCTTGTGTTATGAGAAGTAGTAAACAACACTTCCTTATCTACTTTTTCTACACCAGTCATGATTTTATAGACCTCTTGTGTGGACTCTTATCTGGCTTGTACCAGTTTTGCTTGCACCTGTAAAATTATATAACCAATTTTAAACTGATAGAATATACACAAACATTGCACCAGTTTATCACACCTTTAGTTATGCTGGCTCAGCTTTGTGTGCAGACCAGACCTAAGAGGGATTTGTCTGTGAATACCTCTGCCCAAGAAAGCAGGACTCACGTATATCTTGTAATTAAACTAACCACACTAAGAAAATATCTGACTCTTAGCTCACTGATTTCGGCTCTGAATGGGAAACAGACTTTCAAGGCCTCAAATTCCGGTACTGCTCAGCAAAGGGTCCATGCAGCATGGAGAGGTAGCAGGGCATCCGACTAAGCTCTTCTCCCTGCCCCCAGAGGGGCTGCTTTGCATTTCCTGCTGCTGGAGTCCCAGCACTGCTGCCTGCTTTGCCGATCATCCACCGAGGTTAGTGGGGGCAGGAGGGAGACGTGGAAGCAGAGGCAATGCATGGGATTCCAGCAGGAAAGGTAAATCAGCCCAATGTAGGGGAGAGGAGGAGGAGCTCAGCCAGCCGCCCTGCTGCTTCCTCCCTCCCTGTGCTGCAGCCATAGGGGGTGCTCTCCTTGTTTCTGGGCACCCTGAGAATTTTTTGGGGGGATAATGTGACCCCCTCCAGAACCTTTCATCTGTTCCCCCTGCCTTCTCCCCGCTAGCCACAGCTACGTGTCGCCTCTACACGTGGGCTGGGGCTGGGGCTGGAGCCGGAGCCATGCAGAGCTATACTTTGTGTTCCCAGCGGTCCCCAGAGCCCAATGCCCCACCACTGTACCCACCGCCCCACGCCATCCTCTTGCTCCCTGCCCCCAAGCAGTCTCTGGAGCCCACCCCCCAGCCTCAGGTCCCCCTCCCCAGAACCCATCCAGGCCTTGTGCCCACCTGCCCTCAGAGCTCGCTGGAGCCCACCCACCCTGGCCTCATGTCTTCCCCGCCCCCTGTCCTTTGGTGCCAGTCCCTGGAGCACTTTCCAGCCCAAACTGGCTTCTTTCCCTCCCCAATCCACCTCCAGTTACCCACTTCTGCCACATCCCGGCCTCCCCCTATCTCCCCAGGCTGCTATCTGGAGTCTCCTTGGTCCCTTCTGTGACCCAGAGCCTCCTTCTTGTCCCTCTGTTAACCCAGTCCCCAACGGAGCATCGTACTACTAGTAGGATCACAGTCCAATAGCTTCACCTCCTGGCTCAAAAAGTACACATTCACACCCTGCTTGGCTGCCCAGATCCCAGCCCATACCCATTCCTCTCCCTCCTACTCCATTTCTGCTACTTGGCTCAACTGGGGGCATGGAGAAACATTTTTTTGGGGGGGGTAAGCAGCAATGCCAGGTGGCTCAGGCCAGCCCCGTGCATCCTGTTTTCAGTTTAGGGAAATAAGATCACCTAACTCTGTGGGCAGGGAGCTGGCAGGCAATTGGGGAGCACGGGGGGGGGGGGGGTAGGGGGGGGGTGCTGGATGGATGTCTGAATCTTGACTATACTTTGACCAAGAAATTTGTAATGTGACAAAAAATAGACTATCCCTGAACTAGGCTGATAGTCACATCCCTGACTGAGTTTTCCTATTGCTAGTGATGGAAGATCACTTTATTTATAAACCAGGCACATTAAATATGGATACACATTTATTTTGGACACACACACCCTGTGCCATTTTTTTTACAGTCACATTTTTCTGGTGATACTTTAAGCTCTGTTTGAGACACTGAATTATGTTTGCATTGAGCCCCTTTTCTTCCCCTCCACATCCAAACACACTCACATACCACAACTTTATGTTTTCTTCTGCCCCGAGCTGCTCATATGACTTGTCAAGCCCAAACTCTCCAATTGGGCTAATATGTTAAAGCAGCTAATTGTTATTAAAAAGTGTGCTAATGTAGTAGAACTGAACAAAGGTAATTTGTTTCTATTCCTGAGCAAAAGTAATAAAGCTACCTCACTTGTGTGCCTATAGATTCTAAGAGATGACATTGAATTAAAAATACTTAATACTGATGCTGTCAACATTCTTTCATATCAGATTCATGGGAAGCTTTGCATATTTTGTTTGCTTTGTGAAGCTTATCTCAGGTGGCTGCAGCTACAGGATTCAAGCCAAAACACAGACCCTGATGACTTAATCAGATATGCCAAAGAATGGGATTTTTATAGAATGTTTGGAATTGCTTCGTTAGGTGAGAACTATGATTATTTCATATCATTATCAAATGATCTTTTATATTAAATCTTAAAGATGAATACATTGAAGAATTTGCTAGTACAGAATGCATGACATATTCCACCCCAGCAGTGGCTGAGTAATTTCTCTGATAAATGTTTTCAACTGTCTATATATAAATCTCTGTGGTTCTTCAGGGAAAAATAGCACAACATAAATTACTTCATTTATTCATCTTCTGTTTCCTGCCTTCCTTTAATGCCACTGTACATGGCAATCACCTGATTGATATTTAATGCTGATCACCCCAGACTGCACTGCAAAGTGCCAGACGATGACAGTATTTCAGAATACTAGGTCTGAATAGGCATCCATTTACATGGTGTTGTTTATAAGGGGTAATGGACAGCTATGCCTTATTCTAGGATATTAGCAGCATACTGCATTTTATATAAGATTTAATTGATTCAAATATCAGTTAACGAACATGTTCTGCCACGTGCTTTGTGTCTTTTTAGGTTGCCCACCATAACATTTTAATGCCAGTTGCCTTTCCACATGTTGAAGCCAGATCAGTCCAAAATGTACTGCTTCTAAATATAACCTGTTTAATGCATCCTATTAGTAGTTCAAGTTTCTCATTTGTCCTATTCTAAAAATTTTAGGAAACTTTGGGAAATGTTGTATGGATTCTCTATAGCTAGTTTGTTTTACATGCCATTGAGAAAGAAAAGAAAACTAAAACCACTTCTCCTGACTGGCCAAATGTTATTTTAATTCTTTTACTGTAGAGGCAATTAGCAACTGGAAACATAAATTCCTTACATATTGATTCACTGCAAAGCTTATTTCTAGAGTTGAGGTGATATTGACGATGATGCTTATGAAAATAAACAGTAACCAGGAAAAAAACATGTTGACTTCTGAACCTTAAACAAATAATTTTTTTAAAACATTTGCCAGATTGAACAATGACAAACCTGGTAGGTAGGAAAGAGATGTTGTTTCCAAGCTTCTAAAAGTGCATTTGAAACAACAGAAGGGGAAAAAATAAAAATGTAACTTTTTTTTTAAGTATATTTAAATCCTTGTCTAAATTAGACAGCAGTACCACATCTAATAGAGCCATAAACTTCAAAGTTGAGAGAATCCTTAATAACTTCAGTCTAGTTTTTGGTAGCATAGCTACACCCCTAACTGTAATTCATCACCTGTGCACATCCTCAGAAAAAGTGCTACTGTAGATGAGGATTGGTGTTTATATTGCTGTATCTAACGTTGCTCTGGGCAGGTTTTGTTAAAGGGTGGTAAAAGTGCCTCTGAGCTCGGTCTTCGCTAGCACTTCCTCCAATGCTACCATTGCTGGAGCAGCACTGATGGTGACTTTGGCCATGGCTACACTTGCAAATTTGCAGCGCTGCAGCAGGGTGTGAAAACACACCCTCTCCAGCGCTGCAAATTGCGGCGCTGCAAAGCGCCAGTGTGGTCAAAGCCCCAGCGCTGGGAGCCGCGCGCTCCCAGCGCTGTACGTTATTCCCCACAGGGAGGTGGAGTACGGACAGCACTGGGAGAGCTCTCTCCCAGCGCTGGCGCTTTGACTACACTTAGCGCTTCAAAGCACTGCCGCAGCAGCGCTTTGAAGAGCAAGTGTAGCCAAAGCCTTAATCCAAAAGCTACTAGTGTAGGGAAGGCCTAGTAGTTCAGTAACACTTTGAGCCTTTGTGTTCTTCCCTGAGCCAAAAGATTCTTTGGTGCTAACCTTTCAGGGAATATACGTAATGATGACATGGGCTAACAGGGTAAAGACTAGCTGAAAAGACAGGCTGTATTTAGGAAGGAAAAGTAGAAATAGAAAAAAGTTTGCACATTCATTTTCCTGTGATGTGTCCAGTCATACAGACAGAAGTGACTAAATCCTTCTGCTGGAGATTGGACTGATTTGGGTTATTGGTAGAATGAGTCATGCTTGGCTAGGTTAATAAAGATATATGGTGGGTGTGGAGGCAATGAGAGGATGTTTTTGTTCATAACTGATTATAAAATTTTCTTTAAATAGTCAGAAGCTCAGTTGTATTTGGCACTTGTCATTTCACTAAGATTAATCGAGAAAGGTTTTGATTTGGTGTGTCCCATTTTCTAATCAGAACAAACTGCATTTTTGGTTGGCATCTTTACTGCCCTTTGGCTAGCAAGACCTGAGAGCCTGAAAACAAAGTCAGACTTCATCTTTCTTCTGAAAGCCCTGCTGTTGTCTAGCTATGGAAAACTTCTACTGATTCCAGCTGTTATTTGGGAACACGACTATACGCCTTTGTGCCTCAAACTCATAAAAGTATTTGTCCTGACATCAAACTCTCAAGCAATTAGAGGTACTTTTCTGCTTCTGTTTATTAGTATAATATCTGTTAAATGTAAGAGATACTGTTGCTGTTACGTAAGTTACCACTACACATTGTTCTACTTACATTTTCAGTGATTTAAGAAAACAATCTGTTTCATATCTGAAGTATTGTTGAAATAGGGGTGGTTTGTTTGTTTGTTTTTTAGCCTAAAATTTTAACAGTGGACCTTTCATCAAAAGTGAATGAAGCAGAAAATGTGTGTGGAAAACTTAAACTTATCTCACAATAATTGTCTCTGTAGGTGCAAATCAGTTACAAATTGAGGCAACTCAATGTGGGTCACTCAAGACATAGAAGGAAAGTAGAATTCATGATTTGTATAATATTGTAACATATTTAGTTTGATTGTCATCATTTTTACTGAAGCTGAAAATTGTATGTTAGCTTTTAAGGAGGCATTTTCTTCCCAGGTGTGCATAGAATCTTAAAGGAGATCTTTTCTGTGTGACCTGCTTAAATATACATATTGATCTAATGCCTCACACAAACTTTCCATTGACATCAGAGAGGTTTTGACCAAACTGTTTAAACCTTTCCCACAGTAATACAACTATTGGACATACTGAGCATTTTGTTCTGTTTTCTTTTGCAGTTACCTTGAATTTAAGCCAAACGCTCACTTTGTTGGCCATCTTGAGTGGATTAATTTTGGAAAATGGTATAGTCTACTTCTTCCAGAGAATGGGATGGAATGTTTGAAAAGGCAGCCCAGTGTCCATTTTCTAAATCTTGGATTATGTTGAAAATCTAAAGAAAAACCAACATGGTACATTCTCAAAGAATTATCCTCCTACAGCAAGCCTCAAATCAGCCTCAAATAGTTTTTGTTCATAAAACTTTCCATGGTAATTGACTGGAAACAGTTATGATTTAAAATGAAAAATTCCAGTAGTCTGGCTACTGTATGTGTTATACCAGAAAATGTCAGTCTAAACTTGCTTACTTTCCCACCAAAAATATGAGTGTTCCACTAGCCTAATAGCTTCCATAGATCCAGCTGTAACAGAAAAATGGAGGCTAACAATTTCAGTACTACCACCAATCACTACTTCAGATGTTTTTTCAGAAGGAACTGGATGAGATATTTTCCTTAGGAGAGAAAAGGAGTAATTGAGAAAATTGAAATAGGAAAACAAAAGCAGTACTTTCTCAAAGAGTCATGAACAGATAAAGAACTAAGTATGGCCAGAATCGATTGCTCCGTAGTACAGTACAATTACAATGGACAGACTAAGCTTCATTCTCGGATATTTGTGAAACAAGCCAAAACAATAAAGGAGTTATTTGTATTTTAATCTACAAAGTGTAATAATTGTGACAGTGTTTTAAAGGACGTGTTTGAAAACCCTAAATGTGTCTTTCTTTTTTAAAAATTGTTTAGAAAGGCTTCTGGTTATTTCATTTAAAATCAGTTTAGGTTTAATTTAAAATTTTCAACTTCAGTATTTAATGGGGTTCAAAGGGACAGCAACAACAAACCAAACTGTGTGGTAAAATTGATTTGAAGTGGTCTAACACGTAATATAGGTGAGATCCTCACTTGTTGTAAATCTGCCATTTTATGCTGAATATCTGGCCTATGCCTTTAAGAAGAGATACTTTACAGTGCTTCAGAAACTACTCCTGGAGGGATTCTGCACCGAAAAATTCTGAAAATTTTTGTCAAAATAATACAATATAATCACAACATTTTTCAATTGATTTGGTAAGTTATTTAAACTACAATACAGAAAAAAATCACTAACTATTCAGCATTTCCTAAACATATGAAAGTTAAGTTACAAACACTTGGTAACTAATACCCTACATTCCAGTTATAATCCTGGATTTTCATTTAAATTACATTACAGAACACCAAACAGCCAAAACAAAAACCAAAAAAAAGTCATTTTAAATTGCTCAGACTTTCACACATGAAAGTCATACAGTTTTGCTAATCATTGTCCTGGACCTGGCTAGGTACTTTTGGAATTGCTTGGTTCTGATTATCCTTACATTTTATTGACTGCTTGGTAAATGTTTTATTTGCCCTCTAAGTCATTTTGTTTCATTTTGTTTTTTAATGGGGAAGTAAAAATAAATCCTGAGCTGTAATCTAACCCCATTGTGCCACTTTGGCACAGGAAAAAAGTGAAAAAGCACATAGATTTTCCTAGCTGATTCCCTTACTGTCATTTATATAGCTTTACATCACTCTGGCAAGGTAGGAGCCTTAAAACTTTTACACGTTTTATGCGGCTCTAGGAATTGGGCCGCCCCAAGCAGGGCGGCACGCCGCGGGAGGTGCTCTGGCAGTCACCGGTCCCGCAGCTCGGGTGGACCTCCTGCAGACGTGCCTGCGGAGGGTCCGCTGGTCCCGCGGCTTCGGGGGAGCATCCGCAGGCACGTCTGCGGGAGGTCCACCGCAGCCGTCTGCCGCCCTCCCGGCAGCATGCCGCCCCAAGCGCGCGCTTGGCGCGCTGGGGTCTAGAGCCGGCCCTGCTCCTGGGGGAATTGACTGAGGCAGGCTGCTACATTTCTGGAGTGAGATCACTTAACCATAACAGCAACATTAACAAAATGTGGGGTTGTGTTTTTTTTTTTCAAAAGCTAGTTTCTTTAAAAACAAACAATTTTCAGTAACATGGTACTAATACTTAATTGTGGTTTTTTGATATATAGACATGGTACTAGGCATGCAGGCTCCTACATTTGTGCCTCAGGGCCAGAGCCTTCCTCATACGTAATAAAAAGCCCTACCCCCTCCTTGCCCGGCGTGCCCAAGTAGCAAGAGAGAGGGATAGAGTCTCTCTTGCTTATTGGCCAGCCCCGCCTCCTGACATTGATCAATGTCTCCCCCGCAGGCAGGCACGCACGCCCAGCCCCTCTCCCTGTGCAGTGATTTGTATCTCTGAGGCTGCTCCAGAGTCCAGGCATGGACAGATGTGCTACCTGGTCTGCTGGGGAAGAGGCATGTGTCTCCCCACAGACTTCTTTTGCATTTTTCTTCAGGGGGGCACAGAAATATGTAGACCATATGAATTCTGTCAGGAATAAGAAACCTCAGAGACAACATAGGCTAGTTTAAGGGGCTTCCAGTTTGAAATAGTTTCTCCGCTCTCTTTACTCTTCATAATGAAACCTTTCGTGATGAATAGTCCAATACGTAACTCAGGCTATCTTTTACATGGTAAAGAAACTGTGACACTCTACCTGTCATTCTTCATACCTAGGAATAATCCAGTGGAAGATTGTTATATGAAAGGACCTAGAAAGGTTAAAAACATTGGGCCATAAAATGCACCCCCTTAATACAAGAACTAGGGGTCACCAAATGAAATTAATAGGCAGCAGGTTTAAAACAAATAAAAGGAAGTTCTTCTTCACGCAGCGCACAGTCAACTTGTGGAACTCCTTACCTGAGGAGGTTGTGAAGGCTAGGACTATAACAATGTTTAAAAGGGGACTGGATAAATTCATGGTGGCTAAGTCCATAAATGGCTATTAGCTAGGATGGGTAAGAATGGTGTCCCTAGCCTCTGTTTGTCAGAGGATGGAGATGGATGGCAGGAGAGAGATCACCTGATCATTGCCTGTTAGGTTCACTCCCTCGGGCACCTGGCACTGGCCACTGTCGGTAGACAGATACTGGGCTAGATGGACCTTTGGTCTGACCTGGTACGGCCGTTCTTATGTTCTTAAAGCTCTTGGAGTTTTGCTTAAAAACTGATGGCACAGTATAGCCCATGGCAAAAAATAAATAAAATAGAGCAAGTATATCCAAGACACAGGTGTTGGTAGGAGAAAATACATGGAAAGCAATAATGTTGTTAGGATTTCTCTTCAACAGCGGATTAGATAAATTTGCAATGTGTGGTGGGTTCTTCTACCATCAATGTGAGCTTTAGCTATCGCTACAGACATGTCATAGAAGGAGGAGTTTAAATTTCAGTACAACACTGGTGAGATTACACTTTATATACTAGGCACAAGTCCAAGCCCCTCTGTGCTAGGAAGACAGCTGTAAGCTTTGTGGACCTGAGAGAGGCGCAATAAACTTAAAGGGGATGAGGGAGTCTGAAGGGGTTACCTGATGAGGAATGATTATATGATTGTGTATATGGATATCATGTGTGTCTCTAAATATTAAAAGGACAAACATTAAAGAAACTGGTATTATTTGAGTGGGCCAACATGGTATAAAGAGATGCCAAGAAACGTTTCATAACATTGAGGGCAAGGTCTCCTAAACTGTGGAATATGATACTAATAGTATTCCTTGAGAATGTGATACTGATAGCCCTAGGGAATATGATAGCCCCATCCCTTGAGAATATATTGTAATGAAGATGTCCTGATTAGCAGACTAAACACAAGGAAGTCAGCTAGGCCTTCCTTTCCTTTCTCATTGACTGGTATTCTGTCAACCCATTAGCTAAGCTAGAGACATATATACTAAAATTTGTTAGCCTAGTCTTAATAGACTGTGGCTGGAACAGGAAATAAAATAACTAATCTCAATTTAAAAGTTATTTCCCAGCTTCCTTTCAAAAAGGAAAGCAATTGTCTGTTGACAAAGCGGTATGTTTTTTGAGTACTTCATCTCTGCTCTCCCAACCAAGCAATACTAGTGCCACCTGGAGTCCAAAATGAAAGGGACTTAGTTTTGCTTTCAAAACTGTCCAATAGGAAAGTGTATTTGGAAGTTGATGTATGCTTTTTTCCTTTTAAATTTCATTCCAGTTCTATCAAAACTAAATATTTTGGCTTAACACTTTAAATTTTTTATGTAAACCTTTACAAATTCAATTTTTTTTAAATTAAAAGTTTTATTCTACTTTTGTAGAAGTGTTAATAATAAGTGATGATAATGCTCATGATAGAGTATGTAAAATAACTGGTTTTGTGGTTACTTGAAAAGTAAAGGCACATAATATTATACAGTCACCAGTGAAACCTGTTTAATGCAAGTTAATTTGCAGTGGACATCTGTTTAAGATTACAGGATAGTGCAAACTCTGATTGTAAGAAGTAGTACCTTTATGTTCAATGAGACTACACGTGCTAGCTGCATGAGGCTGCTCCTTTGCAAGGGAGATCAATGGGAGTTTTGTCATTGAGTTAATTGGGAATAGGATCGTGCCCCAGATATGGTAATGAGGATTTTGCAAGAAAGTCACTAATGTGACTTGTGTTTTTCTCTCATGCTTTTAAAGTGCTGCTTTTCTTGTGATATTGCATTTTTGGGTGGCTAGGAAGAGGAACCAAGAAGGGTAGCATTTTTCTAAAAAGTTCAAAAACATGACCTGTTGGCTTACATTCCTAAAGCCCTAGCACATGTTTGGGTACTCTATTAAAAAAAGCAGCAAATTTGGGGAAAAGGTGCTATGATAGGGATAGTCTGAATAAAGGTTTCATTGTTATTCATGAAAGGATGATGTTTGTTTTGGTTTTTTGGGTAAGATTTATCTGAAATTCCTAAATCTAGATGACCCACAGAAACTTATCATACAGAGCTAGAACTCTGAAACCATTGTTAGCTAATAGGATTGCTGTGCATAAACTAGAGCAAGAGGCCTGGTTAATTGAGCAAAGGAAGCGAAAAGAAGTTATTCTGAATTCTCTTCCAGATCTGAGACTGATGTCTTCTGTGACCTTGGCCAAATCATTTACTGCTGTCCCTCTCTCTGTAAAATGAGAGTAACAATACCTGCCTTGCAGGAGTAATGAGAAGATTAAATGGCTAATGTCTGTCTGCAGATGAAAACAATAAGAGTTTTTTTTTTCTCCTAGCTGCAGGTTGGAAGTCAAAGTACTCTGAACTCTGATACAAAAACTGACAAGCCAAGAACTTGAGAATATGAAATTATTCAAGATGGCATGTTTAAAGAATCCTTCTTAGTTTGTTACGTGAAGCATTGACTTTGACTCTTCCTAACGTACAGTTCCATAGCAGAGGTAGCTGCAGACTCTTCACAATGCGTACAGAAAGCTCTGTTTTCCTTAATGTGAAGTTCTAGATGTTATTCCCATTGCCCTGTACCAAATAAGCATGAAATTAGTTTGGAAAATGGTGGGTGAAAGTTAACAGATTGTAAAGAGAACAAACAGTCTTCTGATGAACAATTAATCCAATATCTGATCTATACTGTAGTCTGCATTTAAAAAAAAAAAACCCTTAGCAGTGCTTCTAATCACCTTCAGCACTTTTCCCAGAGTTAGTATTTCACATAAGCCACTATGGTTATCACTTTCATATTGCTGTTTCTACTTGTGTTATTCGTGCCTATTAGTTGCCTGCTGCCTCCTCGGATTAGGCTGTCATAAAAGCATCAAGCCTCTGTTCTTTAAGGCATTGGTCCTAATCTTTAAAGCAAATAATGGATCAAGTGCACGCTAAGAGAGAGCATTTTTCTACAAATTACCAGGTCTGCTGTGCTCTGCTGGAACAATACCATTCACAAAGTCCAGAATCATGCACATTTAAACTGACAGCAAAACATTCTTAACTGAGGTGATCATAGGTGGAATGAACTGCTGCAGAGCAGAGTAATCCAGAATCTGACCAGCCTTTAGGAAACTGCACAACATTATTGCTTTGCTAAAGCTTTTCTACATAACCAGAAAAACATTCACAATATCAGACATTCCCCTGTCAAGTCAACTCAGGATTTTTTTGTTAGTTTTTTGGGAGGAGCCAATCTGAAGCAGAGCTTTCTATCTCGTTAAAAAAGAGGGGTGGGAGGGGAAACATAGATTCTATGAAGCCCACTATGGCCTTTGCTAATTTTTTAAATCAGGAATGTGCTCAAATAATACAAATAGCAGTATAAAATCCTAAGCTAAAATAAAATTATCAGAACTAACTAGAGTGGAAATTTATACTAATGTTGAATGAGGTACAGAATAGATTGAAAATAGCAAGGACCCAGTACCAACACTATACCAATATTAGGAAAAATGTCTGGGCTAGAGAGTGTGAGAAGTGAATATAATCATTTCTAGGACAATGGGTCTCAACCTTTTCCCTGCTGGGGCCTCCCTTCCACTTAACAATATGGGAAGGGCAGGTGAGTTACAACCCCCAGGCTGAAAACCTCTGTCACTTTCTGCCCCTCAAGAGAAGCATTCAACATAAGCCATTGCTGATCAGTGAAGTATTCAGCAGGGGCAGAGCAACAGTAAAGAAAACCCTTGGCTTCAAATTTTCACTGTGTGAAAACTAACAAACTTCATTGTGGCAGAGGAGCTGCCAATGTTGGGTGCCCAGTTCTTCACATAAAATAGGGGAGAGGCTTGGATCTATTAAAGTTCACATCTTTAACAGACTTGGCAAGTACCTCTCGTTTCCACTGGCATCCTCTTTTCTGCGAAAGCTTCCTGGTGAATTGAACAATGTGCCCAAATAGCTTGGGGTATAATCCTAGTTGAGCAGCCTCTGTATTTTCAGGCTTGTCTACAACAAAAATTGTATAACCCCTTCCCCAGCGTGTGGACACAGTTACATTAATAGAAAGATGCCCATTCCGGTATAGCTAGGCCTGCACAGAAAGGCAAATAAGCTATATGGGTATAAGGTATCTTTACACTGGTATAACTGCATCCACATGGGGGAACTGTACCAATATAAACTGTACAAAAATGGGTGTAGACCAGGCTTTCCTCTCATTGCTTGGTCTCCGTCATTGCAAATACCAACACAGTGATATCAATCCAATTCAGCTGCAGGAGCTGATTTGTAGAAAGCTTCAAAGACTTTTTTTTCTCTCTCTAATACATCCTGTCAGAGCACAGCAAAACAGGAAGTCTTTATGTATGGAGCCATCCTACTCAGCATGGAAAATAATAAAAGATGGGCAGATGATGACACAGCTGTAATTTCATTCAGTTGTACTGTATTAATAAATACTGGCTCTCCTGAACTCTTCTAAACAGCTGTTCCTGAACACCTGGACCTAGATCATAAATGTGTCAGATTCCTGTTCTCTTGGAGAGGGGAATTGTTTTGTTTTGACTTGATTGGCAGCAACAACTCCCAGCATCCAAGATATGGGCTCCCAGTCAGAATTTCCCCTGTTCTGAGGCATGGCAGCTTTGGCTATGTGTAGTGACACTTAATATGACACTCAGAGGGTCTCATGTTTACAGTATTGCCATTTAATTAAACAGTCTGCTGAGTTTATAAATGTATAAGCTTTAATATGAAGAGTTTGGTGTAAAGATAGAGGTGTGGTCTACAAATTGGTCAGTGCTCCTTCCTTTTAGTGAGCATATTCATGCCCCATAATCCTTTGCCAGCTACTGCTGCAATCTGTGGCATATTGGAAAAAATGTCAAATTCCTTGCCCGCAGAATCTCAGAGTCCATATGCACTTGACTAGGGCAGCTCACACCTCTTAGAGCTATTATTCCAGGCTGTCTTTAGATTCAGGAAGGCACCCCCTGCATTAGAATATACATGGCAAACCAAAAAAAAAAAAAAGTGATCACTGCAACCCTAAGAGTTAGTGACACTTTTTAAAAATGATTTAAAAATGGAAGAAAAGGTGGTTGGGGATGACCCATTAGTTGTAATCCCTGTTCTAGGATAATAAACACAGCTGTGCATAATCTCTTTTTGCTTATAACAAATATTTTGCAGCCTATATTGTTGCACTTAGCCTACTTTGAGTAATGCACTACCAAATTAGTGTGTCTATAGGAATGGTGATATACCCTTGACCTCTGTAGGACTGGCTGATGGACTAGTTTTGTATATATACTCATAAGAATGTAATGATACAGAGGAGGGCTGTACAGCCATAGGAATGTATAATATTTAAAGTTGTGGAAGAGCTATGCATGTAAAGCATAAATAAAAAGGACTTTTTTGCATGAATGGCTAGCGACAAAACATGAGAGAAAAAGTCTAATTGCATAATTATAAAATAGCATTTGTGCCAGTCAAGAGTCAATATTTTGCTAATATCTTAGATCTATATGTGATAAGCCTAGATCTAAAGAAAACCCCATTGGACATGAAAGAAGGTATCAGAGAAGCAATATAGGAAACAAATGGGGAAGCTGACCTTTCCTCTCAGCTGTGCTCTATCCTATTCTACCCCAAATTGTCTATCATTAAAATTTAATCCTTTATTGGTCCAATTACAGTTCCCAAAATACATTAGACCTTTGCCCATAAATGTCTCTTCTCCTTAATAAATATATAGAGATGGTAATAATAATGATATGCTGAATCGATACTATATTTTCCTTTCTCTCTGCAAGTAAATGATATGCTATAATGGCTTTGCAAGAGGAAGAAATAATCTGTTCCAAGCTGAAAGATGTGATTAAATGTATGGAAAGAACAAAGACAGTCTGCAAATACTGGTAAAGACCCCTTATGATATGAAGAGATTTGAGACTACGTGATGAATATCACACAGAAAACAGAAAGCACTCCAGGACTTTTAAAATCATACCTTTAAAGGAAATATAGAAGTGCTGTGGTTAAAAGACAAAATGGCTGTAGCTGAAGGACAAAAGAGGCTTTTGAAATTCAAACTGTGTGAAAGAAAATATAATTGTCTGCCACATTTGAAGTAAATTTTTCATAACAAGCTGATTCTGATAAGACAATAGTACTTCATCTTCGTTCAAACAAGTATGTTATCACTTTGATTCAGATATATGGTTTATATTCAGTATAATGTAGTGTATATAAAATGGGGTTCATTCCATCGCATGGACAACAAACATACAGTGGTGTTGTTAAAAGCTGAACAACTTATAACTGGCATCTTTTACTAAAATGGGTCTTATCTGAGCTTTTTCTTCTCATTCAAATCTATGGATCATTTCTTATTTTTACCCTCTAAACATACCAATACCAAAACTGCTCATAATAAAAACCGGAACGTTCTTTTTTAATCTAAATGATTAGTGATAGAGGCATTGGTTAAAATGACACACTGATTCATTTAAGTTGAAGGCACTATAAAGGGTCAAGATTAGATGAAAATTAACAAAATACCAACCTCCCCCTGGAAGCTTGTAAAAAGAACCATGTATTGTACTGCTACTTTTACCAAAGAAATAATGACCTTAACACAATGGCTTTTTTTTTTTTAAATGATTCAAATGGCTTTGCTGTTTGACCAGTCAGAACAGTTTAAGCAATAACTGATAGGACTCAGACAGGCATAATTAGCATTTGTGACAGGGCTCTAGAACTATTACTCATGTGTCTACCTAGATAATCACAAACAGAGATTTGTGACCTATGTGAGAAATGTTCCCGGTTTCTGAAAGGGAAGCACACAGAGTGCTGCAAGAATGAAGAAAACTCTTTGCCATTATGAATTTAAGACAATAATTTGACAGCTAAACATAACCACAATATGCTACAATACAATAATGAACAGCAGACTGTAGTCAATGGCTACCGTGTTTCCAGAGTGTGTATAACCTAGGGTTTTGGGAAACTTCCTGTGCTGATGTTAAATTGAGGGGGTCCAGGAAAAGGTTTGTTTTTTAAGTCTAAACACAATAGTCATTAATTTTCAACAATAGTACAGTAATAATGAAGTTCAGTTGACTACTGAAATAGTGCTGTGTTTCAGAAATAAATGGATTAATCTCTTTAAATTACTTACCACCTTTAGCTATAAAATACAAATTCTCTTGCTAAAAGCACATTCCTCTGAAATTAGATCAGTTTCAGATTGCACAATGCTTGCTATTTCCACATTCTCTGGTGCAGTTTCCTGATTAGCAGGGACAACAGGAAGTCAAGGAAGCAGGGGAAATGGACTCCTGCTCTAGATATGACAGTGTCATCCAAAAATATTGAATTTTGTCATTTAAAAAAAACAGAGCAAAATTCTCTGCTGGTCAACTGAGCTACACCAGCAGAGAACTTGGTCCAAAATTATTAGCTTATTCACAAAGGGTATTTTCTGTGTACCTCAGTCCAGTGTGCTCTTATTGATTCTGTACCTTTGCAGGGTGAATCAATAAGATCACAGAACACCTAGTACTCTTAGATCAATTGTATTTGCCTGTTAGCTATAGACCCCAGCAGAGCACTAATCAAGCCTAGCTACACAGTTTAATCTACTATATCTACACTTGAGCACCTCCACAAACTGTAGGCTATGGCTGCTTTTCCAGGTGACCTGGTCCCAGAATAGATGGTCCTTGTGGGCCCACCCTATGTGAAGCCTTGTGGTATTTAAGCACACCAGAAAACCAAGTATCTGGTAAGGCAATGGTTTGGCTCATAAATTACTTCTGTGTAAAAGTTACGGTAAGAGCCAACTGACAAATGAAATCCATCTAAATGAGTCTCTTTAGTCTTGCATTATCTAGCATTCAAACTAAATTAATTGTTCTTTAAGAAAATGCATGCAGGGTATGACAAGGAATATGAGCCTTAAACAGTTTTCTCAATGTGACCTCAAATGGCAGGCACCAAGAAACTAGATGTAAATGATTTGGTAATAGCTTGCAGACAATGCTAAATGACAAATTATGATGTTTTGACAAATAGTTGAGGCTATAACACATACCTGTTAGTTCACCTGTTTCAAGTTTCTCACCTTACAATTAGCTGAATTCCCTGCGGGGAGGGAATTAGTTAGCTGAAGGTGCTACATTAATCTTAGTACTACCTAATTTTTTAAATAAAATTGTTTTGGTTTTGCTATGTAGCAACATAATTACAGCAGGTATGTTCCAATTAGGCAAACTGGCATCCCTGCAACAACTGGATGTAACTCATCTTCTCATTAATATAAC
This sequence comes from Mauremys reevesii, assembly GCF_016161935.1. NCBI lineage: Eukaryota > Metazoa > Chordata > Testudines > Geoemydidae > Mauremys > Mauremys reevesii. Next base: position 82,965,360 of record NC_052625.1, read on the forward strand.
AGCTAGTAAAGTATAGTTATCTAGTCTTTAAACCACAGTGAAAAAGAACACAGAAAAAGAAAAGGGGTAGGGAACCACATTTAAGAAGTGGACAGTAAGTGGCAGAGCTATTACTATACAAGGATTTTGGAACTTTCACTCCCCTTCTCCACTTTATTTATCATTTTGCAGACTCAATTCATTGGAGGCTATCTTAATAAAAATAAAAACATGATTCAAAAGTCCTGAAAAATAAAGTCATAAGTCCTGAAAAACAACTTGAGCAATTCAAATAAACATCCATTCCCCAAAAAACAGAGCCAGGAATAAAGCAAATAGGAATTAAAAACCCAGCTGCTTATAGATACATTTTGTTGCTTATAAAAAGCAATGCCACACAACGTATTAAAAGACTATTCAGGAACCAATCATTTTACCCATCTAGTCCTCAATCCTGCAACTTTTTCCATATGGACAGACTCCTGTCAATATAGATCTGTCCAGGCTCAAGGGGCACTCGCATGGAACAAGTTGCAGAATCAGGGCCGTGGTCAAAATTATCCAGTTCTTCTGCACTCAAACATTCCTGTCACCTAATTAACCTATTTGAAAAGCTTTGGCAATGTCAAAATCTCAGTATGAATTTCTTCTCATCAACAAATCTCACAGTTTGGCTGGAAAGAAAGCTTTAATCGCAATGGCTTTAAATTCAGGTATCAGCATTAATCTTTTTTCTATGGCCTCAGAATTAACATTATATCTTAAGTAATTCTCTATTACAATTCAGAGTTGCATTATCTTTTATTTGTTATACTGATAAAAGCCCAATCTAATTCCCACTACAGTCCCTGAAGAGACTCCCATAGTGTTCACTGAAAGCAGGTCAGGGCTGTAAATGATTTGTCAAGTATGAAATGACAAATATATTAGCTCTAGTGAACTGAAAACAGATGGCTCTTTATTTCATAGAGGGAAGACTGAATCTGTTCTGCTTGACTCGACAGACAAAAATGTGCACTGCTGTTCAACGTGACATGTCTTTTCCCCTCCAAAGTGTGGAAGAATTTGAGTGTCCATTATTCTGAATCTTGACTAGTAATTTGAAATTAAGCGTGGGGTAGGACGTGTAATCTATACCAAGTTCAGTTCAAAGTAATCTGCAGCTATAAGACATGGCTAGACTCTTGACAAGGACATGCCTGTCACTGTTGCTCAAGTGTTGATCCCTTGTACATCTGTTTCCCAGTAGATATCCAAGGACACAGTCCTAGGACACCTGGTCTTTCCACTTTACAATGTCTACAGTGAAACTTGTAAGAGACACCACCCTTATTAGGCAACCTCTTGTTTTAAGAGACTGGCCCAAAGTATCCCAAACATACAGAGTATTTCTGCTCCACCTTTGTTAGAAAGCTACTTCTATTAAGCAACCATGCTTCATGTGACATTTTAATGGTTTAAGAGAGATTTCATTGTTACACAGTAATTAGTATGTACAGTGAGGATTTGAAGGTTTTAACTAAGCACCTCCTATGCAGTAGTGTTGAAATGTCATTTCATGTTAATCATCCATAGTCCCGGAAATAATCTAACTCGATTTAGCTTTAGTTTTGAGCTCCTTTACTAAGGGTTTGATCCAGCTCCATTAAAAACCATGGTAAAACTTCCACTGACTTCAACAGAAGCTGGATCTGGTCCTAAAAACCCATTCACCGTAGCTGTAAGACTTGCAGCCATCCATCTCTTTATAGAGGCTGCCACAGATAGCTGGGTTATTACAGTGCTTGACCACAATCCTGAAAGGTGTGGGTTTGAGTCTTCCTTGGTCTCACACTGAAAGGCCAACCTGGGTACCTGATCCAGCAGGTAAAGGCAGTTGGATGTGATGTTGGCCACATTGCTCCCTTTCTGTTCCATTAGGTATGACACCTTGTGCCTTACTCACCTCAGCCTGTTGAGCCATTTACTCCTGGGAACTTTGACTTTGATTCATGAGGGAGGGGCTATAGCAGCAGAATGCCCATAAGAGAGATTTTTTTCTCCTTTTGGCGATGGAGAACATTTCAAAGCAACTAAATAGTAATTTAACAATGCAACATTTATGGCTTCTACTGTTACTTTTGTACACTTCATAAAATCAAAAAGTAACTTAGGCCGTGTCTATATTAGCACTTATGTCAGCAAAACTTTTGTCGCACAGGGATGTGAACGACATAAGTCTTGCTGGCATAAACGCTTGTGTGCACAGCGTTATGTAGGCAAGAGACGCTTTCCCGCCAACACAGCTACCGCAGCTCATTGAGCTGGTTTTATGTAGATGGAAGAGCTCTCTCCCGTTGGTATAACAAGTCTACATGAGCACCCATACAGAACAGCTGTATTAGTACAGCTGTGCCACTGTAAGCTTGGAAGTGTAGACATGGCCTTAGTAACAGAAGCCTTAATTACTCTTTTCATTTTTAACCAGTGTCAACTCATAGCTGATGAGTCTGTAAAACTGCTAAGTGGAGGGGATCTTTTTTCTTTTAAAGGTGGAGATTTGGCAATGGAATATTACCCTCAAGATATTTTACTAAGGCAGAAAAACTGTCCACCTCTGGGTAGTAAGAGGTTAAACATTTATACTTTTCCCTTTCTTGTAGTCTTGGAAATATAAATTGCTTTTACCTTATTCAGTTAGTAAAACAAACTGCCAATAAGCTAAAATTATACTTTATCATCCTGGACAAGAAAAGCGTAGATTTTATTATGCAGCTCATTTATAACAGAACAGTGATCATCAAGTGTGGAGATGGTTCAAGGTGCCCATATTGTATGAACAACAGACTTCCCGAGAGATCTGTACTAGTGCCAATGCTCTTTAATATATATATATATAGCTGCCCTGCTGCCCACCTAGGCAGCTAAGTTCATGTACACTAATGGCACCTACCTGGCAAGAGCCAGAAGGAGCTTGAGGCACTGGAGTCCCATCTGTTACCCGATCTTGACATCTTGGTTAAGTACTTTTCAAAGAAGACACGCCCTAAAATCCGGTTGAGAGTCACACTCCTCTTGTTGGCAACTCATAGTGCGGAAGTGCTGCAACCTTATAGACATCTTCCAATGTCCTAATTATTGCACCTGCCAAATACAGTGCAGCCGCATGGGGCTCCACCCATCATTGTGGAAAGCTCAGTGATCAACACTGCCCTTCATATCATCGGTGCAACCCAGACAACTCATTTTCAACCTTCTAGTCCTGACTACCATGCTCCCCTGGCAGTGAGGTGTGAAGGCAGGGCCCTGGCCACATTATTATATGTGGTAAACTATCAAGACAGCTTACTTCATAATTTCATCTCAAAGCCACATCAAAATTCCAGCTAAAGTCAAGACAGCAAAGAATCCTGTGGCACCTTATAGACTAACACATGTTTTGGAGCATGAGCTTTCATGGGTGAAGTCAAGACACTCCTGTTCTGAAAAAGTTGAGCCTCTCTGACAGTACATCAGAACAGCAGCAACAGGTGGTACAGGATTGTATTTTGGATCAGTGGTGCATTCCTTGGCAGATCTGAGTCCCCTCGTCTCTCTGGCTCAGCTCTCACATGCCCCCTGAGAACAATTATATGAACCAAAAGATCCTTCTTTGTATGGCAGGCTCTATTGTGGTCACCGGGGTGGGGTTGACTATTGCTGAGGCTTCTTGAGCTCCCCACCCTGCCCCGGAGGAGCTCAAGCTATGCTTATGGACTGCCCTTTTTATCCTCCTGATGGTGAATGGATATGCTTGACAGCTCTGGATGACACTGCCGTGACAGGGGATACATCATTTACTCAGCATCCAACTCACTGCTTGGACCATCAGAAGGCATATGCCAGAATAAGTTAGTAAAAAGAACTTGCAGGACAAATATAGTTATAACTTCAGTGTTCACCCGGTAGGAAACACTGTTAGTAAGGTTGTAAAGTGTTTCAACTATAATCCCTTTCTTTCCACCATTCATGCGTTTCTGAAAAATTCTCCTTTGTGACTTAAGTATTCCAAATATCATATGCCAGTCTTAAGTTTGCTCCAGAGGGATGCTGACTTTCTACCACACCCTGTTTTATCACCTAGTTGGGATTTACATTATTTGTGGAGGGGAAGAGAGTAGGTAGTAGTCTTAACTTTTAATTTCCTTACTTTAGAGTAAAATAGATTGTGAAATAATAGAGCTTATTACACTCAAAGATACTGTACAAGTTAGTCATTTCTATATTGACCTAGTAAATATTTGTTTCACTGCAACGAGTCGCTGCTGTTTTTCTTTTTAACCACTAGCTTAAATTTTGCTGGCTCTGCAAGTCAGGGGCTCAGTCCTACTTCTAGTGACCTTAAAGTATTTTGCCATAAGAAGACATTCTACAAGTAGCTGTAAGTCAGCTATGTTCATTTCAGCTTTATTTTTTGGTATGTAGGGAGCAAGAATTGAGGGCTGCAACAAATCCATCTGCTAAAAGCCTGACAGAAACATGTGAGGGTATTACAGACAATTTATGAGTTTCCTCAAGAACGTCCTTCAAAAAGGTAACATATAATTAAAGTTGGAAATAGGGAAATGAATGGGAAAAGCTTTGTCGTGTGGTTTGAGCTGGCAGCATCTCTCACACAAAGGTACTGCACCCGTTCAGTTTATCTAGTCAGATAACTTGGGAGAGAGGTATGGCTTAGTGCTCTAAATATATCAGGTGTAGAAATCCCTGCAACACTGTATGCTCACTATATAAATACAAGTATTTGGTTTTAACCCTCAACCTGCTTCTCCCTACCCTCCTTTGTCTAGCTTACAGTTCTGCATTTGATATAAAAGCCTTAGGAGCAGGGACCACAACTGTTCTGAAATCTCTAGAAATGACCATGCATAGAAGTTCAAAAGTCCAACATCCTTCCAATGTAGATAAAAGGGTATCATAAAGTGGTGCCATTCCAGTGGAACCGTAAAAACAAAGGTCTCAGCTGCTCTGGGTAGACATCAGAGATTGCATGGCACTTTTCAAAAGGTATGGCCAAATTGTTACTGTGCAGTGGACTAGCTGGCTATTGACTTCTGAAATGTAGTCACAGCTGGTGCAGTTGTGTTTAGCTACACAATACTCAAATTTGTAAAACACTTTTGGATCCTTTAGAATTAAAGGTGCTACAAGACTTACCTAATAGTTTCAAATTTTTTCTAAAGTGAACATTGAGACACAAGAATACAGTCCAAAAATTCATTTGTGCTCAAAACTAGAGCTCTATGTGGAACAATTTTTTTTAATCCTCCTCCTGTCTCACCCTGCAATACCCACTCACATCCGCTCCCACATTGGGATAAAAATTTCAAGAAACACTCTCACTATTATGGCAGTGGGTCCATCTAGTACCCGCAGGATCCCAGTCCCGCTGCAGGGCTCTACTGAAAACTCTGTATGCTTTGAAAGGTAGAGAGACCATCTGGGATTTAAAAACCATCATCAAGCCATCATTTGCTCATAAGCCAAATTGCTTCTGTGGAGGAAGTTGCTCTATTAGGGCAAGTAATGCAAAAACATGCACGAGTGACCTCGTTCATGAGCACAGTCCCAGTGAAGTCATTAGGACTTCATCCATCAGTAAACTGATTTACATGTGTTTGCAGGATTGGACCCTTAAATTACAGGTAAAAAAAAAATCTATGTCTGTTTTAATTTGAAAACAACTGAACCAGAATACTGGAGCATTCCTATTCCAAATAAATATACATATTCTACATCCATATAATGTGCTTTCCATTATGACCAGAACATGGCTTACGCTTCAGTATATAGGAGGAAAACATTGTTCCTAGAACTGAATATTTTTGAAATTCAGTACAATGAACAAACATTCATGCAACTTTACATTTTATGACACACGTTTTTATTTTTGGGATGGGTCAGGAGAACAGGGGGATGTAAATAGAATAGGACAAGTTTTTTTTAATGCCAAGAGTATAGCAAGTTGTATCCAAATTATTACATTTAATACATTTGGAATACTAACCATGGTGAAAAGGGTACAATTGCTGAATATACACACAAACATGAGAATTTTCTAAATACAGAAGTTGTCTTTTTGATTACTAAGTTTGCTATATGAAACTTATAGAACTCCATTCTTTCATTTTTCACTTATGCCTTACTGAGTGAATTAGGTCAGAAATGATTTTTTTTTTAAATGTAGTACACATTTAAAGAGGTAAAAACATAAATTACTGCACATGAAATAGCTTTTTCCTATACAGCAGCTCTACTTGTGTAGAGTTTAGATTCCATTACTATCACAGTTTAAAGGAGAATACACACAAACAGCAACCTAAACTATCTTCACTTATGTCAATGCAACACATTATACAATGCTAACTTTTGTTGACAGTTAAATAGGGAACTACCTGCAGAACTGGATCTGTGATCCTGGGTGTAAGTTAAATGTGTGCCAGACACATGAACCAGGCAAACATCCTTTGAAGAATAGGCCCTTAAGGTCACTCTGTTTTTAAAACAGAAACTGCAGCCAGTTAAGGCATCTCTATACTGACGCAACACAAGACTTAGTTCAGAGGTCAAAAATGTAGCTACAATGTGGGAATTTGTCTTACAAAGGCTCACAGATACTACATCTACAATAATTGCTTTAAGACACCGTATACTGCCCAAGTGTACAGTGTCATTTTCCTTTACAACCAGCCTTCAGCCTAGCTAGTGAAGTGTGGTATTCGAAGGTAAGCATTTTACAAATCCTAAATTCAGGACAGCTTCTCTAAAAGTGTAATTTGAGATAGTCAAGTGAACACCTTAATAAACCACTGATTCCTGGAAGTTTGTCCTTTCACTGATGGAAACCAGAAAGTTTATAATATTTAAACTACTTAAATTGTCCAACATGTATTAGTTGTTCTCTCCCTTCCTTCTCAAGGCAGTCCAAATTATTAGACTGTATCAAAGTCTGATGTCAGAATTTTACAGCAGATTTTAAATTTCTAAATTTAAAGGGAATTAGCTATGTTGAACACTGCCGTTTTACTTAAAAATGGTGCAAAGAGCTGGCTACTCCCAGATACATGTTGAACACATTCAATATTACACACATGCACACACACACACACTTGCACTATTAAATCGTAATAAACGTAGTTTAATGCTTTAAAAAGCACTGAAAACAAAACAAAAAAATTATACTTCAAGCTTAGTTCTAAGCAAATATGGTAGTATCAAAAGTATTAACATATGCAAACTATACTCCCAATATACTTATTTTGTAGGGTTTGGGGTTTTTTTAAGTTGAAGGTTACCTTCCAGAAACAAAGTTCACCCAGTACAAAATATTGCAGTTTGTCCCAGTATCTTGTATTAAAGGTTTCCTGATACTTCATCTTCATGCGACTGAAAACACTTGCATAAGAGTTTGGCTTATTACAAGCCACACAGTGGCCGACAGACTGACTGAACCTATGCTTTTACTATTCAATACAGTAAAAGCTGAGTAAACCAGTTTGAAACAGATGTCTTGCATAAACATAGTTCTGTGACTGCTAACATCTCTAAAAGTCAATGTAAAAGTTATAGCCCCTTGGTAGCACTAAGAAAGTGAATTAGATCAGCAGGAAAAAAAGGTACTGATAACATTCACTAGCATACACATAGCTTTTGGGCTAGGAGGAAAAGAACATGGCAAAATATGGTTTTATGTAGAGAGGGGGAAAGACATATCTGAGAAATTGTGTAAACAATCCACCCAGTGCAGAACTGGAGTTAAGTAACATGGCTGATAAGAACAGACTAACTTAGTACAGCTTGGAATGTGTATATCAAATCATTTCTTCAAACAGTATTTATCTGTACTGTTGACAAACACATACCATCCATAGTTATTCACACTACAATTAGGAAAGAGTTATTAGAATACTCAGGATGTTATCACCCTCTTGATCAAAATTATAGCTGTAAGTTACTTGCCAAAAATCAGTAGGTTGGAAACACCCAGCCTGCAAATTAAAAATGATACCACCTGTCAAACATGCTGGAGGACTCCTCAAAACGTGTAGCACGTCACTTTCCAGAAGTTGCTTATGCATGTGTCACTTGTATTGACAGTCTGCCAAAAATAAATGAGTTTAACAACAGGTAAGGTAGCGGGGGTGTACCCCACAAGAAGAGATGTCTAGATAGATTCCAATCTTTCTTGGAAATGGGAGACACAGGGTGAAAGACTGATCCATGCACTTTTGTCCCTGCTGTGTTGTTCCTAGAAATATTCCTCCTCTTCATCAAAAAAGCCATTTTCCAAAGCATATGTGCAGTCTGCACTAGATTCAGCTTGGCATGCCCCTTTGTATTCTTGTATTGATTCATAAAGGGAGTACAGTTGACATAGCAATGACATATCCAGCTGCCGAAGGCCAACCTGATGGAGGGAAAAAATAAAGACATGTTGGTATTTCAAATGTGATTTGACTGCAATACGGTGGCACTTGCACACTTTTCCCCACAGCTACTCAGGTTCAGAGGATGAGTTGTGTGTCATCTTGAACAATTATGCAATATGGCAGCTTAATGAATGTACTTAGGAAGGCCATATCCACCCCACTGAATAAGCCAGATGAAAGAGCTGTGGAGAAAGCTGTGTTCCATGGTATAAAATGTGGCAAAGCATTCCTCGTGATTCAGTCATGTTACCATGCCCTGTTTACTGGGCAAAAAGCTGTGCAACCCTAGACAGGTGTGCTGCAATGTAAGAGAACTCAAACACTTTGTACGCCCTGTGATGCTCAAGATAGATTTACAGATGCGACCACATCCGTCCCATTTACTCATCTTCCTTGCACACAGACTGTGTGCAAGATGCTATTCTGTTTCAGAAATTCAGGACCAATGAGGTTAGAGTGTAACCAAAAAGTTATCAAATCTGTATAACCCAGGGAGTATAAAAATCAAGCTACTGAGTACCCACATCAAAGCATTCTAGAAGTTTGCAGGACTGGAAGCTATGGTGTATACATTTATCCCACTGCTCAGGAGATTGTAGCTATTAATTGCCTTCAAGTAGCCTGCTGGACTGTGTTACATTGATTTGTTTGCCCTGACAGAGGGCTACGGCATAAGTCAGCTGCCTCACGTGCCAACTTCTCAGAAAGAGTCCAGGACTAAGGGTAAATTTTTCAAAAGCATTTAAGTGGTTAAGAGTTGAAGTCTAATTTTAAACAAGTGAATTATGTACTTTTGAAAATTTTACCCTAGACAACCTGGACAGATCAGACTTGAGCAGTGGGAGGAGCTGACCTTTCCCCATGTAGCTAGGGCACCAGAATTACATGAATTAAAGTTACCATGTATCGGTGTGTGGGCAAGCATACACAGGCCCATCAGGTACAAAGCAGGCAGAGACCAGAGGGGAGAAAAACAGAGCTAGCCATTTAATATGTAAGAATTTCCTCACTCTGGCATTGAAGTGCCAATATACCTTTAAGAGTATTCAGCTGACCAAAGGAAATGCTCAAACCAAACATCTCCTTTATTTGCGATATGTTAAAAATGCTACACAGCTAAAATTTAAGTGAACTGCCATACCTACCAATTTCTGAAAACAAAAATTAGGTTGACACATAGTGCCTAATGAGGTTTAGTCCCAGGGAAGAAATTTACCATAACTAATAATTGGAGAAAGGGAAAATATATTTATTATTTGTATTGTGGTAGTACGTAGAGGCCTAAATCAGAAATCAAGACCCCACTATGCTAGGTACTGTACACTAAACAAAAAGACAGTGCCTGCCCCAGAGATCTTATGATTTAAATACCTGAAGAGAGGATGGGTAGATACAACACATGGATAAACAAGATAAAAGCAAGACAGGATTAGCTCTTTGTTTGGGGTCCTCCATTTCTGAAGTGAAGGAAGGGATAAAATAATGTCCCACAAACAGCTTCCCTCTACTTAAAGGAAGCTGGACATCAGTTCTCAAGTTAGATGTCACTAGACCACTGCCACAACTCCCTCATAACCTTCACATCTGTTTTTCTTCCCCATCTTCATTATTTCCTCTAGCTGCTGCCCCCTCCTCTCCCCCCCCCCACCCCCAGTGTTGTCCATGTGCTGCTACCCCAGCACCAAACTTTTCTCCCATCAAAAAGTGAAGCAGGATCAGGAGCAAGTCATTTTCTCTCCTCTGTTTCTCTCAGCCCTGGCAAAGAAGCAAGATGTGCAAAAGCAGCAGCACTAATGCAACTGCCCTCCAGGGAATAAGCATGACTGAGAAAAGAAGAGTGGGATAACTGTGGCTGAATTTAAACCCCTACTCCGCTCAAATCACAGTATAAGATCTTATTCAGCCTTGCAAGGCTAATGAATGTTTAGCAGTCCAGGCAAAGTCTACATCCTTAAGATGGCAACTAGCAATCAAAACAAATTACTCACCCCAAGCAAGCAAGCATGCAAGCAGGATGTTCTGAGGCTACTACATGTACGTACACAGAGGAAAGGTTAGGCAATCTTACATCAGAGGTGAATAGTATCTACAAATATTTGAAGGGCATCAACATTGAAGTTAAGAATTGTTCAGGGAACAATAATTAGAAGTGGTGAGTTGAAGTTGAACAAGGAAACCTTTAGGCTGGAGAACAGAAAAAGATTCTAGACAATCAGGTCTATGTCTTATTGGAAGTAATGGAGTTCTTACCAATGGAATGAGAGTTTCAGCTAAACACGCTTGGGAACATTCTGTAAAGACAAATTCTGCACTAGCTGGGAAATGGACTAGAATAGACATTCTAATAATTATTGTTTTTCACTGTTTGTTTTGTTCAACAAGGTAAAGGCAGGTTTAATTTTGATGTAGTACAATCTCTCATAATCACTATTTTATTGTCAATTTATGGCTCAAACCTAGACACTCAGCATCTTTCATGTTCAGTAGAACCTGTGCACAGAGACAAAGCCAGTATGTAGTCCATGATTTTGTGCTATATTTTCTAGAACCACTATAGACAGAGAGAACTTCTTAAACACAAAGGGCTAATATATCTTTACTAATAAAGTACTAATAATTGTTAAAAGAACAGAAGTACTTGTGGCACCTTAGAGAGTAACAAATTTATTATGCTCAAATAAATTTGTTAGTCTTTAAGTGCCACAAGTACTCCTGTTATTTTTGCGGATACAGACTAACACAGCTGCTATTCTGAAACCTAACAATTGTTAATACCTTGTTTTTCTGTATTTGTTCCATATCTCAGACAAACAAAGTAAACAGATCTATCAAGAAAGATAAAAACACAGTCTCTGGCTCTTGGCAATGAGACCACTGATTCTGCATTTCTTCAGACTTTTGCTAAAACATGCTGATCTTGTATGGTGAAAAAGTTCGCTCACTCAAAGTGTTCATAGTAGACACGGCAAAAGGCATAGTGAAAGTCATCACTGTACCTACTCCTTACTCAAATGACAGTTCAGAGAGGGTCTCCCCTCCCCCCCGAAAAAAACAAAAACCTTACTCCTTTCTATATCTACCATTGTCCCCTTCAAAATCCATTCAGAGAACTTCATTTGAGTATGGAGGGAAGAATGCTGGTACATACAGTATTTTTTCCCCATGTTGACATTAGAATCTTACCACAAGCCCTTTTCCACTGTTTAAACATCAAAAACATGCTCAATATTATTTTAATTTAGTAAAATGTAAAAAAAAATTAAGTTTGTAGAATATTAGTTATATTATAGCATTACCTGTCCAACAGAAAATTGGTGGCCTATTACTAAAATGTTAGAGACTCCTGAATTTGTCTGTCAACAACTGCACCTCAACTGGAGATATGTTCTACTGGGTAAAATATTTACTCCTCAAAAGATTTAATTAACCCAGATTATCACTAAGGATATTCTATCTACAGCATCAAAGAGATATTCTAATTTAAGCCATGTGATGTGCATGTCACTTGATTTTCCATCCAAAGACATTCAAATTTCTAACACTTTCTGAAATCAGGAATTATACATATTATGAAAAACTGAGAATTTTTTCCTGCTGCCCTTTAGAACATTGCTGAAACAGTGTTTGCAGGCCATGGAGATACAATGAATCTGACAACCACCTAAAAATGATTGCTCTATGTCAATACAAATTGATATCTGCAACATGAAATTCAAGACACTAATGTTGTTCAAACATTTTTGTTGTGACAGAATAAGATTTTAGCATTTAAAAATTTCTTCTTAGTATATCAAGGAGGAGCATTCTACAGGCTGGCAGCAACGCCTTATCAGACAAAACAAACATCACTGATTGTGGGATAAGGATAAAATTAAAGAACTTGAGTTAGCTTAAGTTTGGTTAAGAAAATAACATATTTGCTTTACAGTTTGTGGCTAGGAGGGAGAAGGCCCCAATCAGCAAGTAAAATAAAGCCATGAGAATAAGTAGTATTGCTTGTAGTGTAGAAAGGATGTATGGTTCCAAACTAACTATAAAGAGCTGCAGTAACAAGACAAAGAAAAGAAAAATTGTCTTAAAAGAAACAAGCTCAAATCGTCCCACTGTTCTGCTGGTAAACAAGGAGGGGGGGAGAGAAGATAAGGCCTTGGGAAGAAAGGAAGCTGTAAACCTGTTTTGGATTAAGACAGGAAATAAGGGTGAAGTCAGTAATTTAGCAATGACATCACTTGTTTGTCAAAAGGTATAAACTCTTCAAGGATGCATTGCCAGTTCTTGCCTGATTAGAGCTGACCAATATGGGTCTAAGCACCTGTGGATTTAGCCCATTTGTAAGTATCTTGATCAAATGCTTATAAGTGGTTTGTTACTGTTTGGATGTAGTAAATTGCTTATTAGTTAGGCTTTTTAGGCATGTTTAGAGCAATTCTATAAATACCATTTGGCCTTAATAAAGGATTTTATGGTTAAGTTTATGTTTGGTGGTTTCCCACATCAATATTAATAATTTCAAATATTAATAATTCTAACACTGATGCAACCCTGTTTAAACCAATGATCAGTCATGGATTTTGCCCTATCTACAGCCCTTTGCAAAGCAGCAAGAGCCCATAACACTCCAATTCTCAGAGAAAAAAAGTCATATTAAGAATGTCTACTCAGCACTTGGGAGCATGCTTCCCAGCTCCAGTAGACAGATGTGTGCTAACTCTGCTCAAGCTAGCACACTAAAAATAGCAGCATAGCCAGGGTAGCATGGATGGGGCTCAGCCTAGCCACCTGGGTACAAATCAACCCAGACTCTCCAGGGAACATACTCAGGCAGCTAGCCTAAGCCATCACCCATACTACCCCCTGCAATGCTGCTATTGTTAGCAAGGCAGCTTGAGCAGCGTTAGTACACCTATCTGCTACATTAACAGATTTCCTCTCACTGAAACAGCACAAGAAACTTTTATCATTTGAATACTCAGACACTTTTTGTTTTGTTTTGTTTGGCAGCCTTGATCACTGTATCAAGCATTTTCAAAAATACTTGACTGGAGGAGAAAAGAATTCCAGCAAAAGTGTTTCCTAAATCAACTCTAAACACAGGGGGAAAAAGTATTTTAAAAACAAATATTTTCAATAAAGCAGAAGGAAGAAAGAGAGGGGCATGGAAATGGGCCTAAACTGGGGGGAAAAAAAGAGACTGAACTAAGGGTGCATTTTGAAAAGTGTATTTTAGCTGTGGCTAAAGAGAGCCTGGAAATTTCTCTGGCGTGGTGGGTCATTTGCGTTCAGACAAAAGTATATTAATCCTTATTGTGATGCACCACAAAAAGCATACTTTCCTCACAATCCCTTGGTCTGTGGTAGGGATGGAGATGTTAAATATTTACAGCCTTAGTTTATCCCACAAAGTAACTATTATGGGTGTTCATAACTTTTTTTAGTATTATTATGCCTCTGTAGAAACCACTTCAGTTGTTTGATTTACATTGTATTTACGCTACTTGGAGAGCACACAGGGTAATATTTTCAGGAGACTATCAGTGATTTAGGAGCTGACCTCATTTTCAAAACTAATGTGGATACTTTAGCCACCACAAGCCTTAAAAGCTTAAGCTGCTTGGACCCTGTTTTCATGCAATGGCTTTTTAAAAACAATGGGGGGGGGGGCGGGATTTGGCGAGGATGACTCTGGACGTGGCCACCCCCCAGCGAGCACAGGGTCTGATCCAACTAACAGTTGTTCCGGCCAGGGGTGCTGGAACTTGTATGGGGGGGGGGGGTTGCTGAGAGCCATCCAACTAAACTGTAAACCCCAGCTGTGATGGAAACCACTTCAAGCCAGAGGTGCGGCAACAACCCCAGCACCCATGGGCCCAGCTCCAAAATCTCATACCCACACCTTTCCCCCAGTGCGAGCCTCAGACCAGGCGCCCCCGCCTCCGCCGCCGGTGGGGCCCTATCCACTGCCTCCTTCATGCGACCAAACTCCAGCCCCACCCCAGCACGGCCGCGGCTAGACCGGCGGGGCGCTCAGCGGGGGCCTCACGCCCAGGTCCGCGTGCGGCGCTTTCTAGGCGGCGGGGCGTGATTTCCTCCCCAGCGGGCCGGCAGCTGCGTGGGGGGGTCGGGGTGTCACTGGGGGGGGGGGCAGCGCCGCGCTGCCAGCTCCCCCGGGGGCTCTGCGGTGCGGGACGAGCCCCCGCAGCCCTCACCCGCCCCCCTCACTCACCATCTCTTTGCGGAGCAGGGCCAGCGCCGCGTCCAGGTTGGGCGGCCGGGGGGAGCCTCGGCCGCCGCCGCTGCTCGCCCGACCCCGGCTCAGCTCGTCCTGGATGCGGGATTTCTGCGCGTAGAGCCGCTCCAGGTCCCGCCAGCGCCCGCCGCCGCCCGAGGAGGAGTTCAGCAGCCCGCTCAGGCTCTTGGGCAGCGGCGGCAGCCCCGGCCCCCCGCCACTCTCCGGCCCGCTCATGCTGCTGCTGCTGCCGCCGTCCAGAGCGCCAGCCGCTGAGAAGCAGCCACCGCCCCCTTGGGTCCGAGCGGCTCCCAGTCCCAGCGCCGGAGCCCGCCCCTACGGGCCGGCCCCGCCTCCGGGCCGGAGCGGAGAGGACAGGGGCGGGCTTGTAGGGGGCGGGGTGAGCAGAGAGAAAAGGGGGCGGGGTGATGAGGAGAACCGAGGGAGGGAGAAGGGGGTTGGGGTCACTAGGGACACAAGTTCAGCCGCCGGGCAGTTAGCAGCGCTGGGCACCCCTCCCTTTTCGTGCCCAGGGTGCCAGCACCATGCACGTTTGCTGCACTGCCATCGAAAGGCTTCCGTGGGCCCAGCCCCGGCTACCTGAGCGCTCAGTTCTCCCTGGACAGCGATTCCTTCCCACACAGCTCCACTCCACCGGGACTGTCCAGCTTCCCAGAGATGAGGAGGCCCCAGAGTGGCCCGGTAAGGAACAGACCCCCCAGGAGAGCTGGGCCTAGAGCGACCAGACATCCCAATGATACCGGGACAAAGACAATAGGGGCTTTGCCTTACACATGCAACTATCCCTCTCCATCCCCCCTGGAAAAAAACGTGTCCTGGTTTTTCACACTTGTTATCTGGTCACTCTACTCTGGGCCTCATCCCAGCAATGATAAGAATGACCTGGCACCTCACTGTATTTAGGACTGAATGCAAAACTCATCTCTTTAACTTAGCTTTTCTACAATAGGTTCTTCCTTCACTCACACCCATATTGACACACAAGACATGCACAAGTCTATAAATTAATCAAACTGTTTCCTCTATAGGTGGGAGAATAGCAAGACTGCGTTTGTGAGATTTTTTTAAATCCTTGTGAGACCTCAGCTAAAAAGGCAATGGGGCCTTTGTAAAGATCTAGATATACATAGTGGGGGGTATTTGTGTATGTGAATGGGGAGAAAGTGATCTGGGTATGTGTAAGTGAGAAGAAGGGTAGGGTATGAGAGCAGAATGGAGTATGTGACATAGGCGTGAGATAGAAGAAGGGAGTCTGAGGTGTATAAGGGGGATGGGGCATAGAGTGGAGACAGCAAAAAGGATCTAGAAATGAAAATCAGCTGCCTGTTTTGCTTGTATAATAACAGCCATATTGGGTCAGACCAGAGGTCTTCTATCTTCTGGCCGTGGCCAATGCCAGGTGCTTCAGAGGGAATGAACAGAACAGGTAATCATCAAGCGATCCACCCCCTGTTGCCCATTCCCAGCTTCTGGCAAACAGAGGCTAGGGACACCATCCCTGCCCATCCTGGCTAATAGCCATTGATGGACCTATCCTCCATGAATTTATCTAGTTCTTTTTTTGAACCCTGTTCTAGTCTTGGCCTTAATAACATCCCCTGGCAATGAGTTCCACAGATTGACTGTGTGTTGTGTGAAGAAATACTTCCTTTTGTTTGTTTTAAATCTGCTTCCTATTAATTTCATTTGGTGACCCCCTAGTTCTTGTGTTACGAGAGAAAGTAAATAACACTTATTTACTTTTTCCACACCAGTCATGATTTTATAGACCTCTATCATACCCCCCAGTCATCTCTTTTCCAAGCTGAAAAGTCCCAGTCTTATTAATCTCTCTCCTCATTTAGAAGTTGTTCCACACCCTTAATCATTTTTGTTGCCCTTTTCTGTACCTTTACCAATTCCAATATATCTCTTTTGAGATGGGGCAACCACATCTGCATGCAGTATTCAATATGTAGGCGTACCATGGATTTATATAGAGGCAATATATTTTCTGTCTTAGGTTTGGATGAGGTTTTGGTTGTCTCTGGCAGCCTGAGAATAGGATTCTTTTTCTAGCCTGGGGGTTGTTCTTAAGGACAAAATAGATTGTGGACAGGCATGGCTAGTATCATCAAATATTTTACATCCTTGGTCAAGTGAAGTGACAACAAACACAAGAGACTATTAAAAGCTATTCAAGTCTCAAGAACTGGGGAAGAGAATGGCCAAATTCTGCCTCTTTGAAAATGTGTAGCATTATCTTGTTTATCTGATCTGTAAGTCTGTATAGCTGCCATGCATCTCACTTAAAAGAAAATTCCCATTTCTAGTTGGAATGTCACAAAATATATCAAAATATCCAATGGTAAAATTTGATATTCTTGTCCAATGTTTTATTTGTAGGGATTGAAACTAGAGAAATCGCAAAATACTTAATACCTTCCTAGCCAAAGAATGTATATCTGCTCTGTTCTGTAAATCTTCCTGGGATATCCTTGCCCATTTGTTGCATATATTGTGACCACTATTTACCTCAGTCTTCAGCTTGGAGGTTTTTGTGTGGATTCCTCTCTCACAGACATCACTGATTTTAATCCATCATTTAGACTACTCCATAAAAAAGTGCTACCACAAAAAGCCTGTTAAACCTGTACAGCAAACTTCTATCCTGGGTAGCAAAATTTTAAGAGTGAGAGTTACTCATCAGAATTTGCTGCCTGTTGCTATGCCAGGAATGAGAACTAGTGATGGTAGCAAATTGTGACAAGTTAATGACATCCATCAGCTTTATTACCAGGACCACAGGCTCTTATTTTCTCCAAACAGCAACAGAATAAAAACATGAACCAACTATAAATTTTCCTCATTTGTTAAGTCTGTACACGCACGCATGCACACACAAACACATTCACTCACTCACTAGATATCTTGGATCTCCCTGGTCACTGTCACTCCATAGAAAAGCCAGAACTTTGAAGTTCTTCTTTTGATACTCATTCAGCTAAGCAACAGAGCTGAGAGACTGAAAATAAAAATCAAGGAAGGGTACAAAACTGGAGTTGTCAGAACATATTGCCACTGCAGATCCAGACTCTTAGAAGTGTACAGTTTAGCAGTACAGTCCTCGGAACCACTTAGAAGGCAATTACCATTGGAACTGCATGTACGCCAATTTGTACCTGTTCATCTGATGCAAGGTTATATAATAGATTATTGCACCACCAGCTCTCAATGTCTTTCCACCAATTGAGAGGAATGAAATCACTACATATGTAGATGGACACATAAGAAACATATGGATGAACCACTTCACCATTCGTTGAAATGCAGCCACCTATACTATAGAACTCTGCAGCTGTTTAAGAGCACACAATACCACTGCACAACAGTGTAGAACAGGCAGGGTAATATGTTACCAGTAGCATTTGAGTTCTGCATCCTAAGGGGACTTCATATCTTATGCATCAGGATGCAAGCTAATTAGCTAGGGAGTCAAGAAGGAATTTCTTTCCTCCCCGAATATGCATTGTGTAGTTGGCTAGGTACTTTACTAAGGGGCTCTGCACCTTCTATAGCATCAACTCTGGCAGGTTATAGCCAGAGACAGGATACTGGACTTGATGGACCTGCTTCAGATTCTGGTATGGTGGATTCTCTATAACACAGTAGCTCATTGTAACTATGCAGAGAAATTTAAGGAGACAGAATGTACTTTACAAAATTGGCATTTGTCCAGGACATCAGTGCTATTATTACTACACCTGAAAAAGTTACTGTATGATCTAGAATGACACAAATGGTCAGGACCTTGCTCCTTGTCTTATTTGCAAACGTTCAGTATTACAGTAGCCCCCCATCCCATGCTATGACATTGGTTCAGCAGGAAGGTTGCCATCTGCTGAATCACCAACATCACTCACAGCAGCATCCGTGGATTGTCTTTCAGTGTTTCCTGTTCAAGAACTGACCAGATCATATCCTTCTTAGTGTGTAAGTTAAGCCTCTAAGTGATTTCCCATTTTCCTGTGATGAAAGGTGGCATGAACTTCACCCAGCTTTCTTTCTGACTCATATGGCTTTTACATGGTTTAAATATCATTGCTGTCTTTGACAATAGTTTCATTAAACCAGTTTAATATGGAATTTTTTACCAACCTCTGTTTTGTATCTATGTGCTTCTTCGGAGATCAGTTATAAGGGGATTATAATGCAGATCATAGTGAAGAAGAAGAGTTATCCTTTCCATCTGCCATGATGCAACTTCAGTCCTAACTAATTGTGAAAAATAAAATAGTGTGTGATGAGTCTTGGGGTAACCAGGACTAAGAGTCACCTTGTTACTCCCTGCCTCTAATGAGAGAATGTCTTGCCTGTGGTAGCTGAGTGTTAGCTCCCTAACACCACCAGCCTTTCAGCCACTCAAACACTGTCCTTTGGGCTATGCCAGCCCTGTCTTTGCCTTGGAGGTTAACAGAAGGTACACCCAATTCCCCAAGTCCCTTGAAGTGTTCCTGTGATATCCAGCTCCTCACACTGGCAACTCACAGAAACTTCAGATCCTCTGCACCCAAAGGAGCTGTGTGTACCCCAGTTTACCAGTTTTTACTTTAAGACCCCACTCCACAGCACTTATGAGCACTTATAATAAAACAAAAGAATGTTTAAGAAATAATAGTGGGTCCACTAGAAGCAAGAGAGAATCATTGATAGAAACAATGATTACAATGTTACCCACGATTTTCAGAACCCAAAGCAGTCATAACTTAACTGTTTCACTCCAGGTGGTGTCAGGTATAAACCAATGGGAAAACAGTACTTACGGCTGATGACAGATTGATGCAAGTAAGCATGCTTTTATCTAAAACTACAGTTTATTAGATTTGAGCACAGACAGGCATAAGCTATAGGTTTAAAACATCCCAAACAATTACCTAGAATGTCAGATGGTATTGAATAATTAGCAGCAGGTCAGCGATGGCTGATCGCTTCCCCACCAGGGAGTATGGTGTCAGGAAACAGTCTCTCAGGATAGCATTAGAGAACTGCTCCAAAGTACACTCTATTATCTAGTCTTTTATAACTAATTTTTACAAAACACATAACTCATAGTGACCCCAACTTGGTCATCACTTCTAACTTCAATCAACTACTTATCAACATAACATTCCTAACAATCTGAGCTTCTATATCAAAGACACCCAAACTCAAAATCTCCATCCACTTATTTTATTTCAGTCTCAATTTGTTGACTCTTTTTTTCCCCTCCTCTCATTCTGATTAGCAGAAACTGCAAGCATGCAGCTAGCATTTGACCTGGCCTCCAGAAACCCTGCTTGTTCAAATTAACCCTTAACTATGTGGTATTCTATTTTATTAATTCATAGTGGCTAAGTGCACACAAAATGGTTGCAATTAGCTTGCTCAAATTCTGGGGTAACACTCCCCTCCATTCCAGGGCAACAACAATATAAAACAAAATCATAAAACACAAAGGATGGCCTACACTTAATAGTTACCATTCCTATCTAATAAAGTAGGTTCCCCTCTTCCCACAATTCAGTCTGTGGCAGAGTTGGCAGGCTTCCCAAAAGCCAAGATCCAATCTTTCATAAAACACCTCCCCTCAACAAGATGTCTCCTCAATGAATAGATGTAGAGTGTCTTTCTCCACCTTGGATCTACTGAATCAGTCTTTTGTCTTTATTCACAGACAGGGCAATCCTCTGTCCGTTATAATGTTCCTTTATATCTCTAAGTGGTTTAGATTATTTGCAATTGCCTTTGATGGTTTTACATTGACTGCTCTGGAATGGAGCAAGGGACAACTGAACCTTGCATTGCATCACCATCTGACCAGGGAGGGATAACAACTCCCTCCCACTTTAATGAGCCATTACTGAGATATATGATTCTTGTGTGACTAACTTTTACTCTATGACCATAAGGCATAGTTTTCAATATAGTTACATTATTCCTTAAATATTACCCATACATACATCTTACAATGATTACAAGTATTGATAAGTTACAAGCTTTCAGTAGAAACCTTATATGCTACCCTTCCTGGATAAATACTGTGAAAGTGGTGTACTAGGTGCAGTGAGTTTGTCAGGTCTGAGACAGGAGTTGCTTGTAAAGAACAATGAACCTTTTGCTTGTTGGCACCACTGGTGAGTCACATAGTGGCTATCATGTTGTTTTATTAAATTAAATCCAACTAAAACCATTCTTAATGTTCCCTCTATGCCAAGTATGTTTGATGACAGTACTGTTGACTCTTCAAGTATTAGGATCTAGGCATTGTGTTATACTTCAGTTTATTAATGGACTTATTTCTTTACTCTGTTACCAAAGATCATTTTTGCTAAATGAAAGCCATTTGGAACCTCTTCTGAATATTCTTATTTTATTAAAGTTAGCTTAGCATAATTATTTTTTTCAATGTCTGATCATACATCATATCTCAATTGCAATTTATTGAGATGTAGAGGCTCAACTTCTTCTTCAACATCCTGCACTTATATCATTACTTCTAGTTAAAAAATATTTACACTGGCTTACAGTACAGGTTCATATCAATTGTGAAGTTTGTCTGTTGGCTTTTCAGGCTCTAAATGGCTCTGCTCATGCAAAGTTACTTTCTCTAACCTATTATTTTAAGTCTAAATTAGCTGTTTATTTACTCTGACCCAGTTGTAACATGGTGATAATGGAAGCTGGAGTCTTCTGCAATTATGCCTCTCTGTTATGGATGTACTTCCTTTAATTATATAACACACTCAGGGCTAGATCCACAAAAGGACTTAGTGCCCAACTGCCATTTAAGGCACTTAAGTCCAACATTTAGGTGCCACTGAGGTCCTCAAATTTCCACTCACCTGCCACCTAATCCTGAAGGTGCCTAAAATGCCTGTGCACCTAAGTTTCCACTGTTAAAGTTAGCCTAAGCATCTACATTTCTGCCAGTCAGCATGTACACTGCTGCTTCAGTCTAGGCATAGTCACTGACTCCATGGGTGCTCCGGGACTGGAGCACCCATGGGGAAAAAAATAGCTGATCAGCTCCTCCCCCTCCCCACCAGCATCTCCTGCCCGCTGGCAATCAGCTGTTCAGTGGCATGCAGGAGACCCTGGAGGGGTGGAGGAGGAGTGGTGGCAGGAAGAGGCAGAGGGAGGGTGGGGCACGCTTGGGAAGGGGGTGGGAAGAGGTGGGGTGGAGGCAGAGTGGGGGGTTGAGCACCCCTGGGGAAACCCATAAATTGGCGCCTCTGAGTCTAGGCATCCAGGCACATTTCATGCCCAAGCCCCAGTGGGATCCTCAGATGAGGCGTTTCCCCATGTACCTTGCCAGTGGGACCCGATCCGTTGGGCATTCTCAGAGCATGCCTAAACCCACACAAAACAGTTGGGGTTTTAACCTTAACACTGAGCCAGGTTCCATTCCCCTCTTTGTCTGATGTGGAGCAGGACCTGGATACGCACCTCTCAGGAGAGGTGCCCTAGCTACTGGATTATAATGTAGTCTGGTGTGAGGCTCTCTCTGTCTCTCATGTTAATGCTGCTCTACTGTGTATAAGTGATTAAATATGCATTGGGCCAGACAGAACATGTGACTGTGTCTATAGTCCAGTGGTTAGGACACACATCTGAAAGGTAGAGAAGCCATGTTCAGCTCCACATCAGGCATGGGGGGGACGACTGATTCTCACATCTTGGGTGAGTGCTCTAACCACTGGACTAAAGGTTATAATGGAAACCTCTTTTCCCTCCCACATTTCTTGCAAAAAACAGGTTAGGCGTCCAACTCTAGGAGAGGGTTCACAGCTGAAAATCCCAAGCAAAAATAGGTATCTTCCTCTGGCCCCGATTTTGGGTGCCTAACAGCCTGAGAAGTGCAGGGCTTAGGCCACACCCCTCCCATTGGCATTTCCTATTGGCTAGTTTGGGCAATTCCCCACTCAGCCTGTTGGCTTCTGTGGATCACATTCTTAGGTGTCTAGATCTCCCCATACATTGTTTAGGGGACCTAACTCAGGGCTGTGGATTCCACTAGGTGGCTAAGAGGTAGGTATTGCACCCTTGAGCATTGCAACACCAAAGGCTGGTTCTCCACTAAAAAAGGTTTGTCTGCATAGCTGTGGTAGTCAGGGATGCCCCCAGCTGACATAGCTGTGCCAGCAAAACACTCAGTGTAGCTGCAGCTATGCTAACAGAAGAGTGCTTCTGTCAGCATAGCTGTAATGCTGTTATAGAAGGTGCTACTGTGCCAGCAAAAAACTTGACAGCATACGCTGCATCTACACTAGAGGGCTCTGTCAGTACAGCTATACTAGGCGAGCTAGACTGGCAAAGCATGTGTAGTGTATGCCACGCTTACGTTACGTCCCTTTGTGGCTCTAGCCCTCAGCCTTTGTTGGTTTTTAGAACTAAACTAGAGAAAGGTGTTACTGCTGCTAACTTTTCTTTAATTAATGATACTAGATAGAAAATACACAGAAAAAAATACATTAAAATATTAAGTTTTCAAAAGCTGGGAAATGACAGAATTGGGGCTGCCTATATAACCTTAATTTGGCTTCCTTGTGCATATGCATTCTGATACAGTCTTTAATTACATGATCACATACTGTTTTTTCCACAGGACACTGCCCTGTTCAGTGCACGGGATGGACAGTGGTCACTGGCAGGTAGTCATTCAATATTTCTTTTTATTGTCATCAGTCAGTATGTAACACTATGCCTTAATTACTACATATCATTTGAACCCTTCACTGAATTAATGTATTATTTCCCAACAGGCTTTTCTATGATGTTCTACACTGTAGTATCTGACTGGTTCACAACATTTTAGAATTTCTTTTTACAACACCCCTGTGATGTAAGATGGCATTATCCCTATTTTACAGAGTGGAACGAGGGCCTGGTGTATACCTAAAACTTAAGTTGACCTAGCTCCATCACTTAGAGCTCTGAGCTATGTTAGCTCGACCTAAGCCCCGCTGTAGGTACAACTAGAATTCTTCTGTTGACCTAGCTGCCGCCTGTCGGAGAGATGGATTACCTACATCGATGGAAAAAACCCTTCCTCTGATGCAGCAAGCATCTACACTACAGCTGCACAGTTGCAGCATCATAGCTGTGCCACTGTAGTGTAGACATGGCCTAGGACACAGCGAGATTAAGGTCCTTTCACTTCCAGAACCTGGTGCCACAGCAGCCTGTGGCAGCCTGGAGAAGCAGATCCAGGAAAAGTCCTGCTCAGCCCCTGAAGACCACATCCCATCACAATGACCAATTGCTTATTTTGTTATTGGTGCCAAACTCTAGTTTGCCCATGTCTGGATTAACCAAAGACAGATGCAGTTCACCTCAGAGAAAAGCATAAACCTCCCCTATAGTGCATCTCACTGCACAATGCAGTACTAGGTTGAAATTCACCTACTCTGTCTTTTTATCTTATTTAAAAAGATATAATAATGCCCCTCCCGTTTCCCCACCTTCCCATTCCCACAGATTCTCCCTCATTTCATGTGCTCTGGGAAAGAGTCTGTCATGCAGAACAGACCACATTCATGACTGGTGCAGTACTGTAGTCAGTTACGCCAGTGATGAACCAGGCCCAGCTGTGTCAGTCTTGCATGCCAGCTGATAAAAATAAATCACGCAATTAAGAGAAAGTGTGCAGTGTAGGAATGAAGAATTTCAGTAATACACAAAAATTAACGGGCCTGAAAGAAATAGATATAATTTTGTGACAGGATTTAAAATAAAGTATCATCACACACCCCCAGTTCTTAGTAGCTTTGTCAGTTTTTAGTCTTCTTTCGCTGCCTCACAAATAAAGAAAATAGCACTTCAAAGTGCTAATGGAATTTTTTTACACCTAATAAGTTTCTGATAAAACCTTGGGTGAAAACCATTTGCCTCTTCAAAATGGCAGTTGAAGGAGGCAGTTAGCACTACTGCTCTGCAATTCAATTTTGTCTTGCAACAACCAGCTTCTGACTCTTAGCAGTGCAGGCTCAACTTACAGTAGCAGCCTTGCAGAATCTGATTACTGAAAGCAGATAACCAGGGAAATCAGAGCTGTAGGCTTTGAAGGTATTTGTCTTATTATCCCTGTGACACTGAACAGACCTTTCTCTTCAGAGAGATCTGTGCTGGGGTCAGCTCTTACTGGGGTGCTCTCCTGGTTGTGCTGAGGTCATTTGAGGTGGAATGTATGAAAGTTCTTACTGCACAGATAAATTAAATGGCAGAAATGAAGTGCTACCGAAATTTAACAGACAGGAGAAGTGAGGATGATTGGTGCTCACAATATGTGCAATATTTCAGATTCTCCAGTCATCTGATCTCTGCCTTGATTTATTTCAGAGGGGGAGCAAATGATTTTATTGAAACAACATTAATTATCTATTTATTTTATCTGAAATGTGTATAAAGCACATTTTAAGCATATACAGCAGCTTCTACAGAGCATTATATTCAATTTATTAAAACGGATACTTTTTCTCTCTTCCTCCTCCAACCCTCAAAATAAGTTATGCATATTTTTTTTTATTTTACAAAAGCAAGTCTACATACCCGGCAAAGCTTTAAAATAATAGTATTACAAATATTTAATGTTTCAACATGTGTCATACAGCAAGCATAATTGTTGAAAATATTGTGTTGGCATGAGCGCATATAACATCAAATTCTTACCTGAAATGAACCTAAGACAGAAATGTAACCAAGGCCGTTTAAATTATAGTCTCTCAGTCAGAGAAGAAAATGCAAATTCCTTTGTCTTCTTCCTCTGTCAGGAAGACATGACAAGATCCTTCTTAAGCCTAGGAAGCAACAAAGAATCCTGTGGCACCTTATAGACTAACAGATGTTCTGCAGCATGAGCTTTCGTGGGTGAATACCCACTTCTTCAGATGCAAGTGGTGGAAATTTCCAGGGGCAGGTTTATATATGCAAGCAAGAAGCAAGCTAGAGATAACGAGGTTAGTTCAATCAGGGAGGATGAGGCCCTGTTCTAGCAGTTGAGGTGTGAAAACCAAGGGAGGAGAAACTGGTTCTGTAATTGGCAAGCCATTCACAGTCTTTGTTTAATCCTGAGCTGATGGTGTCAAATTTGCAGATGAACTGGAGCTCAGCAGTTTCTCTTTGAAGTCTGGTCCTGAAGTTTTTTTGCTGCAGGATGGCCACCTTAAGATCTGCTATTGTGTGGCCAGGGAGGTTGAAGTGTTCTCCTACAGGTTTTTGTATATTGCCATTCCTAATATCTGATTTGTGTCCATTTATCCTTTTCCTTAGAGACTGCCCAGTTTGGCCGATGTACATAGCAGAGGGGCATTGCTGGCATATGATGGCATATATTACATTGGTGGACGTGCAGGTGAATGAACCGGTGATGGTGTGGCTGATCTGGTTAGGTCCTGTGATGGTGTTACTGGTGTAGATATGTGGGCAGAGTTGGCATCGAGGTTTGTTGCATGGGTTGGTTCCTGAGCTAGAGTTACTATGGTGCGGTGTGCAGTTACTGGTGAGAATATGCTTCAGGTTGGCAGGTTGTCTGTGGTCGAGGACTGGCCTGCCACCCAAGGCCTGTGAAAGTGTGGGATCATTCTCCAGGATGGGTTGTAGATCCCTGATGATGCGCTGGAGGGGTTTTAGCTGGGGACTGTATGTGATGGCCAGTGGAGTCCTGTTGGTTTCTTTCTTGGGTTTGTCTTGCAGTAGGAGGCTTCTGGGTACACGTCTGGCTCTGTTGATCTGTCTCCTTATTTCCTCGTGCGGGTACTGTAGTTCTGAGAATGCTTGGTGGAGATTTTGTAGGTGTTGGTCTCTGTCTGTGGGGTTAGAGCAGATGCGGTTGTACCTCAGTGCTTGGCTGTAGACAATGGATCTTGTGGTGTGCCCAGGATGGAAGCTGGAGGCATGAAGGTAGGCATAGCGGTCGGTAGGTTTTCGGTATAGGGTGGTGTTAATGTGTCCATCAATTATTTGCACCGTAAATAATTAAGCCTAATCTACGCTACAAAGTTAGGTCAATGGAAGCCGCCTTTCGTCGACATAGAGGTGTCTACACTTAAATTTGTCTCCCACTGATGTGAGTGCCTCACGAAACAATAACACCACCTCCCCAAGCAGCATTGAGCTATGGTCAATGTACTGAGGTCAATGCAGTGTGAGTACAGACACTGTGTTACCTAACACGGCTACCACTCTGAAATCTGTGTTACTTATGTCAACTGTTCTCCAGCAACATTCCCACAATGCCCAACAATGACCGCTCTGGTCACAATTGTGAACTCCAGTGCCCGGGGGCTACAGAGACCAGAAGTGCCCCCCACCCCTTTAATGCCCTGCACATTTTTGAAACGCCTTTTCCTGATTGTCTAGCTTGGCAAGCACACCTAGCAGCTCTCCATTGTTGTGCACAAGTGCCCAGCTGACCATGCCGGCTACACATTCCAGACACACTCTGTCTTGGAGTAGACAAGAGATATTGCATCTCCTGGGCTTGTGGGGAGAAGGGCTGTGCAAGCACAGCTACGAACCAGCCATAGAAATGTGGACATCTAGGAGCAGATTGCACAGGGGAATGCAGGAGAACGGGTATGTGCCACATGAAAGCAAGGGAACTGTGTCAGGCACACCATAAGGCCAGAGAGGCAAGCAGTCAATCTGGTGCTGATCTGCAGACTTGCCGCTTTTACAAAGAGCTGTATGTCATACTTATCGGAGACCCTACCCTCACCCTGCAGGCCATACTGAATATGACCAAGAAACCTGAGTCACAGGCCCTTAGTGTGAACAGTGAGGACAAGAAGGAGGTGGAGTAGAAAGGAAGAGGAGGATGGGGGACATGAGACTGGGGAAATCTAGCTATGGCGTGAACCAGAACCTGTTTGAGATTCCACCACAGTCCAGTCGCAGTGGGAGCCCTCTGCAGGGGAAGGAACGCTGTGTTATTGTATTTTCCATTACAATGATGTACTAAGGGGCAACCCCAACTTAACAGTACACAGCTATCAACTTTTTATTAATTTATCCATACTAGAAGAGGAAATGGTACAACAAAGAGAGGTAGTGTCCTTATCTGCTTTTCATTCCCCTGAAGAGTTAGGCAGAGTGGCCATGCAGAGCAGTTTGTTTATGTACACAGGGAAGTCCCTTGAATCCTCCTGGGAGATCTCAATGAAACGTTTGTGGAAGTACTCTGCAATCCATTCCCGAAGGTTTCCAGGGATGGAACCCTTATTTCTTCCTCCGGGGTAGGGCACTTTCCCGAATCTTAACTTTCACTTTGCGTTGTGACTATAGTTGTCAATGGTACCTGTGATGGGGTGTCCACCCCACTCAAGGCCTGAAGGGGTAAATTTGGCTAATTAACCTTAGGCTGCACCTGGAGGAAACCTAGAGCATGCTAGGGCCTACTTGCTGATGAAGTCCAGCTCGGGGAGGAGCTGGGTGGGGTCTATAAAGAGAGGAAGTTGGTAGGCTGCAAGAGGGGAGACTTGCAGTCCTACTTCCTGATACAAGGGGGAAGAGCAGGAAGCTGTAAGGACAGAGTTGGCTATCTTCACTGTAAATGCCCATACTTTCCAGGGTGGGGTTTTCATTTTGGTTTTTTTAAGTGTAAACTTAGAATTTCCTAGCTTATTAAATTTCACCCCCTGATACCTTAGTGTTCTCTGCTGGCATCTACTTGCTCCCAGCAGCAATTCCCTCCCTTGGCAGGCTCTGCTGAAATCTGTCTCTCCCTCCAGCTTCATTCTGGTTGGCTGTTCCAGAGCATCCTCCAGTAGCTTCCTCGTGCTCTATATTAGGTTATCAGCTGATCCTTGCTCATGTGTGTCTCCCGAGTAACTAGGGTTGGCTAGCCCCAGGCCTTTAGCCCTTGGGACAAGCCACCCTGTTACAGAGTGACAGAGACAAGAATGAAGGGGAAAATGAAGAGGGATGCAGAAGAAGAAAGAAATGTTTCTTGAAGACCTCACTGAGATGAAAGAATGTGGTCTTTGAAAAGAAGTATTAAAATTGGCACCAAGATATATAGAATCATAGGAGTGGAAGGGACATTGAGAGGTCTTCTAGTCTAGTCCCCTGCACTCAAGGCAGGACTAAATATTATCTAGACCATCCCTGACAGGTGTTTGTCTAACCTGCTCTTAAAACTTCCAAGTACAGAGATTCCACAGCCTTCCTAGGCAATTTATTCCAGTGTATAAGTACCCTGACAGTTAGGAAGTTTTTCCTAATGTCTAACGTAAACCTTCCTTGCTGCAATTTAAGCCCATTGCTTCTTTTCTCTCTCCTCTTTGTAACAACCTTTTATGTACTTGAAAACTGGTATCATATCCCTCCTCACTCTTCTCTTCTCCAGACTAAACAAATTTTTCAATTTTCCCTCATAAGTCATGTTTTCTAGACATTTCATCATTTTTTTTTGCTCTCCTCTGGACTTTCTCCAATTTGTCCACACCTTTCCTGAAATGTGGCACCCAGAACTGGACACAATACTCCAGTTGTGGCCTGATCAGCATGGAGTAGAGCAGAATTACTTCTCATGTCTTGCTTACAACACTGCTGTTAATACATCCCAGAATGATTGCTTTTTTTGCAATAGCGTTACATTTTTGACTCATATTTAGCTTGTGATCCATTGTAACCCCCAGATCCCTTTCTGCAGTACTCCTTCCTAGGCAGTCATTGCCCATTTTGTATGTGTGCAACTGATTGTTCCTTTCTAAGTGGAGTACTTTGCATTTGTCCTTATTGAATTTCATCCTATTTACTTCAGACCATTTCTCCAGTTTGTCCAGACCATTTTGAATTTTAATCCTGTCCTCCAAAGTGCTTGCAACCCCTCTCAACTTGGTATCATCTGTAAACTTTATAAGTGTACTCTCTGTGCCATTATCTAAATTAATGATGAAGATATTGAACAGAACTGGACCTAGGACCAATCCCTGCAGAATCCCACTTGATATGACCTTCCAGCTTGCCTGTGTAACACTGATAACTACTCTCTGGGAATGGTTTTCCAACCAATTACGCACACATCTAGGTTGTATTTCCTTAGTTTGATTATGAGAAAGTAATGAGAAACAGTATCAAAGGCTTTACTAAAGTCAAGTTGTACCATGTCTACCACTTTCCTTCTATCCACAAGGCTTGTTACCCTGTCAAAGAAGGCTATTAGGTTGGTTTTACATTAGGTAGGTCAATTCATGCTGATTGTTACTTGTCACCTTATTATCTTCTAGGTGTTTTCAAATTGGTTGCTTGATTATTTTCTCCACTATCTTTCCAGGTACTGAAGTTAAGCTGACTAGTCTCAAATTCCCTGGGTGGTCTTTATTTACCTTTTTTATAGATTGGCACTATCTTTGTCCTTTTCCAGTCCTCTGGAAGTCCCGTATTCCATGATTTTTTGAAGATAATCGCTAATGGCTCAGATATCTCCTCAGTCAGATCCTTGAGTATTCTAGGATGTATTTCATCAGGCCTTGGTGACTTGAAGACATCTAACTTGCCTACGTAATTTTTAGCTTGTTCTTTCACTAATTTAGCCTCAGATCCTACCTCATTTTCACTGGCATTAACTATGCTAGACACCCAATCACTAGTAAACTTTTTGGTGAAAACTGAAACAAAGAAGTCGTTTAGCACTTCTGCCATTTCCACATTTTTCTGTTATTGTTTTACCCCCCTCATTGAATAACAGGCCTACACTGTCCTTGGTCTTCCTCTTGGCTGTAATGTATTTGTAGAATGTTTTCTTGTTACCCTTTAAGTCTAGCTAGTTTAATCTTGTTTTGTGCCTTGGCCTTTCTGATTTTATCCCTGCATACTTGTGCTGTTTGTTTATATTCATCCTTTGTAATTTGACCTAGTTTCCACTTTTTGTAGGATTCTTTTTTGAGTTTCAGATCATTGAAGTTCTCCTGGTTAAGCCTTGGTGGTCTCTTGCCATACTTCCTATCTTTCTTATGCAGTGGAATGGTTTGCTCTTTTGCTCTTAATAATGTCCCCTTGAAAAACTGCCAACTCTTTTGAACTGTTTTTCTCCTTAGACTTGCTTACCATGGGATCTTACCTACCAACTCCCTGAGTTTGCTAAAGTCTGCCTTCTTGAAATCCACTGTCTTTATTGTATTGTTTTCCCTCCTATCATTGCTTAGAATCATAACTCTATATCATTCCATGACCACTTTCACCCAAGCTGCCTTCCACTTTCAAATTTTCAACCAGTTCCTCCGTATTTATCAAAATCAAACCTACAACACTCTCCCCTAGTAGCTTTCTCCACCTTCTGAAATAAAAATGGTCTCCTATATATTCCAAGCAGCAAAGAGTCCTGTGGCACCTTATAGACTAACAGACATATTGGAGCATGAGCTTTCGTGGGTGAATACCCACTTCATCGGATGCATGTAGTGGACATTTCCAGGGGCAGGTATATATATATGCAAGCAAGAATCAGGCTGGAGATGACAAGGTTAGTTCAATCAGGGAGCATGAGGCCCTCTTCTAGCAGTTGAGGTGTGAAAACCAAGGGAGGAGAAACTGCTTTTGTAGTTGGCTAGCCATTCACAGTCTTTGTTTAATCCTGAGCTAATGGTGTCAAATTTGTAGATGAACTGGAGCTCAGCAGTTTCTCTTTGAAGTCTGGTCCTGAAGATTTTTTGCTGCAGGATGGCTACCTTTAAATCTGCTATTGTGTGTCCAGGGAGATTGAAGTGTTCTCCTACAGGTTTTTGTATATTGCCATTCCTAATATCTGATTTATGTCCATTTATCCTTTACCGTAGGGACTGTCCAGTTTGGCCGATGTACATAGCAGAGGGGCATTGCTGGCATATATTACATTGGTGGACATGCTCTTTTTTGATGTTTTCCTGTTTGCTGTATAGGATGCTGGTCAAGTGGTTCCTCAGTTTCTTTGATAGAGTATGGCATAATCTCTCACTCTGGTCTGTGTAGTATGTAGATAGCAGTGGATTTTTCATCTTTAGTCCATTTGGTATGATGTCCATCCGGGATCTACAACCCATCCTGGATAATGATCCTTCACTTTCACAGGCCTTGGGTGGCAGGCCAGTCCTCACCCACAGACAACCTGCCAACCTGAAGCATATTCTCACCAGTCACTGCACCATAGTAACTCTAACTCAGGAACCAATCCATGCAACAAACCTC
The DNA here is from genome assembly GCF_016161935.1 of Mauremys reevesii. Taxonomy (NCBI): domain Eukaryota; kingdom Metazoa; phylum Chordata; order Testudines; family Geoemydidae; genus Mauremys; species Mauremys reevesii. The sequence continues at coordinate 82,997,214 of NC_052625.1, forward strand.
GATGCCAACTCTGCCCACATATCTACACCAGCGACACCATCACAGGACCTAACCAGATCAGCCACACCATCACCGGTTCATTCACCTGCATGTCCACCAATGTAATATACGCCATCATATGCCAGCAAGTCACAGCAGGGATTTGAACAATTGTCTCTCACATCTTAGGGGTATGCCCAAACCACCAGGCTATGGCTATTCTGAGGCAGAGCTTTTTCAATTTCTCCTATTGGAACTGTTCCCCTCTGTATTAACTATTCACTGACTTGAACCCATGTCTTCTACATTTTAGCTGAGTGCCCTAACCACCAGGCTATCAAGTCAGTGTTGCCTAATCCCGTTCAGTGAACATTTAATTATTTATACAGTGTGGGATAGCTCCAACAGGAGAGATTGAGAAAGGAAGCCAGAGACTGACTGATGCTGTCTCTCACTGTCTCTCTCTCTCTCTCTCTGGCTTTTCATTAAACATTTCAAACTGTCTTGGTTTCACCCCCATGCAGAACAGGACATTTTTTGAAATCATGAAAATTTTCATGGGACAGAAAAACCGTTTCCCACTCAACTTTGAATATGGCTGTCCAGCCTCTTAGGTTGTGGTAGTTGATGGGCACATATTACTGTGACAGAATACACACCCTACACATGACTGTAATGATCTTTGTACACAGTATGACTTCTAAGGTATCATTTGAAAACTCATAATTTGCTGGTCAGTATTGTCCTGGTAAAATATGTGTGGCGACATTGTGTGTGAAGCTATAAGATTCCACTGTATGGTGTTATTAACACATGTTCCAAACCCCACAGCCCTCCCCAAACAGAATTTGGCAGACAGCTCTGTCCTAAACAAAGGAATGTGTGCACTGCTTAATTATCATTTAAGCAGTAAGCACAGTCATCAAGCAGAGAGGGAAACAAAGAAAGCTTAAACAGGTCAGAAAAAAGCAGCAGGGAACATCCTTCCACATAGACTCTGTCTCCTGGTGCCCAGCTGGAAATGTTTTTCAAGAGGGGGACTGAAACTATTAAAAGGAGGGACAAACACCCCCAAAGTACCCCTCCCCTCTTCCTGCCCATCACATTCGTGGCACCTGAAGCAACAAAGGAAGCATTTGTTGGACTCTGGGAGAATGGGTCCTGATCTATAGGGTTTGGTCAGTAAGGCTGCTGAAAGCAAGTGGTGAGAAACTTTGCTTGAATCTGATATAGTTTAAGTTAGGTAATAATAAATGTCTTGTCTATATTTTTCTTGTAACCATTTCTGGCTTTTATGCCTCATTACCTGTTCTCAATTAAAATCTATCTCTTTGTAGTCAATAAACTTGTTTTATTGTTTTATATAATCCAGTGTGTTTAAATTGAAGTGTTTGGGTAACTCTGTGACAAGTTGTGTGCATATTATTTTCTTAAAGGAATAACAGACTTAATATAATCTGTACTGTCCAGGAGAGGACTGGGCAATACAGGAGATCCATTTCCGGGTGAAAATCTGGGATGGGGTTGGTGTTGGGGTCACCCTGCAGTATAACCAAGCCTGGTGAGAGACAGAGTATAACCCATTTGTGGCTGGCAGGTTGCAGCTGCAAGTCACATCCTGAGTCTTGCATGGTGGAAGGCTGTTTGTGAGTGTGCCTGGTGGGAGCTACTTCAGCAAGGCATTGTAAGGCACCCAAGGTTGCAGGGGTGACACAGGTGCTCATTAGTCTGGATTGTACCCTGCTATGTCACACCAGCCTCTTAGGTTATGGTAGTTGATGGGCATATATTACACCAGTCTTTTCAACAGTTGCAGTAGCTTCCTATTAATTCTAGGTGTATTTCAAGTTATCGATGTTTGGCTAACTCAGAGATCACCTCTCTCCTTGTGAACCACCTTGGCAGTGGAGATGAACTCTCCCTCTGTGGAGAAAGAAGTGGTTCAGGACTATTTGGAAAAGCTGGACAAGCACAAGTTCATGGGGCCAGATGCACTGCATCCAAGGGTGCTAAAGGAGTTGGTGGATGTTATTGCAGAGCTATTGGCCATTATCTTTGAAAACTCATGGTGATTGGGGGAGGTCCTGGATGACTGGAAAAAGGCTAATGTAGTGTCCATCTTTAAAAAAGAGAAGGAGGGGGATCCGGGAAATACAGACCACTGAGCTTCACCTCAGTCCCTGGAAAAATCATGGAACAGGTCTTCAAGGAATCAGTTTTGAAGCACTTAGAGGAGAGGAAAGTGATCAGGAACAGTCAGAATGGATTCAACAAAGGCAAGTCATGCCCGACTAACCTAATTGCCTTCTATGATGAGATAATTGGGTTTGTGGATGAGGGGAAAGCAGTGGACATGTTATTCCTTGACTTTAGCAAAGCTTTTGATATGGTCTCCCACAGTATTCTTGCCAGCAAGTTAAAGACGTATGGACTGAATGAATGGACTATAAGGTGGATAGAAAGCTAGCTAGATCATCAGCTCAACGGGTAGTGATCAATGGCTCCATGTCTAGTTGGCAGCCGGTATCAAGCGGAGTGCCCCAAGGGTCAGTCCTGGGGCCGGTTTTGTTCAATATCTTCATTAATGATCTGGAGGATGGCATGGATTGCACCCTCAGCAAGTTTGCAGATGACACTAAACTGGGAGGAGTGGTAGATATGCTGGAGCATAGGGATAGGATACAGAGGGACGTAGATAAATTAGAGGATTGGGCCAAAAGAAATCTGATGAGGTTCAACAAGGACAAGTGCAGAGTCCTGCACTTAGGATGATAGAATCCCAGGCACTGCTACAAACTAGGGACCAAGTGGCTAGGCAGCAGTTCTGCAGAAAAGGATCTAGGGGTTACAGTAGATGAGAAGCTGGATATGAGTCAACAGTGTGCCCTTGTTGCCAAGAAGGCTAATGGCATTTTGGGCTGTATAAGTAGGGGCATTGCCAGCAGATTGAGGGACGTGATCATTCCCTTCTATTCGGCATTGGTGAGGCCTCATCTGAAGTACTGTGTCCAGTTTTGGGCCCCGCACTACAAGAAGGATGTGGAAAAATTGGAAAGAGTCCAGCGGAGGGCAACAAAAATGATTAGGGGCTGGAGCACATGACTTATGAGGAGAGGCTGAGCGAACTGGGATTATTTAGTCTGCAGAAGAGAAGAATGAGGGGGGATTTGATAGCTGCTTTCAACTACCTGAAGGGGGGTTCCAAAGAGGATGGATCTAGACTGTTCTCAGTGGTAGCAGATGACAGAACAAGGAGTAATGGTCTCAAGTTGTAGTGGGGGAGGTTTAGGTTGGATATTAGGAAAAACTTTTTCATTAGGAGCGTGGTGAAGCACTGGAATGGGTTACTTAGGGAGGTTGTGGAATCTCCTTCCTTAGGGGTTTTTCAGGTCAGGCTTGACAAAGCCTGGGCTGGGATGATTTAGTTGGGGATTGGTTCTGCTTTGAGCAGGGGATTGGACTAGAGACCTCCTGAGATCCCTTCCAGCCCATTCCCACATTTAAATATCAGGGACAGAGGAAGGGTATTCTTAGTAGACAGCCTGGAACTCTGGAATTTGTTCCTTTAGCTGATCAGGCAGCGGCCATGGTTTTGACAGTTAGGACACAGCTCAAGGCCCATCTCTTTTTTCAGGCATTTGCCTCAGGGAAGTTGGGTAAGCTGGTTGGGAGGGGGAAGTATTTGGTCTGAGAGCTTGTTCTTCTTTCTTTTTGTCTTTCATAAGAGATACATTTGTACATGTATTCTTACTACATTATGCACATGCTTTCTGAGGCAACTTGGATAGGGTGCATTTTATAATTCTAAAAATAAACAAGTACATGTAGTGACACTGTACAACCCCAGTGTATGTAACGAGAGCTCAACTCTTCAGAGAGAAGGAAAGTGCAGCTGACACATGCACAGGAGTCTCCACTTGATTTTCATAAAATACTATGCAAATGGAAGAAAGCACTTGCCAAAGAAACAGATGAAGATACATTCCTCAGGGATTTCTGTGTGATAGGACTTCAGAACCTGTCAGGGAGTGGTATTCAAAGTTTAGAGGCAGAATCCATTAAGCAATAATAATTCCCTTCTCTACACAGCTTGCAGCTCACAAATGGACAGACTGCTGATGTAATGTCGGGCTAGACAGAGAAAGTTAAAGGCAGCCCTGGTCATCTGGAAGTTTGTCAGCCGTTCAGTGTGATTCTTCTTTGCAGAATAATCCCAGTTCACCTAGGAGTACAACAGACTCTGGTGCAAATTTTCATCTCTTCACAGGATATTTGGGAGATGTAGCACCAAAGGCATTTCTGCAACAGGAGCCTCCCACATCTACCAACAGTGGCCTATTAGAGATGGAGGATAAATTTGCAAAACATTTACATTAATATTGCATACCATTTATTAGTTCTACCATCACATCTCTGGCTCTTGCTCTTTCCTCCTCTGCTTCACTCCTTCCATCTTGGTGCCCTTCCTCCCTCTGCTGAAATGAACCCTTTGGCATGCCACTATGAGGGAGAGACAAGTTGAGATTAGCTCCTAACAGGTAAGATACTGTCCTTACACAACTCCTTCTTTTCCTCTCTGCAAATCCCCCCTCCCACGATCCATCAAGTATTCAAACCCCCACCCTCATCCCGACACTGTCAGGTCTCCTCCTCCAGCAAAACAAATTTCCTCCCACATATCAATGCTTTGCCACCTCATAAAAAGCAATATGCCACCTTGTGGTGGGGTGAATAAACTCCACACCAGAACAGAACCAGTTAAGGAGCAGCTCTGGGCCAAGGCAGCCCCATCCATCCCCATCTGCAGAGTGTGCTCTAGCTGGAGATGGAGTTTAAAAGGGAGCCAGACAGGGAAGGGAGCGAAACCTACTCTGAGAGCTTCTGAAGAAGGATGCTATAGAAACTTTTCCCAGGGGAAAGAGCCTGCTTGCTGAGCTCAGAGGCACTGAAAATTCAGTTATTCTCCTTTTCTTTTTGTGATGGGGTGAAATTGGCCCAGAGGCCCCCTGCTGGATGCCTCAGGGTCCCACTACAACGTGTCCCAGAAAGGAGCAGTAGAGAAGTCCTCCAGGCTGCCTAAAGTGGCTGCAGGGGAAGCAGCCAATTGGAAAGAAGCTGCAGGGAGTAGCCAATCAGGGCCCAGCGGGGCCATATAAAAGGAGCTGTTGTACTAGAGCAGGGGTTCTCCAACTGGGGGTTGGGACCCTCTAAGGGGGTCAGGAGGTTATTATATGGGGGGTTGTGAGCTGTCAGCCTCCACCCCAAACCCCGCTTTGCCTCCAGCATTTATAATGGGGTTAAATATATAAAAAAGTGTTTTTAATTTATAAGGGCGGGGTCGCACTCAGAGGCTTGCTATGCGAAAGGGGTCACCAGTACAAAAGTTTGAGAACCACTGTACTAGAGAGAGTCAGTTGCTGACTGGAGCTGGAGGAGTGAGCACTGTGTTCCTGTCTGGCTGGCAGTCTGAAGGAGCAGCAGGACCATGGACAGATCAGTTGCTGGCAGGGACTGGAGGAGCAATAGGGAGCTCCTGGCTGGCTGCTGGGACTGAGTACAAGACTTCAGCACTACTGTAAGAGTGAAGCATTTGAGAAGGTGCTGGAGCTGTGGGGCAGTGGCCCAGGGAACAGAAACACAGTTTAGTTAAAGAGATGCAGTAGGTGGCTGCTATTCATAGGGTCCTTGGGCTGGGACCTGGAGTAGTGAACGCACCCAGTCCCTTCCCTGCCACTAGAGAAGTGGCCTGAATATTGAACTGAGATACACCCCTGGAAGAGAAACTAAACTGTTAAGTGGCCAACTGAAGAGCTGGGCCAGAAAGGGCGAAGAATCTCCAGGGAGGAAGCCCTGGGGGCATGGCCCCCATACCAGGGCGAGGGACTTGTCCAGAAGGGGCTGTAGGACTGATTAAGGACTGAGCCCATGAAGGGCTGTAGGAAGACAGGGTCTCCAGGGAGGAAGCCCTGGGGATACAGCCCCATACCAGGACTATTTAAAGACTGATCCTGGAGAGGGCTACAGAGATACCAACAGAGGAGTACTGGGATAGGCTCCTGATGGACTATATACCCCAAAAGGGGTCTGTTCTGTTTCAGTTACAGACTGTGTGTGAGACTCAGCTGGATGGTTGAGTCATTGAAAACCTTCCTGAGAAACCACCAACAGGGGTCATCACAAACTGAGAGAGCTGAAGGCACACACACTTGACCAGGGGCACTCACGAGAGGTGGGTGCCACCCTGTTATACTTTGCTACAGTGTCAAACTGTAAGACTTTGGTGGGATAGCAAGTGGTAAGAAGTGACATAGGGAGGGATCCTTTAGGCACTTCCAGGTGCTGGACATTGTTGCTTCTTACAGAGCTCTGGGTTGGAACCCGGTGGAGTGAGAGGACCTGGACTCTCATACCAATCATTTTGATATGGAGGGCACAAAAACCCTCTCTTCCAGACTCACTGTTGGGGAAACCCAGAGAGGGTAAAGACTTTGCAAACTTCATGGTTGGGGCTGAAGACCTTCAGGGGTGGTAAACAGAGGGAAGGTCCTCCTCCTGCCCACCTTCGGGAGAGCATGGGACCTGATATCTTCCTTCAGACTATGTTACTCCAGAGAGGGATACAGCTACTAGGTGAACAGACTGGAGGTTGGGTTGATACCCACGCACCAAAAGGCAGACTGCTATTGATGTGACAGGGGCCAGTGACAGACATTGGAGATAGGGCGAGGAGAGACCTAGTGCCCTGACCACTAAGCAGCAGTGCCAGTGAACGCCGCCCATCACACACCCCAGAACATAAATTCAAGTTTCTTACTCTACCCAAAATTCAGTGCCTCCATCAAATCAATTCCCCTTTTCAAAATTGATTCCACTCTCACAAAAAACAATCAGTCCTCTCCCACCTTCATAATACATAAAAACACAGTTCTCTCTGGTACCACATAGGGCTCAGGCTCCTCTGCACAACAGCCTGGCCTCCTTCCCTTTTGATATCACAGCTTGTCAGGGAGATGAGCGGCCGCTGCTGGTGAGGCCGTGCTGTGTAGAGTTTTTCAGCTGCTGCTCTGCCACACCGGCTCCACAGTGATGGGGAGGAGTTGGGAGGCAGAGAGACCCTTAAAAGCATGGGGGTTTCTTTGTTTGATCTCAGATGAGCCTCTTGCCTGCCTTGCAGCACTTGGAAAAGCAGAGCCCTTGTGTAAGTATGAGGCACAGATTTGTTATTTTTATTTTTTAATTTGGCAGTGATGCAGCCAGAAAGCCAGACATGGCAGAGTATAGGCAAGAGAGCAGGAGGCAGAACTGGAAAGCCAGAATCCCTGACTAAAAGTTCGTCAAAGCCAGAGACTAGGTGGGTCTGTGGATTTGCATTTTTCTAACTATCAGCAATATTTGTTCACATCTGCTCCTCCAAATACTTTGTTCTATATGTTTCTGAAGGAAGAGCCAAAAACTCCTAGTCTAGAGGCCTCTACCTAGAAAATTCTCACAATGCCTATCAGCGTGCAACATCACCTAGAGGATTCTCAAACTGGTGCAAAATCTCCAGAGGGCAATGCATCATGGGGGGGAACCATATTGGAAAATTGCCAGGATCCCCCACTATGAGCATCAGTGGATGAAGAACTCTAGGATAGCTGTTGAGAATTGCCATAATGCAGTACACATTGGGTTGTCAGATGGAGATACAACGCTGTTGAAAAAGGCTAATATCAAACAGTGTTGCTCTATAGACCCATTTGACCAAGTTAGAGCATGATTATCTGGCATGGTTATACCAAAAGACTGTTGCTCTGTGGACAAGGCTCTTCTTTAAGCTTCTGCTTTCACTTTTCTCTTAAGGAGCTCTATTTTGGTAATAGGACAAACCCTTTTAGGCATTGGGTTTTCAGATTAGACTAATCAGGAACATAAAACATCCCCATATACTCTTAGTCAGTGTCACATCAAAGGACTTCAGTCAGGAAGACAAATAATTAAATTACCTAGGCTTTGATCAAGAGTCTGCAGTTTGCTTCAAACACTTCCACAGGACATTTGCTTGCTTTAATCACCGCTGTCTCTTTTGTGATCAAAGGCATTCCTTTTGATATAGGAAATGCATTGCCTCTTAATCGAGGTGATTTAACTCATCCATAACCTTCCTAATTGTGTTACTGGTTTAATATAAAATATGCTTATTGACAGTTGTGCATGACAGCTTCTGTCTAATGGTATGTCACACTAATTGTATTGTTTGAGTGTGACCAGCATGCTGTTCTACACATTCCAGATTCCAGATACATGCATCTTTACTTTTTGAATACAGATATAGAATGGACAATTTTCAAGAATAAAGATATTTTCCAATTCTCTTTATAGTACCCTTTCAACTGAGGATCTCAAAGCATAAAACAAATATTGAGTAATGGTCATAGGGCCCCTGTGAGGTAGTTAACTATTTTATGAACCAACTAGCTCATTACTAGGCCCTGTTAACTCCTACTTCAATATTCAGTCAGCTCAAGACTCCATAACCTCCAGTGTACAGGAAAAGGAAAAACAACCTGAACCTCAGAGGGTACCAGGTTTAGGAGCAAGCCAGAGGCCTGATATCAGGCAACCTGAGAGGTGGACAGAGATTCCCCCTGTTGCTGACAAGAGGCCAGCAGTAGCTGCAGAGAGAAGGCAGCAGGATGTGGGGGAGAGGTTACAATTACAGTGACCTTTAGACTCACCCCTGTAGTGGGGGAGGGGGCATCAAACTTTAATCCTCCACCCAACAGCTTCCTGGCATCACCTAGAAACAGGGCTCCTTGAAGCCCAGCTCGGATAGTAGGCTCCATCCTGGGCCCTGATTGGTGGAACACCAGAGTTCTTGGTTGGTCTGCTCCCCCTACTTAAGCCAGAGGGAGGACTAGGAATTTGTCTATATAACTGGGCTCCACACTGCTTCAGACTGCTCACACAGCACTACCTGCTCTTGTCTCCTGCCCCAGCCTCCCTGGTGTTCTGACTTAGCCTGATTCCTGAAATCTGACTCTAGGTCCCTGACCTCGACTTCTGACCTGCAACACCTCTGCCAGAACGATTCAGTGGGAGTTGCTAGTGGTTCTGGGGCTTCATGAACCAATCCTGCCTTCTATTCATGTTGCATGCCCAAATTTAGGCTTCTGACCCAGGCAAGGTGGGTTTGATAATCAGTCTGCTGATGGGGGAAGTGTTGCACTGGGCCACCCTCTTGCTGTAGAATAACAGCCCAGTGCTTTCAAATTTGAATGCCTTCCTCCAATCTATATCCACAATCTTTGATGACCCACATCGTGCCCCCTTGGCCGAGGCTGCTCTAAGGAAACTCTGGCAGGGGCAGGGTACCATTGCTTCCTAGGCAGTGCCTTTCTGCCATCTCCCTGCAGACACAGAAAGGAACAAGGTGATGGAGTGGTACCAGTTCCGGTGGGATCTGCAGGAGGAAATCAAAGATGAACTGGCCTGTGTGGAGATACCCATGGGTCTGGATGTCTTCATCAACCTTGCCATCCACATAGATAATCAGTTACAGGAGCAGAGGGAGGAAAAGATAAGTTCCCTGCAGTCCCCTGTCTGAGTACCATTACATTGGTGCCCATTCCATCCACTCAACTGATGCAGGTGGAGCTGGCTCATTGACAGCTCACCACCAAAGAAAACAATGCTGTCGTACCACCAATGCGTCTATTGCGGCAAACCTGGCCATGCCATTTCTGCCTGTCCTGTACAAGCCCCACGGAACCTGAGAAACGAGTTGACTCAGGTTTGGTAAGGGGGACTGGCCTGGGTTCTGTGAGAATTCCCCACACCTCAGTCCTGACTGGGACATGCACCCTGCTCTGTTTGGGAGCTTTGTACTTGCAGGTGCATATCTGGCTGTGCATCCCTGAGAAGCCCCCATGGATTTCCACCCAGCTGGCTTTCATCAATTCAGGAGCAGCCAACAATTTCATAGATGCAGTGGCAGCCCAGGCCTGGCAAATTCCTTTGCAAAGCAAGGCCACTCAGCACCTAATAAAAACTGTGGATGACTCCCCTCTGTCTTTGGGTCCAGTGATCAAGGAGACAGTCCCCTGGGAAACAGTTATTCAGGGACACTGAGAAATACTATGACTCAGTGCAGTTCAATCCCCACACTTCCCTCTGATTCTCAGCATCTCCTAGCTCACCCTTCAAAATTCCCTCATTCATTGGCAAGAACAGGAGGCCAGTTTCCCTTCAGAATTCTGTCAGCAGAATTGTCAGGAGCAAACTGATGATGTCCCAACATCCAGGTTCTGGAGGGCTCAGGGAGGTGATCACCCAGGCAGGGACATCCTCTGAGCCTACATTAGAATCTCCCTTAAATATCATGACTATGCTGAAAGGTCTGAAAACCTCCCTCTGCACTGCGACTGCCACATATAGCTGCAGCCGGGAGCAAAAATACAGTTCAGGTGGATTTATGCCATGTCAGAACCCAGTCTGCCTGTGCTGCATGAATACTTCCAGGAAAACCAGCCAGAGGATTCATCCACAAGTCAATCTTGCTGGCTGGTGGTCCAGTCATCTTTGTCAAGAAAAAAGGCAGCAGTGTTCGACCCTGTTGACTACCAAACCTTGAAACCAGGTAACAAGCAGACTGGGTGGTACAGGAGATACATTTCTGGGGAAAAATCTGGGACTGGGGGTGTGTTGGGGTCATCCTGCAGTATAACCAAGCTTGGCTGAATAACCCAAGGGTGCCTGGCAGGCTGCAGTTACACTAAGAGTGTGGCTTGCACGGTGGAAGGCTGTTTGTGAGTGGCTCAGGTGGGAGCTACTTCAGCAAGGCTTTGTAAGGCACCCAAGGTTGCATCGCAGGGGTGACACAGCTGCTCATTAGTCTGGATTGTACCCTGGTATGTCACAGTTACAAACAATTTCTGATAAGGATGAATAGACCAAAGAGCAAGAGGGATATGCATTAGAAACCTAGAATTAGAGGAGGATGGCAATGATGGGTCAAGATGACCTATTGAGAGATGAAGACCCTCCACACAAGGTAGTATGTCCCATTTAATGTATTTGTAGTGTATTTTCTTTTGTTTACCATGTGTACTTGTGGGATGTGGGTTGATTTATGCCGAACCTCAGAGATGGCATTACGAGGCATTATCATCCTAAATACAAAAACGACTGCAAGCGATGCCAGAAGTACCCTGATTCTCTGGTGACCGGCGTATGGAATTGTCAACTGTGTTGCTCTTCCTTGGCCAAAAGATAGTTGCCCTCTTGAATCTTAAACTCCTCTTATCCCCACTATACTCCTGCTGCCTCTGTTGTCACATTCCTGTCTCTAATGCAAACCTGGCTCCCAGCCATTTATGTCATTGTAAGGGCAGAAATCTCTAGATTACTCCACTCCCACTTGCTGTCCTCAGTTTAACACAGGCCAAATATGGTGACTGAATACCACTACTTTTTTTAAAAAACAACAACATTTAAATAAGAGACATTATCATATTTTAAAACCATTGAAAAGCTTTCTGTCCAGCTCTCTATCTTTCTTGGCAGGAAACACCTACTGTGATGCTGAACGAGCCAGCTCCATTGTAACATTCCATTGATTTTGTTACTCACAGCAGCTGCAGTGGTGGATCAGCAGTGAGCAGGTTAAACTGCATTTTCCAAGCAGAAAAGAATAATGAAACCAAGAAATCAAGATGTAGAGAAAGATGAAAGTGATGGCAGAGGGGGAGGAAAATGAGGAGAAAATGAAAGTTTGCCAGAGAAAAGGTTATGTTGCAGGCAGAAATACCAAAAAGGGATCAAAGGGTCAAATGAGAATTAAATCACAGGGTCACTATCCTATTACGGGATCAAAGGAAGACACCTTGTGAAGTAAAGTGGAATAGATTAAATAGAGAAGGAACAGGAAGGAGAGAGAGAGAGAGAGGTTACAGTAATGCAGCATACATCCAGGGCAGGGATCTGCCTGAATTGTGGAAAAGGAATTTAGCAGAATTTTAATCTTAACCTTCTAAATCTATTGAGTTGTTAAGAAGAGAGAGAAATATTTTGAGGACTCCAGAATTTGACTTGCCTTTAGAACTGATATAATCTTGTGGGAAATATTTTCAGGTTTTGAAAGAATGTGTTAACTGTTGTACCGGCATCCCATGCTCTGTCACTACAATAGTTACTGCTTGTATCAGGCCCAGAAAGCCAAACTGCGGAACCCTCATGCGCACTGGTGAGCACTTATGCATATAAGCACTGCCCTTGTCTTCACAGTGAAACTGCTTGAATGAATAAGTGTTCATCAATGTGACTAAGAGCTGACATACATATTTAACTCTTAGAGACTAACAAATTTATTTGAGCATAAGCTTTCGTGGGCTACAGCCCACTTCTTCGGATGCATGGAATGGAACATATATTGAGGAGATATATATATACACATACAGAGAGCATGAAAAGGTGGGAGTTGTCTAATCCAACTCTGAGAGGCCAATTAAGTAAGACAACTCCCACCTTTTCATGCTCTCTGTATATGTTCCATTCCATGCATATATATGTTCTCAATATATGTTCCATTCCATGCATCCGAAGAAGTGGGCTGTAGCCCATGAAAGCTTATGCTCAAATAAATTTGTTAGTCTCTTAGGTGCCACAAGTACTCCTGTTCTTTTTGCAGATACAGACTAACACGGCTGCTACTCTGAAACGTGTCATATTTAACTCTCTTAATCTTTCCTTATAAGTCAGTCCCTCCATCTCTCTGATCATTTTTCTTCCTCTTCCTTGACCTCCCTTCAGCTTTAACATCTTTCTAGTAACATGGTGCCCAGCACTGAAACAATATTTCCTGCCAGTGCTCTGTAGAGGAGGACTACTATGACCTCCTTACTCCATGAAGCAATGCCTCTGACTTTGTAGCCCAAAACTTCATTATCCTTCCTTTCTGTTCTCTCACAGCTGATATTTCATTTGTTAAAAAAGGATGTGAATTGTCACAGATGACTACCTGTTTTCAGGTTAGGGTAATATATATAGTATATGTTGTTTGTATTATTATATGTGTGTACATCCATATATACATTATTATTACCATATGTGTATACATACATATATACACACATTACTGAAGATGTTCTATTCCACAAGACTGCTTTATTATTCTAATTTTTTACTGTGAAAAGATGTTTTCCATTCTATTAAATTGCATATCCATAGAGATTTGGGGGGATTTCTGGGCACCAAACCAGTCAGTCCAATTTGGACTGGGACAGTGGTTATCTGGGTTAAGTCTCTTATCTGTCTCCTTCAGCTGTTTCAGTTCTCTGCTATTCATGGTAAGCAAAAAATTAAAAGTGGTACAGACTTTTGGCAGGGACCCAGCAAGAAACTTAAGAAGGAAACGTTAGAGTGCAAGATTCTGATTTCAGACAATCCAGTGTAAATCTGGACTAATTCCATTGATTTCAATGAAGTAACTAAAGATTTACACTGGTGCAGCTTGACCAGCATCTGGTCTAATATACTATCATATATTTTTTTCTTCTTAAAGTCACAAGTACATTTGATTCCTTATTTCACTAGAATCTTCCTGCTTTGTTTATGTGTGGGTACCAAATACCCAAACTTGAAACTCAAATTGCTCATGGTTTTTTATGAAGAAATGGAAACTCTGATTACAGTAGGCCAACTATTAAGTTTTTATTAGGTTAGCCTGTTCATTATTCATCGTGCTTATCCTTAGAAGGGAGTAGCAGCAGCGTGAGAAGGAACCAGCCCCTCCATATACCTTATTCTTCACTCATACCATTGTAAATTAGAAGATAACTTTATTGAAATCAGTAGAGTTACAATAGTGTAAAACTGATGTAAGTAAGAAAAGAATCAGGCCTGATGAGCCAGATTCTATGCTGGACCTTACAAGAGACACAATCACCTTTGTGCCCTCTGGATTCTGGACTTGGCCAGGAGCTTACAGCACAACTTATGACTGCTCTACATTATGGTGACATTGCATGGCCAACCATGAGATAGCTTGTGATTGATTGGATGAGTGGTCAGTGAAATCCACTGTGTTCTCCCTCTGGTTTTATCCAAGTTCTTGTAGCCCAGTCAGGCTTGTCTGCTTCAAATGCTTACTTGCTTCATAGGTCTGGCAGGTCTTTCAAATAGAGTGTCTCCGATAATGGCTTCATGAGCCCTTCTGACAGGAAACTATCTCTAGCTTCCTTAGGAATAGACAAGCAAAGCCCACATCTAGGGTATTTAGCAATCCTTTTTGGTTCAGCTGAATTCCCTTCCTTTTGCTGAACAATGATAGTGACTTTCATCCTTTCTTATGTATAGAGCTGTAGGAAAGCTTCTTAAGGCTCCCAGCTTGGTAAGACCTAGGGCTTGGCTACACTTGCAGCTGTGCAGCGCTGGGCGTTAAAGCTGTCTTCGTACAGCTGTGTAGGGAAAGCGCTAGAGTGTGGCCACACTGACAGCTACCAGTGCTGCAGTGTGGCCACATTTGCAGCATTTGCAGCGGTGTTGGGAGTGGTGTATCATGGGCAGCTATCCCAGCGTTCAAGTGGCTGCAACATGCTTTTCAAAAGAGGGGGGTGGGGTGGGGTGTGACAGGGAGTGTGGGGGAGAGAGAGAGAGAGAGGGGATTTTTGGAGCCGACACTGTCAGCTCCCTGCCTTGCAAATTCCGACCACTTCCCAGACCCCTCATTCACTCTTAAATGCAAATAGCCACAGACTCCCTCCCCCCCCCCCCCGCTGTGCTGTTTCTCTCCTCAAGCAAACACTAGCCGTGGACATTCATCCCCCTGCCTGCCTCATTCACAGCAAACAGTAGCTGTGTTTGTTTTTTAGATAAGCAGCTCCGGGAGCCCCGAGTTCACAACAAAACAAAGAGAGGCATCATAACAAAACAAAGAGAGTTCTTTAGTTAAAAGCATTATGGGAAAATTCCGGAGGTCAGTTACAGCGTAGTAAGATTAATCACTGTTTACACTGGCACTCCAGCACTGCAGCACCAGCGCTGCAGTCGTTATTCCCCAGGCAGAGGTGAAGTACAGCCAGCGCTGTAGCCAGGGAGATACAGCGCTGTATGTGCCTTGCAAGTGTGGACAGTGAGTGAGTTGCAGCGCTGTAAAGCCACCACCAGCGCTGCAACTCTCCAGTGTAGCCAAGCCCTTATTCTCTGGGAGTCACAGACAGATCAGTTGTATGGCTCAGTTCACTGAATATTACTTGCCCTTTCAGATGTCCTAAACTTCAGGAGCCAAATAAACCACTACCTTCTCTTTGTAGTGCCACTGTATAGATGCTTCCTATATCAATCGAAGGGGGTTTTCCGTTGCTCCAGTTAATCCACCTGGTGGTGGTAGCTAGGTCGACGGAAGAATTCCTGTGTCAACTTGGCCATATCAACAGCAGGAAAAGAGGAGACTAAGGGGGGATATGATAGAGGTATATAAAATCATGAGTGATGTGGAGAAAGTGGATAAGGAAAAGTTATTTACTTATTCCCATAATCCAAGAACTAGGGGCCACCAAATGAAATTAATGGGCAGCGGGTATAAAACAAATAAAAGGAAGTTCTTCTTCACACAATGCACAGTCAACTTATGGAACTCCTTGCCTGAGGAGGTTGTGAAGGCTAGGACTATAACAGTGTTTAAAAGAGAACTGGGTAAATTTATGGAGGTTAAGTCCATTAATGGCTATTAGCCAGGATGGGTAAGGAACGGTGTCCCTAGCCTCTGTTTGTCAGAGGGTGGAGATGGATGGCAGGAGAGAGATCACTTGATCATTACCTGTTAGGTTCATTCCCTCTGGGACACCTGGCATTGGCCACTGTCGGTAGACAGGATACTAGGCTAGATGGACCTTTGGTCTGACCCAGTACGGCCATTCTTATGTTCTTATGTAGGTATTAGGTCATCTTAACTACGGCACTAAGGGGTATGTGTTGTTCTTCTGAGTAACGCAGGTACGTGGACCTAAATTTTAAGTGTAGACCAGGGCTTAATCATTTATACTCAGGCACAGTGAATGCCAAGGGAGTATAAAATGCAACCAGATTAAAGTGGTAGCAATTTACACCCACCTTGTACCAGTGTAAATAACTACACAAGGTGCAAGGCAATGGTGAACCAAGTTTCTTTTCTAGTGTTCCTAGTTGTCTTGTTCTTTCAGGCACTCTTGCTTAGATGGCACCAGTTTTTCAGTGTTACAGACACATTATCTCCTGTGTCTTTCCTTCAGTTCAGAGATTCCCCCGCCCCACACACTGTTTACATTTTCCTTACTTTTTCTGTGCCTCTTCTCAATGATTCTGCCTTAAAGGGAAATTATATTGACTTGGTATAATAAAGGCCAGATTATGTTTAGCCCTGTGCAGCTGTGGGGAAGGGAGGATTAATTGCAGCCATGGAGAATGAGGTGCAAGGAGCATTCCTCCCTCCGATTCAGAGACTAATCACAATCCCTGTTCTTGTGCTCACTGAGCACAAAGGCTGATTGAGTCTAGATGCCATTGTTGGAGATGAGGAGGAGTAAGTGAAGAGCTATCGTCCCATCCCTGCTATACCAATTAGCAAAGCTGGGCCAGCTTCAAAGGAAACACATGCTGCATCCTTTGAAAGGGTGGCAGATGTTAAGAGAGCTCCTGATATTATGGAGGTGCTGATTATGACATCATAGTGATGGTGCATTCTGAAATCTTAAAATGGGGCCTAAATTCTTGTTCTTCTTTTTATGTAGGTGGTTTGTCAGAGTGAAACTTCACATAATGTTCATAGTTGTGCGCTTTGTGTTTTCAATGTAATTTGGCTTTGCATAAATTTTTTATAGAAAGTATTTGAAGTCGGCTTCTTGTTGAAATTTATCTGCCAGCCTCTTTGGTTGACATGTATTTTTAAAACAACATTGTATGTCTACACCAGAATCGGCACACAGGTGAATCAGGGGATGATTAGGTAGTTCTTGAAAATAAATGTTTGGATAAGGGTCATTTTTTGCCATTATTAATGATAATGAAAACTTGTGTTCAACAACTAGTCAATGAATAAAATCTTCTCTACCGGATAGAAAGCTTCTCTGTCAGCACTTACATTCTTACTGCAGATTTTATCCTCTCATGGAGAAGCTGCATTTCTCTGACAGATACAATCTTCTCTATCAGCAGGCAGGTAAAATCTCTATCAGCAACTATTTTTCTGTGGCACAGCTCTGGTACCCTCCCCATCTCTGCCCCCATTGCCTCATTGAACACATAACTTAATACACACAAAAACTTGGTTGTACAATATACATGACACAAACCCACAAAAGAAAGGAAATGAAGAGTCAAGCCACTTAACAGTACCTGTCATCTACTTCTCCAGCCACAGGTACACACCTTACCATCACCACAGCTGCCATACATCACAGGTCATACAGTACAACTTTAACTCTGCCCCACTATGGATACCAGATTTTTAGCACCCTGCTTGCCAAACCATCCCATTCAAACACACCAAACATCCACAGTAGTGTTTGGAGGGAGAGTTTGGTTTAAAGGCTGTGTACAGGAACTGATGAGAGGGCAGAATTAAGGTTGTAGTGTGAATGCAGTCTGTTGTATATGGTAGCCGTGGTAGTGATGTGTGTGTGTATGTTGTATCACAAACACACATACACTAGTTTAGACTAGTAACCTGATATTGAAGTGCTGAGCATTTGCAGATCCCATTGTCTTCAGTAACAGGCAGCTGTGAGTTCTCAGCAGCTCTGATAATCAGGCTACACATTTTCAATGGTGCAAACACCCCACCCAACCAAAAAAAATTCACATTCCAATGCAGGCCTTTAGAATTGGTCCAGGTGCACTTTGTTTTTTTAAACTTATGGACCCTTTCTTTGTAGCTGCTTCTGCAATGGAGTGATCACCTGTGGAGTGATATCCTTTTCTTCTCTGCTGCCATTCTAACAGCAAGCAGTATGTTTTGAGTGATGTCCCTTTAATAGGAAAAGGGATGGACTATTGGAACCTGAGCTTTCCATAAGGGCTAGGAGAAGGCAACTGGATCAGGGAAATGTGAAAAAGAAGAAAACTAAGTGCAGTGATCTCAGCAGCAGCCTTTTGAAGAAAAGGGGTTGAGGAAAAAGTGAGGGGAAATTAATAGAAAAGAGGGTAAAGTGTGTGAGGAAAATAGTGTAAGACATGAAAGAGTTAGGGAAAGGAAGAGAACAAAAGAGGAAACCATCAGACACATGGAGAAAGCAGGAGCACAGAAAGAATATACTCACACACAAATCCATCCAACAAAATAAATGAGCTCCTGGTTGTTGTTCTCTCTCTCTTTGCACTGTTTGAATTGCTATCTGACTTACCTTTTAAATATCAAAATAAAACCTCTTCATTTTGCTCCAGTACGTAAATACTCAATTATAAGATATGAATGAGTGAGTACTGATAGAAGGTAAATGATTTAAGGGGATAATCGTAATAGAACTGAGGTATTTACATAACAAGGCAAAGACATTCAGAATCAAAGTCATAACTGCTAGAATAGGGGTCTCTAGGTTATCCATGTGCAGTCCCATTTCTCTCAGATTCTTCTGAAGGCAGAAAAGAGGAGGAAATGTAAGAAGCTTTAGCTTTTATAAGAATAATGTAGATACAAAACACATTAGAGCCAGATTCTGACGCCCTTGCTCACACTGAGTAGCACCTTACTACATGAGTAGTCCCACTGAAATCAAGGGGACTCTTCAGAGTAAATTGTTACTTAATATGAGTAAGGGTATCAGAATCTGGTCCATAGGGATTACAAGCTGTATTTTCTTATGTAATCTAAGTATAATTTTTCATTGTCTATATTAGTTTCTCTTCTGCCCTCAGAACAGCAAAAATGACAGTATCATTGTAATCCTTCACATCCACATCTCTAATGCAATTACAATTATGTGTACATTTGGCGTAAGGGAAAAACTACTTGTTCTGCTCTCCATCACAGCATTGACTCTTCCATCACCAGCCCATAATGTCACTTTGTTTACTGAGCATACATTCCGCCTCTAGAATTATTTTGAAACAAGACCCTTTCTGAGGTGACTAGCATATGTGAACAAGTGCATCATATTAAATTACTCCTTCTCTGAGGCTTAACTGTTACCCTCCCAAGACCTAAATGTATGACAATGACTTTTTGAACTGGATGGCAAAGACCTAGAATAAAAGACATGACACAAAATAGTAGAAAAAGAATCTTGAAACTATGTGGATTGATTTTTAAACATCTATTACTTGTTCTACGATCTCCGTTTCAAGGTTAATACATTACAGAAATAAATAGTGCGGCAAAACCAGATTTGTGCAGGACACAAGTAAAGCTCAGTCTAAAACAGAATGATGTATCTCTTCACCAGATGTATTTGACCAGTGTTCCTGCTTCAAGGAAATATTGCAAAGCCCAGGGCCTACTTTTCAAGTACCATCAGCTCCTGCCAAATCTGGCAACCAGCATGACACTGTAGTAGTCAAACTTTGTGCACACTTTGACCTATCTCTTTGCTTCTGCTCCCACTGTACCAATAATCTCTCAGAAAAGATATGCCATTACACCCAATATGATCACTAAAAGTGAGAGAGATCTAGCAAAAGGCCAAAAAGAACCCAAAAGATCTCCATAAGAACTGTTGCTTCTAGGAAATAAAAAATATATATATCATGACATGTGTGACATATACCCATACCAGAAATATTCATTGTACATTTAGTCCCATAGTTGGGGAGGTCCACTTTAGACTATGTAGATGATAAAAATATTTTAACCCCCATATAACAGATACTGGTCACAGTTCTCCCCTATGATTTGATGGCCTAAAACAGCTGGAAAAATTAGTTGGACATGTTATCTGGGAAATCCCCTTGTATTAATGGTATCTCTGATTGGGCACAGCAGGTCTACAACATCCATATCCTGGTCCCCATCAGAGAAAGCATGTTGAAGAAAAAAGGTGCCTGGTCAAAGTACAGCTGCCACTCTCTGGCAATCCTGCCTGCTGGAATGGCCCCTTTGGGCCAACACACCCACATGTGGCTGAGGCTTTCCTAAATTGTAACAGGAGCCAAAAACAGCCCTGTTCAGCTCAGGATTGGGAAGTTACAAAGGTATAAAGCCACTTTGTCCCTTCCTCTCAGGGCCTGCATTGGCCAGACCTGTGAACTGGGGCAAGTGAATACAGTGAAAATAGGGGGAGTCTTTAATATCTTCACAATGTCACATAGGTGGTCAGCCTACTCAGGTCTGTAAAAGCAGCAAGGAGTCCTGTGGCACCTTATAGACTAACAGACGACTACTGAGGTCTAGCTCTGTCAAATGCTATCTCATTATCAATTTAGTCAACTTCTGCACAACTGGTACTAAAACTTCCCACTTAATGTACAGCTATAATGTTACCAGTAGGACAAAGGCAAAGGCCAAAACCAATGTATGCCCTCCTTTCCAATGACACAAATACAATGCTAAAATCCTTGTAATGAATCATGAAAGAGGATTAAGCTTTTCTACTCACTATGCTCTTCAGCTACCAAAAGTTAATGCTAGCCTTTTGTTTGAAAACAAATCTTCTTCTTTGAGTGGTGTCCATGTGGGTACTCCACTTCAGGTGTCGGTGCGTCCCAGTGCCGTTGATTGGAGATCTTCAGTAGCAGTGCCCGGCAGGGACACGTGTGCGCAATTGGTGTCTCGCGTCATCATTGGACTCTGTTTCGCACACATGCCTTCCGACCCCCCCTGAGTTCCCTCTGAGCCATCCTCGGCTGAAGATAGAACTCGGGGCAGTGCTGAACCTCTTCCCCTATTTTGAGAGAAAATTAGTTTTATATAGATAAAAGCTCCCCAGTTACTACCCTACCTTTAGATAGTTGAATATAGTTCATTTAAAAACAAAACCTAGTTTTTTCTTAACCCCTTTTTCCCCCTTCGGGAGCGAACCCTGCTAAGGTCTTTTTCTTAGACCTTCTTGAGAGGGCCTGGTTTTAAAAAATGTGACTCTCGCACGGACCCCAGATCATGTTCGGATGGACATTCCTGATGTGTCAAATGCCTCAGTGAGATGCACATCCCAACTAAGTGCATCCACTGCAATAACATGATATTTATACTATTTATATATATTTATGACCATTAAAACAACTGATTGGCTACTGTTTTAAGAACTTTGTTTGTTTTATTTTAATATTTTTTTATTTACATGATATGTATATTGTGTGTGTAGATTAATCATTTTTTTTTTTATTTGTTTATTGTTTTCTTTACATCATTTGTTTTTTGTTTTTTTCACCTTTCCTGTTTTAATATTTGCTTTAAATTATTTAAAAAAACAATTTAAAAAAATATATTTTAAAAAACAAAACAAAAAAAAAAAAAAAAAAAAATACTTTTGAAGTATTAGGTAAAATATCGCTATAGCTATTACTCTTGTCTTATTGGCTAAAATGGGCATCTCTCACAAATGTCAATAGTCTTGTCACTGTCCCATCTCTGCTACTAAGCCTCCAGCATTAGTTGCAATGGTTGATTGGCTCCATTTTGTCCCTGCTGCTTGCGTGCTGGCACTTGTCAGCTTCACTGGTTCGTGGAAAAAATCTAAAAAAAAAAAAAAATGTATCTTTAGTGACATGTTGCAACCAAAAATTTATCTTTATTTTTGATTGTTACCAACAACCTTTAGTTCCTTGCTTTGTGTTTTTTGTTGTTTTTGTGAGAAAATTTATACTAACTTTAAGGAGTTGCCTTGCCGTGCTTTCCTTGCCTGTCAGTCAGTCCTGCAACAAAGTGACGAAAGAGGACCACCAACAGAGACACCTTCCTTTGTCTCTGCTTAACAAGCTTCACTTAACCTTGGAAACTTTAGCTGAGCTGCTTGGAGCTTTGCTTGTGTTTTGAAAGAGTTCTCATCAGTTCTTCATCAGACCCAGGTAAGGGTGGTAACAAAGGGTACAAACAAAATCTTGATTCAACAACCTTTCTCTCCCAGGCTCCATGCTCCATTCCCTGGCCAATCTTTCTTGGCCAATCTTTCTCTTCTTTGAATCTTCTTGATCTAGAGAAAGCAGCAGCAACAGCAAACAGCCAGCAGAAAACACAGTAGTAGTCACACCAGTCAAAGCTTCACACAAAAGCAAAGCTGCAAAACAAGCTGGCACTGCTGTGCAAGTGATGTTTGTTGTTCATGTTGTCATCATGTTGTTTCATTTCATCCGGACTTGGATTTTCATATGGACTGTTGATGGCAAACAAATATTGACTTTAAAAACACATTATGCAGTAAAACTCGCTTAAATGAATCATCTGATCTCACTCATCTGGATCGATGACAACGATCCCACGTGCCATCCGTTGTTCGATGTTGTTCATCACTACAAGATCATGAAGAGAGAAGGAAGAAGAAGCAAGAAAGAGTGACGTCACGAGACCAGAAAACGGAAAAATCAACTGCCAACCTGCCAGACTCCACTAGTCTGACAGCTCACTGCTCCTGAACCTGCCTCCAAATCTCTGACACAAATCCCTGGTAAGTTCAAGGTCATTCAGTTGTGTTATAGTATGAGGTGAGAGAGAGGAGGAAGGAAAGGAGATGGGAGATGTTGTGATGATGGTTCAGGAGAATCCTCTTCCTCTTCCTCTTCATCCTCCTCCTCTTCCTCATCTGACTCAAGTGAGAATGATTCTGGCATCAGGAACCGCGGTCCTCCTCCTGGGCGTATAGCTGATGGAATGTTGGGATATGCACAGGTCACTTTTTTTTCTTCTTTGACACACCTTTCCCACCTGGCCACCATGCAGTAACAACATGTTTGGGTCTGTATTGGCTCTCTCCAATCTTTGGCACAAAAGGGCACTGCAAAAGGCATTGTTTTTTCCCACTGGTGAAGATTTGCTGGTGTGTTGCAGCATATGTGCAGCATATGCCTCTGTCCCCTCTCTCTCTTTCTGCAGCCAAAAAAAAAATAGTGATAGCTTTCTTAACCATAGTGTACATACTGCGCTTTTTGTGATGCAAAATCACTTCACACAACAAACATAGCAGAAGTTATCTGCACTGTTCACAAGTCTGAGACATCTCTGCTCACTTTGGCTAAACAGAAATGTGTCCTTTTGCAAAAAAAAACACTGACAAATAGAGCATGACTCTGTGTATGATTTAGAGCTGATATAGGGCAATTTGTTCAGCAGCAGTGTGTGATGGCTTTTATGTTATGCATCATCCATGACTTCTAGGAATAATATGATGCAATTCATATCACGTATTATGAATATTGCAGCTTCAGATTTTGCATCATTCATTGTTTTGCCCTAAAAAGCAGTACTATCCAAAACCAGTCATAGATTTATTCATAGATCCAGTCAAAGATGTATTTTTTCATTTTAAATTTAAATCCCTTCCTCTATCCTTATAACTCACTCTACTCTATTCCCAAAAGTCAAGTACTATATACTGACCCAATACACATACTAGAAAACTAGAGCCAAATCACAATTTTTCAGTTCATTTTCTCAGTGACCCAGAATTAGTAACGTTTGACTACATTTATTTCAGAAGCCTTTTGGCTGTAGAGCAGTGTAATCTAAAAGCCAGAGCTTGCCACAACCGAAACTGGGTATTAAAGATTAGTCTTATGGAGAAATCCCTCCAACCTGATTTGGAGATGGGCAGAACAAAATCCTCTCCTAGGTGCTGTCCAACCAGGTCGGAACCAACCAAGAGCAGGGCTCCACCCTCTCACGAGAAGAGGAAGAGATCCTCGACCTCCTCACACAGGGAACTGGGCAAAAAAGAATTGGTTCCCAGCGAGGTCCTTGCCAGCGGTGCTGACTGCCTCAAGGGTCAGAACCTGTGATGTTCCCGGCACCTCTGGCACCGGGCATATGGGCAGAAAAGTAAGGAGTCAAGAACGCATCACGGCCAGGTCTCCTCCTCAGCACTGAAGGTGCCGGCATCTGCACCGGAGTTGGTGCCATCTGCGCACATAGCCACAGCACCGACAACGCTGTTGGCACTGGCGATTCCACTGGCGCCGACATATCATCTGTCACCAGCTGACAGCGCTGCTGTGGGACCACCGGCACCAGTCAAGACCAATCCCGCTGCGATCATGCTCACCACAGATGCCTCCCTGATAGGCTGGGGTGCACACCTGCAACACCACATGACACAAGGCAGGTGGTCTGCACCAGAGGCCCATCTGCATATAAACCTCCTAGAACTCAGAGCAGTCAGGTATGCCTGCCTTCACTTCCTCCCACTCATTCGAAACAAATCTATTTGGGCAGGTCTACACTAAGAGCGGGGGTCGAACTAGGGTACGCAAGTTCAGCTACGTGAATAGCGTAGCTGAATTCGAAGTAGCCTAGTTCGAACTACTCACCCATCCAGACGCCGCGGAATCGAAGTCCGCGGCTCCAAGGTCGACTCCGCCACCGCCTTTTGCAGTGGTGGAGTACCAGAGTCGACCCCGGCGCTTCCGGAGTTTGAACTATCGCGTCCAGATTAGATGCGATAGTTCGAACTCCGAGAAGTCGAACTCACTGCGTCGACCCGGCTGGTAAGTGTAGACTAGCCCTTTGAGTATTTATGGAGAACATTGCATGCATGTTCTACATCACAGACAAGGGGAAGCAAGATCACGCTTCCTGTGCATAGACGCCATCAACTTTCAGAACTGATGCATACGACATCACATAGACATCACAGCCTCATACCTGCCGGGGTGTCAGAACACCACCGCCAACACCCTCAGCAGACACTTTTCACAAGAACACAAATGGGAACTAAATCCTATGATCGCATCCCACCTATTCTCCCTTTGGGGCTGTCTTTCGATAAACCTATTTGCCACAGCAAAGAACCACAGATGCCAATTATTTTGCTCCAGAACGGGACTCGGGACTGGCTCCCTGGGAGACATATTCCTACTCTCATGGAACTGGACACTCATGTATGCATTCCCTCCGATTCCTCTAATACACAGAGTTCTCCTCAAGATCAGGGACGACAAGGCCAAGGTCATGCTTATCGCCCCAGCACGGGCCGACAGACCTGGTATCCTTACCTGCTTCACATGTCAATCCGCCTTCCGAGAATTCTCCTGATGAGACCAGACCTCCTCTCCTAGCGCGACAGTTGCATCCTCCATCCACAACTGGAGAAACTTCACCTGACGGCCTGGCTCCTCCTTGTTTCCAATTGCACGAACTAGCCTGTTCAGAGCAAGTCAGACACGTGTTATTACCCAGTAGATACAACTTCACCCGCAATACTTACCTCCAAAAGTGGAAATGATTCTCGATGTGGTGCTTACAGAAAACCCTCACCATGCACCACACCCCTTCCCGATATCCTAGGCTACATTTTAGAACTCAAAAACAAAAGTCTATCGCTCAGCTCCATCAGAGTTCATCTTGTGGCAATCAACGCCTTTCGCGAGAAACTGGATGGGTCCTCTGTCTTCACAAACCCTACTACAAAACGCTTCCTTACCAGACTCCAAAACCTCTACCCTGAAGTCCACCCCCTCACCCACACCAACTTGGAATTTGAACCTCATCCTCCGAGGCCTCATGAGACCCCCCTTTGAACCGATAGCCACCTCCTCCTTACTCCACATGTCCATGAAGGTTGCATTCCTCGCGGCCATCATGTCAGCCAGGTGGGGAAGGGAAATAAGTGCACTGATGGTCAACCTCCTGTACACTAATTTCTTTAAGGACAAGATCATGATGCAACCCCACCCTAAATTTCTGCCAAAGGTGGTGTCCTCTTTCCATCTTAACCAGCTGATACATTTCCCTACTTTTTACCCCAAACCCTACAAAAACCCACAGAAAGCGGCACTTCATACCCTTGACGTTAGAAGGGTGATTGCCTTCTACTTGGACAGAACAAAATCATTTAGTAAATCACCCCTAGACTCTTCGTATCTACTGCAAAACACTCCAAAGGAGCTGCTATTTCACAAGAGCGCTCTCCAAGTGGATCTCCAACTGTATTAGGTCCTGCTACCAGATCCACGATGTTGAACCTCCTGACAGCATCAGAACTCATTCCACTCGAGCTTTGTCAACATCGGTAGCATTCCTACACAACGTACCCATTACTGACATATGCAAAGCCGCTACATGGTCATCAGACCATATGTTTGCCAAACACTACGCCATCACACAAGATGCCAGAGCGGACATTATAGTAGGTCATACAGTACTGTCTGCCACTGCCAAACTTGCAACTCCAAAGTCCCCCCAACCATAGCGGGTACTGCTCTACATTCACCTGAAACGGTGCACCCACAGGGACACCACTTGAAGAAGTAGAGAAGGTTACTCACCCTGTGCAGTAACTGAGGTTCTTCTAAATGTGTGTCCCTGTGGGTGCTCCACTACCCACCCTCTTCCCCTCTACTTTGGAGTTCGACTTAAAGGACTCTACAGTGGAGAAGAAACTGAGGGGGTTGGAACGCACATGCACCAAAGACTCCAATGGCGCCGTGAGACACCCGACCAGGCACTGCTACCAAAGATCTCCAATCAACGGCACTGGAACGCACTGACACCTGAAGTGGAGCACCCACAGGGACACATATATTGAATAAACCTCAGTTACTGCACAGGATGAGTACCCTTCCCTTTTAAATCAACCCACAAACAATTAAATATAAAAACAAGAAGTCTGCTGGTGGGATGGAATTTAATATGAATGTGGCTTTTACAAAAACTATCCATTACATAATGATGGGACTCACAAAACTGTATTATCTACTCAAAGTAGTGAAATCCTTTCTATTTATAATCTCTTCATTCTGTTAATAAACCACTCTAAACATATGGAGCGTAAACAAAACAGATGGGGGATTTCCCACCACTGGTTTCTTTCTTATAATGATGGTTATTTTCAATGCATAAAACTCTGAGCTGTCATCTCTGATTTATTTTCTCAGCAAATTTCGGTTTGGGTTACATTGCTACTAGCTCTGGTGCGTTTCTTTACTCATGATTCCCACTCCCACTGCCTGTGCATGGAGCAGCCATTCGTACCTATAATAGCCCCCCTCCCCCTTTGCATTATTCTCTCTAACAATGCCTGAACGTGTTGTGGTTCACATTTGGGTTGGAGCATGATAAGAAATGTATCAAGGAAACATATTATTGGTTTTGTTATTCGCTTTCAAGCTTCCTCCTTTTCTCTGTCTCTGCCGTTTGGGGGCGGGGAAGCTATTAGGGATAGAAAGCTCCCCCTCCCCCCATGTTTAATCCTCTCTATTAATAATGGATTTTTAAAACCTATAAAGCCATCACAGCACAGCCCCTTTGAAAGAATCGCTGTCTCCAGTCTCGGCCAGCCAGCGAGCCATCCCTTATTTGCTGCACAGACTGCTCCCGCCCTTTGTCCCTCCTCTCCCTCCCCCGCCCCCGCGTACTACTCGATGCAGTGGGAACCAAGCCAGCCCCGCTCCGCGCGCTGCACACACAGCAAGGGCGAGGAAATTGCCTTGCAATAAACAATAGCCTCCTGCCGCCGCACCGCCAGCGCCTCCTGCCGAGGTCAGCCCCTCAGGAGCTGTCCAGCCACTCCGCAGCGGCAGCCAGAGGGGCGGCTCTGTGTGCAGCCCGGCTTGCGGAGCTCCGCCGCCTCCGCCCAGCCAGGCGCTGTCCCGCCCCCGGGGTGCTGAGCCGGAGCGCCGGGGGCCACCCTGGGGCATGGGCAGGGAAGGCGGCAGCGAGCCCCGTCCTCGCCCCGCGCCGCGCCTCGGCGGGCCTGTCTGCTGAGCCGGCCGGCCCGGCCATGGAAGAGGAGCTGAAGTGCCCGGTGTGCGGCTCGCTGTTCCGGGAGCCCATCATCCTGCCCTGCTCCCACAACGTCTGCCTGCCCTGCGCCCGCACCATCGCCGTGCAGACGCCCGAGCGCGAGCAGCACCTGCCCGCCTTGCTGCAGCCCCGGGCCCCAGGGGCGGCGGCGGGGCCCGGGCCGGCGGCGGGCTCGGAGGCTGAGTGCGCCGCGGGGGGCGGGAGCGGCGGCGGCGGCGGGGAGCACGCGGACAAGCTGAGCCTGCACAGCGAGAGCGACAGCGGCTACGGCTCCTACACCCCCAGCCTCAAGTCCCCCAACGGGGTGCGGGTGCTGCCGCTGGGGCCGGCCCCGGCCGGCTCCTCTTCGGCGGCTCTGCCCCGCGGGGCGGGCCCCAGCTCGTCCCTCACCTGCCCGCAATGCCACCGCAGCGCCTCCCTGGACCCGCGCGGCCTCCGCGGCTTCCCGCGCAACCGGCTGCTGGAGGCCATCGTGCAGCGCTACCAGCAGGGCCGGGCCGCCGCCAAGTGCCAGCTCTGCGACCGCAGCCCGCCCGAGGCCGCCGCCGTGGCGTGCGAGCAGTGCGAGGTGCTGTACTGCGCCGCCTGCCAGCTCAAGTGCCACCCGACCCGGGGGCCCTTCGCCAAGCACCGCCTGCTGCCCCCGCCCAGCCTCCCGGGCGGGCCCGGCAAGGCGGCGGGGGGTGCCCGCAAGTTGCCCACCTGCGCCGATCACGAGCTGGAGAACTACAGCATGTACTGCGTGAGCTGCGCTACCCCCGTCTGCTACCAGTGCCTGGAGGAGGGCAAGCACGGCCAGCACGAGGTGAAGGCCCTGGGGGCTATGTGGAAACAGCACAAGGTAAGCCCAGGGGCCTAGGGGTGCCCCCTAACCCAAGCAGCTCAGCCCTGCCTTCATGGCCGGGGGAAGGTCTCTGATCGTTAGCTCCACTCACCTCTTCTCCAGTGCCCTCCAGTTTGGGACCCTCAAGCACTTTCCACAGACTGGGGCTCTGTTTTGGCTTTTGCAACCCTCCTCTGCGCCAAGATCATGCTGAGGTGGGAGGAGACAAAGGTGGCTCTCAGCTACCTTTACTTCTCCCCCATTCCTGGAGCGGACAGGGGGGTTGAACTGGCCCTTTGCTCAAATTAGAGTAGCCCCAGGACTGCTGTAATTTATGCTGTCTAGAAGAGCCCCCTAGACAAGGTTGGTCCTGGAAAGCCACCAGCACACCTCTGAGACATTCCCAGAATGTCTCCTCCCAACTCCAGCCAGCCCCAACACACCTTCTGTGCAAGGGGTGGTGGGGGGGGTGTGATATAAAGCTGGCTACACCAGATGTACCCCACCCAAGAGTCTCCTGTATGGGAGGAATCCTGTTACCCCTTCAGGGCAGCCGTACAGTCACTTCATGCCACCAGAGTAACACAGTGTATCTTTAATGGGGCCAAGGATCTAGCCCCACAGTGAGGAAGAAGTATTCTATGTCAGTGATAGTTCTTGTTGAAGGCGGTGAGATAAGAGGGCGATGCTGGGTGACTCGCCCTAGTGTCTTGATGTTTATCTGAACATTGAAGCTACTTCATTTCCATAATTCTCTGATAGCCTTCAGTTCTCCCTTCCCTTCACACAAATCTCCAATAGGCCCCTCGTCCTTCTTCCCTTCTTGCTGACCCTCCATTAGACCCTGGGCAGCATATTCGCTTCCCATGACCTTCTAATAAGTCAAACGCTCCCTCTCTGTGATCTTGCATTATGCTGTAACTTCTCAACTTCCACATCTCAAACCAAATCCGGTTTCTTCCCAATCCAAATGAAATTAGAGAGGCAGACAGTTGTTGCGCCTTCGATAGCATCTTTAGCTGTCATTTTGCTATAAATGTGTCAGTGACGGAAGGTTGCATGGGACCCACTGGAGGGCAGCAGAGAGGGAAGGTGTGTAGAAGTTTATTTGCAAGTCATGTTAGGACCTTTTAGAGGGCTGTGTGGTGGCTGTGATCCACAGTAATGATGGTAGTTAAGGATGGAGAAGGTGAGGGTCTTATCCACATTGATCAAAAAACTAGTGATGGTAGTGTTTGGTTAAGGGACGGATGAAGGCTTGGCCAGTTCAGAGATTGCTACAGTCTGGTTCACTCATCCCTAGTATTGATACTCATTATAATTTGAACCATTCAGGGAACTTGTTTGGAGACTTTGTACTTTCACATAAGAGGGGGTTTGCTGATATTTGTGTGCAAGATGGAGCTGCTGGGTAGTTTGATCATGCAACCTTTTTATATAAAAAGCTGGGTTTGTTTCATATACTTTTTGGATAGAGACCAAGAGACAATTGTTTTAACATTGATTTGAAGCTTGTCAGTCTTGCCAGGAAGCCTGGATACTGACTCGATTAAGAATTAATGATTAATATTTTACATGTATAGAGTGCTTGTTATCCTCAGCACATTACAGCTATCCATACAGCAGCACTGAACAGGGTCCCTCCCTCATGAAGGGAGAGCACCCAATTGCTACATCCCTTCAGGTGGGGCAGCTTACTTCCTTCTGTTGGCTACTGCAGAGGAAAGGCTCACCTCCTCCCTATTCCCTTTGGTATGACTAGCACCTTTGGGGGTAATGAGAGGGTCTGTGATCATTTTTGGCTACTGCCTAGGGGTAGAAAATGGATCACTTCTGGTGCCCTGATCTCTGGCTCCCCACACAGTAGTTCTGATGTAGAACACACACGGCTTCAATTTGTAAAGACCCTTGAAAAAATCCCACATGGCATCAACTGCACAGAACTTTGTTTATTGATCAGAAGAATAAATGGGTGAATTAGCCCTGATAGTACTTCAGTCTGTGTTTCAACAGAGTCAAGGTATTTCCAGCTAAGGATTTACTTAGACCACTAAACCATCTCCAGAATAACTTGATTTTTTTGTGTTCAGGAGTTAAATTCACTTGACTCATAAGCTTCAGGTCGTGAATTCACAGCTTTTGCCATTTATGCTAATTGCAGAATCTGATTTTGCGTGGAAAGTCTTCATTAAGGAGTCTACTAAACCCCTGATGAACAATGATTGATTTCAATATGCAGAAGTGATTAGTGTTTTGTAGATTGTGAAGCCAGTTTGTGTTCCACTGGAGTCTACTTGTGCTACATCTGATTAACGCCTTTTGAAATGGTGTGATAAACTGTGGTGCTGATCAAGATACATTGTAAATCATTTCTCATTCTTACAAACTTTGTCAGAGGAATGAACTAAATTTTGTTGTTTAGTATTTTCACTGCATTTTTCCTCCGGAGGGTGTGTTCTCACAGAATGTGATTTTCCCTTGTTATATATAGTTTGAATGTTATGATAAAGGTTCTAAAGGAAACAGAAAAATAACCTAAAATTAACTAATTTTTGTGACAGTAGTAATCTTTTCATGTCTTGTAAGTGTTAATTATCCTAGAACAATATACTTGACAGGAAATAAAAATATTGAAACTGCCAACAGGAGCCAGTCTAACCCCTCATTTCATGTTTATTTCGGAATTGGATATTTGTAGTTGGAACTAAGTAAGTTTTCATATGCAGTAATTTACACCTACTGCCTCCTGGGTCCTGTAACTTTGGCCAACCATAAATTAAAGTGTTGTATTTAGAATTATATGGCAAATTTAATTGTTTGTACATGTTATTGCTAGATAGTCTAGCTCATTCGCCATGAGCATTTTGTAGTCATGTTAGTTTAATAAAGATACTTTCCCTAGAAATATATGTAGGAATCTGCCATAACTAAATTATTTTGGAGAAGTTAGAAATGATGTAATATACGGACAAAGAGCCAGATCCTCAGTTGGTATAAATCAGTGGAGGCTCATTGATTTATATCAGCTGAGGTTCTGGTGGGACGGCTTTAAAGGGATTGATCAAAATTGTTTGCTCCTATTGTTGGAGGGAAGGATATTGTACTTTGTGTATGTACAGCACCTAGTATGATGGAGCCATGATCACATTTGGGATCTCTAGGCTCTACTGTAATACAAAAATATTAATAATATTACTGACGATAGATTTAAATTTGTGGGCCCTTTGACTCACAGGTATGGGGAAGCAAGGTGAACAAGTCTCAGCTCTGCAACTTCTGCTGAGTCCTGCCATGTACATCAAAAATATAACTATTGTGCATGTGTGATCTTGTAGTAGAGACGACATCAGGAACTTTAATTGGACAAGCCTCTGTTTAGGACACTGATGCATAGGGAGATGAGCAAGTAGTTGAGGGGAAATATTGGGATATTGATGCATCTTTAGAAGGTAGACCAGAATTTCCCCAAACCTCTACCCTCCATTCCCAGAAACTTGGAAACTCTTTAAGAATTCAGTGCCTGGATCATAGGACGTAATCAGTAGTTAATCTGCTATGATGATGGAGAAAAAGAAAGGTAAATGAGCAATGAACTCTTCTTTTGAAAAAGAATGATAGAATTATCTGTCTCATTTTCTAAAATCAGAGAAGACATCAGTCTTCTATGCCTAGCTAGATTTGATTACTTGTCCTCCTCGTTATCTGTCTGTTACTGTATTTGATAAGAGTATAACCTTTTTACCCATCTACAGAATCCTTATTTCATTGCTAGACCCAGATATTAAAATTAAGATCAATGTGGATAGAACAATATTTGTCAGGAATTATTAATTGTCATGGTTAATGGAGCTTGTAACTTACAGTTTAGCTTCAAGCAAATCCTTCCACCATTTGAAAGAGAGCTCTGAAAGGGTGCTTTTTATAGTGGCTTATGGAGGTTTTAGGCATCTGAATCCATTTTGTTTTAATGGAAAGTACATGGCTAAATCCATTTGCTTTAGAAACTACCCTATAAATGTTTTAATAAACAAGGCTATTATCTCTGAATGGGTTTAGTGATCAGAGAACTGGCTTTCATATTCTACTTGCAGTGGCACAATTACAATTATTTAATGAGTGAAAAAGTTTGGTCAAGTTATTTGATCAGTTTCTTTGTCAAGTTTATGTACAGGGTCTTCTTCATGGTGGCTATATATGAGGAGCTGAGACTGAATGTGCTCAGTCACATTAATATCCATGTAGTTGATGAATGATCTGGATTGACTCTGAATTTAATGGCTGCCATGATAACTAGAGGACAAACCCTAGTTTTTGGCCCCATCCATACTGTGGGATGCATTGTGCTCTGATGCTGGTGATGGGATTAGATGTTGGAGTGGTGGCAATTATATTTTTGTCATGGACTAACTATAGTCATCTTTGTTTTGTGGCTGAGGCACATCTGACCTGTTGGGACCATTCCACTGGCCACTGATTGGCAGAGCACATCACACTCCAGCCCCACGTTCTCCATACTTTGTCACACCATTCCATCACATTTCCACCTGGTGCTTGCAAAAATATGTCCTGTTGGTGAGGTACAGGCACGTGACCAAAAGGAATGTAAAACTGGGGGAATCTTCACCAACCCCTTTGTGATGCTCTGGTGGCACACAGGGACCTTATCAAGGGATAAGGATTTGGCTCAATGAGCCTGGTAAACTTTTGGACCAGACATTGTTACTTCAAATTTTGTGAAATGCCAAGAATTTGAGTAGGAAGCTGAAAAAACGTATATATAAGTACTGACAGCAATAATATAATTATTATAGCTCTTCCTATTAGATTAGTTACACGTTAATTGTAGTAGAGGATATTCTATTTTCAAATTTGGTACCAGTACAATGCATGTAACTGGGCTTAATATAGAACATTTCCATGAACAGGAGGGTAAACATTAGGGTTGATTCTTCATTAAGCCTTCAACGCTATGTCTCATTATAGGCCAATTTGTGCCTACCCCTAAGGTAAGACTCTCCTGTGGTTGTGTTAGAGCTTCCTACCTCATCGGTCAACGCATAGGAAATAGAGCAGAAGGAGCAGCACACCCAATGTCTTCCCTTTCCCAATTGAGCATGTGCATAGGGAGGGAGGGGCGGAGGATGGGTAGAGCATGGGAGGGGGTTGGGTAAAGCAGAGCTGGCACAAGGGGGAAGTGAGCTGTGCCCTTGTCAGGGTAGCTGTAAATCACTTCCCCTCAGGATCAAGCAGAGAATAAATGGTAACTTTGACCCATATCTACAAAGGTACGTAGGTGCCTAAACAACAAAATTAGGTATCTAAATCCCAGTTCTGGCTCCACTGCGAGCCACAGTACTCCTGCCAAACTCTGTAGGTCCCTGAACTCACTCGGCACCTGAGATTTCAAAGTAATCTACTATTGTACTGTAGATAAATATTTAAACAGTTACTGAGGTAGAAAGAGAGAGAGAGAGAATACCTAAATACCTTTGTGGATCTGGACCTAAGTGCTAACATTGTAGTAAGAGACCAATGACAAGATCTTCAGCTAGTGTAAATTGGCATAGCTCCATTTGCTTCAATGCAGCTACGTCAATTAACAGCAGCAGAGGATCATCTGGCTCATAGTATATTTTCCACAAGCTGTTTTAATGAAGCACTGCTGGTTGATATAGTATTGAAAGAGTTCCTGAAGTTACATCAGCCATAACATAACACAAAACATAGTGCTGTTGACACTTAGACAGTTTTGCTATTCTTCATCTGTAGTCTGTTGGTTAAATATACTCTAGAGCCTGATCATGCAATTTTATTTGTGAGGGGGCAAAGGTCATTGAAGCTCTATGCAGGGGCAAGGGTCTGCTTCCATGGATGCAATTATAGGAGCAGGGCCTTCATGTGTACTTTTCAGAGGAATAATTTAATGCACTTTTGTGTGTGTTACATCAATATGGTTGTGCAAGATACTGCATGTGTCTAAGGTTGTTATCAAGTAAACAAGATGGGTGAGATAATATCTTTTATTGGACCAACTTCTGTTGGTGAAAGAGACAAGCTTTCGACCTTTCAGAGAGCTCTTCCTCAGCTCTGGGAAAGGTGTTCAGAGTATCACAGCTAAATACAAGGTTATCAAATGCCATGTTTTGAGAAATAATATGTGGTCATGTAAAGATAATTGTAGTACATATGCACAAAGGGGTGGAGTTAAAGTTGCTTAGTCTTGTGGCTAGAATTCTAGTTCAAACGTTGTAAAATTCACCCATTTAAATTATTCATAAACAAAACATTATCTTAAAGTTGTCATACAATGGTGAAAGTACCTTTTTTTTTTTCACCCTCTCGTAACTCAAAATGAGTAAAAGAATTTTTCCAGAAATATTCACCTCTGGGTTAAGTTGACGAACGGATGCT
Organism: Mauremys reevesii; assembly: GCF_016161935.1. Taxonomy (NCBI): domain Eukaryota; kingdom Metazoa; phylum Chordata; order Testudines; family Geoemydidae; genus Mauremys; species Mauremys reevesii. The sequence continues at coordinate 83,032,262 of NC_052625.1, forward strand.
TTCAGCCCCAAAATAAATTTTTACACAATGTTACAAGACTATACAAACAAGGGTTTGTAATGAAAGTTCTAATATATTTTAACTGTAGCTGACACTACAAAGTTTGTAAACATTTCAGGTTTAGAGTTAAGAAATTGCTAGTTTAGATATCATTTGGGGATTTTTCAGCATGACAGACACTATGTAAATGTAAGATACTATCATTTCAGTGCATATGTGAACAGTTTCAGGCTTTTGTAAGTGTTGTGACTTAGCTAGTCATTACATTTAATTGGAAAATGGAGACAATAACTGACTACCCACACAGAGATTCACCCTTACTAAATCTCTTACAATTGAAATGCTAACTTATTATTTTCTAGCACAAATCCTCTGTGCAAGTAAGAATGCATGTGACGCCAAGTAAGCCTTTTAACATTTAATTGTAAGAAGTAAGGATTAGTATTTGCATTTTTTTGCAATTCATTTGCATTTTATCTCTAATTTTTTCATTTTAAATTCTGTTTCTTACAGACACAGTTGTCTCAGGCTTTAAATGGTGTTTCAGATAAAGCAAAGGAAGCTAAAGAATTTTTGGTTCAGCTGAAAAATATATTACAGCAGATACAGGTAATTGTATACTACTTGTTTTGATAATACAATAATCATTAGAGCTGAGTGCATAATTTATTTGATGACTTTAGTCTCTTGCTGTTCACAGATTGCCTGGAATAACACACTCTTTTCTTGAATGTATTTGTTAGGCAAAATTATTCATCAATTAATATCTACAAATATTTGTTGGCCTGTAGATTGTATGCCATTTGTTGCAAGAATTGGAAATTTGAACTGTGTTGTTTAGTTTCTGATTGGACTTATTGGTTGTATGGTGTGTTTCTGTTCACATACTGGATGAGTGTAATTCTTAGATTCAGGCTTTTGGTAAAAATACTAATTTTTACAAATTCCAAATTTACTACCTGTGAATAGTCTAACATTTGCTTAAATTATGCTGTTTCTGAGAACATTCTTGTATTTTAATTGTTAGGATATTTGTGGAAAGCCAAAATACAAAAAGGGCACAAGCAGTGCCAAAATGAACGTGGGCAGGGAGGGAGTTTGTGTGGAAATTATTGTTGTGTATGTTTCTGTTCAGCTCCGATCATTGGATTTCAACTCATTACAGTGAGCAAAAGACTAATTAATGTCTTTTAAAACACACATTTATATTTGCACTACAAGAGCACAAAACCAGTATGAAACTCAGTTGTTTTTTTCAAGTGAATATAGGCTCATGAAAGTTGCTGGATATTAGGAATTTTCACCTCTCTGTCTACCCAGAGAACAGGTCTGGGACATGCAGCAGCAGTGCCTGCTTCCCTATACTGACTCACCAGGGCACTAGGGGAGGATTATTATTGTTCTAACTAGTGATTTTTTCTAGCATGGCTTCTGTGGTCTACCCACTGTGTGCTGTCTGCTTTACTTCTGGCCCTTTGGTCACCAGTGAGCAATCCCCAGTTCCTGCTTTGCGCAGAAAGGGAAGGCGGGAGTTTGAGAAATACAGATTTGATCTAAAATTAAATTATTTAAAAAACCCAGATTGAGTTTATACCACAAATGCTGTCAACATATGCAAAGTGCCACAGAATGTTGTATCCCCCACCCTTTGCATTCCTTTGTTGCTCTGCTAGATGCACCAGTTCATTCATTCATTCATTACCAAGTGATATGGGCGCCAATAACAGATCTCCATAGGAACTGGCCAAACCACCAACTCATGTCCCTTAGGCCCAGGTATTTCTTGGGCGGCTCTTTTCCAGCTTGCCTTGCAGGCGCTGCAGTGCCTGTCTGGTGATGTTGGTTGGCTGCTTGCGTAGTGTATGTCCTATCCAGCCCCACCTTCTCCTTCTAATTTCTTCCTCTGCTGGGAGTTGACGGGTCCTCTCCAAGAGGTGGATGTTACTGATGGTGTCCTAGTAGGGTCAGGTTGTTGCTCCTCATCTCTGCTGCAACCTGCGCCGTCTTTCCTGACTCGTACATGGTCCTCACGTTCCATGTGCCGATGGTAATCCTCCTGGCTGCAAGAAGGGTGATCGGCTTAGTGGCTTCCTCGCGGCTTTCACCACCCAGCGTCATGCATCTTCGAGTTGAAGACCCTTCTTTTTCCAGGCTAAAAGTCTCTGTTAACTCTATTGTTGGCGTTTCTGTAGCAAGCTGATTTTTACAGGGTGGAGTTGCTAGCCCCACGCCCAACCCTCCTCCTTTACCCTGACTTGGGACAGGCAGATGGCCCCAAAGGACCTCTCTGGTGGAGTTAGATGCACCAGTAAGGGAGATTAATTTATTTTTTTAAAGTGATATGGATAACTGACTGATAGGAACTGGCCTAAACCACCAACTCATGTCCCTTAGGCCACCAAACAGCTGTCAGATGGTAATGAACTTCAGCCACTCACTATACACATTGAATAGCTTTGAAGCAGTGAGCTGCAGGTGAAGGACTCCATAGTCCATTACTGATCCACTGGGTCACCTAGCTCCCCTCAGTAGCTACTTTTACCCTTTTGAAACCTAAAGATGAACATTTACAAATATTTAAAACTGTGCTGTAAAATCCTTTAATGCATATGAACAGAAACACTGGCAAATTGTTATGCATAATGGTATTGTCATAGTTAGAGTTGAATGACCAGGATTTGTCTGTTCTGGTATTCGTGACTATGACCCCCTGAATCTCCACCCCATGTTACTAAAATCCTAGAGGTGAACCCAAAGTAGAAACCTGCAGCTAATTCCCACCCTCTGAATTTTGAGGAAATTTGAATCTGGAGTTGGACTGAACTCCACATCATGGGCCTATCTCTATAATGGGTCTAAACCAGAACACAAAATCTGAACAAATCAGAACACTGGGAATGTTTGAATTCAGATCCATGGCCTGAGATGAGAAGCGTGATTCTGGTTGTCTCTAATAAATACCTCAGTACCGGGGCCGGCTCTAGGCACCAGCCCAGCAAGCAGGTGCTTGGGGCGGCCACGGGGAAGGATCTTCAGCGGCAGGTCCCTCAGTCCTTCTTGGAGCGAAGGACCTGCCGCCGAAGACTGAAGTGGTGGCGGTAGAGCTCCTGCAGATCGCGATCATGGCTTTTTTTTTTTTTTTTTTTTTTCCGTTTAGGGTGGCAAAAACCCTGGAGCCAGCCCTGCTCAGTACTGGCAGCCTCCCACTTTCACTCCTCAGCAGAACTATCTTACATGCAAACATTTGCTCAATGGAGTAAAAGATGTGTAGTTTTTATCATTGTATTTAAACACCATACAAGTCAGACAGCAAGTCAAACCCTTTACTCCCTTGCTTAGCAAGAGAGAGCTGTGCTCTTACTCTTGGGTTCACGGCCTCCTTTTTTTTTCTCTGCTCTTATTTTTTTCCCTGACTGTGGATTTCTGCTTTTCTTCTCTCTTTTTTCTCTTCTTAGGTCACTTTCAAGTCCCTTACGCTGTTCTTCTTGCACTCTTCAAAACCTGCCTAATTGCCCTCACTACCTCTTTCCTGACTCTCTAAGGGGCCTTGTTGCTGACATTATATGATTTTCACTCCCATCTGCTGCAAGTAGTACTGGGGGGGTGGGAGTGGGAGTGTAGTCCCCATGACAGGAGCACCCACAAGAGCACTCATTCTGACTCAAGTTCTGTGCAGAAACCAGCGTTTCCCTATCATCTTGTGAAAGACAAAGTGAAGGCACAGGGGGATATAACCCAAGTAGAGGAGCGACAGATACAAGCAGAAAGGGGCTGGAGCTAACCCGTGGTCTAGTTGTAGCTCATCTAAGTTCAGCCCAAGCTTGGTCCCTTGCTCCCCATGCTAGCAGAGAACCATGGGTGATTCTCACAGGACTAGGCTGCACTGAAGCATACACCACTGCAGCTTCACTGTTCAGGGACATAGCTCTCTTGGGTATGTCAGCTCGAGCTACACCAAGCCTGTGCCTGCAGTATAGACCTAGCCAAAGAGGCGGTGCATTCAGCTCCCGGGGAAGAATGTTCTTTCTCTCCTTAATCAGAGAGAGGGCTGCATGAATCATGGCTTAGGGCAGGGGCAGGCAAACTTTTTTGCCTGAGGGCTGCATCGGGTTTTGGAAATTGTATGGAGGGCCAGTTAGGGGAGGGGGCTGTGGCCCGCCCCCCGCATCCACTCCCCCCAGGACTCCTTCTCCATGCAACCCTCCCATTCCCTGATGCCCCCCTGGGACCTCTGCCCCATCCACTCCCATCCGCTCCCTGACCGCCCCCAGAACCCCTGCTCCTGACTGCCCCCGCTGCCCCATCCATCCTCTCCTCTCATTCCTGATGGCCCACCCGGGACCCCTGCCCCATCCAACCACCCCTTCTCTCTGTCCCCTGACTGCCTCCCACCATCCCATCCAACCCCTCTGCTCATTCCTGACTGCCTCCCCCGGAACCCCTGCCCCATCCAACCACCCCTTCTCCCTGTCCCTTGACTGCCTCCAGGACCCCTGCCCCTGACTGCCCACCGCCACCCCATCCAATCCCCTCTCCTTCCTGACTGCCCCCTGGGAACCCCTGCCCCATCCAAACACCCCTTCTCCCTGTCCCCTGACCGCCTCCGGAACCCTTGCCCCTGACTGCCCCCTGCTGCCCCATCCAACCCCTCCTCTCATTCCTGACTGCCCCCCTGGGACCTCTGCCCCATCCAACCACACCTTCTCCCTGTCCCCTGACTGCCCCCTGCTGCCCCATCCAACCCTTCCTCTCATTCCTGACTGCCCCCCTGGGACTCCTGCCCCCATTGCACCCCCCGGTTCCTCGCCGTCTGACTGCCCCGACCCCTATCCCTGCTCCCGCCCACTCTCCCAAACTCCCCTGCCCTCTGTCCAACCCCCTGCTCCCTTCCCCCTTAGCGCGCTGCCTGGAGCACTGGTGGCTGGAGGTGCTACAGCCACACTGTCTGGCTGGAGCCAGTCATGCCATCGCCACCGCGGAGCACAGCACTGGGTCAGGCCGAGTTCTGCAGCTGAACTGCCCCAGAAGCTCACTGCCCCGCCACCTAGAGCATTGCGCCAGCGGCGGAGCAAGCTGAGGTGCACGCAGGGGAGGGAGCAGCAGGGGAAGGGCCAGGGGCTAGCCTCCCGGGCCAGGAGCTCAGGGGCTGGATGTGGCCCGTGGGCTGTAGTTTGCCCACCTCTTGCTTAGGGTGTGAGGATGAGGGTAATAAAATTTAATCTAAAAACGGAGGTAGATTGAAATAAATAGAGGGGAAGAGAAAAGCCGAAACAAAGGGAAAAAGATGGGCATAAGTAACGTGTGCATGTGTAAGGGATAGCTATGCAGAGCCTGATTCTCCTCTCACTTACACTATTTTTACTGTAAGGTAACTCCAATGACTTCAGTAGAGATATTCCTGATTTGTGGCAGTGTAAATGAGAGCAGAGGCTTGATGCTGCTCTAATATTGGTGTAAATCAGGAGAAACTGTCAAAGTCAATGGAGTTATATTGGTGCAAAAGGGGTATAAGAAAGAAGAGAATTGGGCTCATTGACTATAGAGCTAAATTTCATTTTCCTTTCCTGTCTAGATGTCCCTTCTGTCACTTGAATCAAGTCAACAGGAAAGATCGAGACTAGAGGGATTTGGCACCAATGCTTATTGATATCCCAAAGTAGGGATACTTTGTAGAAGAGATGGCACTTGCATCTTAAGACAAGATGCCTATTTAAACCTAATTTAGCTTGGCAATGGCTTCAGAATAATGAACTAAAATTGGCAAACCATCTTTTTCTAAAACTGATTTTTTTCCAGCGATAAAGAGACATACATGTAGTCCCTAACATAAACAAAGCATTGTGTATAACCCATACATCCTGGGGCAGCAAATTGTGCACATTCATAGATTTATATTTAAAGCCTAAAAGCATTCAGGAATTAATTCCTGGAAAAGTAACACTTGTGGTTTTAATAACTGATTTCAAAGAGAACCTTGTTAGAGAAATGGATAGGTTAATGGTCTAAAAATACTGTAAATCCTTTGGTAACTTTATCTCTCTGTTATCACTGGGCCTGATTTTCCACTGTTTTTCACTTTGGAGTCATTTACTCTAATGCAAAGTGCATGTAAAACTCTCCTCATCAGACAGATAGTATTTCACACCCACTTTACACAGGTGTAAATGCCCACATGAGGTGAACCAGTGTTTATATCTGTTGACAGATGAGTTCTTCCCTGAGACTCTCTATTGATTCAGGGGGATTTAAGCTTAAAGTTAAGCACATGCTTAAATGCTTTGCTGAATTGGGGTTCTAAGAAGACGACAATGGAGAACTTTGCCAGCTATACTTGTCCTGGGAAAACTGACTACCACAGTGGCCAGCTTGTTAGAAGTGGATATCAGTGACTATATCAAATGTAGAGAATTGTCCTCCAACCTTTAGGAAGGCAATAGGATAAATCTAATTTTAGCCAAGTGGACAAATCACATTAGTAAAATATAATCCAAGGGGGAAACAGAGAGAGACATTGATTTAAATAGGATTTAAGCACATGCTTAGGGCTGGTCTACACTACGGGGGGAAATCGATCTAAGATACGCAACTTCAGCTACGTGAATAACGTAGCTGAAGTCGAAGTATCTTAGATCGAATTACCTACTGTCCTCACGGCGCAGGATCGACGTCCGCGGCTCCCCATGTCGACTCCGCTACCGCCGTTCGGGTTGGTGGAGTTCCGGAGTCGACAGGAGCTCATTCGGGGATCGATATATTGCATCTAGATGAGACGCGATATATCGATCCCCGAGAAATCGATTGCTACCCGCCGATACGGCGGGTAGTGAAGACGTAGCCTTAAAGTTAAGTACACTAAAGCTTAAGTGCTGAACTGGGGTTTGGGGAGAAGCTAGTTAGACAGCTCAGTGTCTCCTGGAAACAGGAGCATGAAGGCTTCCTTCCCCTCCTCGAGCAGCTGCTTAGCTTGTATGATGACTTCCATTTAAACCAGTCTTATGTTGTGAATTCCATGGGAGTGAAATTCACCGGTGTGCAGAGGACCAGCCCAAAGCCCAGTGCTATTTAAATCCCATTTAAGCTCTGACTAAAGTGCTGCATAGGCCTTCTGCTGGTCCTCTGTACAGAAGTGAATTCTACTGCCATGTGACTAAAACCTACAGTGTATTATTTTTAAAAGGCTAACCAAATTCATGTTTCCAGGGAAGATGTGCTAACTACAAGAAGCTCAAAAAAAACGTGCTCAGGTTAAAATTGTTCCTTTCATTGTGCATATTGCTCTCAGCCTTCATCTTGAGGCAATATACCACAATCTCAAGAATTCTATTTAGTCTTGGTTTATTCCCCTTGGGATCAGTCTGTGGACTCCATTCTGCTCAAGTTACTATGGTGCAACCCCCCTGATTTCAGAGGAGTTTCAGTGAGGTAACAGAGCAGAATTTGGAATGATATTTTAATAATACATAGAGACTCCCAAGCATTCATTTGTCTGGAAAATGCTAGTATATTAAGGGGTTACAATAAATCAATTTTGTAGCATGATCATCTTGACAGTGTCCCTTAAGGCATTTTGTAGCCAGCAGTGTTAACAGTGCAATATGTAATGGAATCACAAAGGAAACATGACATGCCAAACTCTTGAAAGGAAACATTTTCTAAATGTAAAACATGTATATTGGTTTGGGTAAATAACAGCTTTTACTGCAAAAAATTCATTTTCATAGATGAATATGATTGTCACCTTCTTCTAGGAGAATGGGTTGGATTATGAAGCTTGTCTGGTTGCTCAGTGTGATGCTCTGGTTGATGCATTAACTCGTCAAAAGGCAAAACTGCTCACAAAAGTTACCAAAGAGCGTGAGCACAAATTAAAGGTGAGTACAACTATTATGAGTTGCAAGCATTCCAGAGAGTGTAGCTACAAATATTTCTATTGAAGTGACTCTTTAGCCTAGAGTTAATGCACATTAGGCTAAGTCCTGAAGTCCTTATTCAGTTAAAATTCCCATTGACCAGATCTTGAAGTCCTTATTCAGGCCCCAGTTTAACAAGATACATAAGCATGACTTCAATGGAATTATTCATGTGTTTAAAGTTAGGCATGTGCTTAAGTAACTTGCTGAATTGGTGCTTCAAACTTTAGGCAATACTCTTATTGAAGTTTATGGGTCAAATCCTAATAAAGGTAATCATTGGAGATATACTAATCTCCTAGAACTGGAAGGGACCTTGAAAGGTAATTGAGTCCAGCCCCCTGCCTTCACTAGCAGGACCAATTTTTGCCTCAGATTCCTAAGTGGTCTCCTTAAGGATTGAACTCACAACCCTGGGTTTAGCAGGCCAATGCTCAAACCACTGAGCTATCCCTCCCCCCTCCTGACAGGTGCTAAGTAATCTCAACTGATCCCACTGAAATCAACAGGCAGTTCAAGCACTCATTACCTCTCTGGTTTTGACCAAGTGGAAGCAATCTTGTTTGGGAAAGGACTGAATAAAAATTTCAGGATTTAGTCCATTTTTTTAAACCTTCAGAATCTCAAGTGTCCATGAGAGACATCCTGAGATCCTTTTTCACTCTCTTCTTAAGAGAAAGGGGAAGGAAAGAGAAAATATAACTGGCTGATTGGAGTGGTGGTCAGTAGGGTTCTTTGTGGTGAAATTTCATGCAGCTCATAGCTCTGTATTTGAAGATATTACAAGTTCTGGGTCATTACAAATATTTTAGATTTTTTTTCTATTGTCTGATTAACACAATATAGAGGGAATGGACAGACTGCTTCAGCTCGGTGTTCCGGGAACCCCACTCTCGCAACTTCCTAAATTAGTGATGTCCCACTAAAAGGCCTCATTCTCCTCTCACTTACACCATTTTTACCTTGAATAACTCCATAGACTGCAGTGGACTTACTCCTGATGAGAGCAGAAACAAGTCCAAAATTGCAGAAAAATGAGAGATGTGCCTTTCTTATTCTTTTCCTCTGGATGAACAAGGGTCTACTGTAAATTGTGAAGGGAATGATAGAATATAGATGGCCCAGTAGTCCTCATAGTTATCCTGTTTAATATATTGGGTTTAAGTTATTTTGTTATTAAAAGCTCAAATTTTAATGGAAGTATGGTTGCATGTTCAGTGAACAAATTCTACACCCATTTGATCCTAACTCCTTCAGCCATGAGCAGACCTGGGTATTCAACACTTAATCTGCTCTGATAATTGAGATTCCCTGTACATGACATTTTGCCAAACTAATTATCAGTATTTACAATACAGAGCAAAGAACTGTAGCTGATGCAGATGGGTAATACCCATATGACAGCTAAAACAAACATAGCTTTAACACTCTCTTCCATTCACTGCTGCTTCTGAAATAATTTACTTGATTCAGTGAAGGCTGAGACGATTATCATAAATGTCCTGAGCTTTTCATTTGCAGGTTGTTTGGGACCAAATAAATCACTGTACTCTGAAGCTACGTCAGTCGACAGGGCTTATGGAATACTGTCTGGAAGTAATCAAAGAAAATGATCCCTCTGGTTTTTTACAGGTATTTTCTTTTTTACTCTTGTGAAGAAACAAAAAAATTATACAGGAATGTAAAACTTGCTATGGTGGAGTGTTTGGCTTAATGGCTTGGAAATGGGCTATGGAGTCTATCAGCTGCAGGTTCACATTCTGTCCTTGTCAATATAATACCTAGAAATTATTACAATTTGGTGGCTAATAGGAAATGATTTTGGTGGCATCTATGCATTTCCCCATAGACAAGGGTCTGCATCACCCAAAAAACTCCAACATAGTTGGTACTCTTGTTGGTAGTTTAAGTAGAGGCCAAGATTTGAATGGATATGGAAGATCAATTTTCCCCTTTGCCCAGCCTGCTGTCTTTGCAGTGGAATGGGGTAGGGGACCATCAGGGAACTGGTTATGGCTTCCTGATTTTTGCACCAACCCAGTCCTAGTGTCAGTTAGAGCAGCCTAGAGACCTTACACCATTGATATTCCAAGCCTCCAGCTTGCTCCTGATATGTCCCCTTCCTGGCACCATACCTCTCAAGCGTCAAACCTGCCAAGTGTGTGAGTGCAATATGGGTGCCAATTTTGATGCAGATATGGAACACCTATCTTATTGCATGTCAAACCTAATTTACAGATGATGATGTTTTCTAGATTATGAGACTTCATTTAAAGCAGCATTTCTCAAACTGGGGTCCGCAAAGGTACTCCATGGGGTCCACCAGCCCCGCTGTTCAACTCCTCCCCCTCCCTCCCAGTGCCTCCTGCACGCAGGGGAACAGCCAGCGGCATGCAGGAGGTGCTGGAAGGGAGGAGGAGGAGCAGAGACAGGGAATGCTCAGGGGAGGGGGTGGAAAGAGGTGGAGAAGAGGAGAGGCAGGTGTGGAGTGAGGCTGGGAAGAGGGTGGGGCCTTGCGGGAAGGGGTGGAGTGGGGGCAGGGCCTGGGGTTGAGCAGAGGACTCAGGGGGCAGGCGGGCGGGTTGTGAAAACTTTTAAATCAAAATGGGGGTCCTTGGGTTGCTAAAGTTTAAGAACAGTTGGTTTAAAGGATTATTTTCTCACTATGTGAATTAATTAAACCACCTTTTAAAATGAAAACTGGGAAATCAAATCCTTGTCACATGCAGCCATAAAGTCCCCTAATCTGAGGCATCATCAGGATAGAACCCTGGTGTTCTAGATCCTCAGCACAGACCTTTACCACTTGAACTACAGATGGAATTACTGTTCTCTCTGTGAACCAGCCTGTAAAGGTGGCCTTAACAGTGGGTTATATAACTCTTCGCTAGATAGCAGTTAATATTGGAGATGAGGATGCTTGGTTCTATCCCTGACTCTGGGAAAGAAACATGATGTAATGTTTGGAGACAGGAAAACCAAAGCACGTATCAGAAACCTTAGTTTTATTCTCTCTTCTGCTCCCAGATAACCCATGTAGGGATATAAAGGATGGGGGTTATAGGTACCCCCACATGGGCAATTAGTCCATAGCACAGTCTAACCCCAAATTAACACATGGAAAAGTCTAAATAGTTTCTTTGATCCAAACTACCATTTACCATGGTATTTTAATAGAGCTAAATATTACTCAGTCTTCACTGAAGCTATGTGCCAAACTCTGAGAGGTTCTGAACATCTGCAGTTTCCTTGTCTCAGGATTTGGCCTATTGGAGTTTTGCCTCCGCAAGAACTAAATAATAGCTGAATAAGGATTTTGGGGATGATCCTGGGTCAATTACAAAAGAAAACATGGTGACCAGCAGGTGTCTTCTTCCTCCCTTTGCCAAGTGTAAAGAGTTACTATCTGATCATTTAGGCTCAGCTATTATAATGAAATCTCCATACTGACATGCTTTCTTCTGACTTTCTCTAGTTTGCCATTCAATATGGATTTATTAAGTTGTTTCTGGAAATTATAAGGTCTTTTCATGGTTACCATTACAAACCCAACAGAAGGGGGTCAATACTTACCTTGGCAGTATTCATCAAGCCCTAATAGCTTCTGGTTGAACTAGAGCAGAGCTTTAAGAGTGGCATCCAATCTTAATTTAATGGAGAATCAACCTCACTCTTTGGAGAGCTGTTCCAATGGTTAATTCTCCTCACTGTTAAAAATGGGCACCTTATTTCCAGTTTGAATTGTTCTAGCTTCAATTTCTGTCTGCTAGACTTTGCTAAATTAAAAAGCTTTCTAGTGTCAGAAATCTCCCTTCTATTCACGGAGATGAAACGAGACATCAAGACAGCTGCCATGCAGATCAGAGAGGAAACACCGCTTTCTGTGTGGCTCTCAAGCAGTTAAGATACATCCCCAGCCCTGTTCCACAAAGCTTCTTTTCAAAGAAAACTAGCTTTTCCAACTCTCGCAGGGGATTTGCTTTGAAAAGACAACATGGGAAGATGCAACACACATGGAACTCACAGCAAAATTACCACGTGCCCTGCTTCAATTAGGCCATGAGGCTCACAGTCACTTTGTATGATGTAGCATAGTCATTCAGATCTGTCACTTCTAACTTATTCTGGTCTATTTTTGCATTTGCAGTTTCACTAAAAGCCTAATGTTCTTTTTAAGATTTCAGATGCTTTAATCAAACGTGTTCAGGTGTCTCAGGAACAGTGGGTCAAAGGAGCCTTGGAACCAAAAGTATCAGCTGAATTTGACCTGACTCTGGATAGTGAACCTTTACTACAGTCAATTCACCAGCTGGATTTTATTCAGATGAAATGTAGGGGTGAGCTTTTGTGATTTGATTTTTATTTTTTTTCATGTCTGCTTTGAAACTGTAGAGGGGAGGTGAAGGAAGGTGGGGAGAAAGAGAAACTAGTTGCAGTTTATGGATAGTTATTTTTGTCTTTGCTTAATCAAACATGAATTTACCAAGGAGTGCTTTCACCTCACCTCAAGTGACCCAGACAAGCTCAGACAGTGAAATTAGGTGAAGTTAAAGATTTGAAAAGATAAAAGTTTCAGACAAAGACCATCTGTCTGTTTTGAAGGTGGTGAAGACACTGGTGTCAATATGAACTTGAAAACAACTTAGCACCTTTGTGTAGCATTAACAAGTTTAATACAGTTAATTAAAAATGAGGCCTCCCTCAGTAACAATGACAGAAAAGCAGCCTGGTGATGTTTGTTTCCTGTGGTCAGGGAAGGGAGAACGAAAGGAAGGCCGGGGCGGGAAGTTAAGCTAAAAATGGCTGAAAGTAGGAGCTGGTAGAGAATAGGTGCCATTTGCAAAAAACACTGTAATGCAATTTTAAATGTTGTGCTTGGAGCTTGGATACCAGGGAGACAGGCACATCCAAACTGGATGTATGGACAGATAGACAGACATTTCGTAGGGGCCTGATCTAAAGCCCATCGAGATCAATGGGAGTGTTTCCATTGACTTCAATAGGCTTTGAATCCAGGCCTAAGGATACATGTGGAAGACACGGAAGAGTCTACCAGAAAGTATTGGATGGGTTGAAAATAATTTTGTTTTTCTCTGATTCCACAAGAGCAATCCATAAACATGAGGATTCATGTTCATCTAGTAATTTATCTGTTCTCTGTAGGCTTAGTTCTGAACTGAAACATGCGCAAGCAAATGCGAACAGAGTGGCTAATTTGACAGATAAATCCTTGGAGAAACAATGGAAATTGTTGAATTCAGATAAATAGTTAAAGGCCAAAATAAGCTCTTTGAGAGGGGATTGCATCTCAGCATAAATGGGTTATATTAATGAAGCCACTCTAAAAACATCAGTAAATTGCCCCTTTAAAAATTTAACAGCAAGAAAAATAGAAGCGAGAGCACAAGGCATGAGATTTAAAATGTAACTGAGAAAGTCTGAGTGTTATATGCAGAGGAGTCAGTTGTCAACTTAGACTGGTGTTTTAATCAATCTAAATTTAATAATGGTTTATAGTCCCCCCTGAACAACTAATAATGAATTTAACTAAGCCACTCATGCATTCCAAACAGCTAAGCAACCCAGAGAGTACCTGAGATGGGAACACCTTAGATTTTTGGCTTCCAGACATTCATCATTTTTTAATTTACAACCTGCAGAAAATCACTCTCCCTCCCTTCCTGCTCTAGGCCATGTCACCTCCACTCGCTTGTGTATTTGGAGGGTAGAATCAAGGCTGTGCCCACTCTCTGCCCACCTGCATTGGTGGGGAATAGTGGGCATGTAGCACCTGCTTTCTCCTTGGGACCTGTACCCAAGGACCAGCTAGCCCTTTCAGGGGCATAGGGAAGGCTCTTACTTCCCCTTATGCTGTGTGATCAAGTAGTACAAGCCGTATTCTAGTTCTAAATAAATGTACAATCACAGGAAGATAGGAATTGTTTGACATATAGAGAGACATATATATATATATGAATGAAATTTTTGGCTGTATGCCTATTTCTATTTAACCATATAGGGTATGTTTGTACTGCAATCATGGGGTGTGACTCAGCTCAAGTAGACATACCCAAGCTAGCTATAATCTAGCTACCTCGGGTTCTGAGCAGTGAATCTGTGCAGTGTGCACTTCAACATGGGCTGAACAAGCCCACACTGCACCCTGGATAATTATTCACAGTGGTAGCCAGCACTGAAATGCACCCTGCTGCAGGCTCTCCAGGTCCCAAGGTAGCTAGATTAAAGCTAGTTCAGGTATGTGCACTTGAGTTGCAGCCACACCCTGTGATTGATGTATAGACATGTTGGTATTTACTGGACTTTATTTTTGTGATCTCAATCCTTTTCTCCCCCAGTTCATTTCCATTCCATACAAGATGGAAAGGTACCTTTGTATTCCTGACATCCGTCCATGTCCAGCCTGCCCCAGTATGTGTTGGCTTGCCCCCAAAACTTTTCTGTGTCAGCAAGCCGGTGCTAACGGGGACGCTCATTCCTTCTGTAAAGTCTCTCCCTTCCCCACTGATTCCTTAGTGCCTAAAACATTTAAAACCAACTTTACACTATCATCTCATTCACATATTGAGAATCTGAAGTGCCCCCTATCCAGATGGTCCTGCATGTAGAAATGGAAGGGATTATTTCAAAATAAATGGCCATGTTTCACTAGCCTAAAACCAAAGTGGTAAGAAACAGAGCTTTATAAATAACTGGGAAGCCAGCATAACATGTTGAGGCTTTGCTATTTATCCATAAGCTAAATACAGAGCAACCCCTAGGCTTGCATTCCTGAACCAGTAGTCTCACAAAAATATATGCCCCTCCTGAAACCAGCTCCTCTTTTTCCAGTCCCATTCACCACATTGCCCCAGATAGCAATAAATCTTTGCCAACCGTTTTGGTGTCATATGGAAATTCTATCAACTCTCTGTGTTGTTTGGTCTGGCAACAGCAGATTCCGAATGCATTTTAATGACTTTCAGAGCTAAACCACAATGGGAGATCGGGTACAGTCCCAAGGGAAAAAGTTCCAGACTGACCCTTTTAACTGCAAGTTGTTTTTTCCTATATGTTTATTTTCACCCTGGTATCTGAAGATTGGAAACTGGAGGAAGTTGTCCATGTTGAAATAAGGAAGCTGAGAGGTGGGACAGGGAGGAAGGGGAGAACTGCGAGGGGTAACTTCACCCGAGAGGAATGGAATATTGTCATCAGCACTTGTTGATGTCTGAATTTCTGAAATCTTTTTTCAAACCTCTGGCCTCGCCTCATTCAACATCACTGAGCTTGCACAGGTCAGTGGGAGGTGAATGCCTGCTCATAAACAAACATCGATTCACTGTGTTAGACAAAGCAGAATGAAAATGAGATCAGATTGTATTAAATTAGCCCTGGTGTTGACTTGTGCATATATCTTACTGGTGGTCTAAGGATAAGCCTCAGATCCAAAACTAACCTCAGTAAATAATGATCAGGCAGAGTTTCTTTAACAATGAGAAATGTAATCAGTTGCAGATTTACTGCACAGAAAGCACAAGTGTGGTACAGTAACTCCTCACTTAATGTTGTAGTTATGTTCCTGAAAAATGAAACTTTAAGTGAGACAATGTTAAGTGAATCCAATTTCCCCATAAGAATTAATGTAAATGGGGGGGTTAGGTTCCAGGGCAGCTTCCCCTACTCTGCAAGCACCAGAGGCAGGGGGTTCAACCTTCAGCCTGCCCACTCCATGCCTTCCCCCAAGCCCTCACCCTTGACCCATCTCTTCTCGCCCCACACCTCCTCCCCCCTTAATTTCGTTCTCTGCGTCCTGGCTCCTCCCCTCCCTTCTAAATGCCAAGCCAGCTGATTGCCATGCAGGAGAGGGAGGGGAGAGGCGCGCCAAGTCCTCGCTCCTCCCCCCTCCCTTCTGCCGGGGCAATCAGCTGGCTTGTGGCGTTTTGGAAGCAGGATGGAGGAGGAAGGAGCGAGGACTCGGCACACAGGCTCCCTCCCCTGCCTCCCGAATGCAGCAAGCCAGCTGATTGCCCCAGGCAGGAGGGAGGTGGGAGGATCGAGGACTCGGCGCACCTCCACTCCCTCCCCTGCCTCCTGCTGGCGGCAGTCAGCTGGCTTGTGGTGTTTTGGAGGCAGGAGGGAGGGGGGAGGAGCGAGGACTCGGCGCACCTCCCCCGTCCCTCCCCTGCCTCCCGAATGCCACAAACCAACTGAGGCAGGAAGGAGGGGGAGCCTGTGCGCCAAGTCCTCGCTCCTCCCCCCTCCCTCCTGCCCGGGGCAATCAGCTGGCTTGCTGCGTTCGGGAGACAGGGGAGAGACAGGGGAGGGAGGGGGAACCTGCGCGCAGAGTCCTTGCTCCTCCACCCTCAGCAGGCAGGAGGCGGGGGGAGGAGAGGGAAGGCGCTGGTCTGCAGAGTCTGCCGGCAGGTGGGAGGCGCTGGGGGGAGGGGGCCATAGGGAGGCTGCCAGCTGTGGAGAAAGCAGGCAGCCAAACAACATAAGAGTGGAGCATTGCACAACTTTAAATGAGTATGCTCCCTAATTGAGCAGCAACGTAACAACAAAAGAACATTAAGCGGGACGACTTTAAGTGAGGAGTTACTGTACTGTAACGATGAGTGACAGGAGTGACTCTTTGCTAGCCTGTTAGCAATACCGCAACACTCTAGGGGATATGTTGATCCACTGAAAGATATGCACAGTTTCTAATATTTGGTGGCATTTTGATTTAGCCCACATTTCTTTCCTTCACCTCCATCCTCTTCCTTCCATTATATTTTCTGATTGCCATGGTCTGAAATCCTTACCCTTCTCCATGACTAGCTGTGTTTGTACATCACATTCTCTCCAAACCTTTCCCTGGGGAACACAGACCCAAACTCCTTGGATCTTAACACAAAGGGAAATAAACCATTCCCCCACCTTCTTCCTCCTCCCCTAGTCGTCGGGAGAGATCACCTTGATTCAAAACCCTTGAATCAAAACAAAGAGGGACTCACCTTCCCCCCTCCCTTCCCCTGAGATTCCAAACAAGGGAAGAAATCAATCAGGTTCTAAAAGAAAAGATCTTTTAATTAAAGAAAGAAAAGTAAAAATATCTCTGTAAAATCAGGATGGAAATGTTTACAGGGTATAACTTATGAAACTAGAGAGCTAGCATCAGGACAAATACAGCAACCAAAAAATAAAATAAAATAGGGTTCCAGCAAACACACATTTGCAAATACAGAAATTAATTAGAAGACTAATCTGCCTTTCTAATACTCACTATACTGAATAGAAGAGAATACTTCAGGAAACCTGGAGAGCCTGGAATTACGTCTGGCCCCTCTTAGATCCAAAGAGAGAACAACACCCAAACAAAGAACACAGACAAAGACTTCCCTCCACAGAGATTTGAAATTATCTTGTCCCTTGATTGGTCCTCTGGTCAGGTGTCTGTCAGGTTACTGAGCTTGTTAACCATTTACAGGTAAAGAGACCTTAACCCTTAACTATCTGTTTATGACACATGGTCTGAAATCCTTACCCTTCTCCATGACTAGCTGTGTTTGTACATCACATTCTCTCTGTTTTCACTAAAGATATGGACAGAGATCTAATCCAGGTTTGATTTGTTCTTGAATGCTGGAATATTGATGGGATTAGTGTTTGTTTGTTGCAAAAGGAAGAATAGATACAAATGCTTAAAATCACTTTTGGCATGTGGTGGCCCATCTTTTCCCCATTCCCTTTCACCAACTCCACCCGCTTCTTGCTATGTGGTGTGATCCAGAGATAACCCCCATACTCACACTGCCTCTGCTGTAGCACCTGTCCAATATCCAACCCTGCTTTAGAAAGACTCACACCCACTGCGGTCTTCTCTGCCAGCCTGACACAGCTTTAAAAACCAACCACCTCTTTCCACCCTGATGGCTCCAAATATCAACCTGTCTGATTCTCCTCCCACAGGAGTATACCTCCCTCCTGTCATCCCTACCCAGCCCTCATGATCATCCCACTCACATCTTCCTATGGGGACTCTCTCCTTTCCCCCCCCCCCACCCCCCAACTTGACAAGTCTCTCTCAACTCAGACTCATCACAAAGAAATAATTTGGTATTTGGAAAATCCAAGGGAGTGGCTTCATTCCTAGTTTTATCTCTGTTTATTTAATTTAGGGGGATCTAAAGTTTACAGAATCTCTCATTGGACTGTTGTCTTGCTGAGTATAATCCCTCTACTGACTAGCCTAGGGGAAAAGTCATTGTACAGCTCGCTGGTCAGGCTGACAAACAGCAGAATAGAACCTTTGAACACAGGTGAAAGTAAGTCGGTAGGATCCAGTACGGCAGTGGCAGGGAGCTCCGAGCCCTTTAAATCCCACCCGCAGCTTCGGCGGCTGGGCTGGGGCCGGAATTTAAAGGGCTCGGAGCTCCCTGCCACTGCGGAGAGCCCAGAGCCCTTTAAATCCCACCGCAGCTTCGACGGCCAGGCTGGGGCCAGGATTTAAAGGGCTTGGAGCTTCCCGCCGCTGGAGCTGCGGTGGGGATTTAAAGGGCCCAGAGCTCTGCGGTGTCTGGAACCCCGGGCCCTTTAATTTGCCTGGGAGCCCTGGGTTGATTTAAAGGCCCTGGAGCTCCCAGCAACAGCCGGTACCCCAGGGCCTTTAAATCTTGAGAGGCCCCACCTCTTCCAGTTGAGGCCCCGCCTTTTCCGGATGAGACCATACCCCCCTCAGGACTCCGGCAGTACCGGTAAGTCCTGTAAGTTACTTTCACCCCCGTTTGAACATCCAGCTCAAGAGGGGCTATGGAATGAGTTGAATTGTGTGTGCTAAGCTTCTGACTTGCCATGAAACATCAGTGACAGTCTTGATCTAGTACCCAAAGGATGTCCTGCCTACATCATTTATAGAAGCCCAGCATTTAGAGATGGAAAAAACGTGTTTGGTTATCTGCTCCATCTCCTTGCCAAGGCAGAATTGTTCTGTACAGCATTTTTTTTAGTGCTTTCTACAGTATAGTTTTAAACGCCACAAGCGATGCGACAGTTCTGTAATTTAACAGCTAAGTGTTCTCTTCCTCCCACCACCCCACCCCAAATACTTAGCCTACATTTACCTTTCCTAAAGTGTGTGTTATTGCTCTTAGGTACAGCCCAATGTACTGCCCTAAATAATTCACCTCCCTTTCATGTATTTGTAGACAGAGAGGCACAATTCCTTCCCCTTCCTCCTTTTCTCCAGTAGACTGGCAATCTACTACTGGCTCTTATCCATAGCACATTGCCCCCTCCACCCAGGCCATCTAGGGCTGGATGTGGAGCCAAAACTCTGCCCATTCCTACTTACTCCCCACCTACCTACATGGGGTGGGAGGAGGAGATTAGCAGCAGGCATGCAGCAACTGCTTACTCCTATATGCTTGGACCCAAAATCCAGGGAGGCCATGCAGGGGCCTAGTTAGGGGTAGAGAGGTAGGTTGTGGGTCTTACTCTCCCTTGCTCCACTGTGTGGCCATGCAGTCCTCCAGAATAGTATGGCCCTAAGTTTCACAACGTCCATGTGTGGTAGGTTGGAGGTGCACAAGGATCACTTCACAAATTCTGAAGTGCATCCACTTCTGGCATATAACACAGCAGATCCCCAAGTCTTTGCCTCAAAATATATGGGTTATATACATTGAAGTCTAGGTGTCCTGGGCCAGAAGGGTCGGGGGCGGGGGAGGAGTGAGAATTGTGTCTCACCTATTTAACAGTACATAGCAAAACTAGATGGCATTACTACTTCTTTAAGGGTTAAAGGTGACCTTCAAAGGATTTTTTTTTAATTGGGCTTGTGGCTTTTTTCACTTCTTTATGGTGGATAAAACTTGAAAACTTTCTTTTAAATTTTTGGGATTTTTTTGCTTAGATTTAAACCTTAGAAATGTCAGGAATCTGATCTTCCTCTTGTTTTGTGAAGGGATCTGGGAGGTGGGTCTCATTGGATATCTATTGTGAACTTCACATTTTAACTAAAGTGGCAGGAGTGTGACTCTTTAACAACGACATCTTTTCTCCAACTCGTTCATTAGTCACTGACATTACATCTGTGTTAACAAGAACAAACAAAAAAAACCCTGAAGTTTTAAACAGTCCAACTGAAACTCCTTTCACCTCCTAATTACAAAGCATTGAGTTTCTTGACTGTTGTGATATCACAATTTCACTAGTACTCCAGTTACCATATCATCTTCCAGGGAAGACAAGACCCAAGCTCTAATGTAAAAAAAAAACGAGCAGATTTTTATTTATTATACACTTCCAAGTATTCTTTAAATATCATAGAGGCAAAAAATGTCACAACTTGGGGGAGGGGTCACCTTTAATAGTTTGTTTTAAAAGCTGTCAGCCACACTCATTCTTCTGCGCTCTGTAGTACCAGCTCCAGGTCACAACACCCAGAGTATGGAGCTGGACCCAGACCCACGGGACCGGAGCTGCCACTGTGATATGAGTGAGGGGCAGGCTTGTTCTTCAGCCCCCACCCCTCCCTGGGCCTCTCCTCCTTCCCAGGCCAGGATTAGGGTAGCGGTGCTAGGGCGGAGAGGGCTACTGCTAGCCGTTGCTACCCCTTCAGCAGTTTAGTATAGTGCACCTGTTGAATCAGGAGGCTACATCCACCCCTTGCTGAAAGTGCTCAGCATCTTGCAGGAAGCACCCAGCACTTTGCAGAACTGAGCCCTAATAGTAAAATTCAGCCCCATGCAGAAGGCCAGTCCAAGGCCTCCATGCCACTATACTCCAATAAAGCCCTGGGATTTAAGTGGTGCATAAGCCTTGCACTAGTCTTCTGTACAAGGGTGAAATTCACCCCAAATTAGGATTCTTGCTGACTAATTCCAGTGAAAGGAGAACAGAAAGATGCTGTGATGCTAGAGAAGAGAGGTAAATTGAGTTTAGTGGCATAGACAGATAACATACATGATCCCTCCTCATGGAAACATGGCTGAATGTTCCACTTTGCTTATTTTTATTTTTAAAATATCAGCCCGGTCAATGGTACAGTAACATTTTCCTGGCCCAGCCAGTACCGACAATACCCTCATCTACAACGTCACCCTTACTTTTGTAGTTTCCAAATGGATGAAGCCAACATCAGACTCCTGTAATGTAAAAATCACCTTTTTCTACCTGAACACAGTGATTCAGATAATAGATTCAAATGAAACAAATTTTCTTTAATAGTATCCCTACGTTTCTCCTGAAACATTTTTTAAACAAAAAATTGGGGTTTTGACGACACAAAAAAATTTGTGAAATTTGCTTTCTGTGAGAAATTTAAATTTTTCATTGAAAAACTAAATAACCCCATACAGAAATATTTCAATTTGGATAGGCTGCCACAGTGCCTCATGGATGTTGAAGTTGGGTTGTTTCATATCTGCAGTCTTCTCTATGGACTGAGCTCCCAGGCCACACTACAAGTTCCACGAGGCACGATGGCATGAGACACCCTCCCCCTTCACCCCATGCACCACTTCCCCTCTGTAAGAGGGGAGACTGTAGTGCATCATGGGTGATGTATGCTGGCAGGGAGTCTGGCCTGTTGAGGAGAATGGATGTCTGTGGTGCCTGAGCTACAATTTCCATGAGGCACTGTGGCAGCATTTTCTAAATCAAAATTTTATTTTTTCTCCTAAATAATTTGGTATCAGCTGAATTTTTTTCAGTTTTCAGATACAATTTTTGGTATAGAATTTGAAAAATTGAAGTTTTCCATGGGGAAAACACATTTTCTGACCAGCTCTATCCCCAAGTAACTTCGGCTACTTTGCAGAATTGGGGGGATTAAAAGGGAGGTGAGGGAAGTGATGGATCATCATATTGCTGACAACAGAGTCTGACGGGTAAGGACAGAATTACACTAATCTGTACTCAGTTCCCATTACAGTGCCACCAGTCCCATTACTGCAGCTGGAGAAGTGTTGTACCCGAAACAACAGTGTGACACTGGCCTGGAGGATGCCACCCTTTACCCACAATCCAGTGGAAGGGTATATCTTGGAACTTGATGATGGAGATGGCGGCCAATTCCGAGTGAGGACTTCATTCAGCATTTATTTGGGTTCTCTCTGTGTTATTGTTAAACTTCCATAAGGACATGGATGTAGAAGGGCAGTTTCTCTAATTCATTCCTGCTTCTGCAGTGCAATGGGGCCAAAAAGCTGCTGGCTCGTTCCAGATAAGGATTCCCCTTGCATGGAGGTGTCTCTAACTAGTGTAGTCAGTTTCTGTGCTGCCCTCCTGCAGACTCTGGGACAGAGGGCTTGTGAGGGTGGAAGGTGGAAGTTCAGTATACTACTGTGGTACTCAGCTGGCTGATAGCCCCTTGCAGGATATAGTAAACTGGAGTTGGATAGAGAAGCCCCAAGGTTGCTCTAATGTATGCTGGGGTTGAACCCATTGTATAAATGGCCCAGGAATTGGAGAGGTTCCTTTGCAGATTTCACAGTTGGCTTCACCCAGCAAACAATGACTCAGGTCAAGAAATGTAATCATGGAAAAATTCTATTATTCACGGTTTTCTGGGTAAATTTGGCTTTTATCTGAGGTTCTCAAAATCCTTTCTATGGTCATGGAAGAGGGTGAGTGGCTGAAGCTCAACTCAGACAAGACTGAAGTGGTGATGGTGGGCTGGAGGAAGCAGCAGTAGATGGCAGAGGTTATATGAGTCGCTTTGAAAGAATATGTGTGCCATTAGTTACTAATTTTTGCAATGTAGAGGTGATCTACAACCCCCACTTCTGCTTAACAGTCCTATTATAGAAGTGACCCAACCAGCTTTTTATCATCTGCATCTGGCTTGGAGGCTGCAGTGTTTCCTCTCAGATGTGGACCTTGTCACCATTATCTAGTCCAGTGTTTCTCAAACTTGGGACGCCGCTTGTTTAGGGAAAGCCCCTGTCGGGCTGGGCCGGTTTGTTTACCTGCCGTGTCCGCAGGTCCGGCCGATCGCGGCTCCCACTGGCCGCGGTTCACTGCTCCGGGCCAATGGGAGCTGCTGGAAGCGGCGGCCAGTACGTCCCAAAATTTCCAAAAAATAAAACAAAAAATTAAAGAATTTCACCTATTGGAGATTGTCTAATGCTTTAGCCAGTCTCCAATTAAAAATGTGGTTTCTTCTTCATCCCTATAGACTCTTACATTGCCTGACAGATCTCACTTATATTTTGCTTAGATTTTTCTCTTTCATAATTTCATCCCATTACTCCTGGCCATCCCCTTTGTGCCCCAAATGACGACTCATCCTGCTTGGTGTTTGTACCAGTTAGATCTTTGCAGCCATTTGTCACATTCCCTCTACCCCCTTAATTGTTGGATAGCCAAATGATACATACAAAGCTCTTTTTATCTTCAGAAATAAGCCTCTTCGGCCCCTGTATTCGTGGTTTGGATTTAGGCTCCAAAACTACATTGCTGTATATTAACAATACCCATAGGAGGATTGATACAGCCCTCTTGAAATAACAAAACTATACATTTTAGACTTCCCTTTTTAATCTTTGTCTCACTCTTGCTGCCTCCACCTTTCTTTCCTGACTTCTCTTCTCCATGTTGAGCCTCACTGGATGTAAGTATCCCTACTATAATAATGTAAATTCTAAATTCACCTAAACATTGAACAAAATTTACTTTTAGCTTATGTTTAAAAGTCTGACTGTGAAACCTTCTGTTGGGAAGAAGGTGGTGAGCTTTGTTCCTGTCTTTTTGAATGCTCAGGAAGTGTATGTTGGCAAGGAGACCCTATGCACAATTGATGGCCTTCATTTCAACAGTACCTATAATGCAAGAGTCAAAGCTTTTAATTCATCAGGAGTTGGTCCTTATAGCAAGACAGTTGTTTTACAGACATCTGACGGTGAGTTTGTTTTAGATCATTAAAAAATAAAGAGCTCCAGTTTCTAGCAGCCAGGTATTCACGTTCCATCACAGCCACCGCTATACTTGGCATTATGCGTTTTAATAACCTTCATGAAGGGGCCCCAGGACTGAATGTGCCTAGAGACTGAGCTTCCCTCTCAGCCCTGTGCTGACTCCAGGACAGGACTGATGTACGTTAGTGGGGCAGGATGGGGATGCCCATACTCCTGCTGCTCCTTCTGTGGATAAATAGAAGATATCAGATCCCCGTTAGCAGACCTTGGCCTTGGTGAGCGTACATGTGATTTCCATGTGCACACTTTCCAGCAGTAGTATGCGTGTGCAGATTTGTGGAGTCTATCACTTGCACATAGTGTTAGGATCAGTTGGGTACATGCACAGGATTTAGTGCTGGGAAAGAACTTGTGCAACTGTAGCTGCATGCAGCCGGAGGCTGTGTTGTGCCCTCATTGAAAATCAAGCCTGCAGTCTCTGAGGTTCTCAATCCAGCCCTTTCCCTTGCCGCAAATACTCAAAAATGATAAAAGAAAAATAAAATCCAGCTCTTTAGACTTTTGGCATGTTTTAGTTATTGGCAGCTCTCCAGGATTCAAATGATACAAGTGCATTTGCCTGTTGAGGCTTTGGGTTTAATTAAAATCGTGTTTGCTCTAGAGTACATTGTGAATATCTATATGCCACTCCTCGTCTCCACCTCTCTCTCTGTCTTTGGTGTTTCAGTGTTTTCTTCACTACTGATACTAATTTCACAAGAGTGTTTGATAAGACTTGGGTGGTAATTCATGCTGTGTTCCCATCTAATTACACTTGACATCCATATGGGCACCACAAGAAAAGTTCATCTTGATTAATAATACTGTAAATTAATCCTGAAGCAAATACCATAATCATGCTCTGTATTTATATAGTGTTGTCAAAATATATCAGTATAAAATATTTAGCTGTAAAGAATTTTTTTAAAATAGAGTGAAACCCAGTTATGATGAGCTTGGACACACAATGAAACAGTAATTCAGTAGAGACAGGCCTGAACCAAATCCCATATCTGAACTGCCCCAGACTTTGGGGAAGTCCAGAGCCAAATTATTTTTCTCTCTTATTTGTGCAGCAGTAATTTGCTCAACAATGTACCAGACCCAAACAGAGACACTTCTTGAGGGAGCTTACATCCCAAAAGGCAGGCCCAGATAGGACAAAACACGTTGGCTGGTTTACAGTTATACAGCACCTTTAATCCAAATAGATTGAAAAATGCATTGCAAATTTTACTGATTATGTAAATAACATAAAGCATTCTTACTTTTCTCCTCTGACTGAAATGCAGTCATCTCTGAGGTGAAACAGACTAGTTTAGAACAACAAGGAAAGAATATCTTCCCCACTTGAAAGTATGGTGGGAATTTAGGAGGGCAGAAATTTACTTAAAATAAAGCAAAATTAAATTTTATTGCATCCTTTCCTGCTATTGAGCTGCCTTTATTCTTCCTGCACAGTGGCCTGGTTCACCTTCGACCCCTCTTCGGCCCATCGGGACATAGTCCTATCGAATGACAACCAGACTGCCACTTGTAGTAGTTATGATGATCGTGTTGTTCTGGGCACAGCGGCCTTCTCCAAGGGAGTACATTACTGGGAACTGCATGTGGATCGTTATGATAACCATCCAGATCCGGCTTTTGGAATTGCCAGAATTAATGTGGTCAAGGACATGATGCTAGGAAAGGACGACAAGGCGTGGGCCATGTATGTTGACAACAACCGCAGCTGGTTTATGCATTGCAATTCTCATACAAGTCGGTAAGCTCTGATCATGGACTTTTCTCATGGCTTGATTTTTTTTTCCCTCTTAAGTACAACATATTTTAAAGATTCTGCATTCTTTTTCATTGAAGCAGTGGGAAAGGTGATTTCATTACATTCCTCAGGATTCTTTGTGGTCACAAGGTAGTATAGCAATTAGGCAAACGCTAGCACCAGTTGTGGTTTGTTCAAAATGAAGATGTTTCCTGGCAGTACTGAAAGCTGATTAAACCCAGTGATAAGCTATTCCCAGGGGTGATTTGAGGACAAGGACAGAAGAGGGATTGCCTTACTGATGAACGGTAACCAGTCTGCCTTATTAAATAGAGGTATTGAATGGGATTCTTTGCAAAACCTGTCAGTCTTCTTCAGCTAGAAGTTGTATTGGAAAGTTGCTAGGACTGAAGGCACAAACTGGAGAAAATTTGGGGGGTCCTTATCTGGGAATTGGGGGCTGGAGATAGTCTAAGGCTGAAATACTTATCTCCCCTTCCTATCACTGTGGAGATCGGCATTTATGTATTCTGCACCCTGGTTTTGTCAGGAAGATTTTCCCAGCATCAGCCAGCGTGTAACAGCCAATATCACAATACTGTAATTCCTGGAAATAATATGCCTTCAGAAATGGAGGCATGGCTTGGAGGAATGCTGTGTAGAGTTAGTAATCAAAAGTGTGGGCAACCAAACAATAACAATTATAAAGATTTACAATTTAAGTCAGTAAAGTGACATGAGGATTGAATTTGGGTCTAGGAGTATCAGGTGACTCTCAGGAGTGCTATTATAGTTTCATTTAAGTTTTGTTAGGGTAAATTGCAGATACGACTGCTCAGTGAAATCACAAGAAATATTTCTAACCAAGTGGCATGATTAGGGTTCGCTATTCATGTCATGATGTTTGACTTGATTGAATCACTGGTTAATGCTGGTTTTCATAGAACCATAGAATCCAAGAACTGGAAGGACCTCATGAGGTCTTCTAGTCCAGTCCCCTGCATTCAAGGCAGGACTAAGTATTATCTAGAATTTTATTTAGTTACAACATTTGTAAGACCAAGAAAAGTAATTTACATCATCATCATCATCATCATACGTTATTTTGAGTCTTCTAATTATTTTTATTTGGTTGTCCACATCTTTGATTTCTAACTGTATATTCTAGCTACACAGCCGGGACCACCTTCTCTGAACTGACATATTATTCCCACAAAATTACAACAGCATGTAGCAGAGTGAATTTGGGCCATTCTATCTATACCAGTGTTACTCAGCGAGTGGGTCATGACCCATATGGGGGTCATGAAAGTCAATCAGGGGTGCCAAAATGTGTCAATGGGATGTAGGCAGCACCTAAGGCACTTCGGTGCTTTTGAAAAGCTTAAGTATTATTAACCCTATTTTACAGGTATGGGAAATTGACACACACACAGATTGTAACTTGCCCAAGGTCACATATCAGGTCTATAGCAGAACCAGGAATAGAACCTGGTTCAGTGTCCTATTTACTGGACCACGCTCTCCCTCCTCACCCCACTATCTTGAATATTTGTTCCTTAAAACCAATAATTAAGAGAGTCTTGCAGTGATCTTGAAGAGGCTTGTTTATAATAATATCTTTTTTTCAGATATTAAAGGGATACTTACCTCATAGTCACAATACCTTAAAGTGGATTTCCATGTCTTCTGTAGCACGTACTGTATATTCTAATATGTATTTGTGTTTTAAAATATACCACAGTTGCTGAAAAATGTTTAAAGCAAAGGCCACTGCCAGAACATGACCTAGCAAAACTGCTGCAAAGTTATCCAGCAAACCCTGTTCTCAGAACTGTGGATGGCCAGAAAACAAGAGCTCAATTTTTATTATTTTGTGAAAAATTTTGAATTTTCAACATTTAATTTTGTTACCCATTGGAATGGATACTAGACATTTAAAAAAAAATTGGGGGTGAGAGGACCCCCTCCTCCTCCAAGAATAGCCAGTAGCCAGGGCCCTCACTCGGGATGTTGGAAGATGTAGATTCAATTCCTGAGACAAATCAGGTGAAGCAGGGACTTGAGCCTGGGTCTCTCACATCACAGGTGTTCTATCCACTAGACTATTCATTCTCCCTGTGGTTTAATTCCAACTTGGACATGAGAAAGTTTTGTTGAAACAGATACCTTCCTGCAAAAAGTTTCAGTTTTGATGAATCATCATTTTCCAACAAAATGATTTGTCAAAAAACTCTTGACCATTTCTATTGTGAATATCATCTATATATTTGTCTCTGTTCTAATTTATAATGCAGCCATCACCATGTTATAGGAAGCATCACAAATGACATGCATGACAACAAAGAAGTATTTTTTAAAAAGCCATCTTGGCTTCTGGGCCATTATAGGCCTGGTCTACACTACGTGTTTAAACCGATTTTAGGAGCGTTAAACCGATTTAATGCCGCACCCGTCCACACTAAGAGGCCCTTTATATTGATATAAAGGGCTCTTTAAACCGGTTTCTGTACTCCTCCCCAACGAGAGGAGTAGCGCTAATATCGGTATTACCATATCGGATTAGGGTTAGTGTGGCTGCAAATCGACGGTATTGGCCTCCGGGCGGTATCCCACAGTGCACCACTGTGACCGCTCTGGACAGCAATCTGAACTCGGATGCAGTGGCCAGGTAGACAGGAAAAGCCCCGCAAACTTTTGAATATCATTTCCTGTTTGCCCAGCGTGGAGCTCCGATCAGCACGGGTGGCGATGCAGTCCCAAATCCAAAAAGAGCTCCAGCATGGACCGTACGGATGTGATCGCTGTATGGGCAGAAAATCTGTTCTATCAGAGCTCCATTACAGAAGATGAAATGCCAAAGCATTTGAAAAAAAATCTCCAGACAGAGGCCACAGCAGGGACTCAGCACAGTGCTACGTGACAAGCGTAACGGAAAGCCAAAGAATCAAATGGACGCTCATGGAGGGAGGGAGCGGGGACTGAGGACTCAAGCTATCCCACAGTTCCTGCAGTCTCCGAAAAGCATTTGCATTCTTGGTTGAGCTCCCAATGCCTGTAGGGTCAAACACAGTGTCCTGGGTGGTTCAGGGCATAGCTCGTCAATTTACACACACCCCCCCCGAAGGAAAAGGAAAAAAATTCTCTTGACTTTTTTAAATGTCACCCTATGTCTACCGAATGCTGCTGGTAGACGCGATGCTGTGGCAGTGAACTGCAGCATCCTCTCTTCCCCCCCCCCCCCCGGTGGCAGATGGTACAATATGACTGCTATCCATCGTCATCATCAGCCTGGTGGCAGACAGTACAGTGCAGAAGGACTGGTATTTGTCCTCGTCATCAGCCTGTGAGTGATCCTGGCTGGCCTCAGGTGAGGTCGGCCGGGGGCGCCTGGGTAAAAATAGGAATGACTCCCGGTCATTCCCAGTAGATGGTACAGAATGGCTGGTAACCATCTTCATCATAGCAACTGGGGGCTGAGCTCCATCAGCCCCCGCCCTTCATGTGTAAAGAAAAGATTCTGTACTGCCTGGGCTATCATAGCAGCGGGATGCTGGGCTCCTCGCCCCCACACTGCTTAATGTCCTGTCTGGACTATCATGGCAGCTGGAGGCTGCCTTCCCCTCATTTTATCTCACTAACAAGTCACTGTTTCTTATTCCTGCATTCTTTATTACTTCATCACACAAATGGGGGGACACTGCAACGGTAGCCCAGGAAGGCTGGGGGAGGAGGGAAGCAACAGGTGGGGTTGTTGCAGGGGCACCCCCTGTGAATGGCACGCAGCTCGTCATTTCTGCGGGACCTGACACGGAGCGGCTGTGCTCTCTGGTTCTCTGATACACTGGTTCTCTAGTACACTTGCCCCATATTCTAGGCAGGACTGATTCCATTTTTAGATACCATAAAGGAGGGATTGACTCAGGGAGTCATTCCCATTTTTGTCTTTTGCGCCCCCGGCCGACCTCAGCCAGGGGCACCCATGACAGCAGCAGACAGTACAGTACAGAAGGACTGATAACCGTCATCTCATTGCCAATTTACAATGGCAGCAGACGGTACAGAACGACTGATAACCGTCTCTTCTATCATGCAAAAGCAAATGAATGCTGCTGTGTAGCGCTGCTGTATCGCCTCTGTCAGCGGCATCCAGTACACATACGGTGACAGTGACAAAAGGCAAAACAGGCTCCATGGTTGCCATGCTATGGCGTCTGCCAGGGCAATCCAGGGAAAAAGGGCACGAAATGATTGTCTGCCGTTGCTTTCCCAGAGGAAGGAGTGACTGATGACATTTACCCAGAACCACCCGCGACAATGATTTTTGCCCCATCAGGCACTGGGATCTCAACCCAGAATTCCAAGGGGTGGGGGAGACTGCGGGAACTATGGGATAGCTACGGAATAGCTACCCACAGTGCAACGCTCCAGAAATCGATGCTAGCCTCGGACCGTGGACGCACACCACCGAATTAATGTGCTTAGTGTGGCCGCGCGCACTCGACTTTATACAATCTGTTTTACTAAACCGGTTTATGTAAAATCGGAATAATCCCGTAGTGTAGACGTACCCATAGATTGGCAAAAGAATTGAAGGGCTGAGCCAAAGTCTACTGAAGTCAGTGGAAATTTTTCCATTGACTTCAGTGGGTTTTGGCTCAGGCCCTAAACCCACATAGAATAAAATAACAAAATGTGATAAATTATATGAAAAGATATTTGTCTCTGTCCCTTTAGTGCCTTGATTGGATTTAGAGCAGAAGTAATTTTAAGCAGTAAAAAAATTAGTGGCCCATGAAATAGCTGATGCTTTCTGAAAAAATGCTGGCAAATAGTCTGTGTGACACTGTCCTAGAAACCTATTTCATGGATTCAATCCTTGGAGTGTTGTTACAGGCAAGCACTCTGTATTGCTTGGCCACTCAAGAGCTTAGCAAAAGCTTTTTTTCCATGGACAGCAAACAATGGACACATTTTGGCTTTCTGATCACTCTGCCTAAACGGGAGAAAAAAACAGCTTCCATGGATGGTGAATTGCCAGCTGTTACAGGAATATCTTTAAAAGGGACAGACTCATGGAGTGTTCACTAGAGTGGAGCATAACTGTGCAGTGCACATTTTTTAAACGTACATGCACTTTAATGGTATTAGTGCTAGGCATTATATTTTTAACCACTGCAGCCAAGTAGGTCATTTTGTTAACCCACTAGTTTCAGTAGTCTTCTAAAAACAGTAGAATCTGCTTAACTGTCACTCCCCAGTGGAAATAGAAATATACCACTGAGTTATCATGTATTTAATAAAGCTATTAAAGACTCTGAGGGTTACAGATACTATGGTAATGGGGGCCATTATAATTATAGATAGCTAGAGACCAATTGTTTCAGCTTTCACAAATTTTATAGGAATGTATTAGGCTGTTAGATAAATGAGTGAGTCTGAAAATAAACATGGTCAAAAGTCCTAATCAAGGAATTTGCTAAATTCCTTTTGCAAGGTGGCAGCACCCTCAGCTCTGATTGATTCAGCATCTTGCATAACTGGGCCCTAAAACATTTTTTTTAAACCAACAGAAGATGACTGATTAATTTTAGTAGCCGCAGCAGAGCAGGGAATCAGTCTTTCATGAAGCAAAAGAAGCACAGAAAAAGAGGTACAATAAACTTAGGCTGGCAAATATCAATTCACATTTGTTAACTACTGGAAATAGGTGCACAGACACACCAGGTATGCCATGTGTCCATTGGCTAGAGCCACTGGAGTTCATTGCAATGGAGCTGTTCCCTGGCATGGTTCCCAAATAAAGGAGTGTATGCATTACAATGTATATAAAATTCCAACAACTGCAACAAATCACAAAGAAAAAAAATCACTAAGGCCTGGTCTACACTAGGACTTTAATTCGAATTTATCAGCGTTAATTCGAACTAACCGCTCAACCGTCCACACCAGGAAGCCATTTAATTCGAACTAGAGGGCTCTTTAGTTCGAATTTGGTACTCCACCCCGGCAGGTGGAGTAACGCTAAATTCGCACTTGCTAGCTCGAATTAGGCTTGGTGTGGATGCTAATCGAACTTAGCAGCTCCGGGAGCTATCCCACAGTTCACCACTCTGTTGACGCTCTGGACAGCATTCCGAGCTTGGATTCTCTGGCCAGCCACACAGGAAATGACCCGCGAAAATTTGAATTCATTTTCCTATCTGGGCGGTTTGAATCTGACGTTCTGGTTGCACATCGGGGCGAGCTCCGCAGCACCTGCAACGATGCAGAGCTCTCCAGCAGAGGAGTCCGGGCAATCCCAGAATAGAAAGAGGTCCCCAGCATGGAGTGACCGGGAAGTCCAGGATCTGATCGCTGTGTGGGGCGAGGAGTCTGTGCTCTCGAGCTGCGCTCCAACAAGCGGAACGAAGACCTTCGAGAAGTTCTCTAAAGCCATGAAAGACAAAGGATACAGCCGGGATGCGATGCAGTGCCGCGTGAAAGTGAAGGACCTAAGACAAGGGTATCAAAAGTCAGAGCGGCAAACGGACGCCCGGAGCCCAGCCCCAGACATGCCGCTTCTACGAGGCACTGCATGCCATTCTAGGTGGGTCTGCCACCAGTGCCCCACCAGTGACGGTGGACTCCGAGGACGGAATAGTGTACCGGGACAGTTCCCCCTCCCTGTTCGCCGATGGGGAAGATGAGGAAGGGTCTTTAGAGGACGGCGCAGGCGACATCGAACCCACTCCCGCTTTCCCTGACAGCCAGGATCTCTTCATCACCCTCACAGAGATCCCCTACCAACCGTCCCGCCCGTTAACCAGGACTCGGAATCAGGGGAAGGATCAGGCGGTAAGTGCTACAAACAGGGAAACATTTATTTTTTAAGAAACAGGGATTTATATAAAAATAGAAATACTATATAAACATTTTTAAATATGAAACTAAACAAACAGCAGGTCTACACAAACAGCAATGGAGCAATAGTCCTCTGGGGATATTTCAAAAAAGCTCTCAGAGAGCAGCTGGAAAAGCCTCAGCAAGAGGTTTCTTGGGAGAGGTGCTTTATTGGGTGCTCCGTTGAAGCACACTCTTCCGCGCCATGCCATCCTCAGGTAGAGGGGACCATCGCCTCACGAGCATGGCAGCGTAGGGTCCTGGTCTGTGCAGGGCTTCTATTAACATCCGCTCTCTGTGTGCGCCTGACACGCCTCAGGGTGATGTCGTTGTGGAAGTGCTGCATCTAATTAGTGGAATTAGTGTACTGTTACTATTGTGCATGGTAGACTTTTACTTTGCATAAGAATGACCCTCGCTTAACAGAGTTTTACTTTGCATAAGAATGACCCTCGCTTAACAGAGTTTTACTTTGCATAAGAATGACCCTCGCTTAACAGCCACGTGTTGCAGGCCTCAGAGGAAAAGCATACAGGGGTCTTTCGCGGTCACTGGCGGGAGATGCCGCATAACGCTCATCTTTTCTGCTTTGCACATTGCCTCCAGCAGGAGAGCACAGCTAAGCACTATCTGATAAGCAGTCTGTACTGTAAGGCTTACCAGGACTTTGTGCAAGAGGGATGCAGCTGTCTCTCCTCGCTTGTGCGCTATCCAGTGCAATCGCGCCGCCAATGAGAGCGTATTCCGAAATCTCGGACTAGTTCCGAGATCTCCTGAGACTTGGTTCCCTGTTTGGTCTTCTTAACTGAAAATGACTAGACTGTGTTTACTGTTGGCAAACATGTATTTGTTCAAGGAAATCACCTACTTTTTCGCATCACACAGCTTCGCTCCTTCACGGACTGCCCCGCCATCCCCACGCAGAGGCTGGCTCAGATTAGACGCCGAAAGAAAAGACAAGGGACGACATGTTCCAGGAACTGATGGCCAGCTCCAGAGCGGAGGCGGCAGAGCAGAGACAGTCGAGGAGAGCCTGTGTCAGCAGCATCGCACACACCTGGAACGGGAGGATAGGTGGCGGCAGGAAGACCAGCAGGCGACTCAAACGCTGCTTGGTCTAATGAGGAGCAAGCGGACACGCTCCGGCGCCTTGTAGATGTTCTGCAAGACCACAGGCAGGAGGAGAGAGCCCCTGCAGTGCATCTGCAACCGCCCTCCAACGCCAAGAAGTCCTGTCCCCCTCACCCAAAGTGACAAGAAGGAGGCGGTAGGGGCCGTGAGAACTGTCACTGCACCGCAGCAGAGCGCTAATGTACAAGACACCTCTCGCTGTAAATTTGTAGAAGTTCTTCCCTTACAGGATCACCCAGTCCCAAATCCAAGTTTCAACCCCACTGTGTATAACATTATTAAAAGCGGTTTGCTGTTACTCTCTGTTTCCGTCACGTTTCTCGTGTCAGAAGACTTTGTGGGGATTTTTAATTACAGTGCATAGCCCACATTACCAGGGTACAGACTTGGGGCAGGGTCAACTGCAGGGCACACACAGACTGCAGTCACTAGGCACCAGGGACAGTCTGTGTGGTGTATGCTGCCCGGTCTTTCCTTGATGTGTAGGGTCCTGGTGCCTGACATCCCGAATGTAAAGGCAGGCTTCCTTCACATGCATTTGGACCGTAGTCACGATCCTCCCGGTGCCCCGAGCCCCAAAAAGAGACCTCATCCAGGGGCAGATACTCACCCTTCCCCACACCCTCACCTTCCAACGCCCAAACCCACAGCCGTCATGGTAACCCCTATCCAAGGACGGCACCTCGCCCCTTCCTGCAAACCCACCCATCAGTGCACACCTTAACCAGCACAGAATGCTTCCATGTTTCAACGAAGAAACAGAAATGCACAGTCAACGAAAGATTTATTATTAATTACTAAAACATGTCCTTAGTTTTAAAACGTCCTTGGGAAGTGGGGAAAACTTGGTTTATGATCAGGCTCTCTTAAAATCAAGTGGACAGTCACAGGTTACCCTGCTCTGCGAGGAAACTCGCTTTCAAAGCCTCCCTGATGCATATCGCTTCCCGCTGGGATATTCTCTCAGCACGGGTGTCTGGCTGATCATAAACAGCAGCCAGGCGATTTGCCTCAACCTCCCAAGCGGCCAAAAAGGTCTTGCCCTTGCTCTCACAGAGATTGTGGAGCACACAGCAAGCAGCAATAACTACGGGGATATTCTTTTCGCTGATGTCCGAGCGAGTCAGTAAGGTCCGCCATCTCCCCTTGAGACGTCCGAAGCACACTCCACCACCATTCTGCACTTGCTCAGCCGGTAGTTGAAGAGTTCCTTTTCAGTGTCCAAGGCGCCTGTATAGGGCTTCATGAGCCAGGGCATTAGCGGGTAGGCCGGGTCCCCGAGGATCACTGTAGGCATCTGCACATCCCCAACCGTTATTTTGTGGTCCGGGAAGAAAGTGCCTGCCTGGAGGCGTCTAAACAGACCAGAGTTCCTGAACACACGCGTCATGAACCTTGCCCGCCCACCCGACGTTGATGTTGGTAAAACGTCCCCTATGGTCCACCACAGCTTGCAGCACCATTGAAAAGTAGCCCTTTCGGTTAATGTACTCGCTGGCCTGGTGGGCTGGTGCCAGGATAGGGATGTGAGTCCCATCTATAGCCCCACCGCAGTTTGGGAATCCCATCGCGGCGAAGCCATCTATGATGACCTGGACATTTCCGACAGTCACTACCTTTGAGAGCAGTTGCTCAACGATTGCGTGGGCTACTTGAATGACAGCAATCCCCACGGTAGATTTGCCCACGCCAAAGTGGTTCGCTACTGACCGGTAGCTGTCTGGCGTGGCAAGTTTCCAGAGGGCTATGGCCACTCGCTTCTGCACAGTCAGGGCTGCTCGCATCCTTGTGTCCTGGCGCTTCAGGGCAGGGGACAGCAAGTCACACAGTTCAAGGAAAGTGTCCTTACGCATCCTGAAGTTTCGCAGCCACTCTGTGTCATCCCAGACCTGCAGCACTATGCGGTCCCACCAGTCTGTGCTTGTTTCCGGGCCCAGAATCGCTGTTCCACACCATGAACTTGACCCATTGCCACCATGATCTCCACTGCCCGGCGTACCCTGCTTTCTGAGAGGTCTGCGCCACTCTCCTCACCGTGCTGCCGGAGCCTCCGCCCGGTTTCTCAGCATCTGACTGTGGAAGAGGTGGACGATAACGTGCGAGGAGTTGACAACGGCCATAAGTGCAGCGATGATCGCAGCGGGCTCCATGCTCGCAGTGCTGTGGCGTCCGCGCTGTAACCGACCAGAGAAGGGCGCGAACAGATTTCCCGCCGGCGCTTTCAAGGAAGAGAGGGAGGGCGGGATTGACGGTTCAATGACGACACATTTTTCCCCCCAGCATGCATTGGGGGGAAATCCCACAATTCCAATGGGCAGCGGGGAGTGCGGGAACTGTGGGATAGCTTCCCACAGTGCACCGCTTCCAAAGTCGAAGCTGGCCCCGTGAATGTGGACTCAGAAGTTCGAATTTGTGTATTTAGTATGGATACACAAATTCGACTTATTAAGGTCGAATCCACAAATTCGACTTAAGTAGATTCGAAATAGTCCTGTAGTGTAGACAAGCCCTAAGAAGAGTTTGTGTCTGGAGCATCTTCAAAATGAATAATTAACCATCAGATGGGAAAAGCCCCATCTTGAGAACTTGGGTCAGAAATCGGTAGGCATCTCTTAATTGATTTCAATGGGCTTTTATCAGGCTGTTGAAGAAGCAAAGTAGGAGTGAAAAGAATCAGCCTTGCCATTAGAAATCAGAAAGCATTCAAATGATTGTAGGGTAGGTTTAGAAGACAAATACCAACTTAATTGTTAAACCAATTTTTACATTAACTAAAAGGTGTTTTTAAAATGTTAGGACCTGTGTTACAAGAACTTTGAAACTTTCTGCCATTTTCTAATGATACAGCCAATTGTTTCAGACCTATTTTGCATCATCAATTTGGCCATTCCCCTGCTGAGAAATATTCTAAAGTGGCAGGCTCCACTGAGAGACAACAGCATTATTCATGGAGGGCCAGATTCCTCCATCTTTACTCACAAACAGTAGTGCCTTCTGGAATTTCTCATGGATTAAGGTACTACTCAGTGGTCCTAAGTCTGCAAACACTCATACACATACTTAACTTTACACATGTGACTAAATAATTCAACAGGACCAGAGTCAATGTGAGTAAGGGTGGCAGAATTTGGGACCTAAATGGAAATGCTGAAAAATTCGTGGCTATCTCTACAAAGAAAGATTCTCATCCAGTAAATATTTATTTAGCTGCCTAAAGTATTGTAACAAGTTGCTGCTGTTTCCGTTAAGTGGTCGTGCAGATTGTTAAGACACTAAGTGGCTTCACGTAAAATGTAACATGCATTATCTCATATATAATATTTAAAACAAGTATGGAATTATAAAAAGGAATTACACTAGAACTATCAGCTAGTCTCAAAAATTAGATCAACCCATCTATGTCACTCAGGGATGTGAAAAAGCCACACCACTGAGCGACGTACTTAAGACGACCTAACCCCCGGTGTAGCTGAACTAGCTACCACCTCTTGAGGAGGTGGATTAACTATGCCGATGGGAGAACCTATGTAACTGTGTTTTGTATGTGGATGCTGCTTAACAAGATACATTTTGGATGTGGCATGGTGATCTAATTAATGAAAAGGCATGGTAGTTCTGTGGTGTGTATTATTTAAGGCCATAATTACATGAGTTCAGAGTCTGTTCAGCCAATTGGTTTCTAAGTTATATCCAAAGCATTCAGTCAGAAAAAACCTAAATGTTAAAGCTGCAAAATTAAAACACTCAGAAGTCAGGAAATGCCTTGGTAAAGTTTGTCCATGCAACTTTCACTTTCCCACCATTCTCCATCATTAGAGTGACTGGGAGATTAGTCTCAAAAGCAATGGACCACCAAGTGGTGTGTAGCTTTTGTGGGAACCACCAGAAACACAGGGTGATCTGCACTGAGACCCTTTGCCTTTACAGTGGCTCCCTCTCCCCTGCAGCCCTCAGCCATGATGTTAGAGAATCCCCTCTCTGCCTTTGCCCCGCTAACAAATTGCAGAAATTGTTCCAAATTGCAGCGGGGAAGTGATTAATGCTGACAGAGTATTAGTAACTTACCTGCCCAAGACCTGGGTGTTTGGTGGGAAGAGGACAATGCTGGAAAGTGGGAATACCTCCAACTCTGCCCCTTTCCATATGATAGATCATGATCTCAGGGAGGGGTTTCTGTTCAGTTATGGGCTGGGGGAACACTCCTCATTTCCAGCCTGCAAGCAGGGCTTTCATACCCTCAGTCTGTGGCGGTGCAGGGACCTATGGCTCTGTGTCATTGTTTAGCACAAGGATTCTCCGCCTTTTTCTTTCTGAGACTGCCACAGCATGCTATAAAAACGCCACAGCCCACCAGTGTCCCAACAACTGTTTTTCTGCATATAAAAGCCAGGACCAGCGTTAGTGGGTAGCAGCTGCCCAGGGCCCCACACCAACCCTTGTTGGCAGCCCCCCTGACCTCTGTTTGAGAACCAGTGGTTTACCACACAATTAATTAGACTCAGAGAATCAATTAACTTCTTATATTGGTAGGAACATCATAACATCAAAAAGGGTGAAGCTTACATTTCTGCTCTTGGAGAGGATCAATGTTTCTGCTAAGTGACATTTTAAAAGATGACATAAAGTATATTTAAAAACTCAGCTGTATGCTGCAGGATGTAAAGCTGGACAAAATTTATAATCAAATCAGGTACTAAGAGGGGAAAAAATATGATCCATCAGAAAAATATCTCTGTTATCTCAGTGTTGCCAGTTCTTGCAATTTTTATCATGAGTCTTGCAATATTTGGTGTGTGTTTGGTTTTATTAAAATACCCTGGATTCATGTAATTAGGTTATGAAAATCTCATCTTGCATTTTAAAAAAATGTAGGTTTCTAGCCCTTCTGGTTATAAAGCAAATTTTGAAAACATAATCCCGAGTGACTATTATATTGGGAGGCAAAAAAAAAAAAAAAAAAAAAAAAGAATCCCATAGTTATTATTTTGTGGGTTTTTTTAAAAAACTGATCTCATGATTAGGTGTGGGGACTAATTCTTGAGTTTTGAATGGAATACTGGTATTGTCTGAAGAGATTTCATTAGGGAAAGAATGTGCCATGTTCTCATTATCAGCCCAATCCTATTTCCACTGAAATCAGTAGGAAAACTCCCTTTGAGTTCATGGGGAGCTGGATTGAGCCACGCAATGGTCTAATCATGTGGTTTTCAATCTGTGGTCTCAGAACTCCTGGAGGTCCACACACTATGTCTAGGGGGTCCAGAAAGGTTGCCATTGCCATAGAACCGTGGTTTTCAACCTGTGGTCTGTGGATTGCTGGTGGTCCACAGACTATATCTAAAATTCCCAAAGGGTTCAGCACCTCCAGTTGAAATTTTGTAGGGTTCTGCAAATGAAAAATGGTTTTAAACCACTGGTCTAATCTCAAGAAAACTATGTTGTGCCACCTGGTGGACAAAACTAAAACAGCTATTACCAATATAAAATTTCCTGCTCCACATATTTGGCCCTAATCATATTTTTCAGGTTGGCATGCATGTTATTGTTGATCACTAGACATTCTGATGAATATTACATTAAAATTGTGTTTATTCTGTGAATTGTGTTTTTTTTCTCTTCTGCTGTAAATTTTTTAAAATATTATAAACACTGAATCTGTGCACGTCAGGCTATAATTCCCTTGCAGAATTCCAGTGACATTAAAAGCATCACCGCCTAGGGCCAATCCTCATATCTAGTGGTTTTCTAGCTCCATGCTCTTTAACGTAGTATGATATTGGGCTAGCCTAGTCCTTAAAGGAGAAGTGCATTAATGTCAGATTATTCTTGCATATAAGAGTTGGCTGAATCTTTCATCATGGTAGGACTCTGGTGCTACAGTAGCTCTCAACAGCTGCTCCTGACACAACTGATTATCACCACCACCACCACCACCACTAAAACCCCAACACTTGAAACAGCTACTAGCCCAATAACTCAACACTCTCAGTCCCTGAACTGGCTCCCACTTCTAGCCACCAGCTTAGTGCAGTGAGGAAGCATACCCCTAATCAGCTTCTACTTCCACCTTGGAGCAGAGTGGGGGTAAAGCACACCTGGGGAAAGCAGAAATTCAGTGCCTCTGACTAGAGCAGAGTAGATCCCAATTGCTAGCTGTGATAACCAAATTAAAATAGAATTAATGTTGTGTATTTAGTTCAGGCAAAAAGGGATTTCACCAGTTATAAGCTACTGTCTGTTCTTATAATCTATCTTATAAAGAGTTCAATGTGCTGCCCTATCTGAGACCTCGAATGCACATTAACATTTAGGTCAGTTCCTGCAGCCTTTACTTATGTGAACATTCCTGTGGATTTCAATGAAAGCCCTTAGGATCAGTTCTTTATTAATATTAACATATTCCCTCCAGAATGTGAGGTCTGAAGAGTACTGGTTTCAAACAATAACTTTTCTGTCCTCAGTGTCTCTGCTCTATCCTGTTAGTTTAACTCCCCCTTTCTCTGTCAAGCCCTTTGAGCTTTTTCAGCTCTGCCAAAATGTACCCACTGGGTGGATATGACTTTATAGAGCCTCATTTCTCAGGGCTGCCTGTCTTTAGTGGGAAATGGGAACTACACATGGAGAAAAGGCCTTTAACAGATGTCCTCCAACTAATACTAATTTTACCATGCTGCTCCACTTTCCTTTCACTTCAGTAAGACTGTCTGAAATAGAGAGAGGCTGGAATGTAACAATCTGCCTCCTCTAAGATGGACAATATGGTCACTTTGTTTCTTAGGACAGAAGGGGGTGTTTCTAAAGGTGCCACTGTGGGCGTTCTCCTGGACCTAAACAAGCACAGCCTGACCTTTTACATAAATGGGCAGCAGCAAGGACCTTCAGCATTTGAAAATGTGGAGGGTGTCTTCATGCCTGCATTAAGCCTCAACCGAAACGTACAGGTAAATCCTTTTCAGTTCAGTCTAACTCATTCAGCATGTCAACCAAAGGAGAAATCCTACTGTCTGTCAAAAGTTATTGCATGACTGCCAGAGAGAAGAGATCAAGATGCAACTGTTAGGTGTAAATATGGATTTATTTTTCACTTTGCCTAGTTTTGTTTGCTGATTGTATCTGGGCTAGTGCCACTTTTTAAAAGAAAATAGTTGGATTTAACTTTTTTGTATCACATCTCAGATATAGAGAAATGATGCTTTAGAAATAAACACACACACACGCGCGCTTTTCTGCTGCTCCATCATGCAGGAAGCAGCAATGTTCTAAGGCCAGCCTCGAGTAAAAGCATTGATATCTAAATACTCTTAGACTTCTTATGTTTGCATATAATTAACTGCTGCAAGTAAGTACAATTTCAGCAGCCTGGTGCTAAATAAAGCTAAGAAAATGTAGGTCAAAGAATGTCTAGTTTGAAAGAGAAGACCCAGCAAGCAGTTCATTCGCACTCTTTAATTCATGACATTTGGAAACACTAATATATTCTCTGAAGTTGATGGTATAAATGTAATTTATGCTAACCCAGGTTAACGCTCCTTTGTACTGCTAGAATGGGGCTTTAATGTAACTGAGAATCAGATCCTAAATGTGCCCCAGCACCTGACAGGCTGGAGGGTTCACGTTACCCCAACCTGAATCCACAATGACCAACTGTGGTACCTGTGTGAGTAGAGAGACTGCCGCACCTCATTAGTCTCTTTCCTCTGACTTGGGTTGCCTGCATGTTGGTATAACCCCAGCTGGTTCCTCTTTTTCTCCAAGGGTGAAGAGTCCTTTATTCCAAGGATGTCGTGTGACAGCAATAAATTTCCACTAAACAGTCCAGGCCCAATTACAGCTACATTTATACTAGATACTGTTCACTGAAGGAAGGAAGGACTTAGAAGTTGCACTAATAGTGGTCTGGGAACTGAAGTTAAAAAAGGCAAGGACTGGCAGCTGTATTTTTATCATCTGTTTATTAGCAGTTTCTCAGTTCATCGTTGTTCCTTGAAACTGGTAGCCTCTGTTGGCTGTTCCCTCTGCAGTCCTTGTGTATCCTGCTTCCACAATGGCCCTGTTTCTTGTACAGAGGAGCAATAGCCTTTTCTTCTTCCCAATGGACACCTCCTGTGGGGTGCACCAGGATCTCCATGTGCTGGACCTCCCACTGGTGGTGAGCTGGTGGGCCCTGGGCAGCACTGCAGATTGTTCAGACAGGGTGAAATTCACCTGTGGTGGTAAGAGCTAGTGCACATCACCTATTCCCTGCAGAGGAGCTATTCTGAGAGTCCACTGGCTGTACAGAAGTTCTTATGCATGCCCTGTGTGCCACAAGAAAGATCTCTGAACAGGCTATATGTAGGCTTGGAAGATTACAGTGGGGTGGGGCGGGGTTAGGCTCCAGATCCAGGTTACATGAATCCATTGGCCCCAGGACGCTGCGCAACTGGCATGGAGCTGCTGTGGCTGCTAGTCCAGCCCATAGGCAGGGGTAGTAGTAACTTCTGGGGTTTGTGCAGCAGCTTTACACTCTGGGCATGGGTTGAATTCCCATTGGGAGCTGCAGGTGCTCAGCTTTTTTGAAAATTGGGTCACTTTCTAAGTGCCTAAATATGGACTCAGTCACCCAGCAGGTGTTCTGTGAGTGGAGTGGAGTAGTAGAGCACCCTGTATAGTGGGGCCCTGATTAGGGGCTCTAGGCACGACTGTAATAAAGTTAATACAAAATTCTAAGAATTATACAGCTTTTCAGACGTAACTCTGCAGGGCACTCCACATGGCATGTTGCAAAGTAGTTAGGCATTTACAGCTGGTCACACCAAGTTAACAAAGAGATTAGACACCCAGACTATTAATAATTCAAAATATTCCAAACTAAAACAATGACCCTGCATGTGCTTCTTATTATATTATTAACATCTTAATAATTTGTTATTAATGGTGCCCAAATATGCCAGTCAGATTGGGGTTCCACTGGATTTTTTTTTAAAGATATGATCTATTTCAAGCAGGAATTATTGTGGGGAACTTCTATGGCCTGTGTTTTACAGGAGAGCAGGCTAAATGATCACAATAGTCCCTTCTGGCCTTGGAATCGATGAATCTGTGTACTAGGTGGTATACTAACATGCAGAAAGACACAGGTCAGAGTCTCAAAGATTTTTAGGCACCTCAAGATGCAGATAGGCACTTTTAAAAATACCAATAGGTGCCTAATTCCAATTTTCCACATGAAAAACCCACTAGGCACCTATCTGTATCTTTAGGCACCTAAATTCCTTAAAAATCTGACCCATAGTTCTTCCCCCACAGATCATATAATCTAAATAGATCAGACAGACACACAATACTAGGAAAATGACACTGAAGTTACATAGCTTGGTAGTTAGGGCCTTTCTGGTAGTTATAATGCTGCAGTCCAATTCCCCCATTGCCCAGGCACCCAAGCCAGTCTGTCACAACATGCCCTCCATTCACTCTGCCCTGTCCATGGAACTAGATGCAGATAAGGGGGCAGGGGAGAACGCTTTTGTGAGTTTAAGCTTGAGAGACCTCCTGGGAGGAGTTCATATCCTACAGTGATGGGTGCCATTGTAAGAACCCTGGTAGATCACAGCGGTGTCAGGCTGCGGTGAGAGCCGTAAAACCTCCTCTGTCCTACACTGACAGGATAGCAGGGAAAGGTCTACCAGACTCTGCCTCTCCCCAGTCTGCTTCCCACCTGCCTCATAACCCCTTGGGCACCCATCCCTTCTGGGGTCACCCTTCCTGCTGTCAAGAAGCAGCTGGTTCAGCGGTGGCTGATAAATGGTTGCTAGTCTTGGGAAGAGTCACAAACACCTGGCAGCTAGACTCAGGGTAGGTCTACACTTAAAAAGCTGCAGTGCCCCACCAGTGCAACTGTGCCACTGTATCGCTTTAGTGAAGATACCACGCTACTATGCCGACGGGAGAGCTTCTCCTGTCAGCGTAGTTAATCCACCTCTGCAAGAGGCAGTTGCTATGTTGGTGGGAGACGCTCTGTCTACTTCGGGGGTTAGGTTGGTATAACTGCGCCACTCAGGGGTGTGGATTGTTCACACCCCTGAGCAACATAGTTATACCAGTGTAAGTTTGTAGTGTAGACCTGGCCTCAGGGGAAGAATCATTTGTATGTTGGGCCTCCCCGGGTGACATTAGCTTTTCATTATTAAC
Organism: Mauremys reevesii; assembly: GCF_016161935.1. Classification (NCBI taxonomy): domain Eukaryota; kingdom Metazoa; phylum Chordata; order Testudines; family Geoemydidae; genus Mauremys; species Mauremys reevesii. The sequence goes on from NC_052625.1 coordinate 83,076,055, forward strand.
CACATATTCTTGGCCTTCACAAACTCTTTGTACTAAGGATGTCCCAATTTGTATTTTAACTAAGCAATTATTTCTTTTCTGCACAGGTGACTCTGCACACAGGACTGGAGGTGCCACAGAGTGTAAGACAGCCAAAGCTGCCCAGTAACTAACTGAGCTCCTGCTGCCTAACCCTATGCTGGATTTTGTAATCTTTCTAAATACAATTTGTCATTATTCGCTGTCAGTAGAAAAGCAGTGTCATCCCTAAATTAGACTAACACTTATGCAGAACATTGCTAACTAGCACTGTGTGATCTGATAATTAATATTAATCCACATCCATTTTTAATTTTACATTGGTAACAAGAATGCTTATAGAATGTTTTTTTATTACAATGGGTGTGCATTCCTGCATTTTAGTACAAAAGCACATATATACAGCACACTACAGACACATAGTGACAGCTAAAATGAGCACATTTTCCCTTTTATAATTGGATCTGCGCTTCACATGATTATTGTGAATAGATGATTAACAGTGAAGGCAATTAACCATTGGAACAATTTATCTAGGGAGGTGATGGATTCTCCATCACTTGAGTTCTTTAAATCAAGACTGGTTATCTTTTAATAGCTATGCTATAGTTCAAACAGAAGTTGTGGGCTTGAAGCAGAAATTACTGGGGGAGGTTCATTGCCCTGTGTTATGCAGAAGGTCAGACTATGTGATCATAATGGTCCCTTCTGGCCTTAAATGCATTTATTAATTAGGCTTCCACTGACTTCAATGGCAACAAGATTAGGCCCTACGTACTTTTATACAAAATTAGTGCTCATTTTAGTTAGCACTAGGGTCTATACCTAGTGGGGGTAAAAACTGCTCAATAAACCTTAGTGCTTCTCATTTCAGTGTGACTGCAGTGGCTTTTGGTCTCACAAATGGGAGAACTCATTTCTGTTACCAGCAACAATCACCTTCTGAAAAGGGAGCAAAGGAGAGTCCAGTGAAGTGATCACAGATGTTTCTTTAAAAATGGTATACACAAAATAGACCGTGTTGGGAAGAGGAGTGATACTTTATAGCCTTGATCCTGACAGGTGCTGAGCACCTGCAGTGCCTGTCGACTTCCCTGGGAGCTGTGGATAGGCAACATCTCTTGGGATCAAAGGTCTTAATTTTCTACTCAGCTGGGATGAACTAATTAAGGCCCTGATCCAGCAAAGCACTTAAGCATGTGCTCAAATGCTTTGCTGAACTGGGGCCTAAGAATCTTGTAGGTTTTGACTTTATCCTGTAACTCAGGAATTTTGTGGTCACCTGAAACATATGAAAATGAGAAGCCTTGTCAAATGGCATCCACAAAAGTAAGCAACTGATTGGCCACTGATGGTTTCAATCCATGGCAATACTAGACAGCACCTTTGCCAGCAGTAAATATTTTGATTCTCAATTTCTTTCTCTCTCTCTCAACAAAATAATGTGTACATGTGTGTATTTTGCTGAGGGAAGAGTGGTTAACTGAGCTAATTTATAGTAGCAAACCCTAACAGATTGCATCATGACACTGCATCTAGAACTCTGCCCACATGATCCAGCCTAAATATAGTGCTAATAAACAGAAGTACCATAGCCTGCTGTATACTATTGTTATACTATTTCCTTTTGAATCACGCTTCCTACACACACCCCTGTACACATACACATGTGTACACTCATGCCCTTAATATATATGGCACACAGATTTTAATATGTTGTGTGGTCAGTATACCCGAAAAGCAATTTTTAAACAAAAATTCCAGCTCCCTGCCTTGTGTAAAACTTTAGGCACAGGTCTATCCAAGGAGCTCTTCATGGCTGGGATGCTGGAAATCAGGCACATTGCTGCAGGCGCCACATATGATCTCCGGCTTAAGTGCATTCCCCACTACAGGTAATACCAAGTGATGGCAGATTCCAGTGTGACAGAGGGTCTTGCACTTCTGGTTACAGGAAAGGTGCCATCATAATGAACAGCCATTGGGAAAGGGTGAAAAATGGGATATTAAAGCAACCCAGAATGAAGTAAAAAAAAACAGGAGTACTTGTGGCACCTTAAAGACTAACAAATTTATTGTAGCATGAGCTTTCATGAGCTAAAGCTCACTTCTTCGGATGCATAGAATGGAACACACAGACAGGAGATATTTATACATACAGAGAACATGAAAAGGTGGAAGTACGCATACCAACAGGCAGAGTCTAATCAATTGAGATGAGCTATCGTTAGCAGGAGGAAAAAAAACTTTTTGAAGTGATAATTAAGATGGCCCATAGAAGGTGTGAGGAGAACTTAACATAGGGAAATAGAATCAATTGGTGTAATGACCCAACCATTCCCAGTCTTTATTTAGACCACAGTTAATGGTATCTAGTTTGCATATTAATTCAGCAGCGGAGTTTCGAACCCATTGTTACAAGGAGTTTTTTTCAGCTAGGCTACGCTGAAGGGGGGAGGAAGCAGGGGGAATGGTTTGTTTCTCCTGGGTGTAAGAACTCCATGGATTTGGGGCTCTTGGAATCCCCTAGGATTTTGGGGAAGGACTGTGTCTCAATCCACAATCCCTGATTGAGTGGTGGCAGCTTACTAGATCTAAACTAGGATTTTAGTTTAGAGGGAAACCAAGTCGGGTCCCCATCTTTGAACCCACAAGCTCAAAGTGGGGGTGAGACCCTATGACATGGTGGCAGAATACATGCGGGTCCCCATCTTTGAACCCACAAGCTCAAAGTGGGGGTGAGATCCCAGGACAATTAATATTGAATTAATATGCAAACTAGATACCATTAACTGTGGTCTAAATAAAGACTGGGAATGGTTGGGTCATTACACCAATTGATTCTATTTCCCTATGTTAAGTTCTCCTCACACCTTCTATGGGCCATCTTAATTATCACTTCAAAAAGTTTTTTTTCCTCCTGCTAACGATAGCTCATCTCAATTGATTAGACTCTGCCTGTTGGTATGCGTACTTCCACCTTTTCATGTTCTCTGTATGTATAAATATCTCCTGTCTGTGTGTTCCATTCTATGCATCCGAAGAAGTGAGCTTTAGCTCACGAAAGCTCATGCTACAATAAATTTGTTAGTCTTTAAGGTGCCACAAGTACTCCGGTTTTTTTTTTGCGGATACAGACTAACACGGCTGCTACTCTGAAACCAGAATGAAGTAGTAAGCCAAAAGTAATCAATACCCATCTGTGCAGGATGCTTATTGCCACTCATTCCTTTTATCCAGCCTCCCCTTACAGACAGAAATGTAGCTTCTTTTATATCACAACTGAACTAGAAAGCATAACAGGAAAAAAAATCCTCAAACTGTTAAGTGGAAGAGCAGATATGCTTTCCTCCACGACTGCGATATGTTCTATTAGTGCATTTTAAGACATGGAAATAACTGTGGTGTACTAATTTTCAATTTGTTAAAAGTTTAGCAGAGATCAATTGTGTGTTTTCTTTGACTGTTGTTTTTAAATGCCATCTGACCCTGTGCAGCATTTTTTAATTCAGTGGGTCTGTTTTAAGCCTACCTCAGCTACAATGCTACAGGACCCTGAATTTCCTCTTGAGTGTGCTCACTGTAAAGTTGTCTTCTACTAACATAGAAGTTGTAACAGTAGCCTTGGCTCTGAGTACAGCTTTACAGAGCAGCACATGGGAATGGTGTGTTTTAAGTTGCATATGGATTTTTATACTACGTAACATCCTATGACAATTTTGATACAAGAAAGCACTCCACTTTTACTTTTCTTATTAAAAACAAGAGCACTGCTTGTATAGGACATAAGGAATTAACTTTTATCTTTACGCCGAATATCTGTGAAGTAAAATTCACATGAATTTAAATCCTTCCAATCCACAACCACTGCAAGCTGTTTAAAGTGAATTCTGAAAGGGTTTTGGAATTGCTTTTGATATCTATGTTGTTTTTGTTTTTCATAAGTGCTTCTCTATCATTCCTTGTGTGTCACTCCTCAGGGTGCAGTTGAAGTTGATTTTTCTTTTTATTAATGAAAAATACAGGCTGATACAGGTTTCGAAGAGCTAATGATATGTGGTAGGGGCACACTCCAAATTTGTGCAGAAACACATGGACCTCTCCATTGCTGTTCTCTACACATTCCAGCACTGGTAAAAGTGTGATGCAGACTAGTTTAAACTGCAGTCCCCTTCCAACCTAGAGAAACTGCAGAATGGAGCAATTAGAAATATATATCCTGTATTAACACTGTCAATTTTAATTGGACTAAGTCTACAGAGGGTGAGTCTATTTTTGGTTGCGTATGTGTTTTAAGGACTTATATTTGAAACTAGACCAAGCTGCCCTTATGAAGACAATTTAATGACTTAAGCTGCATGCATTTTGGTAGCTTGTCTAACAGTGGTAATGAAAAAATAATTAGAACTAGACTATGAGATTAGTTCTGCATTTGAATACACATGCGGAGCTCCCATGGATTTCAGTGGGAACCTCACGTGTATATGTGAGGGCAAAATTTGTCCCTTTAAGACCAGCTCTGCATGAGGAATGAAAGCAATTCACTCCTCTGTTCAGGCTGGAAGTAATTCACTCCACTGCAGATCACTAACACAAAGCCCTTCCATCCACAAAGCCCTGCAGGCTCTGTGTTCCTCTTCTCAATATCTGTGCACAGAGGGGAGCCTGTGTCTGTATAAAGAGGAGGGAAGAGCAGTCTCACCTCAGGGGTGTACTCCGTTCCCTTCCATTTCCCCCCAAGCACCTCCTTGGGGCTGCAGCTCTGCAGGCCTTCAGGGGCTCAGGGACCTACCTAGGCTCCTCCAGCTTCTCCTCACACAAGCTGTGGGGAATACAAGTTAACTCATGTTGCCACTACCCCCAACGCCTTCTTTAGCAGGAAGCCCATGGGAGTATGGTTCTCGCAGAAGTTGGGCTGTTGATGGGCCAGGAAGGATCAAGATGGTAGACCAGGGACAAGGGAATCCATTTGGGATGCCCCTTGCTTCCTTAAGATCTGTGTAGATCTCTGGGGATCATGGGAGATCAAGCTTCCAGCATCTTGTGTGTGTGAAAGTCTGCCTCCTGGCCAGCTGGACAAGCATAAAAGTTCTCTCATGGAGTTTCTTCTACTCCCCTGGGACAGTTTATCCCAGGTGAGGGACAGCAAGGCCTTAGGCCATGGAATAAATCTTACCTATTACAGTTTGCCTGCCTGGGTGCAGACTCCACAAGACAGAGGTAAATTGATTTACAGAGATTAAAAAAAAAAAAAAAAATCTTGACCCCTGAGAGCTTAAATTCTGTTTAAATTTAAAAAATTCAGGCATTGACTCCTGAATCCACACACTTGGATTGTCTCTACCACTGTGAAAGAAAAAGACTACGGTTTGGAGAGTGACGAGGGTCCCTTAATTTCCATCACACCGCTGTGTGATCCAGAATATTACCCCTTGTAAGCCTTCCTCTTAGTTCTTTCCTCTACAGATTTCCTCAGTATGTTCAGTAAAACAGATTAGAAAACTTGTGCGGCTGTAGAAAGTGGCGGGAGAGGAGTTTCACCTCAGGACCATGCTCCTTCTCCCCTCCACTACCCCAAGAACCTCTGTGGGTTCCCGCTCTACAGGGCCACACACCATTGTCAGAGCCACACACTGTTGTAGGCCTGTGCAGCCACTACTGGCTTCTTTTAATTAGATCAGTTCAAAAGAAGCTCACACAAGGTGCTGCTACAACCTGGTCAGTTTGCCCTTGGGCCTGTCAGACAATCCCTTGTTATTGCCCATTTTAAAAGGTACATAAAAAGCACATAATATATATATAGATCTTTAAAATGTAAATGTTAGTGAAGAGAGCTGTGATTTATCCAGAATTTGTAGTGCAATTTGGCTTCTTAAATTTAGAAAAGACAGGTGAAACCAGTGTCGTCTCCCATTATAGCCTATATAATTAAAGAGCGCTATAGAGGACAAATGTACTTATATTGGACTGAAGGAAAAAAATTCATGAGATTACGTATATCAGAGTTTAAGAGGAAAAGTATTAATGTAATTTATTATATACATAATATTCCATCATATTGTAAATAAGAACATTGTAATGTATTGCTGTAGTTGGTTTTTGGCTGGTAATCTGTTGTTGTACTGTAGGTGTTATGGGGTTTTGTGTTTGTTTTTTTTAAAGTGTAATTAAAAAAGATGGCAAAGAGCACTGGATACCCTAGTTTCTTAGATGTTCTAGAGCAAGAAGAAATGTGATATACAGTTTTTTTGCCTTCTTACTTTAATATGGATAATATTGAATAAACAAGGTAAAGAGATAAAATCAAGGCTAGTCCACCACCAACAAATGCAAAGCACTGTGTCTGAGATTATGATCTAGGGATGTTTACCAGACTACAGCTCTGCTTTGCCGACCTGGTCCCGTGAGAAGGTAAGATGCTGAAAAGTACTGGAATCCTGCATTCCAAAACAGATAGTTAACAAAGCGAAACTGTTAGGCCTAATCTCAGGCTTTGCCACCTTTGCAGGGTCTTTTTAATAGCAAAGCATTAACCTTGCTATAGAGTAATAATAAAACATCTTGGCCAGCTCATCGATGGAAGAGAGATTACAAGCTCAGTGAGTCCTTCAGCAGGTTAAAGTAATATATCAAACATTACAAAATGGTATGTTCACATGTAAAAGACCTCACTGGTCCCTGAAAATAAGATTCTGTCTTTTTGTTTTGTTTTAAAGGAAATGAGCTGTTTCTCATTTTTATTGACAGCATTTGTTTGGGATTCCTCTGATCAGTAATGCTGGTTGTCCACATGAAACACAAATCCATTTAAAATGCATACAGGCTTCTTAGGTGCAGAAGCCCATGCAAACCACAGAGAATAGATGTTCCGGGACTTCTGCATCCTTGCACAATAAAGAAAATGCATGTGTTTTTTACTGAAATGGGTGTTCAGTAGAATTTCTGGGTCAAATGAGCTCATGCTACTACAAGCAAATCCAAGCAGAATAAGATGCAAAACTAAATTCCATGCCACTTGGAGAATTTCCAAGTTTATATAGTGGATTGGTATGTGAACATTTAGGGGCCCAGACTTCATTCTCTCAATACAGCAATCATGATGTTAACCCAATACACCATTGTATAAATGCTGTCAATAAAAATATCAAGCTTTCTAACTAATGAATGAAGCACAGCGAGGAGACACAATGTGATGAAATGTTAGAATTAATGCATGAGGCAGAACTGCTGTTTTTTCTCCAATTGTGATATGAAGCATGAAAGACATTAATTTAAATGTTGGCAAAAAAAAGTACAAAGGAACAAAATAACAGTGTTCACATCTGGTTAAATAAAAGACAAAACTTGTTTCCTGATTTCTTCCTAACCATGACATTTTTACTTTTATAATTTCCCATAGTTTCCATCAATTGGAGCTGGTGGAATATACATCACTTCTGTATATGTACGTCACCAGATCAAGAGGAAAAAAATAAACTTTTTATAATTTTGTACCTGTAGCAAAAGTTTGTATTTTTTTAATTGGAAGCAAAACTTTTTTTGTCTTTTGGTCCAAGTCTGACTGTGTATTAATATCTTTTTTGGAAAACCTGATCTATGAGTTTATGCTGTTTCACAGATTTTAAATAAATTCTTAATACACTGCCAACAAATTCATTGATGGTGTCTGGTTTACTATTACTGATAAATGGCTGTTTAACGTTCAAGTTGCACTCGTACAATGCAACCAACAATTTGGTAAAGTTAGCAGAATAACCTGCTGATTTAATGGCAGGGGAAAGCTGAGGAAAATCACCTTCACACAATTATTCATTTTCTGGTTTAGAACACTTATTAACTTCCAAGGCAGGGAATGAATCCTCCAATCAGCTGTATAATTTGTATGGTTTGCATTGAGCATTTGTGAAGTGTATTCTGACATGTTATTTAGCTCAATCTATAGCTGAGAGACTTTTGAATGGTTTCCTACTCTCCAGATTTTCTCAAATAAATTACTGAAACAGGCAGGGTACAATAGTAATTGTAATACTATGAAAGCAGATGACCTGACTGCCAGAAGCTGGGAATGGGTGGCAGGGGATGGATGATTTGATGATTACCTGTCCTATTCAGTCCCTCTGAAGCACCTGTCATTGACCACTGTCTGAAGACAGAATACTGGGCTAGATGGACCTTTGATCTGACCCAATATGGCTGTTCTTATGTTCCTAATACCTTTGGGCTCTACTGAAGTCACATTGCATGCAGCCACATATAAAGTACATGAAACTGCATATTTAGGCTAGCAAGGAACTGAGAAATGCTATGTAGGCAGCAAACTCAACCCTTGGGGAAAGGGAAGTACCTCACATTCCTTGTGAGTCTTCCACGGTTATTAATATTATTAAGCAGGGAGCTATAGTGGGAACACCTTGTTGGGAGATGGTGGCTGGAGTCAAGCATAAAGGCAGGGGTAATCATAGTGTCAGGATAGCGTTCTGCAGGAGACTTAGGTTTGATGCCCCACTCCCTGGCTCCACAGGTTGGTAAAAGCTGGGTGGGGAAGAAACAGGTGTTGGAAGAGGGAAGACTCAATAGTGATGACTGCAGCCTTTCTGGGGATTGTCAGAAAGCTTGTGGTTAGGATGTGAGGGCTGGAAGAAAGAGCAGTTAAGGAAAGGGAACCTCTCAATTCCAGCAGGATGCAGAGATTCCCCCTCCCTCACCCAGGAAGAAGGCAGAATAAAGAAAGTCATCAGCTTTCTTTTGCTGCTAGTCCAGTCAGTACTGGTTGTATACCACTCACGTTTCATTGCGTTTTCTACCACCACCGTTTACTCAGTGGCATTGCTCATTACATAAGTTTTACCATTTTTACTTAACAGCAATTAAAGCTACATATTTAACCAGAAACACGGAGTTCTACATGTATCAGAGGGGTAGCCGTGTTAGTCTGGATCTGTAAAAGCAGCAAAGAGTCCTGTGGCACCGTATAGACTAACAGATGTTTTGGACCATGAGCTTTCGTGGGTGAATACCCAATACATCTGTTAGTCTATAAGGTGCCACAGGACTCTTTGCTGGAGTTCTACATGTGTGTAATATAACTACCTTAAGAGTTGCTGTTGAAATGTTATACTGACAAACAGTATGAGCATATGAGAATTTTCAGTTATAATACAAGAGGAAGAATTAGGCTTGTGTGTTCAGCCTTTTGCATTTCCGGAGTGTACTGCTTTTATGACAACTATAACATTGTTGGTTTTGGCACTTAATTTTCTAGTTTTTTTTGGTAGGGAGGAGAGGGATTATATAAAGAAAAATGTTGCATCCAGTGCTGCTCAGCTCCTTAACAGATCCCATGAGGCTTGCGCTCTAGTTCTGCAAAGATTAGGAGCTCTTTATGACTGAAGCTTTGCTCCTGCATAAATGTTAAGGTGGCTTCATCCCTAAAAGCTTCCTAAGCTCACTAGGGTCTAAGCACCCATAAAGTTCAAGGGATCTAAGCAACTGAAGCCAAGGAAAAAAGCTTGAGCTACCTTAACTAAAAGGTGGAGCAGAGAAGAAGTGGGCTGGAGGGGCTGGCAGTGAGTGTGAAAATTCAAGTTACAACATAGCAGGGAAGCGAAACTCAACTGCTGTCTTAACCCATTTTACAACATGAGCACTTGGCTTTACAGTGAACTCAACTCTGAGCATATAATATCAATTTAACATTTTCTACCAAGCATGCTCAGTGGACAATGCTCAATATGCAAAAACGACTCATTTGCTGCATACCCAAGTTAGCCCAAACAGATATGCAATTTAGTCTTTGTTTAGAACAGTGGTGAAAGTGGCTAAACAAATCACAGCTTAAGGATCGTGCAGGGTTGGATTAAGGCATAAGCATGTGCCTGTGACCCCCACCTCAGGAGTCAGGCAATTGTTAAGATCGGAAAACTCATTTTAAGATTATAAAATAATAATAATAATAAAAAAATTCTAGCCCTTAGGTTTGCAAAATAGCCCTTGAAAACGTGAACAGAGTAATTAATGCAGTGATGCTCTTCACACAACGCACAGTCAATCTGTGGAACTCTTTGCCAGAGGATGTTGTGAAGGCCAAGACTATAACAGGGTTTCAAAAAAGAACTAGATAAGTTCATGGAGGATAGGTTCATCAGTGGCTATTAGCCAGGATGGGCAAGGATGGTGTCCCTAGCCTCTATTTGCCAGAAGCTGGGAATGGGCAACAGGAGATGGATGACTTGATGATTACCTGTTCTGTTCATTCCCTCTGAAGCACTTGGCATTGGCCACTGTTGGAAGACAGGATACTAGGCCAGATGGACCTTTGGTCTGACCCAGTATGGCCGTTCTTATGTTTGCCTGAGTTAGCTGAGAACCCTAAGCAGTAGCTACAAGAGGTCTGAACTGCCCCTTGCATTTCAATGGGGCATTAATGCCAAGACCCTACTTTGGGGGACTGTCCCAACACCACCCACACAGAGGACAACCCATTAATAAATATGCCCTGGCTGTTGGGATGAAGTATTGGGGAGCCCTGGCTGCTGTCCTTTCACTGGGGAGGCAGAAGTGGGTGAACCCCTTCTGCCTCTGCTGAGGAGAGGACAACATACAACATCACTCCCGGGGAGAAGGGAATCCCATGCTGATGCCCCTGCTTCTCTGTGAGGAGAGAAGAGCCATGCTGGAGGGCTCTGTCATACCTTCCACATGGCCCGAGATTGCCTTAATCCATCCCTAGTGCCGTGCATGTATGAACTGTCATTACTGGGCCAACTGCCTGCCCATTGTCACCAGGACATTCAGAAGCATGGACTCCATAGTGAAGGCTATTCTCCCTGCTAAACTTGAGTTGCCCACCTATGGTTGTATTTCAGTGCAAGAGCTGTTTTTAAAAAAAAAAAGTGCAAACATCCAAATAATGTTATTTTTAAATAGAAAATCTTGGGCTATTTCCTCACTGTCCACATACTCACAAACAGCTAAACTTTTTTGCTTCAGTTAAAAAAACCGCAAACAAAACATAAGTCACTTTTGCATTGAGACAACACCCGAGTAATTTTCAGCTTGCAAAGTGAACAGTTCTCAGATTAATAAAGTACAATACCTTTGTTAGTCAATGAAAGTAATAGTTTAATTAGGTTACTTATCAATAGGAAAAAATAACTTATTTTTTTCTTACTCAGAATGTATGATGTAACAATGCATTTTATGTTCTCCCCAGAGTGGAAACTCAGTGCTGTTGAGGTAAAAAAAAAAACAAAACCAAAAAAACCCAAGGTATTGTGACAGGTATTAAAATACAGCAAAGAGACATTGGCTATGTAGACATTTTTCAGTTAGGAAATTAATTCTAGCTCATTTTCACTTTCTGTTTTGATGTGGTGTAACAACGTCATTTAACCGCTTTTGACAATTTAATTTTCTTTAGGTCACTACCTCTAAGAATCAATGTCCCATTTGTAAATTTTCCAACCTGTCCTGTTGGCAAAACACTGACTGCTGATTTTTTCTTTCTGGATTTCCTAGGTTTAAAAAATAAAATAAAATTAGGATAAAGAAAAGTCATCATCCAAAGCACCCAAAATATCTGCAAAAAATGCTACATTTAAGGTGAAAATACACCTGTTTCATAACTGATAATTATGCAATAGTAGTTTGAAGTTTATTAATATAGAGTCTGAGCTACAGGCCACTGAATCTAATACATTAAATAAACACACATTTTAAATTGACACCAACTCCAAAAATAGGATAAAAATTTTAAAAATAAAATTAAAATTAGAGGGTTAGCCCTTCCCTAAAGACAGTTATAATTTTAAATCAACCACCCTTGGAACAATATATACAAAAATAAGAAAAATATTAGGAGTACATTATTTCATTTAGGTCAAAAGTAGCCTTTTTCATGTACTTTTTCCTTATTTTATGGCCCTAGTTATGCCATGAATATGTTTTGAAAAGTTTTACAAATATATAGCCCAATCCTGCAAACACATACATGTGATTAAATTTTGTCTTATTAACTAACCATACACAGATATTTGGATAAATAAAATCAGAAAGCATAAAGGCTCTTAGAGAAATACAGAAATAGTTCCAGTGAACCAACTACATTGTAATTAAAAATGCAATTACACCTTCTGAGCATGTCATGTGGTTTTTAAAATTTATCCTATAAAACATTTCCTCAGGGACAAAAACAATGCCCTGTTTTGTAAGATGGGGTGGAAGGCACTAGATTTCACATCAAGTGCCTCACCTTTACTCAAACCACTATTTCAAAACCTTTTGACAAGTCAGGGCAGAACTAAGGCAGTTTAATTGAGAATGCTTAAATTAGCAAGTTTAAAAGGTTAGACAAAACAAGATCACAATGTTGCAGATAGGAGTTTCTACAATGTATATGAAAAATACACTCTATTTCGATATGCACAGCTTTGCCATAAGACTGCATTTTTAATTACACGCAATTCACCAGGAAAGCTTAAGCAAAAGCAAGTTTATCATCAATTCTTAGTTAAAATATCTCACCTCTGCTCCTGACCTTTTTTCTTCTTTTTCTTGATAGAATCAGATTTATATTCCTGATATCAGATTTAAAGATAAATATTTCAGTCGAAAATGAACAGACGCTCCTGGCTAAACAGCAGTCCAGAACATAAAGGCTCCTGCATATTGTGTGTCTAGGGAGCGGACTGTTTCATGATGGCTTAAATAATGGGCTGGATCCTTGATGGTGCTATGCAATTTGCATCTGCTGAGGATCTGGCCAAATGTAATTAGGCAACGTGCAGTAAAAATCCACTAAAGTTAATTCTGTTTCTTTTGAAAGGTGAAAGCAATACTGCTGGTTTGATTTAAACAGTTTGTCAACTTTAAGGGGGGGCTGGCGGGTGGGAAATTAAACCAAATATATTATCCTAAATCTGCATCCTCCATAATCATGTGAACAATCCTCACTGATGGGAACAGCCCTGCTAGAATCAGCACAAATAACTCATGGGAGTAAGTGGAGTAAAACTCTAGGCTCCCCTAATATGGCAATCTGTTTCACAATTCCACAAATGGACAAGGCAGTTTGGAAAGACCAAGGAAAAGGATTTGACAGGCATCAATGGCAGCTCCACTGAGTTACCAAGAAGTTCTCCCACACCTTTTGGAATTTACATATACAGTAACTCCTGCTTAATGTTGTAGTTATCTTCCTGGAAAATGTGACTTTAAGCGAACCGATGTTAAGCGAATCCAATTTCCCAAATAAGAATTAATGTAAATGGGAGGGTTAGGTTCCAGGAAAATTAGTTTTAAACAAACAATTTAATACTGGTACACAGCAATGATGATTGTGAACCCTGGTTGAGATGGTGAAGTGAGAGGGTGGGATATTTCCCAGAGAATGTCTTACTGCTAAATGATGAATTAGTACTCTGCTGAGCCCTCAGGGGTTAACCCATTGTTGTTAATGTAGCCTCACACTCTACAAGGCAGCACAAATGGAGGGAGGGGAGACAGCATGGCAGACAGAGACACACACCCTGTGTGAGAGAGAGAGATGCGCATTGCCCCTTAAAGTACGCTGACCCCACTTCAAGTACATTGCCTTTTTAAGTAGATCAGCAAGTTGAGACAGCAGCTGCTGCCAGCAAGCTCCCTCCTGAGCCCTGTCGTGTCCACCCTACCCTACTCTGTGGAAATGGCCTGATGCGGTAAAGGAGTGGGGGAAGAGGGGGACACCCTGACATTAGCACCCCTCTCCCCCTCACCCCCCCGCACTGCAAGCAGGAGGCTCCCAGGAGCAGCTCCAAGGCAGAGGGCAGGAGCAACACATGGCAGTGGTCGGGAGGGACAGCTGAACTGCTGGCAATTGATAGCCTGCGGGGCGGCTGCCACACAGGGAACTTAGGGGAGCTGATATGGGGGCTGCCGGTCCACCCTGGATCCAACCACCCACCAGCTAGCTCCAATGGGCTGCTCTTTCTGCAAGCCGTGAACAAAGCAGGCAGCTGCCAAACAACATTATAAGGCAGCACTGCACAACTTTAAATGAGCATGTTCTCTAATTGATCAGCAACATAACAACGAAACGTTAACCAGGATGACTTTAAGTGAGGAGTTACTGTATAATCTCTGTAAAGCTTACTACAAACCTCAGTGGATCTCCCAGCCCTGCCACAAAACCTTAGGGGGAGTAGGGGGCGAGAGATGAGATCTATGGGACAGGAAGCATGTGACAGCCTCTCTATTCCTGTTAGAATCCTCTACAACCCCAACTCTTGAGGCTAGATATAACAGCTGCTGTCCTTCTGATAGGATGGGACGCTCTGTAGAAGATCAATACCACAGTACAATCTAATGGGCTGCAGCTGACTGGAACAATATCCTTCCATCTTCAAGGCAGAGCGCCAGCCCAAGTAATAAGAGACTGGACCTGGTAATGAAACCTGGATCATTTATCCCATTAAGCTACTGGGCTAGTTGCAACCTGCCCCTTGTTATTTTATAGGAAACACTGCATACAAACCATACTATAATCTTCTTTCTTCACTGTTTTCTTCTCTTTAATTTTCTGTTGATAAATCTTGTAGTTCAAATATTCCTTTTTGGGAGGCTGCAGTGAAACAGATGAGTAAAGCTATCATTGCAAGAAAAATTCAAACATATTCTAAAGAATCTACATGTTTCTACACTGCATCAGCTTCCATGAGGGCCTGCAAAGGGAAACAGAATAAATAGGTTTGTGTCCTTTTTGGGGAGTGGACATGGGGGGCTTATTAAGAAAGTCTAAAAGGTTTCCACACACTCCTCCCCAATAAAAGAACCCCCCAAAAATCAAACAAACCCTAAAAGAAAAAGGGTTTCTGCTTGTTATTTTCTTTCCTTTTTTGGTGGTGGTTTCTTGGATCACTCGGAAATGTAGATGGAAAGCTCTCTGGGGCCTTAACTGAAACACTGGGAGAAAAACAAGTTAAGTAAGGGTTAAAAACACACACAAAATTCACAAACTAAATTTCAAATGACCTCCACAGAAATCACTTTCCCTCTCAATCATATTTTCACTTCCAGGGTATTTCTGATGTCATACACCTACTAATTCTCCCATCATCCATAGACTCTTCCAACGTATACAAAAGCAGGGGTGTGATTAAAAAAAAGTGTTTTAGAAAGAGACAAAAACCAACGTTTTGTACCATCTTTATATACCTTGGCTCCCAGCATGATGGCACGTTCTTGTTCCAATATCCGCTGTTCTTTCTTTTCATATCCAGTGATTCCAAACCTGTGTACTTCCAGACGGGCCTAAAACGTTACAGAAATTTGAAACCATTTCAGAGAAGGTATGAGCTATCACAAAACAATGGTTGGCACGCCACAAAGGATATCTATTCCAGAGAATGCTTAACAAATGTTTGGCAAATCAACGTTATAAAATAAGACTAATCAAATTTGGTACTACTGTGGAACATCTATCATTGCCTGTTTATTTTTTTTTCACCCAGTCTCTGGGTACACATGCAGAGAGGAAATTAGTAAATACACATTTTTTTACTTTAATACTACAACTAAAGAACAAATAGAGGGAGAGGAGCTATAAGAAGCTCACACACAGGGCCGGCTCTACAGTTTTCACCACCCCAAGCAGCGCACTGAATTGCCGCCACGGGCGCGGGGGGGGGGGGCAGTCCGTGTGCCCTTAGGGCGGCAGGCGCGTTTCCGCGGTGGTGGCAATTCGGCGGCAGCTTCTATGTTTAGCTGAAGCCGCCGCGGACAGCTAAACATAGAAGCTGGCGCCGAATTGCCGCCACTGCGGAAACGCGCCTGCCACCCTAATGGTGCACGGACTGCCCCCACCGCCCGCGGCGGCAATTCGGCGCGCTGCTTCGGGGCAAAACAACAGGGACTGCTGCCTCTTGCAGATTGCCACCCCAAGCACCAGCTTGTAATGCTGGTGCCTGGAGCTGGCCCTGCTCACACAGAGTGAGCCAGTGACCATTCGTTATTGGCTACCAATACATTAGAAAAAAGAGGACATGGAACAACTGGGATACATCTATCTTCAAAGGTTGCCCTACACAACAGCTCTAGCAGTCCTCTGACACGCCCGCACCAAACAATATATTCTGGAATGCTCTGTTTGCAAAAGATAAATTTATCTAAGAACATTCCAAATTAGCCTCAACTTTAACTTTCCCAATCTCTCTCTCTCTCTCCCACACACACACCCCATTCATCAGGATTAGATAAACCAGAGTAACTTACTTTTTCTAAATTAAATTCTTGTCCATTCACATTTTTCTCTGGAATAGCCATCTTTGTCTATAAAGAAAAGAAAATGTTTCCATTTAAATCTGACAACTAGCAGCGATGTAAAATGTGTGCCAATGGCGAGAGTTATTTGAACGGTAATAAAATGCTAGAAAGAGTATAGAGCCTTTCAGTGGGAATCTCTTGTGTCTCTGTTACAATATGTAGACATTTTAGACTTTTATATGGAACAATTTTGTTTAGTGTCCAGAGTATGAAATCTAAAAATGCATATTTCTTTATCCTGTGTGTGTGTTCCTGTTTGATACTCTTTTACCACTGTGAATGTCACACAAGAAAAATAATCCATTTTAAAAGCAGACTCTATTCATCTTGTGTGGACACTGGTATTCCACAATTACTCACTGTTTAAAAATATACAGGCCACATTCTGCATAACAGTTGCAATGCAGACTTGCTTTAAAAGTTCAAATTTAATTTGCAGTTTGTCAGAAAGAAAAAAAATACTGCCTGCAAAATACATCTTTACCTTACGTACTTCTATTACTGATTTGTAATAAGATTACTGAGAAAGAATAAGAAGAGGATACAAGCTTGAAATCACTTATTTCACACATTAAATATGGGATACACAGAATGTCAAAACAAACTGTACATCAGCCATGGAAAAACTGTGTATCCCTCAAGGGAACAGTGGTACCAGTATCTGCCTGACAACTTGTGGTAATATGCAGGACAATGCTCAATTTATAGATGTTTGCACAAACAAATATATTAATGTATATAGCCATCTTAAATGATGGATACAAGAGAAAAATCTTATGCAGGAGCACAGTCAACAATGGCAGGCCAATAAAAACACACTTTAAAAAAAATAAAGAAATCTACTATTAGTTGCCCACAATGAGAACAGTACAAACTACATCTTTTCTGCTAAGCAAGTCATGCACCCAAAGCTTAGATCATTTCAGAGCCCTATATCTGCTCGGCTCTGTGCGATCCCCCCCAACCCATAAAAGGTAAAGTTCATGCTTGTGAAAGGAGTTTGGATGGACAGTCCCGGAAAGTGAATAACTTGGTTTAACCAAAGAACTGGCACAGCAGAGGCAGCAGCAATGCATGCTTCTCCACATTACCCTGCCAACATGCCTCAGCTGTGACTGGAAGGCTGTGTTGCCTGAGGTTCTACAGTTGCGGACTTAACCAAAAATCTCACAACTCTGAGATGGTTCAGTTGCTGGAGGAAGGAGATGTCATGGCAGGGTATGAAGCAGCACAAATTGACAAACTGAGAACAGGGCATTAACTGTCTCTACACAGGCTATTTTCATGCAAGATTTCTGCTCTTTTCAGGATACAGTGCTACTTGTAAAGGTGTGTAATGCATTCATGTTGGACCCTGAAAGTTTCTCTGTTCACTTCAGATTGGTAAAAAATCTCATGGAGTTATTTCAGTGTCTCTCTTTTTTTTTTTTTAATTCTTGAGTTTGGCAATCAGGGAGCCGTCACATCAAACTGCAGAACCTCTCTAGGCCAATACTCAGCCAGCTCCTAAGCAGGCTGATGCAGCGTGGCGGCACTCTGGATCAGAAAATTCAGGCCATTTCACTGTTGCGTCCACTCAACTTTTACTGTCTAAATGCAAAAGGATTCTTCTCCTGCTTACCTTCTCCCCAGAGTTTTAACCCCCTTTCATATTAAACCTGAATTTCATGCCACAGCTCCTTTCTGTATCAAGTTAACTCAACACATCAAACCCAAATACCCCTAAACTTTGGCAAAATTCAGATATGAAACGTCACAACTCAACCATCTGATTGTTTGTCATTTCCAGAACACTTTGTAACATGCTATTTGCAAAAATCTTCCATAAGCAAAAAACCATGAACACAAAGAGGTGGAAGAGTGTGTTGGGGAGGGGAAAAACAATGCAAAGAGATTCCTAGAAACAGAAGGATGAACATCAGAACCCATCATAAAATTGACAATAGTTTGCAGCTCTCATGAGCTGTTCATGACTAAGGTCCAAATTCTGCAACAAGCTCCACTTCAGCAGAACCCTGGACCTGCATAGAGTCCTGCTTCGGGTAGTGGAACTCCATGCGGGCACAGGGGTCCACCCAGGCAAAGCTAATTTTCGCATCAGGACCTTAGAGATTATGGCAATAAACACTATTTTTGAAACAGAAACATAAGCTACCCCAAAACTCTGTAACTAATTAATAACTGAAGGGAACCTCTTCTAGGCATGGGAGGTAGTTCAGTTGCCAGGCTCTGTCAATCCTTGTCTCTGCTCACTCTGTTGACAAGTGGGCCAGTTATGATGGTGACTTTTGGGATCTGAACACCATTAAGAAATGGACTGAGACCACCAGACAACTGCAGACCAGGTCTGGATTTGAGCCAACAACCTAAAAGGCTCCATTTTCTCATCCTCAATTCCCTGAGCTATCTGATTCTCCAAACTTGTATATGAGCGCAAACAGTACTGACTGTAGAAGACTGTGATTCCAGAGAAGAGGAAGAATCCTTATGGATGTCATTTCTATGCCACCTCACAAGATCAGAGCCGAGCCAGCTAGTATTTTAAAAAATATCAAATTAATCTAGTTTGATATTAATGGAGTTTGCCAGGGAAGGATTTGGCCTAGTATAGTCTCTGCTGTTTCAAGACTTCAGAAAGTCGTACAACTTAAGGCCAGAAGGGACCACCAGATCATCTACTCTGATCTCCTGTATATCACAGTCACCAACATCACCCAGCACCCGCACACTAAACCCAACCACCGAAATTAGACAAAGGTATTATACTCCTCAGGAGACTAGGAGCGACTGAGGTGTACCACTGCCAGAGGCTCCTGACATGGCAGGAAATTGATTAACTGAGATGTACCCAGATGAACCAAGTGACCCAGACCTCATGCTGCAGAGGAAGGAGACCGCGCCCCCCCCCACCCTCATTGCCAATCTGATGTGGGGGGAAATTCCTTCCTGACTCTACATGTGGCAATCAGTTTGACCCTGAGCATGTGAACAACACCAGACAGCCAAGCACATGAAAGAGAGAATACTCTGTACCACCTCAGAGCCCTGGCCCACCTCCTTTGATCTGAATGAATGACCCATTCATTACCTTTGAAACACTGTCCTGAGTGAGTTCCACTTTAGGTTTCTTCTTTTTATTCCGACCACGAAATGTCACAACTTCCACCTCTGTTGTCTTTCCCTGTTGCGTAGATTCGGGTGACACAGCTTTAGAAGCCCTGGTTTCTGGGGTGGCTTGTTTTGAATCAGAGTCATGATGCATCTCATTTTTCAGTTTTTCGAAGAAACTGGAAGCACTTTTCCTTTTGCCTGGGATTGCTGAATCAGGGCATGCATCTCTATCTTCCATTACTGTTCTGGAAGGTTCTGACCCCATCTTGTTCTCCACATTTTTCTTTTGGGTCTTTTTCTTTTCATTTTTATCTAATGGCTTGTCTCCTGTGCTTCAAAACAAACATTTCAGCTTTCTTTTCTCTTGTACCCAATAATCAGACTTTAAAGACATTTAGTGTTTGTTTTCTCCTCACAACCTTCCACTCTCTTTTGTGTAGCCCAGTGGTTCTCAACCAGGGAGTATGCATGCCCCTGGGGGCATGCAGAGATCTTCCAGGGGTACATCAATTCATCTAGATATTTGCCTAGTTTTGCAACAGGCTACATAAAAAGCAGTAGTGAAGTCAGTACAAACTAAAATCTGACTTGTTTATACTGAAATGTAAGTACAATATTTACATTCCAGTTGACTTACTTTATAATTATGATAAAAATGGGAAAATAAGGCATTTTTAAGTAATAGTGTGCTGTGACCCTTTTGTATTTTTATGTCTGATTTTGTAAGCAAGTAGTGTTTAAGTGAGGTGACACTTGGGGTACCCACTACAAATCAGATCCCCGAAAGGCATATAGGGTAGTCTGGAAAGGTTGAGTGCCACTGGTATAGCCCCAATCAACAGGCAGGTTTACTTGCACAAGAGACTACAGGGTGTTTACGGACCACAGTGATGATGGGCACATGACAGACACATAGTAAAGGACTGCTAGCCTAATGAAGGCTAAATGCTAAGCAGAGATACCAGGGTGGGGAAGGAGATAATAGAACTATTTTGAGGAGCCCATGAAATTTACAGCCAAAGGAGAGACTGAGCTCCTGATCTGGGGTGGACCAGGGAGGGATCGACTGCTGCCTGAAAGGGGAAGCCTACGGGGGCTCGAGGGTCTCTAGGGGGATGAAGGGCTTACGGACAAACTTTCTGGGGTCACTGGAACTGCAGGAGCTGCACTGCCCCCTCCCAGCAGGGGCACAGTGTCTGCAATGGGCCCCCAGAGCGAGCAGCCCCAAGCCCTGCCTAGGGGACGGTAACGCCCGGCCCTACACACGCGGCTCCTGCTCTCACCCACCGAGATCATACAGGGAGCTGAGCACGGCGTCCAGCAGGCTGCAGCGCGCAGCCTCCCCCTCCTCCTCCTCGCACCCGCCCGGGCTCCGCTTCATCCCCGGGGCCACGTTCTCCCCCGACCCCGCCGCGGCACGAAAGAATGAACGAACGCGCGCGGGTTTGGCCACATGCGGCCGCCGTCGTATCCGACATGGCGGCGCCCACGGGTCGCTTCTCCCCTCCCCCACGCGGAGGCGCCCGCTAGGCAGAGCGCGGCGGCCGGGGGAATGGGCGCTGCAGGTGGAGGCGGAGGCCGATAAGGCGGGGCGGGCTCAGCCCGGCGGTAGCGCGGGCAGGATGGCGGCGGGGAGCTCCCGGCTCGGGGCCCCCATGTACTCGGTAAGTGCCGGGGGCGCGGGCTGCCCCTCGCGCCTGGGCTCGACCCGGCTCCGGGGCGCCGCGGACAGCCGCTGGGGGGGCGGGTATCGGGTCTCCACCCCGGGGAACGGAAGGGGGCGCTGCGCAGCCGCCTGGCGGGGTGGGGCTGTGCTAGCCCGCTCCGCTCCGGGGCGAGCTGAACTGCTCCGGAGACGCCGCGCAGAGCGCTCGCGAGGGGGCTCTTTCGCCGCCGTTCACTCTGAACCCTAACGATTCCGAGCCAAATGGCCGCGCTCCCGTTTGGCTGCTCAGCCGCGCGCGTTGCCACCTACAGCCGCGGTGCTGTGCCCGCTACCAGCCCGCAGTGCGCGGCCAGTTCCCCTCAGGTAGAGAGTGAGCCACCCACCGTGGTCATGTTTGCCAGCCCTCAGGTGCAGCAGAGTGGGGAGCTGGGGCTGCTCTCTGTCCTGGAGCGGGTAGGTTTTTGCTGTGTATTATAAACTCTTCATCTGGTCTTCCCACTAGGAAAGATGGAGAGGGGATTTTTTTGAGGCAGGAAATTAGTGTCCTCTTCTCTTCCTACCTCTCCATGCCATGGCACCCGTGGACACTGCATTGTGGACCACTGGGCTAATCTGATCACCCACACGCTAGTGGCAATTACTTAGTAATGGAAGAAAATAGGTTCAAACAAGAAAGAGATTTGCAAGTATGATTGCTGTTTAAATTGACAATAAATAGCACTAATTTACTATCATCTAAACGTTAATTAACATTCACTAAATTTGTGGCTCTGCTGTATGGGTTCTGTCCAGAAGCCATCAACTACATCTCTATAGGCTCCTAAATCTGAAGGTGGTTACTTATTTCAGTTCCTTACCCTTTACAAGAGACTTATTTTCCATCAAAATTGGATTCTTTTCATTTATCTTCTGCTGTTGGAGCCTTTAGCATTGACATTTTCAAGGTCTTTCTCTGCCAACATTAGAGCTAGAAACTAACGTTTTAAAAAATGAAAGCTGAGCTTCTGACATAATCACATGAATCCAGAAGCTGCAGCCTTGAGAGACACCGAATAGTGTGACTTGTGATAAACTCAGAAGAGTTACTAATACTGCAGTTTCCCCTACTTAATTGTGGCCTCCTCACTGCTCCTAATTTCCCCAAAAACCAAGGAATGTACACACACACATCATCCTTAATATGAAGTTGAGCTTGTAGGCGCTCAGCACTTGCCTTTTGTTCCTCATGCCCTGACAGAGTGTAAGAGTTCCCCAAACTCAGACATAAGAAAACCAGGAAGTGCAGTGTTAACATGGCACTTCTCACACACCCCAACAATACAACCCTAACTTGGCCCTTATGGGAACAGCAGTAGGAACTAGGAATATAACAGTACCATAGCCATCCATAAACAAACCTACCACTTACACTGTGCCCACCACAACGCCAAATCAGCAATCTTAGTCATACACTTCCATGGACTATCACCATGCTGTATGCAGACTATTGGTCTGGGATGTATTGCTGCTGGTTGGCAGATGCTGAGGGAGATAAGGTACTGAGTTTGCCCTGATGAGCTCCTTAAGGAAGGGATCAAAGAAGTTAGAGCCAAGACTGGGTGGCTGCATATAGGAGTAGTACTGCCTGTGCTCAAGGCCTAAGACCTTAAATCCCTGTTAGTGAAGTTTTTTGTGTGTGAATTACAGAAGTGTGTGCGGACCTGAAGCTCACAGCTAGTGAGGACTATGCTGTAGTGCTGTGAATGAGCATGGAGTACCGTCTGGACTAAAACAAATGCTGTTAGGGGGCTGGGGAGAGGAGGAGGAGGAAAAGGAGAGAAAGTGAGCTCCTCACCTCTCCTAGACCCGAAGAAGAGTAAAGGGGAACCTCCCCGCCTTCCATTACTTCTCACCCGATTCCCACTGTAATCAATCCTCAGCCATCTAGGCCTGTGGCAGGATTCAGAGAAGAACCTCCTGCTGATCCTCTGCACCTGTTTGGCTCCTGCAGCTGCTTCTCTCCTCCCAGGCTATTGGAAGGGAGACCCTCACAGGCACTCAGCAGCTGCTCTCTGGCTTTATGGAAGAGATGGGAGTTTTCTCCTGGCCCCAAGGATGGTTGCTGCGAGTGCAGATTTCTCTGTATCAGCTGTGTCTAGCACTCCCTGGTACCATCAAAGTTTGGCGTGTGAAGCGAAGACTGCCCTTCTCCACTCCCACCACAAAAGTTCCCATGCAAGTGTCCTGGGAATTGAAGATCTGCCCCTTCTCTTCCCATCTCCTGCCCTTCTATAACAGCAACAAAAGCCCTTTGACTGCTGTTTGTGCTCATGGAGACTCCCTCTTCTGATATGCCCAGGCACCTGCTGTTGCTTCCTGGCTTTGAGTTCAAGAACAAGTGAAGATTGTCTCATCTCTGTAGTTCCCCCCTTGGCCAGGGCCACTCCACTGCACTGTGGAGAATTCCTGGGGGTTGCTGCCACACTTCACTTTAACTTATATTTATGTACCAATATATTTTGTCATTTTACATATATTTAATATATGAACTAGCACTATTCTGTGCCCTATCCTCTCGCCCCTTCACTCTCCTGCTGCTCTTATTTTAGGTCTTGGAGCCCCTTTTATAGATTCTTCTTTTCCTGCTTTATTTTTGAGCAGGAGGATTGATGCAGAGAGATCAGTGGCAACAGCTGACACACTACACACACCAATACCAGTCATAGCACATATGTTCTTAGATTACTTAGGTTTTGTAGCACACTGATCAATTGGAGACTGGAGGGAGAAGCAAAGATTGAAAGTTTTATAATCCTTTTAAATTTCACTGAAAAAAATCAAGTGTAAGGAACTTTAAATGGCCACATCTGTATTTAACAACTGGTAGAGATTCAGGCTATGTCTACACTGGCACTCTTGTTGTTAAAACTATTTTCACTCACGGGTGTAAAAAAAACACCCCCTGACCGGCAAAAGTTTTAACGACAAAAAGCACTGGTGTGGACAGAAATTTGTCAGCGGGACCTGTGCTCCTGGTAACGAAGCTACAGCCCCTCATTTGAGATGGTTTTCCTTTGTCACTGGGAGAGCTGTGGTCAGGTCCTTTTCTTTTATGTGTGGAGCTTACCATGGTGATCCATGCCTTTCTCACCGCCAGATGGATAAATGTAATATATACTGCATGAGTCTATGCTTTAAGTGACCCAGAAACTTTAACAAACTGGCCATTGCATTTTGCACCAGGTAAAGGGTGTTTCCTTCAAGGACTCCTTTTACACCTATGTTCCCTGATTTGCATTGTCTTCCAGTTTGATTTGGGATATAATTTCAGGTGTTAATTTTTATCCTTAGCCTTAGATGGGTTGCATCTTGGATATCACAGAGCTCACCTCATTCCTTGCATGTAATTGCAACAGTCGAAATCAGAAGTGCTTAAGTCACAACCCATTAGTTTAATTAAGAAGATGCTGGAGGCAAGGCACTTTTGCTGTGGTCCCTGTCGACTTTCAAAGCCCATTTGTTCTGCCAAGCTGTTTTTGGTGTGGAAGGTTAAATCTATGTAATATCTGTATATGCACTCAAAGCATTGGAATTTGTTCAAGAATTCAAATAAACATTGCAAAAGTATTACATGACAGCTGAGTAAAGCTTAACTGGTATATCTAAGAATACCATTGGCTGGTTTAAGATATGGTCTCATTCTGTGTTTGCATATTCCCAGCAGAAAGAACTCAGATCAAAGAAAAGGGATGAGTTTGAAGATATCTTGGAGGAGAGACGGCAGTCCAGTGACCTGCGATATGCAATGAAATGTTACACTCCTGTCATTTACAAAGGACTTTCAGCTTGCAAGCCAAGTGCCATTAAAGATAGTGTTCTGCAGTCTGAGCAAGTTCAGTATGTTATCAAACAGGTGAGACCGCACACAGAGTCTCTAATTCATAGTATGTGAAATCCAGATAGACACTGTGTGGGAGGAGGGAGAATCCTTTTTCTGATCTCTGTCAGACAGGTTCTTTGTTGTTGGAAAGACCAGTAAATCAAGAACTTGAACACTACACTTTGCTAGCAGGCAAAATAAATACACTGATTTACCCACAGGGGTATGGTAGATGATCTCCAAGCAGAGTGTTGATTTTGCGGGCATGCCAGTATGTTGCACTGTTTATCCACTCTGCTTGACTTTTTTTATGGGTCTTGAGAAAAAAAAAAAAAGCAACATTATGAAATACATAAGCATACATTTTATGTAATTTCCTAGCTTGCTTTAAAGGAGAATGGTAAAAACAAATTGAAAAAAATTGTAAAAACAACTGTAACAACTCCTTCCTATCATGCATCATCATCGTCATCAGGTTTTGAAGCCTGAACTTTCAGCATTTCAGCACAGCCTGCTACTGCTTGAGCTACAGGACTCATTGCATTAGCTGGCAGCA
The DNA here is from genome assembly GCF_016161935.1 of Mauremys reevesii. Classification (NCBI taxonomy): domain Eukaryota; kingdom Metazoa; phylum Chordata; order Testudines; family Geoemydidae; genus Mauremys; species Mauremys reevesii. The sequence goes on from NC_052625.1 coordinate 83,101,564, forward strand.
AGAGAAGGCAGTTGTCCCAGACTGGGGTGGGCTGCTGGATCTAGGAGGCTGTCAGTGGAAACCTGGCTTGGCTGCCTCCTTCCCACATCTCCCAAGAAGTTAAAGGAATTCTTCCCCTGTCTGGTGCTCCCGGGTGGGGTAGAACACTTGGATCATGTATTAGGTCCATGGAGGGGATGGTGATAGGGACAAATGGCAATGTAGGGGAAATGGCAGTTTTTAACACTTTATAACTGCTAACCAAACAAAGGGTAGGACTAAATGGTCACTTTTCACAATGGAGAGATCTGTATTGGGATCTGTGCTGTTTGACATATTCATAAAATAATACGTAAAAGGAAGTTCTTGTTCACGCAGCGCACAGACTGGATAAATTCATGGTGGCTAAGTCAATAAATGGCTGTTAGCTAGGATGGGTAAGAATGGTGTCCTTAGCCTCTGTTCGTCAGAGGATGGAGATGGATGGCAGGAGAGAGATCACTTGATCATTGCCTGTTAGGTTCACTCCCTCTGGGGCACCTGGCATTGGCCACTGTCGGTAGACAGATACTGGGCTAGATGGACCTTTGGTCTGACCCGGTACGGCCATTCTTATGTTCTTATGTTCTAACAGTGAGATGGCAAAATTTGTAGATGATACAAAATTACACCAGGTAGATAAGTTCAAAATTGATTGTGAAGAGTTATAAAAAGATCTCACTAAACTGGGCAAAAAAATGGCAGATGAAATTCAATGCTGATAAGTGTGCAAAGTAGTGTACATTGAAAAAATAATCCCAACTATATGTACAAAATGGAGTCTAAATTAGCTGTTATCACACAAGAAAGAGATTCTTGGAGTCATCTTGGCCAGTTCCCTCAATGAGCAGCAGCAGCAGTCAAAAAAGCTAATAGAATGTTAGGAACCATTAGTAAAGGGATAGGTAATAAAACAAGAAAGTATCTAATGCCACTCTGTAAATCCATGATATGCCCACACCTTGAATACTACATGCAGTTCTGGTTACCTCATCTCTCTACTTTTTCCATTTCTAATATATTATTTTCTGAGAAGGGCAACAAAAATGGTTAGAGGTATATGGAATAGCTTCCATATGAAGAAAGGTTTAAAAGACTGGGATTGACCATCTTAGAGAAGAGATGATTAAACTAGGTTATGAAACAGGTCTATAAAAGCATGAATGGCATGAAGAAAGTTAATAGGGTAGTGTTATTTACCCCTTAATGTAACACAAGAACTAGTGGTCACCTGATGAAATTAATAGGCAGCAGGTTTAAAACAAAAAGAAGTACTATTTCACGCAACTTGTGGAACTCGTGCTAGGAAATGTGAAGGCCAAAAGTATAACTGGGTTCAAAAGAGAATTAGATATATTCATGGAGGATAGGTTCATCAGTGGCTATTAGCCAAGATGGTCAGTGACACAACCTCATGCTCCACGTGTCCGTAAACCTCCAACTGCCAGAAGCTGGGATTGGATGACGGGAGGGATCACTCAAAATTGCCCTGTTTGGTTCATTCACTTTGAAGCATCTGGCACTGACCACTCTTAGAGACAGGATACTGAGTTAGCTGAACCATTGATCTGGCCCAATATGGCCGTTCTTATATTAACCCTGCATGGAATTTCATGAGACAAAGAAAATGACCTTCTCTAGCTCAACGTCTTTCTCCCAGCTGCGTTTTAAAGGCCTGCTGCAAACCATGGAGCTGTTAGTTTCTTTTTAAAAGATTCTTGTGACTATTTTTATAGTGGAAAGTGTTAAGCAGCTGAAACATAAGCAGCTCCTCCTCTAATTTCAATACCATCCCTTCAGGAGGGCAAGCTGCCAGCAATGCTGAAACAAGTGGTGGTGAAGTCCTTGCTCAGAAACACCCTCCCCCACCCCCCGCCGCCACCCTCCCCAAGCACTTGGTATGTCTCCACTGCAGCTGAGAGCGATCCTCCCCGCCCAGGGAGACTGACTCTCACTAGTTCTGCTTGAATTAGTGAACGAAAAATGGCAATATGGATGTGGTGGCTTGGGCTAGCCACTCAACCTCAGACCCAGGGATCGGTGGGCTTGGACAGCTACCCCAAGCTGCTACCCCTGCAGCAACGTCCAGGTTGCTACTTTAGCATGCTAGCTTGAGCAGAGCTAGCATGAGTCTGTCTACCTGGGCTAGGAGGCATACTCCCAGCTGCAATGTTGACTTATCCTTGGAGGTTAATGATCTTGCCAGTTACAGTCCAGTCTCAAACATTTCTTCTTCAGACTATTGCAAGATGCTCTACTTGGGGCTGTCTTGGTAATATACCTACCAGCTACAGCTGGTGTAGAACATAACAGCCTCATGTTTGAGTGGGGAAAACTTACTCACTTGAATTAACCACCCCACATCTTTGGAATTTTCTCCCCTGGCAAGTAGCTGGAGCTGGTCTAGCAAGTTTCAGGGTATGAGCTGAGTTGCATTTGTCTGATTTAGTTTTTGTATGGTTTTTGTGGTTTATATGGGTTTCTTGTTTCCTAATTTTATGGAATAAGTAACTAGCTGCTGTAGGAGATATGCATTCTATACATTAACAATTATTTATTCATGAAGGATAAGAAGTGTGCTGGTAAGCATTTTACGAATCAATGAGAGGAAAGTGCCTGCCCTGAATAAATAATAAAAATATACTTCCTGTTAAATATTGATTTTTGTTTGGTGGGGTTAGAGAGAGCAGTCACTGGTTTCTTCTGTGTTGCTAAAATAGGCTTTGCTAGGCTTGAAACTATTCAGGATGAAGTAAATTATGTAGAGAAGGAAGTTTTAATGCATCAATTTGACAGTGAACTGGCCACTTGATTGGGATGGAGGAGGGTGGAAGAAGAGAAATTTCTTGACTGTTATGGAAGTGAAAACATAACTAATAAGGTAAATAGTGTACACCTCTCTAAGCTGAGACATGGTTTATTCACTGATGTTCACTACATCCTCCATGCTTTTATAACATGCATGTTCCTTATTTAGTTGTTGTTTAATCATAAAGAGTATCTTTTAGGTTAAATGTTTTTTGAGTTAATATATTGAATAAGGAGATTCCCACTCTCTCTAATTCCTTAGTAACAATCTCCCAAATGAAAGATTTGCAACAATTAAAACTGAACATCAATATGCAACATTTGTAGTGATGGTACTTTGTACGCATTTCAGCCACCCATTGCCAAAAGGATACATTACAAAAAGGTGCATGAGTAAGGGAGTTGATATACCTCGGGTAACTCTAAAAGCTTACCCCAAAAGCATTTTAAAATTTTTCTACAAATGTGTCTAATAAGAATACTGGCTTTTTAAAATTAACTTTATTAATCAGTGAAAGAAGACAAAAGCATGCATTTGTCAGAAAGGCAATTTAATAAATCCTCTTCTAAAATGTAAGCTTCCTAAAAAATTCAAATCTAATACAACATATATATGCCAATGGATCCTAATGGCTTATTATAAATATAAATACAGCCTTTGTATGAAACTTATGTTTCAGAAGATGCTCACTTAAATTATTGTGTTTCAGAGGCGTTAACGCGTTACTTTTTTTTATTGTTGATATAAAACAGAACCAGTAACATTAGGTTTATGCCTGTCATATAAAGCAGAACCCACATTTCCCTAAAATAATGTTTGAAACATTTTAGAATGTATTGCATTGCATTGACTTTAATACCTTCCTCTTAGTTTGACAGAATAATAGTTATAGTTTGTGGAACAATCTTTTTTTTTTTTTTTAATTTATGGGAAATGACTTTTGATCTTATTGTTGCTTTTTATTTAGCTATCAAAAGAGATGGGTGAGTCCACTGATATTATACAAGAAGAAGCCATTGAAATCCTGGATGAGATGGGTCACAATTTACACATAGGAGCTATTCGATTTTTTGCTTTTAGTTTGAGCAAAATATTTAAACGCCTTTTCCAGAGGGTTTGTGTGAATGAAGAAGGAATTCAAAAAGTAAGTATTGGTATAAAGGCTGACATAACTGGTGGTTATACTACTCACTCAGGCATTGACTCTCAATCTGCACCCAAATTTAAGGTTCCAAAAGATGTAAAGCATAAAAGTAGCAAGGCCTGTGTTAACTAGGATTATCCTTTTCAACAATTAAAAAGGGAGAAACCTAGATGTGAATAAAAAATTCAAAGGAGACTCTAAATTAGTAATTTCAGTACACAAGTATCACAGATTTAAATAATTAATGCATTTTATCCCATTGTGCAGAGCTGTTGGGTAGGCTTGTGACTGGGATAAATTTTGAAACAGAGAAAACAAAACTCCTAAAGCTGACCTACAAAGATTTTTTTTTTAATTGTGCTTGTACCCTTGATTGTGTATAAAGAAAGGCCTAACTGGGTTTTTTCTTGTTGTTTCCCTGGGAAATATCAAGAATGTCAAGTCTGATCTTTCTTTACCCTCTCCCATGCCCCCCACCAAGGACTTGTTGGCAGGCTCAGAAGCTGTGTGTGAGCTTTTGCATGCATTTATTGAAATAGTGGGAGGAATCTTTATTGAAGATTTCCTTTCTCCAGAATATTAATTAGTCGTTGACGTTAAATAGTTAACAAAACAAAGACACCGTCTGTCTAAATAGTTTCCTCCCCTCAGTTGTTCAGTTTTCACTCTCTTGTGATGTTACTATTTTATTAGTTCTCTGGTCAGTATAGAGTCTTACTGAACAGGGCCTGAATTCCTAATTAAATTAAATTAAAATAAAATAAAATAGCATAAGAGTAACTTCTCTAGGGTGTTTGGGGGATGGGGAAACTTTATGAAAGAAGTTTTGTTTCTAAAAGGCATACGCCCATTTTTTTGTTTAATTTACTTTTAGTAGTAGGCACTAATAAAGAAAGGTTCTAGAAGTAAAGTTTGGACCCATGATGAAGAGGGATATGGTCATAAGCACTGAAGAATGGGATTTGCGAATAATAGAAACATGGGAACCTGATTGGAGTTACACCATGGTGATAGGTATATGGTATGCCTGAGAGAATAAGAAGCTAGCTCATCAATATGTATTTCAAAGAATTTCACTATAAATCTATATCTATTGTATCTAACTCAGTAAATATCTAAAATATATTAAAGCACTTCAGAGAGGTGTTGGAAGGAATAGAAAGTAAAGGTCATGTTTCTCCATATGTTGTAAGAATGCCCCAAAAATAAAATACTGAAATGTAGTGACTCATTAAGGCAATCAGAATGCATGTGAACTGTCAGCAGTCCTCCATGACTCCTCTCCCACTGTCCAGGGGTCCTGCTAGATTTATGATTAAAGGGGAGTTCTCCTTTGAGAAACTCTACACTGATATGGGGTCCAGTGCTAGTGTTACTGTAGCTCCAAGTTGTCTGTCAGCAAAAACTGAAAGAATTACAGACTACTGATAAACACCAGGGTCACCTTCTAATGAAATTCACTATAATGTAGACTTAAACAAAAAACATTCTAGTCTGAGATCTTGTTGGAATTTGCCGTGATGGCCTCCATGAAAGGGGTTCCCATAAATATTGTTTGTGTTTGTTCTTAGTTACAACAGGCCATTCAGGAGCATCCAGTTGTCCTGCTGCCCAGTCACCGAAGCTATATAGATTTTCTGATGCTATCTTATTTGTTATACACATATGACTTGGCTCTGCCTGTCATTGCTGCAGGAATGGGCAAGTATTTCTTTTAACAATCCATTTTCAAGATGCAGAGATATTATTATAGCAGGTACCTGGTACTAGCTACCACCATTAAGGCTGAAACAGTTTCTGTAATAATGCCCCATTTTCATATGGTTAAAACATTCTGAAAAGCATCATTTGGGCAGACGTATCTGCCCAAATGGTGACATTTTTTTTTATAGCACGTTTGAGCAAAACCCCACTAACTGCGCTTCTCTGTAATGGTGGGGGGAAATATTTATGTCATTTTAAAAAGTTGCCATGTTTTTTCCCATAAATGCAGATAATTGAAATAGCTGGATTTTGAAACTTGGTATGTGAATATTACTTACTGAAGAGTACCTACTTGACCAAGTTGCGGGGGAAAATTGGTTTGAGGAGGAGGATTAGGTATGATTGAATACTGGCAGCTGCATATGTGCAGTAGAACATTTTCATGTATCTATTTGCAGTTAGATTTGCTGTGTGTGGCTTTTTTAAAGTGCCCCTGTAAGCATCTGATCTTGTGAAGTACCTTGTACCTTGTGCAAGGTGCAGACTGCTCCTGAGAAAAATTAGGTTTTGGAAAAAAAATTAATCTCTAATTGTGATGAAAATCCAAAATCTTAACAATTTTTGTACAAAGGAAATGCCAAGCTGCCTGGGAGCCCTGGCTCCACAGCAGCCCGCCACGCAAGCTGCAGAGGAGCCAGGGAGCTTAGGCCATGAGACACCCAAGTAGCTCTCTAGGTGGGTTGCTGGGAATCTGGAAAGCCCTGAGAAGCAGGCAAGCTGTGGAGGAGGAGGCAGGAGCCTGGAAACTATGGCTCTGCAACAAGCAAATTGTGGAGAACTGGGAGCTTGGGCTCCCTGGTAGCCCACCAGGCAGGCTGCTTGGGAGTTGAGGGGGCGGAGGGACGGACAGGTGAGCTGGCAGGGAACAACGTAAGATTTAATTGGAAACCTGTTCTGATTTCTGTTAAGACTTGTCAAAATCAACACATTCTCACAGAACATTTTGCTTTTGACAAATTAGCATTTTCCAGCAGAAAAAAATATTCCATGAGAGAACTTTCAACAAGCTTTAGCCGAGACCTTATTATGCACTTTTCAGTATGTCAGTAGGTACCAGTCAGTCTTAGGGACTTAACTTTGTGCTCTTCACATGCAAGGTGCTGTAGATGTGGCAATTACTTTATATATTAGATATACATCTATCATTGTATGATAGTAGTGGTACTGTCTTACAAAGTTTTCAAAAGTACTCTGTATTAGCTTAACTTTCCTCCCATTGAAGTTAATGGAAGCAGAGTTAGACCAAAATGAATGCACCCCAAATCACTTATGGCACCACAATATACACTAGATCCTCAGCTGTTTTAAGAACTTACTGTGCCTTACAACACCCTAAAGTTTTAAGGTATGTTAAGCACTTATGGTGATTACAGATTTTGTTCTTTATTAAACCTAAGACATTAAATCCCAAATGTATTTTTAATATGTTAAGATTAATCACCAGAAATTAAGGTTGAAACTTTGAGCTGACTGTATTGCATGTGTATATGTTCTATTCCTCTCTTTCTAGTGAGATGTGTAGCTTAATATGTGTTTTATCGTAGTTTACTCTGTACTGTACTATAAAGTTATACAAGATATTCACGGCAACCAAGTTCATGTTGCTGTTGGAACTGTAACTTTTGTATTTACTGACTCTGACATTCACTGTGCAACCTTAAAAGGTTCCCAGATATAGTGTGTCAGAGGAAGATCCAAGAATCTAACAGATCAAACTTTTTTCAAACTCTCCTGCATTATGTGGCTTCCCAAACAATTCATTGTTATAATGCAAGTGTTCTAAATAACTTGCCAAAACCCATAAAGAGGTAATCCTGATTCCTCAAGATTAGGAAACACATAACAGCTGTACTTTCGAGTTCCTATTTTCCCTTCCTCATAAAGTTGATGAGCCAGATATCAACTATTGTAAATGGGCCTGGTTTCATTCACTTGAATAGGGCTAGGCCAACTTACATCAGCTATGGAGCTATTAGAATATATTTAAATGGACGTGTTGCTCCCTCTCAGGATTATTGAGGGCTTGTCTACATTTACAGCACTGCAGTGCTTAATGGAGACACTACCTACACCGAAGGGAGAAGCTCTTCCTATTGGCATAAGTATGCCACTTCCCCAAAGGCGGTAGCTATGTCAACAGGAGGAGCCTTCCTGTCAACATAGTGCTGTGTGGGAGTTCAATCAGTATAACTGTATTGCTCAGGAGTGTGGAAAATCCACACCCCTGAGCGATGTTGTTACACGGAGATAAATTGGTAGCATAGACCAAGCCTGAAACTACTATGGACTTTGAGTCAGTATAACAATGACCAGATTTTCAAGTCTGATCATCTAAATGTCAGAAGAGATCATTGTGACTGTAAGTGCCCCTTTGCACATACAAATGCAGAATTCAAAAACTTGACTCACCATTTGTAGATTGTGTGCGCACGCGCGGTGCTTGAAAGCTAATAGAAGATATTTACAATGAATCCCCAAAGCATTAGTTCTTTATGGCAATATCTGAGGTCAGAGCTTTAGGGAAACTGATTAATATTAGGTGGCACAGTCAATCAATGAGTTTTGTTTGTTTTTTTTCCCCCCAGATTTCCTAGGAATGAAAATAGTTGGTGAGCTGCTACGAAGGTCAGGTGCCTTTTTTATGCGACGTACGTTCGGTGGGAACAGACTCTATTGGGCAGTTTTTGCTGAATATGTAAAAACAATGTTAAGGGTAAATAAATTACTGAACAATTTTTTAAAAAGTACATTTTAAAGCATTAGTTGACCTTACTGGCACATGCGTTCTATGAAAGATACATTAATGTGAAAAACTTGATTTGGTTAATTTAACTATATGCTGTATTGGAGGTGATGGATGAATGTAGATTTAGTGATGCCTGATGTTAGACTTGCGTGGCTTCCAGCTTAAAATAAGCCTTTTTACTTTGTGGCGAGAGAAGATGAAACATTATCATATTGATTTATGATCAACTTATTTTTTTGTTTTGTTTTGAAGAATGGCTATGCCCCAATTGAATTTTTTCTCGAGGGGACCAGAAGCCGCACCGCAAAGACTTTGACTCCAAAGTTTGGTACGTTGGTTGAAAAAGTTAAAATCTTTATTGAATTTGGGGATTTTCACCAGAGTACCTTATTGTGTTGCTGTGGGGGGAGGGGAGAACCAAAACAATAGAACGTGGGAGAGGAGCAAGGTGGTCCAACATCTTCAGTGACCACGTGTAGTTGTGCGGCACCTCTGCGGGCCACACACCGAAGCAATAGGGTGTCCTCCAAACAGCATAACATCGCACATAAGGTGTGTGTGAGATCACACTGCACAGAGGACAACATTTTGTAGAGCAGGTCTGTTGTGGGGTGGACAAATTCAGGAGCTGCATGGAATCATCCTGTAGGCCTCCAGACCAGCCTACTCTACTGGTTAGTGTTGTGTTGTATACGTCCTGGCACAAGGGGTTCCTGGTCCATGACTGGGGCTGCTAGATGGTACCGCAATACAAATACTAGAAATGAACAAGATTCCTGGCTCTCTCGTTGCCTCCCTGTGTAGCCTGAGGCAAATCACTTAACCTCTCCCTGCTTCCCATCTGCAATGGGTGTAACAAGAGTTATTTATCATCACAGAAGTGTTGTGAAATTTAACTTAGGTTTGTAGAAGTGCTGAGAGATCGCTGGGTGGAATATGCTATGTGAATGCAAAGCAGTAGTATTGTTGTGTAAATACAGCACAGGTATTTGATCAAATGTAACTTTCATTTGCATTGTTTTAAAGCACACATAGCAACTTTGGCTTATGCTTGCGTCTGCATAGTGTGAGCACAATGCATATCTTATAACATAGTTTTTGTCCATTAGTACACAACCAGATGCCGCCTTTCAATTGCAATTCAACTTAATTTCCTTTCCAGAAGACTCAGAATGGTTTTTTTTTTTTTCCCCGTCACCCACCTATTTACAGGTCTTCTCAGTATTGTGATGGAGCCATTTTTTAAACGAGAGGTTTTTGACACCTACCTTGTTCCAATCAGCATCAGCTATGAGAGGATATTAGAAGAATCCCTCTATGCATATGAACTTTTAGGAGTCCCTAAGCCAAAAGAGTCTACATCTGTATGTAAATATATTCAATAATAATATAGTGTATTTGCCTGTCTGTGTACCCCTGTAATATCAACTCACATTTTTCCCCTCTGCGCACTTCAGGGGTTGTTGAAAGCCAGAAAAATCCTCAATGACAATTTTGGAAGCATACATGTGTATTTTGGGCAGCCTGTGTCGCTCAGAACATTGGCCTCTGGGAGAATCGATCGGTGTCCTTATCGCTTGGTCCCAAGGTACCAGAACATCTGATCTCCCAATAGTTTGTGATCAAATCTATCATTTGTTTGTTTTTTGACTCATGTAAAATAGCTAAGGCTGGAGAGTAGCATTTTTCTTTTCTTTTCCATGCTCTGAGTCAGGTTCTTTCTTTCTCTTCCCCTGTACTTGATCTGATTATTCTGGCAGCTCAGCCATGTTTCTGTAAAAGTCAGGGGGTGGTGTGACTCAAGTGGGGGAGGGATAGCTCAGTGGTTTGAGCATTGGCCTGCTAAACCCAGGGTTGTGAGCTCAATCCTTGAGGGGGCCACTTAGGGATCTGAGACAAAAATCAGTACTTGGTCCTGCTAGTGAAGGCAGGGGGCTGGACTCAATGATTTTTCAAGGTCCCTTCCAGTTCTAGGAGATAGGTATATCTCCTATTATTATTATTAAGTGATCAGGTATTTCTGAAGAAGCTCATTATTTGTTGCTTGTTTTGTGAATGTTGTTGAGTATCCTATTCAAGATCATGGTCATGCATGTGCCATGCTGGGCTCTACCATTGAGAGCTGTCATTAGTTGAAGTATCTCAGTTGTTTCACCATTTTAAATCTTCCCCTTCCCCTCCCCTACCCCCCCCCCCCACATTGCCTTCTTCATCATTGCAGACAGTGTGTGTCCTTGTGTCAAGGAGTGGTAATTTTCTGACAAGATGAATGGTTTCCCAATTTGATATCTGGAATTTAAGATTTTTTCATGGCTTTTGTTTAAGGATAGCAGATGTTATAGTCCCAAGCAGTTAGTGTCTTTATGAAGCTATTGTTTTAATGGCATTAAGATTTAACAAAATATTCTTAACTGTATTTTTATGAATGTTGCACGCTCTGCACTGATATAACAAAAAAAGTGGAATATTTGATATAGTTTTGTGCTTTCCTACTTCATTTTTATTTGATTTAGAAAATGTTTGTGTATAGTATTTTGATCCACAACATGTGACAAAAATCAAATTGCTAACCTTACAATCATGCTCATTAGATAAAATCCTGGAAGATGGTAATTCTTTTTCAAGTATCAGAGGGGTAGCCGTGTTAGTCTGGATCTGTAAAAAGCGACAGAGTCCTGTGGCACCTTATAGACCAGGGGTAGGCAACCTATTGCACGTGTGCCAAAGGCAGCACGTGAGCTGATTTTCAGTGGCACTCACACTGCCAGGGTCCTGGCTACTGGTCCGGGGAGGAGGCGGGGGCTCTGCATTTTAATTTAATTTTAAATGAAGCTTCTTAAACATTTTATAAATCTTATTTACTTTACATACAACAATAGTTTAGTTATATATTATAGACTTATAGAAAGAGACCTAAAAATGTTAAAATGTATTACTGGAACGTGAAACCTTAAATTAGAGTGAATAAATGAAGACTCGGCACACCACTTCTGAAAAGTTGCCGACCCCTGTTATAGACTAAGAGATGTATTGGAGCATAAACTTTCGTGGGTGAATATGGCATGCATCTGATGAAGTGGGTATTCACCCACGAAAGCTTATGCTCCAATACGTCTGTTAGTCTATAAGGTGCCACGGGACTCTTCGTCGCTTCTTCAAGTAGCATCCTTCAGAGTGCCTCACATCAGGATATGTTCACGCCCATGCACTTGGATTGGAGACTTTTGTCAGCAGTGTCCATGGGTCTGCACCTGCGCCCTAGATATCCTTGTGTCTAGGCATATGGGCCCTTGTATGAGGGCATATAGGATGGGCATACCCACCATCACTCCAATTCTTTCTCAACCACCTGTGGTTTGAGATGGAGTGTCACTGTGTCTGTCAGCTAGCCTCGTGGCTTGCAACACCTCTCGTTAAAAAATATCTTTATTTTCTTAGTACTTTTATTTGTTCTTTATTTTTAGCAGTTTGTGCTTTTAAAAGGGGAATTTTCCCCTTCCATTCTGGTTTTGTTTGTTTTTTTGCCTGATTTGGGCCTTTATTTTTCATGGGCCTTCATCCGTGTCTAAGTGTGGATTATGCCTAAGACCCTGGGCTTCAGGACCTGCCAGACCTCCTGCTGTTCTTTCCCACACAGTAGCAGACGTTCAAGCTGCCTCAGGGAGTCTCTCATCCTCTCCAAATGTAAGATCTCTTCAGGTTTTTAAGAACAGATATGAGAAACTGAGGGAGGACAGGCTCAAACTCGTATTTATTGAGCGCTTGCAGAGACCCTCAGGATCAGAGTCACCCCTCTGTACACTGGATCCACAAAGAGCCCTGGTGACTCTCTACTGCAACAAACAGCAAAAACCTTGGCGACCCTTCGGAACCATCAAAACAGAAAAGATCTGATTTCCCAGAAAGGGAGAAGAGAAGGGGAAAGTCACCCGCTCAGGCTGGGTCTCAGGAGACCTTGCATCCCACTATGGGTACAGCTGAGGCTCCCATCCCCTCCAGTACTGAGACGGCACCAGCTAAGACTATCATACTGCATATTGAGAAACTGTACCTGCATTGGCACCAGACTCTGTCTCTCCAAGACACAAGGACTCCAGAAACAAAATTGAAATTGTCATCAGTACTGTCTCCAGCAACCAGAGGTGAAGGATACCCCAATCATATTTTGGTACCATCTGCAGTACCACCACACATTCTGGCTCCAAATGTTTCCTAACTGGAGCTCTAGTACTGGCAGTTTTTTAACCCAGGAAAACCCTAAGATCTTGGAGGAGCCTGAATCACCATTGCTGAGGGGTACCAAGAGACACTTCACACCGGTATTGTCTCACCTTCCAGAGCCTACTTACCCTATGTTAGCCTCTTAAATTGTGTCTCACCCTCTGATACTGCCAGGGCCTCCGATCCCTCAAAATTCTTTGAGGGTACACAGACACACTTCCGGTTGATACTAACTCAGCACTCTTCTCAAGCTCCAGTATCAAAGCAATTACAGAATCCCTTCCAGGCCCTGATACTAGCTTGACCACCAGTACCAACACCATTTTCCCCTCCACTTAACACAGAAGATGACACTTCATCCAATTCAGAAGTGTCTATACAAGGTTCCCCTTTCAACCTCTTTTGCTTGAGGTACGCCTTGATGAAAGTCCTAGTAGGGGATGCGCCCAACAACCCTGGCAAGGACAACCATTGGGTCCTGCTCCTTCCTTTGTGCTCCACCGCAGTGGGCTTATTGGAACTGTTGGGCCCTTTTATGGTGACCAGTTATACACGGCCCCATCTCATAAGAGAGCATGTCAAGAAATACTACTGCCATCCTTGGGTCCTTCCACACAGCAGGATCGTACAGGGGAGCAAGAGCCAACTGCAGAAGAAGGAGCATCACCAAATCTTTCTCCTCACCAGACAAGGCTGTCATGCCTCCCCCACTGTCGTATGCTGACAATTTCAAGGGCTTTCAGGACTTTATGTAATTTACAGCTGAGACCCTGCACATTCTGTTGGAGGAGGTATAGGAGCCCCAATACTCCTTGCTGGACATTCTTTACACACCTCCTTGGCAAAATTGCCTTACCCATTGATGATACTCTTCTGGCACCTGCATGTTTTGTGTGGCAAACCCTAGCTATTATACCATCTACATGTAAATGGGCAGATAAAAAATACTGCATAGCACTCAAAGGATGGGCATGTCTCTTCTCCCATCCTGCACCCATCAATGAGCAGAACAGACAACACCAGTTCCATTCTATGCCTTCCGATAAAGAACTAAAAAGACTTGATCTTTTGGGACAAAAAATCTACTCTTCTGCCATGCTGCAGTTCAGAGCAGGCAATTATCAAGCCCTGATGGTGAAGTCCAATTTTTACAAACTATTTCAAATTCTCATCTTTTATTGAATATGTGCCACCGGGTCAGAGAATTGAGGTATGAACATCTGCTTGTATAGGTTGTGTTTGTTGGGTGTGTAAATGGTTGAGCGCCAGAACTGAAGACACCTTGAGTGCAGTCTTGCTAAAGATGCTACAAATGTACTGGCTGCCATATGGCTCAGAACTCGAAGACAAGCCCTTGCTGTGGTTTGTGGGCTCTGTTGTACTGTTCAGATGAGGCTGGACATAGTGTTGAATCTGTTCCTGGGCAGGTAAGCTCTGACGGTACAGGAATCCGGAGTGGTCCTGATTAAGTCTATTCGTTGAGTGGATGAGAGAGTAGCCTTTTCCACATTGAGGGGAAGGCCCAGTCAGTGGAACAGAGATCGAGTCCTACTGAGGAAACCCCTTTTTGAACCTGTCAGGTGAACTGTTCCCTCCTCCATCTGTCTCATAAAACCTCATTTCTCAGCCAGGAGAGCAGGCGTGTATGGAGCCTTGACAGCTGACCTGCCGCACATGGTGTTCTTCTGTGACAAGGTAACACTATGTCCACACCCTCGTCCTCCCTAAGGTTTCCTCAGAATTCTACATCAGCCAGGAGATTCACCTACTGGTGTGTTTATCCCAAGCCTCACTCTTCAAGAGAAGAAATGAGCCTTCATGCACTGGATATAAGAAGAGCTCTTGCCTTTTTCCTAGACAGGATTAGGTCGTTTTAGGGCATCACTCAGATTTTTTTTTATCTCAATTGTAGAATGTGTGAAAGGACAGGAAATTTGCATTCAAACACTGTCCAAAGGGGCTGCAGGATGCATCTTAACCTGTGACAAAGCCGCAGGGGATTGCCCCTCTGCAAGAGTTGTAGCTTGCTCCACCAGGGCTCAATCTATCTCCGTAGCCCTGCTGAGAAACACATCTATTCAAGCCATCTGCAGTCTGATCTTCAGTACACATATTCTCCCAACACTACACTCCTGTGACTGCTTCCAGAGCTGACGCAGCTTTCGACGATGCTGTTCTGTGATCTGTACTGAATCCACCTTCTCGGCATCCTCCTCTGTGCTGGCACTGCTCAGGAAGGAGGAGAGGTTACCTTGGACAGTAACTGGAGATCTTTGAGATGTGTGTGTCTCTTTGGGTGCTCCACTCCCCACTCTCCTTCCCTTCTGCCTCAGAGTCTCATGTTGGACTTCCGTGACTGAGAAGGAATTGGAGTGGTGGCAGGTCCAACCCTCCCTATATGCCCTTATACCATAGTGCTCTGATATGTAGGGATTCCTGTTTATAGAGTGAGATCAGTACTGTATCCTGGAGCAATTAGGAATCCACTGCAGTCTTTGAACTGGGATACTGTGTTCCTTGTGTCTGGCACCACCAAATAGACTGGCAGCGGCAATCTGCATCAACTGTATCTTCCAAGTGGCCTTCAAGGAGAGCCCCACATACAGCATGTTGTGATAGTCTAAACTAGAGGTCCCAGTGGCATTGGTAAGTGTGGAAAAGTCTGCGCTGGAGAGAGAGAATCACAACTGCATTTCTGGGTGCAGATGTAAGCAGGGTGGATTGAGTTAAATCACCAAGTGGAGAGCCTTGATTTAAATCCATTAATGTTAATCAACTTTTCCATTTGTACTTCAGTGACTCTTTTTTTTTTTTTTAAAGGTGCATTTTCATTGGTTGATATAACCATTAAACCATGTTGATTTACAACTAAATAGAGCTTTTAGGTTAGATTTGGAACATCTTTTTGCTACTATACACTATAATTATATGCAATTATATGCCTTAATATTTTCAGATACTTAATTGTACATTTTTAGTATGTGAGATTTTGGGTACATAAACTTCTTATCAAAACATATATCACATGTAAAACTAAATGATTTATTAAACGGAAAGATTAACTGTGGTCTGTGAATTAAACAAACTGATTATTTCAGGTCAGCCTGGGAAAACTTTCAAATATGCCTAAGTGGAAGTGACTGGAGCTCAAGTTCCTACTTGCCTAAGTCGCTTGAAAATTAGACAGTGTCCTAAGTTACTTACACTGTCCTCCAGTCTTTTAAAACTAGAAGATCTCATCCCCTTCATCTTCATTTTTATTCATAGACCGGAAGAGAGACAAGTTTTCCTGCTTTTTGAACTGCCAATCGATTTTTCTCAACTTTGAATGAATTAGCGCAAATGAAGAAAATTTATTCTTTCTGTGCCTGCGGAAGCAGCTACTGCTGTCAATAGCTGGTTTAGCACTTCAACAAACTCTGGTTCTGGGTAGTTAGCTAGTGACTTCTCCCAGTTCAGTGGTGTGACTTTCTTTCAATTGAGAACTGAGCCAATCAGAGCTCAAGTAGAGAGAAGCTATAAAACAGAAGTATGAGACCACCCAGGTGAGCTCAACCGATGATCCTGTCGAGACACGTGATGGTGCCTTCTGGAGTCAGAGGCCCTGGGTCGCAATGCAGGTGATCACTTTGCCAGTCTCTTGCACTCAGATGAACAGCCTCTGCATCCCCCACAGGATCAAGCCTTTAAGACGGTACATGACCTATTTATAACGCTTGACCTCAAAGGTTAGATTTCCCCCTCCCCCCCCCCGATTCTCTTTATATTGGAAAAGCAGCCTTTAGCTCAAACGTTTTGATGAGGCTCATGGATTAAGAATATCCATTTTCTGCTTCAGTGTTTTAAGAGATTATAATAAATTTAAGCGTTAATAATTTTAATATTAAACAATTTATTTTTTAAAAGAAAAACTTCTTATTTAAATTTAAAAAATCCAATATTTTTTCAAAAATGAATTTTAAAATCAATTCTCATCCACCTTGGATTTCAGTGTTTAGCTGCCCACTTCCCCTCAAAATCCATGTGAAATTGGATATTTAAAAGCACCTCTTGGGCAAAGAATGGATGAATCCCCACAATAGTGGGGAATACAGTTGCTACCCTGCCCATCTAGATGCTTTTCCCCCTGCATGCTATCACCACCTCTGTCTTGTCTGGACTCTGCTTCCTCCAGCTCATATTCATCCACATCTCTCTCTCCACCACACATGGGGAAAGCAGACACTATAGCTGTAAGGAGGAAAGATTTTTCTACTTTGCATGGGGGCAGAAAGAACCTTAGGCCGACTCTGGAAATTTACTACATTCTCTTTACAAACCAACTTTGGCTTCCAATCATTTAGAATGTCTAAAAGAGGTGGTGTGATGGGAGTGTAGTGTAGTTAAGGAGTTAAGTGTGTAAGAGAGTGTTTGTGCAATAGAGCGAGCATTCTGGAGAGAGCGAAGAGTTTTTACCGTTGTTTAACACCCAAAATCAGAGCCCCATACATAATGCAAGTATGTAACCACATTAATAACTGCAAAATTTACCTTTTCCCACGGAGTTGCAAATATCTGTTTATATTGCATAAATCCACAAGAACAACCATTCTCCCTAAGCTGGACAGAGTCCAGAAAGGCTCCCCTCCTTCTGAGCTGCTTTATCCCGGCAGGTGTGATATTTCTTTGCTATAATGCAAACAAATAATATGCATTAGCCATATATTTTCACATTGTATGATATTTTTGGAATCTTTTCAATAAAGTGGAAGGTTTTGAATTATTTTTTGTAATCAGTGAACATAACTCTTGCTTAGATCTGGAGGCCTTGCTTCATAATTTAGGTCTCATGTACTTGCATAATTGCCCAAATGTGTTAGGTGCTGTACTGTGGGTAAAATGGGCAGAAGAATATCTACAAGAGAGAACATACATATATGGGTACAGTACAGGACTAGTGGGATTAGGATATAAATTATATCCTCGGATGTAGAGCTTATTCTTGCTTGTAATATATTATGTTGTTTGGACTTTTCCTTTCAGGCATCTTCCCCAAAGGCTATCTGAGGATATCCAGGAATTTGTCACTGATGTAGCCTACAAAATGGAGCTTCTACAGATAGAAAACATGGTTCTGAGCCCCTGGGTATTAATTGCTTCTGTCCTGCTCCAGAATTTGCCAGCCATAGATTTTGAACTTCTGGTTGAAAAGACACTTTGGCTGAAAGGCTTAACGCAGGCTTTTGGAGGATTCCTCGAGTGGCCTGGTATGCAGAGAAAGTTATATTCCTTTTGCTAAGGAAAGTTTACACTGTGAAGTGAGTTTTATTTATGTTGAAGCAGTACTAAAAGCCAAGCGTAGGGGTTTCAGTCCTGATCAAGAGATTTTGACTGAAAATCCAGTCATGTGGAGACAGAAGAGATGTGCTACTTTTTTGAGATGTGAAGGGGTAAAGAGGGAGAAACTCCAGTATATTATATTAAAATAGTGCTGAGATTTGCCTAATATTGTTTCTTTATCCAAACCCTAACTTTTGAAAGCACATTTCACAGAACGTTATCTAAGCTGCAACAGGAGCTCCGTATAGTACTGAGTCTAAAGTTTGATATCCAGTGTAATGTAAACTTCCCCTGTAATCAAGAACCCTCCCAAACACATGCACAGAAAGTCACATTACATCTTTGATTTTTATTTTTTTCTCCTATTCCATAGTTTGAGAGTGTTTACACCTGCCTCAGGGTTTGCTCTCCTGCCCAGTCTTTATATTTAACCTGTTTTTAAAGTGGCTCGTGATACTTCATATGGGGAGCCACTGAGAGCTATGCAAGCCAAAAAGATGAGGGAAATCCAGTCTCATGTTT
This sequence comes from Mauremys reevesii, assembly GCF_016161935.1. Classification (NCBI taxonomy): domain Eukaryota; kingdom Metazoa; phylum Chordata; order Testudines; family Geoemydidae; genus Mauremys; species Mauremys reevesii. The sequence continues at coordinate 83,120,107 of NC_052625.1, forward strand.
CAGTGTATAATTAGTAACATACATAAAAAACTTTGTTTACACTATATGATTAAGATGACAGTTTTCCCTTTAAAATCTCTCAAATATAAACTATAGTCCAAGCAGGTCTTTACTCTAATGCTCATTTGTACATAATAAAAAGGGGGAATATTTTTACACACTGCAGGCAGGGCTGGATTAATTCTCCAGTGGCTTGGGGCTATTAGATTTTGTGGGGCCACCGTATACAAGTCTTTTTCCTCATTTAAAACAAAGTTATCACAATTATGGCATCGAGGCTATTAACATTATACTAAACTTGCCTTTTAATTAACATAAAGCCGTTCTGTGGTTACATTTCAGTCTTAAAACATATAGAAAATAATTAAGTTAATTCAAAATAGCCTACTTCTTATCTTAGAACAGCTGTTATATTAGTTTCTTTCAGGCTGGGGCAGAGTGTTGGGGTGCAGGAGAGGGGTGTGGGCTATGGGAGGAAATTTGGGGCAGGAAAGGATTCTGACCTGGGGCTGGGGGTTGGGGTGCAGGAGGGGGGTGCGAGGTGCAGGCTTCACCTGGGAAGTGCTTACCACAGGCGGCTCCTGGCCAGCAGGGCTCAGGCAGGCTGCCTGCTTGCCTGCCATAGCCCCATGCTGCTCCCGGAAGCTGGCACGTCTCTGCGCACCCCTGGTGGGGAGGGGGACAGTGTGTCTCTGTGTGCTGGCCATGTCCATAAGCACCGCTCCCACAGCTCCCATTGGATGGGAACAGGCCAATGGGAGCTGTGGGGATGCTGCTGGGTGTGGGGGCAGTGCACAGAGCCGCTTCCCTCTCTTTCCCCCCCAGCCAGGGGCTGCAGAGACGAGCCAGCAGCCAGCCGCTTCCAGGAACGGCGTGGGGCCACAGCATGCAGCCTACCTGAGTCCTGCTGAGCCCTTTAGCCCGGGGTCCTGGGCTGCAGCCCCTAAAGTCCCTGCATTAATCCAGCCCTAACTGCACGAAAAAAAATAGACCTACTACACTGTAACAGAACTCTGTCCATCACAAAAGAACACCCATCTCTCTTCCTTCCAGACGCTTTCAGTTGTTTGGCTGAAGGAAAGCTCTGCCTCTGTAAACCCAGTAAAAATAACTACCCGAATGGTATATGTCCCAAACCAACAGCCTCATTGCAGAGTGAATTAAAGAATACTCCAAATATAGGCATTTTGCAGAGTGGTTTTTTTTTGTTTTTTGTTTTTTTTTTTAAGCAAACATAATGAATTTTTGTTTTAGTAGGATTATAAGTAAGGCCCTACTTGATTTGTCAAATAATTGTGGTTGAGTTGCAGACAAGACATGGAAAATTGTGGAAAAGTAATAATGGACCTTTTATTATTTGCAGTAATTTGGAAAAGCTGGAGTAGACCTATTTGTTTAAAAAAAATGTGCTGAAGCTATATGAATACTGCAATTTTTTTTTTTATAACCAGACATTTTGCTGCAACTATATTAGTCATGAATGCATGGGGCTGACAAAGGAAACTCCCACTGTCAGCCTCCCTGGGCTAACAGATTTGTGGTGGAAGCCTAATATTGCGGGATCCGCAATTTCTGCAATATCGCAGTTTAAGTAGGTCCTTAGTTATAAATAAGGAGACGATTCTGTCATGGATTCCGTGACTTCTGGGCAGGGCCGCTGCAGCGTCAGCTCCATGGCTGCGGGAGCAGCAACTGCTGGAACAGCGGCCAGCCCCAAGGCTGCCGGAGCCATGGTCCTTGGCATGCCAGAGCAGTTGCTGGGGTTGGGTCAGCCCCCTTGGGGTCGGAGCAGCAGCAGTCAGCCTGTGCCACAGGAGCAACAGCAGGACTGCAGCAGCTGCATAAGAACATAAGAAAGGCCGTACCGGGTCAGACCAAAGGTCCATCTAGCCCAGTATCTGTCTACCGACAGTGGCCAATGTCAGGTGCCCCAGAGGGAGTGAACCTAACAGGCAATGATCAAGTGATCTCTCTCCTGCCATCCATCTCCATCCTCTGACGAACAGAGGCTAGGGACACCATTCTTACCCATCCTGGCTAATAGCCATTTATGGACTTAGCCACCATGAATTTATCCAGTCCCCTTTTAAACATTGTTATAGTCCTAGCCTTCACAACCTCCTCAGGTAAGGAGTTCCACAAGTTGACTGTGCGCTGCGTGAAGAAGAACTTCCTTTTATTTGTTTTAAACCTGCTGCCTATTAATTTCATTTGGTGACCCCTAGTTCTTGTATTATGGGAATAAGTAAATAACTTTTCCTTATCCACTTTCTCAACATCACTCATGATTTTATATGCCTCTATCATGTCCCCCCTTAGTCTTCTCTTTTCCAAGCTGAAGAGTCCTAGCCTCTTTAATCTTTCCTTGTATGGGACCCTCTCTAAACCCCTAATCATTTTAGTTGCCCTTTTCTGAACCTTTTCTAGTGCTAGAAGATCTTTTTTGAGGTGAGGAGACCACATCTGTACACAGTATTCGAGATGTGGGCGTACCATGGATTTATGTAAGGGCAATAATATATTCTCAGTCTTATTCTCTATCCCCTTTTTAATGATTCCTAACATCCTGTTTGCTTTTTTGACTGCCTCTGCACACTGCGTGGACATCTTCAGAGAACTATCCACGATGACGCCAAGATCTTTTCCCTGACTCATTGTAGCTAAATTAGCCCCCATCATGTTGTATGTATAGTTGGGGTTATTTTTTTCCAATGTGCATTACTTTACATTTATCCACATTAAATTTCATTTGCCATTTTGTTGCCCAATCACTTAGTTTTGTGAGATCTTTTTGAAGTTCTTCACAATCTGCTTTGGTCTTAACTATCTTGAGCAGTTTAGTATCATCTGCAAACTTTGCCACCTCACTGTTTACCCCTTTCTCCAGATCATTTATGAATAAATTGAATAGGATTGGTCCGAGGACTGACCCTTGGGGAACACCACTAGTTACCCCTCTCCATTCTGAGAATTTACCATTAATTCCTACCCTTTGTTCCCTGTCCTTTTAACCAGTTCTCGATCCATGAAAGGACCTTCCCTTTTATCCCAGGACAGCTTAATTTACGTAAGAGCCTTTGGTGAGGGACCTTGTCAAAGGCTTTCTGGAAATCTAAGTACACTATGTCCACCGGATCCCCCTTGTCCACATGTTTGTTGACCCCTTCAAAGAACTCTAACAGATTAGTAAGACACGATTTCCCTTTACAGAAACCATGTTGACTATTGCTCAAGAGTTTGTTTTTCTATGTGTCTGACAATTTTATTCTTTACTATTGTTTCAACTAATTTGCCCGGTACCGACGTTAGACTTACCAGTCTGTAATTGCCGGGATCACCCCTAGAGCCCTTTTTAAATATTGGCGTTACATTAGCTAACTTCCAGTCATTGGGTACCAAAGCCGATTTAAAGGACAGGTTACAAACCTTAGTTAATAGTTCCGCAACTTCACATTTGAGTTCTTTCAGAACTCTTGGGTGAATGCCATATGGTCCCGGTGACTTGTTAATGTTGAGTTTATCAATTAATTCCAAAACCTCCTAGTGACACTTCAATCTGTGACAGTTCCTCAGATTTGTCACCTACAAAAGCCAGCTCAGGTTTGGGAATCTCCCTAACATCCTCAGCCGTGAAGACTGAAGCAAAGAATCCATTTAGTTTCTCCGCAATGACTTTATCGTCTTTAAGCGCTCCTTTTGTATTTTGATCATCAAGGGGCCCCACTGGTTGTTTAGCAGGCTTCCTGCTTCTGATGTACTTAAAAAACATTTTGTTATTATCTTTGGAGTTTTTGGCTAGCTGTTCTTCAAACTCCTCTTTGGCTTTTCTTATTACACTCTTGCACTTAAGTTGGCAGTGTTTGTGCTCCTTTCTATTTGCCTCACTAGGATTTGACTTCCACTTTTTAAAGGAAGTCTTTTTATCTCTCACTGCTTCTTTTACATGGTTGTTAAGCCACGGTGGCTCTTTTTTAGTTCTTTTACTGTTTTTCTTAATTTGGGGTATACATTGAAGTTGGGCCTCTATTATGGTGCCTTTAAAAAGGGCCCATGCAACTTGCAGGGATTTCACTTTAGTCACTGTACCTTTTAACTTTTGTCTAACTAACCCCCTCATTTTTGTATAGTTCCCCCTTTTGAAATTAAATGCCACAGTGTTGGGCAGTTGAGGTGTTCTTCCCACCACAGGGATGTTGAATGCTATTGTATTATGGTCACTATAGCGGTCCTGCTATAGTTACCTCTTGGACCAGCTCCTGCACTCCACTCAGGATTAAATCTAGAGTTGCCTCTCCCCTTGTGGGTTCCCGTACCAGCTGCTCCATGAAGCAGTCATTTAAAGTATCGAGAAATTTTATCTCTGCATTTCGTCCTGAAGTGAAATGTTCCCAGTCAATATGGGGATAATTGAAATCCCCCACTATTATTGTGTTCTTAATTTTGATAGCCTCTCTAATTTCCCTTAGCATTTCATCATCACTATTACTGTCCTGGTCAGGTGGTCGATAATAGATCCCTAATGTGTTATTTTTACTAGAGCATGAAATTTCTATCCATAGAGACTCTATGGAACATGTGGATTCGCTTAAGATTTTTACTTCATTTGAATCTACACTTTCTTTCACATATAGTGCCACTCCTCCCCCTGCACGACCTGTTCTGTCCTTCCGATATATTTTGTACCCCGGAATGATTGTGTCCCATTGATTGCTCTCAGTCCACCAGGTTTCTGTGATGCCTATTATATCTATATCCTCCTTTATCACAAGGCACTCTAGTTCACCCATCTTATTATTTAGACTTCTGGCATTTGTGTACAAGCACTTTAAAAACTTGTCCCTGTTTATTAGCCTGCCTTTTTCTGATATGCCAGATTCTTTTTTATGTGACTGTTTATCATCTGATCCGGCCCTTACATTATACTCTTCAGTCCTCTGCTCCTGACTATAACCTGGAGATTCTCTATCATCAGACTCCCCCCTAAGAGAAGTCTGTGTCCGATCCACACGCTCCTCTGCAGCAGTCGGCTTTCCCCCATCTCCTAGTTTAAAAACTGCTCTACAACCTTTTTAATGTTTAGTGCCAGCAGTCTGGTTCCACTTTGGTTTAGGTGGAGCCCATCTCTCCTGTATAGGCTCCTCCCATCCCAGAAGTTTCCCCAGTTCCTAATGAACGTGAACCCCTCCTCTCTACACCATCGTCTCATCCACGCATTGAGACTCTGAAGCTCTGCCTGCCTACCCGGCCCTGCGCGTGGAACTGGGAGCATTTCTGAAAATGCCACCATAGAGGTCCTGGATTTCAGTCTCTTCCCTAGCAGCCTAAATTTGGCTTCCAGGACATCTCTCCTACCCTTACCTATGTCATTGGTACCTATATGTACCACGACCACCGGCTCCTCCCCAGCACTACACATAAGTCTATCTAGATGCCTCGAGAGATCCGCAACCTTCGCACCAGGCAGGCAAGTCACCATACGGTTCTCCCGGTCATCACAGACCCAGCTATCTCGATTTCTAATAATCGAATCTCCCATTACTAACACCTGCCTTTTCCTAGAAACTGGAGTTCCCTCCCCCGGAGAGGCAACCTCAGTGCGAGAGGCAACCCCAGCACCTGAGTGAATGGCCTGAGTGAATGCCCCGCCCACTGATTAAGGTACAAGCCATCGGCAGCGCTCTGTTTGTCCTTCCCTCACCCCCAGGGTATTTTTAGTAAAAATCAGGGACAGGTCTCGGGCTTCTGTGAATTTTTGTTTATTGACTGTGATCTGTCCCTGACTTTTACTAAAAAATACATAATCTTAACATTAGTTATAAGTATAATCTGGGTACTGGAACATAGACATTTTCTTGTACATGAGCTCTCTCATAAATTTTGCTGCCATTAAAATGTTGTTGCACTTCTGCAAAGTGAAGCAAATACCTGATCTCACTTGGCGCCACTAGATGCTACAGTAATGTAAATAATAAGCAATAACAATCTCTGCTGATGATCCTTCCCTCCCTCCGAGGGCTGTAGTTCATCAGGAATAAAGCAGATAATCTAAATTGCTGTAAAATGTCAAACCACATATTCTCAATTTCCTGCTCTTGTTTTTTCCCCATCAGTTTATCCTTAAACTTGATGTGGTACTTTGGATTCTGAAAAGTTCTTCCACTAGGGGTTTGTATCTTTGGAGGCCTTGGTTGCTTTACAGAAGTTTTCAGACCTCCAGATGTGGTCTGAAATTCTGTGATCTGGAACACTCAGCAACCAGATTTTTTTAATATACGATATGACTGATATATACATGCATATATATTAGTCATGATGCTTTGAAGATATCCAGGTGTTTAAGCAGCATTTATGGTAGCACATCAGCAATATTTTTTTAACAGATCAGCAGCGGTAGCATCCCAGCAGGCAAAAACTGTGATCCTTGCTTGGCCCATGGTACTCATCCCCTAGACCGTGTCTGCTAGCAGAGGTCTCTTTGGTCCCCCATATTCTGTAAAACTAAATGGCAGAATCATTTACTGTTAAAATAAGCAGCCTATATTGTCAAAATGTAAGACAAAGGACTGATGGTAGAGCAGATTCCGCTGTTTTGTGCTGGCCACTTTATGGGGCATGGTTTATGCTTAAATTTTAAGTTGACATAGCTGTGTCACTCAGGGGTATGAAAAATCCTCATCCCAGAGTGATGTGATTATGCTAATCTAACCCCCAGTGTAGACGCAGCTAGGTTGATGGAAGAATGCCTCCATCAGTGTAGCTATTGTTGCTCTGTGAAATGGTGTTCCTACAGCAACAGAGAAACCCCTTCCGTCAGTATAGGCTCCATCTCTGCTACAAGGTTATGCCAGCATAGCCATGGTGATGTAGCTATGCTGGTATAGTCCCCCATAGCATAGACAAGACCTGGATATGATTATACGTTCGGGTTTTTTTGTTTTGTTTTGTTTTTTTACTTTGAGTTATTAATTTGAAGTAGTTAGCACCTTTTTTGTAAAAAAAAAACAGTTTGGACACTCCATCAAAGTCTGTGGTTTGTCGTCTATGTAAACCACATAGCCCTTTCCCAACCCCACCCCACCTTTAGCTCCTAGTTGTTTCTCTGTTGGTCGTACTAGCTGTTTGTTTGTAATACATTGGGCTTATTTATCATTGAAATGTACCTGTGTGTAAGAAAACTATATTAAAGGATTGCTAAACAACCTATCTGCCTCACCACTTCTCACCCTGCTGAGCAACTTTAGTGCACTGGCAAAGTTAGGACAAGAGACGTTGAAGCAGCAGATAAGCCACTAGCTGCTTGGGGATGAAAGTTATGTTAAAATTGATTTTAAAAGAAACAAATGTACCCCTTTTAATGTCCTGTAGATTGGCATGCACAGAGTCCTATGATCATATGTTTTACCTCTTTATGTTCAGTTTAAGGTTATTGTCTATTCCCTTGCTTGTTAGTATATTCTGGTCAGAGAAAAAATATTGTCTCATATTCTACATTGAGAATGTTTTGAAACAGTTAGTTTGATTAAATAAATTAAAATATCTGAATTAGTCAAAGTAGAATAACTCAAGCTAAGCTTTGTGAGTGGAAGAGGCTGTGCATATGTTGTATACTTTTGATCTCATACCACAAGTTCTGGGGTGTGCTTATCTTAATTTTTTTTTCCTTATCTGCTATAACCTCAGCTTTGCAAACACTCATTTATGTCTTTGAATAGTGTTCTCAGTAAAACCGTTCTTGAAAAAGTGTGCCAGGGATATGTCTTATGAAGCAAGTAGAACTTTGAGCTTGGGTACAGTCTCTTAACTGTAAGCAAGTGTGGTATCCAATGATGGTCCCATTTTTACTTCTTTTAGTTTAAGGTGAGTGTGAGGGATCTTTGGTTTGTGGGAATTAAGGGAAACTTTGTCAAGTCTCCTAGATCTGATTCAAAGGTTACAATATCAGAAGACTTCACAACAAAAGAATGGTATCTATCCGAAGTTATTTTAGCTGATTCAGTGTGAAAGATTGCTGTATCTAAAAAGCTTACCTCTCAGTAACTCTTTTCTTTATCCTCTGTAGCCGTAGTCTACTTAGTCAACAAGGCTTATTTGCTTAACATATCCTTACGTCACTACTCCAAGGAAGTTTCTCTAATACAAATGTTCTTACAGATTGGATAATAATAAGCAGGTTCTTGAAAACTATATCTTCCCCTTCCAACCCCCTCCCCCAACCAAACTGGTATAAGGGTCTAACTGATAATTGCTTAGGAAGATGAGCCACTTGCAACAAGAGCTAGTCTTAAATCAAAATTCTCCTCTTAAATACTTATCCATCTAATTTTGATGTGACTTTCTCTCCTTATGTGTGCAGAATTCCCATTGACACTAATGTAATATTGGTGCATTAAGCGGTAGAACAATATCTGAATTGAGATTAACCATGAGGATCTAAGAGGCAAATTTTGCTCTTACCTTGACAGAGGGATAGATGAGAATTAAAAATGTACATTTGCAAATCTAAAATAAATGTGGTGAACAGAGCTATGAAAGGTACCTGTCTAATAGTGTAGCTCTGTGTTCTCCATTGAGAGGTTTAGAACAGTGGTTATCCACTTTTGGTTGCAGGGAGGGAAGGAGACCACTTCTTATTTCCTGAGGTGATAAATAGGGCCCTACCAAATTCACAGCCATGAAAAACATATCATGGACTGTGAAACCTGGACTCCCCCTGTGAAATCTGTTTTTTGTGTGTGCTTTTACCCTATGCTATACAGATTTTCATGGGGGAAACCAGCATTTCTCAAATTGGGGGTCCTGACCCAAAAGGGAGTTGGGGGTGTCACAAGGTTATTTTAGGGGGGAGTATGGCCACCCTTACTTCTGTACTGCCTTCGAGCTGGAGGGCGGTGGCTGTTGGCAGAGTGCCCAGCTCTGAAAGCAGCGCCCCACCGTCAGCAGCGCAGAAGTAAGGGTGGCAATACCATACCCTGCCACCTTTATTTCTGCACTGCTGCCTTCAGAGCCGGAGAGTGGCAGCAGCTGACTTGAGGATTCAGCTCTGCAGGCAGCAGTGTAAAAGTGGCAATACCGCAACCTGCCACCTCTTTTCCTCCTCCTCTCCCCCCTCCCCCATAAACTTGTGACCCACTCACAACTCCTTTATGGGTCAGGATCCCTAAAATTACAGCACTGAAATATCAGATTTAAATAGCTGAAATCATGAAATTTATTATTTTTAAAATCCTATGACCGTGAAATTGACCAAAATGGACCATGAATTTGGTAGGACCCTAATGATAAGGTCTAGGTTGTAGTTCCAGGAATGCCTGAAATTATTCTCTCCACCTCACCCTATGCTTTTTTTTCTGCCTCTTTCCAACATGGATCGTCCTGGAACAGTTTTTTGTGTGTTCCTAGATGTAAACATTGTTCTAGGTTGCAAAATAGAATGTCATATTATACATTCTGCACTTACCTTTTCCTTTAGCATTTGCCTGAGTGTTATGTCTTTTTACTAGATAACCTATGTGCCAATAAAGCAGTCACGTCCAGCCTTGCCCTGCACTCCAACATTGTGAGCCTTGTCAATGGCCAAGTGGTTTTAAATGACATGAGAAAGGAAGATGGAGCTACGGAGGAGCTTATTTTTAAACAGGCCCTCTCCATCCTCATGTGTGGAGCCTACAGGAACCAGTTGCTGAATGTGTTTGTGCGCCCATCTCTGGTGGCAGTAGCATTGCAGATGACGCAAAGTTTCAGAAAAGGTAACTTCATAATATTAAAGTATTATAAAGGAGTTTGACCTGACTTTCAGAAGTGTTGGGCACCTGGAGTGCCTGCTGATGTCACAGGGTGCTAATCAAATTGAATACTTACACCAACATTCAGAATGAGGCCCACTGGCATCAGATTTTGTGATTTTTATTGTTTTGCAGCTTTTTTTTAATGCCCTGTTCACACTAGCACAAAGCTAATCCGTTTTCACAGCCACGTTACAGCATTCCTCCGGGAATCACGGCAGATGTTTTTGCAATGTTTTAAGTCACAGGACAAGGTAATGTGACTCTCTCGTGATTCCTGACATTATTTATACTGATCTGGAACATATTACTTACTTGAAAGTAGATACTCTGCAGGCCTTTCTCTTGTTGGCATTCTGATTTGCATTTGGAGCTTGCCTGGGAGGATCAACTACTGGAAACAGTGTAAATAGTTTTCCACACACCAGTTGTGGTATATGGAACAGTATTTGAAACAAGCTACTTCCTTTAGTAGGGTCTGAATGCTATTTAATAGGGTTGTGGAATAGTTTAGTATGGACGTGGCCTTGCTCTGACTGTTCAGGTGTTTGAGTGTATGCACTACCTGCAGCCTAGATTTATTCCCACAGAGTGCAGTTAGTTGTAAAGCTCTCTCCATCTCCTTGCTCGTGTCTGTGAAATATTGTAGCAGTCAGTACTTTCCCTTGTTTAGTACTTGGGATAACTTTATTTTTTAAACAGAAAATGTTTGGTGTGGCAAAGATTAATTTTAAACATCTACAGTATTTTCTGTATGTTCAGGGAGATTGCACAAATACAACCAACTTTTCCCCTTTTTAAGATTAGTTGCATAAAGTATATAGATGATACTATTTCAAGTTGAATCAGTCTCTGTGTACATGCCATATTTTTTTGTCCCAAACATTTGTGCTAGAAGTTTCCTCTTACACTGAAGGCTTTCCCCCCCTTATTTTACAAATGACTTAAATGAACAATGTTATATCCTTAACCTTATCTCTTCCGTCTCTCCTCCCCCCGCCCCCCCCCCAGAGGAAATCTATAGTTGCTTCATCTTCTTGCGAGACATTTTTTCTGATGAGTTCATCTTCTTCCCTGGCATTGCACTGAAGGTAAAATCATCCTGTGTAAATAAATAAAGGTACATGCACTTTTATCTGGGTATATGATGGCTTAGCTTTAGTTTTGTGGCAAATTCTTTGAGCCTGAGATTTGTCAGATCTCAACTAACCAGGAGTTGGGAAGAACATCTCAAAGGAAACCCAAGTGTAGGTCATTCAGTGAATGCCACGTTCAACCGTGAGTAAGCTTTGCAGCAGTTTCTCCACATAGCATTAAAGGGCTTGTGCTGCTGAAAGAACACCTTTTCAGGTGAGATGGGAAAACTACTGTCCTGACCTCTTGTGGATTGTGAAAGAAATTGTGGTGAGTGGTGGTGGTTGTTTTTTGTTTTTCATGAGAGTAAATTGTGTTGATCCTGATGCTCTGGTTAAATTCCAGTGTGCAGTGGCTGCATTTGCCTACATAAATGCTCCCAGGAAGTCTAGTATATTTCACTTACTTCTAAAAAGCTTTTGTGGTAGAGTAGTGGTTGTGGTGTAGAATAGAATGAGTGCTCTGTTCTCAGCAGAAATTATATTCACTATTTTAATGTTTTACTACTATGTCTTTATTATCATGGTCCACAACATTGATTCATGTTTTGCATAAATACAGTGCATATTACTGAATTTTTAAAAGTCATTGTTAATAAAACTAGTTATTGCCCTTTCAATGTGGTCATGACTGGCCCTTTTGTGTAACTATATACAGTACATAAAGTACGCAATAGTGTAAACACAACTTAATGTAATGTCTTCTGAGACTTCTAGTTCAAAAGAAAAAAATACCAAGAAGGATTAGGTGATGCTATATGTTTGCTGCTCCCACTGAAGTTAAAGTGAATGAAAGTTTTGATATTTAATAGTTCAGGGATTGGGCCCAAATAGCTGCCCAAGTTTAATTTTAATCAAAAAATAAGTTATGTAAACACTTTAGACAAAAGTAACAAATTATTACATTGCATTTGTACTATTTTAAAATAGCCACAGGTTTTCAATACAAAAAGGAAAAAAGAAAGCCTTCCAGGTTGCTTATGGGACTGCATATGTTAACTTAAAGGTTCAAGTAATGTTTTCTTAAAATAAAACAAAACAAAAAACATACACCAGAGCACCAAACCTGAAGGAAGTGTTTACACTGGAAACACAGATTAAAGTGTTCTGTATTTGGTTGTTGAAACTACAAAGAACAGCTCGTACAGTCCCTTCAATCCTTTGGCTATATGGTGTGTCGGAAATGCTTTGGATTTTAGAGTGCAGACCTGAGATGTTCTCACTTCAAAAGTCTTCAGAAAGTTTAATTCCTAACTACATTGTAAGTCCCCTAGAAATGTGACTATATTTTGACACAGAAAAGAGAGAGAGTCTTAAATTTCTAAAGATTCTGTTAATACAGTGAAAGAAATCCTAAAATTTGTATATATTGGAGAACTCAGAATTTGTGTTGTGAATTAATCACAGTTAACTCTCGTGATGAACTCAAAAAAATTAATCGCAATTAATCACACTGTTAAACAATAGAATACCAATTGACATTTATTAAATATTTTTGGATGTTTTTCTACATTTTCAAATGTATTGATTTCTATTACAATACAGAATACAGTGCTCATTTTATATTATTACAAATACACCTGTACCCCGATATAATGCTGTCCTCGGGAGCCAAAAAAATCTTACCACGTTATAGATGAAACAGCGTTATTTTGAACTTGCTTTTATCTGCCAGAGCACGCAGTCCCCCCTCCCCCCCGGAGCACTGCTTTACCGCGTTATATTCGAATTCGTGTTATATTGGGTCGCGTTATATCAGGGTAGAGGTGTAGTATTTTTCAGCTCACCTCATACAAGTACTGTAGTGCAATCTCTTTATCGTGAAAGTGTAACTTACAAATGTAGATTTTTCTTTTGTTACATAACTGCACTCAAAACCAAAACAATATAAAACCTTAGAGCAGCAGCAGCTAGCACATCCCTCAGCCCACGCCAATTCCCTCAGCCCCCATTGGCCTGAAACAGCGAACCACGGCCAGTGGAAGCTGCGATCGGCCGAACCTGTGGATGCTTCAGGTAACCAAACAGTCCAGGCCCGCCAGTGGATTTCTCTGACGGGCTGTGTTCCAAAGGTTGCCGATCCCTGCTTTAGAGCATACAAGTCCACTCAGTCCTTCTTGTTCAGACAATCGCTAAGACAAACAAATTTGTTTATATTGACGGGAGATACTGCTGCCTGCTTCTTATTTACAGTGTCGCCTGAAAGTGAGAACAGGTGTTTGCATGGCACTTTTGTAGCTGGTATTGCAAGGTATTTACATTCCAGATATGCTAAATATTCCCATGCCCCTTCATGCTTTGGCCACCATTCCAGAGGACATACTTCCATGCTGATGATGCTTGTTTTAAAAAAAAATGCATTGATTTAATTTGTGACTGAACTCCTTGGGGGAGAATTGTATGTTTCCTGTTCTGCTTTACACACATTCTGCCATATATTTCATGTTATAGCAGTCTCAGATGATGACCCAGGACATGTTCGTTTTAAGAACACTTTCACAGCAGATTTGACAAAATACAAAGAGAGTACCAATGTGAGATTTCTAAAAATAGCTACAGCACTCGACCCAAGGTTTTAAGAATCTGAAGTGCCATCCAAAATCTGAGAGGGACGAGGTGTGGAACATGCTTTCAGAAGTCTTAAAAGAGCAACACTCCAATGCGGAAACTACAGAACCCGAAACACCAAAAAAGAAAAATCAGCCTTCTGCTGGTGGTATCTGACTCAGATGATGAAAATGAACATGCATCAGTCCGCATTGCTTTGGATTGTTACTGAGCAGAACACATCACCAGCATGGGCGTACATCCTCTGGAATGGAAGCATGAAGGGACATATGAAACTTTAGCGCATCTGGCACATAAATATCTTGCAACGGCTGGCTACAACAGTGCCGTGTGAACACCTGTTCTCACTTTCAGGTGACACTGTAAACAAGAAGCGGGCAGCATTATCTCCTGCCAATTGTAACCAAACTTGTTTGTCTGAGTGATTGGCTGAAGTAGGACTTTGTTTTATTTTTGAATGGAGTTATTGTTTTTACATAATTCTACATTTGTAAGTTCAACTTTCATAATAGAGAGATTGCACTACAGTACTTGTAATGGGAGAATTGAAAAATACTATTTCTCTTGGTTTTTTACAGTGCAAATATTTGTAATAAATATAAAGTGAGCACTGTTCACTTTGTAGTCGTGTTGTAATTGAAATCGATATATTTGAAAATGTAGAAAACATCCAATAATACTTAAATTGTATTCTATTATTGTTTAACAGTGTGACTTTCAATAGGAATTAGGTGCTTAAATGTTATTTATGTCTTTGAAAATCTCCCCCTTAAGTAGGAAAAGAAGTTTTGTTTGACCTTATAACTAACTCCACTTGAACCATGGCATGGTCTCTACTTTTAGAGAGCTTTTAACATGTTTTATGTTCGATGGTTGTCATTGTTGCTAGCGGAGTGCCTAGGGTTGACCACGACCAGCTAACAACCATCATACTGGGGCAAAGTCCCGGATTAAGTGATGTAGGCTAATGTAATGGCAACTTCTTTCCTAGACGAGACAAGGTCCCAGATGCCTTCCTGTGCAGATAGAGAGGCCATTATATTATGAGGCCTCCCAGTTTGAGAATATAAACTTGGTGAAAATATGAACTCCATACCTGTTTAGAAATTGATTCTTGGTATACCTGAGATTGTCTAGAAAACTTCTTTCAGAAACTTCAGTGGCAGCCTGATGGTAGCTGTATGCTTTATTTTCATGAGGAGACTTAGCTGCAGTTGTCCTAGTTGGGAAAAGTACCAGTTACACTGTTTTTGCTTTGCCCCACAGGACTTTGAAGAAGGATGTTTTCTGCTTACAAAATGTGATGTAATTCAAGTGACTCCCCAGGAAATCTTAGTTACAGAGAGAGGAAATTCTGTAGCAGTTTTTTTGGCAGCTCTGTTCAGGCCTTTTATGGAAGGTTACCAGGTACACAATTCTTCACAAAGTTCGCACCTACTCTCTCCTGTCCTCCCACTCATAAGTTCTATGGGGAATGGCATGAGTCATGGTTCTTCTATGGTAGAAACACTAAGTGATAGCATGGGTGGGAGTGGAAGGGAGACGATACATAGCAATAGTAAGTTTTATCTAACGATGTGAAGAGATTGGTTCCCTCTCGTGACACAGATTTAAAAAAAAATACAGGGTAATTAACTTCTTATGTGGTAGTGCTAAGGTTCTTGTGACATGCTAGTTGGAGCTGTGGTATCTTATATAAGTGAAGCTGCATGTGAGGATTGGTGTTCTGGCCCTGTGAAGTTCAGTTTATTTAAGAAGAGCAATCCAGAGTAACAAACACCTTGTCCTGTTTAGGTCCCAGCACAAATAGTGCCCAAGTCAAAAATAAATGAGTAAGTTTTCAGCCAAAAGAGGAGAAGGGTAGGCTGCCTGGTTCCCTTAGCTAGAGCCCCCTCCCTTGCAGATTATTCCCTCTGGATTTATAAAGTTCAGTTCTCAGGGAATCTGTTGTTAATGAGCTAATTGTCAGTCCTTAGAAGGAGGACTTCTTTAGCATATGTAAGTGGATAGTATGCAATCTGCAGAAGTTGGTTGTATGTTTGGCCAAAGCCTGCATGGGAATTCTTTGACCTGTCAATGTCTATTTTAATTCTACTCCCCACCCACTAAGCCTACCAAAACTAAATGAATTCTTTACACTTCTTAAATAAAATAAATATGCTAGAAGAGGATAGCAAATTCCCACCACTGAAACCGTGTCAGTTATTGGCTAGATCATAGTGGCTAGGGTCATAAGAACATAAAAATGGTTATATTGGGTCAGATCAAAGGTCAATCTAGGCTAGTATCCTGTATTCTGACAGTGGCCAATGCCAGGTGCCCCAGAGGGAATGAACAGAACAGGTAATCATCAACTGATCCATCCCCTGTCACCCATTCCCAGCTTCTGGCAAACAGAGGCTCAGGACGCCATTGATGAATCTATCCCTCCATGAATTTACCTAGTTCTTTTTTAACCCTGTTATAGTCTTGGCCTTCACAACATCTTCTGGTAAGGAGTTCCACAGGTTGACTGTGCGTTGTGTGAAAAAATACTTCCTTTTGTTTGTTTTAAACCTGCTGCCTATTAATTTCATTTGGTGGCTCCTAGTTCTTATGTTATGAGGAGGAGTAAATAACACTTTCTTATTTACTTTCTCCACCCCAGTCATGATTTTATAGACCTCTATCATATCCCCTCTTAGTCATCTCTTTTTCAAGCTGAAAAGTCCCAGTCTTATTAATCTCTCCTCATACGGCAGCCGTTCCATATGCCTAATCATTTTTGTTGCCCTTTTCTGAACCTTTTCCAACTCCAATATATCTTTTTTGAGATGGGGCCACCACATCTGCACACAGTATTCAAGATCTGGGTGTATCAGGGATTTATAGAGAGGCAATATGATATTTTCTGTCTTATTATGTATCCCTTTCTTATTGATTCCCAACTTTCTGTTTGCTTTTTTGACTGCCGCTACACATTGAGTGGATGTTTTCAGAGAACTATCCACAATGACTCCAAGATTTTTCTTGAGTAGTAACAGCTAATTTAAACCCCATCATTTTATATGTATAGTTGGGATTATGTTTTCCAATGTGCATTACTTTGCATTTATCAACAAGTCACCCAGTTTGATGCTTTTGTAGCTCTTTGCAGTCTGCCTGGGACTTAACTATCTTGAGTAGTTTTGTATCCTCTGCAAATTTTGCCATCTCACTGTTTACCCCTTTTTCCAGATCATTTATGAATGTTAAATAGGACTGAGCTCAGTACAGACCCCTGGGGGACACTGCTGTTTACCTCTCTCCATTCTGAAAACCGACCATTTATTCCTACCCTTTGTTTTCCTATCTTTTAACCAGTTACCAATTCATGAGAGGACTTTCCCTCTTTTCCCATGACTGCTTACTTTGCTTAAGAGCCTTTGGTGAGGTTCCTTGTCAAAGGCTCTCTGAAAATCTAAATACACTATATCCACTGGATCCCCCTTGTCCACATGCTTGTTGGTCTATTGATGGCTCTTCCACTGACTCACTGTTGACCTAGGACAGGTTACTTCACTTCTGTATCTCACTTTCCCCATCTGTGAAATGGAAGTTGCTGAAAAGGAATGTCACTTTTGACAGTGAGGCAACTTTTTCAAAGACAAGGACCATAAACCAGTTTCTAATATGATTTATTATTCAGTCTTGTTTTAAATACTAAGATTCTTGTTATGATTACCCAAACAATATTAAAATTTTCTAATGCTTTGCATAATGTTATATTTGTCAGCCTGCTAAAAATATATCTTCCAAATTGATTATTAGGAGGAGATGTTATTTCCTTAAAAATATTTGTTTGTAATTAAAGACCAATTAAAGTTACAGAATAAGAGGAAAAGCTCAAACACTTTTTTAAATTTTATTTTTTTAGATAATCAGCAGATATCTTTCAAAAGAAACAAAAGAGGCCTTTACCGAGAAGCAGTTTATACTTGGAATCCGTAACTTTGCTTTTCAGCTTCTTCAGACTGGTATGTTTGCTTTGTGTGGTGGTGTTGGTGCTGTGATACCTTATGTGTGTAATAGTTTGATGAGTAATTAATGGACGTTTAATTGGCCCCTATGCTTTCTCTGTAGGAAGCACTCAGTGTTATGAAGTTTTGTCTTCTGACTTGCAGAAAAATGCCTTGGCAGCTTTTGTGCGCCTAGATGTAGTGAAGAAGATGAAAACGTAAGTAATACAAGAGGCCCTCGGATTTACAAGAATATTAGTAAAAGAATTTTGCTGGGGTCTCAACACAAAAGTTGGAAGGTAAATGCAGACAATGTGTTGTTATTATGAGTCTGATTAGATCCGAGGATGAGATCTAGCATAATTATCAATTGCAATGAGTGGTTATACATTGGAGATACTTCCGTTAGTATATCATAATTCACATACAGCACCATCGGACTCTTTCATCTGATATCTTAATGGTTGAATTCTATATTAGGATTATGGGATCTGAAATACAGCATTTACAAAGTTCACTAGCTGGCTTCTAAATCTTTTGACCCCATTTCTTTTTTATCTTGAGGTTTGAGGTGTTTTCCCCCAAGACCTTTGGATAAACAGGATTCTGCTCTGTTTGCGTAGATTGTTTGTAACACACTTTAAAATAGCTAGGTTTTTTTTAATCTCCTTTTTATTAAAATGGAGACACAAATGACTGTTACAGGCAATGTACTAAACGGCTCATTCTGACTATACCATAGTGTTGACTTTTGCTTTAGCATTGCAAATTAAATGAATTTAAGCTACACTGTCTAACATTTCTAATTGTGAATAAATACTAGGGTTAACTGATAAAATATGAAACCAGCTAATGCTATAAAAAATAGTGTATGTATACACACAAATGTGTTCATTTTATAAATTCCAAATATATTATGGATCTTCCTGTGGTATTAGTTAGTAGGGCAAACAGTTTGCAGTGAGCAGAGTACCTGGCAAATTTTGTCCTTTTCCCTTTTATGAATAATCTGTTAATAGACACATTTTTACAAACTTGCATGCTAGTCACAGTTGACCAAATGACACATCCAATTTATTGTGAGTAATTGGTCTTTGTTCTGCGATCTTAGTTGTGTGCGATCTTAGTTCTTTGACTGGGTGACCTTCTAGCTCAAACACTCAGATTTCAATAAAGACTACCAACAGACTACTTCTGGAGGGAACGCTAGTGTAAAATAGGGATGCTTTCCCACATCACTGGGGTGTTGTGAGGATGAATTAGTTAAGACTAGTAGAGCACTTTGAATAAATCAGTGCGAGGTACTGTTGCTATTGTGGTATCAGCCTTTCTACCGCACCTAGCTGTGATGTTACAAAAATAAACTTTTAAGAGGCACATCCTCAGCTGAAGTAAACTGGTGTAGCTCCATGGAAGTCAATGGTGCTATGATGATTTACACTAGCTCAAGATCTAACTCCATTTCAGATGGGTAGTTAAAACTCATATAATAAAACAGGGGAAGGGAAATACAGGAGAAAAAATATGTTCTAGAAGCATACTTATCCCTCTGTAGTATGGCTTTTTCAAAGAGCATCTGTGATGTGTCAGCAGACCTTTCAGAGCTGATTATGTGGGTAAAATTGATGGAGGAAGAATAATGAAAACATTATTTGCTCCTGATAATTTGAAGTATTATCCTTTTTTTAAATATTCATTTTCCCATCCTACAATAACAGCCTTTTTACTGTTTCTCTCCCTGCCCCCCCTTATCTAGGACCAATGGATTTACTTACACTGTAAACAAAGAGGAATTCAATAAAACAGCCGAAATGTTAGGTAAGTGTATTTCTTATTGGTATACTAGTTAAACATGTATTTATGGGGAGACTTTCAAAGTCACAAAGAACAGTTAGATACCTAATTCCCATTGAAAGTCACATTATGTCTGGTATCGCAGTACAATATATGCAGTAAAAATACTAATGTGAGATCTGAATGAAAAATAAACTGTTTTTTAAAATGTTCTTGTTTGCATGATTAACTCCAGCTTGGCATTGGACATACATTGATTAGAAGGCTATGTGCTTCTCTTTCATCCTTAGATTCTCGGATACCCATAAGGAAACTTATGACTGCAAGACTTTAATATTAATCAAAAGGCTTTGAATTACTTGACTGTGTGCACTATAATCCGCAAAGAACACTGACAAGTACTCAACTGAAGTATGGCTAGGTACAGAAATATACATCTTGCCTTTTCCATTTGGGAATTTTCCTATGTATTATACTAGATGGTGGGCAAAGGTTGTTCAATTGGAATTTTTTCATTACCAGTACTGAACTTTGTCAGTACTGATGCTTACTGTGTTCCTTTTTAAACTAAATTTAAACATCTTTTTGGATACATATTTAAGGAAAAAATGCACAGAAACATCTACTTTAAATACTTTTTTAGTTTTTGTTACAAGGAAATGTTTTGTTTCAAATAGGTTATTTCATCAATGTGAAACTGTAACTGATAACTAAAGACTTAACATTAAACATAATATTTAGACAAAAATGTTACTGGTTGTTGTATCTATGATATGGCCATTGTGCTCTTCTTTCATAGAATAAATGTCCTGTAACTGCCAAAATGCTGCTTTGATCTTTATCACTTGTTTTATAACTTTGGTATTTTGTCATAAACAGATAGTTAAGGGTTAATGTCTCTTTTACCTGTAAAGGGTTAAGAAGCTCAGTAAACCTAGCTGACACCTGACCAGAGGACCAATAGGGGGACAAGATACTTTCAAATCTTGGTGGAGGGAGTTCTTTGTTTGTGTTCTTTGTTTTTGGGTTCATTGGCTCTCAGGACTGAGAGGGACGGGACATCAATCCAGGCTCTCCAAATCTTTCTAAATCAGTCTCTCGTGTTTCAAACTTGTAAGTAACTAGCCAGGCAAGGCGTGTTAGTCTTATTTTTGTTTTCTCAACCTGTAAATGTTTCTTTTTGCTGGAAGGATTTTTACCTCTGTTTGCTGTAACTTTGAACCTGAGGCTAGAGGGGGTTTCCTCTGGGCTATATGAATCTAAGTACCCTGTAAAGCATTTTCCACCCTGATTTTACAGAGATAATTTTTACCTTTTCTTCCTTTAATTAAAAGCTTTCTTTTTTTAAGAACCTGATTGATTTCTCCTTGTTTTAAGATCCAAGGGGTTTGGATCTGTGTTTCCCAGGGAAGGTTTTGGGGGGACAGAAAGTGTGCCAGACACTGATTTCTGGCTGGTGGCAGCGTTACCAGATCTAAGCTAGTAATTAAGCTTAGAAGTGTTCATGCAGGTCCCCACATTTGTACTCTAAAGTTCAAAGTGGGGGAGGAAACCTTGACATATTTATTTTTATGTGCAGCTGGGACTACCAAGTATTTAGCTTCTGCACAAAATCTGCCTTAGCATTTAAAACTGATTTTAAAGCAGTTTGCGCTGTTTTCAATTTTTAAAATATTGGTATCAGTACTTATTGTGCAATGCCTTGTTGTTTCTTTGTGAATGAGGCTTTATAAATGCATTTTGTCAGTGTTACTGCTCTTCTCAACTACCGTGTGATCTGTGTGTATACTGTATAAATACGTGTGTATTCTGGTATCACCACCACCACCTGTTAAGGTGGTGTTTGTATCAGGGATGTGTCTTGCTGTCCCATGGAAATCTGACTAAATTCAGTTTAGTTTTAAGCTTTTGGGGAAAAAAATCTGTTCATACGTGCTCAGTACAGACTTGCTACAGTTTCTTAGCTACGTTCCCTAAATATTCTGAGCATGCTCCAGCCAGAGCTAATCCGAACTTTCCCTGCAGTTTTAGTTCTGAGCTGCTCAGGACCACATTCCGTTCTGGTGCCTAGACACAGAACCAAAGGATAGAGATTGCCTCTCTTTACTGGGCCTGGCAGTGTAAAGGAGGAAGGCGCCTTATTTGAATTCAGAGGGGACAAGAGGTGGACTAGGAGTAGGGGAGTAGATTGGGACAAAAAGCCTGGAATGTAACCAAGATCCTGGGTCTCACCATTCTTCTGCTGTCAGTAAACATCTGTGCAACTCACTGCTAAAGTGTCTCATCCCTCTCTAGGACTGGTTCACGGAGAGGATGACAACACTCCTTTAGCTCAGTGGGTTCTAACCTAGCTGATCATTCCGGGTGTCAATATGATGATTGACTGACTGATCAAATTTAAAAAAAAAAAACCCTAGGAAATTACCCCCACCCACCCCTACCCCTGAACATTAATGCTGCACACTCAAATTAGTGGGGGGAAGGCACTAGCCACCTTAATTCTGGCATCTCCTAACTTTTGAGTGTTTAATTTTTGTGTGTAGTTAGTTTTTTAATATACCTCTGTATCTAAAATGTTCTCTGCTACAGGTGTTATCAGCTGACTGCTACCCATGAGTTAACTTTGTCACTGGAGGAGCAGAGCTTGTAATTTGAGGGGTTTTTTTTTTAAATGAAGAGCATGGTACATGTAAAACTAATTGCATAAACACCCAGGTATGTAGCAGGTAACTAATGTGTAAATGGTGTAGGATGTGTACATGGAAGTTACTATAGTACAGAGTCAGGGCTTCTAAACCTTTTTCTTTGAGGCCCCTCAAATCAGCCCTCCTCTGCCAGGAGCTGGGTCTGGGGCCAACAGCAACACCCCCTCCCCCTTCCTGGGGCACAGCTTGCTGTGATGATGGTTTCCAGGGCCGGGATCATGGGCAGGGCCCCGGTAACGGGGAGAGGCGGCTCCGCGGTCGAGTCTGACACTGGAGCAAAGAAACAACCCGAGCTTCCCCCGAGCCTGGCGAACGCGCTTCCGGAGCTTGACAGGGGCCCGTGCTAATTGCAACAGCGCGCACTTCCGGTATGGGAGCCGATCGGACGCGTTTCGCATCCTCACTTCCGGTATGGGAGCCGGTCGGACAACTTTTGGCGGCGCGCAGTTCCGGTGCACGCGTGCTGTGCCGCCGGGCGCTGGCCGCGCGCATGGGG
Source organism: Mauremys reevesii (assembly GCF_016161935.1). Classification (NCBI taxonomy): domain Eukaryota; kingdom Metazoa; phylum Chordata; order Testudines; family Geoemydidae; genus Mauremys; species Mauremys reevesii. The sequence continues at coordinate 83,142,562 of NC_052625.1, forward strand.
TCGCGCGTGGAGCTGGGGTTCGCGGAGGAGGCGGCCCCGTGGCGCCTGCGCAGCGCCCAGTTCCCCAGCAAGGTGGGGGGGCGGCCGGCGTGGCTGGGCGAGTCCGGGCTGCCGGGCCCCGCTGAGCTGCGCTGCGGGCGGTGCGGGCGGCCCTGCGCCTTCCTGCTGCAGCTCTACGCGCCGCTCCCCGGCCGCCCCGACGCCTTCCACCGCGGCCTCTTCGTGTTCTGCTGCCGCGGGCCCGCCTGCTACCGGCCCGGGGCCCAGGGGCCGCTGCGAGGTGAGAGACCCGCCCCGCCGCAGCCCCGGGCTGAGACCCCCGCCCGGCACCTGCGGGGGGCCCTGCCCCTCCCCCCCCCCCACAGCCCCGTCTCCCTCCCCGCGGCTCACTCCACAGGTGATTCCTCCCCCCCCCCCAACCCGTGACGTGTAAACTCTTTTTTGGGGCAAGGTCTGTGATGCCTTTGTACAGCGCCTAACACGGGGACCCTGGCCCCTGGGTAGGTTCCCTAGGTGCCACCACCGTGCAGAAAATAATAATCCAAACCATCACTCGGGGGCTTTTGGGAACTGCCCTATGCTGTTGCTCATTGCACAAATGGCGTTTGGTCCCTTCACGCCTGTATTTCTTTCAAGTTTTTAGGAACCAGCTTCCGAGGAAGAATGACACCTATTCCTATGATCCACCACCTGAAGCGCCCCCTCCTGAAGGGCATCCCCCTGTGAGCCTCCAGCTTCAATGTGGAGTTCATCTGTGCAGAGTCTGTGGCTGTTTAGGGCCAAAGGCATGTTCCAAATGTCACAGGGCCCATTACTGTAGTAAAGATCATCAGACTGTAGATTGGAAATTGGGACACAAACTGTCTTGTGCGCAGTCAGGTGAGTTAAGTGGAATTTAAAATGAACCTGGGGAGATTCTGTCTGAAAGACAAAGCAATGCTGTTGCTGCTTGTTTTCTTTTTTCTTTTTTTTTGCCTTTTGTATTTTAAAGAGAACTTCTTAAAATGTAGTGCAGTATGGAACAAGTCCAACAAGAGTTACTTACGTTCTTAATACTCTAGCAAGGGAAGACTCAACCATTATTCTTGTTCCTTTTGCTAGAGACAGTACATTGCACAGGAGAAATAACACTAATTTGTATTGCCTTCGAAATTGACTAGACAAGCATGTCCACATCTTTATTATGCCATAAAACTCTGTAAACAATTAGGAAAAATCAAAGGCTGTATTGTTTTAGTATAAAGAGAAAACTAAGTTTTAATTCTATTTATAGGACAAATTCAATGATGACGGGGTGTCTGTGGCTTCAACATAACCCTTGTGTTTTAACCATGAATAAGTTCCTTCTGCAGTCCAAAATGGGACTGCAGCAGGAACTTATTGTTGGGAAGTGATTGTTAATGTAAGGGGAATGAGAGTCATTAGGTGAACTTACCTCATATAAAATGGTAAGGATCTAAGTGTATTTAATGAATCATGTCTATACAAGTTTATTCTTAAAGGGATACAGTCAAGGTTAGTAGACAGAAAATGTGCTAGCAGGTATTGGTGCACTTGGTACATTTTCTTTTGTACTCTACCCCTACTTGTATGCTTTTCTCACAAGTTCGTGTTGGCAGGTAAAGTGACACAAGAACTGAATGCTGCAGAGAGTGGATTTCTTATATATTTCATATCATTTTTATTGAAAATGTTCTTTCATCTTCTCATCAGATACTGTGGTCCTCTTACAGTTATGTGGGCTCTGGTGCACACAGTGGCATGCCTACATTTTTCTTCCTGTTTCCTACTTGCAACAAATAGGCATTTAGTGGAGAATTATTAGGTGCTGTGTGCTTGATTCACGTGAGTACACCAGTCAGAAAGAAGGCTTTTAATTTTAAAGATCTCTGCAATGTGTTAGCTGGTTTTAATAAATCTACTTCTGTTCTCTTAGCCCAGATAACTGATATTTTAAAAAATAAACTACTAGAACAAGTCACTGTGAAGTGAGAGAATGTTTTCATACTTTGACCACTAAGAACTACTTACTTAGGCCAACATGTCTGTGTTGACTCTCTGTTTTGTGTTCCAGTCCATCATACCCCCAACTTGTCTGTTCATCTGCCTATTGCATCTTGTCATTACTCCTGATCAGTGATTTCATTCGGGGGGGGACTGTTCTTGTTTTACTCATTTGTGCAGTGCCTAGCACTTTGGGGCCTCAATCCTGATTGGAGCCTCAAGACACTACCACTATATAAATAATCATATTTGCCTTGGCAACCTTGACAGTGCAAGTTTTAAGCGGGAGAGAACATGAAATATAGCATTAAGCAGTGAAATGATAAAAACAGTAGTTCTCTTGTGTGTTGCAGCTCAACTGGACACTGCAATTCCAGATCACAAGTTCCTTTTTCCAGAGTATGAAATTGTAATAGAACCTGAGGAAATGGAAACTCCTGGCGACAGTCAAACAGATGCAGATACACAAAAGAACTTGGAGAAACATGACGAATTGGCGGCTGCAGGCGGTGCAAGTAAGAAATAAAACGGGCTTCTGAGAGAGTTTTGTATATGCATTGTGTGTTGCTTCACAAATTGAAATATTCAGTGATTCTAAATCAAGTGTTAACTATAAACTACATATTACAAAGGATTAGTCTACAAATCATCATTGAAGAAAATGGAAAAAACCCATTGTAGCTACTGCTTCTGTTAACTACAGTTCATCACTATGTGCATGTCATTTATGATGTGTGTAAAAGTATATATGAGTCATTTTAAATTACTATTTTTAAATTTTATTGAAAGCATGGTAATGAGGTAACTAGTGACTAGATTCATAGCACTGTGCCAGTGTTCTGGTTTGGTAGGGGAATTTCTTGAAGACTTCTCTTAGAGTAGGTCTATACTTACCTGCCGGGTCGACGCGTAGCGTTCGACTTCTCGAAGTTCGAACTATCGCGTCTAATCTAGACGCGATAGTTCGAACTCCGAATGTGCTCCCGTCGACTCCGGAACTCCACCACTGCGAACGGCGGTGGCGGAGTCGACGGGGGAGCCGCGGACTTCGATCCCGTGGCATCTGGGCAGGTAAGAAGTTCGAACTAAGGTAGTTCGACTTCAGCTACGCTATTCGCGTAGCTGAAGTGGCGTACCTTAGTTCGACCCCCCCACCCTAGTGTAGACCAGGCCTTAGTCTCTAGGTTTACTTTTGGAGAAAACTTGTAGTTAGTAGCTTTTAAAATGCTTACCCGGCTGTACCTAAAATCTGGCCTGTGCTAGAAGAAAGCTTAAACCTGTTTTGAAAATGGGTTTGCAAACTCTCCATATACTCCTGGGGGAAATTTGCACCACTGCACAATGCAGTTTGTGCAGAAATCAATGTTCTGCACAGAATTTCCTCTTCTCTACCCCCCCTCCCCCCAAAAGTGGGCTGTAGAGCTGCTGGCCACCACTAGGGGTGCTGGATCCAGCAGAGGCCAGCTCAGAAATAGAAGACACTGTGGTGTGGGGGAGAAGGGGAAAAAGCTAGAGGGTTCTGGGCAGCTACAGTTCCCCACATGCGTTAAAGGAAGGAGGCAGTATGCAGGAAACTCCACACTAGCCCAGGATCAGGCTGTTTCTCCTTCTAGATCCCTGGGCTCTGAGGGGGTAGGGGGTATGTCTGAGTGTCTGGGCTGGAGGGCACCCCGCAACTAGGCTCTGGGGCTTAGGGGGTGCAAGTGTCTGGGCTGGGGGTGGGCTGTGGCTGGGCTCTAGGGGAGGAGGTAGTGCAAGTATCTGGACTGGGGGGGCACCTTGTGGCTGGGCTCTGGGGGTTAGGAGGCAGAGAAACAGGAACTGTGTTGTCATAGGGGTTTTTTAACTCTCTGCTCCGGTGGGGGTGGGGGAGGAGTTGTCTGTATTGTTACATACTTGCTGACAAGTATTTTGAAATACATTTCTAAAATAATTGAAACTGGTGTGATTTATATAGTGTTATTTTAGCAAATAAAATTTGCAGAATTTTAAAACATAGTGCAGAATTTTTAATTTGTTGGTGCAGAATTCCCCCAGGAGTATCCTTAACTCTGAATGAAAAACGGGAAATCCTAGAGCTTTTACATGAAGGGTGAGTGAATCATGTGAAACTATATCCACATAACTGGACTTGAATTCAGATATAGTGTGGTTTGAAGTTTGTGATGAGACAAAATGTTGCCCATTTTTAAACTTGTAATTTAACATTGTCTAAAACTTTGTGGGTGGGGTGTATTAAAGATACAGAATGGTACAACCACACTGAGCATGAGTGATGAGCATTGTATAAGGGATGCAAACACAGGTCTTTTCAATTGTTAAATTTTTGAAGTTGTAAATTTACTGACTCCCACATGTGCATACTTCATTGGTCTTTTTTTAGTGTCAGATTCAGAAAGTACATCAGTTTTGTGCTCCATGTTTCAGACATACTTTCCCAGATGAATTCTGCCTGTCTTCCTTGCATACTTCTCTCTAATATTTAAATGTATGCTTAAAATAGTACAGAACTAATGGGTCACACAACTGGCTAAATCCGTTAGCTCTCCAAACAGGCTGAAGCTTGTCTCTGATGTTGCAGTTTCCTTTCCTGAACATTGGATGCTTGAACTGATTTTAGATGACGGTAGAGACACAAATATTATATTGTAAACTTTAACTTTAGCCATACTATGTTACCCTGTGTTGCCTTTTTTCCCTTTAGGTGATGGTTTTGAGTCACTAGATGAGGAGGTATTGGAGGCAATGGCAAAACATGAGACTCGAGAAGACAAGATTTTCCAAAAGTTTAAAAATCGAATAGCTGCAGAGCCAGAACAGGTAAAAAGAAAAGTATCTTTTAAAATACTAATCACCTAATAGTCAAAAGGTGGATGCTGTTGTAGAAGCAGCAGTGATCTGTATGCTATGTATAACCTGTATGCTCAAAAGGTCTGTTACACTCCCCCCCCCCCCCCTTTGAATACCTGTGAAGTGGTTTTCCCCCACACTTCCTTCCTGGAATGCTTGTGGGATGAATGGGCTACCTAAACAGCTGGAAGATCAGAAGAGCTCCTAGATCAGGGGTCGGCAACCTTTCAGAAGTGGTGTGCCATGTTTTCATTTATTCACTCTAATTTAAGGTTCCGCGTGATAGTAATACATTTTAATGTTTTTAGAAAGTCTCTTTCTATAAGTCTATAATATATAACTAAACTATAGTTGTCTGTAAAGTAAATAAGGTTTTAAAAATGTCTAAAGTTTAATTTAAAATTAAATTAAAATGCAGAGCCCCCCCAGACTGGTGGTCAGGACCCGGGCAGTGTGAGTGCCACCTACCCCTGTACTAGATAGACAAGATGTCTGGGACTCTAATTAAGCAACACTCACACACCCAGTGCATGGACACTGGCTGAGATAGCTGCGTCTGGTTGGTCACACTAAGTCATCTCTAGTCGCAGGCCATGAGGAGCAGGTCCTTAAAAGGGGAATGGGCCATGTGCTCAGGAGTGCACTCACAAGCTTGTACCTCCCATGGAGGCCCTTCGCTGGGACCACCTGGCCCGTGGTTTGCTGCATTGCATTCCATCGTGCCTTGGGAAGACTTACCTTCATCGCACCAGCCATCACTGTGCTGTGGGACACTTACCTTGAAGGATCCTGACATCTCCAGTGCCATGCCTGTCCTGGGAGCATGAGCGTGTGTGTGACACCCTCCCTCACCCCCTTCTTTTGAGCTATCAATACAATAAAGGTGCTGCTTTCTGCCAAACTCTGGTGAGTCATTAGTCCTCCCTAAGCTTACTAGCTGACCCAATTTCGGGTAACAGATGCCTGCTTTATTTTTGGAGCATATATTGCAGCCTTGATGCTTACATAGCATCCTGATAGTGTTTCTATCAAGTGTGCCTCTTTGGCACAAATATCTTAAATAGCTGAGGTCAAAGATGGAGAGAAGTTTCACTAGATCATCCAGTCCACATGCTGACCAACATAGAATAAAAGTCCCCAGATACAAGACCTACCTGATATTATCGCAAGGTGTCAGCCTCTGTTGTACTTAGACCAGCTTTGTTAAAGTTTGACAAATTAAGAAACTCGTCTAGGGCTTGGAAAAATCTACTTACCCAAGGTAAGTAGAAATTTAGCTAAGGTGGGAGGGTTGAGTGGGGCTGGGAGCTACAGGGAGAGGGGGATCTGCTGCCCTTCTGTGGAAGGGGAGAAAGCAAGTAGAGTAGCATCATCTCTTTTTCCCCATCCCCTGCAGGTTCCCTTCCTGTTTTTCTTTTTTCCTTCTAACCAGTGTCCAAGTTGCAAGGTGAAACTGCATCATGATCACTCAAGCATGAGAGTCCTGGGGGATGGAGGGGGGTCTTGTTAAAGAGACAGAACTGTGAATTGAGAGGCCTGGGTTCTGCTCTGGTACCTGCTACAGATTTCCTTTATCTTGGATGAATCAGTCTACTTTCCCTACTCCCAAACAGGAGCTTTGAGTCTAAAATTGTTATAGGGCTTTGAGATTCTGTTATGGAAATGCAAAGTATTACTGTTCGTTGCTGGACCAATGCTGGATGGCTTGGGGAAATTCTGGCATTTTGTTTCCTCAAGCAGTCAAATCATATAAAAGACTTTTTTTGTTTGTTTAAGAAAACCTATACCCAGTTACAATGGACTTTGCTAACAAGTTTTAGTGGGAGGAAAAACAACCTTGATCAATGTCTATTTAAACATAGCTATCTGTGATTGGTTATTAATAATACAACTGAAAAGACTGTCAGTTACTTAACACTTCTATTCAATTTCAGATTCTCAGATACTGTCGAGGAGGAGAAGGTCCCATATGGATCTCAGGTGAAAACATTCCTCAGATGAAAGATATCCCAAATTGTTCATGTGGTGCCCAAAGGGTGTTTGAATTCCAAGTACGTGAGTTGGTCCAAGGATATGATATTTTTGTGTATAATTAAAAACCTATTAAGTCTGAAATAGTGGTGTTAGCCGCTGGCTGCAGAGAAAGGAGTTATATTTGAATTCACAGGATAGCTGTGCTAAAGTGTAGAAGCCTTAATTACTAGTGTAACAGTCCGTCCTTATGAGATTTTTATCACACAGTAAATAGCACTTTTTTCCCTCCTGATCTGTTTGTAGCCAACAAAATAGTACACTTTTTCTATCCAGTTGAGGGTCATATGAATGTCTTCTAAATGTGGAATTCTATGGAAAAAAGTAATGGGTGAAGGGGGGGACTCTTTCTGATACTGCTGCATTGTTTAAAGAGAAAAATGTTCTAATGTGGACTGCCAGACTTTCAGTTACGGATGCCTTCACCATGAAGTTCAAACAGCTCATGCTCCTCCAGTCTTCCTTGTGCCAGAGGGGAGCATTTGTGTGAGGGAGTGTTCTGCCACCCTGCTGACAGTAGAGAAAACAAACTGAGGGAAAGAGGAATCTGGTGTTAGGTTTCATTGTAGCTAATGTGCCCAGTCACCTGTTGGGGAAAATCTCTTGTCAGTTACTACCCAGTGGTGCCTCTACATGCAGATTCAGTGTGGTGGGAATATGGTTCCTGTTTGCAGTGGTAGAACCCAACTGTGAGGGAATGCTGGAATGAAAAACAACTTCTTTCCTGGTACTGAAATACACCTATTCAGTGAATAACATTAACTGTTTTTTTTATCAAAATCTTTCATGTACAAGATAAGAAGCTTGACATTCCATTTAAAACAGTGTCACTTACGATTTCTTCAGAATGTTTACTAAGTGAATGCTTGGCTGCAGGATGGAAGTGGAAAGTCCTTTCATTTCACCAGCTCACGCCATTACATTAATTCTGTCTATACTATACTTTGCCTTGCTACAGGACCTTAGGACTTGTCTACACAGGAAAGTTTTACCACTTAAATTGGTATAATTATATAGTAGATTCCACTTAAAAGCAATCCTGATATTAACAGCTTCTGGTGAGTGGCAACATGTTGCTGGGAATCAATCCTTTTCCATTAGTATAAATGTTAATGAAATTCAGTTATTAGCCAATGGCATGCTGCTTGTTTGCAATTTTTTTTTTTTTGGTGAGCCTGCAGCTGGGACAGGCCTTCTTCGGCAGTCCCGCAAGCCTACCTGTGGCTGGTGCTAGCCTGTCCTAGTGTTGCCTTCTGGGGCTGCAGCCTGGCATATCTGCCTTCGCATACACAGGGAGATAAGGGGGTGTGGGAAGAGTTTGCAGCCTGCATTCTGGAGCTGCATGGTCCCTCTCACTGCCCTCTTTGGGCTGTGCCCAAGGAAATAGGTAGAGGGCCCAGGGAGAGATACTGTTCAGCTCCATGAGTCTGAAGGCCCTGATGTTTGGGCTGCAGCCTCCCTTTCCTGAGGAAGGTTTGCAGCCAGAGAAGGCATGTCCTGGCACTTCCTTGCCTGCCTCCCAAACCTCCCTTTTGTTGGCGATAGAGGGGTTGCTTACAAGCAGAAACTACTGTACATGTATAACTCCCTATGTGGACATGCTTATTTTGGTATGAGAGTGGCTTTATTTGGTTTAGTTTAAACCCTTCCAAACTCAAAAAAAAAATCCATTTTGGAACATTTCCAGTCTCAGCTCTGCTCCAGCCTGCCTGGTGAGGTGCTTAGGAGCCCAAGTTTCCCACATTACCTACCTGACTTCCAGCAAAAGTTTTGACCAAATCAGAACATTGCAGTTGAATGTTTTGATTATTGAATCAGCATTTTCCAACAAAATAATCTTTGGAAACTAATCTGCTCTACTTATAAAATATTAATGGATGTTCTAGTTAATTATGTCTCCTTGCATAGCTGTAATAGCTTGATTATGGTTTTCCATCCTCAGACTAAAAGGTGGAACTCTTGCACCAGAGATCATTCAAAGATGGGAAATCTATTAGTCACAGAAATGTAGGGATGGAAGAGACTGTAAGAGGTCATCCTTCCACCCACCCCCTCCTGGCTCAGTCAGGATTAAAGAATTAAGTATATCTAGACCATCCCTGAGGTGTGTGTTGACATGTAGTAGTGGAGGCCCTGTTATCTTTTGTTTCACAAGTAGCCCAAGAGAACTGCTCAGGTTAGCAAACGAAGAAATTTTGATTTAAAATTCATTTATACTTTTACTGGCCTTTATACATTTCAAACTGTGCATCAACCACTATATCTCTTCTCCCACTCCAAAACAAAACAGCCAGAGCCATGTTCTTGACCTGTCTTACAAATCATGTCTTGTGTTCCTAAGGTTATGCCACAACTCCTGAACCACCTGAAGGTTGATAGCCTAGGAGAAAGTATTGACTGGGGAACACTGGTAGTCTACACGTGTGCTGAAAACTGTAACCAAGCAAATGGATATATGGAGGAGTTCATCTGGAAGCAGGACATTACTGCAGACTCTACTTAACTACTACACATTTATTTTTAGTTTCTGTAAAGAAATTAATTGAGTTTATACACATGTACTGAAGTGTTACACGTTGCAAGAAGGAAAAAAGGTAAATGAACTATTTCATACTGTGGAACTAGCCCAGAGTTGTATCACCTTTAATGTGTAATTGTAATTAAATTATAGCTAAGTCATTAAAACAGACCTGGTTGAAATTTTTTGTGCATGTCACCAGTACATATGAGCCTGAGCATTTAAGGTTCCTACCCATTGTTTGGTTTCACTATCCAAGATGAAGTAAAAGCTGATGGTTGAAAATTTCATTTTTTCTCAGCATTTTTTAAAAAAGCAATCTTTAGTTTTCTAGTGCTCTTAGAGCCAGTAAACTGTCTTTTATAGTCAATTTTAGGCTTGTTCAGACATTGTTTCCTTTAAGTCAGTAATGTCTCAGCATTTTCTTAAGAGATAAGCAGAGTGATTGTATCTGAAACCCAATCACTGACTGCATGTTTTACTTGGTAAACTGCCAGCTTAGTTAACGTACTTTATCACTCAGTGTTTGTTTGACAGTGTGCATTTACTTTATATAATTGCCTATGGAATGAGAAGAGGCCCAGAAACAGTAATATTTTGCAGTTACTGCTGCAGGGGCTAGAGTCCAGCTGGTTGAACAGTGGCGTGGCAATCTGACTCTATTGTATGAGGGAAACTTAGTCCCTGCCCAAAGGTTACACTCTGTGCATAACATTGGGGCTCTTACTTACACTATAAATTAAATGACATGCTTCTATAGTATGTTTTAGTTTTTTTTCAAAAATATTTAAGTGATAGAACTTAATTTGGCTTCCAGCTCTATAGTGTTTTAGCATTGGCAGTTAAATTCCTCTTTAGCTGCCTATTTTTACACCAAATCCAGAGAGCAGAAATATTCCATTCCTGTGAAGACTCTGCAGCAGTGGTAGCTCAATTGAATGTGCTGTCAAAGTAAATTGAAAAATTACCCCACCTGTTACAGGGGCTTTAAAAAGATTTCTAGATTTGTTTTGAGAGAGAGCGCGCTTAATGGTGTGATGTAAATGTTTCTCCAATGTCTTAAGAGAAATTACATTTGCATCGATGTTATTCTGAGGCAAAAATAGTTCCCATTCACATGTGTGTTTAGTTATTTAAAAAACTGAATCTCAACTCTGTCAGGCTGTCCTGGTGTATTAATATCTCAGAACAACTTCCCCTCTGCAGCACCTTGGCTCATAGCAAGAGGTGTCCCCTTGGAAACAGCACCCATATACCCAAGGTATCTGATAGTTTCATATCTACTCCTGTCTTGTGCACAAGCCTATCCTACCCACAGCTTTATTTAGAAGAGCTTGATCCGTGCCATAGGAGATTGTACTTTTATATCCTCTTCAAGTTGAGACTAATTTTATGATAATATACATGGAGTATTTTATGCTATACAAACTCTTTTTCTAGACACCAGATTGAACAGGGTAAGATATTTGGTCAGTTACTTTACAACATACTGGTGTTTAGAAATTTCAAGTTCTGGGCACTCCTACCAAAGCTCACAGACTGACAGCTACTAGGCAATTTTCATAAAATTAATCTTCCTGACCTCTTTTGCCAAGTTTCACAAACCATGTTTAGAGATTCCAAGGCCAGCTGGGACCACTGTGATCATCCAGTGAGTCTGACCATATCAGATCTTTCCTATCCAGTCTTGTTTTAAAAATGGGCAGTGAAGAAGAATCCACCACAACCCAGGGTAAATTATTCACCATTAAAAATGTACACCTTATCTCCAGGCTGAAGTTGGCTAGCTTCAAATGCCCACCATTGGACCATGTTATACCTTTCTTAGCTAAATTGAAGAGCCCCTTGTTAAATATTTGGTGCCCAGCTAGGTACTTACAACATGTAATCAAATAACCCCTTGAGCCCTATCACTAAAAGGCATGTTTTCTAATCCTTTAATAATTATCAGGGCTCTTTTCTGAACCCTCTCCAATTTGTCAACATCCTTCTTGAATTGCACCAGAATTAGACACTGTATTCCAGCAGCAGTCAAAGGTAAAATAACCTCTCTATTCTTACTCAAGAATCCTTTTTATGCCTCCCAGGATCTCTTTTGGCCACAACATTGCAGTGGGAGCTCGTGCTCAGCTGATTATCCCCCCCCAATCTTTCAGAGTCTGCCATCATGCAGTTCCTCTGCAGAAGTAAATTATTAGCCACACAGAGGATTCAGGAAACTGCTGCTAAAGAAGTTGTAGCATCCCTGAAGCCTCTAGCCCTTGCATTAGTCAGGTCAAAACATTAACCAAGTGTTCTGGCATTCCCTTTAAGTGAAATCCATTCAAGTTTACCTGATGGTGCTTTGTCTGCTATTCTTAGGCCTGTAGTTCCCAAAGGATGCAGCTCAAACCACTCACGTTCTGTCTACACTACAGCATCCACTGAAGGAGATGTAGCAGTTGAGAATTACAGGTCCAGACATCAATAATGAAGTCCATAGCTCCACTGAAACACATTTTAAAATGTGCAGTTAAAATAGGGCATATCACTAAACAAAACCCCAAACAAAAATTTAATAAAAGGTAGTGGTTGGTTGTCCACCATTCTCAAAATCTGTGAAAATTAAAATTACTTAAATCTTACTAAAGATAGTATACAAAACTTTGAGGAGGAAGGGAGGAGTGGAAGAGACATGGCCAACCTTAAGTTTAGATTTCCCACGTGGTTGTTTTTGAAACAACAATATTCTGAGAGAGAACTGCAGCTTCACAATTTTGTTCCTTTTGTCTGGTCCTATGTGGAAACAGCAGTTTGAGTTATCTAGTTTAAAAAGTTGGCCCTTAATTAAGCTAAGCAAACATGAATTCAGCCAGGCCTGTCATTCTTGTGTCCTGTCTATTTTATCTTTAAACCTTTGAAGTCACCCAGAAAGCTTGATGGGAAGGGTTATCACCATCACAATTGCACTGAGCCATCTCAGCTGTGAGGAGGCTGGAATCTTCCTAACTTCAGCCCCTCAGCTTGTTGAACTCCAGCTGCAGTGCAAAGGGAAGTTTCATTATTTATATGCTGAAATTTGGGACATGAGGGCTTTGAGACTGCACTGGAACAAAGTACTTAGAAAAACATCGGTTTATGAATAGCACTGCTGCAATCATAAAGGCTCTATTGTGACATTACACATGATTTTAGCAGATCAGAACTATTGACGAGGTAAGATTTTAGGCCTGAATTTAGCAGAATCTCTTTACCATCACCACTTAATTTAAGCAAGATTTCAATTCACATTTTCAGCCAAACAGTAGCTATATATTTGGTCTGCACAAATCACTGTCATTCAGTGAAAACAGAACATGGACCTAAACTGATTAGTGACTTCATACTAAGTCTTTAACACTAAGCAGAAGAGAAGATAAGTAAAAATATTCAAGAAACCCAGTGAAATCGGAGGTTTTTTCCTCCTGCTGATAGCTCATCTCAATTGATTAGACTTTTCCTGTTATGCATACTTCCACCTTTTCATGTTCTCTGTATGTATAAATATCTCCTGTCTGTGTGTTCCATTCTATGCATCCGAAGAAGTGAGCTGTAGCTCACGAAAGCTCATGCTAAAATAAATGTGTTAGTCTTTAAGGTGCCACAAGTACTCCTGTTCTTTTTGCAGATACAGACTAATACGGCTGCTACTCTGAAACCTGAAATCAGAGTGTTAATCCTGGTGTCTAAAATACCTAACTGCTTATAACCAAACCAGATTTTAAGAAAATAGGGTCAAAAAGTCACATGGCAAATGCACTGCTTTAATACTGGCTTGTTATTAAGAAAGTTATATAAAAGACTCAAGTATTCAGTACATTACATATTTCTACAGCATGCACTTACCACATTAACAGCAGCAAAGGTCAAGCAGGGTTACTTTTTAAAAGTCATTAAGGGTCTTCCCATAGAGTTTTATAAACAGTATTTAATATACATATAGAGCTGAAAAAACATGACATTCATTTCCCAAAAAAGAGGAATATATACAGCCAGCCATTTTCATTAATAAATTTATTCTGTCCTGCTGAACACTGGAAAAAGGGAATGTCTGGCGCAAAAAAAAATTCTACAAATGGAGAACAAAAAACTTTTAAAAGTAACTTCTGAAGTAAGATTATAAAAAACATTTATGAAAAAGTTAAAACAGCGATTGAAGTGGTTTATACATTTGGGGTGTCATGGTTGCATTTATCTCAAACCAACTTACCAATTTGTGGGTGCCTAAAAGAATTGACATTAAAATTAATCAAAAGCTAAAATATAAATAAAACTTGAAAGAGGTGCTCCAAGAACAGCTCAATAAAGCAATTCACTGTAACTCAGTAGACATAATCCATAAAAATAATAGTTTCCCATGAGTATCAGGGAAGTAGGCACTAACTGGAAAACACTGAGTCTTGGTGTTGCAGTTTGTAACTGAAAGTCCATCTCTTGTTACTACTGTGCCATCCATACTCAATACCTTTTGAAATGTATCCCAAAAATTTCTTTGGATGTATGTAAAAACTGTTACGTCGTCTTTCTGAATCCCTTTAAAATAGGATATATATTTTCAAATGCTTCATAAATTTCTGCTCTGACTTTAGCACCTAGAAACAGAGGAAAAATTAGAAAGTACATTTTCTGAAAGTTATAACATACTTATGTTTCACAATTAGTTATTAGTTTTGATCCAGGTACTGTACAGATCAATCTCACACTCTCTCTCTCTTCCCTGTTTGCCCTCTTTCCCTACACTATTGGGATTGCTTTAGATTTACAATTTTTGTTGGCTTGTTTTCTATTATCATGTATTTCATATGATGAATATAGTTTCACACTTCCAATAGAGTATAATTGTATTTATACCCGAGTGTTGAATATTTGTAGTTCATAGATTTCCTGTAGGCATTTCCTTATGTAAACATGAGTTATAACTTCATATCATTTCATTCAGAAGAAAGGCTTTTATAACAGTGTAAAAATAAGGATCGTGTATAACCCATTTTTGCTCTCAGCATGTCCACCACACCAACGAACTGACTAATAAATAATACGCTTCTCTGATTTGGAAAGGTTTTAAATTCTGAAGTTTCATTTAGTGTAGTTTAGCATTCTAAAGACACTCTCAGTAAGAAAGATGTATGTTCCTGGTGCTGTAGCCTAACCTTAGACTGTTAAAAGCATCAATATTGTTGGCTTGGTTACTTACCAGTTAAAACCACCTTTCCAGAAACAAAAATAAGCAGGACAATTCTTGGCTTGATCATTCGGTAGATTAAGCCAGGAAACAACTCTGGCTCATAACTGAAAGGAAAGAGACGGTGAAGCAAACAAACAAACTAATCTGAAGTTGACATTAGCTGATCAGAGTAACTCTTCTCATGTTTAGCAACAGAAAACAGCTATCCCACCTCTGCCTCTTTTGAGAAGGGTGTTTAAGAATTGGCTTTTCCTGGCATAATTTAGCACTAGTAACTGATGCCTGAAAACCAGAGGTATCCAAGAGTTAAATATACTCACAAGGAATGAGCTAGAAGAAGTGCAAGCCTAAATATTAAATGACTTAAGTTTAATTGCTTAACTTATGTCAGTTTCTAAGCTAGCATTTTAGGTGTCCATGATTTCCCATGTTGGCTCAGATAAAATAACCCAGTATCTGTTTAAACATGTTTTTTCATCTATTTTGGACAAAAACACATACAGTGAATAAAAGGTTTGTGTTTTGTTGTTTAAATTAGACAATTTTACGTGTTGCTATTCTTACCGCCCTTTCAATGCTGAATGTTATGATATGCCAGTCTTTCCTGTTTCGTTCATTTGGTGTCATTTTGTGCTTGACAACTTCCCTGCAGAATTGCATGGTGGCAGGCAAATCCACCTGCCTATGTCTCAACAGGGGGCTAGAGTTGCATCTGCCTGTGTTTCCACATGCAACACTGCAAAACTTACTGACCAGGAAGGGGCTCCACAAAGATTTAGTGGGGAAGGCATTTGTGGTGGATTAGCATCTGGCTGACAAAACCAGAGGCAAATGAACAAGAATGAAGGTGTAGGATACTCCCAATCTGCAAAGGAACAATCTAACCAGTACAGTACACCCTTTGAGATCACTAGATCAAGTATTCAGCAATAATGAATCATATTAAGCTGTTTTATTTACCTGCTGAACTGTTGATGTGTAAGTACCAATCCCTCTAATCTGATAGGAAATTTCACATCACAGCTTCCCACCATGTTCTGAATCTTAAAATCCAAGAATTTTGCTGGAAAGCCCAATTTTTGAACAACTCTCGCATATTTCCTTGCTGCCAATCTGGACTGCTCCTCACTGAAGGGAGAAAAGACAGACATTGATTGTACTCCCTCATGTAAGTATCACTTGAAGTGACCAGCTTTAAAAAGCATATATGTGGAAAAACTGAAGGGAATGAGGAGTGTAAGGTTGTATACCAAAATACTTGTATACCTAGTTAGCAACTACTAACTTTGCTTTCTATCCTGTTAATATCCTTTCAGAAGCCTCAAAATAATTATTTTACACTTTGGTCTTTACAGTTTATGTAATTAACAATAAAAGTATTCATTCTGCACAAATCCCTCTCTCAGTATGCCACCAGCGTCCTGTTCTCCTCTGCCCACGCTTACTCTACAAGGCCTGGTAAAACCTTGTAACTGAATTCATTGGTCTGATTATTTTGTCCTCCCTTTTTACTAGCTCTTCCTTTCTGGATGGTTGTTCTTTGTTCTTCTTTTCAGAGAGTAAAGCTTCTTTCTTGGCCACTGGATCTAGGTCTATTTTAATTACTGTATATACTCGTTCATAAGCCAAATTTTTTTTAGTAAAAAAGGGAAGCATCAGAGAAGGGGCTCAGCTTATTTACAGGTATAGAGAGGGAGAGGTGGGACACAGCCCCTCCCCCCAACAGAGGGAGCAAGGAGAGGCAGCAGAGCCAGAAGGGAAGAGGTGGGGCCAGAATCTCTCCGCTTCTGGCCAGGCTGCTCTCCCCCCAGCCTCCAAAGCAGCTGCAGCTCTGGCACTGGCAGGCTGCAGCCGTGCCACGCTGCCCAGCCCAGCCCACTGAAACATGCTGTGGCTGCGCCTCCCAGTCTGGCCTGCCAGAGCAGCTCCAGCCAGGCCAGAGACATCCTTCCCTGGCCCTCCCCAGAAAAGGTGGGAAGGGATGGGATGAGGAGAGTGTGGGGGTCCTGGGCTAGGGGTGGGGTCATGTGGGGGATGGTCATATGGGTTACTCCCCTGACCCCCAACTTCTCCCCCCTGTAAAACATTTCCCCACCAGTTGCTGTCCCAGCCCATCAGGGTAAGCAGCTGGGACACTTTGTTTACTTAGGTTTACCTCCCTGCAGACGTTCAAGGTAAACAAACCATCTCTGCCCACCAGCGGCTTATCCTGATGGCCTGGGAGCCAAAGTTTGCTGATCCCCTGAATTATAGGGTCAGATTACGAACGGGTTATTAAAAAAAATCCATTTTTACTTATCCATCTTGGGGGAGGGGGGTTGGCTTATAAACGAACTGGATTATGATTGAATATATACGGCATTTTTAAATCTCTGTAAAGCATCTGGAAGCAGTGATGAGCGTTATATAAGACAGTGGTACTCAGTCCTCAGTGCCTGAGGAACCAAATTAGCAATCAAGATTACCCAAAAGAGCCACAGTAGGGTGAATGCATGGTTTCATTGACTATAGTACTATATATTCAAACAGTATGAAGGGAAATAGTCTCACATCAAAATGACTTATCAATTACAACTGGTTAACAACATAGTAAAAGCATCCTGATAAGGTGTGATTTAATTAACAACCAGTTTTAATATCATGTGCTGCAAAGAGACACATTAAAGAGCCTCTTGTGGCTCGGGAGCCTCAGCCTGAGTATCTCTGATATAAGCAAATAAATATAAACCCGAATATAACTCTTCACCATCAAGTGCTCAGCACATTAACCCCCTGCACCGCTGTAAGGCAAATATGATAGTTTTACAAATGGGGAATCTGAGGCATACTGGTTAAGTGCCTAAGATCACATGAATCAGTGATCAGTCAGTGTAGAAACTAGACAGGATGGATTGTTTTTATTCAAGATTTAAATTATTTTAAACATGCTTTAAAGTCAATAGTAAAAAATGCTTCCTTAAAATTAAGCTAAATTTGTGTAAAAAAAACTGAACAGATGCACTCAGTCAGTAGTAGTAGAGCCCAAACATTTTGGTAATCCACTTGATCTCTTGAAATGTGACAACACATATATACCTTATTCAAGCAGTGACTTGGCTTAGTAAATTCAATTCCTTCAGTCATTAGTTTTTACAGTAAAAATGGGTATATGTTATATTTTTAACCTGAGAAACAAGGTTAATATCTGAAGTGGATTTTTGTCCAATAAGAAGAGCTCTGTGTAAGTCAAAAGCGTGTCTCCCTTACTAATGAAAGTTGGTCCAATAACATATTACCTCCCTCACCTTGTTTCTCTAATATTCTGGTACTGACACAGCTACCACAACACTGCAGATCTCTAGCTAGATATTCATCAAAACACAATATAGATAAACCATATTGTTAGAGCTAAACATTAAAGTCAAGTAAGTTAGGAATTTTCTTCAGCTTTTTCTTTAAACTAGGCTTTTCCTTTTAATGGAATTTTATATTCAACAATACGTGCATTGCCATTATAAAAATACTTTCAGTGCTTGCTTATTCCATGAAGAACCCTAATACTCTCTCTAGGAAGTCACTTAGCTATCAGTATTACATGGTGTGTCTTAGTTATTGACTGGGGGGGGGAAATATAATACCCTCACTGCTTGGATTTAATGTATCATGTGTTTTGTTAAGCCATGCATTCATACTAATGGAAAATCAGAGGGTAGCACTGGGAACACTGTCCAGGTATCATGCTC
The DNA here is from genome assembly GCF_016161935.1 of Mauremys reevesii. Lineage (NCBI taxonomy): Eukaryota > Metazoa > Chordata > Testudines > Geoemydidae > Mauremys > Mauremys reevesii. The sequence continues at coordinate 83,160,890 of NC_052625.1, forward strand.
TGCCCAGATTGCATATGGAGTGAGCCTATCTTGCTTCACTCTACAGCTGGGGTTCTCAAACAGGGGGTCAGGACCCCTCAGGGGGTCACAAGGTTATTACATGGGGGGCAGTGAGCTGTCAGCCTCCACCATTTAAAAGAGAGCACCACTGCAGGACACCAGTCCCTCCCGGCCGTGGTCCAACCACCGTCCCCTCATCCGCCGGGCCGACCCGGCCACCACCCGACCGGCGACAGGCGCAGGGCCCCAGGGGGGCAGGGGGGGGGCAGGGGGGAGGGGGGGGGGGGAGGGGCCGGGAAGAAAGGGGCCCCCCCGCCTCCGCCCCTCCCGAGCCCTCGCGCCTCAGCGCCCTCGCGCTCCGCGAGAGCGAGCGCCGAGGCCCCGAGCGGTGCGGGGGGGCGGGGCGGGGGGGGCCTGGGCCCGCCCCGCCGCGCCGCCGGGGGGAGGGGGGAGCCGGCAGGGCGCTCGGCGTGGAGCTCGGCCCCCCGCCCCCCCCCCTCAGCCCCGGGCCCCTCAGCAGGGGGCCCAGGCGCGCGAGCCGTAGCGCCGGGAGGCCGAGAGGCCCGAGGGGGCCCGGGGGGCGGGGCCGGGGGGGGGGGGGGCGGGGGGGGGGGCGCGGGGCGGGGGGGGGGGGCGGGGGGGCCGCCGCCATCCGCGCCCAGCCCGGCGGCGGGCCGGCGGGGGCCTTCTTCCCCGCCCGCCCCGCCCCGCGCGGCGCCGGTCGCGGGTCTTTGCGCACTTTGGCGGCGGGCGGGGCCGCGCCGGCCCCCCCCCCCCCCCCCCGCCCCGCCTCTGGCCTGGGCTGCTGGCCTGAGCCGCGCTCCGCTCGCGCAGTCATGCAGTGGAGGTCCGCTGGGCTGGGGACTCCGACCTCCGGCATTACCTCCCCGCGCGCGGTACGGCTGGCGCGGCGCGCGCTGGACTGGACCCGGCCGCGTGCCGGCGGGAGAGGCCTCAGCAGCGACGAGCGAGCTCGGCTCTCCCAGGGCATGCTCGGTCTCCTGAAAGGGGGGGGTTGGGACCTGCCCTGGATCCCCTTTGGCCAGTGCAGGAGCACTGACAAGCTCCAGGAGGAGGGGCCTCTGAACATGGGAACCTGTGAGGGTCATCGTGATTGATTTGGGATGGATGAAGGAAATTACTGACGTCAAATTGCATTCCTATTCTCACTCTCCTCCTCCCAGTCACACATTTCTCAAGAGGCATTAGTGCACACCTACAATTCTGTGCCTGTACCATTCCATTTTGAAAATGAGGGCTTTGTTTTAATGAGAACAGGTGAAACCACAGACATTTCTAAAGCCTGCACCCCATTTGGACTATGGCACATGCACCAAAAGTGCTGTTCTAACTTAATCAGTTATTTGGAAAGAAGTGTCTGGGCTGCCAGCTTGCTCGTATGTCAAGATATATCCAGTGCCAGTGAACACTGTAGACTGGAATGGTCAACTCATCCTGAATTACAAGCTGACTAATGAGCAGTTACAAGTTACAATTACACAAACCTTTTCGCCCCTGTGCACACCATTTTTCCAGAGCTGAATATAAGTGCAGTAGTACGTGGTTCTCTTATTCTCATGATGACAGCAGCAAAACGCTGAAATGCATAACTTGAAGCTGTTAGTGATATTATTGCTGGAAGAATTCTATACAAAAATGCATTACCAAATTTTAAACAGTATTAACCAACTTTCCACTTACATCGCCTTCTTAAATTCTGAAAGCTCTGCCAACTTGAGATCTAAACCATTTTAAAAAAATGAATGAAATGTAGCTTTAAATACTATGCCTGACCCTCCCACCTCCCGCAAAAATGGGCTTTTACAATCACATTTTGTCTTTTTATTAAAATGTTTCTCTTACTGCGTGAAAGACCGATACAAAGAAAGGAAATCTTACTATAAAAAAGGAACAAATTATTCTATACAGCATGTTGTTAAATGCACCAAGTAAATTATGTGAATAAAGAACAGGCTCTCTGCAATCTTTCAGTTATACTAACATTACTTGTAACAACCAATAATTTCCAGACAGAAGTTTGATTTAAGCCTCCCCACCCTTGCAAGGTACACAACTCTTACATCTTCATTTTACTGATGAGAAACTAAAACAGGAAAACTGAAGGACTGTCCAACCTCAGAATGTTGGTTATGTTATGGGTAGAAACCAGCTGAATTATTGAAAACATACTCCCGTAGCATCATTAGTCATAGTTCTGGGCTCTAATCTCCATGTGTAGGAATTTAGCCCACATTTGAGTGAACTATGGTTTTAAATGGTGTTTGGCTATTGGCATGAGCAATAGGCCTAACGCATGTGGCCAGAAAAAATGAACTCATCAGAAGGATTGTTTGTGTTCAACTTGTATTGACCCTTTGCAGATTACCAGCGTTATCTTATTTAACATTTGGGAAATAAAGAAAACATGATTAACTGGGCACCAGGTGCAGTAAATAATTGGTTAGAAATGCCTAGTTCAGTAGTTGGAAAAAATATGGGAAAGTGAGATAAGGGAAATCACTCTGAATAAAACAGAGTGAAGCCCTCAACCGCTTCAGCTAAGGCCCAATAACCAGCAGTGATGTCACGTGTTAGTTATAATGTATAAAAAAAGCAAGGCTTTCTAGATGTTTTGTTGGAGTTTTTCCTTAACCCTCTGGAACCATGCCATGAAGGGAAGGGGTCTCCCGGGCATGATCCGATTGTGAGTGTATTAGACAATTGTATCGTGGTAGGGTATAGAATATGGCTGTGTAGATATGCTTATGTTTGTATTTTGATTGTAACCAGCAACATGTGGCGTTTTGACTAATAAAGGAATGCTTGTATGGAAACTGACTTGTGGTAAACCTTAATAAGATTATTAGGAAATTCCAACACCACTGCTTAATTATTATTTATGCAGGGTATTACCACAACACTAATTTAACCATAAATTCCTTTATTAAAGCCAAAGGCCAAATGGTATTTATACAATTGCTCTAAACGTTCCTAAAATGCCTAAATATTAAGCAATTTACTACATCCAAGCAGTAATGAAACATTTGATCAAGTTACTTACTAATGGACTAAACCCAGGGGTGCTTAGATCCCTATTGGTCACCTCCAACTTGATCAATATATGAACCTCTTTAAGAGTTTACTTTTTTATATCCTTTAACAAACAAGTGAGGTCACTGCCAATGATCAGACCTTAGCTAAGGCCAAATGAAGCAGTTTCTTATATAGCCAATGATTTACTGCACCTGGTACCCAATTAACCAGGTTTTATTTCTATTACTTCAACCCAAACCTTAAATAAGATAACAGTATTATCAACACAACTCTTCTTCTTTCTCCTGAGCTCATTCTTTTTGGTCACTTACTTTGGGCCTATTGCTCATGCTAATATCCAAACTCAATTTAAAACCATCATTCACCCAATCTAACGTGGAGCTATTATCCTACAACCACACTACACTTCCTTGTAAATGAAGATGAATGGCTTGAAAGCTAGAGATACTATAAATTCCTTAAAAGGTTTTTAGATTAGATTAAACAATAAAGGTTGATAAAGGTTGTTTTGATAATTCAGAGTGTATAACAAATCCCTCTCTCCCCCCCAGCTAGGGAATCTGATCATCTTGATTACCTGAGTTCACAAACTTTACATAGCCTACTTACCTTAAAAACCAACAAGCATCATGCTGTTGCCCAAAACTACTCTTGCTGAAGTCACATCCCACTCACATGTGGTTGTGTAACTAATGTTTTTGCCTTTATGGAAATAAGCTATAGTACAATTATGGCTACCATCTCACATTTACATAAATGTGTGCTTTTATTGTTCTATGACTAGAGTTTAAACTACCAATTTCCTTGTCCAGGGCCTTAAAAAAAATCCACACACCCCCTACCAAGTAGGAACTTTTCCCCAAGGCAAGAGACATCAATTCTGCAACATTTAAGCTTTCATATGATTTTTTTTTAAGTAGTTGCAAAGAACCTTCCTAACAAGAACTGAGTACAAAAGATGAAGAACGATATTTTCCTGATTCAGTTAAAGGACAGCTCCAGGTCCTCTACTTGCTGTTCAGAGCTTCCCAAGCCGTAGAAAAGAGAAAGTAAACTACAGCCACCAATTTTTACTGCTGATATTCAGAATCTTGTGGACAAGAGCAAAATGGACCCAAAAAAACACAAACAAAAACAAACCAAAAAAAAAAAAAAAAGAGATCAGGGTACTGTCAGTTTTGCTGCTTCATCAGAAACCTCTGACCATCAGCTCAGAAGGACACTGGAGCTACTAAGCAAGAAGGCCCAAAAATGGAGATTGGAGGGGAGGTGAAGTGACAGAGACCGTCCCACTCCATGCTGAGGGAGGGGCAGACCCGTGCACATTCGTAAGTCCCTGAGGTGGCAGTGAAGCACAGAAAAAGCATTGCTTCTTCTCCCACAGATAGATGGAGCAGAGGGATTAAAGTACAGACATGTATTCTCCACGGAATAATATGAAAGATGGAACTCCCAATCATTGTCCAGGAACAGCAACCCCCGCTTTCCAGCAGCTTGGAATGTGGAGGGAGAGAGTTTCCACCACACCATTATAGAAACCTTCTTACCCAAATGTGTATACAACTTGAGTAACCTGGTCTTTTACAGTCACTCTTGTCCCATCAACCTCCCTCCCTCTTGCTGTTTGTTAAAATCACTCACATATCCCATCGTTAATTAAGACTGTATATCCTTCATATATGTACACATTAGAATAGGAGTGTACATACACACACCAACTTCCTAGTGTAAACAGGGAAATTTTTATTTTAACCTGAGTTATTTGGTAGAGGGTAAACTACAGAAAAGCACCTGTGATTGAACCTTACCAGCTAAGATGTTAGAATACTAATTGCCCTGTTAACACATGTTAAAAGAGCTAACCGAATGTTAGGAACCATTAGGAAAGATAGCTAATAGACGGAAAATATCATCATGCCACTATTTATCTATCTATCTATCTATCCATGCTATGCCCACACCTTGAATACTGCGTGCAGTTTTGGTTGCCCCATCTCAAAAAAGATACTAAAATTGAAAACGGTAACGAGAAGGGAAGAAAAATGATTAGGAACAACTTCCATATGAGGAGAGATTAAGACTGGGACTGTTCAGTTTAGAGAGAGGTCTATAAAATCATGAATGGCATGAAGACAGTGAATAAGGAAGTGTTATTTACCCCTTCACATAACATAAGAACAAGGAGTCACTCAAAGAAATTAATGGACACCATGTTTAAAACTAACATCAGGCAGTACTTCACACAGCACAGTGTCAAGCTATGGAACTTCTTGCTAGGAGATGTTGTGAAGGCCAGAACTATAACTTGGTTCACAGAAGAACTAGATGAGTTCATGGAGAATAGCTCCATCAATAGCTCTTAGTCAAGATGGTCAGAGACGCAACCCCATCCTCTGGATGTCCCTAAGCCTCTGACTGCCAGATGCTAGGACTGGATGACAGGGAACAGATCACCTGATAATTGGTCTGTTCTGTTCATTCCCTCCAAAGCATCCGGCACTGGCCACTGTTGGAAGACAAAATACGGGGCTAGATGGACCAATGGTCTGACCTAGTATGGCCATTCTTGTGAATTAGCTAATACACATTTTTAGACACTCTCCCTGCCTCACACTAGTGAAGACAAGGCCTTCAGAGCAGGGGCCCGGTTGTAACAGATACAGTAATTTCCCAAAACACCCTTGATTGACATTATTGTATCAAGTTTATTCATTACTGTGGGTTGGGATTGTATGTAACCTCTCTGGGGGAAAAGATGTGACATATGTGAGACCAGGGAGTTCAAAACACTATTGAAAATATGCCAGACAAGTATGGACATTTGGGACAATAAGTGTTAAATGGATTTCCTAGGGAATCCAAATGGAGAGGTTAATGCAAATTCCCCAGTGCCACTTATGCAAAAACCCAGCCTTCTGAAGCTATGCTCTGAGGAATGGGTCCATTGTCTGCTGATCACTTGTTGCAAAAGGCCAGTATCAAAGGCCTGATCTGTATAAGGAACAGCTGATCTGCTTTCTGGCTCAGGATCTAAGACAGATGAACTTGTAACCATGGGGAAAACCCAGTTATGGGTTTTGAAGGATTAAAACATACTAGAGCCCTAGGTTAGAGCTGGGAGTGACCTCTGGTAAGCTTTTTAGCATGTATTTTAGTTCTTTTAGTGTTATAATATGTTTTCTCTGTAAATGCTTTTTCTTTAAGAATAAATGTGCTAGCATAGTAGGAGCTGTGTGGCAAATTATAACTGCGGGCAATGCATTGGTCATACCCATCAAAGAGACGGCAAAAAGGACAGTACTTGTGTAGGCAGACTGGCTTGCTGAGATATCAGTGTAAATCAGGGAGCTGTGCAGCCTTAAAAATCCTGGTCAGAATGCAGTGAGATGTGTCTCCACCCAGGAGGCCTGATGGATGGGTACTGGAAACCTGTAAATCAGTGCCCTTGGTGGACCATGGAGGGGGGAATACAGGTGCAGTTGCCCTGAAACTGACACACCTGTCTTCTTATGGGTTTGCATAGCACTTAGCACTATGGGGCTCTGATTTGGTCCTTTGACTGCTACTATAATGCAAATCTCAGTTGAATATCATGGAACCAAAAAGAGAAGTGAAGTGAAGCTTCCAGCCATGTTAACAACTGTGCTCAAACATTGTTAATTCACAGCGCAGAGCAGGGGTTCTCAAACTTCATTGCACCGCGACACGCTTATGACAACAAAAATTATTACATGACCCAAGGAGAGGGACTGAAGCCCAAGACCCACTGCTCCAGGCAGGGGGGGAGCCCAAGTGCTTCAGCCCCAGGTAGGGGGCCTATAACCTGAGCTCTGCCACCCAGGGCTGAAACCCTCAGGCTCTGGCTTCAACCCTGGGTGGTGGGGCTCAGGCTTCAGCTTCTGTCCTGGGTGGTGGGGTTTGGGCTTTGACTTTGGCTCCAGGTCCCAGCAAGTCTGAGCCTGCACTGGCGACCCTGACCCACAAGTTGAGAACCGCTGGTGTAGACGCTCTAAAAAGCCATGGCTCTTGGCTTTGATCTACACAGACCCACAATGGAAACAAATACATTTGACTCTACAATTACACTGGAGGATGGAGATGGTAAAGAAGTAGGGGGTGGAGACAGAGGAACCCGAGAGCAGGAAGCACGATTCCCTGTTTAAACTACTACAGACAGGTCTACACAAGAAGCTTTTGCCAATCTAGCAATGTTGGCTAGGGGTGTGAATTTTTTTTTTTTGGGCGATGTTTCTATACCAGCAAAAGCTCCACTGTAGTCACAGATATACCAGGATAAAAACACTTTTTCCAGTACAACTTATTTCACTTCCTGAACCAATATACATATTGTTCATTGTTTCATTGATGGCTAGTGAAAAGTCTGTCCCCCATTCAAATCTAATACATCTCTCTTACCTTGGGATTGTATTCAGCATTTCGGGCTCGAAGCGCAATAGTTTTTAGGTCAAGTTTGCAACCAAGATTCACAGTGGACACAATATTCCTGAAGACAAGTTAGAGAGATTAGTTGGTAAGGTTAGATTTAATGAAGGATTCCTGGGATCTCTCTTTTTTTAAACTGTACATGACTTGATACTGAGATTTTGCTGTTCAAGCATGTTTGATTGGGTCAGATACATCTATGGTTTAACACTATTGACGGTGATGAAGTTACACCAAGGATTATTTTACAGGAGTGGTAGCAACGATCAAACTGATGTGATACCTGGGGAAAATTGAGAGAACTTGTATATTAAAGGTTCCCTTTTTTTCCCCTCAACAGTTAAAAACAAAAAGGATTTTTGTTTAAATTTAGAGAGCCAAGTTGAATTTATATCACAGCATATGAGAATGTCATCTGTACTCAAAAATAAGGTTGTTTTGAGTACAAAATGCCCACTGGCACTTTTTCTATAAGTTGCCATAAAAGAAAGACTTTAGTGTTTTCCCTTTATTGCAAAGTACAGTGAAAAAGATTTTCACACCCAATACCTTGATCTAATTCTATATTTTTCTCCCCTGAACAAACTCATAAGCAGTAGCCCACTAGCAAACAAGACAAGATACTAGGGACAATTCCATCTATAGGTGACTAACAGGGTTTTTTCCCCTTTTAATTCCCTTTCCACTGTATATTTATATTTTCAATTTTAATAAGCCTCTCATTAATAAAACTAGTATAACCAGGAAACAGAGGTTATTTTAAAAACAGTCACAATATGCAAGCATTTCAATAGGTTACAGCTGAGAATATATTTAAAGGTTATATGTATTTTGACATATTAGACTGTCAATTTGGATTACATTTCGCTCCAGGTTTGCTGGACTTTTGAAACTGCATATAGCCAAAAACAGTTACAGTATTATAAAGCTACCACATGAAGACACAGGATGACATTAAGCAGCCCAACAGAGTGCATATTAGATCTATGGCTAACAAAGATCAGCAAGAAGTCCCACTTCTACTACTGAACCGCCACGCTAACAGAAGTTATAAATCATCTAAGTCACTAAATCTTTAAAAGGCTCATTGTAGGGGAGGGAGAGACTGTATAATAAAAATATACCAAGTACACTCACTGCAGCTGTGGCACAATCCCGGAGCTCTCTGATGCAGGTGTTGCAGGCGTTATTGGGGTCATAGGAGTCATTGGAGAGGGATAGAGTGGCGTGGTTCCTGGTAAAGGAGCTGTAGTAAGAGTCTGTGAATGGAAGAGCTGCGGCGTTTGACTGGATGTTCCCTGTGTTGCTTGCTGTGATGTGGATTGTTGTGCTGCTTGCTGCTGCTGCTGCCTCTGCTGTTCCTCCAGAATAGACAGACTGTTGGTACTTTGGACCGGCTGTGGTGTCAGTCCAGTGCCATAGGGCATCATTGGGCTAAAAATTGGAATTCCAGGAGTCATGGCACCCTAAGGAAGAGAGTATAAAGAATAGAGCTTGAGTTCAGTCGAGTCCATTTACTTTTATGAGAAAAATCAAACATTTGTTGCATGAGGTTAAGAACAAAAATGGTGGTTTGTACCTTTCCAGCCTGAGTGGGGATTTGTTAGAAATTAATACTCTTAGGGCATGTCTACACTGCAGAATTATGTCAACCTAACATATGTTGGCATACCACTGCCGCAATAATTAAATCACTTTTGCTTGTCCACACTACACTCCTTGTGTCAGCAGTGAGCATCCTAACCAGGAGCGCTCGTACTGATTGTACAGTCAGTGTGGGGCATTATGGGACAGCTTCTGAAAGGCAGTAACAGTCGATGTAAGCAACACAGCGTCTATACTGACACTGCATCGACGTAGCTACATCAACATTGATTCTATGCCTCTCATGGAGGTCAGCCTAGCAGGGCATTTACGTTAGCGGGAGCGAAATTTTACCAGACACTTACATAGTTAGGTCAACATAAGCTGCCTTGCGTCAACCTAATTCTGTAGCATAAGCCAGGCCTTAGAAGCTCATTTTACTGCACAGTACTTAGAACTATTTTTATCTCCATTAAATTGTCCAGTCCAATACTCCTCTTCACTAGCTAGTGAAGGAGTTTTCTCTTCAGTGTATACTCCGGAGCTTTGTTTTCCTGAAGGATATGCTAACATCTAATAGCTCTCACTTAAAAAAAGGAAACAAACCCAGTGAATTTGGTGCTTGTGGAAAATGCCTACTTAAAAGCTCTGGAGACTGAAATTGTCCTTTTACAAACAGAAGAGATACAGCATTAGCAGTGGCAGCTTCCTCATATCACCTTGCAGGTATGCTTCAAAATGTGACCCGGAGAGAACCTCCAGAAATTAAAAGGGAGTTCAGGCTCATGTTAATTTAATGCTCAGTTGTCTGAGCAAAGAAACTAATTGGGGGGCCAACTGCAGTGATATTTGGGAGTGATGGGCACTCCAGGCTCAATTATTTCAAATTTTACCACTAAAATGGACTTAAACATTTGTTTTACTTAAATCTAAACAAAGATAAAGAATGAAAATTACATATTTATATATTTCTGAAATCTCCATTAACGTAAACCTTAAGTTTACAAAAATATATTTATTTAATTAATTTGCTTACACTGTGCATCTGAATAATCAGTTTCACCCTTTCCACTACATAACATGTTTACATTAAAGTCGATGGAATTACATCAAGAATGAATGTTTCTCCCATACTGAAGAGATTCTTATAAACATTAACAGGGCAGTAGAAAAACCCTGAAGAATTCTCTCTTTTGTGGGTGCACATGAAAGACGGCTTTACCACAAAGTGGACTTTTTTTAATTAGTTAATTGTCAACTGGATTTTTTTTTAGTTAATATTCTTCTGTTTTAGATAAGCAATTCACACAAGAAAAATTTGGTATTTGTAGAACAATTGTACTTCAACATCGGGAAAATGAGAATACTGTTAAACACCCAATTGCAATGAAATAGTTTAATTTAAAACAAAAAAATAGTAATTTACATGTTTGAAGGTAAAATGGAGGAAAATTCTCCAGAGATTACAACTAACTACTTTTTATCCTAGTACCTGTTATCATATAAAGTAGTTCCAAAAGCAACAAATATTAGACCCTTCTCTAGCAAATAAGCACATTAATATTGCTACATTCTAAACAATCTTTCATATCCATAAACATCCATATTGTTACTCAAGACACTGAAATCTCTTTTACAAAGAAATTCATCTCACGAGTAAATTTGAAATAATTTGTTTTGTTTTTTTTTACCTGAGGGGATGCTAACCCCTGGGCGTAGGGTGGTATGCTGTTGTTCTGATCCATGATTCCAATTACTTCTTTGGTCGGGATAGAAATAATTCCACCAATTCAATAAAAGTAATTCCACACCCTCATGGGTTTTTTTCCCCCCTAAAGCATTCCAGCAACTAGTTTCTCAGCGACTCTTGAAGCGTTATGAAAACATCAGTTCCAGAAAAGTTTGTGTAGTAAGTCTAAAATACAGTCCAAAACCTGAAAGGGAAAAAGTAGGCTCTTGATAACCATATGTTTAAAAAACTCGCATGATTACATCCAGCTGCCATGTAACATAGCAGTCCTTAAATAAATTTGTGCACATTATGCTGCCTTTGAAACTTCACTCCCGCCAAGAACTTACGTATGTGTTTACTCACATGAACAGACCCATTGGATTCAGTAGGACTACACACATGCCTAAGGGCTGGTCTACACTAGAAAGTTAGTTTGACTTAACGATATTGCTCGAAGGTCTGAAAAATTCACACCCAAGACACAGTTCCCCTTTTCTACACCTATCCCTGATGTAGAAAGCAGTAGGTCGCCAGGAGAATTCTTCCATCAACCTACCTACTGCCCCTTGGAGACAGGGGCGGCTCCAGGCACCAGCACACCAAGAGTGTGCCTGGGGTGGCAAGCCGCAGGGGGCGGCCTGCCGGTTGCCATGAGGGCAGCAGTCAGAGTGCCTTCGGCGGCATGCTTGCGGGAGGTCCACAGGTCCCACAGCTTTGGCGGCAGGTACACTGAAGGCGCGGGACCCGTGGACCTCCCATAAGTATGCCACTGAATCCGCATTACCAGCGGACCTCCCGCAGGCATGCCGCCGAAAGCCGCTTGACTGCTGTGCTTGGGGTGGCAAAATACATAGAACTGCCCCTGCTCAGAGAGATGGATTTACTAGTGATGGAAAAACTCCTTCCATTGCTGTAGTTAGTATCTATACTACAGCAGTGCAGCTGCGCCACTGTAGCATTTCTAATGTAGACATACCTTAAGTGTTCGCAGGGCTGAGCCTTTAGTTATAATGATTCCAAACTTTGCCACCAAAACACAATGTTTTACTTAAGCCTTACACATAATGTAACAGAAATCAATGTTTGTAGATTCATTCATATAATATTAAAATTGTGTCTTAACAGTCCATTAAAAGATTACATCTTAGCATTAAAATTAATGAGATACTCAAGTATTGCACAAATTTTACCAAGATACTAAATAAAGTTAATTTGATATTTATAGCTCATCATATATTGAGTAGTGCTTTCAAAACACAGCCGACCCAACTCCATTCTGAACTGCACCAGTTCAGCTCAGCTGATTTCAGTCAGAGTGCCCTGGTACAACAGAGGGTAGAGTTTGGTCTGATTTTTTTGAAATGGCTCCAATGTTTTTAACATTATTTTGTTAATCTACAGTAACTTCACTGGTTTGATACCAAGATTTCTAGTCCTTGTGCTTGTACATTCATTTGTTGTTGTGGGATTGTTCTTGAAGCCTGAGCTGCTGGAAATGATTTAACAGCAAAACATTATTAAAATCAGAAAGGAAAAAAAAAGTTTCCTTTGCCAACCCCAGACAAAAAATGAAGCACTGAGACATATCACCAAAGAATTACATGCACCTTACAGAGAAGAAAAAAGTGAGAAAATAATTGGAGTTTTCCAATTGACATATAGGTATATCTCTTTAATGCACATAGCAATCTTCTGATTTTCCCAAATTACAGTGCTGCACTAACAAAAGGGCAGTTAGAAGCTTAAAATAGGATTCCTCCTCCCTCACCCCCCCATTAAACACTTCTAGTAACTTTCAGGTTCCTAAAACGATTAACTGTTGGGCTGAAATCTCAGACTCATTTCCAGCCCTGAGGTAAGTGTTTTGAAAGTTTGAAGAAAACCTGTTCAGCTGCCTTTTTTTTTTTTTTTAAACCAGGGATTCCTTGACCCACAGTTAGTAAAAAGACTAGACCAAGGTCTTGCAACACAGTGTAAATATGGCCTGTTTTGAGTTTAGCTACATTTGTGCGAGGAACAAATTCCACAGACAAGGGACTTCTGAGGATACCCTGCCTTCAGTGCCACTGAGCTTCGCCACCTAAGTACTATGCATTAACACAAAATAATGCATACAAAGTTACAGCAAGAGGCACAGTTTAAACATGAATGGAACTTGTGTACTTGCAGAGAGCCTGAACCAATACTTCTGATGGAAGAATATCCCACTAACTTCAACGGGAGGTTTGGCTATGTAATAATACTTAGTACACCGCTACCTCGATACAACGCCACCTGATACAACATGAATTTGGATATAACGCGGTAAAGCAGTGCGGCGGGGGGGGGGGGGGGGCATGGCTGCGCACTCCGGTGGATCAAAGCAAGTGCAATGTAACACGGTTTCACCTATAACACAGTAAGATTTTTTGGCTCCCACGGACAGCGTTATATCAAGGTAGAGGTGTAACTGCATACCATTTTTCATCTTCAAAGCACTTAATATACATAATTATGTTACCCCAACCTTGCAAAACTGTAATGAAACCTCATTTGCCCTCCCTTTCACTATAAGGGTGATCATGAACACCCCAGGATATATTATTTGGCTAACAAATAACTAATCTCCGCAGGCTGCTGGGTGTGGCTGATTTTCCAATACTGCATTGTTCCCATTTTGCAGATGGGAAAAGAGACAAGGCAGTTTAGTGACCTGCCCAACATCACACCAAGGGAGTCAGTGGCACGGGACAAATCAGAATTCCCGCTGCCAACATACTACAGTGCTTGGCTCATCGGGACGACATTGAACTCATCAGTGCCCCCCCCCCCTCCCCGCCGTCTCCAGCCCTCCCAGCCGCGCCAAACGGCTCGGGGAGGCCGGAGCACCGCAGCAGGGCCGGGTAACAGACGTACAGAAGGACGCGCAGCTCCTCTTTTCTGCACAGACGGGTTTACAAGACGGCGCTTCTCCGACAAGCCCGTGCGGGGAAAGCCCCCGAAAGGCCGCGCTCAGCTCCGGGCTGGGAACCCGCTTCTGACGCTCCGGCCTCGGCGCGGCACGGCCGGGCTCGCTCCCGGGCGGCGGGAAGGGGCCGAGCCTGGGCCCGGGTCCGGGCCCGGGCCGCCCGGCACGAAGTGTGGCCGGAGCAGCCCGGCGGGAGAAGCGGCCGCGGGCCCGGCCCGGCGCAGGAAGGTCGGGGTCTGAGGCGGGAGGAAGCCCGGGCGATGGGGGCAGCCGGGCTGGGAACGGGGCCCTCGCGCCAGGCGGCGGGACCCTGCCCGGGCCAGGGGGAGAAACGCGCCGGGGCCCCGCCGGCTCTGCCCGGGGGGTTCGGTACCTGCCGCTCCAGCTCCCTCCCAGGCGCTGCACAGACCCGGCGGCGGCGCCGACCCCACCTGCTGCCGCCCGCCCCCGCGCCCTCCTCCGGCGCGCGCGTAGTGCGTCACTTCCGCCAGTAGCTGCCCTTGCTCTTTCCATGGTGGCCATGTTGAGTGAGGGCGGATCAACCAGGCCCCGATCCCGCCCCAGCGCGGGGCCCCACTGCGGGTTGTTTATCGCCACAGAACCCAGCGCGAAAACCCTCCGCCGCAAACAGCCCCGGGGCGCAGCCCAACCCCCCGCCATTGCAGCCCCCGCCATGTCTGCATTGGGGCTATTGCATTTCAGCACCAGCTTCCACTGCCCCACAGAGCCTGGGGTTCGTACCTCAGAGGTGGCAACTCTGCCCACACCTGGGACAATGCGGGATGATCCTTAGCCCATGAAACCGGACAGCTGGCAGCTGTCCTGAGAACCCTACAGCTCCCCTGGGAGTGGGACAGCTAGGATCCTGGGAAAACCTGGACAGGTGGCAGTCTTATGGGGGGGGGGAGCCAAAATAATGCCACAATCTGGACTTCTGTAGATTTGGTTCCTGGGTGGTGTGGTGTAGAAGAGAAGCCTCAGTCAGTGCTATTTTCTCTCTATAAATGGCTCCATAAAGGAGAGGAAACCATAAAAACCACAGTCCTTGATGCCACACTACTCCGTACAGGCCCTCCAGCAGGGCAGCATGCAATATAGTGTCCTATCATAGAATATCAGGGTTGGAAGAGACCTCAGGAGGTCATCTAGTCCAACCCCTTGCTCAAGGCAGGCCAACACCAACTAAATCGTCCCAGCCAGGGCTTTGTCAAGCCTGACCTTAAAAATCTCTAAGGACAGAGATTCCGCCACCTCCCTAGGTAACCCATTCCAGTGCTTCACCACCCTTCTAGTGAAAGTGTTGGGGGGCCTGAGGCAACAGCACAGGATACACAGTGCAACAGTGCTGCTCGCCCGGAGTTGACAGACTCCAAAAGACACAAAAGGTGAAAGAAAAAAAAAAAAATTTGATTGGGATCTCACAGGAGGAACACACACCACACTCTCACATCAAGCACTCTGTCTTTATAGTCTATCTTAGCTCTTTATGTCTAGCTCCCCATGTCCCCCCCCCCCCCCCCCCCTCCCCCTCCCTCCCCTCCTTTCCTTCCCAGCAAATACATACACAAACAGCATTATGAAGCAGCAATTTAGATAATACTTGGCAAAAAAAAAAAATCTAAATTAGTACTTTTAGTCTTTTTTTGACTTCTCATTTTGTTTCACCCCCTTAGTGCAAGCAGGCTGTGCAGGCTCCTGGTCCTGGTAACTGATAGATAACACACACACACATTTTCTTTTTTTCTAGCCTGTGGGGTTAATTAAAGTCTAAACATGGACGCGGTTCGGACAAGCAGAGGCCTAATACAGGGAGCCTTCATTGGCACTGTCATTTTCCACCCCTCTGCCAACACTGGGTCATGCCTGGTGTCACCAACAAAAGTGTTTCCTAATATCCAACCTAGACCTCCACCACTGCAACTTGAGACCACTGCTTCCTGTTCTGTCATCTGCCACCACTGAAAACAGCCAAGCTCCATCCTCTTTGGAAACCCCCTTCAGGTAGTTGAAAGCTGATATCAAATACCCCCTCACTCTTCCCTTCTGCAGACTAAACAAGCCCAATTCCCTCAGCCTCTCCTCATAAGTCATGTGTCTCAGTCTCCCAATCATTTTTGTTGCACTCTGTTGGACTCACTTCAATTTTTCCTCATCCTTTCTGTACTGGGGGGCCCAAAACTGGACCCCCCAATACTCCAGATGTAGCTTCACAATACTCCAGATGTAGCCTCACCAGTGCCAAATAGAGGGGGATAATCACTTCCCTCAATCTGCTGGCAATGATCCTATTAATGCAGCCCAATATGCCATTAGCCTTCTTGGCAACAAGGGCACACTGCTGACTCATATCCAGATTCTCATCCCCAGGTCCTTTTCTGCAGGACTGCTGCTTAGCCAGTCGGTCCCCAGCCTGTAGCGGTGCATGGGATTCTTCCATCCTAAGTGCAGGACTCTGCACTTGTCCTTGTTGAACCTCATCAGATTTCTTTTGGCCCAATCCTCCAATTTGTCTAGGTCACTCTGGACTCTATCCCTACCCTCCAGTGTATCTACCTCTCCCCCCACCTTAGTGTCATCTGCGAACTTGCTGAGAGTGCAATCCATCCCATCATCCAGATCATTAATAATGATGTTGAACAAAACCGGCCCCATGACCAACCCCTGGGGTATTCTGCTTGATACCGGCTGCCAACTAGACATCAAGCTGTTGATCACTACCCATTGAGCCCACAGCCCGACAATCTAGCCAGCTTTCTATCCACCTTATAGTCCATTCATCCAATCCATACTTTTTTAACTTCCTTGCAAGAATATTGTGGGAGACCGTATCAAAAGCTTTGCTAAAGTCAAAGTATATCATGTCCACTGCTTTCCCATATCCACAGAGCCAGTTTTCTCATCATAAAAGGCAGTCAGGTTGGTCAGTGATGACTTGCCTTTGGTGAATCCATGTTGACTATTCCTAATCACCTTCCTCTCCTCCAAGTGCTTCAAAATGGTTTCCTTGAGGACCTGCTACATGCTTATTCCAGGGACTGAGGGGAGGCTAACCAGTCTGTAGTTCTCCAGGTTCTCCTTCTTCTCTATTTAAAAGATGAGCACTATATTTGCCTTTTTCCAATTATCCAGGACTTCCCCCGATCACCACAAGTTTTCAAAGATGGTGGCCAATGGCTCTACAATCACATCAGCCAATTCTCTCAGCACCCTCAGATGCATTAGATCTGGACTCATGGACTTGTGCATATCCAACTTTTCTAAATAGTCCTTAACCTGTTCTTTCACCACTGAGGGCTGCTCACCTCCTCCCCATACTGTGTTGCCCAGAACAGCAGTGTGGGAGCTGACCTTGTCTGTGAAGACCGAGGGAAAAAAAGTATTGAGTACTTCAGCTTTTTCCACGTCATCTGACACTAGGTTGCTTCCCCCATTCAGTAAGGGTCTCACACTTTCCCTGACCTTTTTCTTGTTATTAACATACCTGTAGAAACCCTTCTTGTTACCTTTCACATGCCTGGCTAGCTGCAACTCCAGTTTTGCTTTGGCCTTCCTGATTACACCCCTGCATGCTCGAGCAATATTTTTATACTCCTCGCTAGTCATCTGTCCAAGTTTCCACTTCTTATAAGCTTCCTTTTTGTGTTTAAGCTCACCAGAGATTTCACTTTTATGCTCCTTTTCAAAATTATCTGCACTCCAGGCTGCCTCTGGTTACTGCATGTGCTGAGCAATTTTCAAGAGCAGTGTCTTACTGTGGAAACTCAACACTCAAGATTATTTTGTTTTCAATTTAAGGATCATGTAAATACAGGTTTCATCCTGAGTGTAAACTGATCCAACTGATGCTGTTTTGGGTGGTTGCTTTTCCTCTAATCCACAGACTGGTCATGATTCATTGTCACTGTCTTAAAAACCTTGGCTGGATATCCCTTACAGCACCTAGCAAAAGCCATGCTTCCTGATGGCTTTTATCCAGTTGGCCTTTCCGCCCCACCTAGACAGGCCTTTCCTCTCTGAAATAGATATATAATCCCATGTTTATCCCCCTTTAGCTGCATTAACCTTCTGCCTCCCCACCACATACTCCCTAGTCTTTTTTCAAGCAAATACAAATTTCAGAAAATAATGATGGGTTTATAGCATAATTTTTATGTTATTAAAGCTAGAAACTAATGTTCAGTAGTCTTATTCACACATGCCAATTCATAAATCTCCAGACAAAAGCTAAGTAAAGATAAAATTAAGGTTGAAAGTACATAAATTAAGTAAAAATTAATAGTAAAAAACATTACCATGATGTTGTAATTATCCAAAGAGCAAGCACTACAGACCAAGGAAATTCAGAGTTCAGTTTAAACTTAAAAGAAATCTATATATATTATGGAAGTGGGATGCAGAGTTAGGGCACTTAGTCCTCAACTCTGATGTCAAACAATAGCTGTACAACTATGATTAGGGTGTTCTGCTGTTTGTGGTCCCAGATTAGATTAAATTTATTTTTAACATTAGTTTTCTCCATATTTTCTGCCTCATGGTGTCCCTATAGGAAATGGCTTGTTTGGAACAAGTCTACTCAAAATAGACTTGTAATAGTCTGTGCACTTCTGGGAGCAATTTGGTCTTGAAATGTGTTATATTGCCATTTTGCTGGGGTGCACCACACTGGTCACCATGCCAAATTTATCCAGCAAGGCCTGATAGTCAACTATATTACCTTGCAAAAAAATGTTGAAGTTGTTTTACCTAGCTACACAATTAATAATGTTGTCTTTTTAAACTGAGGTGTGAGCCAACAGCCAGTGCAGTTAGGTTTTGTTGCCACAGTAATGCAGAAGCAACTGTTAGAGATTACCTTTTGTTAATCATCCTGGGGCAGCCCAAATCATAGCAAGGCTACTATAAAAAAAATTATTTATTCCATATCACTAAGAGCACTGTAACCTATTGCGGAGTGTTCTGGCAATACCATAGAGAAAATCAGATCAGACATATAAAGCTACGACCCTGCAAAGACTTATGCAAATGCTTAATAACTTTATGACTGGTGAGTACTTCCATTGAAGTTAATGAGACTACATACAGCCTACAGTTAAGCACGTGTAAATTTTTGCAAGGCTGGGGCCTTAGAGAATGCATCCAGACATGGTGGCAAATTAGAAATATAGGTAAAATAAACTTGTCTGCTGTTGGTGAATCCTTTAAAAGGATAGTGGCAAACACTATCATAGCACCCAATAAGAAAAATATAATTTGATGCTAGTGACTTTAGTGGCTGTGTGCTCTGTGCAGGGGGAGAGAGTGACTGATGAGATGCTTGTTTACTTAAATGGGGTGTGATAGGGTTTTGAGAAGAGATTGGTTTCAGAGTAGCAGCCGTGTTAGTCTGTATCTGTAAAAAGAACAGGAGTACTGGTGGCACCTTAGAGACTAACAAAAAAACAAAACTAACAAAAGCTTATGCTCAAATACATTTGTTAGTCTCTAAGGTACCACCAGTACTCCTGTTCTTTTTTCTTGAGATTGTATCAAATATATAGGCAGGCAGCAATATCACGTCGGTTCAGTTATCCTACTTAAAAGTATGGGATGAGCAGTATGAAACCACATCATGACACTCCTGTTCTTTCTAGGATTTAACCCTGAACGCTTTTACTTTCCTAAACACAGGGGTGGGTGTTTTGAGAGGTGGGACATGGGGTTCTCCTCAGTTGTCCCATATCTGACCAACAGCCACGGGCCCTTTAACTCCAGCATGCCACCTGACTAGGGGCTGTTGCCCAAACAAACTCTCCCCCAACCAAAGCAGCTCAGTGAAAGGACCAATGTCTGGGCAGCTGCTCTTCAAGCTGTGCCGGTTCACTTTCTTACGGCCTCGGCCTGTGTCACGCCGAGACTCTGGGGCATGTGGGGAGGCCCCTGGGTCGGTGCAGGCAGCGCGCCCCTGTGGACGCCTCCCCCGGCCGCCCCTACTGCGGAGCGCTCATTGCAGAGGCCGAACCTTGCAGGCGGCGCGCGGCGTTCACTCCTCCGGCCGGCAGGCGGCGCTGCCGGCGCCGGGGGAACGCGGAGCAGTGGAGACCAGGCCAGCGTGAGCCTAGAGCGGACGCCGTCAGTAAGGGGCGGAGTTCCGCTTCCGGCGCCGCCATTTTGCCGTGAGACAGCAGCGGCGAACCGGCTCCGGATCCGCGCCAGGATGTTGTCCACAGCCGGCTACGCGGAGCCCAGGCCCGGGATGAGGCAGCAGCTCGGCGCCCCCGTGCAGCACCGGTTCTCCCCCTACACCTTCAACGGCGGGTAAAGAGCCGGGCCCGCCCCCGGGAGCCTCAGCCCCGCGATCCCGCCTCTGCCCCTGCGGGCGCTCGCGGCGCGGCGCGGCCGGACCCGTCGCTTTCACTTTCTGTCCCTCCCCGGGCCTGCGAGCGCGGCGCCGGTTCGGGGACCAGCCCCCGCTCCCCCTGCCCGCACGTTAGTCCCGAGCTTCCTCCCGCTGCTGCTTCCCGCAGCCCGGCCGCGAACCAGCCCGCGGGGGGGGGTCACAGAAACCCTGGTGCCTTCGGAGCCCCGCAGCGGCTTCCCCGCTCCCTGCGCTGAGCTGCTCGGTGTGGGGGGTTTTGCCTCCCCTCTTGCTCGTTTGTGGCCCCTTTGCCTGCAGAGAAGGGAGGCGAACAACGTGAAGAAAAGACCCTCATGTAAAGAGGACCCGTGGCTGTAACATCTCAGTGGCAGCGTGTAACTTACTGTTTCCACTGATAGTCCCCATCTCTGGGTGCCGCACACAATGCTGGGGCGTACGAATGCCGTCCGTGCAGTTGAATATTGTTTGAAAGACTGATGTGGAGGAAAGGTGGTTTGGAAACTGCTTTTCTATATTGGAGCTGGGCAGTGCAGCGGCTTTCATGACAAAGGGACGTTGAAAGACAGGATTTAGTCTGATGAAAAATGCATGTGTTGTGTCCACCTTTTTAGAATCACCATTACACTTAGAAGGGATCATCCAACAAGAGGCTCTAATTTAAATCTAAAGCAAGGTGTAGTGATCTCCTGGCTTGCATTTGTGATCCCCCTTCTCTGAAATTGTAATAGCAAATTATCCTGGCAGATTTTTATCACTGTCTTCCTAGAACGTGTGCATCTTAGACTCTGTTATCCTCAATATTCTTAAGGTAAACCACCTTTAATTGTTCAGAAAGCACAATGGCAACATCATTCTATAAAAGTTGTAACCACTGTGTTGAAAGCTACCTGGGGATAACTTACCAGTGGATTAGACATTTTATCAATACACTTTTCTTAGGTGACTGGGATCTGGGCATGGTACGCTAGTTTGTTGGTTCACAGAATTTTTCATAATGTTGGACCACTTCTAAAAACAGATCCTTGGGCTTCCCACCACCGATCCTAGTCTTCTGAATCTGTAACTTGTGGGAACTGTTGCAGTTGGTTATTTGAAAAAAACAAAAACAAACTAGGATAGTGTTAACACAAGTTGAAAATGAAACTCTCAAATGTGAAGGTATTGGTGCTTAATTGTTTTAATTGTCTGAGCTGTTTTCATTTCCGTTGTGTAAGACTTTACCTTTATTAGGATTGAGTCTCCACTCATCCTCAGCCTCTTTGCAAAGGTCACTATTAAAGTTTTTGCCATCCTACTTGTGTGCTGCCCTTCTCCGTGTTGTTTATAAAGTTGATTGTGACTGAATTTACACAGATAAACCCACCGCTACCCAAAGTATATAGACATGAAGCAGCCACTTACAGTGAATGAATGTATATTTTGTTTCTTTTTTAAAAACCCTTCTGGAAATCTTGAGTCCTCAACAGTATGACCTCTAGCAGGAAACATAACTGCTTAAAGACTGAAAGAAGCTCCATCATTGTGACAAAGCTTCTCAGATCAGTTTGAGAACCAAGCACTAGTTAAATACTCACTTAGGTGATAGGGAAATGTGTTAGAAATCATGATTATACATTAGTCTTTGTTTTCTTTAAGGACGGTGTTGGCAATTGCTGGAGAAGACTTTTCTATTGTTGCCTCAGACACGCGACTGAGTGAAGGTTATGCAATTCACAGCCGGGATAGTCCAAAATGCTATAAACTGTAAGTTTTAATCTTGTAGTATGGCATCTTGGGGAGATTGAATGACCAGAATTTTCATTTGCTCTCCCAGAAAAAATTCCAGTAAGACAGGAAGGAAATTTGTAAGGGTTTAATTTGTGCTCTGTTATGATGCTATAAATGAGATCAAGTTTCTTCGTTTGTATTTTGCTGCTTGAATTTCACTGACACCTGATGTTCTTGATTTCCTAAACACAAGGTAAGTAGATCTGCTTTTTTTTTGATGGGCACCCCTAAGAGTGCTCAGCTAATTGTAGCAGCATTTAGAGTTGCTGTTGTGAATATCTTTGCCTGTTCCTGACACCCAGTAGTTGGGGTGCGAAAGTGTTTCCTTTGGTGGCTGTATATCAGGAATGTCAGTAGTCCATTATTATTTCAGTAGACCATGTGGCACCTCAAAGAGCTCCCTAGCAGAGATCAGCAGTGAATCGGTCAGCAATTCCTTTATCAATCTTCTTTTACATTCCTCCTATATTTCCTTCAGTGCTCCTGGAGTGTGTCCCCTTTTAAAAAGTTTATTATTATATGCTTTTAAATGTGACAGATGCCTCACTTACACTCCAAAACTGCCACCAGCTACAGATGCAAATCCTCTCTTTGACAGCTCACATGAGTTCAAGTTTCTCCTGGCTAACCCCTTAGCATATCAGTAACTTCTTGGTAGTGTCCAGAGGTGAGTTACCTTGGTACCATCTCAATCTGCTGAAATATGGTGGCTGCTTATCATTAATGTAATCTTGTAGTAAGAGAAAAAGCTTTCACTTTAGGTTATTAAAGTTAATAACACTTAACAGCTTTGAATAAAATATATTGTCAATTTTTAGATGGTATCGTTTGTAAATAGGTTTGAAATGACTATCGACCCTCGTTTTTATATAAAAGTTTAATATTTTGATTTGCATTTCTATAGCTCCTTCAATCAGAGATCTCAACGCACTTTATAAAATGTTAATTAAACCTCTCAATAGCTCTGTAAGGTGTGCAAATCCTGTTGTTCCAATCTTAGATTGGAACAGTTTGAGGCACAGAGGTTAAATCACATACCCATAGTATTACAAAATTAGCTGACAGGACTGAGAATAGAATCTTTCTCCTTTCTCACAGTCTTGCACTTAACTGCTAGATAAGTGGTTCCCAAACTGGTATACAGAGCCATATTGATTTGCAAATCACTTGCTAATAGTCTATAGAGAGTTAGCTGATCATTGTTACCCGGTGATGCATTGCATTAAAAAATAAGAATACATTCAGTACTTTCCTAGTCTTTGTCAATGTAAGAAACTGGTGTAGTTGAAAGCACTAAAAATATGAACTTATTGAAATATCAAATTTTGCATTTTACAGAACAGATCAAACAGTCATTGGATGCAGTGGTTTTCATGGAGACTGCCTTACACTGACTAAAATTATCGAAGCAAGACTAAAGGTAGCTAAATTTGATATTTTTATGTATAAATGAAAGTAATAAACCCTTATTAAAATATTAGAGAAGAGCGCAATAATTAGACCAGGTGAAGAAACAAATAAAAATGTAACAAAGTACAGGTAACTGTTTTGTTTCAAACATTCCCCTAAAGTGTTTATACGCCAAACATTGTAGCACTGCTAGTGAAAGAACAAGAAAGGGAAAGTGTACTTATATGTATTTACTGTCTAAACTGAGTAAAATGCAAAGCCAGTTAGAACACACAAATTGTGAAGAGTAAAGGCATATTTAAAAAAACCCCAATTTTAATATCTTGGTGGTGTTGGTGACCAGATGACACCTGTTTTTATAAAAACTTCTGTATGAAACCTAAATGTTGTGCCTAAACTACTTTAAGAAACCCAATATGTACACAAACATTTAATCGTGATAGTGTTTAGATTACTAATTGAATTTCCATAATATTAAATGTATTTGAATTATACTCCTGCTATGCACTCTTTTCTTCTTGGTGAGATGTAGTTTGAAATTTACTTGTTATAAAAATAGTGGTTATGTCCATTTACTATTCTAATATTACTGTTTAACCCACTTGTTTGTGTGCTGCACCACTTGGTGATTGCAGATGTACAAGCATTCCAATAACAAGACCATGACTACTGGGGCTATTGCAGCGATGCTGTCTACAATCCTGTATTCTCGACGCTTCTTTCCTTACTACGTTTACAACATCATTGGTGGGCTCGATGAAGAAGGTAAAGACTTAGACTTTGCTCTCCACAAGAAAGGGAGAGGCGGCTGACTTTCTGCAGGTGAAGGGCAGTCATTTCAGCTGAAGCAGACTGGTGGTGCAGTTTGAAGTTTGTATGCTTGCTTCTCTTACGTGAAAATAATGTTGCTCTTCACTTGCAGTTTTTTTTTTTTGAGGATCTCAAAGCACTTTATAAAATTAGCTTTGGTAAGTATTATAATCCCTTTTTAGTAGGAAAACTAAAACAATCTTTAATTTTCATCATCATCTTGATATATTACTGCTGTCAGTCTCTGAAGAGTCTGTGTGTGTATGAACTCCAAAATCTGAAGATGGCTAAATCCTACTTTTTCAAATGACTTAAACAGCTGGAATAACATCTTTGCTAAAACACTTCTACCTTTCTGTCTCCATGTTTAATATTTTAAGGTGGATTGGAATACGCTGCTTGTCTTTCAGGCTGTTTGGAAAAGCAACAGTACAGAACAGTGGATTGCCATTGTTCACAGGACTTTGCCTGTATTGGGGGCCAAGCATATACATCTAGTTTAAAGATGAGATATTTTTAGTGAAATGATTTATCAACTCACATCTTAATGCCAACTTTACCTTCAGATCCTTTATCATCATTATTGGTAGGCAGGGCTGTTCCAGCAGCATATTCCTTTTCTAAATGGCCTGTGAAATTAACAAATACACTGTTTCAAATCAAAACCTTTGGAGATTATATAAAAGTAGTAGTTCAATAAAACTTGGAAGGTAACTGTCACTTTTAGCACCTCAGAAGCATGCTTCTTATCACTGGCTTTTAAGCTTTTCCAATTATTTCGTTGAGCTCCAGTCACAATACCGTTAGGATCCTCTATTCTATGACTTAGGCTGTGGCTACACTTAGCACTTCAAAGCGCTACCGCGGCAGCGCTTTGAAGCGCTAAGTGTAGTCAAAGCGCCAGCGCTGGGAGAGAGCTCTCCCAGTGCTGTCTGTACTCCACCTCCCTGTGGGGAATAACGTACAGCGCTGGGAGCCGCGCTCCCAGCGCTGGGGCTTTGACCACACTGGCGCTTTGCAGCGCCGCAATTTGCAGAGCTGGAGAGGGTATGTTTTCACACCCTGCTGCAGCGCTGCAAATTTGTAAGTGTAGCCAAGCCCTTTGACCAAGAATCAGAGCTGGTCTTTATCCTTCTAATCACCTTTTCTTCAGAGGTCAAGTTATTAATCTTGTCTCAGGATGGCTTGGAAACTAGTATATGTAGTGTTTTTGCAGTAGATCTTGTATATCATTAAGAAAATAACTTTCTGGCATGTAGATTTAATATAAACTTTTTTCTTTTCAAGGGAAGGGAGCAGTGTATAGCTTTGACCCAGTAGGTTCATACCAGAGAGATGCTTTCAAAGCTGGTGGTTCAGCAAGTGCCATGCTACAGCCCCTACTTGACAACCAGGTAAAGAAGTCTTGATTTTTATTGGGGGGGGGGGGCGGTATTTATTTTGCATCTCGGTAACCTATGTCTCATTCCTTCTGAACAATTTTACCATGGCTCCCGTGTAATAGGTCTGTAACATAGTTAAGTTGTGGAATGGTGGTTCTTTCCATGAGCCATTTTATTAAGGGCAAATGTAACAGAGTGAAAGTCTTGGACAACCTTTAGAAACTCGAATGTTCACACTTGTGCAAATTCTTAATGTTCTTGGAGTACTGCAAAGCAACGTGTAAACAAATTGTGCTCTATTGGATGAGCCGGTATAGAATGCTGTGAGTGTGGTAGCTCTCTTGAGCAGTGCTAGAATGGGAAGCTTCTGTACGAACTGGTTCAGTTTGAATGTTCATTGTGGTTTCTATAAAACTACTCTATATTAAGTGGAGAAGAGAAAAAACATACTTGCCTTATTCTGAGCCCAATTTCCTGCTCTCTCTACTCAGTAGGTATAATAGAATTATTAGCACACCTCCCTTTATGCACCAGCTTTTGAGCAGCCTTACATCAAAGTTTAAATTGTTGAACAAAATCCCTTTGCAAGTGTTTGGGTGTTCAGAAGAGATTGATCTATGTTTTAGAATTTCTGTTCGCACTTAAGCCTGGCAATTCTGATGTCTGACTAATTTTAACATTTCTCTTTACTTGGATTTTTAAAAACTCATGAAACAAAAAGTAATCCAATGTCACTTTCTTTCCTAGGTTGGCTTCAAGAATATGCAAAATGTGGAGCATGTACCTTTGTCCCTGGAAAAGGCTATGCAACTAGTTAAAGATGTCTTTATTTCTGCAGCTGAGAGAGATGTATACACTGGAGATGCACTTAAGATCACCATTGTCACAAAAGATGGTATTAAGGAGGAGTCACTTCAGTTACGGAAGGACTAATTCTGAATACTTGTCAATTAAATCTGCATTATGTAATCTAAGTTGTAACCGGTCTGATTTACTTGTATTATGGTGACATTTGTCTTATTAAAAGAACTTAACAAAAGTTAACTATCAAAATGTTGATTGTGGTCTTCAAACAGTACTGAAGGGATTTGAAAAGTGATAGTGTTTCCTAATGAAATTGGGGCAACCCATGCGTTCACTGGTTGGGATATGGGTTTGGTTTGATAAATGGAAAAACCAGAAAGAATGCTGCACAGCAGATCAAATATTTGACAGACAGCATGTCATAGATTGAATTACCATTCAGTTTACAGTTGCCAGTTTTACTCTGTGAGCTAACTTTGCAGTTGTTAGAGTAGTAAGCCTACTACTCAGGATGAAAAACTTATCTATCCTCTTTCTTCCTCCTCTATCATGACATTCTTTGTTGGATTGATTTCAGTGTTCCCCCTTCTCCCCATAGCCCATATAACTTGCTTTTCCTCTAAAATCTCTTTGCTACTCCTCTAATTTATGCCATTTATCTCTCCTGCCCATCCTCATCCATACAGGGCTTGGAAATCTTACCTGATAGCTAGAGGAGTAAACCTGTTATCCAGAAGCCAGTTCTCCCTGCTGCTTGGAAAGAGAGAAGGATGCAGGGATTCATAACAGTGTTTTCCTTGACCCTGCTCAGGGGCTCATCTTTCACATGTGCCTCTGACGAGTTAGTATTCAAAGTCTGAAGCCCACCACTGACCTCCACAATCACACACACGTCCTAAACTATTCTCTTTTGGATTCTCCTATCTCATAAGTAGCTCCATTTGCCACCTGTTGCTGTTCAGAGCTTTCCCAAAGAGCAACTGATTTACCTGCTGAATAGCATCAGTGGAGCTGATGAGACTGTTTAGTGTTCTCACTCTGCAGCAACTTGGGAATGCTCTGAGCATCAGCAGAGGCACTTCAACCTTCTGCAGAATTTGGAAGATGGCACTGTATTGTTTAACAATAAGTCCATGTTTGGAAGGTTCTCTTCACAGCTGGTAGGGCTTGGAAATTTTAAACAAAAACTAGGTTCTAAAGATGTTGATGGCACTAGCCTGGAAAAGAATCCTACTTTTCAGGAGTGAGTGGATTTTTCAAGCTTTGGCTCTCCGTAGTCACAAAATCAGATATTTTAGTAGTGCTTTAAAGTAAATTCTGTTAATTTAATAAATGATAGGTATAATTTAGAATTTCTCTATCAACTAGAAAGCATAAATATAACAAAGAATTACCTTCTCACTTGTTAGGGTTAACAACATTTTACAGTTATAAGGATGCTAATCCATGTTTAAAATGACCATCATTTATTTCCAAACTCACCTATGGTAACCCAACCCAATGCAAAGCTAATTTTAGTTAATAAGAATTTGTCAATTGCCTCCTGTGGATGTTGGTCTGGGTCCACAGTAAATATTGCAATTACTGCATGCTATAATTTAAAAAAAAAGTTTCACCTGCAACTTTGGTTTCCAAATGTATTTTCAAAGAATACACAAGTGAGATACAGGCTTGATCAGCATTAGTCTTTCCAATCAAATGACTTCATTAGACCAGCGATTCTCAACAAGGAGTACGCATACCCCTGGGGGTACTCAGAGGTCTTCCAGGTGGGTACATCAACTCATCTAAATATTTGCCTAGTTTTACAACAGGCTACATAAAAAGCACTAGTAAAGTCAGTACAAACTAAAATTTCATACAGACAAAATGAGAAAGTAAGTAGTTTTTCAGTTTGTGTGCTGTGCCACCTTTTTGTATTTTTATGTCCAATTTTGTAAGCAAGTAGTTTAGTTGAGTTGAAACTTGGGGTATGCAAGACAAATCAGACTCCTAAAAAGGGGTACAGTAGTCTGGAAAGGTTGAGGACCACTGCACTAGACAAACTCATCAATATTCCACTATGAAGGAGTCAGTGGTGGTCCTGGTCACTGTTCTTGTTTTCAATAAGTTTGAACATCCAAATTGAGTTCCACCTTGTGGAAACTTACTGGGTTAAATGAGTGAGGTGCCAGGCTTGATTCCTCAGACTAACTATAACATTTAGTAAATACAGAGTGTTTGAGTAGTACTGTGAAAACTAGTGCAATGTAAAAAAATCATTAGTTGTAAATGTTTACCCACTTGGGAGCTGACTCTTGAGTTTTTCAGTCTTTTCTGAAAAGCATTTAAAATTGCAATAATTTTGTTTACAGCAGAGTATTTCGTGTTATAACTTCTCTTCTGTGGTCAATCCAGTATACAGATTGAAACTAAGACTGCATCTGCGCTTGGAGTTAGGGGTGATTCCCAGCTTGCAGAGACATACGCTAGCTAAATAAGCATGGGCACCAATGGCCCAAGCTAGCTGCCCTGAGTACAAACCTGCCTGGACCCTGAGGGCACATACTCAGGGTGGTTAGCCTGTGATGCCACTCGCTGATGTCCATGCTACTATGGCTACATTACTATTTTTAGCTCTCATTGAGCTAGCGTATTTCTTAATGAGCTGGGAATCACACCCCTAGCTCCAAGTGTGGATGTAGGCTAAGGAAGGATTGTTGCATTCCTGACTCCATGAATCAGCAAGACACAGATGTGGTCTCACTAATACTTTCAAGCAAAGTGAAAGCCTCTGGGAATGATTACTGGGACAAAAACCTTAACTGGAATTGTATGATTTGGTTTGAAGGCTGAGCAGTTCAATCTTCTGTCCTCCAGTGGAAGGTTGCATATTCAATGGCAAAATATAGCCCAGTGTACCATGCATGTTCTTGGATGCTTTCACAATCCATACATTCTTTACATCAACACATTCAGTGCAGTAGTTTGGACTGATACATTACATTTATGTCTGAAATGAATTTCTTCATTTACCTGCTGCTAGGTCTTAGGTAAACAATAGCAGACCTGAATTGTATGAGTCAGCAAAGCAGTAATTTCAGACTAGCTTAACATGAAAACTTGGTCTTTTGCCAACAGCTCTTCCAGGCCATGGCCTGTGCTTTTACTAAAATATGCTGAGACCATGTCCTACCTCTAAATTAAAAATGGAGGTTTCTTGTCAAATGTAGCAGGACTGAATATTAGCTGTACTCTCCCCCCATGAAGTGAGACTAGCACTACTAGGATCAGATTGTCACGTTACCCCCCCCCATATTCTTTCGGCTTTTTTGTGAGTACTAGACAGTCAAATACAGGTGAAAAATGACAGTGTAAAAAAAGAATACATGGTACTATATCACATTCCTACAGAAAACTACATCCATTAAGCTAGAGCCTGACTTTCCTTTCTCTGACATGGCCATTATTATACAAAATTAATGATTTTGAAGTGAGTGCCTTGAGGATTTAAGTTTTAATTAGTTTGTAGTGGGTTGTTTCTTCTCATAGCCTTCAAATCACTATGACTAGTCCACAAATGGTAGACAAACACCCAAAGTAATAACACTAAAGGAATGACACTTCTCTGCTTTCTGCTGTCTCTCTTGGTGGTGCCTATATCTAGCCATTCTCATTTCCTCCCATTGCTGTGCTCTGCTCAATTTACACAGTTGCCAGCACATCTCTGCCCTACAGAGAAAAACACCTTGGTTCTCCTAGTCTGCCTGCTCTTGATGTTGACTCACTCCCCTGTTTCTTGTTATTCATTTTACCCATTATCAGCCTCCTCAAGTCACAGTCTGAATGTTGGCCTAGTCCCCCATCCACAACTGTTAACACAGCCACACTATATTTAAGTCTAGTGCAGGGGTAGGCAACCTATGGCATGCGTGCCAAAGGCAGCACGCAAGCTGATTTTCAGTGGCACTCACACTGCTCGGGTCCTGGCCACTGGTCTGGGGGGCTCTGCATTTTAATTTAATTTTAAATGAAGCTTCTTAAATGTTTTAAAAACCTTATTTACTTTACATACAACAATAGTTTAATTATATATTATAGACTTATAGAAAGAGACTTTCTAAAAACTTTAAAATGTATTACTGGCACGCAAAACCTTAAATTAGAGTGAATAAATGAAGAGTCGGCACACCACTACTGAAAGGTTGCCAACCCCTGGTCTAGTGAATGGCAAAGTCTGACTAATGCAGTGATCCTTCAAGGAGTTCATTAAAACACTTGACCACTGGGTGCCACTCTTGTTCCTTGTAAGAAGCAGAGATTTCACATCCATGGATATTATGGCTGGAGGACAACCAACCTGACTAATATACTAGAGCTCAGGTCACTTGATGTTACCACAACTAAATGTGTGTTGGTGGGGCGGGGAGATGGCCACAGAATTAAAAACATTCTTTCAAGTATTTATTCACTGAAACATATGGTTTTTAGCTTTTGATAAAGCAAGTTAATAGGGTTCTTAAAGTTAATTCTGATAAAGTCATCTGAAAGGATTTGATATATTTAAAGTTACTGCAATAATTTTTGATGTATGCAGCTGGCTAGGACAGAGCTGTAACAATTTGTTTGCAGAGTTTTGAACCAATGATTAGTGTGGTTTTTTTTTTTAACCTGAGTTTCAAATTCAAACTCCAATACCCAAGTGCAATTCAGTTGAAGCAGCTGAGCATTATGTGGTTTCATATTAATCCATCTGCAATAGTGAGTTGTGTAATTTTCACATTAAACCATAAATCATTGAAGATTCAATTAAAGTTTAGTGAACACTGATGATTTGGGGCTGGATGGATCCTAGGTTTGTAACAAAACCCAGGTGAGTTTCATATGTACCTGGGCTTCATGTTGAAAGGGTTACACACTGCTATGACTAGTAACCTAGAAGTCTGTTTCCTTGGTTAAGATATTGAAATAATTTAATAATAAAAAACAGGTGAGGACAGAAGGAAAGGAATGTTTCCCCTTGTTTAAATGGTATATTAATTAACTTAATGAGCATTAAAGATGCCTGATAGCCTTGGGGACTAAGACCTTGGCTACATGGGAAAGTTGCACTGGTTTAACTGAACTGGGTTTGTAAATTAATATATTAAAATCTGTGCAACCACTCTGTTTATACTTTTATTTTGGATTAATTGAAACTTGTATGCAATAGATTTAAGCAGAACTGCAATAAGACACTCATACTGAAATAAATGTTTGTGCCAGTTTACCTGTATCCATTTAAATTTGCACCGTAAATTATATCAGGGCAACTTTGTCATCTGGACATGGGGGTTCTCAACCTTTTTCTTTCTGAGCCCTCCCTCCACCCCGCCCAACATGGGATAAAAACCCCACGGCCCACCTGTGCCACAACTGTTTTTCTGCATATAAAAACCAGGGCCGGCATTAGGGGGTAGCAAGCAGGGCAATTGCCCAGGGCCCCACGCCACAGTGGGTCCCACGTAGCTAAGCTGCTCAGGCTTTGGCTACAGGCCTCGGTGGTGGGACTTGGGGAGGTGGGACTTTGGCTTTCTGCCCTGGGCCCCAGGGAGTCTAATGCCAGCCCTGCTTGTGTGTTTACTTGTATTGCACGTTCCTGCTCACAGCCCACCAGGGGGCCTCGGACCCATGGTTGAGAACAGATGATCTAGAGAAGGCCTAAAGTTCTGCTTATACTGAGAACAAATACAGTAAGAGATAGTGGTACACAAGCTTCACTGTACTTCCCTGCCACCAGCAGGGAACATCCAGTTCCCTTCATCTCTAGAAATAACTATGCACATTCAGTCCTTAGCCAGTCTCCTGAGAATGCTCAACTAAGGACCAATTGATACCAGTTGTGGTGGATGCTTATTCACTGGTAACTGGATTGAGACTACCAAACTCATTTCACATATGCTGCTTGCTGAGCAGCCAGGAAACGGTAACACTGCATTTGTTCCCTCTATAGGAAGTATTTGATCCAGTAACGTAGAAAGGCCTTTTATCACATTACCATGTCAGGCTTCCCTGTTCAAGCCCTGCCCTGATGACATCACCACTCGTGCTCAAGCTTTTACAGGTTTGCCAGGAAAAAGTAAATGAAAGGACTCCATAAGTTACTCTTCAGTCAGAAAAGTGAGCTGGTTACCTTGCTGGATTACAGCTGTTTTTAGATTGTATGCGTGCAATACAAGTAAACACACAATAAAGCAAGAGAAGAATTTACAATATATAATCCACTGATCATAAATCCCTTAAAGACAGGGCTGGCCTTACCATGGGGTGAACTGAGGCGGCCACCTCAGGTGCCAGACTGTGTGGGGGCTCCACTAGGACCCAGAGTGTAGAAAATTGTGTCTGCTGCTGGTGCATATGTATTCTCTCTGCTCTAGATGCACAAGGATGGAGGAGTGCTGTGCTGGAGGAAGGAGGGCACAACAGGGCCGCCGGGGGGGGGAGGGGCAAGTGGGGCAATTTGCCCCAGGCCCCCACGAGAATATAGTATTCTATAGTATTGCAACTTTTTTTATATAGAAGGGGCCCCCAAAATTGCTTTGCCCCAGGCCCCCTGAATCCTCTGGGCGGCCCTGGGGCACAAGAGACATAACAGGCAGGCAGGAGAAAAGGTGAGAGGCAATAACAGAAAGCAGCAGGAGCTGCAGGGAGAGAGAGGAGGAGGAGCCTCTTATGTACCTCTCTAGCATCCCCAGGAGCCTGGACTGATTAACACCAGCTCTCAGGGAGCTTCCTGTTTCCTGCTGCTTCCCTGAACCCATTTGAGGAGAACAGGCAGTCAACTGAAGTAGTAGGAGCTAGCTAGGCCCTTAAGACGCTGATATCTTCCCTCACTCAGGCCCTGCTACCAGCCTGCTTATTTGTCCCCTTCAACTGAGTGTTGAGAGCCACTATAGCTGGCACAGAAAAGCAGTCATGAGTGAAAGGTGAAAACGCCCCTCTGGGGCAGCATTAAGAAAAAGAAAGAAAGCAAAGGAAGCTTTTCTATCTAAGCAGGAAGGAGCTCTCTTGAGATACATAGACACAAATGTTCACGGTGAGCCTTCCGGCCCAAGTGAGGATGTGAGTGGTGAGGAGATGCCTGATCTTCCAGTTAGTCAGACTGCAGGTGACCTGGCAGCTACTGCAGCATCCATATCTCCATCTCAAATGGATGTAACCATGCACATTCCTGAAGAAAAGTGTAGATCAGAGAAGAGTTTGTTGGAGGCACAAGAAACAGCTGCTGCTGAGTTTAGTTTCTTAAGTCTACATGATCCAGGACTGTGGACCCACTTGAGTAGTATCCTGAGGGACTTCCTTGTACTGCATGGTTCACAGCAAGTGAAAAACTTCATGTTCCCCAAAGACAATGAAAATAGAAGTTTCCATCCAACACATTACTGGCATGAAATCCCCAACAGTGACAAAGTGGAGAGACCATAGCTTATGTACTCAAATACCCAGAATGCTGCATACTGTTTTTGTTGCAAATTCTTCCAGTCTAACATTTCAGCCACACTGGGTTTACAGGAACAAAGGACTGGAAAAATCTGGCTAGAAATCTGGCATGCCATGAGAAGGCAGCAAATCACCAGAGAGCATTCCATAGGTGGAAAGAGCTTGAGATGAGACTAAGGTTAAAGGCCACCATAGATGATCACCATCAAGAGAAGATTGCATCAGAGTCTCTTTACTGGCAAAATGTTCTGAAAAGGCTCATTGCCATTGTGAGAATGCTTGCTACCCAAAACCTAGCACTGCGTGGCCATTCAGAACAGCTGTATGTGCCAAACAATGGAAACTTCCTTAAAATTGTGGAGCTGATGGCTCAGTTTGATGCTGTACTCCAGGAGCATCTAAGAAGAGTCACCACCTAAGAAATGTACACATACCACTACCTTGGAAAAACAATTCAAAATGAGATTATACAGTTACTGGCAACAAAAGTCAAACAGAAGATTGTGGCATATCTGAAGTCAGCAAGGTATTACTTTGTTATTCTGGATTGCACACTTGACATCAGACATACGGAACAAATGACTTTAATGGTGTGTTTTGTAACAACAACAGAACCTAGTGAAAATGTCGCTGCAATGGTGACTGTCAGAGAGCATTTTCTAGAATTTATTGACATTGATGATACTACAGGAGCTGATATGACAAATGTGCTTCTTAAAAAGCTGGAAGATACGGGAATTGTGATAGCTGACATGTAAGGTCAGGGATACGATAATGGTGCCAACATGAGAGGAAAGAGCAGAGGAGTGCAGACATGGATCCAAGAGTTAAACCCTCGAGCTTTTTTTGTCCCATGCAGTTCTCATTCATTGAACTTGGTGGTCAGTGATGCAGCATCAGCTTCTAGTGAGGCTGCTGAATTTTTTAATGTAATTCAAAGCATCTCTGTATTTTTCTCTGCATCAACTCATTGATGGCAAATTTTGAAACAACATCTGGGAACATCCTCTCTGACACTGAAACCACTGAGTGCCACCTGATGGGAAAGTCAAGTGGAGGCGATAAAGCCTATCAAACACCAAATTGGGAAGATAGATGATGCCATAGTTGCAATTATGAAGGATAATGCTATGACAGGAACTGTTC
Source organism: Mauremys reevesii (assembly GCF_016161935.1). Classification (NCBI taxonomy): domain Eukaryota; kingdom Metazoa; phylum Chordata; order Testudines; family Geoemydidae; genus Mauremys; species Mauremys reevesii. The sequence continues at coordinate 83,195,782 of NC_052625.1, forward strand.
ATGGGAGAACAATGGCAGAGGGAAATGGAATCACCAGAAACATACATAACTTCAAATTTCTGTGTGGCTTAGTGTTGTGGCATGACATACTGTTTGAAATAAATGTTGTAAGCAAGAGACTCCAAGGTGTTGACCTTGATATATCTGGAGCAATGGAACAACTGGACAAAGCAAAGTCATATCTACAGTCTTACCGGTCAGATGAGGGATTTCAAAACATTCTGAAGAGTGCACAGAAGTTGGCAGAGGAACTTCACACTGAAGCTATTTTCCCACCCATTCAAGAATACAAGAGTCACCGAAGACGACATTTTGATTACAAGGCACGGGATAATCCCATAAGAGACCCCAAACAACAATTCAGAGTTGAATTCTTTAACCAGGTGCTAGATTGTGCAATACAGTCAATTGAAAAACGTTTCATGCAGCTCAAGGAACACAGCAGTATATTTGGGATGTTTTATGATATTCCAAAACTCCTCACTATACCTGAAGAAGACCTACACCATCAGTGCAGGGCACTAGAGACAGTGTAGACACATGATGATGTGCAATATCGATGCGAGTGATTTAGGTGATGAACTGAAGGCCCTTTCAAAATACCTTTCAGCAGGATCAACTCCAAAGGCTGTTCTGGAATATATGTGCACAAATAAGATGACCACCCTCTTTCCAAATGCTTTTGTTGCTCTGTGCGTACTTCTAACACTTCCTGTAACAGTTGCCAGTGGAGAACGCAGCTTCTCCAAGCTGAAGTTAATAAAAACACATCTACACTCCACAATGACACAGGAGAGGCTGGTCGGCCTTGCAACATCTCAATAGAGCATGAGCTGGCTCAGACTGTGGACCTTCAGGAAGCAGTTCAAATCTTTGCAACCAAGAAGGCACGGAAAGCACCACTTCGATTATTCAAACAGATAAACATGCCAGTGTTTACTATGCAGACAAGAAAAGATACATTTGCTGTTCAGGAGTTTGAAAGTTAAGTGTTACTTAACATTTTTGAACAAGGCATTTTAAGTTGTTAGTTCTCCTTTATTGGGGTAGGTAGCAGAGCAGTACCATGAGAGGAGTAGAATAGGAAGAAGGCAAAATTGAGACCTTTCAAAGTTTTGGCCCAAGCAAAGGGATATGGGGGTGTCATTTGAGCTCCCCACCTCAGGTGCCAAAATGTTGTGGGCGGGCCCTGCTTAAAGGGGCTAGCTGCTGCATCAGCTTCCTTTGCTTTTTAAACAAAGCTGGTTGATAAACAGCTATATTGTCTGAATTGCTTGTATTTAAACATTCATCCTAGAATAGGTAAACACTGGAGCGATTTCATCACAGTTATAAAGCATGTTTTCTAACACACCCAGCCACCCACACACTTTTTATTACTGAATAAAACAAATTTGTTCATAAGGTTATTCAGTTACCTTAGATTTTACGTCTCCCATGGCAGGCTTTTATTTATGTGCCATGCCCAACACATTGGATCTCCAATCCTCCCTGGGGCCTTTATACGACCATAGTGCCTCAAGTATCTGCAATAAAAAACCATGGGTCTGAGCACAGGGCTAGAGCAGGGGTTCTCAAACTGGGGGTCGGGACCCATCAGGGGGTCATGAGGTTATTACATGGGGGGTCATGAGCTGTCAGCCTCCACCCCAAACCCTGCTTCCCTCCAGCATTTATAATGGTGTTAAATATATTAAAAAGTGTTTTTAATTTATTAGGGGGGGGGTCTCACTCAGAGGCTTGCTATATGAAAGGGGTCACCAGTACAAAAGTTTGAGAACCACTGGGCTAGAAGGTAGGAACCTCCTGAGTTCTAGTCGCAGCTCTGGCCCTGACGCGGTCCTCTGTGGCCTCCCTCAGCTCTCTCCCTCAGTCTACAAGAAATTGTCAGCTACAGCATGGTGGTGTTAGTTAAGCGTTTAATGTTTATAAAGTGCTTTGACTAGCACCTTGAATTACGGAGGCAATGGAGGCTGTGGGGCACTATTGCAATACAAGTACTCATAAAGGAGTAACAATAAGATAAGACATATCAAGCACCAGAATATAGCTAGTGCTTGCTGATAGCAGAGGACTGGGTTAGATTTAACTATTTGAGCCCGGGGATTAGATTTATTTACCAAAATGAATAGAGGGGGAAATTTGCTTCCTCTCTATCTTGCAGAATTCCTGTTTTACCGAGGCCTCCCTTTCTGCAGAAAGACTGGAACAACTTTTATTTATTTTTAAAGTATGTGCTTTTAGTTTTTGGATAGCGAATGCTCTTTGAGCTGATCACTTTGCTGGGTCCCAACACTTCCAGCAGCCCCCCAGGTTCTAGCCACATTGCTCAGAGCCTGCAAATTGCAGAGATGTGTTTTGGGAAGCAGCTCTCAGACATGGAGCTGAACTGATTGCATCTGGGGCAGTGCTAAGAGGAACCATCAGATGGCAATATTTAGTTGCCGTCACAGGCTTCAAAACAATTATGTTGTGTGTGTAAAAATAGCCATTGAGTATTTTACTGGCTTCCCTACTGCGATATTCTTTGCCTTACTAATTTTGAAGGCCTTATTTTGATCTCAGACATATGGATGCATATTGCTGCATAGCTTGTACAGCAGCAACTGATAAATGTCTGTGTGAGATCAGCCTCAAGGCCCAAAGACTATGTTTGTAATGAAAATTTTATAGTAAACAAACAGACAGACTTGACTGATTTGAAAAGGCATCTGGGAAACACTGTATACACTGCACGCACATTTTGCATACTGGGGGGTTAAAATCGTGGGAGGTGAAAGTACACAGCACCTTGCAGGATTGAGACCTCTATACGTATGTCCTATTTACCCCCCAACAGATCTTTCTTTGCCTTGTCCTTTGAAAAGACAACACCATGCAGCTGATCTAATTATTTTAACTAAAACCAAGATTTTCCTGGGATGAATTTTAAGGTGTTTATTTTTTTAAGTTGAGGACAATACTAAGCAGTCCCCATATTAGTTTTTCCTTTTCTTCTACAGTTAACCCGAATCTGTGCCTGTGCCCATGCCCTAGCTGCTGTGGGACAGGGACATATGAGTGGACTGCTTCCATTCTCTTGTGATTTCCTGGGATGAATAAGATGCTCAGAAATTGTCAAATGCCATTAAAAGTAAAGCCGTTTGAAATGTTCCCATTGAAACTGGATGAAACAACCTGATACCAAGTGAGTTACAAACTTGAAATACCCACATTTAACAGAAGTCCAACAGTCATCAAGCCAGGGAAATTCAGTGGGGGCAACTGAGTTTGACCTTTGAGATTTGGGGTTTGTTTACACCTAAAACTGAGGGGGCAAGAACCACTGCAGAACAAACCCCTGCGAAATGAAAGTCACGTTTCCCCCAGATCTAAACAAAAATCAATTTAAGAAACAAACGGACAGTCTCTTTCTTATTCTTGGCCTGCTCCTGTGAGATGCTGAGCACTGCTCAGGACTAGACCTCGTAAGTGAGAGTGACTATGAAGTGTTGGGACTTGGAGATGAAAAAGAAATTCCCTTTCCTCTCCCCCACCCCGCTTCTTTCCTTTCTTCATCAGTTGCTTTGTTTAATGCTTTCAGGCTATTTGGAGCAGTCATAAACCAGACAAGATGGCACGTATGGGCCTGACATTAACAGAGTCTTGTGTCCTGAACTCCTTTCTCAGGCCCAACTCCCACCGACATGGGCTAGGCAGTTTTAATTGAGTAAGAACTGCAGGATTGGGCAAGGCTTTGCATTCTCCTACTGCATTGCTAAGTTGTCATTCTATTGTAGGCACTTTGTTGTGTGACACTGCAATAAAACAGTCAGGAGTTTTTAAAAATTGGGTTTTTTGGTAAATAACTTATCAGTGTCTTTTTTTGTTTGGGTGCTCCTGGCCCTTTGCTGGCAAGTCTCAGATCCAATGCTGATCATTTCAGAGGAGTAGAAAGGGGTGGGGAGAAAGGGTCTCCTAAAAGGAGCCCATCACTGTAACTTACAATAATTAACTCTTCAGCAAAAAGAGAAAGGTTAAAGGAACAGGGCCAAGATTCAGAGATTCTAAGGCTAGAAGGAACCATCACTATGATCATCTATTCCGACCATGTCATATAACAGGCCACAGAACTTCTCCAAAATAACTCCTAGAGCGTATCCATGAGAAAAACATCCAGACACAGAATCCACCACAATGCTCAGTAAGTTGTTCCAATGGTTAATTACTCTGACTATTAAAATTACACCTTATTTCCAGTCTAAATTAGCTTCAACTTCCAGTCATTAGGTCATGCTATACCAGGGGAAGGCAACCTATGGCATGGGTGCTGAAGGCGGCACGCGAGCTGATTTTCAGTGGCACTCACACTGCCCGGGTCATGGCCACCGGTCTGGGGGGCTCTGCATTTTAATTTAATTTTAAATGAAGCTTCTTAAACATTTTAAAAACCTTATTTACTTTACATACAACAATTGTTTAGTTATATATTATAGACTTCTAGAAAGAGACTTTCTTAAAAAACGTTAAAATGTATTACTGGCACGCAAAACCTTAAATTAGAGTGAATAAATGAAGACTCGGCACAGCACTTCTGAAAGGTTGCCAACCCCTGTGCTATACCTTTCTCCGCTAGGTTGAAGAGCTCCTTATTAAATATTTGTTGCCCATGTAGGTACTTATAGAGTGTAATCAAGTCAGCCATTGTCCTCTTCATTACACTAAATAGATTGAGCTCCTTGAGTCTATCACTGTAAGGCATACTTTTTAACCTTTTAATCATTCTTGTGGCTCTTCTCTGAACCCTCTCCAATTTACCGACATCCTTGAATTGCGGACCCCAGAACTGGACACAGTATTCCAGCAGCAGTCACACCAGTGCCAAATACAGAGGTTTACCTCTCTACTTCTATTCAAAATCCCCATTTATGCATCCAAGGATCACATCAGCCATTTTTTTGCCACACCATCACACTGGGAGCTCATGTTCAACTGATTATCCACCACAACCCCCAAATCTTTTTTCAGAGTCACTGCTTCCCAGGATAGAGTCCCCGCTCCTGTAAGTATGCCCCACGTTCTTTGTTCCTAGATGTATTAATTTACATTTAACCATATTAAAACGTATATTGTTTGCTTGAGCCCAGTTTACCTACTGATCCAGACTGCTCTGTAACAGTGACCTGTCCTCTTCATTATTTACCACTCCCCCAATTTGTGCATCATCTGCAAAGAATTATGGCACAAAAATAAATCTGTGTTAGTGTCTTTGTTATTCACATTTATTAAAGATAACAGAACTGTACATATAAAATGTCTGATCTGAATACCCCATCTGGTGAGGGAGATGTGGGAAAGGGGAAGGAGGTGGAAAACTGTGGTGATATTGTTCCAGCAGGGAAAGGGGGAATTTTCCTTCTTGAAAATAAAGGGATTTGGCTTATCCAAGCCCATGGATCCCCGAGGTCTGGGGATTCCCCAAGATCACTGGCGTAGCTTTTTCTATTTTGTAACCCTTGCTCCTCTGCACCCGTTCACTAGCAGCATTGTGGTCTACTACTGCTCCTAGAATCCGCCCTAAGGTGGGAGAGGTTCCACAGTACAGCGTGTGCGCCGCTGGAAATTGCATGCAGATTCAAGCTGCCCAAACTTTTTGGTGGAATCCCTGCAAGATTGATGCATCAATGTCCCTTCCCCACGCTGGGATCCTCCCATCCCACAGAGAGCTCTCCACAAGGATCTGGTGTAAGGGTTGGGGCGGGGGAGGGGAGTGTTGCAGAAATAGCTATGCTCCATCTATTCCATCCAAAACCTGGGAGATACACATCTGGATCTGTGGGACACAATCTGGCTCTTAGTTTTCACCCTTTTTTTGGGGTATTGTGTTAGTCCCCAAAAGCTAAACCACAATTTTGGCCCCATTGGGCTAGGTGGTATAACACAATCCACTGGCCCAAAGGCTTTATAGTTTAATTGGATTTGTGCTTTGTTATATTTTTTACACTTCAGTCAGCCTGATTAGTGAAACAAAACTGGTGTATGTCACTCTGTTTATCTTTATCTCCCTCTTATTGCCATGCACACCGCTCTCCCATTTGGGTTAATAACACTTTTTAAATAAAAAAGAAGCTTTCATTAAGTTAGAAAAAACATTACAAGATTTTTATTCTTATGAGGTTTTAGACAAACAGTATTGTAAGTGAAGCTGCATTTTGGATCGCATTGGTTGGCAGCCCTTACACTTGATTTGTTCATGTTGACGTGTCCTTTTAAATATAGTATAATGGAATGGAAGATTAAGAGCAGAAGAGTTAATACACTCTCCGTCAGTACTCACAGCAACAAACCTTTTGGAATGGAAGGTTTTTATTTGCTAGTTGTGCTATAGTTACAACTTTTGCCAAGTATTTTGAAACTGGTTGATAGTTTTGACAGTTGTTCGAGTCAAAATGTTTCATTTCTCTCTCCTCTTGTGTACTTAGGAGCTGCTTGACTAACCAGAATTAGAGGGACTTTTTTTTTTTAAGGGAGTTTCTGCAGAATGTGTTCATTCACTGATTTCAAGCAAGCCACAAAAACTTCTGGCTTTTTTGTGTTGCTTCACAAAAGCAGAGAGACTTCTCCCTTCGCGTAATTCATAAAATTGGGGTGAAAACAATATTTGAAGGAACACCGGTGAATGGTTTAGGCTCATCATTTAGATGGGGTTTTATGTCAGATTTAATTGAAAAAACAAAAATATTTCAGTTTAATAATTCCCCTTCAGTGCTTGAGCTAATGTACAGGACCAGGAAAGCTTTGTCTAACCTTAGTAAAATTATTCACACCATTAGCGATAGATGCAGCTGAAATGGTGCTCAGAGTTTAGGTGCAAATGCAGCTAAGGACCAATCACATAAATCAATGCTGGACATGGTTTGACCTTGGCTCCACTTGCAGTTAAATTGCACTGTACGTTGGTTTAGCTGCATCCATTAACACCCAACAGGGAATTGTGTTAGTGCATACCAGGCATTCTGGCCAGCAGCCCTCAACCACTCACCTTGTCATATTGCCCACAGAGCTCCTGACTCATAGAAATTCAATGAGAGGCAGTGCAGGAGAACACTGCTGATGGGCCGGCCCTCCCCTCATTCACCTTCAGCACAGCTTGTAAAATGCTTAATCTAGCCCCGACTGTCGGTTCTTGCAGCAGTGCACTACATTTGAGTTACAAGCTGTATTGTGCTTTGTCATCTAATAGCCCAGTTCATGAGCGTACACAGTTGTAAATAAATTAGTTTAGGACATGGTGCCCTCTGGCTGTATTAACACATTTCTCTCCCAGCAAGGAAATAACCTATTCCAAAGTTGTTTGGTCACTCACGGCAGGTCTACACTTAAAATGCTGCATCAGTGCGGCTGCAGCTGCACCACCGTAGTGTTTAAATGAAGATGCTCCCATTGGCATACTTAATCCATCTCCCTCAGAGGTGGTAGCTACGTCAACAGGAGAAGCTCTGCCGCTGACATGGTACCGACTACACGGGGGTTAGGTTGGTATAACAATGTCATTTTGAGGTGTGAATTTGTCATGCCCCCTGAGTGATGTAATTATACCTAGACCAGACCTTGGAAACCATGGCACTATATTCTGAGCAGTCACAGTGACTAGGGCAAACTTCCACTGCTTTAACTAAACCAGCGCAAACTTCCAAGGTGGACACTTCCATCAAAATAAGACTGGCTTACTTATTGTAACCCGTTCACAACTGACTTACACCAAACTGAAATAAGCCTGGTTTAAACTGAAATAGAAGTGTCCATTCAGCCTTTTGCACCAGTTTAACGACGTTTGTTTAAAAAAAAAATACTACCTGAACTTAAACTGTTCTAACATCACCTATTGAAAAGCCCTAACCTATGCCATGTATTGTCCCTTTTAATAGACGGCTTCCAATTTGGAGTTACCCCATTCATTTGAATTGGATTAGTAAATGCCCAAACTAGCCCATTTCTTGCAGCCTCTTTTCCTTCAAATTTTAAAACTTTACACCAAGATTTTCAACAGTGATTAAAGGGCACCTCTCTCTTTAAGGCCTGTCATGTTGGGACATCCCCAGGTATCTGATTCTCAGAGGGTTGTGCTCAGCACTTGAAGAGGCCTGATTTTCAGAAAGGCATCTCCTGAAAATCTTGGCCTTTAGCCTTTATTTCAAATTGAATCCCACCCCCCCTTTTTAAAATTGTATTGTATCAGTACGCTAGTAGTTCTCATTACTGGCAACATCCAGGCAATTTAAAATAAAGTCAAAATATCATGTATACTTAATAGTTTTAGGGATTGTCTACATAGAGGGCAGAGTCTGGGCTAGCTTTAGTTAGCCTGCACTCCAATAACCTGTGTCTATGTGTCCCAAAAGCTTAAAGTGGACCAACTGGCCAGTTAATATGTATTCTATATTCTACTTTGAAAGTGAATTAACTTCATTGCATATTGAGTTAGTGCAGACTAATGTTTGTTTGCACACACCACTCATTTGCACTAGCAATCCGCCAACTGGTGTCCCCCACTGTTTTGCATGACACCAGGACTGACCTGTCTGTTTACTTATGTGCTTTCCGCTGCTCGGCGGTCACACAGACTGGATGTCACCTCCCCATTTAATGCTGGCGTGAGGCCAGGATCGGTCCATTTACTCCTGGAGTCACAGACCTCAGCAAGATGGAATGATTGTACAGATATAATCAACTAGCTCCTTCCAGCAGATCCATGCCATCTACACTGAGCTCCACATAAGCCAGTGGGGCTCTGGACCAGCACCAGGGGTGCTGGAATGGGGGGCCAAGGGGCCCAGGACCCCATCACTATTACCCGCCATAAAGGCAAGCAGTGTGGGGAAGGGTCTTGGGGGAAAGAGGTGGTACAAGGTGGCGGGGCCACTGTTCAGGCACTGGTACCTCCCCCCACCCATTTAGGAGTTTGTCACTCCTGACCAGCACAGAGATTTGCCCACAAAGATCTAATTGTAGGAGTGGGCCATAGGATGGTGCACCTCTATTAAATTCACCCATTTACTGAAATAACCCAATCAAATTGCTTGGTGAAACATCACAACAGCTACACAAAAGAGACCACATTCTTCTGGTTTTAGTACAGTTTTTCAAAGAAACACTGAAAGTCATAGAATATCAGTTACTAACCATATTGCAGATTTATGTAAAGATAAAGTTAACACCCCCCCACAAAACATAGCCTCTAGATTTATAGATATTTTCTTTCCTTTACCAGCCTTCCTTCCTCCTTGAACTATCTAAACACAAAAAGGGAGTTTAATTCAGTGTCTGATGTATGTGTTTTATTTCAGTTAATAACTCTCAATGTGTGTCAGCTTACGCGCCAGGCACATATATGTGGTGGGATTTTCAAAAAGGACTCGGTGCTGGCCTAACTCTGCTCCTATTGAAGTCAGCGGTAAAATTACCACTGATTTCAACTGGAGCAGAGTTAGACCATGACCCAGATTTTTAAAGGTATTTACGCACTGCTACACTCAGCGTTGCAACACCTAACTGAATTAGGAGTGAAAACTTTTCAAAAGAGATTTAGGCTCCAAAGTGCCTAAATGCCTTTTGAAAACGAGACTCAGACAGCCAGGGCCGGCTTTAGGCCTATTCCACCAATTCCCCCGAATCAGGCCCCGCACCTAAGAGGGCCCCGCGCCCAGCGAGAATCCCTTCCCTGGCTAGAGGCACCTTTTTAATTTTTACTCACCTGGCGGCGCCCCGGGTCTTCGGCGGCACTTCGATGACGGGTACTTTGCTCGCTCCGGGTCTTCGGTGGCACTTCGGCAGCGGGTCCTTCAGTGCCACCGAAGACCTGGAGTGAGTGAAGGATCTGCCGCCAAAGACTCGGAGCACCGCCCAGTGAGTACAAGCCCCACGTGCTTTTTTTTTTAAGTCATCCCTGCTGGGGCCCCGTCAAAACTGTTCAAATTGGGCCCCACACTTCCTAAAGCTGGCCCTGCAGACAGGGCCATGCTGAGTGCAGCAACACCAAAGTATCTTTAAAAAAAACTGGGCTCACAGCCTTTTGAAAATCCCATTTATATGGTTCAATAGTCATGCAATGAAGAATATAAAAGGTTGCTCATCCTACCTTAAAGCATAGATATCTATCCACCAGCAGCTACATACTAAAATAAACCCATAAAAGAATGAATCCTACAAATCCTTAACCCACCTTCTGCCTAAAAGGCTAAGAAAAGAGGTGGGCATTTCACAGCCTCCAGAAGATGAACAAATCTGGCCTCTGGGGAACCAAAAGGGAAGCAAATTCCAAAGTCAAGACTCCTCACAAATAAAGCCTTGCAAGCAGTCCTCCTTCACTCCACCCACCCACATTTGTGTCAAGGGAGCTCCAGCCTGAGCCTCCTCACTGACCTTAAACATGTCAGCAAAAACAAAGGGGGAGAAGAGATTTCAGCCCATGGTCCCAAACCATTCAAAGCTTTATAGGTTAAAATCAACACTTTGAACTCCACCCAGAAATGTACTGGCAGCCAGGGCAGTTAACAAAGCACTAGTGTAACATGCTCCCAGAGTAAGATTCCACTTAATAAGCAGGTTGTCTCATTCTGCACAACCGGTGGCTTTAGTGTGGGAGTGGCCTCAATGTATAAACTGCATGACAGCAATTTATGTAGATCTCATTACAGCAGTCTATAGCAATGACTATGTCCATTTCTTGGAGATCCAAGTTCTAAAAAGATTTCTGTCACCTGGTCCTACATGTTCAGTGAAGCACCATTCAGTTCTCGTAGAGAACCTTTTAGGCCACTATTATTCTTTTAGAGTGTGCCTCCCTTGCTAGTTTTTAACATGGCTCAGTGAGGACCAAAAACTGACAACTATAGGTAAATGAAAGTTGTTGTCACCTCCAAAACCCAGTGGCACAATCAGCTATTTTCTTTAACATCCCCTGACCTGCTCAAGTCTCATCGGCACTTACAGTAATGGTGAGGAAAATCTCAAAACCAGACTAGGCCTTGAGAGGAGCACTTATGCTGGCCCAACTTTGCTTACAAGAGTGAAGGGAAACACCTGACATCTTCCTATTTTCTGAGAGAAATCCTGGAAGAGGAAAATCATGAGGCCTTGGGAATATCTGCCATGTGCCTATTACCTGGGGCTATGTGCCAGAACTCAAGGATCCAGCGACTATTCAAAAAGCAGCTCCAGAATCTTGAAGGACAGGTGGCTCTCCTGTTGTCAGCACTTAGAGTGGCCAAGACCACTGCTTCAAGGTGAGATATACTGCACTTTGATATTTTTTCTTGGAGGCAGAGTAACACCTACCAAAAGCTAGAGTTTGGCACCACTAATGGTTTATGTTAGATTCAATTGCCACCAGGCAGCACCACAAACCAGGCCAATGCCACACCAATCTACGAACTCAAGCCCCCATACACATCACTTTATGCTACCTGGTGGATTAGGGATTACATCTACTCAGGCCAGCTCTCAATGAAGTCAGGCAAACTCCTGCTCAGGCCAGTGGCAGGTTTGCCTGAAAAGGGACTGAATTAAAGTTGAGTATGGAATTCAGACTTTTGCATAACAATAACAACATTTCAGTCAAAAAATGGATGAACTTCAAAGCACCAAACATGTTTGCATTTACTTCTACCGCGTAAGAGATCTTGTCAAGCAACAGGTCATTAATACAGACTTTACTCTGTTTTCATAACTAATGGTGAGCTACTACGGTATTAAATGACCGTAAAATGCTAATCACATTAATGAAATTGAAAAGAAACCCTCCTCCTCCTCCACTTCAAAATAATCATAATACTGGGACTCCTAAAAGCTTCGTGATAAACGATATGCTGTAAGGAAAAGAGGTCGATGGAATATGATATGCCTCCAAGGGGAAGCTGGTCTATGGAGCAAATTCTCATTGTCGATGGGAAAAAGTTTTAAGGGGTTGGCAACAAAATGGCAAACATATCCCAAATTAGGGTGACCAGATGTCCTGATTTTATAGGGACAGTCCCAATTTTTGGGTCTTTTTCTTATATAGGCTCCTATTACCCCACACCCCCTATCCTGATTTTTCACACTTGCTGTCTGGTCACCCTACCCCAAATCTATGTAGCAACTCGCACCTAACCTCTACTCCAGGAAAAATGCAAGGCAAAGGTGCAGTGAGCCGTATTTCTAGCCCTATGCACAGTACAGAGTAGTCCCCAGTCCCACTTCCTGGGGACTGGATGTACTTTGTCCAGTGATAGTCCACCCATAATGTAGACAAAGTCTTGGACACTGATGAACAGTTGTGATTGTTTTAAGTGCCTAAAGAGCAGGGTAAGTGATTGCTACTTACAGGTTAGCCAGCATTTGTCTATCCCATGTGAGAAGGTCACGGTGCCGAGGCAAAGGTGTTAGATTTTATTCCTACATGGATTATGCAAAAGTCTATAGAAGCTCAAACGCATGCAGAGACAAGGGCAAAAAACCAAAACCTCCCCAACTCCCCCATACACATACACAGAAAAAGGATATTCCCTAGAGGAAACTTTGCAAGGGGGTCCCAACTTGGACAACTGCCAGCAGTGTGTATCTATGCAAGGCAATCAGATGTGCCCTGCTCACTGTTTAACTCTGGATTCAGTGTGCCGCTAGTGACAAGAGAAAAGTCTCAATCCAGAGCCAGCAATGGTGGCACAGTTAAGCAAGCCGTTCATGAACACAGCGGAAAGGAAAGGATACAGGTAGATAAGTGTTGGTTAACTTCAAAGTGCAAGTTGGCAGTGCAGTAAATCTTGTAATAGTAGCACTCATGTCATTACAAACCAGAAGCAATGGCCAATCAGAATAAGGGGCAGCAAACAGCAACACAATGGAAAACATACAAGGATACCAGCGGCATGGTTATGAGATGATCCCTAGCTATGTCTTTGACCCATACACCCATCAGTCAAGTGAAATAAATCTAAACTTGAAATAAAATGTAAGAGTCATAAGGCACCCAGGACATTGCCTTCCCTTATACTCATTCACCTGTGTGACATTACATGTCATGACATCAAAATGCAGCATCACATCTGCTTGTTTGACAGAACGTCCTCCTATCCCGTTCCCCTTTTTTCTAAGCTTGTTTAGATTTGGCACAATAGTACAAGCGGGGAGAGAGATCTGCTTTCCTCAGTATCTTCACAATAGGAGCTCTCCCTATTTGTGTGTGAGGGAGAAAGGTTTCAGCCTCGGAGCCCTTGCATGTGTAAGTGATGATAAGCAACACGGATATGCAGAAATCAATAAGCTGACTGATCACAGAGCCTGGCGACTCTTCGGAGGAGCCGTTCCATGCACACGCACAGGGGCTGAACATCTGTCAGGCAAACAAAAAGCAAACCAAGCGGAACAAAGGAGAGGATTATTTTCACTCAAGTTCTTCTTCGGTCTCAGCAGGCAACGTTCAAGCCGTTCTAGCATTCAAACACTGAGGCCTTATGGAGAACGGGCTGTCCAGGAAATGCCAAACACTGTTACCGAAAGACAAAAGGGGCAAAAAGAAAAAAGTAGATATGGAAAATTCAGAACATTCTATCAGGTCGGATAGTGGGGGATAGAGGGAGAGGAGAAACTGCAGTGTACTAAAGAAGCTGATGACAAATCTTCGCTCTAGCATATCAAAATATTTTTAGTATCATCTTACTTTTATACTGCACATTTAATAAATGCTAGTGTTCAGAGCAATGTACAAACATTCAAGGCCAGATTGTGAACTCCTTACTCACATTGGAGATTCATTACTCACTTGTGTGATGACTAGCTGCTCACCTACATGAGCAAAAGGGACACACTCTGACCCCAAGACCTCTGTGAAGTAGAAACTGCACCCCATGAGACACTTTTTACCCGGAAGGACTCCAAATTGCTCTACATGCCAATGAGAGTTGTGGCTGTGTGAAGAATTTGGGATCAGCTCCAAAATAATCTTCTACGTCTCTCCTCAATACCCCATTTTTACCTTAGCAAATGAGCTCAGAAACAGCTGCCCCATCTAAACAGCATTTGATTTTTTTTCTGGAACCAGGTGCAAAGAACAAAATACAAGAGACCTATCAATGGTCTCATAGTCAAACCTGCAAAGTAAAATCAAACATGATTTCAACTTCAAAATGTTCCCCTCTTTTGAAAGAGAGAATTTGCTTTTTCTTGCTCCTTAATTCAAACCATATTCTACCATTAAAAAAACCTCCCTTTACGATCATTCAAGGGCCAAAACTGCAGTTTCAATACAAAAGTATTGCTGTTTGCTAGTGACTTTTTTAAACTTGGTCTTAATTAGCAAAAATATTGCAATTTTTTTAGTAGGCTAGAGTGTTGGCATCACACTAGTTGTATTCACTAGTGGAAATAGCAGTATTTTGAGATTGGATGCATTAGTTAATTTCCTTGAACACTTACTGAAAAAAAATCCCTCATACTTTGTGCTTAGCACTATTTGTCCAAGGTCTTTACTGTAGCGTTGTTCCTAGAAGAATGAAGCTACTGTAAGATTTATTATCTGGAAGTAGAACTTGAACAAAAATTGCCTCACCTCATGTTCACAAACAATATTGTGTGTTTGTGTATGATCCTAACTATGAAGAGTGCACTTAGGTCTTAGTCTCCATTACAGTGTTCTCAACTCATGATTTTTTGGTTCCTGACTCATGATTTTTGAGCACTCGGAATTGGCGATATGAAATTATTTTAAAATGCCTCTCTGCCAGGGCCCTGGGGAACAGTTTGGGAAGTCTTCTACTGTGTCAAGCTGTGTCCAATCTCAGAGAACATATATTATTAATACTTTGTATTTGTGGTAGCACTGCAGCTACCACAATGCCCCAGTTATAGACTGGGACACCACTGTGCTAGGCATTGTACAAACAGAACAAAAAGATGGACCCTGCCCCAAAGAGCTAAACTATACCATTTCTGGCGTGATTATCTGAGTAAGTGAACCTCTAATCTGCTATCTAGAGTTGCTCTTGACTAGCTACACTGAGGTAAAAACTACCTGAGCTGTGTCTTTACTAGGATTAGCTCAAGTTAGCTATCTCGCTGTAAACACACACTTTTTTGGCAGTGAAGACACAGCCTTAGCTCAATCATTCAAACGTTTGGAAGAAGTTAACACAAAGGGAGCAGAAGCCAAGATGAGGCAAATTCATTTTTAAATGCAAGAAAATAGATTTTTTTTGGCAGTATTCCAGCTTTAGTGCCAACACAGTTCATAATGTGATGATGTTACACCAATCCCTGAAGATACTTGTTTTCCAAACCCAGCCCTCAGGTCAGGGATGCACTTAAGCACATGTGTAAATTCTGTTGAAGTCAATGGAGACATAAGCACATGCTTAAAGTTAAGCATGTACTTTAGTGCTTTCCTGAATTGTGGCCCCATCTTATAGAATTCAGGATAGCTGCAACGAAAATCAAAACTTATTTTTGGGATGCTGGAAGGATAAATTGATTAATGTTTGTAAAGCACCTGAAGTCCTCATATAAATGGCCCTACAGAAGAATTATGAGTTTGATTAAAATAGTCTTCTCTTGGTCTGATACACTTTTGCCAACCCCAAATGTTCAGAATTATGAGTCAGGCCCCCCCAGATTGTGAGATTTTAAAATAAATATATTTGGGGTTCCTTTTTATTTCCCTACTGGTTTGAGCCTTTAGGCTTCATGTTTTCAAGCTTTTCACCACAAACATGAGAGTAAAACTTCTTTTTTTTTGTAAATCCAAGTTGAGATTCTCACAATCATACGGCTCCCAGAACTGGGACTTTAAGAAAACCACCACCAAATATTGTGAGAACATTCCAAGAGATTGCAATACAACTGACAACAAGCTACATATAATGTTATAGATGTATTAGAAATACATGTAATAGAAATAAGAAAAAATCATGCTCTCTGGATTAAATAGCGTCCAGCATCTGCATATTTTATCAGATCCCTGCCACACAACGCCAGTTTTTGAACTATCTACAGCAAAAACACAAACTGTCAATAGAGTCTGTGGGCCAAATCCTATTTGGTTTCCAAGCGGCTTTCATATATTTGATGTTGTCCTTCTGCCTATGAGGCATGGGGCTCCCTACTGGAAGCCTCAGTTTCCCCCTATAACAAGAGGAAGTGCTTTTCTCAGGGCTTACTTTTAGGAAGTTGCCCTTCCCTAAAATACTTATTTTAGGCCTAGTCATATCTGTCTGCTGGGCCCCATTGTTGCTGTCCCCAAGGAGTTCCTAGCTGCTGCTGCTAACTCCTGTGGCTCTGGGCCTCTGCTCTCCCCTCCCTCAAGGAGCAGGACTGCTGAAGAGGCCTCTGAGGATCCCCTACACTCAGGGGACATGCTGTTTACTAGGAGGGTTGTGGGAGGGGAGCAGGCTGGTGGATTACACTTTTCACAGGATGGGAGGAGGAAGCGAAGCCTCGCGGGCTAGGAAAAGTCCAACAGCTTAGGGCTTGTTTAACTCTCTCCTCCTTATGGGAAAATGTAGTGACAGAGCTTGCTCCAGGCAGCTATACTTGCCTGTGCCAGAAGAGCAGTGCAGCAGGACAGGGAAGGAGACTCCATCCTAATGCAGGGCACAATACAATATACTTGAGCGATCTAGTTTCAGTGTCACTACTTCGACTACAAATGCTTGAAAGCAAGGGGACGTTTCCATTCTGTTCCAAACAGATACACATGCACTATAGAAAGAGTCCCAGCTTACCTCAGTAGTAGCTTTTTTAGCAACTGTGGAAAAAATAAAAATCTCAGCCTACATTTTCTTGTTTCTAAGTTTTTTCCACTGCCTTGCCTATCAAATGCCAGTTTCCATTGCCTCTCAGACAGGCATGCCATCACCCTTTTATATCCCAGTTGTAGTGTTGCCAACCCTTGTGATACTCAATATTTTTGTTCGAGCCCCAGCTCCAAAGATCACGTATTACTTGAGAATCTAAACTTCTATTAAAATAAAAAGTGTAAGCATCTAGCCCTCATGGTTGTAGAGAAAAGGTTGAAAGTATGATGCCCTAAAGGCTCAAAAATCAGAACGGAAATAAAAGAACCCAAAGCATATTCTGTTTTTAAAATCTCATGATTTTTAAGGCAATCTCCTGATTTTGGGGTCTTGATGCATGATTTTTTTTTAAGTGCTCTTGGTTGGTGCTACTAACACTGAACAAGAAACAATAATAGACTAAAGAAAACCATATTAACTCTGCAACTCTCTCTCTGTGCTTCACCAGAGAAAATTCTGCTTAGAACTTTCACTAGCATCCTCCTGGCCTATCTCCTGCTGCATTTTTAAAGAAACAAAAACACACATCCTCACAGACAAAGCACTCACATACCTTTTGTAGAGAACAATCCTGCATAAGCCAGAAGGTGAACTAAATCAGTGATCCTCAACCAGGGGTATACATACCCCTTGGGGTATGCAGAGGTCTTCAAGGGGGGTACATCAACTCATCTAGATATTTGCCTAGTTTTACAACAGGCTACATAAAAAGCATGAGCGAAGATAATACAAACTAAAGTTTCATACAGACAATGATTTGTTTATATTGCTCTATATACTATACACTGAAATGTAAGGACAATATTTATATTCTAATTGATTTATTTTATTGCATGGTAAAAATGAGCAAGCAAGCAATTTTTCAGTAATAGTGTGCTGTGACACTTCTGTGTTTTTGTGTCTGATTTTGTAAGCAAACAGATTTTAAGTGAGGTGAAACTTGGGGGTATGCAAGACAAATCAGACTCCTGAAAGTAGTCTAGAAAGGTTGAGAGCCACTGAACTACATGACTCTATTGGTTGAGCAGTATGAAACACATGAGTTTTTATTTGCCAAGGATTTAAAAAAAAAAATCTTTATTTTTACCTTGTCTGGGTTCCCCTTCCTCCTCAGTTTTACTTTGTTACATGAAATTTGGGCAATATTTCTGAGTTTCATGTGATTTCAACCCCCAACCAAAAATTCCTCCTTGGCATAGCTGTGTCAATAAGTCTTTTCCATCTCTAACGTCTATATCTTATTGTTGTTATAATATTCCTGTTATCGGTCAGGTTTGGTTTTGGGAATGCTGGCAGCATTTCCAGCTCCATTTCTAATAATAATGCAATTCTACAAAGCTGCTCTTTGGAGCCAAGGTGGTGTTTTCTTTTTAAAAAAAACAAACAATGCTGTTTTAGCACGAGGAATGATTTAAAGCTGCTAATTTACAGAGGGACTGGGAGATTAAACTACTTGAGATGAGTAGTATCTTTTTATGTAAGAGCCTATGGAAAGGGTACACTATAGTAAACCGTACAACTGAGACATCTCTGTCAATTACTTCTCACAGCACAATTCAGCATCCGAACCTCTCTATTCTAGGAGCATCTCCAGATGATGGATATTGACCATAACTTCAAAGGAAGACAGTAAAAGTACTAGCTCTATCCTGACCATAGATATCTTCTGAATTATATTTCCATTCACCTTTAGGCCTACCAAACCTTCAATGCTTAGTTTTGATCCTTAGCTATAGGAAAAGAAAGAAGTGGCATCATTGGTAAGCAGATCAGAGGGGAGGGTGGGTATAAGCCCCAAAATCTAATGGTTTTTAAGTGAATTTGGTGTTCTTAAAATGTTCTGGATTAAAAGCCTTAGGTGCTCTAAAGATTGACATGAAACTTGACATGACAAATGAGGAAGGGAATCTATGCTGGTACTGATATAACTCATTTCTCTGGGTATATATGAAGTTGCTTCAGACATAAAGGACGGACAGGGAAGACACAGTCTGCATCCTTTACTGTGGATCTAGGTGTGTATCTGGTGAGGTGTGGGTTGAGCCTGGCAAAGTCTCTTGTACTCAAAGGAGATAGAGCAAGTAATCTCACTAGGCCGAGGCATCTTAAAGAAGTAGAATGAAAAAGAAGGGATTAAACCATGGGGTAATTTCTTTAAAAAGTGAATAAATAACCCAGATAAAAAACAAAGGGCACATTCTTTGGAGGAACTGAGCAACCTCCACTCCCATCAGCTTCAGTGGGACATGGGGTTGCTCCGCATCAGGCCATTAGCTCTTCACACAGGTCTAGCTGTCTTCAGTAGACAATATTACTGTGTCTATGGGAAAGTGCAATTGGTTGATTAGCAATTTTACTCCAATTTGCCTTCATTTGCGTACCATTAACTGGAGATATGGGAATGCATGTATAATTGGTAGAGTTTCATCATGGAAAAATGTAATTACTCAAGACTGAATTTATGAATTGGTGGGAGAAACCTTTTAAAAAAAAATCAAATGTTCACTTTGTGAGTGAGGTCAGCTCACTAGAGAGAGAAGGAGAGGAAGACAAATAGTCCCAGACTGTGAGAAACAGTCACCAGATCAATCTAAATCAATTAAAGGATGACAGACTGGCAAATCTGAATTGTGCTGGGATGGCAAATATAATAACTTTCCCTCCAAGATAGGAAAGAGCTTTTCAAGAAGGCAGCTTGAGAGAGAGCGAGACAGAGAAAAGCATTTTTATTAAATCAGCTCAATGGGCAGGAGCCTGCTGGAGTGGAAGCAATTTCCCTTAAGTGTGTTTCATGGTGGCGTGGTGCTGAAAAGTGGAAGGGGTAAAGGAATTGTCAACAGCTGGTAGGTGGCAACTCTGTGCTAACAAGGAAAATACATACATAAAGTATGGAGAAGGGAAGGAGGAAAGTGGTAAAAAAGAAAAGGGGATAAAAAAATGGTGACTCCTAACTTAATCAGTTAAAAAAAAGAAAAAGAAAAAAAGCAACTTTGGGACAGTATTGTCAGCCACCAGCTTCCCATGGATTTTCACAGCTAGAGAAACCATTGTACTCTGCTGGGGATGGGGAAATGCACAAAAGTGGCAAGCTGGGTTAGGAACATAACTGCTATGCTCTCTTACTTGCATTTCTCTATTAAAAACCAATAGAACACTATAAATTGAGTTGAGATGGTTCATGGAGAATGAATATCCTGCCAGCAGTCTCTCAAGTCTAGTATTCTGGTGAAATGGCCACCTATGCAGATTGATCTTCTAAAAAATTGGTTACTGTATTTCAGTTCATTAAAGCTACAGCGTAATGAATAAAAGATTAATAGATACATCAGGTTGGTGGAAATGTGGGCCAAAAACCTGCAGACAAATCTATAGTGCCACCTATGAGCTGCAGCCATCTTTAGTGCAGAAGTGTGGAGTGGAGAGAACTATAGGTTCTACATATGAATGACCATACTGAGTCAGACCAATGGTCCATCTAGGTCAGTATCCTGTCTTCTGACAGTGGCCAATGCCAGGTGCTTCAGAAGGAGTGACCAGAACAGGCAATCAAGTGATCCATCCCCTGGTGTCCACTCTCAGCATCTGGCAGTCAGAGGCTAGGGACATCCAAAGCATGGGGTTTCATTCCTGATTGTCTTGGCTAATAGCCATTGATGGAGCTATCCTCCATGAATTTATCTAGTTCTTTTTTGAACTCCATTATAGTTTTGGCCTTCACAACATCCCCTGGAAACGAGTTCCACAGGTTAACTGCACTGTGTGAAGAAGTACTTCCTTATGTTTGTTTTAAACCTGCTGCCTATTAAGTTCATTCGGTGACCCCTGGTTCTTGTGTTATGTGAAGGAGTAAATAACACTTCCTTGGTCACTTTCTCCACATTATTCATGATTTTATAGACCTCTATTGTATTTCCCCACCCCCCCAGTCATCTCTTTTCCAAGCTGAACAGTCCCAGTCTTTTTATTCTCTCCTCGTATGGAAGCTGTTCCATACCCTTAATCATTTTTGTTGCTCTTCTATTTACCTTTTCCAATTCTAATATGTCTTTGGAGATGGGGTGACCAGAACTTCTTGACCTGCTGCTCACAAACAGGGAAGAATTAGTAGGGGAAGCAAAAGTGGATGGGAACCTGGGAGGCAGCGACCATGAGATGGTCGAGTTCAGGATCCTGACACAAGGAAGAAAGGAGAGCAGCAGAATATGGACCCTGGACTTCAGAAAAGCAGACTTTGACTCCCTCAGGGAACTGATGGGCAGGATCCCCTGCGAGAATAACGTGAGGGGGAAAGAAGTCCATGAGAGCTGGCTGTATTTTAAAGAATCCTTATTGAGGTTGCAGGAACAAACCATCCCGATTTGTAGAAAGAATAGTAAATATGGCAGGCGACCAGCTTGGCTTAACAGTGAAATCCTTGCTGATCTTAAACACAAAAAAGAAGCTTACAAGAAGTGGAAGATTGGACAAATGATCAGGGAGGAGTATAAAAATATTGCTCAGGCATGCAGGAGTGAAATCAGGAAGGCCAAATCACACTTGGAGTTGCAGCTAGCAAGAGATGTTGAGTAACAAGAGGGGTTTCTTCAGGTATGTTAGTAACAAGAAGGTGGTCAAGGAAAGTGTGGGCCCCTTACTGAATGAAGGAGGCAACCTAGTGACAGAGGATGTGAGAAAAGCTAATGTACTCAATGCTTTTTCTTCACAAACAGAGTCAGCTCCCAGACTACTGCACTGGGCAGCACAGCATGGGGAGGAGGTGACCAGCCCTCTGTGGAGAAAGAAGTGGTTCAGGGCTATTTAGAAAAGCTGGACAAGCACAAGTCCATGGGGCCAGATGCGCTGCATCCAAGGGTGCTAAAGAAGTTGGCAGATGTGATTGCAGAGCCATTGGCCATTATCTTTGAAAACTTGTGGCGATTGGGGGAGGTCCCAGATGACTTGAAAAAGGCTAATGTAATGCCCATCTTTAAAAAAGGGAAGGAGGAGGATCCGGGGAACTACAGGCCAGTCAGCCTCACCTCAGTCCCTGGAAAAATTATGGAGCAGGTTCTCAAGAAATCAATTCTGAAGCACTTAGAGGAGAGGAAAGTGATCAGGAACAGTCAGCATGGATTCACCAAGGGCAAGTCATGCCTGACTACCTAATTGCCTTCTATGACGAGATAACTGGCTCTGTGGATGAGGGGAAAGCAGTGGACATGTTATTCCTTGACTTTATCAAAGCTTTTGATATGGTCTCCCACAGTATTCTTGCTGGCAAGTTAAAGAAGTATGGGCTGGATGAATGGACTATAAGGTGGATAGAAAGCTGGCTAGATCATCAGGCTCAATGGGTAGTGATCAATGGCTCCATGTCTAGTTGGCAGCCAGTATCAAGCGGAGTGCCCCAAGGGTTGGTCCTGGGGCCAGTTTTGTTCAATATCTTCATTAATGATCTGAAGGATGGCATGGACTGCACCCTCAGCAAGTTTGCAGATGATACTAAACTGGGAGGAGTGGTAGATATGCTGGAGGGTAGGGATAGGATACAGAGGGACCTAGACAAATTAGAGGATTGGGCCAAAAGAAATCTGATGAGGTTCAACAAGGACAAGTGCAGAGTCCTGCACTTAGGACAGAAGAATCCCACACACTGCTACAGACTAGGGACCGAATGGCTAGTCAGCAGTTCTGCAGAAAAGGACATAGGGGTTACAGTGGACCAGAAGCTGGATATGAGTGAACATGTGCTTTTGTTGCCATGAAGGCTAACAGCATTTTGGGTTGTATAAGTAGCGGCATTGCCAGCAGATCGAGGGACGTGATCATTCCCCTCTATTTGGCATTGATGAGGCCTCATCTGGAATACTGTGTCCAGTTTTGGGCCCCACACTACAAGAAGGATGTGGAAAAATTGGAGAGGGTCCAGTGGAAGGCAATAAAAATGATTAGGGGGCTGGAGTACATGACTTATGAGGAGAGACTGAGGGAACTGGGATTGTTTAGTCTGCAGAAGAGAAGACTGAGGGGGGATTTGATAGCTGCTTTCAACTACCTGAAAGGGGGTTCCAAAGAGGATGGATCTAGACTGTTCTCTGTTCCAGGCCAATGGGGGCTGCGGGAAGCAGCGTGGTTCCGAGGGACGTACTGGCCGCCCTTCCCGCAGCCCCCATTGGCTTGGAGTGGTGAACTGCGGCCAGTGGGAGCTGCGACCGGCCAAACCTGCAGACGCGGCAGGTAAACAGACCGGCCCAGACCGCCAGGGGCTTTCCCTGAACAAGTGGCGGCACGACTTTGAGAAGCACTGTTTTAGAAAACCATCTAGTCATTTAGAAGACCATCATTATTTACCACTCCATTATTTAATCACTCTCACAAATGTGTGTGTCATGGGCAAATTTCACCAGTAATTATTTTATATTTTCTTAGAATAATAGAATAATAGAAGATTAGCATTGGAAGGGACCTCAGGAGGTCATCTAGTTCAACCCCCTGCTCAACACCAACTAAATCATCCCAGCCAAGGCTTTGTCAAGCCGGGCCTTAAAAACCTCTAAGGATGGAGATTCCACCACCTCCCTAGGTAACCCATTCCAGTGCTTCACCACCCTCCTAGTGAAATAGTGTTTCTTAATATCTAACCTAGACCTTCCCTACAGCAACTTGAGACCATTGCTCCTTGTTCTGTCATCTGCCACCACTGAGAACAGCCTAGCTCCATTCTCTTTGGAACCCCCCTTCAGGTAGTTGAAGGCTGCTATCAAATCCCCCTTTGCTCTTCTCTTCTGCAGACTAAACAAGCCCAGTTCCCTCAGCCTCTCCTTGTAAGTCATGTGTCCCAGCCCCCCAATCATTTTTGTTGCCCTTCGTTGGACTCTTTCCAATTTGTCCTCATCCTTTCTGTAGTGGGGGGCCCCAAAACTGGACACAATACTCCTGATGTGGCCTCACCAGTGCCGAATAGAGGGGAATAATCACTTCCCTCGATCTGCTGGCAATGCTCCTACTAATGCAGCCCAATATGCCCTTCGCCTTCTTGGCAACAAGGGCACACTGCTGACTCATATCCAGCTTCTCATCCACTGTAATCCCCAGCTCCTTTTCTGCAGAACTGCTGCTTAGCTAGTCGGTCCCCAGCTTGTAGTGGTGCATGGGATTCTTCTGTCCTAAGTGCAGGACTCTGCACTTGTCCTTGTTGAACCTCATCAGATTTCTTTTGGCCCAAACCTCCAATTTGTCTAGGTCACTTTGGACCCTATCCCTACCCTCCAGCATGTCTACCTCTCCCCTCAGCTTAGTGTCATCTGCTAATTTGCTGAGGGTACAATCCATCCCATCCTCCAGATCATTAATAAAGATCTAGAATAAAACCGGCCCCAGGACTGACCCCTGGGGCACTCCGCTTGATAGCGGCTGCCAACTAGACATCGAGCCATTGATCACTACCTACCTACTACAGTCTAGTCAGCTTTCTATCCACCTTATAGTCCATTCCATAGGCGCCGACTCCATGGGTGCTCTGGGGTTGGAGCACCCACAGAGAAAAATTAGTGGGCACTCTACATCCACCAGCAGCCAAGGTCCCCTCCCCCCTACCCCACCTCTTTCTCCCACCCTGAGTGTGCCGTGTCCCTGTTCCTCTGCCTACCTCCCAGCGTTTCCCGACCGGCCACCGCCAAACAGCTGTTTGCATGCTTGGGGGCGGAGGGGAGGACCGGGAACATGGTGCACTCAGGGGAGGAGGCGGGGAAGAGGCAGGCCCAGGGCAGGGATTTGGGGAAGGGGTTGGAATGAGTGATGGGAAGGGGTGGGGCCTCATGGAAGGGGTAGAGTGGGAGTGGGGCTGGGGGCAGAGGAGGGGTTGAGCACTCACGGAAAACAGGGGAAGTCGGCGCCTATGGTCCATTCATCCAATCCATACTACTTTAACTTGCTGGCAAGAATACTGTGGAAGACCGTATCAAAAGCTTTGCTAAAGTCAAGATATATCACGTCTGCTGCAATCCATCCCATCATCCAGATAATTAATAACAATGTTGAACAAAACCGGCCCCACGACCGACCCCTGGCACACTCTGCTTGATACCGGCTGCCAACTAGATATCAAGCTGTTGATCACTACCTGTTGAGCCCAACAATCTAGCCAGCTTTCTATCCACCTTATAGTCCATTCATCCAATCCATACTTTTTTAACTTCCTGGCAAGAATACTGTGGGAGACCGTATCAAAAGCTTTGCTAAAGTCAAGATATATCACGTCCACTGCTTTCCCCCTATCCACAGAGCCAGTTATCCCATCATAGAAGGCAATCAGGTTGGTCAGGCATGACTTGCCCTTGGTGAATCCATGATGACTGTTCCTGATCACCCTCCTCTCTTCCTCCTCTTCCAGATCATTGATAAAGATATCGAATAGCATTTGGCCAAGAAGAGATCCCTTCAGGATCCCACCAGCAACACCCCCATTGGTGAATGTTTCCCAATTTATGATTACTTTTGCAATCAGTTAAGCAGTTTTTAATCCATAAAGTGTTCTTATTTTTAAGAAATGTTCTTGTTCTTTTGATATACATTAAGGCCAGAAGCGACCATTATGATCATCTAGTCTGACCTCTTGCATAGCACAAGCCAATAAATTCACCCAATGATTCCTGCACCAAGTCCAGTAATTTGTGGTTGAACTAGAGGATATCACTATTATGTATAAATTTCATATTTCATTTTGCATTATGCTTTTGGAGGATTGAATATTGATTGATAAGTGGTACAGAAGGGGATAAATACATTAGCTAATTAATCCACCCTTTAAAAAGTAATATTAAAATAGAGAGACCAGAAAGCACCACTCTGCTCTGACAACATGTAGATCATTTGGATAGTAATCACATTTAAAACATTAACTCCACCCAAAATAACTCTGGTTACGGATGATTTATCATTTGCAGATGATGCGTATGAGATGGACAGTGGTTTATTTGTTAATCACAAAGGTGTTTTATTAAAAAATTACACTACTTTGCTATTGGTGACACTGAGACCTAGCCAAGAGTTTCTCTTGCCTTCATTCTACAAACCTAGTAAAAAACCAAAACCCACTGATGGTGCATTCCAGGCACAACTCTCTCCTCCCCCCATCCCTCCACTTTGTGCACACTGGCAGTCTAAAGTCCTTATCTCATAATAACAGCTGCTTCATCATGGATTATTCTTAGTTCTAATCTAGCTTTTTTAGGGTGCTGTGAATGGGGGGCCCAGGTTGCTTAGCTTGCCTATGTCGCAAGATAGAGCTTGTGGTTACTGAAACAATAGACAAATAATGACTAACACTTATTTACCATTCCAGTTGTTTAGCTCTGGTAGTACATCTCAATAACCAGGCAGAACTCAGTGTATTTCTCCTTGTTCAATAACAAGTGGTTTCTTTTCCCTGTGTACTCTTTTTTAAAAAAAATCTGTTGATGTTATGTGTTTACTTACAGGAGCAGTTTCTAGAAAAAGCTTTCTATTTATTAAATAGATAGAGAAATGCCAATATTATTATCTTGACTAACACCTTTTATCCAAGCATCTGACAGGAAGTAGGAACATCCTAGCTTCAACCTTGTTTAAACACCGCGTACACAGTAGTTTGCCAACAGGATCCTAGAATGTTTTCCCTGACCCGTGTGGGCAGGGTTAGAGAAGTACGTTAACAATACTTATTGGTAGCCTATGGTTAAGTGTGTTTTTACACTGAGATACCTAAACTCTCAATGCAAAATCCTAGACAGCACTGTAATGTTTACCTCCAGATAGATAGTGGAAAAAACCCCCAGCATGTGGGTGGGATACAGTTGACCTTGACTAGCTACACTGAGGTCATAACTGTAAAATTCTAGTGGCGACAAGGCACAGGCAATTATGACCTCAATGTAGCTAGTCAAGGTTAGGGTTACCATGTTTCAGGTTCTCAAGAAGAGGACACTGCTGGGGACAGGGGGAAAGGAGGTATAGCTGGAGGATGCTGGAGGGGCATGTGTGTACTGGGGGGTATTTGAGGGGTGCTGGAGGGCATACCTGGGGCATCACTCTTGAAGTGTGTGGTGTGGGGGAAGTGTTGCTCCCTGTCATGGTAGCAGGTACAGACCTGGGACGCAGCAACAGCCATCAGTCAGTGCCTCGCTTCTGGAATCTCCCCCTCCCCAGGGCTGGGGCCTGGGTGGGTGGGATCCAGCAGCTGCGAGGGACCAATCAGGAATCTTTCTGAGCTGCAACGCCTGCTCTACAAAAAACCCAGACATTGCCTGTTATTTGAAAAATCCTCCCAGAGAGAGGGCAGAGGATCAAAGAAGAGGCAATGTCTGGAAAACCCAGACATATGGTAACCCTAATCAAGGTCAACTCTATCCCATCCACATATTGGGGTTTATCTCCACTACTTACCTTGAGATAAAAATTACAATGCTTTGTCTCCACTAGAATTTTACACTGAGAGAGCTATTGCTATGTAAACACATACCTATTTTTGAAGCTAAGACCCTAGCTACACAAGCCTTTCAGCAAGGCTTACAGACAAGCTTAAACATGGTTGCAAACATAATTCTACTGTTTTCGGCCTACTCTCCCCTACCTCTAAAATTTCCAGCTGTTGCTACCACTGGTAGAAATGGAGGAAGTGTTAGCATAGACAGGGTGCCAGCTGTTGTCCGCATTTTAGCCACTGTGTTGTCCATCCTGGACAGAGTTAGGTGACAATGATTAAATGTCTTCACCAGTGCTCTTGCTGACAACACCAGTAGAACAGTGGCAACAGGTGGACATTTTAGAAGAATAAATGTAGGGTAGACACAGGCATGGCGAACAAGGTGACTTGCCCAAGGTACCCATCAAATCAGTGGCAGAATGGGAGTAGAACACACAAGAGGCAATACTCCTAATCCCTTGTTCTTACCTGTGCCCCTCTTATCATAGAAATAATGACAAATCTGTTATACCCTAGATGATTAAAAAGGCAGGAATTATTAAAATCCTCATACTCCCTCCTCCCCTCCAATATATGCTGTTTAATCACTTTTTTCTTCTCACTTTGTTTGGACAGTGAAACACAGAGCATGTGGACATGTGTCTAAACTTAACTATTGAAAAAGCCCTCCAGATATACTCTTTGCAAGACAAGAATTCACAGAGCAATTAATTAGCTAATATTTCAAGTAAAAAATGAATGAGGAGGAAATATGTGAAAAACTAACCCACTTGAGTGAAAATGCAGCACACACTTTATTTCAGTGGTTCTCAACCTTTTTCTTTCTGAGCCCCTCCCCCCCCAACATGCTATAAAAACTCCACAGCCCACCTGTACCACAACAACTGTTTTTCTTCATATAAAAGCTACGGGGGGCATTAAGGGGTAGGAAGCAGGGCAATTGCTTATGGGCCCATGCTACAAGGAGCACCGTGAAACTAAGTTGCTCATGATTCAGCTTCAGCCCCAGGTACTGGAGCTCAGGGCCTCGGGCTGCAATCCTTCATGGTGGGGCTTCAGGTTTCTGCCCTGGGCCCTAACGAGTCTAACACCAGCCATGTTTGGCCTCCTGAAACCGACTTGTGGCCTCCCAAGGTGCCACAGACCCCTGGCTGAGAACCACTGCTTTATTTGCTACAGAGGAAGTAGTTTCTCTTTTGACTTCTCACCTTGCTGTGACAGTTACTGAGACCCCAACTGGAAAGTTTAGGACAACCCCCTCCCCAGGTAATTCATCTCCTTGGCTACCCTCTCTTCCCCTCCCCCTCCTCTGGATACCAGTATTCATATTCCCACATGGGTGCTAAATACCATCAATATCTGAGTGAGAGGGGTGGGGAGTACAGGAGAGTCCTTTGATCTTCAAGGCCTCTTTCATGGGTCATTTCAAAGGTGAGGCTGGAAGAAGATAAAAGTTCACAGTTCAAAGTGTTGATAGTCTCCTGCTTATTGGAGACATAACAGAAGAAGTGTTTATGAAACAAAGAGCATTGTTAAAATTGTTAATGAGCTGATGGAATTAATGTGTGTGTGTGTAAATACACACACTGCACAAGAGATAAGTCATGGCTTTCTACAGATAGAGAGGTGGCACTGTTCACTTATTTATTACAGACATTTGTATGACTTCAGTCTCTGGACACTCTGCATGTGGCTTAGAGTATTATTTGTGTATAGTAGCTCCCACCATGTGTGCTAGGCACTTTTCAGACATACATGAAGGGATTAGTTGTCCCCCCGCAATTAGTGGGTTTCTGAGGCCCTGTGGAACCTCCCCTTAGGCTGGGGGGGGATCCGTTAGCATGGGGCGGGCTTTGCCCGCCCCGTTTCCCGGAAACCCAATAGATACATGAAGGGATGATCCCTATCCCAAGGACTCCAGTCTGAGGACTGACAGACAAAGATCAGTAAAGGGTACAACAAAAAGGATTTTCTATACAAATCACCAAGACACATTATAGGTAATATGGCAGAAGTGGCTTTTCAAGAGGGACTTAAAAGTGGAGAGGATAGTGAGCTTGGAGACCAATTCAGGGAGGATGAACCATGCATAAGGGGTCACATGGAAGAAGGCACAGAGGCAGTTGTTATAGAGGCTGATAAAAAGGCAGACAAATTTTGTGCAGTTAAAAAAAATTCACATTATTATTATATTTGAATTAGCACATAGGAGAACTAATCAAGGATCAGTCCTTCCACAGCAGAACCACTATGCAGACATGCAGTAAAGAGACTAACACAATGTCTACACTACAGACCTTGAGGTACAGCTGTGCTGCTGTAAGGACGCCCATGTAGCCATTCTCTGCAGATGGGAGAGAGCTCTCCCATTGGCATCATTAAACCACCCTCAACGTGTGGTGGTAGCTACGTCAGCAGGAGAGCATCTCCTGCCAACATAGCGTTGACCACATCGGCGCTTTTGTCAGTGAAACTTATGTCAGTCGGGGTGTGTTTTTTTCACTCCCCTGACCGACAAGAGTGCTAGTGTAGACACAGCCTAATACATTTTGAAAGTCTTGGCCTGTGATTTTGGGTGCCCAACTTGAGATATCTTAAAGGGACCAGAGGGCAAGTGATCCGAACTTTCTGAAAGTCAGGCTTCTTTAAGGTGTCAGGATGTCTAACCAAAAACTGAAGCACCCCGCATAACTAGTCACATTTGAAATATCCTGTCTGCAGTCCCTGCCTCATGGAGCTAACAACCTAGGCTAAGCATGTAGAAAATTTAAGAGAATCAGTGCAAGCCTTATTGTTATATTGTTTTCTTCAAACTCACACCCACCCACCCCTCCTACACAAAACATAGAAGTGAGATAATTAGCAAAAATGGCAACACATATGAATGGATAAGAGCATCTTTTCTCTAATCCAGTTGTTCCCAACCTTTTGAGACAACTTTATCAGATTGAGGTCTTTGGCTCTGGCAGTGTTACTAACTCCCACCAGTCTTGTGATATTTAGGGGGGTGGGATTCTTAAAGCTTCAGCTCCTAGAGCTTTTTCATTAAAAAAAGTTTTTTAGCCCTTACAGCTGTGCAGAAAATGAGATGCTTAAAGGTTCAAAAACCCAGAGACAAGTCAAGAGACAACATATATTATTAACCCCCTTCACCCCACCAAAAAACCCACCCCCCCACAACTTCCTGATTTTTAAGCCACTCATGTTTTCAGGTCGGACTGGTTGTTTTTGAAGAGTTGGGATTGGCAATAATTAAGGCCCTACTTAATTCACTATATTGTGGATCCCGCAACATTAGGTTTCCACCACAATTTTGATGTGGAATTCAGGTGTATGTTACATTTTAATAGTCAGCCCCGCCGGCAGCCCCACGCACGGCTGGCTTTTCCAAATTACAGCAATTAATAAAAGCCCATTATGACTTTTCCGCAATTTTCCATGTCTTGTCTGCAACTCAGCTGCAATTATTTGACAATCGTCTCTTGATTCAAGTAGGGCCTTAGCAGTAATGGTCCCAGCAAATGATACCTCCCCGTTAGTTGTGCAGAACATATTTTCCCTCATGGTAACCCTGTTTCCAGATGCTCATAATGTTATGAAATAGATCTGATTTTTTCAGTGCTTTGGTGGGGCTTTGTCCCATGGTGAAGTTCGAACAAACACCATGCTGGCTATTTTTGACCTTTATCCTTATTCCCACCCCAGTATTGAAACCTAGCCAGGGCAAGCAGGCTGAGAGCTAATCAGCTGTTTGCTGAGCTACTGCCCTGCCTCTGAGCCAGTGATGCATCTGGGTTCACTCTGGCTTTAGTTGCCATACTCAGTAATCCATGCAGACTGCATGCAGTCCCCACAGGTTGTCCATAATCAGTTAACTATAGAAGTCACATTTGGTTTTCTTAAGCAAATTAGCCTTTTAGTATCAAGTTATACTTACTGTTGAGAAAACATACAGGGGAGAAAAAAGAGGAGGTGTCCTTTAAAGGCAACCCTTCTTCCAGCCAGCCCCGTATAGTAATCCTTGCACATTTATTCAACATGGACAGATGGGCTATTTTCTAGTATCTCTATTAGGTAATAGACTCAAGCTGTGAGGAAATAAAGCAGAAAACAGCCAATATGCCACTGTGTTAATTTTCTCTTCCTGTAGATTTTACTCAATTGCAAAGATTCAGGTCCAAAATACTTCATATGTGAAAAAGAGCCAAGTTATAAACCTCTGCTCTCCCCAACCAAACCTAGCCCTAGTTGTACCTTGTTTGACTGGTTGTTTAAGAGACAAACATTTTTCTAACATAGCTGTTTGAATAGATGTTATTAAAAAAAATAGTTGAACTCTTCTTTTAAACTTGTTTGCATGTTAGAGATGTGTGAGTGTTTTTGCACAGACTCAATCACATGCACACACTTCAATAAATTAAGTGCAGTTTGCATGACTTTTTGTAAATATGGGATGAAATTCTGGCCCCATTGTAGTCAGTGGAAGTTTTGCCATTGACTTCAGTGGGGCCAGAATATTCCTGCTCTCAGTTACACATTTGCAACCCCATATTTCTTACATTGCAATTTTCATTAGGTTTCCATTACATACAGGGAACAAAATGGAAGATTACCTGTAGCTAATTCAACACCTGTAAGTTTGCCTAGATGTCAACTAAAATATTGTTGCTTAGTGATTAATGGATCAGCCTTACATTTTGAAGCTACCAAATCCAAATCTAACTACATTTGTCCTTTTTATTACACATTCTTTAGTCTCGCAGGGCCTGTTCTGGACGAGGATCAGGCCTTCCATGACACACGGATCATTACATTTTTCCAACCCTTCATTCAACAATTCTTGGTGTGAGCAGGCCCCCAAAGCCAGTCCTGCAGGGAGAATAGCAGTGTTGCTCTTTCTCTGTCTAACTTGGCTTGAGTCACTACCATGACTCAATTTGCTACTATCAAACTATCTGTCCTATTGTCATAATCTATCTTTCATGGAGTTTCTTTGGAAGCTTTTCACATACTTGTTAAATGCTCTTAGCCACAAAGCCTTCTAAGAGTTCCCTTGATCATGTCATTGCTATGGTGTAAAATTGAATTACTTTTACAATGCATGGCATACTCTGGTAAAGTGAAGATTTTTCCCACAGTTAGCAGAGGAGGAGGAAGGCATGAGAAATAAATGACTAAAGGAGAGGGAAAGAAATAGAGAATTTCCATTAAAGAAAATGGGAATTAATTTTACTAACTAGTTCTAAAATGCAGATCAGCTGCTGAGTGATTCAGCCTGAGTTACAGCAGACAACACCACCATTTTACCTGAGTACAGAAATGGCTTCCCTTATCGAGTGGGTTAAAAGGAATGAAAGCAAAAGCATTTTGTTTGTTTTGTCAGTGACACTACAGTATATTTTTCCTAATAATGCATCAAGTATGCAAACAGTTTTTTCAGATTTCAGAGTAGCCGCCATGTTAGGCTGTATCCGCAAAAAGAACAGGCATACTTGTGGCACCTTAGAAACTAACAAATTTAATTGAGCATAAGTTTTCGTGGGCTACAGCTGCATGCATCCGATGAAGTGGGCTGTAGCCCACGAAAGCTTATACTCAAATAAATTTGTTAGCCTCTAAGTTTTTTCAGAGTTGCTTAGTTTTAGTGAAGATGGATAGGTGCATAGAACATTATATATTCATGTATCCTTATTCAGGTTCCTTTTTAAGCTCAGACACCAAACAAATAAGCTTATCTAAACCAGGAATAACAAATGAGGAGCTACTAAAACCACCCACAAAGGTCCAGATCCACAGAGGAATTTGGCACCTAACTATTAGGCCCCTAGATAGTCACTGGAACAACATTGGGATCCAGCAAGCCTGAGTTAGGTGCCAAGGCTCCTACACAACGAATTGGGAGAGAAAGGCACCTTAGAATGCAATCCACAAAAGCCAACCCATTAGGCAGGGAGCTGTCTAAACTAGCCAGGGAGAGATGCTGACACAAGTGGAGTATACACTCCTCTCACAGAGTTTGGCCCAAGTCCAGGCTGCAGGGCGACACCTATCTCTGCTAGCAATCCATAGCCAGAAGCCCCTCTCCCAGAATCAGGCAGCTTAAGCCCCTAGTCATTTCTTGAGAGAAATGAATTAGGCACCCGCCTAGCTCCACACAAAATGCTGGGGGGAAGAAGGGGCTCATGTGCCTCATAACTTTCAGGCTTAGCCCAGTGGTGAGGGTGCTCACCTAGGATGTGGGAGCCCCTGGTTTAAGTCCCACTGTGCCCGATGAGAAGGGATTTAACAAGGATTGACAACTCTGAAGTGTACAGTAAGTCTCACTTTCTCTAGCCCAATACCCTGTTTAATTATGTAGGACAGAAGAGACTGAGGGCTGCTCTACACTACACAGTGAGGTCAACATATGGCAGCTTCCCACTGTTGTAAGCGCCCTACTACAGTGACATAACTCTACCTCCACAAGAGGCTGAAGGCTCATTCCATCCTGTTTCTGTAATGCCTGTTTAATACCAGGCACTCAAGTTCATCCATCTTAGTATTTAGACTTCTTGCATTTATCTACAAGCACTTATTAAATTTGTCAATATTTAGTTGTCTGTCTTCATGTGATGTAATTGAATGGGATTCTTTTGTTTGGCTGTTTCTCTTCAGCTCCTACCTATACTTTATCAACTTCTATCCTCTCCTCTTTACTAGGATATTATAGAGTATCCCCTTTAATAAATTCTCCACTAAGGGATGCGTCTGTCTGAACTGTTTGGTCTTCCATACCTGTGAGCTTTCCCCCAGCCCTTAACCTAATGGCTATATTTAAACTAAGTCAGCCTTTGGCAATGACTGATTGGTAGAAGTAGTCATCTAAAAGGTAAGCTTGGAAAGAACAGGTTTGCAAGCACAGGAAACATGGAGCCAGGTGTACTATGTGTTTACTATGCAGTGCAGACCTACCTACAGTTACCTGACACCCTGGCTGTGGTTGGGATTTAGCAACCAGTGGCCAGCAACCAGTGTAGCTGCACTACTGCAAACTCTATGCATGAAGAAAGAAAGTGTTAGGTAAAAAGCAAGTCCTACTCACCTCTCCAGGGTATAGAGAGATCAGATCACCAGACAACAATTACATCAACAACGGGGGCACACCACTCCCTAGCTTAAGAAAGCTTTTGGTAAAAGTGTGGGTGTTTATTAGGGGTGAGGATCATTATACAATATAGAAGTAAACAAAGTGATTAAAGTGATTAACAGATCATAATGGCATAATCAATCATTACAGGACAGGACAAGGTTAATAAAAAAAAATTAGAAGACAAAAGAGATGGCTACTTATTGGGAGGGGGTGATGAGAGTAGATGCAGGTCAGAGCTTTTTTTGAAAAGTTTTTTCAGACACAGACATGTAGTCTGAGTAAGTTCAGTAGTTAAAGAGTTCCAGACTCAACATTCCTCCATTTGTAGCTATTGGGATAACTATTTACCAAACAGCTACACCATTTTATTTTAAGGGAGGGGGGCGCAATTTTCAGCCTGGGCCAACTCGAAGAGAGAGAGGCCTTTGGCTGAAGTAGAAAAAAAAGAATAAACTGACCCATGAGTTTATGAGGAGAGGAACACACTGAATACAGCAACACAGTATTATAAGGATTAAATATCTAATAAAATTATCTTCATAATAAGAAAAAAATAAAAAAAAAATATAAAAAAAAACAGTTGTCAGAATAAAAAAATCCTCTTTTTTTTTCCCGGTCAAATTTAAGTCTGTCTGAGAAAGAGGGTAAGCTGGTCCACTGGTCAGAGGCAGTGTCCTCAGTGGTGGGCAAGAGCTGCTGGTCCGTCACTGTGGTCCCAAACAGGACCTGAGAGTAGAGGGGCCACTTTTTCTTCCCTGTTATATTTAGCCAATTAAGCTAAAGCTCTATTCATACGCTCTTCACTTTTCGGCTAGACTGGGGGGGGGGGGGGTGTATGAGTGTGTGATGCCCAGTCCCCTTTCTAAAGCGGCCAAGGACATTACCAGTAAGTGGGGTCCATAATCTGAATCAGTATGAGAGGGATGCCGCATTCAAAAGTCAATTTGAAGAGATTGAAATGAGCAGCAGGCGGAGGTTTTTACCTTAATTTTGTTAAGAGGCGGAGCAGGTTTATTAGCTGACACATGTGCATGCTTTCACTATTGACAGGCAGTAGGGTTGAATGCCTGGAGCATACAGGCAGGCTCATCTCTGGCAAGCCAGTCCTTCCCTTTGACCAGAGTGGAGGAGGCTCTCCCACGACTTGTCAGCAGCAGGTACTGGGACGGGGTAAAAGCATACTTGCTATCAGTAAAAATGTGTCCATTCAGAGGTGTGACCGGTGAAAGCGCTTGCCATCAACCAAGAAGGAGCTCCCGTCCGAGAGAGGATGCAATCAGGGTTGTCCAGTGGCACGTCGTCAAACAGGTTGTTCCTTATCTGTATGATGCTATGAACTACTTCCACGTCGTCGCTGTTCCTGGAGGGACTGGCAGGTCAGGAAAGCAAGGTAGCTGGATTAAGGCCACACTTCAAAAAATTAGGTTAGTGTCTTCTAGAGTTCGGCCTCTAGCTGCTGCTGTGGCATCGAACCTTCTGTTCTGACCCACGGAATCTTGTTAGGTCTACCTTGTTGCCTCTTGTGTGTAGGTATAATAAAAGTGCCTTACCATCGATGCGTTCAGGTGCAGGTTAAAGTAGCCTCAAGCTTACAGAGTAAACCTCCCTCTGAGCAGAGATCCAAATCTCTGTCCTGCCCCTCTGCACTCTGGGAGAGAGTCCTTCATGGAGGATAGGGGGCAGGCAGTGGGGGGGACCACTGACGAGTTAAAACACACCCGTGGTTACACCCTTCATCGAAATAACGAACCCTGACTGCTTTTTTTTAAAGATTTACAGCTCTGCTGCTGTGTGTCAACAAAACCAGTAACATATAACTGTCGGATGGTCTTTTTTTTCTGGCTCCTTACTCCTCTTAAGGCAGCCTGTCTCAGAGATCTGTCAGAGACCAGACAACAATTCGTTGATCATACACAGAGTAAAAAAAGTGATTAACAGATCATAATGGTCATGCATAATCAATCAAGATTCTACAGGAAAAAACAGTTAAAATGTAAATTAGAGAAGACAATCAGACACAGACATGTAGTCTGAGTTAAGTTTCAGTTCATAAAGAGTTCAGACTCAACAAAAGCTACACTTTGCAGCAGTTGATTTTACTGTCGCTAGCCACTCATTGTGGAACCAGGGCCAGTCTCATGTAGGGATAATGTCTGAGTGGTACATTCATTTCAAGCAAACACTGCAACTAATAGTTTACGGCCTGTCTACTCTGCAAAAGGGACCACACTACTTGCTTGTTCCCCAGACACTTTTAAAACGTGGTTCCATTTTCTAGTGTAGATAGGCCCTAAGAATCCACACACAGAAAAGATTTCCTCTGGTGTAGAGGAAGACTCTTTTTTTTTTTTTTAAATCATGTTTTTCATCCATTTCCTCCAAAGATGCGTCAGAGGGATTAACTAACATGAGATTTCATGGTGTATTTTATTAACAAGATCTGAAACATCTGATCTGGGAATTTGTGCATCACTGAAAATTTCTCAGATGAGCCTCCGAGAGCAACCCATGATGAGTCAAGAAAACAGAACAATGGAAACAGCACCCTTTTGACTTGCATGGTGTTCAGCCTTCTTTTCCTTCCCTTTGGGTTTTCAAAGGCAGGCTGTGAATAGTAAAGTGTCAGTCTCTCACTTAAAGGCTTTGCAGGTGATAGAGTGATGCTTATTCACACCGATATGAGAAGAACCCCACAGCAGGGAGTCAGCTTCTTTCAGACCTCTTTAGAAATGTGTGATAAAGTTATAATGCACCAACACCCTCCTTCCCAGCCTCTAATTTCACTTAAACAAGGCGTGATTAACCTATGTTAGCCTCATTACATATTGATGGGGCTGCAGCTGGGCTGCCCTTATGATGCCAACATAGTTCTGCTTCCTTTAAATTTACTTTGCTTCACACTTCACTATTCTATAGCACTGCAGTATTCAGTGTTTCAGGGCCGTTTTACTATCATCTATCTCAGCTCGCATGCAGCATTCTTTGTGGTGGAATCTGCATGCTTTACAAAATATGATGCACACAAAGATATACTGGGTTCTCCCATAGGACCAGCTTTTTACCTATTAAAAACCTAAACTTAACACCTGTCATCTAGTTCTGAGTACTTATATTACCCATCACTAGAGCACCTTGAGTACCTCTCACACTAATGAATTTACCAGCACAATACCTCCATGAGGCAGGGAACTATTGTTATCTCTATTTTACAGATGGACAGAGCTACAGAGAAAGTAACTTGCTCCAAGTCACACATGAAATGTGTGACAGAGCCAGGAACAGAAACCAAGTCTACATAGTGCCAGTCCAATAATGTCTTAACAAGTCCATCTTTTCTCTCTATTTAGTGTAGAGATATCTCAGGTGCTTATTGCCTCGGTATCCACATGCTGATAGTTGTCTGATTCACCATCCAAGCAATTTACAAACATTAGTTCTCGTAAATCCTTTGTGTAGTAGGTGGGCATTATCATCCCTATTGTACAGATGGGGGATAGGAGGAACAGATTGTTCCAGTGACAATCTCAATGAGTCTGTTGCAAAACTGGGGACAGAATCCAGGATTCCTGTTTCTCTTGTCTGCTATAAATACCTGACAATATAGGGTGACCAGATGTCCCGATTTTATAGGGACAGTCCCGATTTTTGGGTCTTTTTCTTATATAGGCTCCTATTATCCCTCACCCCATCCTGATTTTTCACACTTGCTGTCTGGTAACCCTAAGACAATAACATATCTGGGCTCTTATGAATCCTAGTGGGACATAGTAAATTCCATCTACGGTCCCCACCTACACTGCAAAAACAGCAGGGTTTAAGCACCAGATACAGACCCCTACCACAATGCTCAGCAGTGAAAATAATCCTCTATTCTACATTACAAAGTCAGTTTTGGATAAGCATGATGCTAATCACAGGACCCGCCCAACTATGCTATAACAGGGTTTAGTCTGGCCTGCATGGCCATTTATTAGCTACGTCAAGGAACTACGCTCTAGCCCTGATTCAGATGAAACCAACAAAATGTTGTGTGGACCCAGAAGACATTAAAAATGTCCAGACCCTCTTACCTTGTTCCTAAGTCCCCTCAGTTTCTTTTCCTCTTAGCTCCACTCCCTCCATTTGCCTGCCTTCCTATTTCTCTGCTATCCTCTTCTGCATACATGGCGAGAGTTATCTATCTGTCAGACTATTCTATTCAGACAACCTATCAAACTTCAGAACCACTGGAATGCCCAGATGATCCTTACAATGGCATTTATGTGCCAACATTCAACAGTTCTCACCATGCACTGTAGCGAACATGCCATCTCCACCACCAGCCTAATGAGGAAGTGTTTTCAGGGCCTTGTTTCCTTTTCTTTGTGTTACAGTCTTTCTGATGCTACACAGCTCTAAAAATACTAAAAACACTCCAACCTTCAGTATAGATCTGATGCCCTTTGGAATGAGTACATTAGGAGACCTAAAATGACCACCCCTACTCCATTTTCACTGCTCTGGGAAGTGTCTTACTATGGGTTTGCAGTACTTAATTTGGATTGAAAGAGGTGCCAGGGCTCACACAATATTTTTATTTTCATAATTGATGCCGCAAGCCTAGAGGTGCCATGGGGCTCAGCTCTGGCAAGCACTGACACAAATTAAGCACGGTGTGTTTGTATAATTTCTAGGACAAGGGGGCCCTGATTGGGATCTATGGGTGCCACTCTAATATAACTAGTAAACAGTAATAAAACACTTTGCTAGACTCCATATGCATGTCTTGGAACACAGGGTGCAAGTTGACTGGTGAAGGGAGAATTCCGAATAGTATACTGGTTTAAAAGGGCAGATGGTTTGTGCAGAACTGCAGGGCTTGTTCTTCTGTTTCTTTCTAATATCTACAGAGACACGTGCACTAAGAACCATCTCCAAGAGGCTTCTCACCATTTTGAGAGATCACATTAAAGTCATCCTAAGGTTTTCAGCACAACTTTGCAGGAACTTTGGTTAAAATCCACCTCTCAGACATATGATTTTTATTGGTCCCATGAATGACTGATAATACAGATTTATTGCATTACATTAGAGATGGACCTGAAACAAAGTCCCAGATCCAAATGCCCCCTCGAACTCTGGGGAAGTTCAAATCTAGATCTGGACCTGAGCTTTGCAGCTGATCCTATCTCAGGTCAAATCAAAACTCTGGATCCAATCTGTCATCTACATAGCTATTTTTGGAGCACTAGTGTGAACCCTATTAACCTGTCAGCCCAGTCTGGGAAGCTCATATACATGGAATACTGGACTTGCAACACAGATACACCCTATGTGGCAAGAACCTGCTTCCATGGAGTTAAAGGGTCCCATGGATTTCACTGGGAGCAGGATCAGTCTCAAACCCCATCCCCTGACCTATCCAGACTCCAAACCCCCTAAACTTGTATTGCTGCTTGTTTGGCAGCATAGAACTACACAATTAACTCATAATTTATTTAGAAGTGTAATTCCCTCTTCTGCCCTATCAATTTCTCGTGATTCACTGTCTCTCCCTTTCCACCTTCAGTGATTTGATTTCCATGTGTATGAGAGGAGGTGAGAGCATGAGCATTTCAAAGGCTCGGAAGTGAACCTCCAGCACTGAGATGCTGAAGGACAGAGAGGCATCAGCATGAGAATGTTATCCTAACACCTTTGCAGTAATGGGAGTCAACAGCACAAGTGTTTATTCAGAGACTGGCCTAGCTGGCCACTATATTATTTTCACTCCTAGACGTGTGAAAGGAGGACATGTAAAAAAGTTTACAGCCTGCATTCTTCTCCTGACTAAGAATAAGATGCAGCTGAGTCCTGGAAAAACAAAACCTTTTTATGATGGAGAGAATTAGCTGCTTACAATGAGCCTAATCCTGCAGGCTTTTCTCTGTCCTTACTCAGGTCAGACTCCTGTTGAGGTCAGTGGAAGTTTAGCCTGAGGACAGGAGAATTTCACTCAAGCGGTGGCTCTTGAGAAATTTATTACATTCAAGCAGGATTTTTTGTTTTGTTTTTAATAGCAGAGAATATAATGCCTTATCAGGCTGCTTCATCACAGAGCTGTGCAAGAGAGAAAAATATCTAACATGAGATCAGTAAATGTGGCCTAAGTAATATAAGTTACCATCTGGCTAGTGAAAGCTGCATGTGCTTATCTTGTGTTCTTAAAAGAACACATGGCATATTAATTAGTGTCAAATGATAATAAAAGGCTAGGAAGGCAATTACTGCTGAAGCAACCCTGCTACTATTACTGCTGTGTAGAAGAATGCAGAGAAGTTTCTTAGTCTCATACCCTGTCCCCTGATGGTCTGTCTCAGTTGTGCCAGGGTTGAGGTCCACCCCAGGCCACTCTGCAGCTATAACTGTAGCAACGAGGTTGCCCCTTCAATGCTACAATAGCCCCCAGGGCTGTTACACCCAGGGGAAAACAAAGACAACACCACAGTGTTGGGCTACACAAGCTTTCCTAGGCAGCTGCCACAGCCTTCACCCAGAGGGGCAAGAGAGAAATGGTTTCTGTGGTTCATTCAGTTATTGGTGTTTGTGCTGAGGCAGCTAGAGAGACTGCTGATTAATTTCAGTTGTGGTGGTGGGTTTGGTGATATGGGCCTCTGTCCAATGGGAAAACTAACTAATCTCTTTCACATAAGCTACTGGGGAATGGGGAAATGAACCACACAAATGTTTATAATAGCTCTCTGGGGCTGGATATGAACAGGTGACCCTCAATATGAAGTGCTCTCTCTCTTTCTCATTACCATGTTTCAAAGTGGTCCAGTCCCCCAACCCCCATAAAACTACTACATTAACACATTACCATCAGACGGCTTGGCCCACAACTGGCAAGGGGATTTCTTATGTCATTTAGAAGGAGATCTGTCCTATTTACAACTGGGCAAAACACAGGGAAATATTTTAACCAAACCCCAGCCAGGAGTTGCTGTGAATGCTGGGGTACACCCCAGTGCCCTAGATTGGTAATATGCTGGGTGTACGAGTCAGATGTGCTCAGAGTCAAGTGCCATAGGCACTCCAAGAACTAGGCTCTAGCCCTCAGTGAGTTCCCATTAGCACTCAGTCTTGTTCAGACCGATCCAAACAGCCCCCTTGTTTGAAGGCCACTCAGGTATGTGCTGCTTGTGGCTGACACTGGTGTCCTTGCCAGCTGCTTCCCAGCTCAGCTCCCAAACTGCCCAGCCACCTACCTCTCCATAAAATCATAGGACTGGAGGGGACCTTGAGAGGTCATCTAGTGCTGTCCCCTGCACTCGTGGAAGGGCTAAGTGTTATCTTCTATACCATCCCTGACAGGTGTTTGTCTAACCTGCCCTTAAAAAGCTCCAGTGATGGAGATTCCATAACCTCCCTAGGCAATTTGTTCCAGTACTGACAGGAAGTTTTTCCTAATGTCCAACCTAAACTACCCTTGCTGAAACTTAAGCCCATTACTTTTTGACCTACATCTCCAAC
The DNA here is from genome assembly GCF_016161935.1 of Mauremys reevesii. Lineage (NCBI taxonomy): Eukaryota > Metazoa > Chordata > Testudines > Geoemydidae > Mauremys > Mauremys reevesii. The sequence goes on from NC_052625.1 coordinate 83,237,648, forward strand.
CCAGGACATCCCCTCTCCCCATCCTGAGCCAAGACCCTCTAACCTCAAGCAGTGCACCCCTTTCCTGTGCTGGGCTGAATGTTGCACTTGGTATTAATAGAGCACCTAGTAAGAAGCCAGCAGATTCATTGCAATAAATTGTAGAGAACATTTCTTTATTGGCCATGAGATAAGCTAAACAAATTTTCCCTCATCTCTAGTGTCTATGGCAAGAGAGGTTTAGCACTATAATGAACATGGGTGTATGCGGCACATGCCATACACACCAGGATCTTCTAGAAGGTTCAGTCACTGTCTGGTGTGCCATAATAGCCTGTCTCTGTCACTCAGTGGCCTGTTACTGCTCATGACTCAGACCTCCTACCAGGACACTTAAAGCCTCACCCCTTCTATGCAGAGCCATGCAACCTGACCTGAAGGGATTAGCTACAAGTATTGGGTTCAGGTCTGAAAACAATCCAACCCTCTTGTGTTTCAGTGATATTGTCTCTGATCTCCTGCCCATGGTGTTGATGCAAGGCAGTGGCTGCCTATACACCCTGTTCCCCCTCACCACCACTTGGCTATGCTGTGCATGTGCTATAGAGTGAGGATACTAATGAATCACAAAAAGAACAGGAGTACTTGTGGCACCTTAAAGACTAACAAATTTATTTTAGCATGAGCTTTCGTGAGCTACAGCTCACTTCTTGAATCACAGTGCCTCTCACCTCAGCACACACAGCACAGTGAGGCGGCAGCAGCAGCTGGCAGAAGCAGGGCACACAACCACTGCCATGCCAACCCCATTAGCAGGAGGCAGCTGGAGACAGATCCCATGCACAGAGAGCAAGAAGTCCCCAAATAAAGCTCCAACAACAAGGCAGGAGCACTGACACAGGTTTGGGGCGGGGGGGGGGAGGGGAAGCACTGGGTTTCGGTTGGGTCTGCAAACATCTTAACACTCTTAGGGCAGGTTTAAGTCTAGGTGAGGTTTTAAAGTTATGCCTGAGCAGACCTCTATTTGTAGGGTAATAAAAAAAGGCAATAACCTAACCTAAAGCCTTGATAACCACATACCAGGCTTTCAACCTAGACTGTCCTCACCCCTTTACTCCTAAGGCTTTCATTCACCTGTAGGGGAACCCAAGTCCTCTGGGTTCTGGCCCAGAGCCCTTGTAATAAGTAGCTCAGGTCTATTCCTTATGAATCCTCCCTGTGTCCTACCTTTGTCTGTTTGCAGGCTTCCAGCCTCCCTCCCTAGAGTTTCCTCTTACCACAGATTTTCACAGTTACTGAAGAGGTGTCTCAGGATAGCTCCTATTCTCTCTAGTAACTACCTAGAACTAGAAGAACCTCTTCACAGCTGCTAATCTCTCACTTCAAGGCTATTCCCAGGGTCTAAGATCCCTACTACAGATTTCCTCTCTCAGTCCTTCCTAACTAGCCTGGCAGTCCTTCTTTCATAGGAACCACCCAGGCTGGTTCTCCCCAGCTGGGTCTAATTCATAATTACCTATCTCTCCTCCAGGTGCCACAGATTGAGCTAATTGGGCTCGCTGACTCTCCTTAACCCTGTCACTGCCAGTGTGGGGTTTATACACCCTATCACACATGGTTTCCAATTTTTGAATTTTCTGGGGGCAACATTTCTTATGGTGATCAGAAGGGAGACCATTTTGTTCCTCATTAGGAGCCATGGTTTTCAAAAGTGGGAGGAGTCAAGAGTGCATCCAGTTAAGCCACAAAGCTCCAGAAAGGGAAGGAAAATATGATCGCCCTGAAGAGCAATAAATCGATATCTCACTGTGCAGTGCACATCACTGGTCCACCAATGCACTTTGGGACTACATAGGAACTATCTAGACTTGGTCTAGCTGTGTGGGGCTCATCATGGGTTACACCATGTTCAGACCTGGTTCCCTTCTCCTGTGGTAGACACAAGAGTCACAGCACCTTATACACCTCCAGGCATCTGTTCTGTCAGGATTTGTGCAGATTTGGGGTTCTGCCATCTTGTTCTTTTCATCATGCCCTCTTGTGGATATGGCATTGCTTTTCACATGCGTCACCAGGACTGCTGTGCAGTTATTTCTGCTAGTGCATCTTAATATGCTTCTTGGCAGGATCCTTCCCCTCACCTCCTCCTGAATGGCATCATACAGCAGAGAGAAATTAGAGAGGATAAATTGTTGCCTGGAGTATATTTCCAAATATTTTGTCCAGTATAAATGCTCAGCATTTTGGGAAGACAAAAGAGACGAACAGGCTGATGAGTGACTACAATTTTGCTCATAGAACTGCAGCTCTATAAGTTACCCTATTACTACTACTATTTGTATTATGGTAGTACTGAGAGACCACCACTGAGATCAGAGCCCCATTGTGCCAGGTGCTATACAAACACAGAAAGACAGACAGTCCCATCCTCATACAGGTTACAGTCTAAATAGACCAGACAGACAAAGGTGTGAGAAGGAAGGCTTAGGATCTCTGTTTTACAGATGGGGGGACGGAGGCACATTGATTTCAATTGGAGTTAGGCAGCTAAATAACTTTGAGGATGAGGGCCTAAGTGACTTGCCCAAGGTCACACAGGAAGCATGTAGCAGAGCTGGGAGTTGAGCCCACATTTTCTGAGTGCCAATTCAGTGTGTTAGCTACAAAACCAGAGGCAATGCCGGGGGAGGGAGAGAATGCACCTGGCTTGTACTGAGCATGCTCTGAAACATCTGCTGAAGGTACTGTCTTCATTCTGCTTCCTCCCCCACTACTGGTGGGTAGGGTCATCGTCTCTGCACAAAACCATACTATAAAGAGTAGCATAAATGTGCTAGGGCTGTTGTGGGGAGGCCAGGGGAAGGGGAAATATGTGGGTATATGCAGAATGTTATACCTTCCTTTTAATTTTCAAAACAAACATGTGCCTGCTTTTTTGCTTCCTGCATATGAATATCCTCTGCCTTGATTTTACAGCAGGCTGCCTAGCCCAACAGTGAAGCATTTACCGCAACTCCATAAGGAAACCCTCTGGCCAAGTCAGGAATAGTGTTTATGTGATGCAGTGGGTACAACTTACAGCCTTCCTCAGCAAGAGGAGTGGCTGGCACAAAAGAGGGCATTCTGAAGGTGAAGAGTAATTGGGGGGCAATAACTAATCTCTCAGGGCTCAGGTGCACCCTCTCTTTCCTCCAAAAAAGTTTGCTGGATAACATTCTGTGTAAGTCCAGTAGATGATTTTTAAAACTTCAGCATCTCAACCCTTTTTAAATGAATTAAAGTAAAACAGCAGAAGAGATTAGACCATATTAAGGGCTAATTATTTGGCAAAATTGCATTTTTTAAATTTAATCATCTGCAGAGTTACACAAGGGCAAAACAGGAGCAGTCAGAAACAGCTGAGTGATTTTGGCCAAAGGATTCATCCCCAACTCTAGTCTAAGATCTTGCAAATACGAGTCACTCCACCCTACCTGATACAGCTCATGAGGGTCTTGGAACATCAGCTACTGGGCTTGTGGCTGTATGGGGAGTAGCTAATGTTCCATGATAGTAACAGAGTGGAGCCAATTATAATGGTCACAGTTCTGCACAAATTCCTGAGAAACAGGGGTCCTAATGAAAGTGCTGAGAATCCAGGCTGGACCACACAATCAGAGGTCAGCAGTTGTTTTGCTATTGATTTCAATGGGAGTAACACTGTCCAGATAACTCAGGTAGCTGATTTAAAAAAAACATTCAGGGCACAGATTTCATCTGTTAGTCTATAAGGTGCCACAGGATTCTTTGCTGCTTCCATTAATTACATGCATTCAAGTTTCACTATAGTCAGCAAGAGTCACATGTGTAAAACTGATGGGATAACTGGGTCTCAGGAATGCATCCTACTTGCAACACTTTTAAGAAGGCTTCTTTACTTCCTCTGAAGCACAAAGCAGGGGCCATGGCTGAAGGCAGAACATCAGACTCCATTATCTGGTGGTCTGATCTGGTACAGCCAATCCTACTTAATCTTGATTTCATCCCCTTTTTTTCAGCGCCACTGGTTAGTGTTTGATATGCATGACACTGGGATAATTATCACTGCATCTGTTTTTTCTGTTACAGCAGCATGTTTAGCCAGATAATCATTTGCAATAGGATGGAGGATTCTCAGACATTTAGTGAGAGGCATCTGTTTCATTTTAGCCTGAAATAATCATCATAAAAACAAAGTCAAAATTGGAAAAAGGTCAAAATCAGATAGTTACCCAGGTGGGACTGGGAAATGCTAACATGAGGTAGTGCACTAAATGGTCTACTACCCGATCAACTCAATTTTTAATACATAATTGTAAAAATGGAAATCTGATTGCCTCACATATACCAGACATAACCAGATTTCATGAGCATCTTTGGCAACACTGCAAAGGAATTGATGCCAACCAAGAATCAAATGGAGCCCAATTTAATTCCCTAGAACAAAACCAGACTCTACTTTGCCATCTTGTATTAAGTAGTCACTTCTAATGGAGCACACAGAATAAGATTCTTCATCAAAATACAACCAGGTTCCAGGAATTCTGGACATAAAGTAAAAAGTCTGCTGGCCAAACAATGCTTTATTTGATTACTTCTTGTTAAAAAAATAAATACTTAAAGAGAACATTCACATAACCCCGTGTCCATTTCAGAGTCTGTGGTTTTCTAAAATGAACTAAAAATACAATACTTGGCTAAGGGCATTCCCACTATCTGTCTTTTAAGAACAAAGAAGATTTGAAGTATGAAAATCAAGAATGAATCTTTATAAGAGTCTATGACAAGGTACTTTACATTTGTAGGGTGAGAGAGACCATATAATCTAACACCTTTTCCATCTCTGACGGTTGTGTTTTTATGCTAACAAGCAGAGGAATACTCTTATACATGATGCAGTTTTTTCCCCTCAAAGAGCAACTTCACAGTAGGTAAAGTTTACCCATCAGTATAGGCTTCCAGGCTGTGGAACCTGGTGGATCTGCTGTTGGAGGGAAGGTGTGACTTCACAACTCCTTTGTGCGTCAGAACATTGCTCTGTGTCAATGCCCCAGAGATGGTAGGGTTAAGAATATGTGGCCACTGTATCTACAGTTTGAAGGACCAACCACTTGAGGGTTGTTAAGAGACAATGCCAGGAAAGGAAAAGGCCTGGGAAACAGAAGATCAAAGGGACTATAGTGGATTTAAAAGGGACTTTCTGTCAAGAGAGATGGGAGTTGTTCAGGGGAATCAGAATAAAATGCAGGCACCCACTGGGTGGGCTGAAGGAGACAGATTATCGTCCGGGTAAGATGCCTTTAGGTAATATAGACATGTATGTAGACTGTTTTAAAATCCCTTTTTCTATCAAAGCTTTGTTCCCACTGCAAAATAACCAATACTTTGGTTTAAGAAGGCTGTCTGATCCTGGGTCACAGATTGCTGAAGGAAAGGACCGCAGAGGTTGAACCCATTTGGACCTCTTGGATAAGCACAGTTGATATACAGGGTGTTGTAGCCCAGAGCCCAGTCTAGGAGTGGGAGAATACAGACTTCTGCCTTGCAAAGGCATGAGGCCTGATACCAGATGGATGCACTCAGAGAGGCCAGAAATGGGACTGAGATGGAGCTAGTCCTGTAACCATGAGCTCTCCTATGGGTTTGGAGTGGGAGGAGTCCACTCGGAGATAGTTCTCCCATGCCCTGTTCAAGCTTTGTAAGACTAGCTTTGTGGGTGGTGGGGGGAGGTGAGGGGTGAAGCAGAGTTTCACTATAACTGGAATTACAGTTTGCACATTGAAATGCAATGAAACAACCTGGGGATTTTATTTTCCTTCATTATCTAAATCAAGGGGTTCTCAAACTGGGGGTCAGGACCCCTCAGGGGGTTGTGAGGTTATTACATGGGAGGTTGTGAGCTTTCAACCTCCACCCCAAACCCTTCTTTGCCTCCAGCATTTATAATGGTGTTAAATATATTAAAAAGTGATTTTAATGTATAAGGGGGGGGTCGCACTCAGAGGCTTCCTATGTGAAAGGGGTCACCAGTACAAAAGTTTGAGAATCACTGATAAATGGCGTTCCACTGTACCTGAGTTCATTATAAATGGGTTTCACTGAACTTACATGGTATGGCTAGGGGAAATTCCAGTTGACACTTTTAAAATCTTTCAGCTTGCCTCTGTTGGTTTTGCTTGAGGACCAATATTATAACCCCCAGAATCAGCAGTGTGACTCTTGTTTTCTAGGTACATAAGAAGTCTTTGTACCTCTCTGGTAGACAGCAGGGCTGTGAGAGGACTCAGGAGGGAGGCTCTTACAGGGTGAAAGGCACATTCTGATTTCTCTTTCATGGAGATTTTATGTTCATTCACTTTTGGTTTTGTTGTTTTCCTAAAAGTCACATCCAGGTTGAATGTGCTTGTTTTGCTTGTTGTGAATGGACAACGTAACACATAGCCCTAAGAACTTATAAATCTCACTGTCCTGTTTAAAAAACCTTGCTAGCCAACTGGGCTCATGTTGAAAACATCCACATAGAATGTCTACTAGTGACACTGTTCATACATATAGCACCCGGCACTACTTATTCAGTTGGGATTTTTGATCTTGGGATAAAGTGCTTCTTTCCACACTTGTCCCCCAAAAGTGAAATGGATTTAAAAACAAAACTAGTTTCTGACTAGTAACAATTTGCCCCATCAAGGTGTTTTGTGATTGGTGACAGGATTTGGAGATATTTATCTCTCTCTAGAGTGAGATATACATAATGAAACATTATATTCTATTCAAACACTGCTTCATGTTTACTTTATACTATTAAAAATAACAGTATGGAGTGAGATTTAAATAACAACACGTTTCTACTTCACAAAAATGACCAGCAGGGCTGACTTGTTTGATGCTCTCTCAGCTGGCTGCCTGTCAGCGTGAAAAACTCAGCACTTCCATCGTCTAATGCCATGTAAATTATACCACTGTGTTGTGATACATCAATTAAGTTCTTTGAATAAATTAATCAGAAAATTTTGTAAGGATGTTTCTTTGCTTTCAAAAAACATAAACACAAACACAAACCCAGGTTTTGTGTATATCTGGTGGTTTGTTTTCCTCTGGAGTTAATTCATGGGTTGAAAATCTTTCATGCATATACATTCTCATATGTAAATAAGGAATAAAAAGCTTTGCATTCTGTGTGAAAGGCCTCAAAACACTTCTCATAATTTAACTTAATAGACTTTAGCAACATGCCAGCTAAATAAAGTGCCTCACACACATTTAGATGAAGCATCAGCTTTGCAGCTGACTGACTACTGCTCCATTATTTCTACTAATTACATATTCATTTGCCTTAAAGAGCAGTTTTACTACTGATTCAACTGGAAACTGTTTGCATAAAGCCAAATATAAAAGCAGTATTATGAAACCCAACTTTTAAGTGCAAATATGGGACCAAATTCAGCCACGGAGTAAAGGAGGTGTTGCTTCCCATGAAGTCAATGGGAGTTGTGCCTGCTTGCTCAAGGGCTGAATTTGGCCCATATGCAGTATTAAATTAGTACAATATTAGCTATATAGCTAAGATCAGCTAAGATACTATGGTGCTCTGTGTGTTTATAGATGTACAAACAAATGTGCTAAACAAAAGCCCATAAGGGCCAGATCCTCAACTGGTATAAATCAGCAAAGCTCCACTGGGAGCTCTCCCAATTTATACCAGTAGAGGATCTGGCCTTATATTTCAAAATGAATCTAATTTTTCAAAGAGTAATAGATTTTCCCCTCTGCCTTGGAAAGTGAAAACCCACTTAGTGCCTACAGAGTGAGCTGCAAGAGAGGCGGTAAGAGCAATTCTTGCTTTTGCCTAAGTACATTTTTACTAGCACAGCCTCAACAACGATACTGACCATGGTAAAAGGCTAACACCTTCCCAATTTCAGCTTTGGTTGCTGCATTTTGATTAAATCCTATTAATTTTTAATTCCTATAGCTTTTCAGGAGAAGCTTTGACTCCTTGAATCAAAGAGTGTGATCTTTACACCCTGCTCTGAGCATCACCCTTTACGGGATGGTTTTCCTTTTCACTTTCAGATGTCACCTGCCTCCACTTATTATATTAAAGGTGGCCAAAAAGAAGAGTACACAGGCTCTCATGGGAATGGCTTGGGAAAAGACACCATTTGACATTGTGAGCCTGATCCCCTGCTGGTGTAAACCAAAGTTGTTCCACTGAAGTCAGTGGAGCTACATTGATTTAATCAGCTGAGAATCTAGCCTTTTTATGTAAACACTATTATGGTAAAGAAAACAGATCCAAAATATTCTCTAAAATTTGGAATCAAGCAACTGAGCATCACTCAAATAAAACAGAATAAAGCGGATTTCCTGCCAGAGCTAATTTCATTTTACAGGATTTCTTGCAGTAGAGTTGGAAGCTGCATTGGGGAGTGGGCTGATTTTTTTTTATTTGGTTTTTCATTTGTTTTGTCTTTAGGAATGTTCTTGCTATTGGGGTTTTCTTTATCAAAGGTCTGGCAGCCCTTACATTTCTCAATCTGTGTGAAACTACACATGGGTATTTTAAGGTTTCATTTTACGATATAAAATTATTGCTAGAATCCTAGACTGCTATCTATATCAAAATATATGCGGGGTGGGAGGGGGGAATCTATAGATATAGATAATACCTAGCTCTTATATAGTGCTTTTCAACTATAGGTCTCAAAGCACTTTCCAAAGGAGATCAGTATCATTCTGTAAATAAATACATATATTTCCCTTTGGAAAAATCAATGCAAAATTAACTGCCTAAATAACAAGAATGAAAGGTTCTCTCCAGCAAAACAGAGGATGGTCTGTACCACATTTGGCAAATAGGCATTAATGGTCTGAAACAATGTGTGTTTGAAGAAAAGGATTGCAGGAGGAGGGAGAATTGTAAATATTGCCCACAAATTATTCAATACTCCTTTCACGCTTCAGTATTAAAGACAGGCTAAATTAGCAGCTCCCCTCCCCCGACGCAAGTCATGTCTGTTTACGCTCGGTAATGACAAAATGTAGACAACTGTCTGCTAGGACTGTGGTGACATTGGCACACACATACCAGACAAGCAGAATGTTGTGGGAAACAGAGATTGAAGCATCTTGCTATACGAGAAATAATTATCATGGGAATTGTTGTTTCGCAGTGCAACAGCTATAATAAATAGTTGCCATATGCTAAGCACAGATGCCTTCTTGAAAAGCAGCCCTGTGATGGTTGAGCCCACATTCTCCAGAGTCTGGGGCTGTAATTAAATGATTGGCTCATTGCAATCTGAGCTACTGCCCCAAGAAAAGATATCTCACACTGCTAAAAGATTAGAGAAGAAGGTAGTCAGTAACAGCTCTGTTTTATTTGATTGGTTTTGCAGGGAAAGGCAGTGCTGGACTGCTTGCTGCTTTGTGGTGGCACTGTGAGATGATTTCAATGCATTTGAAGGTTTCAGGCTCCATTTGATTTTGGAACTTGGGAGTGGGCTGATATACCGAAAAAGACCAAAGGATAGATTCACAAAGAAACTTAAGTGTGTCAACACTGATTCTCACCACGCTCAACTTTTAGGTGCCAAGAGAATCAGTGGAATTCACAAAATCTGGGTTAGGAATTTAGGCTCTCTACACAGTGAATGGAGAGAGACGGGTATCTCACAATGGGATTCACAAAAGCCAGCATGTTAAGCGGCTTCCTGCCTAGGGGCTAGTCTACACTAGAAGTGCTACATCGGCACAGCTACGCTGATGTAGCTGTGCCACTAGAGTGCCCCCATTGGCATAATAAATCCACCTCTGCGAGACACAGCGCTATCGACACTGGTGCTTAGGCCGGTGTAACTTATGTCGCTCAGGGGGGTGGCTTATTCACACTTCTGAGTGACGTAAGTTATACTGAAGTAAGGGGTAGTGTAGGCCTGGCCTAAGTTAGCCAATGGAACATGCCAAGGCAAGGGGTATATTCTATGCCCTGCCCCTTTTTCAGAGATAGGTGCCTTCTCTCTCACACACTCTGTTTGTTGCTCATCATCTTAGATCCCCAACTCTTTGATGCAGAGACCTTATTATCCCCATGTTCATTTACATATATCCACATCCCCTATCACCTTTTGTATGATAGTGTCCATAAATCACATCAGCTGAATTGTCCATAAGATGTTACATCATGTACGATATTTATTAAGTTTAATAAATGTTGTACATGACATAACATCTTATGGCAAAATGGTAATACAATTTGTGAAAATATATTTTTCAAAAAGTTACTAACCAAACTAATAAAATGTGTTAGTCAAAACACCAGTTTGGACTGCTTTCCCTTTCTCATACGGTTAATACATGACTGATTTTTAAGAACAAAAAGAAATTTCCTAATCAAATTATTTAAATTTTCATTCAGATTATCACTTTTCACTGGAAACTTTTTCTTACCTAAATCTCAGTTGTGTCCTCTGTCATGACTCATAATAACAACTTTACTTAGTAACTTCTTTAATTACCCAAACCTCATTTAGGCAGATATTTTTGATGTTCCCCAAGATAATTTGAGATGTATTGGTAGGAAAGACTATTAAGATATTAAACTCTGCCAAGTGACCTCTGAGCATTTCAAATAGCTCTCTTGTGTATGTTTTATGCATTCTTATTATATGAGACTTTCACTAGGTAAATAATAAATCTGCATTTAGAGTATGTTATTAACCAAAAAACTACACAAAGACAGACAGTGCTGACCTGTTGGCTTTTTTCAACTCCTGTTCCATTTGCAATGACATTTGCAAGGTAGCTTCATAAGAGACAAATTCTCAAGTGTGTAAGATTCTTCTTCAGCATATTAAAATCTTATGGGCTTGATGCCTAGGAATCCTCAGAAGTTTCTCTGTCTCCAGTGTCTTTTGGGACTTTTACTGATGTCTCTCAAACACAAGAAAGAATTTAAAAAATTGATTTATTGGTCATTAATAATCACAGCATTTATCTCACTGGTGTTGTTACTAGCCTATTAAAGTTGTATCCAGCAGTGACACACAGGGTCATTTTTGCAGACAGAATATGATGATGATAATAAATGGAATCCTTGAAAAGGGTCCATTATATAGCCCCTTTTACCCTGAAAGATTTACAAACTCAAACCCCAATTCTGCATATAGCTCGACACAGACAGACACTTTCACCCACATGGAGGCTAACGAAAGTCAATAAAGTTCTGTACTGGCACAAGCATTCACTCCATGGATCCAGTTCCAGGATCGAGGCCCTTGGGCCAAATTCTGCAGTCTTTACTCAAGTCTTCCTAGGCAAAACTCCCATTGAGCCAAAGGGGAGTTATGGCCTGCATACCAACTGAAGGATTTGGCCCATAAACTGACAGTCAATCTGTGTATGCTACACTCCCCATTGAGATGTGGCCGTCTCTGGCAAGAATGACACAGGGTAGCAATTCAATAGCAATATTACTCACAGTTTAGAACAGGAAGTGAAGGAGGAATTTAAACTGCTGGGGGAATATAGGGGAGTAAATTCTAATGACCTAAAGTTGAAATTTGACTATGACACCAGAGCTAACACCTTGACAGTTGTGAAAAGTGCCATGCAGTCTTTAATAACATCAAATGGTCAGGATCTTTGCTTTCCATTTCACCTGAAGAATTAGTCAGAGAGGCACACTGAGGATCAATAATAACCATTCCTAAGCTGAAACACATGCACAGTTATCAGGGAAGAAACAAGTTATGGGAATCAAAAGTCTAGACCTCCTCTGCTTCCTAAGTAGGGTAACCAGATAGCAAATGTGAAAAATCGGGACAAGGGGTGGGAGGTAATAGGTGCCTATATAAGAAAAAGCCCCGCATATCGGGACTGTCTCTATAAAATTGGGACATCTGGTCACCCTGTTCCTGAGTGCATGTGCACAGATGAGTGAGAAGGTACAGAGCATGCACTGGTTTGATACAAGGGGCTCCCAGGAGTCCCCTGTTAAAATTTTGCCCCCCAATAAATGTTGGTGAAATTGTGGAGAAAGAGGAGATTTTATGCACATCTGATGGACATTAGATGGTATTGGGCTGCAGTCCATAACCGAATATCACAAGTGGATGGATATTTATTACCAAATCATCCTTTGGTAATCCTCCCACTGTTTCCTAGTGGAAATGGTCTCACAAAAGGAGATGAAAAATCAATCTCTCATCTGCTAGTAGCTTCTTGGCTATTGGTAGCCACTCGTTAGAAAAAGGAAAACAGCCCAACCATAGGTTCAAAAAATTGTGGGAGGTTGTGGTTATGGAAAAATTGACACACCAATTACTTACCCAGCAAAATAGACAGAGGACGGATAGATACTTAGATATTTGGCTACCTTTTATGCAATACTCACAGTACATTCACCCACAACAAAATCAGCAGACCTGTCCAATTTTTTAAAATAATACCATTTGAAAGACATACCTGGTCTGTTAAATGTGTATATCAAGATTTCCCTCAATTTAATAAAATCACTAGAAATTACATAAGTGTTGTAATGATGCTTATTCTATAATATGGTAACGGCCTGTGAAATAGAAAGCTCTGATAACTATAATTCTGTATAATATCTCTTTAAACAAAAGGTAATTGTTGTAATGATTGTTTTGTTTCTGATATTTACAGGGCAAGGATTTGTAAACTTGTTAAAACTTCCTAAATAAATAGTTGTTTAAAAAAAAAATCTGCCCCCCAGCTGAAGGGAAGTTTGGGATCATCTAGTTCTGATGATATCAGCCACCCTCCCAAATAATATGAAATCATCTGAACATCAGATGAGTTACAGAAGAGCCCTGTTTTGCCTATCAAATGGGCCAGATTGCACTGAATGGCAGATATTTTCAAAAAATTCCCAGGAATAGAGTATGTCTTGTCAATCCCTCCCTCCAGGGTCTTCATTCCAACCCCGCTTTTTCAGATTACATAAACTGGCCACCGTGCTACATTACCAATATATCAGTATATTTTTCGGGACCAAAGCGTACACATTTTCCAGCAAAGGGCTTCATACAGGTGTGTTACCTCCTCCCCTTGACTGTGGTTATGAGAAGGCATAACCAGAAGCTGGGAATGAGTGACAGGGAATGGATCACTCGATGATTACTTGTTCTGTTCATTCCCTCTGGGGCACCTGACATTGGCCACTGTCAGGGCCAGCTCCAGGGTTTTTGCCGCCCCAAGCGGCAAAAAAAAATAAAAGAAGAAGAAGAAGAAGCCGCGATCGGCGGCAGCTCCACCGCGCCGCTTTCTTCTTCAGCAGCAATTTGGCAGCAGGTCCTTCCCTCCAAGAGGGACCGAGGGACCCACGGCCGAATTGCTGCTGAAGAGCCCGATGTGCAGCCCCTTCCACTTGGCCGCCCCAAGCACTTGCTTGCTGAGCTGATGCCTGGAGCCGGCCCTGGCCACTGTCAGAAGACAGGGTATTGGGTTAGATGGACCTTTGGTCTGACCCAGTATGGCCATGCTTCTGTTCTTATTTGTGTTCCAATGGGAAAACAATTACTACTTCTCCCCTCTCCCCACCTGCAAGCACATGCACCTCTAGAACAAGGGGATTCTCACAGGTTGGGACCCTTCATAAGATATTAGCAGCACATCAGTGACAATTCCAGTGAGTCCCAGAAGCCAGAGTATGGGACAGCAAATGTGAATACCTTGAATGGTTTACAACCTAAGTGCAAAGTGGAATTTTCAATGTTCCTTAAATCGAAGGACAATAAAATGTGTGTGAACAACATCAAGCACAGTGGGACCCTGATCCCAGATTGGGGCCTCTAGATGCTACTACAATACAAACAAACAGATAAATAAATAAAAATAATTAATAATAAATACATTAAACACAGGACTAGGAGAGACAGTTTGGCAGAGCAACTATACTGACCTGGGGTTTTTATCTTTGCCTTAGTTATTCTTTACTGTTGCCATAGCCTCTTTTCAAAGTTAAATATCTCAGGCACTTTATCCACTTATTTTTAAACACTCAAGGCAACTCGTTTTCAGTGCCGTGTTTGTATTCTCCATTGGCAGACAAAATCTCATAGGCGGATGTGTAAGTCACTAGTGGCAAATGTCCTATAGCTGCTGTCCCCATTTGGGAGCATCATGGCTGATAATCTACATAGCCACAGGTGAATATCTCCCTTGGTCATTTCACTCACTGTGATTGATGGATCCAAACACGGGGTGGTGTTTGTCTCTGAATGTCCTTTCTTCTTTCTCTGATGACTCATCACTGATAGATTGTTCAGTCCTCTGTAAGTGTAGTTCCATCTCCCGGGCTTTAGAATTACTATTAACCTGTGTGCTAGGCAGTTCTGCTCTCTGATGGCAATTGTAATTTATTTACAGGACAATCTCCTAAAGCCTGTGTCTGTATCCAGGTACAGGGGTCTTCATCTGATCACTATACTGGATTCCATGGTCCTAATACTTTTTTGTCCTTGTCCCTGTGCTTAAGCTTTGTCCCTTTGGGTTGGTATTCCAACTAAATTATCAGTTGCAAGGCAACCACTAAGAGTTAGGTGATTACTTCAAGTATTTACTTACACCTAGCAATTTTCCACAGCAATTTCTAGGGTTCTTTTAGCTCTCCTTTTCACTGGCCTGTGTACTCAGCTTCATTAATTACCCTGGTTGTTCTGTACAAAGTGAAAAAAAGGTTATCTGTGCGTGAATTTGGAGATGGTCTACGCAGCAGGAAAAATGGAGACTAACTAGTGGTTTCCTAGTTGGTGCAGTGTATGCACTACATGGATTAAATAGTCTCTTCAATTTGACTTTTGTTCCTCAGTCAATGTTCATAACATAGCTGATCTTGGTCTGCTGAATTTTTCAGATGGGTTTCCTTGCAGATGGTAGGGATTAGTACAGGAACTCCGCATCTCAATATATTCACAAAGGCCAAGATGTCAAAAAAATGGGTATCTAAAAATTAGGTTCCTAAATTAATATTTAGGAATATAAATTAGTAGCCAGATTTTCAAAAGCACTGAAGACAAAGATCTCGCCCTAAAGTCAATGAGAGTTCCTGAATACTTAGTACTTGGACTTAAGACCCTTACTTTAGGCACCCATTTAAAAAAAATCTTGGACAAATTCTCTTGAGCAGTTGATTCTCAAATTCCCTACCCTGGTCATGATGGATCGTTTTAGAAAATCCAAAGCAAAGAATAAAGTCTCTGAATATTTTATCAGCAGCTGTTCTGCCTGTTTTACTGGTTGTTGGGTAGAGCTGTGAAAAGCTAGTGAAGTGGTCTATTTCCACTACTAAAACATATTCACAGCCCTTCCCTGCCACTGTCTAAAAGCAAGTGATCACACAGATGCCTGGGAAGGGGATCATGGTAGTAATGTTCTACAAGGGTAATTAATTTCTGAATAGTAGGTCTATTTCATTTAACACAGAGACAAACACTGCTGACTGGAGTGGAAATGAAATTTCACTTAAATATGCCATTTTGTCAAAGCTGAAATGTTTCACTGAGACATATCGATTTTGACAAAATCTTCATTGCAAAGGTTCTTATTGGTTCAGGGCTCTCTGGTCAGTTCTGATTAGTGAGTGAGTGTGTGTTATGAATAAAAAATCTCAAGTTTTTAAATCTGAAAATAAATGCTTTGACACAATTCCCATTTACTGAAAACATTTGAAAGGTTTTGGTTTTGTTCCAAGAAACGAAAACAAATTTTGAAAGCTTGAAAGTTGCTGTGAAACCAAATGTCGTCTTCCAGCCAGCTTCGTTCCTGAGAGAAGGATCATTTTCTTCCTTCATTTGCAGCCAACAGAATCTCTTTTGTGCCAAATGAAATGTCCATTTGGGCCCGAAGGGAGCAAGGTGCTCATGTAATTATTGGTAAATCAATGGTTACACAAATTGTTTTTTTGAATTCTACTTGTCTATAGAGGAGTCCTTCTTTACTACACTGAAACCTGCCCCATTCTTATATCAGCAGTCTTACAACTGGTGTTTCCCTGCCATCTCTGTGTCCTACTGAGCTGTTTATTTCTGCCCTCCATCTCAAATTGCTCACCTGATCCTTAGAGAGACAAGGTGGAGAGGTAATATTTTTTATTGACCCAATTTCTATTTGTGAAAGAGAAAAGCATTCAAGTTTACATAGAGCTCTTCTTCAGGTGACCTTGTTCACCTGACCCATGTTCTTTCAGCTTCCTCTTGGCTAACAGGGAGGCTGGGGTAGCATGAGAAATACCTGCCCTTCCTCTCCCATGACTTTTTGGGCACTTGCTAAAGAAGGGATGCAGAATATTTTCCCTCTGGCTGAACAACAGCACTCATTTGTACTGTGCAGGGACTGCCTGAGTGCCCCATCTTTTGCTGATGTTCTGTCTCATTACTAAAGGCAGCTTCATCGTCTCAAGCAAGATCTCCTCACTGATCTTCCTCATTTCAGCTTGAATATTATCACTCCATAGCCTTGTCATTGCTGCCTAGAGCTGGTTGAAAGTTTTCCAATGGAAAATACAGTTTGATTGAAATCTAAACATTTCACAGGATCATGTTGATTCCAATAATATTTTTGACAGGAAAAAGTTTTATTTTATTTTTCTTGTTTCATTTTGATAAGGTAAAATGTTTTGTTTCAATATTATCATTTTGATTAATTTCAATTCAACGTTTATATTACATATAATATTTATATTTATATTAATATAATACAATATATTAATAATTTAACACTGCATTATATTTATATATTATATTTAATGTTATGTATATGCTATTTAATATTTTAATACGGTATACAAACTGAAACAAAATTAATTGACTTTAAATGAAACATGTTGACATTATCACAATTAATGATTTGATAGCTCAGAATGAAAGTTTTTGAGAATTTCCATTCTGCGGGAAATTTCAAAATGTCTTTTGTTGTTGTTGTTGTTGTTGTTCCAATTCAAATTTATGGAATTTCCTGCAGAATGGAAATTCCATTTTTAGACCAGCTCTAGTACCGCCTCTAAAAATTGGCTCTGGACCAACTCAGTGATACTTCAGACCTGATAAGACTCAGTCAGATTATATCAGGCTGCTGCTGATCCACCAGATGAACTAAACCTTCCAAAGGGTTTATCTGGACTCGTGTTCCTTTTATATAGATTTTAATTTTCCCTTCCTTATAAAACCTAATGATGGGCCCAAGTTTTTAAACTGTGAGGGCAAATTCAGTGTTTGGACTTGTATTGAAATCCAGATCTGGAACTACATCCTCTGATGGTGTAAGCCAGTATCGCTCTACTGACGTCAATGAAGTGATGCTGATTTACACCAACTGACAATGTGGTCTCAGATCTGGATTTGGATCCAAGTCCAAACTCTCCTACAGTTTGGGGGTGTTGAAATGTGGGATTCCAGCTCAAGGCAATTCAGATCTGAATCTAAACCTGCCCAAAGTCAGGAGAGGAGAGGGAGCACGTTTTGATGGGTGCTTGTGTTTCTGTCCCATCTTTAGTTAAAAAACTAAACAAAAGCAAAACCATCCCAAACAGTAAATGCCAAACTGCACCCTTTGTTATGCTGATTGAAAGCCCTCTGGAGCTTGGAAGGTGCTCTGTATTTTCTACAAGCAGATTCATCAACATTTTTCATGTGAACACATAATAATGCTACTGACACCACCAAAACTAAACTTTACTCTTATTAGGGAGCAAGGCAGGTAACATAATCCTCCTTATTCCCCCACGAGAACCCTCTCCCTGATGTGAGTGAATGTGAAACATTTTATGAAAGTGACATATGTCTAATTGGCTGAAAGGTAATATTCAAAAGAGACACAGGCCCGCTGCTCCTCTCTGAACTCAGGGACTGCAGCTGGCAGAGTGTTAAATCAGTTAACAGTTGGGCCCATTACTGTGCTGCTGCTATTGGGACTGTTGCTGAGTCTAGCTCAATGGGCTCTATAGTCAATGGAGAAGGCATCTCTATTGTGCACCTCAAAGCATGCTCACAGCCCCTGAAAGAGAAACAGGCCCCAAACTACTGGTGCAGATCGTATGACAGGATTACTTGCTTGTTGCTCCTCTTTTTTTTTTTTTTTTTTTTTAAGGGACTTTTATTGGCACATAGGAAGGAATTACATGAGGGAAGACCGTATTACATCGTGACAGCTGGAAAACTGGGGACTGAAAAATGTAAAAGAGAGCTGGGTTCTTTTATGCCTCCTGTACACCTACCCAAAGTACCTTTTAATTCATTTGTATGGTGGGGGGAGCTCCAGTATATAGGCAGTATGGGGCAAACCCTGGTTTCATTGAAGTTAGTGGTAAAATTCCCATGGACTTCAGGGAGGTCAGGATTATTCCACAAAAGCATACACAATAGCCATACTTTATAGATATTGCTTATTTGCTCTTATGCTTCTTGTGGATTAATTGTGTATTTTTTAAAGGATCCAACTATACCAGTTCAGGAATTGTGTTAAAACTACATTTAAATATAGCTCCAACTAACAAGCCTCAAAGACCCCACCTTCACTAGAGACCAGATCCTTAGCTAGTGTAAATCAGTAGTTCCCCAATGGAGCTAATACAGCAATGCTGACTTACAAAGCTAAGGATCTGGCCCCACGAGTACAAGTGTATTTTTGTAACCAGGTTGTGACACTCTCATCTGATCCAGTTAACAATGAACATCATTGATTTATGTCCACCCAGCAGCTTTATACAACCATCAGCTAAGTCTGTTTCCACCCCTCCCACATCACGTTTGTATGAGTACGTTCTGAGAAAATCTGTGCAGCTTAACCTACAGTTCTTCAGAGGGCCACCATGCCCAGAGGACATGGATAGAGAGCAACACCAGCATATGGTGGCAATGACAACCATTCTAATGATGCTGATCAATGCAGGGAGGATAATGCCGTGCAAAGCTTTGATGCTACCCTGCATAAACTGCCAGATGCTCCCAGAAATGTCCAATCAAAACAAGTTTCTGATAATCCACATATAGAGGCTTCATCTAATGTTAAGAAAGTTTTGTAGTCTCACCAAAACTTCTAATCAACAATTCCTTTAGTTCAAATTCCATTCGTTAATTCCATTCTGTGTTTTCTTTCAATGACTTTGGATAATTGAACATTTCAACCAAATGAAGAGGTCAGCACAAGTGTTTAATTTAGGTCTCGTGCAAAGAGACCTGTGTGCAAAATTCAGTGTTTTCAATTCTGTCCTGCAAATCTTTCCTTTGGTTTGGATACAAGTTGATTCTCACACTAAGTTTTTATTTCATTTTTTTGATCCAACTGAACCCTAACTCTCAAAGCAAAATGTTGAGTTTTGCACACTTGTGACTTGAAACCATAAATTGGCCCAAGTCTGCAAAATCTTGTCTGAACCCAGGCTGAATGTAAAGTTTGTAGTGAAACAAAGTAAGTTTACTAGCACTATCTTCAAGTAGCGCAGTTAGGAAATATGCACCAAATTCAGCCTCAGTATTGCAGGCATAACTCCACTGTACTTGTTTGCTGGGGCTGAATTTGACTTTCTATCTTTTGTGCCTATAGAGCTGGAAGTGGAGGAGATGGTGAAGTATTAGTTTCAAGGAGAAAAATAATGGATGAAAAAGAAATCTGGTCATTAACCCCTGATTAGTTTACTGGGTAGGATGTAGCAGATCCTTGCATTTAGAAGAATCTGGAATAGAGTGGGATGTAAGAACATGGACTTCCTTACGAAATTCCAAGGGCTATCAGGGGGAGCTTTGTTCATGGGATCCTTTAGAGAAGTGCACTGTGGTTCTGAAAACATTTAGATAAGAGTTGCCATGTTTAAGGTGTGTAATCGCGCAACACACGTGGAAAAAAATAGACACTGGGCCTGATTCTCATTTTATACTAGGTACCCTTTACCACTCTGGCAGTGTGAAGGGGCTTAATGTGGGCATAAAAGGCCTTAGTGTAACTGAAAATCAGGCTCATTGTGTCAAAGTCTAGGAATAAAAAGTTCATATCTATGCGCTGAAGTCTTAAATTATTATTACTACCTAGGATAATGCCAATATGCATCATATCTAATCTAAACCAATCCAACCACACACATTATCAGCCTCTGAGCACACACTACTACTATTTAATATTTATTTAACACCATACATTTGCATGGCACTTTCCCAGGGTAAAAAAGGGACAGTCCCTATCCTGAAGAATTTACAGTCCAAGGGCCCTAAGTTAGACAAACACAAGGAAGGCTGAAATCATGGTTTGAGAGAGAGAGAACTGTAGCTTGAACCAGGGTTTTAGTGGTAGAAATAAATGGAAGAGTTGAAGTTTAGAAATGTGTTACAGGGAGAAGTGACAAGATTTGGTGGGAACCTGGAAGTGAGGAGAGAAGAAAAGGCGCCCGTGAGAGTTAAGCCCAAGGTTGTGAGTACATCTGACAGGGAGGATAGTGGAGCTGTCAGCTGTGGTGGAGGAAATAGGAAGGACAGAAGTTCACCTGTAGCAATCTGTAGATTAAAAAAGTTAGGGGACATCCAAGAGGAGATAATGGAAAAACAGAAAGAGATGCAAGTCTGGACACAGGGGGAGAGGCCAGGGGTGGAGAGATACATTGAGAGGCATCAGCATAAAGATGGTATGAGATCATGAGAGCAGATGAAGTCAGCCATGGGCAAAAGAGCAAGGGTGGAAAGGGAAGGGACTGAAGGCCCTGAGGAACACCAACACAGAGGGTGAATTTTGAGTATCTGCTTCTCACAGAAGGCCCTGGATAACTCAGAGATTCATGGAGTGTAAGGCCAGATGGGACCATTAGATCATGTAGTGTGACCACTTGTATATCACAGGCCCTTACATTTCACTCAGTTACCCATGTATTGAGCACAACAGCCATCCCACATTAACAGCTAAGGCTCATTAATCAGACACATATCTCTCTTCTCACATGGACTGTCTTTTTGTTCTGTTTGACTGCTTGCATCCGAAGAAGTGGGTATTCACCCACGAAAGCTCATGCTGCAAAACATCTGTTAGTCTATAAGGTGCCACAGGATTCTTTGCTGCTTCTACAGAACCAGACTAACACGGCTACCCCTCTGATTTTTGTTCTGTGTTTGTGCGGCACCCAGCACAACGGATTCCAGGTCCATGACTGAGGCTCCTAGGCACTACGGTAATACAAACATGCAATAAATAATAATAAAGTAACTACAGGACATAGTCTAATCTACGTCATTCTGTGTGTGCAACTCTTGTTGGTGACAGTGGGGGCTCTCCAGGTGAGGAGGGGGAGATGCAGTCTTGTGATTTCAGCACAGGTCTTTGCAGATGGGGAAGAAAGGAACTTTTGGGTTCTAATCCAAGCTCTGACATTGACTCTCTCTGCAGTCATGGGCAGATGTAACCACCTCAGTTTCTCAGCCTGTAAAATGGAAATAACACCTGCCAACCTGACAGGGAATCTGGCTGATTAATGTTTGTTGAGAGTTTTAAGGAGAGAAAGTTTTGCATAAGAGATTCACTATTATTGTTACTATTGCTTGAAATCGCCATCATTCCGCAAGTGAATATAAAAAGGTAGAGATAATTTAATTAAATAAATAATTTAGCTGTCCCTGAAATGTTTGTGATTGACCAGATCTTCCTTCCCCAAGATACAGTGACTACAGAAAAAATTAATCTCTTCTACAGGGAAGGCTGCCCTCTTCTAATCCCTACCCCAACTTCAAAAATGTCCCTCTAGCTTTGTGGCACTGCAACCCCACTGCCACCATTGATAATCTGAACTCCTGCCTATGACTCAGAGTGCCCATCCTTAGATCTTAGAAGCCAACCTTTTAATTTGGACAGTTTAACATGGGTATCACGCTCCCATTAACAAGGCTACAGTCTTTTAGATTTGGCCTAAGATTTGTAACATGAATTTCCACCATAACCACTTTGACCTGAAAGCTCAAAGAAAGGCTCTGGCAGCCTAACCCACACCACCCCTGGGCTGCCATTCCAGAGCACAGATAAAAGTGAAACTTGAGCAGAAAATGTTTGCGGTGCCACTGGCAATCAAGGTTTCCGTTGCCACAGTAACAGGAACACTTCATCAGCTCAGCTAACAGATGGCTAGTGAGCAACAGGCAGCATATGTTCCAATAAGCACTGACATCAGCACAGATGGAGGGTGGGCAGGAGGCTGGCCCTGAAACATAACCTGACATTTCCTTCTCATTTGGTGCTGCATTGTTATAGCTCACACAGGAAGATTAGCAGGGAAAAGTGAATAGCATTAGGGAATCTGCTCAAGAACCGATTACTAACACTTCACTGCAGTTTTAGATTTTTACTTAACCAGAGTGCAACATTGTTAACAACATTCAGTGGCACAAAGGAAAATGCAGTGGGTTTTAACGACAGGGGCTTTATTTTCATCACAGGCAGGTTTTCCCAAGAACACTAATTAACAGGGATTGCCACCTTCTAGGTGTCTAGATCTTCAGTTCTACTGATTATTTCAGCTTTAAAAAACAAAACAAAACACTGCAACCAAAACCCGCACAGGATTAAACAAAACCCCACAAATACATTGTGAGAAGGATATACCTTTACTCACCACACAAATAAAGTTTAAAGATTGCTACAAACGATAAAAAGCCTATAGTCACAGAAGAAAATCAGGCACCTATCCCTGCTGGTGGGAACTCAGGCAAAGCTGGGCTTCAAGTGGGACTAAAGGACTCAGGAATCAGTAAGTAAAGAAGTTATAGGCAGGGATCCCATTTTATATTTATGTACTTATGCCTGGGTCAGCTGGCAGGTTGTGTGAGGATGCCCCTTCTGTCTTCATCCTTAGCTCCCAAACACCTTTGCATGACAGATGGCAAGGTAGTGACTAGATTGTCCTCATGAAGAGGAGAGTTTTGTATACACATGGCTAAAATGTGTACAAATAATAAATACACAAATTGATCATGCACAGAAGCCTTCTGATATGTCATAATAGCTTTAGGGCGCCCTTCTTCCACTGATGTGTATGAGATTTTCACAGGTGCCTCCCTTTAATGCTAATAGGACTTGTCTGTACATCCATCTCTTGTGTAAATAGGTGAATAGACCCTTCAGCGCAGCCATTCTCCACCTGTGGATGGCAAACCCCGAGTGGGCTGCCAAGCTGTTTTAGGGATGTCATGTCCCCACAGCCTGTTCTCAGTTGCAGGTCTTTTGCTGAAGTACATTTGCTCAGACACTGGTAACTCGCCCCCTCAGATGCCAAGACAGCCCCAGAAACCCCAACACCAATTCCGGTGGCAGCTCCTTTGAAGCTTTACGGAAGTAAATACTTAGCACTTCTACAGCACTTTTCATCTGAGGCTCCTCAAGCCTCTTTTTCAACATTAATTAATTCTCACATCACCTCTCCGAGGTAGACATTGTTGAACCCCATTTTACAGATAAGGAGAGAGCAGCTCAGGGAGTCTAAGGCCCACATTTGCAAGTGGCCTCTAATTTTGTTGTCTCAATATTTTAATCTCAGCTTTAGACAGCTATTGTTATTCTGTATGTTACAGTAGCAACTAGAGGCCCAAGCTGAGAGCAGGAGCCTGTTGTCCCAGGAACTGTACAAACACCTAGTGAGAAACAGTCCCTGCCCCGAAGAGCTTACAGTCTAAATAGACAAGAATGGCAAAGGGTGTGAGAGGAAGCTGAAGCCCAAGGAAGTGAAGCGACTTCCCCAAGGTCACACAGCAGGTCACTGACACAGCTGGGAATAAAACTCAGATTTCATGACTTCTAGTCCAGTGTCCTACTCACAAGACCACTGCCCAGGCAGGGCCAGATTTACACCTTATGCGCCCCTACGCACAGCATCTTCAGCACCCTGCCTGCCTGCAGCTGACCTTCGTGTTTTGCATAAAAAATGAAACAAAAATAAATATAAACACAGCTTCCCCTGGAAGGCACGAGACCCTCTGCCACGCACGGCGCGCCCAGCCCGAGCCGGGGCACAACCCACCAGCCCCAGGAGAGGCACAAAAGGGGGACTGTACCTCTCCGCACAGAGAGCTGTCCCCGGGTGTCTTCCATCCCTACTGCAGCCTAGTGCGGCAGCTGCGCTCCAGCTCTGCCTGGGGAAGTGAATGGGGTGCCAGCCACACCCCTTCTTCTCCCTCCCCGGCACGGGCCATAGGCAGCAGGACAGCCGAGATTGGGAAAGGGATGCTCCCAGCATGTTCAGCAGCTGCCCCGCCCAGCCACAGTTCACAGCACCCCCAGGCTGACTTGGACGCTCATCCTGCTTCAGTCCCACAAGCTGGGTGGCCACCTACCCGGACCAGGAGCCCAGCCACCCGCAGGGCAGCTGTATGTATTAACTTTTTAACTTTTAACCCACTTTTAACTTTTAGGCACCCCTAGAATGTCCGCGCCCCTAGGCGCGTGCCTACTGTGCCTAATTGGAAATCCGGCCCTATACCCAGGGGGCCTTATTTTTAGAAGTGCTGAGTTCCTGGAGTCCCTCTGGACTCCAAGTGGAGTTATGGGTGCTCATTGAAAATGAGACCCCCCAGGTGTCTCAAGTTGAGCATCTAATCACTGGGCCAACCCAAATCTGTGGACATTTTATAATTTTGGGGCATTATGTGCCCAACTTTAGGCATTCAAGTTTGAAAACTTTGCCCTCTGGGACTTGTCTGAGGTTAACTTCAAATCAGTGGCACAGCCTGAATCCCAGGACTCCCATGCCATTGCTCTAACCGCTAGGCCTCACATGCAAACATTAGAATGAGAGGAAAGGCTTCGGGGGACACAGTGGCAGAGGACTGGTTGCGAGTGGCTCAATTATTTATGATTTATTTTGACTTAGAAAATTATGTCAATCACTTAAAAAGTGCCCATTCCATGCTCTGGGCTTTTCTACAATTTTTGACATTGCATTCTCCTCTTCAAACATTTAGGGAACAAGAAACTATGGCTTGAACCATTTAGGGCTTGAAGGGGATGTCTACACTGCAGCTGTGAGTGAGCCTTCCAGCCCGAGGAGACAGACTTGCGCTAGTTCCGCTGGAGTTGGCATGCTAAAAATAGCAGAGTGGACATTGTGGCTCGGTCGGCAGCTCAGATTCTCAGGCCCATGCAAACCCCTGGGCCTGAGCTCAGGTGGGTAGGCAGAGCCACACTGTCCACACTATTTTTAGCATCCTAGTTTGAGGAAAGCTAGCACGAGTCTGTCTACCCAGGCTGGGAGGGCCGCTCCCAGCTACAATGTAGACACAAAAGGTTAAAACCAATACCTTGAATTTTACCCAGAAACTCAAAGTGAACATGGGGACACATGACAGGAACTGCCTCCTTCAGTGTTAATCTTTGGGGCTTTAGAATTCAAGTCTTTCCTCCAATCATTAGAGGTGTCTTACTGCTTTCCTCCAACGTCAATGTAACAATCAATGAACAGTTATGAGCAAACCCTCTGTGGAAATACGCTTTCTATACAGAACATGCATTGTAGCTGCACCAATTATGCTGATTGGTATATGCTTAAAGCTGCATCACATTAAACCCTGTGGGCCAAATGATCACCTGATGTAAATCAGTGTTGCTCCATTGCCATCAATGTAGCTGTGTTGGTAGACACCAGCTGAAGATCTGGACCCTTTTGTTTTCAGGCATTTCAAGCTCAGCTATAACGATTTGAAATTAAAAACTGAAGGGCTGGATTACCAGAACAACAAAGTGAATTTGCCTATAAAACAGCTGCCGTGTATATGAAGTAGGCATCTTTCAGTCAAACAC
The DNA here is from genome assembly GCF_016161935.1 of Mauremys reevesii. NCBI lineage: Eukaryota > Metazoa > Chordata > Testudines > Geoemydidae > Mauremys > Mauremys reevesii. Next base: position 83,263,421 of record NC_052625.1, read on the forward strand.
ATTTCATAGTGATGTCTACTATGCAGACTCCTTAGCGTCCAAGAGAACTGGTCTAGCTGTATAACGTACTCTGTATCTGAAAAATACCTTTTGTGTGCGTATTTGCACAATTTGTGTACCAAATGTTTATTTTCATAGGAGACAAGCTAGCCAACGGGACAAGCAGTGAGCCTTAAATCTGAACAGAGATGGACTTCTTCAGTGGAATCTACAGTAGGTATCTTGAAGCTGGTGCATGGTTTTCCATCAGATTATCATATCCATACTTAACAGTATTATGTGCAGTACTAATTACTTCAACTAGCCTAATTTCAATATTTCCTTCATTTCGTAGGGGGCAGAATAAATTATTTCTTCTCTTTCTCTCTTTCTTTCTCCCCCCATTCCCTCCCCAGATCAGCCACATGCTATGATCTATCCAAGCAATCTTCCTCCTCCTCTCCCTTCCCTACCCCTCAAAACCCCAATCCTGACTTCCAGTTCCTCAGTGCGAAAGCAGAAAACAAGCACATGCATCTTTGCCAAAAGCCAAAATGATTTATCTGATTCTCTCCTCATACTAGTCACGGATGGTTTGCTTGTTTTTGTTTTTTACAGTCATCCCTCTGGCTCTTAGCACAAGTCACCCCATTAACAAAAATTAATCTTCTTGCCCATGGTACACATGGATTTGGGATAAATGTTATAAAGCAGCCCTGCAAAATGGTACTTTAATCATCATCATTCATAGTAAAGAACAGGCAAGGAGATTTGTGTCCAGGCTGATACATTTTTATGACAATTTCCCAAGCTTTGTTTAAACCACAGGGGAGTTTGAAGGTTCCAATAAACATTTATCTTTTAAACACCAGCCTTCCTCACACTCCACAGCTTCATGTTCAGCCACACACATATTGCTTTCGTGGTCTAGCGTAGCAGTTTTCAACCTGTGGTCCACAGATCTCTGGGGATCCGCAGACTATGTCTGAGATTTCCAAAGGGTCCTGCACTTCCATTTGAAATTTTTTAGGGGTCCACAAATGAAAAAAGGTTGAAAACCACTAGTCTAGCAGGAACTGATGGGTAAGGTTAAGATTTAGCCATGGATATTTATAGTAGAAGTCATGGACAGGTCATGGGCAGTAAACAAAAATTCACAGCCATGACCTGTCCATGACTTGTACTATATACCCCTAAATCTTGGGTGCTCTGAAGGGGGGGGGTTCCGGGGGCACCACAGGTGCTCTGGAGGGGGGGCTCTGAGGGCACGACAGGTGCTGTGAGGCAGGGGGCAGCCTGGGAACACCACTGGTACTGGGGGGGGGGGGGGGTGGCAGTGGCGCATGGCCCAGGACTGCGGCTGGTGCTAGAGGAGGGAGGGAAGTGGCGCACGGCTAGGATTGTCAACTGTCTAATCCAGGGGTCAGCAACCTTTCAGAAGTGGTGTGCCGAGTCTTCATTTAGTCACTCTAATTTAAGGTTTTGCATGCCAGTAATACATTTTAACGTTTTTAGAAGGTCTCTTTCTATAAGTCTATAATATATAACTAAACTATTGTTGTATGTAAAGTAAATAAGGTTTTTAAAATGTTTAAGGAGATTCATTTAAAATTAAATTAAAATGCAGAGCCCCCCGGACCAGTGGCCAGGACCCAGGCAGTGAGAGTGCCACTGAAAATAAGCTAGTGTGCCGCCTTCGGCACCCGTGCCATACGTTGCCTACCCCTGCTCTAATCACACAAACCCATACACCTTTGCCCCGCCTCTGTCCTGTCCCTTTTCTGAGGCCCTGTCCCACTCACTCCATCCCCACACCCTCACTCACTTTCACTGGACTGGGGCAGGGGGTTGGGGTGTGGGAGGGGGTGTGGGCTCTGGGCTGGGGTTGAGGTGTTTGGAGTGTGGGAGGGGGCTCCAGGCTGAGTGTGGGGCAGGGGTGCAGGAGGGGGTGTGGGGTGCAAACTCTGAGAGGGAGTATGGGTGCTGGAGGGGACCCAGGGCTGGGACATAGGGTTGGGGTGTGGGCTCAGGGCTGGAGCAGGGGATTGGGGTGTGGGAGAGGGTGAGGGCTCTGGGAGGGAGTTTGGGAGCAGGAGGGGGCTCCAGGCTGGGGCAGGGGGTGGGGGTGCAGGAGGGGGTAAGGGGTGCGGGCTCTGGCCGGGTGACACTTACCTCGGGTGGTGGTGCAGCTGGGCTAAGGCAGACTCCCTGCCTTCCCTGGCCCCATGCCACTCCCAGAAGCAGCCAGCACATCCCTGTGGCCCCTGGGGCATGGCAGGGGGCTCCGTGCGCTGCCCCTGCCTGCAGGCACCACCCCTGCAGCTCCCATTGGCTGCAGTGATCCTGAACTGTTTTGTATCTTAGGTCCATGTCTGTTCACCATGGGGGTATCATGAGCTACCAGGTCGGGGCGGAGGGGAGAGGGGGAAAGAACTCTTTCCTATGGTTCCAACTCTGAGAAACTAAGATTTATCCCCCCAAAATGCAATAAGCTACTTCATGATATGTTATATCTGACATACTAAAATGTCAGGAAATTCAAAGTTATAGTTCCCACAACACTTTTTCTTGGGCCCACCTTAAGTATATATTAACTATTCATATTAGCAGAGTTTGAACGGAGCCAGTATAGCTGGCACACCATCTTTTCCAGTTCTGTAAATCTGACCAATATTCGTACACTTCCACCAGCTGCTGCTGTGCTAGCATGTTGTGGGACATGTGACTGAGGCACTGATCCTACATTTCCCAGCACATCTATTCAATGTGGCGCTTACAGGAAATTTTGCACAGTATTGTGGGATTAGAAGAGTGTTCTGTGAGATGGCTGTGAATATTCTAGAATCCCCCAGGAATTGCTGCCATTTTACATGACCTTGGGCAGGTCACGTCACTGCTGTCCCTCAGTTTGCCCATCTGTAAAATGGTGATAACGATACTGCATTGCTTTGTAAAGCACTCTGAGATCTACTAATGAAACCAAATATCTGACTGAATCCCTGGCCTCACCGAATCAGTGAAGGGAATGGACAAAGTTCAATATGTATTAAAGGGGTGTCTGTCCCCACTGAGACTCTGGAAATCATTGAACAGGAAACACCTCCCTCATCTGCCCCAGAGGCTATGTCTATACACCAACAGTGATGAACATCACTTCAATGATCACCTAAGCTGGAGCAGACTGGTGGTTGACTGTGCCTTGAAGCAAGATGGAGATGCCTTCTGAAGGGGAATGATCCTGCTGTTGCTTCTATCCTCTATATTATGTTGGCATGCTGCATTCTGCACATTTGCACAGGCAAAGAGGAAGTGTTTCATGGTAGGCAGAGTGAGTGCAGAAGGGCACATATTAGCAAACAGAAACCCTCGAGGTCCAGTATATCTCAGCTGCTGCTACTACTGGGTAAGCTAGCATTAACAGCAGGGGCGGCTCTAGGCACCAGCAAAACAAGCTGGTGCCTAGGGCGGCAAAATCTAGGGGGCGTCCCCTGCCGCCGGGGGGGGGCGTTAGGCTGGGCCAGCGGACCTGCCGCAGTCATGCCTGCGGGAGGTCCACCGGAGCCCCGGGAGGAGCGGACCTGCCGCAGGCATGACTGCGGAGGGGGCGCTCGTCCCGCGGCTCGGCTGGACCTCCCGCAGGCATGACTGCGGCAGCTCAAGCGGAGCCGCCGGACCCGCGACCCGTCCGGAGCCGCGGGAGGTCCAGCCGAGCCGCGCAGTCATGCCCGCGGGAGGTCCGCTGCTCCCGCGGCTCCGGGGCGCCTCCCGCGCATGACTGCTTGGGGCGGCTAAAAACGTAGAGCCGCCCCTGATTAACAGCATGCCCTCTGCTATTACTTTGCCAATGATGCAGCTGGGAATGGCAATGCTGACAACGATGACCCCGCCGATTGACTCTGTATGCTGGCAAATGCTTTGTTCACTTTTGGAGGGTTATCTCAATGATCTCATGGAAATTGATGTTGGTGGCTGGGAGACACAGGCCTTGTTTGCAGAGGGATTGTAGCCAATGCAGGTGAACTGATGTTCAGACCTTATGTAGACATGATTTACATCAGACAGAACGATTTACACCAGTGCAGCTACACCAGGGGATAAAAATCCCAGCACAGATACAGCCATAGTTAGCAAAGACAATTAAGGGACTTCCTGAGCATTTGCCCCATGGGCTGCTCAGGGCCGGGGGTAGAAAACAGAGTGGGATCCTTGTTCAGAGCAGTTCCTGAAGCACGACAGGACTGAGCTGGGAGAGATCACTGCATTGGTGCAGCTGCCTTGCCTGCAGTCCCTATCACTATTACAGCTGCAATGGTGTTAATCAAACTCCTGTGAGTGGCAGGGCCGGCTCCAGACCCCAGCGCGCCAAGCTCGCGCGTGGGGCGGCATTTTAACTGGAGGGCGGCAGGCGGGTCCGGCGGACCTTCCGCAGTCATGCCTGTGGGAGGTCCAACAGAGCCGCGGGACGACCGGACCTCTCGCAGGCATGACTGCGGCGGGTGCGCTGGTCCCGTGGCTCGTGTGGACCTCCCACAGGCATGCCTGCGGAAGCTCCACCGTAGGTGCGGGACCTGCGGCAAGTCTGCGGGAGGTCCCGCGGAGGCGCGGGACCGGCGCCCGGCAGCGCGAGCGGCGCACCGCCCTGCTTGGGGCGGCGGAATTCGTAGAGCCGCCCCTAGTGAGCGGGGGCACTGTCAAGATGTGTTTGGAGACAGCATCTGAAGAAGCGGGCTGCATGAAAGCTTATGCTCAAATAAATGTGTTAGTCTCTAAGGTGCCACAAGTCCTCCTGTTCTTTCTGGGGATACAGACTAACACGGCTGCTACTCTGAAACACAATCGTAATGGAACTAGTGATGCTCATGCAACGCTATGAGCACAAGGTGTCCTTCCACCATACCAAGAGGAGTAAGCTGGACGGGGGAAGTGCTCTGCAACTGCAGGGCCTATTTCCAATCCTCCCTCAAGTTACATCTCCGGGCAGAGTTCCTCTGGGCCATGTCCACTGCTTCCCTGGACACTTTCAAGGGCAGTGGGCACTGTCCAGGATTCTCTGCTCAGTGTCCCCCTCTGAATCCCTTGACTTTATGCCTGTGACCCTCACTCCCGTCCCTGTTTTTCATTTGTTGTCCCCTGAAAGTATTAGGAGCACATTTGTGCATGGAGATGGAGAGTTTTATAAGCAATTGCAGGTGCCTGGCCCAGTGCTGACAACTGCTTTTTTCCCTCTAGTGTAGGCAGGGCTTGCGAGCATGAGAGAGATTGAATGCTTTGTAATGAAGGTATATTGTAACATTTCTCTCCAGGTGGCACTTTGTTAACAACAATCAGATCCTGATTGATCTTTGAAGGGCTAATTCTTATGTGGTTTGCAAGGATCCTAGAAGAAGCAAGTGTTGAGTGGGGGTACTTTAAAAGTATCAGAGAGAAAAAGAATAGTGGCATAAGAAATTTGCAATACAATGCCTGTGTCTCCTTTGCACCCCACAGCAATTTGTTCTTATTCCTGTTATTATCCCCTCAGGCACTAATGGTCACTTTATTAATTAGCTGAAAATTGCATTCTAGGTCAAATGGTAGCCCCTCCCCCCATTGTTGCAAATTGCTGCTGGTACGGCCCAGTAAATGGCAGTGTTACTGCAAAATGGGAATGATCCTTTGCTTTTCAAAATAAAGCCCATGGGCCAGCTGCACTTTCCAGGGCTGCAAAAGGGATTTCAGAATTTCTAAGCAGAGCATTTCCCCAGGCCTGCTTTTAAGCAGTCAGAAATTAACAGGTCATTGTTAAGATTTCTAATCACAGCTGATTATGTTACTGTATGTGCTGATTTTCAAAGGCTGCTTTCTAAGGTGCACTGCTTCAACACCTCCCTGAAAACTGGGGCTGAGGTTTTCAAAAGGCACTAGTAATTTTGGGTTACTCAATTTTTGGGTGCCCAACTTTGAAATGCTTTAAAGGTGCCTGATTTTCAGAGGGCACATGCTCAGCAATTTAAGAAATATGGCCCCCTTTTAAGGCATATCAGTTTAGGTACCCAAAATCACAACTCACTTTGAAAAGCTCGGCTTGGTGTCACTTCAAAGATATTTATGTTGACTGTAGGCATGAAGCAACATAAGTTTCAGAAAACAAGTGTAGAAATATAGGAATCTCTCAAAAGTCTTTAGAAAGGGAAACTCCTAGGGTTGCCAATACTGTATTTAAAATATAAGGGACTCTTTTCTTAGAACTCCCACCCCACCTGCCTCCCATTATTATCATTATTAATATTAATAATAATACACAGTACTGACCTACAGTTGCCAGGGGTATTTCTTGCTGCTTTTTGCAGCACTCAACAACTCCCGATCTTGTTGTACAGAGTCACAGGGACGCTGGAAGAATTTTTATAGTGGGGGTGCTGAGAGTCATTGAACTCAACTGTAAACCCTGTTTTTGATGAAAACCACTTCAAGCCAGGGGGTGCGGTAGCACCCCCAGTTCCAGTACCTATGTACAGAGATGAAAAAATAAGGGACGTTCCTTGTAGTAAGGGACTGTTGGCAACCGTATACGGAAGTCGTAGGTGTTCGGCCAGTGCAGGAAGTAAAGGAGCAGAGGGGGTGAACATCAGCGGTCAAGCAAAAGATTTTCCATTAATCATTTTCTGCTGCCTAGTCTGCTAGATACATTGTGTCAGGATATCTGTGGTCCAGCAGGTACGGAACTGAGTGGAAGTCAGGAGGCCTAGGTTCATTTTCCAGCTCTTCATTGCTAGTATGAAGGAAGTGGTTAACATTAAATCAGAGTTTTGCAGATAACTCCCCTACCATCATGCAAAACATATAGCGCCTGATCTCTATTTTTTATATGACCATAGCCCTATGTCCTCTCATTCCTTTTCTTGCATAACAATTGAAACTTTTTTCAACTGATTTCTATTCAGCACAAATTTACTGAAGCTCAAGTTGCCTTTTTTCCTTTCCCAAAGGCCACTGAAGTCAAAGACTCCCTTCGGATGGGACCATAAAATAACAGAGAAGATGGAGATGAAGATGATCACCAGACAGGGAGAGAGAGAGGTACATTGATAGAGCAGTAAAATATTCATATCTATAAATCCATGACCACAAATTGGTGAATATTATTCTGTTCTCACTTAGCCAGTTTTATGAGACTTACGATGGCTCTTATAAGTACTTAATATTTTTTCTCTTTGATTTTTTTTTAACTTACCAGAAACAATAGTTTCGCACCACCGTATCCAATGCCAAGAACTGATGCGTCACTCAATGGTGGAAAGCAATAGAAGCCTGCCTGAGTCTTGTTAAGCCTGGAGAATTTGGAGGATTTTATTTCCCTCGTGTTCTAAAAACGCTCTAATAGTTTTTTTGTTTGGCCATCTGTAGAAATAATCAAAATGTAACTTCAATGAAAAGTATAAACTAAAAGCAGCCACTTTACGAAAGCAAGCAAAACTTAGCAAAGGAATTAAACATATAATATCACTTAATGTGCTAGTTTTACTTGTGAAATCATATTTAATAAACCTAAGGTCAACGCAGAAAGAATGATTGGAGCGAATATATTGTAAAACTTCTGATAGTCAGCAGATCTTGAAAGATTCCTGAATTATTTTTGAAGTATGGAAACCTGGTTTAAGCTTATTATTTATCTGTCTTAAAGTTGTTTACTGCTGCTCATCACCATACTATCCGAGTGCCTTCCATATAAAATAAATATAACAACAAAGTTCCTAGTGGACTTCAAAGAGTCTCTGGCATTGCTTTATGGGGTGAAAACTCTGTGTAGGCTAGGGGGGGATTTTTGATAAGGCAGGTTGGGAGTAAAAGGAGTGTTTGAATTGCAAGTGTCACTCAGGGTGGAAAGGCTTTCTCAGAGAGGAAGGCTGTGCAACATTTCCTCAAGATGGTCAGACTGTGTCGGTCTTATTATTGTATTCAGCAAGCTGTATAATTATATGTGATGTTTTTCTGTATAAATATACAATGTAGGTATAGTTTTAATACAGGGATACCTCAAACACTGAATAAACTTTACAAAAAATAACACCCCCTCCCACCCTCAGAGTGGAATGTAGATCAGATGATAAAGAAAGGAATCAACGGGCAATTAAACCAGAAGGCAACGATGAATATCAAAAGACATCATCATCTACATTTAAATCCTACTAGATGAGCTGCATCTTAAACACAAATGAAAATTAAATGTCCTCAATGTAAATAGAGAGCCAGCTGGGACTCTTGAATAAAAGGAGTTCGGATCTGATAAACTTAACTCCTCTGTGGTTACTTTGAGTTCAACCATCAGTGTTCAAAAGGGGATAAAGAGTAGCAACATTTCATAGCAGAGTTTTAAAAATGAGGAATGATTTTTACCAAAACATTAAGATATTATGCAGTGCTGAGCCACCAATCATGTAATATCTTAAAGTCACAAATGGGGGCAATGCAGCTTTTACATTCCAGTTTTGATCTCCTAGTAAAAGAGTCAAAAGGTCAGTCAGCAGTTGGATGCTGGGTGCTGCCTCCATAGTCTTCCAAAAGCGTTTGATCACTGGGCATTGCCAAATGGCATGTATCCAAGCTGCTTTTTGTGTTTTACATTTTTCACAAGCCAGAGGGGCGTTTCCTGTGTAACCTAGCAGAGAGAAATGAAGATCCATACATTTTAAATATCAGCTTTGATAGAAGTTAAAATGGCTGGCTTGGAAATGAAACCAAATGTATTTTATATGATGATTCACAGCCATTCAGTAGTAATATACTGAATCAGACTCCCTTAAAATGGTGTTTTATTTGCTCTGCTCCTTTGTGAACACTAGTACTAATAGCTTTCATATAAAATCAGCCAATTAATGGCATAATGGCTAATTAGGGACAGATGGGAATAACTGACACAACAATACAAAAGAGGAAATGTACATAAAAATTGTATGTATCCCTACCCTCATCCCCTTTGATTTCCTCTTTTCTCTTTAAACTGTATGCTCTTCAGGTCAGGAACCATATCTTTCTATATGTGTACAGGCCTAGCACAATGAGCTCCCACCCCTGATGGCACCTTTAGGTGCTACTGCAAACAAGTATTATATCATAGAATCATAGAATTCAAGATCAGAAGGGACCATTATGATCATCTAGTCTGACCTCCTGCAAGATGCAGGCCACATAAGCCGATCCACCCACTCCTTAAGCAAGTGACCCCTACCCCATGCTTCGGAGGAAGGCGAAAAACCTCCAGGGCCACTGCCAATCTACCCTGGAGGACAATTCCTTCCCGACCCCAAATATGGCGGTCAGCTGAACCCCGAGCATGCGGGCAAGACTCTCCAGCCATACCCTCTGGAAAAAGGCTAACAATATCCTATCATTGACCCATTGTACTAATTACCAGTGTGGCACTTAATTGACCTATTGACTAAGCCCGTTATCCTATCATACTATCTCCTCCATAAACTTATCTAGCTTAATCTTAAAGTCATGGAGGTCCTTTGTCCCCACTGTTTCCTTCGGAAGGCTGTTCCAGAATTGCACTCCTCTGATGGTTAGAAACCTTCGTCTAATTTCAAGCCTAAATTTCCTGACTGACAATTTATATCCGTTTGTCCTCATGTCCACATTAGCACTGAGCTGAAATAATTCCTCTCCTTCCCTGGTATTTATCCCTCTGATATATTTAAAGAGTGCAATCATATCTCCTCTTATCCTTCTTTTGGTTAAGGAAAACAAACCGAGCTCCTCAAGTCTCATTTCATACGACAGGCTTTCCATTCCTCGGATCATTCTAGTGGCCCTTCTTTGTACCCGTTCCAGTTTGAATTCATCCTTCTTAAACATGGGAGACCAAAACTGCACACAATACTCCAAATGAGGTCTTACCAACGCCTTATATAACGGGACTAGCACCTCCTTATCCCTACTAGAAATACCTCGCCTAATACATCCCAAGACCGCATTAGCTTTTTTAACGGCCACATCACATTGCCTACTCATAGTCATCCTACGATCAACCAGGACTCCTAGGTCCTTCTCCTCCTCCGTTACTTCCAACTGGTGCGTCCCCAGCTTATAACTAAAGTTCTTGTTAGTCATCCCTAAATGCATAACACCTTACACTTCTCACTATTGAATTTCATCCTGTTACTAATACTCCAGTTTACAAGGTCATCCAAATCTCCCTGGAGGATATCCCGATCCTTTTCCGAATTTGCAATACCTCCCAACTTGGTGTCATCCGCAAACTTTATCAGCCCACTCCTACTCTTGGTTCCCAGGTCAGCAATAAATAGATTGAATAAAATCGGACCCAAAACCGAACCTTGAGGAACTCCACTGGTAACCCACCTCCAATCCGACAGTTCCCCCTTCAATACGACCCTCTGCAGTCTCCCCTTTAACCAGCTCCTTATCCACCTCTGGATTTTCATTTCGATCCCCATCTTTTCCAATTTAACCAGTAATTCCTCATGCGGTACCGTATCAAACGCCTTACTGAAATCAAGATATATTAGATCCACCGCATTTCCCTTGTCTAAAAAATCTGTTACTTTCTCAAAGAAGGAGATCAGGTTGGTTTGGCACGATCTACCTTTCGTAAATCCATGCTGTAATTTGTCCCAGTTGCCATCGGCCTCATGCTCCGTAACCACTCTCTCCTTTAAAATTTTTCCATGACTTTGCATACTACAGATGTTAAACTAACAGGCCTGTAGTTACCCGGGTCACTTTTTTTCCCCTTCTTGAATATAGGAACTATATTAGCTAATCTCCAGTCAAACGGTACAACCCCCGAGTTTAGAGATTTATTAAAAATCATCGCTAACGGGCTTGCAATTTCACTCGCCAATTCCCTTAATATTCTAGGATGTAGATTATCCGGGCCCCCCGATTTACTTCCGTTTAGCTGTTCAAGTTTGGCTTCTACCTCAGATACCGTAATGTCTACCCCCATATCTTCATTCTCTTCAGTCCCTCTATCACTATTCCTTAGCCCTTCATTAGCCTCATTAAAGACCGAGGCAAAATATTCGTTCAGATATTGTGCCATTCCAAGATTATCCCTAATCTCCACTCCGTTTAAAGTTTTAAGCGGTCCTACTTCTTCATTCTTGGTTTTCTTCCTATTTATATGGCTAAAAAACCTTTTGCTATTGGTTTTAATCCCCTTCGCTAGGTCCATCTCCACCCGGCTCTTTGCCTTTCTCACTGCTTCCCTACACCCTCTGACCTCAATAAGGTAGGTTTCTTTGCTGATCCCTCCCATTTTCCACTCCTTGTACGCTTTCTGTTTTTTCTTAATTACCCCTCTAAGATGCTTGCTCATCCAGCTCGGTCTAAAACTGCTACCTACGAGCTGTTTTCCCTTTCTCGGGATACATGCCTCTGACAACTCCTGCAACTTCAACCTGAAATAACCCCAGGCATCATCTGCCTTTAGATCCCTAAATATGTTAGTCCAATCCACTTCCCTAACTAGTCGCCTTAATTTAGTAAAGTTAGCCCTTTTGAAATTGTATACCTTAGTCTCAGATGCAATTTTGATTATCCTCCCATTTATTTTGAAACGAATTAGCTCATGATCACTCGAGCCAAGGTTGTCCCCTACAACTATTTCCTCAACAAGGTCCTCATTACTCACCAAAATCAGATCTAAAATGGCATCCCCCCTCGTCGGTTCAGCAACTACTTGATGAAGGAATTCATCAGCTATCACGTCTAGGAAAAGCTGAGCCCTATTATTTTTACTAGCATTTGTTTCCCAATCTATATCCGGGAAGTTAAAGTCCCCCATGATCAAACAGTTCCTATTAGTATTTACCTCCTTAAAAACATTAAAGAGCTCTCTATCCATATCCAGGCTAGATCCCGGCGGTCTATAGCACACCCCAATCACTATCCCAGGGGAGGCTCTAGTAGTTTTCTTCCCCAATGTGACCATTGCCCAAACAGACTCCGTATTATCCATTGCATTGCTAGTTATTTCGTTACATTTCACCTCATTATTGATATACAATGCTACTCCCCCACCTTTACCTTTGCATCGGTCTTTCCTAAACAGCACATATCCTTCCATACCTGTACTCCAGTCATGGCTACCGTTCCACCATGTTTCGGTTATTCCTACGATATCCTGTTTCAATTCCCGGACCAGGAGCTCCAGTTCCTCCATTTTGTTACCTAAGCTTCTCGCATTGGTGAACAAACATCCTAACTTTTGCTGTTTGGCTCCTCTCACCCTTTTCACCCAACTTGGTAGGGACACAGTACTACCAGTATGACCTGTCGATCTAGTATCCGTCCCCCCCCTCTTCCTTACACCTAAACGTCCCCCTCTGGCTCTATCTGTTGTTATCCTGTTGTTCTCACTCCCAATGTATAAATTTGGCGTGGAGAGCACCTGGACCTCTCCCAACCGTCTCCCCCCAGTAAAACAGTAAAAGAGGAGATGAGATTTTATTGATGATGGTTATACAAAACACCCCTTACCGACTAGTGAAATGTGACTAACACCAAACCTATAGTCTGTTAGGTTCAAGCTTTACCATCAGAGATACTCAATCCTGTACAGGGGAAAACACTATCTTCTCATTTCCTGCAATGTTTGTAGCATATTGACATAAACAAAGCATAAAACAGAAGTTGAGATTACTACAGTTGAGGTCCTCTCCACACTACAACTGCAATCATGTTAGAGTACCTAGTTATAACACTGTTGTGCCCTAACCATGTTATAACACAGACTCTGCTCTCGCAATGAGTTCTGTGCAGGCAGATCCCTGCACTCATGTGGAGCTTGTTGCAGGATCAGAGCAGCATCTGGTTTTACCTGTGTAAACTAGACAAAGATATATTTATTACTCATTCATTTACTTTGATGTATATACTCATTTCATAAAATGGAACCACCTGTCCTTTACTCTGGGTATTCCTTCACTCATTAAAAAATACAGTTATAAAAACAAACTACTTCAATAACAGCACTTTGCTCAATTATCTACATAGAGCAAAACCCAGCAGCTGAATGCATACTGAAGATCTTTATGATCTCTCACCAGAGTCCTCATAACCCCACACAACTAGGGAAAACAAACAGGCCTTGAATATGCCCTGAAAGTTAGTAAGGCAGGACTATTTCACACCAGTACGGAGTGAGTTACAAAGCTCACAGAGAATGTCTTGCTAGCGGCCACTCTCTCTTATACAAGTGGGGCTCCAGCACACATCCCCCTGCTGATCATAATTGTGGCAGTATGGTCCAGGAAGAGAGCTGGTCTTCTAGATAAGTAGGTTCCAGGCTGTTTAGGGCTTCACAGGTCAAAACCAACACCGTATGTTCTACCTGGGGCCTGGTCTACACTACCAACTTAGGTCAATGTAAGCTGTCTTGCATTGACCTAGTTGTGTATGTGTCTACACCAGGGGTAGGCAACATATGCCATGCATGCCAAAGGTGGCACATGAGCTGATTTTCAGTGGCACTCACACTGCCTGGGTCCTGGCCACCAGTCTAGGGGCTCTGCATTTTAATTTAATTTTAAATGACTCTCTTTAAACATTTTAAAACCTTATTTACTTTACATACAGCAATAGTTTAGTTATATATTATAGACATAGAAAGAGACCTTCTAAAAACGTTAAAATGTATCACTGGCACGCAAAACCTTAAATTAGAGTGACTAAATGAAGACTCGGCACACCACTTCTGAAAGGCTGCTGACTCCTGGACTACACTTAAATTTGTCTGCCACTGACGTAAGCTCTCCACTACACTGACATAGTAACATCACTTCCCAGAACAGCGTTGAGCCCTGGTTGATGTACTGAGGTCAACACTGAGGTGCGAATGTAGAAGATCCTACCTATGTCAACCTTAACAGTCCTCCAGCAGCTGTCCCCACAATGCCTGACAGTGACTGTTCTGGTCACAATTGTGAATTCCACTGCCCATAGGTCATGGAGACAGGAAGCAACCCCCCATTTTAAACCCCTCTGTGAATTTTTGAAATGCTTTTTCCCGATTGTTCATGTTGGGGAGCACACCTAGCAGCTCTCCACTGTTGTGTGCAACTACGCACCTCACCATGCTGGCTACATGTTCCAGATGCTTTCCAAACTGGACAGGAGATATTGGCTCTCCTGGGCCTGAGGGAGAAGAGGCAGTGCAAGCGCAGCTATGGAACAGCCATAGCAACATAGGCATCTATGAGCAGATTGCACAGGGTATGCAGGAGAAGGGGTATGACAGGGATCAGCAGCAGTGCCGCGTAAAAGTGAAGGAGGCCAGGGAGGCCAACAGTCAATCCACCGCCAAGCCACAGACCTGCTGCTGTTACAAAGAGCTGCAAACCATACTTGGCAGAGACCCCACAGACCACCATCAATACCTCTGAGGAGCCCGAGTCACAGATCCCTGCCGTGAACAGCAAGGAGGAGGAAAAGGAGGATGGGGGACATGCGACTGTGGACTGCAGCTGTGCTGTGAGCCAGGACCTGTTTAGATTCCAGTGCAGTCCAGTCAGTTCCGGCTGTCGAGTATGGGAGAACCTGATGCAGGGGAAGGACACTCTTGTAAGTGTGTTATTGTATTTCCCATTACAATGATGTATTGATGATGCCTGCTGGACACTTTTTATTAATTTACTTGTACTAGAAGAAGTAGCTGTACAACAAAGAGAGGTAGTGTTATCTGCTTTTCATTCCGCTGTAGAGTTAGGCAAGGGGTGGGGGGCATATGAAGCAGTTTGTTTATGTACACAGGGATGTCCCTTGAATGCTTTTGAGAGATCTCGATGAAACTTTCATGGAAGTACTCTGCAATCCCCTCCCAAAGGTTTCTATGGATGGCAGCCTTATTTCTTCCTCTGTGGTAAGACAATTTCCCATGCCAGTCAGCAATAACTTCAGCAGGTACCATTATAGTACATAGGCTAGCAGGATATGGGTGTGGGCAGCTTTGGTTCAGAACTCCAATCTTGTGAGTAAACAACGCCAGCATCCCTTCAATCTACCAAAAGCACATTCAACTGTCATTCTGCACCTGCTCAGACAGTAGTTGACTCTTTCCTTGGTGCTGTCGAGGTGGTTGGTTGTTGTACGGCTTCATGAGCCAAGGGAACAAGGGGTAGGCTGGGTGCCCCAGGATCACTACTGGCATTTCAAAATTGCCAAAGTAATCCACCGGTTGGGAAAGAAAGTCCCTGCTTGCAGCTTTCTAATCAGTCCTGTTTCTTAAAGATGCAAGTGTTGTGCACCTCCCCTGAGCAGCCAACACTGATGTTGGTCAGCGTTCCTGCTGAGTGCTTCATAAATACAGAAAAATAGTTCTGTTGACGTACTCTGTGGCAAGGTGGTCTGGTGCCAAAATAGAGATGTGTGTGCTATCTACTGCTCCACCATATCTTAGGAACCCCATTGCTGCAAATCTATCCATTATGTTCTGCAAATTGCTGAGAGTCACAGTCCTGCATAGCAGGAGATGATTACTGGCCCTGCACACTTGCATGACAATGGCTCCCACAGTGGATTTTCCAACTCCAAAATAACCAGTAGCAATCTGGTGTTGCAAGTTTCCACAGTATAATCGCCATTTGCTTTTCCACTGTCAGTGCAGCAATCATTTTGTTGTCCCTGTGCTGGCGGGCTGGGGCGAGCTAAGTACACAGATCCAGGAACGTGGCCTTATGCATCCAAAAGTTCTGCATACACAGCTTGTCATCCCAACCTTGCATTACAATGCAATCCCACCACTCAGTGGTCATTTCTCAGGCCCAGAAGCAGAGCTCTATCATTTGCAGCTGCTCCGGAAATACCACCAACAACTTGAATTGTTCCTCCCTAGGTCCCACAGCAATCTCCCTCCAGGAAATCGTCGTATTCCACGGCTCTTCTTGCAGCTCTGCACATACTACAGGATTGTGTGTCCTGTGCTTGCAATACTCATGACAATAGTGCATAGCTGTCTGGGTTCCATGCTTTTGTCAGAGATGGCAGACAGCGACAAGTCCCGCATGAATTCATGGGATTTTAAAAATAGGTGCAAAAATTATGGCATAGGAATGGCATTACGGGGTGGAGAAAGTTGCATGATGGGAACTTGACCTCACAGTCCGAGCACAACTCATTTCTGGCCCATCACACATTGCCAAAACTTCCAAAAAGGCAGTACACTGGATGGGGGGGCGGAGGAGGGGGGTTTGACATAGTTAGGGTTGACCTAAGTTTTAGGTGTAGAGCAGGCCTGAGAATTAATAGGCAGCCAGTACAGATGCAAAAGCACTAGTTTAATGGTATCCCCAAAAGATGTAACCTGTAACATTTCAGTTACTTCAGTTTCTCAATAGATTTAAAATTTAACCCCACATACAGTGCACTTCAGTAGCCTAATCTGGATGTGAGAAAGGTGTGGATGACAATTGCACATTTCATATCTGAAAAAAATGAATGCAATCTCCTGGCCATACAGAGATGAAAAAAATCTGATCTATCTGTAGCTGCTGCTACCTGATCTTCTAATAGTAGCTGGGAGTCCAACCAATCTCTTAGATTGCACACCTGCTCCACAAATGGCAGGGGAGCTCACTCCAAACACAGGGAGTGATATCAGAGAGCAAGAGAAAAATTTGTCTTATTCAAAGGAATCTTGTTTATATAAAATTGAATAAATCCAAGAGTTTAGAGGCAGTCATAGTTAACAGGTTCACATGCAGTGAGATTTAGATGCAATGGACCGTTTTCAGGGTCTGAGGAACAGAGCTGGATGAAGTATTAGCAGTAAGCCAGCAGCACTGGATGTATTTTTCTAAACCTAATTTTTGAAATTAGGGCTGTCAAAGGATTAAAAAAAAATCACAATTCGTCGCAAGATAAAAATAATCATGATTAATGGTCATTTTAATCGCATTGTTAAACAATAATAGAATGCCATTTATTTAACTATTTTTGAATGTTTTTTCCATTTTTAAATATATTGATTTCAATTACAACACAGAATACAAAGTATATAGTGCTCACTGTTATTTATTACAAATATTTTCATTGTAAAAAAAGACAAAAGAAATAGTATTTTCCAATTCACCTCATACAAGTACTGTAGTGCAATCTCTTTATCGTGAAAGTGCATCTTACAAATGTAAAATTATTAAAAAATTTTATATAACTGCATTGAAAGAGCCTACAAGCCCACTCAGTCCTACTTCTCGTTCAGCCAATCACTAAAACAAACAAGTTTGTTTACATTTATGGGAGATAATGCTGCCCTCTTCTTATTTACGTCACCTGAAAGTGAAAACAGGTGTTTGCATGGCACTGTTGTAGCTGGGGTTGCAAGATGTTTACGTACCAGATATGCTAAACATTTGTACGTCCCTTCATGCTTCAACCACCATTCCAGAGGATATGCATCCATGCTGATGACGGGTTCTGTTTGATAATGATCCAAAGCAGTGCGGACAGATGCATGTTCATTTTCAACATCTGAGTCAGATGCCACCAACAGAATGTTGATTTTTATTTTTATTTTTTTTGGATGGTTCAGATTCTGTAGTTTCTGCATTGGAGTGTCTTTTAAGACTTCTGAGAGCATGTTTCATACCTTGTCCCTCTCAGATTTTGGAAGGCACTTCAGATTCTTAAAACTTGGGTCAAGTGCTGTAGCTATCTTTAGAAATCTCATATTGGTTCCTTCTTTGCATTTTGTCAAATCTGCAGTGAAAAATGTTCTTAAATTAAACAACATTTGCTGGATCGTCATCTGAGACTGTCCTAACACGAAATACATGGCAGAATGCGAGTAAAACCACAGAGCAGAAGACATACAATTCTCCCCCAAGGAGTTCAGTCACAAATTTAATTAACATTTTTTAACGAGCGTCATCAGCATGGAAGCATGTCCTTTGGAATGGTGGCTGAAGCATGAAGGGGCATATGACTGTTTAGCCAGGATTGGCTAGAGGCATTGTCTTTGGTGTAAGAACTAGGGTACACAGTCAATCTGGGGTAAATAAACTGATCTCTCGGGACTGGAAGCAACCTGAATATTTTGTGATTTTTGGTGTGAGGGACCATTTGTCACTAAATACAGCTTGCCTGGGTAGCAAGATAGACTGGAGAATCTAAGAGAACTGTCTGAGTCCATGGTAAGACTGTTATAGTGATCCAGGAGTTCACATTGTTACTGGCTTGGTAAAATCTAATTACAGTACATACCCCCAGTTTGGGGTGTCTGGCAAGTTTTTGACAGTCTGCCCTGAGGTAGGCACTCACTGTCATAAGCCATTTCAGACAATTGGCATAGTCTTGGCAGGATTCACATGCCTCAGGGTCAGTTGGGTTTATAGTGCATAACCCCAGAGCTGTTAAAAGTATAGATTTGATAGTGAAAGTTTTTAAGGGTTAAAGGTTAGTCCCAATGAGTGAATCACAGTCATATGAGGGTCTTGATACAAAACACCTGGAGCATTTGTGCTCGCACAGAGGACTGTCCTTTAAAAGGCAAACCCAGATCAGGAACTGAGAGATTGCTCATAAGCTTTGACCAAGCATCCAAAGGCCCTGCAGCCCCAGACATTGGAAGGAAACTGGCCAGACGAACACCTGCAAGCCTAGAAAGAATGTGAACATGAAATAATGATGGCAGAGCTGTGGATCTGGGAACTGAGGCTGAGGAGAAAGCCAACCAATGACACCTGGAACATATGGCAGCAGTCAAAGCCAAGGCTGAAATGGAGGAGAAAGCCCACAGCACCAAAGATGCATGGAACAACTAGTGGCTGAGGAGAGAACTCACACATTGCAGCTCAAATACTGGAGCAGCAAAAGCAGCAGCCTCAACCAGTTAGTCCATCTCCACCCAGCACCAGGGAGTGGGAGAAAGCTTGCCCCATTTATCAAGAGACTGATCATATTGTAAGAGACCTTTGAGAGACCATGTGGGGGCCACAAGATTCCAGAGGATAAGTGCATGCCAATCCTTCTGACCAAATTAACTGGGAAGGCAAGACAAGTTTTTAATGATATGGAGGAGAGTGATGCTAAGGTGTATAAGACAGTTAAAGGAAATGTATTGAAAAGGTTTAAGATTACCCCCGAGTCCTATTGATTGAAGTATAAAAATCTTAAGATGTTTGACAAAATCACTCATGTTGAATATGTGCATAACATGCATAATTTTATGAGTAAATGACTAATAGGCGTGGGGCTGAAGGTAACAATGAAAAACTGTTTGATATGAAGGTGCAAGAACAATTGGTCCTGCTAGTGAAGGCAGGGGGCTGGACTCAATGACCCTTCAAGGTCCCTTCCAGTTCTAGGAGATTGGTATATCTCCAATTATATTTTTATTTTTATTTTAATTGCTGTGGATAGTCACTGATGAGGTACAAGTGGCCACCTGTGACAAAAAACCTTCCACCGTTTTGGAGGCAGCAGAAAATGTTGATGAATATATACGGCGACAGCATGACAGTAGTATCTAGCTCTTCTATAGTGCTTTTCATCCATCAATCTCAAAGTGCTTTACAAAGGTGGCCAGATTCATTATCCCCATTTTACAGATGGGGAAACAGGCACCAGGAGGAAAGTGACTTGCCTAAGGTCGTCCAGCAAAGTAGTGGCAGAGCCAGGAATTGAACCCAAATCTCCTGAGTCACAGCCTGGTGCCTATCTACTAGGCAACACTGCCTTAAAGAAAGCAAACCTACCCAGCAAAACAAACCAGGGCTCTTACTGTGCAATTGATACAGCACTGGTGCAGCAGTTCACACATGTGCTATCAGTTGCAGAATTGGGTCCTAAGTGCCTACTCTCCTTATACCTAATGGACCCAATTCACCACTGTGTTAGACCATTTTTATGCTGGTATAACTCCACTGAACTGGCATAAAAGTGAAGAAAAGCTTTGGTGAATCAGGCCCAATCTATCCAATTTGCTACGCAGAGGAGTGAGAGAGAGGAGTAGGAAGCCTTACAGATCACACAATCTCCATTATGATGACAAAAAATTCTTAAACTTCTTGAAGTCAAGATGAAAAATTAATTTAAAAAATGGATGCTTCTCAATAACATGTTGCCAGGGCTGGTGTTAGACTTGCTGGCACCTGGGGCCAAAGCCGAAACCTGAGCACTGCCCAGGGCCAAAGCCCAAGGGCTTCAGACCTGGATGCCAGGGCTCAGGTTACAGGCCC
Organism: Mauremys reevesii; assembly: GCF_016161935.1. NCBI lineage: Eukaryota > Metazoa > Chordata > Testudines > Geoemydidae > Mauremys > Mauremys reevesii. Next base: position 83,283,580 of record NC_052625.1, read on the forward strand.
CTTGCCTGGGGCTGAAGCCCTTGGGATTCAGCTTCCCCCACTGCCCAGGGCAGTGGGGCTTGGGCTTTGGTACCCCTCTGGCCCAGGGTAGCAGGACTCAAGCTTCAATCCCCCATCCTGGGATCATGTAGTAATTTTTGTTGTCAAAAGGGGGTCACAGTGCAATGAAGTTTGAGAACCCCTGACACATAAATAAACTGGGTGCCATCTGCTGGTGCTTAAGAGTGTTCAAATGCCACATAGTTTATGATGGGCCATCAACAAACAAAAGCTTTTAAAATGCTTGTATTTTGAGTGAAGGTAAATTATGGTAACTGTTCAGTTATTTACCTTCTTAAAAGCAGTAATGTTAATAAGTTGAGTGACTTCAAGTTAAGATGAACTTGGTGCTGAATTGCGTGACTAGGAATCAGATCTAGGTCTATTCGTAGCTCTTTTTCAGTGTGACTGCAGGTGCTTCATATCTCTGAGTGGGAGTTTCACAATTTGTAAAATGGGAATAATGCACACCTATTGGACAATGGTGGGGTGAGGGCTAACTCAGTGTTTTACAACACTCAGATTCCAAGTACTGTAATAAAATAGAAATCACCTAGGTAAAGTGAGCTATGGCCAATGAATTCATGCCAGTCTATCTGTCTGTCACTATCAATGACAAGATCTCCTCTCTATTAAAGACTACACTGGTACAATCTGACTCAGTCACTGATGATCAGTGGTATATTCTTCTCCCATTTACCACAAAAAGGACAACAGACATGTAAGCAAACAATATCAGTGAATGATTTGTTTATTTCTTAAAATACAGCTGCATATTTTAGATTTGTTGAAGTACTGTAACTAGCAATTTAACAGTTTGTGGAATAAGAATTTTTTCCCTTGTATTTTTCACCTCCAGAATTACGCCTCTTCAATTCCAGTTCTAAACTGCTGTGTCAGGGATGGTCTAGATAATACTTAGTCTTGCATCAGTGCAGGGCACTGGATTAGATGACCTACTGAGGTCCCTTCCAGTCCTACATTTCTACAATTCTATGTCTTTCACCTGTGGTACAGCTCCTTCTTCCTCCCAAGGCTCAAGGCATCCCAGGTGGGGCAACACTGTCAGGTTACAAAATCTGTCGTCCAGACACTGAGGGGCCCAGTCAAATGTGCCTCTTCAGGAAGGCCATTTTTTTCTTGTGTGATTACCTTTTCTTGCCCACGGGCCTCACATAGCTATGACTAGCCTTGGCTAGGAGGGCAGAAACAAAGCACTCTAACACAAGCTAATCCTCTTTGGACAGGAGCACAGCACCTGCATGGAACTCCTGATCCAAACCCATGATTTCTAAGGAGAAAATAATCTTTTGCTTAGAAGTCTGGATAATTAGCAGCTTCTGGCTATGGTCCAGCATAAGAAGAAAAATGTCAACAGAGAGTGCCTTTACATCTCATTGGCAATTCTTAAAAAGTGCCCAATCCTAGCACAGCAAAAGCTCCCACTAAATTCATGTTTAATTTTAGTTTACTACCACTTCATTTATTGAGGCCACTAGAAGTCCTGGAAGATCCTGATGTAAGAATAGCTACAAAATACTGGTGCACAATTAGATTTTTTTAAAAGCACCAATGCATATAATGAGGTTCCTGAAACTAGTGATCTTTGAATATACCCACATTTCTACATTCTCCCAAAAGGTTTGAATAAATAGTAGGTAGTACATTTAAAAATAAAGTGAATAGCTGGTAGGAAAATATAGCAGGACTGCCCCACCCATAATCATATCATCCTCAGAAAGCAAATTGGACAAAAATAGCGTCATTTAAAGAAAGTGAAATCAGCATCAGGTTTTTTTTATAGAATTAAAAATGCTGGGCCATTGTCAATTATTTATTTAGCTGAGTTGTAGCTTTGTATTTATGTTACAGTACATATTGTATTTCAGACAATAAAATACATATGAGAAAATCATAGTACCACATTATGTACAAATGACAGCATGTTTATGTTTAGAAAATTCAGAGATTAGATGGGAAAAACTCAGTGGATAGTTGGCTCAAAAGTAGACATCCGCACAAGAGCTAAGGCGTGACAGCAACAGAGCTAACTAGTACTAGAATTAACTAAACACTAGCAACTACTAATCTGTAATCATTGTACCATAAGGATAAATCAAACTTCTACAGTGGCTATGGAATTCATTTGTTAATAATCCTTAACATTAGAAATAAACCTATTCTTTGAGATACAAGAAGAATGTATGTTTTTCTTCATGTCAAATATTTGTACACACACATTTAATTTACAATATACGCCCACACATTCTATATGCACTACTATATGTAATAGGGAAATCCATATGACAAATTGTAGGCCTGTGAGAAATTAATTTATGGTACATGATTGGTTGCCACACCTGTGCACTGTCCACTAATCTATATCTGGTTGGACCATTTTGAGCATTCTACATACACGTGGTAAAATCATTTCAACTGTTGTGCTTCAAATAGCTGACAAAAAATGAATTTATATGAGAAGTATTTGTTTTGTCCCCTTCCCCACATTTGGAATGTCCTCCAAAACTACGGAGGCCCCAGGCCTAGGATGAGCAATATTTTCTTCTTGGTCAATGACTGGTTTAAGGTTTTCTGTATAATACTGCAAAGAGCTAGAAATAGGACCATTACACAACTGAAAAGGGAAATACTAGGTTTCCCAATAGGGGACACAGCACTCATTTTTGCTCTGGAAGATCTAAGAATGAGACTTTAAAGCTGTGAACAGTTTTGTGTCTAGAAAAGACATGAGTGAGCTTAAAGGTATTTTTAAAGATTTCTAAAATGTATTAGCTATAATTTTCCTCTTCCTTTGAGCCACTTGACTTTACAGGCAGATAGATACTTTAAAAAACACATTTTTTGTATTTAAAGCTATCTGAAATACTTCTAAAATACTTTTTCTGTAAAAGATGTGGCATACATAGAATGTGTGTATATGTGGCATAAAGGTTTATCTGCACTCGGTTGGGATGACTTCTTAGAGTATGTCTACTCTGCAATTAAAAGCCCACAGCTGGCCCATGCCAGTTGATGTGGGCTCGTGAGGCTTGGGCTAAGGGCTGTTTAATAGCAGTGGAGACGATCGGGTTTGGGCTTGAGCCTGTGAGGTGGGAGGGCCCCAGAACTTGGGCTGCAACCTGAGGCCACATGTCTACAGCACAGTTAAACAGTCCTTAGTCCAAGCCCAAGCCAGCTGGCACAGGCCAGCCGCAGGTGTCTAATTGCAGTGTAGACATACTCTTAAGCTCACTCACATCTTTACTACTTTAGATTTCCTCTATCTCCTTCACCACATAAAGGTGGCCTCTGTTTCTGTACACATTTCCTTTACTATTAGACTTCATAACTGTCTACCTTAGGCTTTTGTAAAGTGCCCATCACTGTGGAACTGGGAATTAAATAATTCACAATTTGCCTCAGAACACAAACACATACTCTTATAAACATTAAATTAGCAATGAAAAAAGAAGTATCAGAGGTACAAAATGAAATGAGATTGGAAATACTGAATGAAGGCAGGGTAATGTGTTTGTAACTAAATCTTTCCCACCACCAATTTTAAAATGTGTATTCAATTTGACATCATTTTCTTGATGGTACAATAGCAATACTGAAATAATTTTTATTATATTCAATGTATAGTACTTTATAAAAACATATCTTGTCTTCTTATCACTTTTCATTCAGTTCCAGTCAAGGACAAAGTCATCTGGGCCATCTAAAATACAAACAGCCTGTGATGGACTAAGCAAGACACACAAGTATCAACATGTAAACAATTTCAAATAATAAAAATCCCCTGTGAAAAGACATAGAAAAACTGCTCCTGTGGCCATACAAAATGAATAAAAGTGTGTTTAAAATTCCAAAGAGCATTTAGGGTAATTTTTTCAAAAATGCTTAGGAGCTTAAGGCCTGGTCTATACAAGAAAATTAGGTTGGTTTAACTAAGTCAGTCAGGGTTATGAAAAATCTACTCCACTGAGTGGCGTTGTTAAGCCGACCTAAATCCCCATGTAGACAGTGCTAGGTTGACTGAAGACTTCTTTCACCAACCTACCTATCACCTCTCTGTCAATGGGAGAATCCCTCCTGTTGGCATAGGTAGTATCTACACTGTAGTGCTACAGTGGCACAGCTGTACCATTGGAGCGTTTTAAATGTAGACAAGCCCTTAGTCTCTTTTTCAAAAGGGTTTTGGACCCAGAATTTCAAAGGTACTTAGGTGTTTAAAGAAGCAGCTAGGATTTAAAAATACCACTAGTGCAGTGGTTCTCAACTGTGTTACCTGGGCCACAGGTTGAAAACCACAGCACATTCCCCTCTAACCCTCTCCTCCCCACAACAGACCCCTTTACCCAACACCTCCCACCCAGAAACCCTTCCACAGAACGGGGCCCGGAGCAGACCTCTGGGTGGGGTACTGGGCTGCCTTTAACACACAGCTGGGCCATTTCCTTAAAACACAATCTACAGTATTCAGACTAGAGTGGATTAATGTAAGATTCCTTGTGGCAGTTTTTACTGACATCTATGGTAGAATCATTAGTCTGACTATGAGTTTAATATTTTTACTCATCCTTCAGTGATGACATTATATAGAGAGGTTTTCATAAAAGAAGATGACTAGGCCATATGTAATCAGAAAAGCATCTAATGGCTGATTCGCATTTACCTTGATTCTCTCAAACTGTTTTAAATAAACTATAGTATATTTGGAGAAAGGAAAAGAGAAGCATAAGTCTCTCCAATACCAACAAGCATTATATGGCTAATGTAAAAGTCATGTTAGGTAATCAGTTTTATGGAATTATTGCCTGGATTTTAGTGACAGTCTATGGGACTTAAAATATAAATATTATTATTAACAACAACAACAAAGGATTCAGGATGTTCTATAACTTCCCAAAGATTTTTCAAACATCCATAGGAAAATGTTGCTCTCATTGTTATCGTACTTGCTGGATATTATCATTTATTTTGGTTTAAAACAGACCAGTTGAAAGTCTCTGGGTCAAGATAAAAGGGGGAAATAACGGGGGTGATGTCCCGGTATGGGGGGTTTACCATAGACCATCAAATCAGGAGGAGGTAGCCGAGGCATTTCTAGAACAAGTAACAGAAATATCCAAAACACAAGATCTGGTAGTAATGGAGGATTTTGACTAACCAGAGTTCTGTTGGAAAACATACAGCAATACATTAATTTCTTGGCATGTGCTGAGGACAATGTCATATTTTAGAGAAAGGAGGAAGTAACTGGGGGGCAGCCATTTTAGAGTTTATTCTGACTAACAGAGGAATTGGTTGAGAATCTGATGGTTGAAGGCTATTTGGCTGAAAGTGGTTATGAAACAACAGATTTTATTATTCTAAAGAAATGAAGGAATGAGAGCATTAGAATAAGTACAATGAACTTAAAAAAACAGTCTTTAACAAATTCAGAGAACTGGTAGGTAAGGTCCCATGGGAAGAAAATCTAAGGGCAAAAAGGAGTTCAGGCAGCTTCTCAAGAGACATTATTAAAGGCAGAACAGCAAACTATCCCAAAGCAAAGGAAAGACGGGAAGAAGAAGCCAATATAGCTCTATCAGGAGCTCTTTAATGACCTGAAAATGAAAAAGGAATCCTATAAAAATTGAAGACATGGACAAATTGCTAAGGATGAGAACAACAGAACAGAAAGTTACACCTGGCAAGAGACATAAAAGGCAATATGAAGAGGTTCTATAAATACATAAGGAACAAAAAAGACAAAGGAAAGTGAAGGACCACTATTTAGTGGAAGGAGAGCTAATAACAGATAAATCCAAGGAGGTTGAGGTGTTTAATGCCTATTTTGCTTCAGTGTTTACTAAAAAGGTTAATCGTGACCAAACACCTAACACAATTAACAACAACAATGGGGAAGGAACACAAGCCAGAACAGGGAAAGAACACTTTAGAGAATATTTTAATAAATTAGTTGTATTCAAGTCATCAAGGCCTGACCAAATCAACACAAGGAAACTTAAGGAACTAACTGAAGCAATCTCAGAACCAATTATCTTCAAGACCTCATGGAGGAAGGATGAGGTCCCAGAGGACTGGAGAAGGGCAAACATAGTAGCTATCTTTAAAAAGGGGAACAAAGAGATGCTAGGGAATAATAGACTAGTCAGGTCATGCCTACACTATGGGGATTATAGTGGCATAGCTAGGCCAGCATAATCCTGTAGGGTAGAGGCAGCCTACTGCAATAGAAGGGGGTTTTCTGTCACGGTGGGAAAACCACCTCCCCGAGCGAACAGTGGCGGATTAATGATTTTGCCGCCCCTAGGCTCTGAAATAATTGTCGCCCCGCCTACCCCTGGCCCTGCCCCAACCCCACCCTTTCCCCGCCTCCATTCCAACCCCTTCCCCAAAGTCCCGCCCCAACTCCGCCCCCTCCCTGCCCCTATTGGATCCCTTCCCCAAATCCCCGCCCCAGCCCCACCTCTTCCCCCAGCGCGCCGCGTTCCCCCTCCTCCTCCCTCCCTCCCTTCCCCATGAAACAGCTGTTTCGTGGCGCAAGCACTGGGAGGGAGGGGAGAGAAACAGGACTCGGAGACACGCTCGCAGAGGAGGCGAGCTGGAGCAGGGGAGCTTCTCCGTGGGTGCTCAAATTTGCCGCCCCTTCAAATTTGCCGCCCTGGGCCTAGGTCTTGTCGGCCTAGGTGATAATACGCCGCTGCGAGCGACAGTAGCAAGGTCAACGGAAGCATTCTTCCATTGACCTTGCTGCATTTACACTGCAGGTTAGGTCAGCACAGCTTCAGTGCTCAGGAGTATGGATTTTTCACACCTCCTGATGCCGTAGGTATCTCAATCCAAATATTAAGTGCAGACCAGCGTAAGACTAACTTCCATACCTGGGATGATACTGGGACAAATTATCAATCAATTTGTAAGCCCCTAGAGTATAATAGGGTGAAAAGCAACAGATAACATAGATTTGTCAAGAGGAAATCATGCCAAATCACCTTAATTTCCTTCTTTGCCAGAGTTACTGGCCTAGTGGACGCAGGGGAGCAGTAGACATGATTTATCTTGAATTTAGTAAGGCTTCTGACACAGTGCCACATGATGTTCTCAACTACGGAAATGTGGTCTAGATGAAATTACTATATAGTGAGCGCACAACTGTTTGGAAAATTCAAAGAGTAACTATCAATGATTCGCTGTCAAACTGGGATGATGGGATCCACAGGCATCTGTCCTGTGTTTGGTACTATTCAATACTTTGATTAAAAATAACGTGGATAATGGAGTGGAGATTATGCTTCTAAAATCTGTGGATGACATCAAGCAAGGAAGGGTTGCTAGCACTTTGAAGGACAGGATTAGAATTCAAATCAACCTTGATAAATTGGAGAATTGGTCTGAAATCAACAAGACAACATTCAATAAAGTCAAGTGCAAAGTACTACACTCCGGAAGGAAAAAACAAATGCACAAATACAAAACAGGGAATAACTGACTAGGTGGTAGTACTGCTGAACAGGATCTGGGGGTCATAGTGGAGCACAAATTGAACAGGAGACAGCAATGTGATGCGGTTATGAAAAAGGTTAGTATCATTCTGGGATGCATTAACAGGAGTATGGCAGTAAGACAAAGGAGGTAATTCTGCTCCCCTTGGTACTGGAGAGGCCTCAGCTGGAGTTCTTTGTCCAGTTTCAGGTGCTGCACTTTAGGAAATATGTCCAGAGGAGAGCAACAAAATGATAAAAGATTTAGAAAACCTGAGCTATGAGGCATTAAAAAACTGGGTATGTTTAATCTTGAGAAAAGATGACAGAGCAGGGACCTGATAACAGTCTTCAAATATGTTAAGGACTGTTATAAAGAAGATGGTGATCGATTGTTCTCCACGTTCACTGAAGGTAAGACAAGAAGTAATGGGCTTAATCTGCAGCAAGGGAGATTTAGGTTAGATATTAGGAAAACCTTTCTAATTATAAGGATATTTAAATACTGGAATAGTTTACCAAGGCAGGTTGTGGAATCCCCATCATTGGAGGTTTTTAAGAACAGGTTCGACAAACACCTATCAGAGATGGTCTAGGTCAGTGTTTCTCAAACTGGGGTTGCCGCTTGTGTAGGGAAAGACCCACGCGGGCGGGCTGGTTTGTTTACCTGCCCCGTCCACAGGTCTGGCCAATCACGGCTCCCACCGGCCGCGGTTTGCTGCTCCAGGCCAATGGGAGCTGCTGGAAGTGGTGCAGGCCGAGGGACTTACTGGCCGCCGCTTCCAGCAGACCCCATTGGCCTGGAGCAGCAAACTGCGGCCAGTGGGAGCCATGATCAGCTGGACCTGCGGACGGGGCAGGTAAACAAACTGGCCCAGCCTGCCAGGGGCTTTCCCTACACAAGCGGCAACCCCAGTTTGAGAAACACTGGTCTAGGTATACGTGATCCTGCCTCAGCGTCGGGAGGATTGACTAGATGACCTCTTGAGGTTCCTTTCAGACCTACATTTCCATGATTCTATGGCTATACCATTACTGCTTAAAGGAGAAACTGTATTCCCTCAGGGATTAGATGAATAAAGATATGATGATATTAAGAGTATCAACAGGATCATTAGCTTTATTTAGCTTAGCAAAAAGATGAAGAGGTAACTTGATCACAGTTTATAAGTAAATACATGGAAAGATTACTGATAGTAGGGGGATCTTTATTCTAGCAGAAAAAGGCTTAAGTTCTAGCTGAAACTAGACAAATTCAGACTGGGAAAAAAGCAAACATTTTTAACAATGAAGATAATTAATCAGTAGAGCAATTTACCTAGGAACATGGTAGATTCTCCATCTCTTGAAGTCTTTAACATAAGAACATAAGAAAGGCTGTACCGGGTCAGACCAAAGGTCCATCTAGCCCAGTATCTGTCTACCGACAGTGGCCAATGCCAGGTGCCCCAGAGGGAGTGAACCTAACAGGCAATGATCAAGTGATCTCTCTCCTGCCATCCATCTCCATCCTCTGACGAACAGAGGCTAGGGACACCATTCTTACCCATCCTGGCTAATAGCCATTTATGGACTTAGCCTCCATGAATTTATCCAGTCCCCTTTTAAACATTGTTATAGTCCTAGCCTTCACAACCTCCTCAGGTAAGGAGTTCCACAAGTTGACTGTGCGCTGCGTGAAGAAGAACTTCCTTTTATTTGTTTTAAACCTGCTGCCTATTAATTTCATTTGGTGACCCCTAGTTCTTGTATTATGGGAATAAGTAAATAACTTTTCCTTATCCACTTTCTCAACATCACTCATGATTTTATATACCTCTATCATGTCCCCCCTTAGTCTTCTCTTTTCCAAGCTGAAGAGTCCTAGCCTCTTTAATCTTTCCTCGTATGGCACCCTCTCTAAACCCCTAATCATTTTAGTTGCCCTTTTCTGAACCTTTTCTAGTGCTAGAATATCTTTTTTGAGGTGAGGAGACCACATCTGTACACAGTATTCGAGATGTGAGCGTACCATGGATTTATATAAGGGCAACAATATATTCTCAGTCTTATTCTCTATCCCCTTTTTAATGATTCCTAACATCCTGTTTGCTTTTTTCACCACCTCTGCACACTGCATGGACATCTTTAGAGAACTATCCACAATGACGCCAAGATCTTTTTCCTGACTCGTTGTAGCTAATTTTCCTGACTCGTTGTAGTTAGCTTTAAATCAAGACTGGACATCATTTAAAAAAAAATGCCCTAGCTCAGACAGAAATTATGCTTTTAATGCAGAATGAAATTTTATGGTCTATGTTATGAAGGGGTTAGACTAAATGATCATAATGGTCGCTTCTGGCCTTAAAAAAATCTATGTATCATTAATCCAGTTAACTATCTGTCATCCAATCCTTACCCAGGCAAAACTTCTCTTGGCTTCAGTGCCAGAGTAAATACTATAGAATCTGGTCCCTGCTTTGGGAGCTTAGGTTAACTAAACATTTATTTTTATCATAATCTGCAAAACAGATCCTGGATATAAAAACTATCTGCAAAACTATACTTAAAACAAGAAACACATATCAGATGCAGTAGCTTTGCTAGTAAAATCAGTGTTGATGATGATAGTAAGAAAATACTGGCATCAAAGGAGATAAGAACAAGATACTAAAAACCTAACAAAAATTAAAGAGAAAATAATCTGGGTTCAGAGCTTTCCATACAAATGATTAACATTAAGACTCTGGTCTTGCAATTGACTCCGTGCAGGTGCAAGGGTCTGCCCATGGGGTATCCCACTGGGAACATTGGAAGTCTGACCCTGCAAACTCTACTGCTGGATTGGGGCCTAAAATAATACATGGAAGCTGTGGCAGTAGCTAAATATACATATGACAAAATACAAAACTGTCAGAACTGTAAGCGAGATATTTTCATGCTGCTTCATAGAATTTGGGAAGATACCAGTGATAAACAATTTGGAAAAAATATTGTTCTTATTTCAATCCTAGATAGGGATTGAAAACAGGACAGAACCTTGAGCTATGCATTCTCGGTCTCCGAATCAATGGCTGTCTATCAAGAGTCAGGTCAAGGACAGCTGTGTTTAATATGGTCAGTCACTAAATTATTAATTCTTATCAGACCTAAAGCATAGGAAGGGAACTCCTTTGCATGATGGGTGGAAAACTTCTCAACAAAATTTGTGATATGGATCATCAAGGAATATCCCAGTAACTGCAACAGCCTCTTCATTAACGCAAAAGGAGATTACTATACATCTTAATGTACTAAAAATGTTCCAATACAAAAATAAAGACAGAGCGGCTCCAAAATATATAAATGGAGAAGAGTGATTATCAGTTAGTTTAATAAACATCCTCTTGAGCCAATTCAATCCAAAGATTATGAGAAAGCTAAGGAAAATATCAAGCAGTTGAAGATGACATGGATGAAGACAATTTTCAGTTAAGTTATTGGGCTACAGACCAGCAATGAGATAACCAGTTTTTAACTCTTCACCCATTTTCTGTATGACCACAGTGTTGTTGACACTTAAGGCATTTTTGCTTCGGGATACAATTTGTATGCTTCATTTTTAATGAAGAATTTTTATGGTTACTACCTAATGTTTTTCCCTGAAGGCAGCAGTTAAGTAAAGTACCTCTGACTGTTTTACACTGACTGGGTAGGCAAGTGGAAAATTTAAGAAAATATGTTTATGTGAATTCGAAAACAAACATTTTCTTCCATAAATAAGTGAAAAAAAAGCTTCAGGATAGTACCTGTAATATCAGTTAACCAGTATACAACCTTATGGTGTTGGTAACACTTATGTGCTCCGTCATTATATAGTTATTTAGTAATAACTGTAATTTCTCTGTCCAAAATTAATTCATTAGGTTGTTAAAATAAATATTTATGTAACACTGATGTCCTTGGGTGGGCCTCTGGATCTTCATGCATCAGCCTCTACTGGTCTAAAAAAACCTCAGCTGTCTTAACCAGAGCCGGTCCTATGTGTTTTGTCACCTAGGATAGAAAATGCTTTTGGTCCTCCCTCCCTGTCCCAAAGACAAGCAAAAATCAAAACAAAAACAACAAACAAACTTGTCAAGCAAAAAACAAAACAATGGGGATTTAGTGCTGTCTAATGTGATGACTTGGCACCCTGCATGTAGTTGTGCAGGGCCACCACCCAAGGGGGACAGAGTGCCACACTGAGCATGCATGGCTTACATTTCCGTCACTGAAACTGTGCTGTAAAATAAAATGAAATATATCTGCATTTGCAGAGACGAAGTTCCGCCCTTCTTGGGTATGGCTGGGGAACGATTGGCAGATACTGCACCTCGCTGCAATGTGGGATTCCCCAAGGCAGTAGAGGCTGTGCTGGTCGCCATTACTCACCGAGAAGGATCGCAGGCAGAAGCGCAGGGTTTGAAGCCTGGATTCCTGGGCATGGTCCAGTACCCGAATGGGGTACAACGGGGGTGGGGAGGTTTCCCCAAAGAGACTACATCTAAACACTAAGGCCTGGTCTACATTAAGGGCAGGGGTCAAACTAGGGTACCGTAGCTGAACTCGAAGTACCCTAGTTTGACTTACTTACCCGTCCAGACGCGGCGGGGTCAAACTCCGCGGCTCCAAGGTCGACTCCGCCACCGCCTTTCGCGGTGGTGGAGTTCCGGAGTCGACTGGAGCGCGCGGGGAGTTCGAACTATCGCATCTTGATTAGCTGGGGAAGTCGAACTCCCCGCGTCGACCCGCGCGGTGAGTATGGACCTGCCCTAAGAGATCTATAAAATGCTAAACTATAAAAACTGTTAAGAACTATTTACAAAGCTAAATCTAATTCTTATTTTGGAGGACGAAGCCAAAGCTACGGACACTGGAGGTTCCGACCCGGACCATGTGGTTGTGAGAAGGAAATGGAGAGATGGTTGGTCCATCCAGCCCTCTATACCTTCAGACTGAGTCAAGAGGTGAACCAGGGTGCAAGCCCAGACCAACAGACGCTACTTTCAAATTCTCCAGCTCTGGGCACATGGTGCATGTGTGTAACCCCTCAGTGGAATACAGAAGTACCATCACTTGAAGAACTCTAATTCTGAAGTTAATAAGGGCCTGGATGAGAGTTTTAGTGGTCTAGACAGACAGAAAAGGATGATCTCAGAAATACTTAGGAGGTAGACATGATAAGATGTAGAAATAGCCTGGATGTGCAGAGTTGTTCCCCTCCTAAGCTGCGATGAAGTGCTGCTGGCACTTATGAGTCAGCAATGCATTCCAGCAGGGAAGTAAGTACCAGCATTTCACTGGTAAGTGAAGTTTAAAAAAAGTGATGTCATGTTCCATCTTTTTCAGCAGGCTACAGTAAGAAGAGTATGGCATAACCAACAGTAGCCTCCTAATTCAAGAACTGATACAACATATGTACTGTACACTGTTCTTAATGGGGACATCACACTACATTCTCGTCTGCAATGTAAAACTATATTGGAAAGATCTACTTACATTATATGAGTGGTCTAGCACTGTTAAAACTCGATTTGGACTTTCCTGTATAAATAGGAATGGGTGTTTTTATAACCATAATTGGATAGTGCCAAGCAGTAACCAGATCCCCCGACACTGATTTTACAGTACTTAGTGAAACCATTCTCCAAATAAAGTTAGCTCAATCTTAGTGTGGAAAGGACATAATGGGCTGAGTACCCACAGCTTCGGGTGAAATCATTGGAAGCTGCAGGTGCTCAGCCACTCTGTAAAGCCCCTTGAATCTTGGCTTTTGTAGGTAAAGATGCTATCCATGGGAGGAATATTATCCTCTCATTCAAACCCATTGTAGACCTTCTGCAATCACTGTAGTTCTATTATTTACCGGGGAGCAAGCTGGAACCTTCTCCTCTGGCCTCGAAGTCTCCTCTGGTCTCGATGTCCTCTACCTGAAGTGTGAAAGGGGAAATAAAATATTTTCCTCTTAACGTTCAAGCAGGAAAATAACTTACTGATGATAGTATTTAAGAAACAACCCACTGAGGTGTATTTTGAAAAAAGAACATTTTCCCCTCTGTTACTGCCACAACCCCTCACTATTTCTTATTCTACATCCATTTCAAAATAGTTCAGTTGGTATTCAATGAAGGCCAACATTTTTTAAATTTAGGTGGCTAAAGTTAATGGTGGACTTGCTCTTCTTAAAGACACTATGCCAGCTATCTGCATAAATCTTCACTTTTAATACTAATACAGCCAATTACTTGGAACTGTAGATGGACATACAGTATGGTCCGCAGACTAGGTTGTACCAGTTAAGGAAAGGACAATGTGATACTTAGGACTTATCTACAGATTTTGTATTCCTTTAATCTACATCTCAATTTTATCCTAAATGTGAGTAATACTGACATAATAAGCACCTTTATGTCAGTACAACTGCACCAACTGTAGGGGATTGTACTACTTAAACTATATAGGCTTCTATAGGCAAAACAGTATAAAAACTGTGTGAAGACCAGCCCTTACTTCAGTAATGAAGTACAATCAGATCTCGTTGTCACTACAGTTGAAACTGTGTAAGCCGGAAGAATGTTTAAACAATTCTTGTGAGCAAGACATTACCATGGTGGTAGCCTTGGCTAGTGTTGACAAGATCTAACTATGTCATAAAACATTTTACAAAATCATGCTATAAACTAAGGCCCTGCAATACAGCTGTTGCATGTTCTGGAATGTGATTTGTTGAGTTTGCGCAGGTGAGTGTCTTAACTACTACCAGGCTATAGACTCATTCTCACTCTCTTTCCCTGGCCCAATGACGATCCACTGCCATTCATAGTGGCAATTCAGTCATTCACCTAGGATGTGGCAGACCCAAGTTCAAGTCCCTGCTCCAAAGACTACTTAATTATTTATAAAAAATGGAACAGCTTTAAGAGAATAAGAAAGGTCCATGCCAGAATATCCCATAGTCTAGTGGCTAGCACACTCTCCTACAATGAGGAAAGACCCAAGTTGAAATTCCTTTTCCACAGCAGGCAGAGGGGGGAACTGTACCTGGGTCTCCCACATCCCAAGTGAGTGCTGGTTAATAACCACTGGACTAAAGCTTATGAGAGAAGTGGGCACTTCCTCATTTTGTGATCCTTGGCTTACTTTTGTCAAAATGTCTGACAGTCACAGCAAAATTTTTCAACATTAACAAAAAGTTTTGATGATTTTGGTTAGGTCAAAACTATTTGACAAACTTGACACAAATTTGCAAAGAACTCCTTTGGTTGACCTGAAACTGCATTTTTCAGTGAATAAACTATTGAGGCAAAAAATGTTGCCCAGCTCTACTCCCAATTCCCTTTCCCACATCTTTGGCTCACTGAGGGCTAGTCTACACTTACCAGCCGGGTCGACGCGGTGAGTTCGACTTCTTGGAGTTCAAACCATCGCGTCTAATCTGGACGCAATAGTTCGAACTCCGGAAGCGCCGCGGTTGACTCCGGTACTCCACCACTGCAAACGGCGGTGGCGGAGTCGACCTTGGAGCCGCGGACTTCGATTCCGCGGCGTCTGGACGGGTGAGTAGTTCGAACTAGGGTACTTCGAATTCAGCTACGCTATTCACGTAGCTGAATTTGCGTACCCTAGTTCGACCCCACTTCTTAGTGTGGACCAGCCCTAAGGCAATGGCCTTTTCTGTTTCTTTAGACAAGCTTCCCAATACCAGTGCAAGAGTCACTATGCATAATAAAATTGTATAGCCAGGGCCAGACACAAATAAGACAGAAAACTGTTGTGAATGCATAAAAGGTCAGACTGTGTATAACCCTTGTATGAATAAAAGGAAGCTATGAAGATTTTATATGCTGTTATGAAACAGTTGAGTAATGGATGGATAAGTTTAATTTAGATTTTGTTAATTGTGTTTTGCACAGGAATAGAATTAAGGTTGTTTGAATAGTGGTTTGCATACTGATCAATGAGAATTTTTCTGTTTATTGTAAGAGTACTGAGGTTAGTGACAGAATTGTTTACGTATCCTTCGCTTGTGATTTCTATAGTTCTCAGTGCTTTGTTTATTTTTAGTGATGCGTGGAAAGGTACAGTGTGTCCTGTTTTGAATCACATTTGCAATCTTAACAATTAATGAAGTTTTGTTTGGAAATATGCCATGTGGCTTTGTCTACATGAAGCTAGAAACTCTTTTACCTAAACTGGTTTTATACATAGTTTAAAACTGGTTTAGGCTAACTTAGTTAAATGGGGTCAAACTATCTTTAAAGCAAATTTAGCAACAGCTTCAGTTTTAAACTGTGTGTTTTTTAAATAGTAAACTCAACAACAACAAAACAATACAGGTAGCACAATTCCCAACCCAGAGTAGATGGAGACCTAGGGCGCCCAAGATTTGTTCAACTAAATACTTCTTTGTGTACCCCTTGGGAGCCTGCAGCTCACACCAAATATGTGAAAAACAGAGTAGCTTGTGGCTGACTTTAGTATGAAGGTGTGATCCACTGAGACTATTACTATCATCATGCAACATTCTCTCTTAAACTGAGTGATTGCCCTCAGATCAGGATGGTGCATTGCTTGCTGGGACCCATAGTCTCCGTTAGCTACATCTCTAAATTCAAGAGGAGGGCAGTTAGCTACCTTCAGTTCAGGACTCTATGAGTATGTCTACACAGCAATTAGACACCAGCTACTGGTCCGTGCCCGCTGACTCGGGCCTGTGTCATAGGTGCTGACTCCGTGGGTGCTCTGGGGCTGGAGCACTCATGGGGAAAAATTAGTGGGTGCTCTGCACCCACCGGCAGCCAAGCTCCCCTCCCCGCCTCTGCCTCCTCCCCTGAGTGCTCCGCGTCCCCGCTTCTCTGCCTACCTCCCAGTGCTTGTCCCCGCAAAACAGCTGTTTCATGGCGTGACAAGCTCCGGGAGAAAGCGGGGAGAAGCGGGAATGTGGAGCACTCAAGGGAGGAGGCGGGGAAGAGGCAGGGCTGGGGCAGGGATTTGGGGAAGGGGTTGGAATAGGGGCAAGGAGGTGGCAGAGTTGGGGTGGGGACTTTGAGGAAGGGGTTGGAATGGGGGCGAGGCAGGGGTGGAGTCAGGGCAACGCTGGGGACAGAGGGGGGTCGAGCACCCACCAGCGCCAGCAGAAGTTGGTACCTATGCCTCGTGGGGCTCAGACTGCGGGGCTATTTCATTGCTGTGTAGCCTTTGGGCTCGGACTGGAGCCCAGGCTCTAGGACCCTTTGAGGTGGGAGGGTCCCAGAGCTCAGGCTCCAGCGCAGGCACAGAAGTCTACACAGCAATGAAACATCCCTGGAGACCGAGTCCCGTGAGCCTGAGTCAGCTGGCACAGACCAGCTGCGGATGTTTAATTGCTGTGTAGACATATCCTGTGAGCTGCAATTTTAGCACCTGAATTATACTTATTGTACAACTGTATAGTCAACATAAATCTGCAAATATGGGATTTAAAACTAGACTGGACAATACAATAGAACATGTACTGCAGGGAAAATCCCTACGTGTAGGAAGAGAGACTGAATGGATTCAATAGGTATTATATAGAACATGGGTAGGCAACCTATGGCACGGGTGCCAAAGGTGGCACGCGAGCTGTTTTTCAGTGGCACTCACACTGCCTGAGTCCTGGCCACCAGTCCAGGGGGCTCTGCATTTTAATTTAATTTTAAATCAAGCTTCTTAAACATTTTAAAAATCTTATTTATTTTACATGCAACAATAGTTTAGTTATATATTATAGACTTATAGAAAGAGACCTTCTAAAAACATTAAAATGTATTACTGGCACGTGAAACCTTAAATTAGAGGTAATAAATGAAGACTCGGCACACTACTTCTGAAAGGCTGCCAACCCCTGATATAGAGGAAAGATGGTGCTGTGGTTTGGGTGCTAGCCTGTGCCTTTGGGAGACCTGGGTTCAAATCCATGCTCCATTACAGACTCCCTGTGTAACCTTGGACAAGCCACTTAGTCTCTCTGTGCCTTAGTTCATTTTATAGGTGGGATAACACAGAGGTGTTTTGAGATTAAAGACTATGAGGCACTTCTATGCTATGCTTAATAACTTTATTGACTTACTGTAGGCAGAAATGGGTCTTCCGGAGGGTGTGAATGAAGAGACAATAATAGTCTATTAGCTAAAAATGGGTGTTCCATGCACAAGGGCTGTATGGAAAAAGCTACTTTCTCCATCTCTAATTTCTAATGTGATTATGTAATTAAAGATTGTACTATAATGCACACACACAAGGGAGCTGAATTAAGGTTGACCATACCATGCATGTGCCATCCCCACAGAGCAACTGAGCATGCTTCCTCCAGCCTAGGACTGCAGGGGCACAGCTTGACTTTCCCTGTAATGGCTGCCCTGGGCCAGGAGTGGGACACTAGAACTGAGAGCAGGGAGTCTGTCTCTCTTGTTCTAACAGTCACCCCCCTGTTGCCACCCAGACACCGTGGAGAGGGAATGCAGATGATTATTCAAACTCAGAGTAGACAAAAGTCAGACGGAGGGATGGACGGGAGTAGATTGAGATAAGGAGTCTGGTGAGCCTGGGATTTGGGGGGCATGAAAGGGTGAGAACTGTGACTGTCTTAGCTTGAAGGCTGGGAGGAAAGGCTAGGAATATCAGGGGAAGGGAGATTGGGATTGATTGGGCAAGGAGACCGGGACTGGGTGTGGGGAAGAGAAAAGACTGGAAGTGAGAGGGAGATTCGGACTCAGTGAGTTTGGAGAGGAAGACTAGAACTGGCTAGACAAAAAGACAGGGAAAAGAAGCCCGAGGACTGAGACAGGGTAGGTAAGGAGAATGGGACAAGAAGCCTGGATGGGGAAGGAACAGGAGCACTCTTCCCTCCCTCCAGAGCCTGGAATGGCACCCAACATTCTTGAGTCTCACCATTTCTCTGTTGTCAGCAAATATCTGTGAAACCCACTGGCAAAATGTATATCTCATCCCTCTAGTGCTGTTCCACACAGAGGATGACTACCTGCTCTTTAAAAAAGGGAAAGAGGAGGATCCAGAGAACTGCAGACCAGTGATGAGCTGCCAAAATCTTAACAACAGGTTCCCTATAAAAAGTTCTGATTTAACAACGGGTTCCCTATAAAAAGTTCTGATTTAAGGGATGTGCGACAGCATGTATTTTTTGTACCAATAGGGTTACCATACGTCCATATTTTCCCAGGAGGTGATTAAGAACCGAAAAGCCTGACATGTCCAGGAAAATACAGATGTATTTTAACCCTACCTAAAGTTTTTTTTTAAAAAGATGAGGCTGAACTAGAAATGAGCTCCGTTTCACATGTGTGGGTGGTGATCAGGGACAGTCTCAATTTTTGGGTCTTTTTCTTATATAGGCTCCTATTACTCCTCACCCCCGTCCCGATTTTTCACACTTGCTGTCTGGTCACTCTAGGGTGTGCACATGTGTGGGTCCCAGCTGCTCCCTGCCCCCCCACCTCATTAAAGCAGGTGTGCAGGGTTACTGCCCTGGGAACTGCAGGGCACCAGTGGATGTGGGGCTGGCTGCAGATAGGGGCGTGGGGCAGGGCTAGCTGGAGGCAGGGAGTGAAACGGGCTGGCTGTGGGCAGGTGATGCAGACGGGCAGGCTGCGGGTGGCTGCGGGCAGGGGGTGGCTGCGGGCAGAGGCTGGCTGCAGGCAGGGGGTGGCTGTGGCAGGGGCTGCAGGCAGAGGCTGGCTGCGGGCAGAGGGTGGCTGTGGCAAGGGCTGGCTGCGGGCAGAGGGCGGCTGTGGGCAGGGGCTGGCTGCAGGTGGCTGTGGGCAGGGGGTGGGGCAGAAGGCGGCTGTGGGCAGGGGCTGGCTGCGGGTGGCTGTGGGCAGGGGCTGGCTGGGGGTGGGCAGGGGCTGGCTGGGGGCAGGGGTGGCTGGGGGCAGGGGCTGTGGGTGGCTGGGGGCAGGGAAGGCGGGGGGGCAGGCAGGGGGCTCTGGGCGGGGGAGGGGCGCAGACACTCACATGGGGGGGGCTGGGAGCAGCAGGACGCAGCCGGGGACTCACCAGGCAGCAGCAGGAGTCCCAGGGCCAGAGGTCCAAAGAGCAGGAGCAGCAACAGGGCCAGGAGGCAGCTCACATGGCTCTCGCAGCACAGCGCAGCGCCCCCCGGCGGCCAGGAGGAGGAATTACAGGCTTCCCAGGCAGAGCCCATCAAAGCTTCCCTCGCAGGGAAGCTAGTTAACAAGCGGTTCTAAAACCGCTTCTAAATTTAACAACGGGTTCGCGCGAGCCGGTGCGAACCGGCTCCAGCTCACCCCTGCTGCAGACCAGTCAGCCTCACCTCAGTCCCTGGAAAAATCATGGAGTAGGTCCTCAAGGAATCAATTTTGAAGCACTTAGAGGAGAGGAAAGTGATCGGGAAAAGTCAGCATGGATTCACCAAGGGCAAGTCATGCCTGACTAACCTAATTGCCTTCTATGATGAGAAAACTGGCTCTGTGAATATGGGGAAGGCAGTGGACGTGATGTACTTTGACTTTAGCAAAGCTTTTGATATGGTCTCCCACAGTATTCTTGCTAGGAAGTTAAAAAAAATTATGGATTGGATTAATGGACTATAAGGTGGATAGAAAACTGGCTAGATTGTCAAGCTCAACGGGTAGTGATCAACAGCTCGATGTCTAGTTGGCAGCCGGTATCAAGCAGAGTGCCCCAAGGGTTGGTCCTGGGGCCGGAATATCTTCATTAATGATCTGCAGGATGGTGTGGATTGCACCCTCAGCAAGTTTGCAGATGACACTAAACTGGGAGGAGTGGTAGATATGCTGGAGGGTAGGGATAGGATACAGAGGGACCTAGACAAATTAGAGGATTGGGCCAAAAGAAATCTGATGAGGTTCAACAAGGACAAGTGCAGAGTCCTGCACTTAGGATGGAAGAATCCCATGCACTGCTACAGACTAAGGAACAAGTGGCTAGCCAGCAGTTCTGCAGAAAAGGACCTAGGGGTTACAGTGGATGAGAAGCTGGATATGAGTCGACAGTATGCCCTTATTGCCAAGAAAGCTAATGGCATTTTGGGCTGTATAAGTAGGAGCATTGCCAGCAGATCGAGGGATGTGATCATTCCCCTCTATTCAGCATTGGTGAGGCCTCATCTGGAGTACTGTGTCCAGTTTTGGGCCCCTCACTACAAGGATGTGGAAAAATTGGAAAGAATCCAGCGGAGGGCAACAAAAATGATTAGGGGGCTGGAGTACATGACTTATGAGGAGAGGCTGAGGGAACTGGGATTGTTTAGTCTGCAGAAGAGAAGACTGAGGGGGGATTTGATAGCTGCTTTCAACTACCTGAAAGGGGGTTCCATGGAGGATGGATCTAGACTGTTCTCAGTGGTACCAGATGACAGAAAAAGGAGTATTGGTCTCAAGTTGCAGTGGGGGAAGTTTAGGTTGGATATTAGGAAAAACTTTTTCACTATGAGGGTGGTGAAGCACTGGAATGGGTTACCTAGGGAGCTGGTGGAATCTCCTTCCTTAGAGGTTTTTCAGGTCAGGCTTGACAAACCCTGGGCTGGGATGATTTAACTGGGGATTGGACTAGATGATCTCCTGAGGTTCCTTCCAACCCTGATATTCTATGATTCTTGCTATCAGATATGCCATTAGCTCAAGAGGCAAAGGTATGAGTGGTGGGACTAATGGTTCCAACTCTGCTGATGACCCATGTGGGTGGTGTCTATATGATGCCACATGATGGAATTTTTGTTGTCTGCAGTTTTTTTTAAAACTATGACATTACACACACACACGCACACAATGCTAAAAGAACATTATCAATTTGCAAACTGAAAAGTTAGGAAACAGGCAACCTTAATTCTGCTCCCACCCTTCACTTTTGAACATGCATTTTGAGTCTTTATTTACATGATCTCATACTATTTTTTCCACAGAATCCCTCACTCATTTCTCTAGTAAACCTATTTTACATATACATAGGAAATTTGATCACATTGGAGAATCATGTTATAATAGTCTCCTGACAGTGTTATAACATGGTTTGGTTTCACCTCTGTAGAAAAGGCCAAACTGGGTTTTAATAACGCTACTTCATCATGTTTTTACATGACCCAGTGCTGTTATTATGGAATACATTTTGCAATAAAATCCCTGTGTGGCTGGACCCTGAATTACATGCCTCTTAGAACAGAATCATTAAGACAGGGGGTCAGTTTTGATTCTGTTTATAACCAAGTTACTCAGCAAGGTCATATGTTTTGGCCTCACCCATACAGGCCATGCCAAACCATTTTGTTTGTGGGTTTAATAATAGGTATCACATTATCTATCCTGTGCTCACAGGAGACCAAATGCATTTAAATGTATTTATTTTTTTACCAATCACTTCACCAAACTTCTTTAGAAAGCAAAACTAAAAATGTAGAAGAAACTCAGGGTTACATTGCTATACTGCAGCCCAAAGAAAATATTTAGTCTGTTTTGGATGATTTTCTTTCTTCCTATGCTTGGTTTCTCCAAACTCCACACAGATGCCTCCTGACCCTGACAACTTTTTCCCTTCTTCTTGTAATGTCACCACAACCTGTTTCCTACCAGAGGCATTGACCTTAGCTTCTTTTAAAGGCCTCTTGTGTTCAACCAACAGGTGTTGGTGAGTGATTTATGGTCAACTCTTACCAAGAAAGAGCACAGCTTGCCTTTAAATCTTAACATTAAGCATGTGGTCAAGGGCTTTTCTCGATTGTGGTATGAGTTAGGATTTGAAACTAAAGGCACAAGCTAGACACTTCTATGTTACTGTGGTAATTGAAAATTACTAAAACAATTCAACTGAGACCAAATATGAGAATTTTCAGCCCCACAGAAGAATTTTTCCAAAAGTTACAAATGAGTGAAAACACTGGGTCATAACGAAATTCTATATGTAACTTGTAGGTTTAGCTTCAGCTAATACTAATACACAAATCTCATTGATGCAATGGAGTTTTGCCATTTATTACTATGGGTGCAAGATCATAACCATAATTACAAATACATGATGTAAGTTTAGTCACAGACACAGTCATATACCTTTGGCAGTGCCAATTCTATTTATTTTTATATTGATTTTTTACCTGAAGGTTGGGCCTCAGACCCATAAAAGTAAGGTTGAGGGCCTCTCCACTGGAATCCCCTGTTCTGACTATGATATGGTGGAACAAAAGAAGTTGTGTGTGCTTGCTGGAAGCTACAATCCCTTCCTCCTTCTTGCATTTCTAAGGAACAATATTTATCAGTTGATGTTGATTATATACACAATTTTATGAACAAAAGATAAATCATATTCTGCATTTTTTGGAAATAACATTTTATAAGAGAAGTGCCACAATATTCATGTGTGATTTTAATTTCTCCAAACTAATTAGCACCCTCCCTTTCACAGTTGACATAATTAACTACGGTTCTGTTCATGTGCTCATAGTCAATTTCTATCCACACTCATCATAGTTACAAGCCGTACAAGAGTGTTTAGAAACCATGCTGAAACTCTATTATGGTGGTAGTCAATAGCACAGTTTTGGTTAATACAGCTATGTCTAAAAAAAATCTTTGTCCACATTGGAGCCTTTAAATCATACTGGAAACAGTTAAACATGAATCCACAAGTCATGGTAGATGCTAATGTGGTTTGATGCGCCATTGATGAGAGGATCTTATAGGGACACCTTAATCCATTTTCATGCATCCTTTTTTGCATATCCAGTATCAGGTCTTCGAAAAGCATGTACCCCCAAATGCCAAACAATGTGGCAATGGAAAAAAGAGATGTACCGATAAAAAACCCAAAGCACCCAGTACAGAGGACATGACATATGTTAAGACTCCATACACCTATCAAGGCTATCAAGACGCTTCCATCCACTTACATAAACAACACAAAACAAAGGGTGGGGAGGGAAAGAAAGGATTCTTCTTACATCTGTGTATAAATACGATCAAATGCCTGAGACTTGATTAAATCTTTCCTCTTGTTGTGTGGATAACATATGAAATCAAGAGAACCATGCCCATTTCTATTATCTGCATTTCATCAACAAATAGGTACAAAGGCTAAGTAATTGTGCAGTAACAGTTTTTTAAAATGCATCAATTGTCATTAGAACTGATGCTGACTCAAGCTTTAAATTGAGAATAATTACAAAGTATTTTGAAGCATCAGCATTCACAGACTGAGCTGTGAAAAAATATGTGTGTTCAAAATCCTTCAATGCTGTTAACCCTGAAGAACACTTCCTGAAAGCAGAATGGGAAATCCTGAGTCATCTAATTGCTACAGAACCAAAATAGCTTTAGTCAGTAAGTACAAGAACAGTCATTATTCTGACAGTAATCCTTATTGAATTTACTGCATACATACATTTTATTAGCTGTGTAACTGGATGGAAATATTATTTCACCATGGGAAATCATGAAATTTTCTAAAATCAAGAAGCTTTGACTCAAATTCTTCCTTCAGTTAGTGTCAGCAAGTTCTCCCAGGATTTACTTAATTGACAAATTGCCTGGGGGAATTGTTGAAAGGTAATAGATATCATCAATACAGCGGCTTTACTGGTAAAATTAACATGATGCCAACCTGTGATAAATCCATTCCCTCGCCGTCTGCTCTGAATTGTTCTTTTCTTTACCACACAAGCCTTGCAAATGAATGACTTCAGATTCTGGAACTGCGTGTGCAAAGATCCCTGCAGACAGTGGGCTTAAATCAATGACTTTGGTAGGTTCTTTTTCTCTTTTCAAGAGTAGCACCACTATAACACCTAATTAGCAATCAAAAGAATTTGACTAGTTCTGCCTCATAGTATCTTTTGGTCTGTCTTCTTCACGAACCAAAGCAAGCTAAAAATATTCCATAATGAAAGAGGATTCTTGGGGGGGGGGGGGGAGGAGAGGAGGCATTTGTTTCCCCCCTTTTCTTGATAAAGTTTGCTTTTCTTGCTCCACTCATCTCTGTAAATTGCTTTGCATTCCTGGCTTTCTATTACATTGTCTTGCCTCTGCAGACAGACCTGACTAGACCTACCTAACCATTACCTTAGGCACCGATGGCTAAGACCACTTGATAAGGACTGATGCATAGATGCCTGTGTTTATTACAGTGATGGAAACTGAATCAGTGAGAATCAAGTCTGTGCATTTTACTGCATACACCCCAAGAAACACTTGGCAGAATATCTTCAGCCATATTTTAGATATTTGTTGATTGATAGAATATAACCCAGACTAAAGATAAAAGGAGAAATATAAGCTAAAAAACTTGATTTGTTTTGATCCTATGGAATCCTGTTTTGATGGAAAAGTCCAGTTGTCCAGAGGACAAATAGAAGTCATTTAACTAAGGTCCCAATACAGCAAGGTGCTGCATTTCCTGAACTACCACTGATTCAAATGGGATTTGCAGACACTAATTACCTTGAAATGATCAGGTCCTAATAAAACTTACCCATTTTTTAAATTTTTTGGAATGCTGGTAGAGGTTAGGAGAGTGTGCAAGGGTGGGGATTCTCTGCCTACAAGCTAGTCTCCTGATTCTCACAAATCTGAACTGATTTTCATTGGGACAACAATTCCTTCACTAACTAAGAGAAGACCCAAACGGCTACTTGATAAGGTTGAAAGGCTGACAAGATGGCCACTGACTAACTAGAGAGGTTTAACTAGGTCCTGGTGGAGTTCAACTCACCCAAAGCTTCAGTGAATTTTCCTAACAAAGTTTCTAAGTTGACAAACCTGATTATTGATACAATTTTGTTCACAATTTGTAGCTTTATTTTTCTATCTATGCTGACAAATTTCTATGGCTAGATCCCATTAATGCTAAAATCCTCCCCATGCATTTTTGGGAGAAGCAGCTCAGAAAGTGCTTATGAAGAAAGGAGCAATTTTTTCACCTTTTCAATAGCGGACTATCACCCATAGAGTAATTTTCTGAATGCAATGCTGTAGCTTTTAGTAGATCAGATTTATGATGCTTATGGGAAGACTGCTAAGAAATAAATACTGAAAGATCTTGGCTCCCAGCACTACATCAAGTTGTGCCAGGAAATAAGTACTAATTGTATCTATAAAACTAACTTTATAATAGCAGCAACAACCAATCACATAAGTTTGTTGGGTTGCCAATGTCTACAGCTAAACTGGCATCTCTAGGGAATGAGTCCGAATCCTTGCCTTTCAAAATGAAAAGTTGGAAAACTATTTTATTAGTCTGGGAGCTCTCTCTGCCATATATGTAGCACAACTAAAAAAAGAAAAAGATATTCAAACTACTCTAAATATTCAAGAGTCTAGACTGACTATTTTTCCACAACAGAACTGTTCGCTTAGGGAATGTTTAGACTACAATAAAAGGTGTCTTTTTTTTTAAAAAACCTTCTGTAGATATGTTAGTTAGTCCACCACATGTCTGTGACCTGCCAATCTTTTGTGGTTTTAAATTACCGGTAAATAGGAAAATATAATTTTTTTTTAATCTCCCCTGTTGCTGTGGGAAAGTTGCACACAAACAACAGGAGAAACTATCAGCCTAATCCAAAACCCACTGAAATAAAAAGAAAGATTCTCATTGACTTCAATGGCCAATTTGGATAAGGCTGTGTAGACCAATCCTGCAATTGACTCAGCTTAGTAAAATTCCTACGCCTGTATGGGATCATGCTTAAGACAGGAGGGGTCCACCCACATAATCAGTTCCAGGATTGAGGCCTAATTGGCTACAAAGGAAAAACAGTTAAACTGACTATACACAAAATGCTGTCAAATGTATGAAGTAAGCAAACTGAAAAAGCAGTAAAATAATTTCTCTAATATCTTTATTAAGGAACCTTTATGATTCCTCTGAAATCTTTATGGCAGAAGTACTCAGGCTTTGGCTACACTTGCATTTCAAAGCGCTGCCGCGGCAGCGCTTTGAAGCGCTAAGTGTAGTCAAAGCTCCAGCGCTGGGAGAAAACTCTCCCAGCGCTGTCCGTACTCCACCTCCCTGTGGGGAATAACGGACAGCACTGGGAGCGCGGCTCCCAGCGCTGGGGCTTTGACTACACTGGTGCTTTGTAGCGCCGCAATTTGCAGCGCTGCAGAGGGTGTGTTTTCACACCCTGCTGCAGCGCTGCAAATTTGTAAGTGTAGCCAAGCCCTCAGAAACACTTTAATATCAGAAACTGCAACACATTTTGTAATTCTCATTTTTTAAACACACGACCAATAATAAAAGTAAAACTGTAACCTCCCCAATAGCCTCAACATTAATTTTACTTGTATGGGGGCCACAGGCAGGGGAGGTCAGCTGGGGAAGGGCGGGGAGG
Organism: Mauremys reevesii; assembly: GCF_016161935.1. Classification (NCBI taxonomy): domain Eukaryota; kingdom Metazoa; phylum Chordata; order Testudines; family Geoemydidae; genus Mauremys; species Mauremys reevesii. The sequence continues at coordinate 83,310,445 of NC_052625.1, forward strand.
GGAAAAGGATGAAATGAGACCAATGAAAGCCTCCATTTTAAAATAAAAAATATTGATGGGTACAGTTTTTCAAGTAAGAATGTACGACTTTTGAAAGGGATGTGTATATACTCACATTGCCCTCCAAGAGCTCCTCCAAAGAACACCCTCTGTGTGACTGCTGATATTTCTCTTGAAAAAGTTTTCCATCAAACACCTTCCAGGGCATCAAATCATCCATATTAATTGGAAAGCCACAGGCACTATTGGCCATAATCAAAGTTGTAAGCCCACGAATGAAGAGAGAACCAAGCTGTACAGCTCTGGAATCAACCTGGGCAAGCTGTTGAAATTAAAAACACAGACACCAGAGGATCTAAGTGAACTTCTGAGTGATAATTCCACCATAACACAAACTATACCAAGCATACCTCTACACCAAACAATAAGAATGATTCTTGATGATGACTTTAGGCCAAGGGAACTCTGATATTGCTGTCCTCTACCCCCACAGGTGCAAAAGAGCTTTGCAGCATCATCATGTTTATTCGTATATTGCGGTTTTAATTCATTGAAGTAAAGGAATTTGTGAAATTTGTTTACAAGAAATAAGAGTTCAATAAAGCACTTGAGTTTAAAAAATTGATACACTTAAAACTAAAAATGGGCTCAGTGAAAGACCAAAGAAACGAGTAAAGTTAATTATAATCTCTACAATACTCCTTAAATATTAGCAGTTCCTTATAGAGATTCTTTTAGTGTAATTTAAAACTTTAACTGAAATGATTAATTGATTCATAGACTTTTCATAACTAGGTCAAATGAGAAATGTTACCACACTTGATGGAGACCATACAAGCTATAAGATTTAAAGGAGCAGGGTTAATTGTGTTCAAACTGTAGAAATATGTTAAACACTGTAAGACTTCCTCTGCCAGCAGTCCAAAGGTCAAATAATTTCTCTTCAATGTGGATTTCTTCAGAAGAAATACTGGAATGGTAGCGACATCTAAAAAATACAAAATGAACCTAAAACCTTGCAGCCAGGCAAGGGATTTAACCGGCTGCTGTGCCAGAGTACAAAAGCCATAAAAGCTCTGGAACCAGCAAGGAGACAATTCCTCTGATGTAGGCATTGCATGGGCAGGTCGAGGCTGCCTTCTGAGCAATGCCACTTCCACAGGCCCTGGCACAGGAGTCTGCCAGGGGCAGGAGGGCTTCATTCTTGGCAATGCCACCATTGATAGAACAGCCCATGGAGGTTGCCATGACTTAAAGCAAGTGCCCCGGCTGCATAAGTTACATCAGGGGCTGCACTGGCTCTGAGAGTAGCCCATATTTGGGAGGGCAGAAACGTGGCTTAAAGCCTCCTTTGTCCACCCTCTATTCCACAGGGCTGCGAGTTCTCTGCTTAAGGTGCAACACAGAATCTCAGCCATTTTCACTTATAACAACAGCAGCTTACAGCTTGAAGGATCCCAAAGAGATTCAGAAACTATGTACATACAGCACCTCTGAAAAGTACCTACAGAATGAAGATAACAGTATACAGAACACGGAAGTGCATTCGATTTTTGATAAGGGACAGCATAGCAAAACCAAAGAGGCATGGACTCTTTACTGGTCACTTGGAGTAAACCGGGCCTCAGATTTTAAGGTCTCATTCAAAGGATCAACACACAGTAAAGTATAAGGAACATAATGTATCTAGCTCCCTAGAGCAAAGGATTTCTAAGTAATCCCTATTATTATTCACTAAACTGAAGGATGTTGTGTAATTCAATTAGATGAAATAGAAGTTTATCCCATTCTAATCCCATATTCAAGATTAAGAGGGAAAAAAAACATACAAACCTGGATCATTTAGAACTAAAGTTGTCTCGGTGACATGCCAAGGAAATGAGTATAGCTCCTTGTAATTTTTTTGAATTATATATAATTGTACTTAATGAGATGCACCTTGTCATCTTCAAAATGAAACTTGCTTGGTGTGTGATTATGAAATAAGATTTAGTAAGAGGGAGTACAAACAGAGGAAAAACACTGATGGGAATCTTTAGGACTCCCTCTGAGGTCAATGTAATTCCTGCTGGGGGAACCTCCCAGAATTCTATCATCCTTCAACAAGCTTTTAAGCCCCTTAAATATGATTATTTTGTATTACAGGAGGCTAAATGTGAGCATAAATCAAGTTCCTAGAACTGAGTTATAAACAGAATGGGAATATTGAACCAAATTAGCCGAATCCCAAAGGCTAATATTGTAATACACTATACTCCAACCAACTACAATAACATTACCAAAATTTATAATGACACATGCCCTTCACAGTTGTTCTATTAATTTTAGATTAATGCAAAAAAAAAAAAAAAAGATTCAGTATATTTCAGACAGATTCTGAAATGCCATCTTCCCTAGAAGACTTCCCAGTACTAATGTTCAGGAATTTAATTGTAGAACACAAAAATTTTCACAAAGCACAATAAAAATAGCCTTCAATACCTGTCCATGGTTCTCACTCTAAACCAGCAGTTTACAATCTTAGTAATAAGAAAGTATCCTATATTAAATGTGATTTTTATTGTATGAGGATTTTACATCTGAGATTTTCTTCATTCATTTTCTGAACTAAAGTGGGGTACCTGCAGCATACTTATTGTTTTTCTCGTGTGATTCATTCACATCCATTGCTCTCAGAGAGCTCATCTTTTCCCTTCCTAATCCAACCCTCCTATTTTGTCTGTTTCACAAACATGGAGAGGAGAATAAAATGAGAAGTTGACTAACCTGAAGACTAAGTAAATGTTCATAATGTATTTATTACACCAGAAGCAGGGAATCACTAATTATTAATAATAATTAATGTTATTAGTTATTTGTATTACCTCAGTCATGGACCAGGACCCCATTGTGGATAACTAAAAGACAGTCCTTGCCCCAAAATGCTTACAATCTAAATCTAGTAATTAGGGTAGATAGACTCAGGGACTTTAAGGTCAGAAGGGACCAGCATAATCATCTAGTCTGACCTGTACATTGCAGGCCACAGAACCTCACCTACCCAATCCTGTAATAGACCTCTAACCTCTGGCTGAGTTACTGAAGTCCTCAAATCATGATTTAAAAACTTTACATTACACAGAATCCACCATTTATTCACGTTCAAATCAGCAAGTGACCAATGCCTTATGCGGCAGAGGAAGGTGAAAAACCACTAGGACCTCTGCCAATCTGACCTGGGGAAAAATTCCTTCTTGACCCCAAATACGGCAGTCAGTTAGATCCTGAGCACGTGGGCAAGACCCACCAGCTAGACACCTGGGAAACTCAGAGCCCTCCCCAGTTACTGTCCCATCTCTGGCCATTGGATAGATTTGCTAAGTGACCGACTGCCTACTATGGCATATGGCCTATCTCATCATACCATCCCCTCCGTAACCTTATCAAGCTCAGTCACAAAAATAAGTTAGGTTTTTTGCCCCCACTACTCCTCTTGGGGCGCTGTTCCAGAACTTCACTCCTCTGATGGTTAGAAACCTTCATCTAATTTCAAGTCTAAACTTACTGATGACCAGTTTGTATCCATTTCTTCTTGTGCCTACACTGTCCTTAACTTAAGTAACTCCTCTCCCTCCCTGATGTGCTTATAGAAAGCAATCATCTTTCTCCCCATCCTTCATTTTGTTAGGTGAAATAAGCCAAGTTCCTTGTGTCTCCTCTTGTAGGGTAGGTTGGTTTTTTTTTTTTTTTTTTTTTTAATAGAACTGGAAGGGACCTTGAAAGGCCATCAAGTCCAGCCCTTGCCTTCACTAGCAGGACCAAGTAGTGATTTTGCCCCAGATTCCTAAGTGGCCTCCTCAAGGACTGAACTCATAACCTTGGGTTTAGCAAGCCACTGCTCAAACCACTGAGCTATTCCTCCCCCCTCTAGTCCTCTGATCATCCTCATAGCCCTTCTCCCATTCTAGTTTGAATTAATCTTTCTTAAATATGGAGGACCATAACTGCACTCAGTATTCCAAATGAGATATCCCCAGTGCTTGTATAATGGTAATAAAACTTCCATATCTCTACTGGAAATACCTCAGCTGATGCATCCTAGGATTGCATTAGCCTTTTACATGGCCACATCACATTGGCAGCTCACAGTCATCTTGTGATCAACCAACACACTTAGATCTTTCTTCTCTTCTGTCACTTCCAACTGATACGTTCCCAGTTTATAAGAAAAATTCTTCTTGTTAGTGCATGACCTTGCACTTGGCACTATTAAATTTCATCCCATTTCTATAACTAGTTTTTAAGGTTGTACAAATCTTCTTGTATAATATTCCAGTCTTTCTCCACAGTAGCAGTACCTCCCAACTTTATGCCATACACAAATTTTATTAGCACACTCCCACTTTTTGTACCAAGATTATTAATGAAAATGTTAAATAAGACTGGTCCCAAGACTGATTCTTAAGGAATTCTACTAGTAATCTCCCTTCATCCTGACAGCTCATCCTCCAACATGACCCACTGTAGTCTCCCCTTTAACCAGTTCCTTACCCACCTTTCAGTTAATTTATTAATCCTCATTTCTCCAATTTAACTAATAATTTTCCATGTGGAAGTGTATCAAATTCTTTACTGAAATCCAGGTAGATTACATTGACTGCATTTCTTTTTTCTAGAAAATCGGTTATCTTCTTAAAGAAAGATCACGTGGCACAAACTGCCTTTTGTAAAACCATATTGTATTTTATCCTAATTATTGTTTACCTCTATGTCCTCAACTACTCTCTCTTTCAAAACTTGTTCTAAAACCTTGAATATAGTTGAGGTCAAATTAATGGATTCAAACTGTAAGTCAAACTGTAGTTTCTTGGATCACTTCCCCCCACCCCCATTCTTAAATATAGGTACTATATTTAAAATCCTCCAGTTCAGAGGGTACAACCCTCGAGTTTATGGATTCATTAAAAATCCTTGCTATTGGGCTTGAAATTTCATGTATCAGTTCCTTTAAGATTTTTAGATGGAGATTATCTAGGACTGTTGATTTGGTCCCATTAAGCTGTTTGAGTTTGGCTTCCACCTTGGATGTGGTAATTTCTACTTCCATATCCTTCTTCCCATTAGCCACACTACCAATGACCCCAGGCTCATCATTACCCTTCTTAACAACTGAGGCAAAGCATTCATTTACATGTTGGGCCAAACTTAGATTATCTTTAATCTCCATCCATCCTCAATGCTTAGCGGGCCCACTTCTTCTTCGTCTTCTTTTTATTTATATGGCTAAAGAACTTTTTACTGTTAGTTTCAATTTCCTTTGGAAGATCCAACTCTGCTTTGCTTTTGGCAATTCTCACTTCTTCCCTACACCTTCTGACCTCAAAGGGGTAGCATTCCTTGCTGATCCATCCCTTTTTCCACTCCTTTTAGGCCTTCTCCTTTCTCTTAATAACCTGGTTGAGATGCTTGTTCATTCAGTTTGCTCTGCATACTTTCCCTACAATTTCCCCCCCTTCCTTGGGATGTAGGCTTCAGATTGTTTCTGCACAGATTGTAAGCACAGATGATCTTCAGTGGGATTCTATACCTCTCTATAGGAGGAGAGTGAAAGTGAGACAAGCTTATAATGATCAACAGGTGGGTCAGGCTATGGTGCTATAAGTAGGGCTTTGGGAGGCATTCACAGACAGAGCACTGTTGTCACGGGATGGACTCCACCTGAGTGGGCAGGGAAATAGATTTCTGAGATAGAGGATGGCACAACTGATTGAAAGAACTTTAAACTAGGAATTCAGGGGAGATGGTGGGGAGATTCTCTTGTAATCTCCATGCCTGATTCTAACATTGGGTGGGAGGAAAATCAAGTAAGAGAAGATACAACAATGGAAAAAGAAACAACAAAGGATAGAAGAATGGACATCAAGAGGAAAGGTAGTGCCAAAACTAATGACACAGTCAGATATGTGATAATGGCAGTAAAATGATAGTACCTAATTCGGCGAGGAATCTGGGCAAAGATCTTTGTATACCAGTGTAAGGTACCTGGGGAACAAATTGGAGGCACTAGAACTACTGGTGCAGGAAGTGAAACCAGATATTATAGGGATAACAGAAACATGGTGGAATAGTAGTCATGACTGAAGTACAGATATTGAATGGTATTTGCTTTCAGGAAAGACAGAAATAAAGGTAAAGGTAGTGGAGTAGCACTGTATATTAACAACAAGTTTGACTGCAAATGAGAAGTGATGGAATGGATACAAGGAAATCTGTTTCAGTCAAAATCACTTCTGGGAAGAAAGGTTACAAAGGCTCCACTGGGATAGTGTTGGGGTCTGCTTACAGACCCCCCCAGTCTGATCTGCAAATGGCTAAAGTCCTCTTTTTAATATTTTAATGAAATAAATATTACTGGGAATTGTGTGATTTGTGGTGGACTTTCATTTCCTAGCTATAGATTGGAAGACAACTAATAATGGTAGAGCCCAGATATTTCTGGATGTGATAGCCAATAAATTTCTTTACCAAATAGTCACCAAACCAGCAAGAGGTGATGTCATTTTAGATTTAATATTGGTAAACAGCAAGGACCTCCTAGAATATCGGGTTGTAAGTGGAAGGATAAACAAAAATAGGCCTGCAACTGAAGTCCTTAACTTCAAAAGGTCAAACTTTAAGAAATTAAGGGAATTAGTTAGGGAAGTGACTGAACTGAAGAACTTAAGGATATGAATGTGACAGAAACCTGGAATTACTTTAAGTCATGTTTCTGCAAGTCTTGAGGTTTCCCTTCAGCTTCCTCTCTCCTCCCCTGCTATCATCCACTCAAATCCCCTTCATAACTCAACCGTAATTTGTAGCTGCCTCTCCAAACCTTGGATCTTCTCTTCCATCAGATCTATCAGGCAACACTTCAGACAAATGAAGTGCTTGTTAGGCATCCTCTCCAGAATAATGTACATCCTGCAGCTTCTGCATCCAGTCATCTTCATTGTCTCTTCCATTCCTCAGGTCTCTACCACTGCTGCCTCTGTAGCTGTCATAGCCTTCTCTCCTAAGCTCCTGTTCACTGTCTCTAAGGAACAGGGGCTTGCTCCCTTCTCCTCCAACAGCTCTCCACCCAAACTCCTCTGTTTTCAGCTCTGTTTGTTGGCTCCTAGTACAAATACTACCCATCCTTCTCAGAAGAATGTTGTGAGAATCAGTGTCTGCAAAATGCTTTGAGATCCCTGAATTAATAGTGCTGCAATATTACCTATTTGATAAAACTACAGATTGGCTTTCAATATTTAAAAGCTTAATAACTAATAACTAAGAGTTTGGATCTCATAGTCAAGGTAAAAAGCAGACCCACAGATTATGTCAGGAAAAAAACCCCTTCGGTTTTAAATGTATTTTTCAATAGTATAAATCTTGCATGTCACTGTACATAGAGGACAACAAGTAAAGAGACTTATTGTCTCAGCAGTTTGGGAACAGAGAACCATCATCATTACTGATAGCAGTGTTGACAGTCTCAAAGAGACACCAAGGACTGCACAAGTATCAAGTTTGCAGATGACAGAAAATTGGAGTAGTGGTTAACAGCAAAGAGGACAGATCATTGATACAAAGCAATCTGCATTGCTTCACAAGATGGGCTCAAGCAAATCATACGTGTTTTAATATGGATACAAGTAAATGTATGTATGTAGGAACAAAGAAAGTAGGCCATACTCATAAGATGGGGGACTCTATCCTGGGAAGTAGGGACTGAAAAAGATTTGGGGGTCTGGTGGATAATCAGCTGGACATGAGCTCCCAGCGTGAGGCTGTGGCCAAAAGGGTTAATGCAATCTTTAGATACACGAACAGATGAATCTCAAGTAGGAGTAGAGAGGTTATTTTACCTTTGTATTTGGCACTGCTGTGACCGCTGCTGGAATACTGTGTCCAGTTCGGGTGTCCAAAATTCAAGAAGGATGTTGATAAACTGGAAAGTGTCAAGCAAACGCGATGAGAATGATTAAAGGATTAGAAAACATGTCTTAGAGTGATAGACTTAATTAGCTCAATCTATTTAGCTTAGCAAAGAGAGAAGGTTAAGGGGTGATTTGATTACAGTCTATATGTACTACATGAGAAACAAATATTTAATAATGGGCTCTTCAGTATAGCTATAACATCATACAGTGGCTGGAAGTTGAAGTTAGGCAAATTTAGACTGGAAATAAGGCATAAATTTTTAACAGTTAAAGTAATTAATCGTTGGAACAACTTATCAACGGAGTTGGTGGATTCTCCATCACCAGCAATTTTAAAATCAAGATTGGACATTTTTCTAAAAGATCTGCTCTAGAAATTATTTTGGGGAAGTTCTATGGCTTATGTTACACAAGACGTCAGATTAGATTATCACAATGGTCCCTCCTGGCCTTGGAATCTATTAATGAGAGAACGACCTTGTAACCCTAGCTGAACCTGTCCTCACCATGGCTCAGACACACTGTTGGAAAGGTTAAAGGAAGTTCATGCTGCTGTTGATGCTGGTGGACCTGTTTTGAAGGTAGAGGACTTCACTCTCAAAGGATGTCAATCCAGCACCTTTCTTGCATGTTAAAAATAATTGTTTGGGGCTTTTTTTTTAAATTACAAATGGAAATCAATATTGACAAGAATGAGGACTACAGTTAGCACAGTGAGTTCTTTATTTTAATAAGCAGGAAATGCAGTCACTCAAGAGTAGAGTTTTTTCCCCCATGTCTGGAAACTAACAAATAAAATGAAAGCACAGTGAGCCTGCAATGAGTCGACACACATGGCAAACCCATGGGGATGTATACAGCTGCTTGGTGTCAGCAATGCAAAGATGTCACAACGAGGATAAATGGAAAATTCCAAAAGAAAAGACAGACTTGCCTTTGAGGGCATTACACCCTACAGATTACTTCTTATTGGAAACTGCATTTGTCCTTTTTATTTTTTATAAACACAGGACTCCCATGCATGATGTGAGATAGAGTACTAGGATTCTGCTGCTGCGCCTACCACCAACTGATAACATTTGTAGGAAGGACAGGGGAAGTGTGTGAGAACTGCTCCTCCTGCCCCAGCTGCTTGTGCTGTACTCTTGCCATTGCTCTTACCAACAGCAGCTTCCCATCCCATAACATTTTTGGGAAAAGATTATTTTCCCAATTTACCAACATTAATTGATTTAAAAGTTAACTTAGAGTTCATTCACTTTTTTTATCACTGTAATTGAGGTTGTTGTCACTGCTCTTAGGGGGCCTATTCCTGAGCCATGCTGTATATATAATCTAACTTTTAAAAGAGATATGAAAATATTATGATACCCAGAATCAATAAGATGGAACACTCATTTGGTCAACTTGAGAAATCTGATCTCTGTCTCCATCTCAGATATTTTTCTGATCTACAGACACAAGCCTTGATCCTGCAAATTGTTAGCGTGGGCAGATACCTATGTCCACCTGGAGCACCACAGACTTCAGAATTGGGATCTGCACAGGAGCAGGGGTGCTCAGATTGAGCAGGTTGTGGGATGAGAGCCACAGATGGTAGATCTTTCTGAAGTTATTCTAAAGATTTTTTGGCTGATTTGCCCAACCTGTTTGGGGAGGAGGGGAGAGTCTTTGATTTGGAATGTATACTTCCAATTCAAACTGTATCAGCCTATTGAATTCCTGAACCAAGTGCTAGTGTCACAGAGGTAACTACTGATAAGGAGATTGTCTGGAGGAGGGGACAGAAATCTGATGATCAATGTGGAGCTCATTACTTTTCGAGTTCTAGCTCAGAAAAAATAGTCACATGAGTAGGGAAATTCATCCATACGTGACTGACATGTCTAGATCAACTCAATTAAGGAAGCAAAACAGAATTAGTTTATTAAATTTAGTGCAGACATAGCAATATTTTCATCCAGCCAAGTTAAAAGTAGTTTTTAGATGGTGGTCAGTATTTTCTTGTTCAGATTTTGAGGAGGCAAACATGGCTTTAGATTTTTGGGGCCAGATTTTCAGCTCTCAGCTTCTTCTTACATGGACATATGCAACCATATTCTGCAGGTGCAAATTCTTGCCCATGCACTTCAAAAACTGTACTATGTGTGTGCATACAAGTTATAGAATATGAACTCACAAAATGCATTTACTTTAATGGGTTCTGTTGATGCAAATTGTAACACATGCGCGTGCAGATTTTAGCATTTTTAAAGGGCAAGCGTTTGAACATGCACAATGTGGATGCATGCATGATCACGCAAGTGAGGCTGGAAAGAGTCCTGGCTGAGACCAAGAAGATATGATGGGAATATTTAATTATTTTACACTCATTTACCTGACTTAATTAACTGTTTAACAGAACTTCATTGCATACATATTAATATTATGTAATTGTGCATATTGATTGGCTACTTTAATGGGATTTTAACATTTTATTCTATTCAGGTTTATACTATACCCATCATGGTGGTATAAAAATATATTCTGGTTTATTTTCTACAGTGAAACAAGCAGAGGTCTAGTATTTGATTTTGTGCATTTATCTTTTCCTTATCTTGTGTTTTCTTCCTCTTGGCTTGGTAGGGTATAGGCCACATGTGGCCTATACACTATTTTTTAAATTAAATATACACTTAAATAAACAAGAGATTATAAAATTACCTGAATAGTCTGTAGCTTTTATTCATATTTTTACGGACATGAAAGCATTGCCCATAAAGCAGCATGCTTCTGTCTATATACAAAAGAAAATTAAACAAAAGACAACATTCAAACAGATTCCAGGACAGGTTAGTACTTGCTAATACCTGATTAAATCAATCAATGCAAGAGCAGTAATTAAAACAAATGAAATCTGATCCAAGTAACTTAAACTGCTGGAACTCAAACCAAATGATGGTGATCAGAATCTGAAGCTATCACTTTTCTAAACAAACTGGTTCTTTTAAATTAATCTGTGCTCGACCAGTAGACTATTAGGGCTTGGCTACACTTACAAGTTGCAGCGCTGGTGGAGGCTTTCCAGCGCTGCAATTACACCCCATCCACACTTGCAGGGCACAACCAGCGCTGCAAGTCCCTGGTTGCAGCGCTGGCTGAAAACCCGTTTGGGTTGGGGTATAAGGAATGCAACGCTGGTGATCCAGCGCTGCTCATCAGATGTGGACACTCACCAGCGCTTTAATTGTCCTCCAGGGAATAAGGAGTTATCCCAGAATTCCTGTTCAGCCACTCTGCTCATCAGTTTGCACTCTACTGCTCTGGCCTCAGGTGACCCGCCCTTTAAATGCCCCGGGAAATTTAAAAATCTCCTTCCTGTTTGCTGCAGCCAGGTGTGTGTGGAGTGCAATCAGTTAATCTTTACAGGTGACCATGCCTCCACGCGGCAAACGAGCCCCAGCATGGAGCACTGGCGAATTGCAGGACCTCATTAGTGTTTGGGGGGAGGAAACTGTGCAGTCCCAGCTGCGCTCCAGCCGTAGGAATTACGATATCTTTGAGCAGGTATCAAGGTCCATGCTGGATAAGGGCCATGATCGGGACGCACTACAATGCAGGGTTAAAGTTAAAGAGCTGCGGAGTGCCTATTACAAAGCCCGCGAGGGCAATCGCCGATCCGGAGCTGCCCCCACGACCTGCCGTTTTTACAGGGAGATGGACGCGATACTTGGGGGTGACCCCACTGCCAATCCCAGGACCACGATGGACACTTCTGAGCAGGGTGGTGGACAGGAGGAGGAGGAGGAGGTGGAGGCGGAGGCGGGGGAGGGGAGGAAAACGCGAGTGAAGCTACTGGGATGGGGGAAGACACCCCAGACTTCCAGGAGGCATGCAGCCAGGAGCTCTTCTCAAGCCAGGAGGAAAGTACCCAATCGCAGCAGCCAGCAGTTGCAGAAGGACAAGCAGAGCAGCGGGTTACCAGTAAACGGCTTTTATTTTCTGGGTGGAAATGTTTCTGGAGAGGAAGGGGGGTTAGGGCTGCATGCATGCCAGCCTAGATGTGGAATAGCCCATTGATGTGGTCTATCACGTCGCAGTAATCGGCTGCAGTAATCTCCTCAAAAGTTTCAGCCAGAGCGTGGGCAATATGCCTGCGCAGGTTTATAGGCAGAGCCACTGTGGTCCTTGTCCCAGTCAGGCTAACGCGTCCGTGCCACTGTGCCGCGAGGGGTGGGGGGACCATTGCTGAACACAGGCAAGCTGCATAGGGTCCAGGGCGGAATCCACATTGCTGTAGAAGAGCCTCCCGCTCTTCCCTAGTGACCCGCAGCAGGGAGATATCTTCCAGGAGTAACTCCTGTGAAAAATGTTGGGAGACTCTTTAGTGAAGATAGTGATAGAGATAGGGAGATAGTGAAGATCACCCCTGCAGCTGCATCTTCATTCAACCCCTCCATCACTGCAGCTGTTCGGTGCACTTCCCCGAAGCAACCAGCACCCCTCTATCGCTCAAGCCCCACTTCTCCCTCTATGCAGCACCCCTCACTCACCATTTCGTGTCTTCTGTTGTGTTATGTGTGTGGTAAAAGAATGCTAAAGTGAGGACTAAGAACTCCTTCAGTGTGTGGGCATTACTGGCTGGATGAGATAATGAAAACAATGCTACCCTGTTAAATGTTGTCATTTCTGCCTTTCTAAAGTGACCTTGACTGCTGGACTGACCAGATGTACCACAGCACAGAAACTGCAGAATTTGAGGAAAGATCCATGAAAGAGCAAGGAGGACATGCTAAAAACTGTTATTGCTCACTCTGCAAGAGAGAGTAAAAACTTGCAGGAGTGGAGAGAAAAGGAAAGCAGGATCCACAAGAGAAATGCAGTGGCCAAGAGGAAAAGCACAGAGCAGCTGCTAAGCATCCTGTCGCGCCAAGCGGACTCTATCGAGTCACTCGTTGCCATGCAAGCAGAGCACTACTGTGCTACTCCCCCACCCCCCCGTCCCAAAGCTTTTTGCCTTGTGCCCCAATGTCAGCTCAACCCCCCCTTCCCCAGCATCCAGGTTCTTACCACCACCAGCTGCCTCCAACACCTGTACGTTCACCAACCAGCCCTGATAACTACAACCCTTACCCTCTGCACTCAACCCCCATCACCATGCAGTTTATGTACCCTGAAGTGCAGGATTCATTGCACAGCACTCCAGACAGGACATATGCAAACTTGTGACTGTGCAGTTCACCAACCCACACCCCTGCCCTCTTGTGTTCATGAAATGTTGTGTGTGTCTGTCTGTCTGTCAAGGAAGTTTTTTTCTTTTCAATAAAACAATTCTTGGCTTTGAAAACAGTCTTTATTATAGCAGATAGTGAAAGATACCTTAGCCCAGTAAAGAAACAGGCACTGCAAATCATTTTAGGGATAATAGAATAACAGTGTAAAAACTCCACTTCACTCCCATGCAAGGCACCAAACATTACTGTTGGCTTTCAGCCTCAAATTCTTCCCTCAAGGCATCCCTAATCCTTGAAGCCCTGTGCTGGGCCTCTCTATTAGCCCTGCTCTCTGGCTGTGCATATTCAGCCTCCAGGACTTGAACCTCGGTGGTCCATGCCTGACTGAATGTTTCACCCTTCCCTTCACAAATATTATGGAGGGTACAGCAAGCGGATATAACCGCGGGGATGCTGCTTTCCCCCAAGTCTAGCTTCCCATACAAGGATCTCCAGCGCGCTTTTAAACGGCCAAAAGCACACTCCACAGTCATTCGGCACCGGCTCAGCCTGTAGTTGAACCGGTCCTTGCTCCTGTCAAGCTTCCCTGTATAGGGTTTCATGAGCCAAGGCAGTAACGGGTAAGCGGGGTCTCCAAGGATCACAATGGGCATTTCGACGTCCCCTACTGTGATCTTCCTGTCTGGGAAAAAAGTCCCTGCCTGCATCTTCCTGAACAGGCCACTGTTCCGAAAGATGCGTGCATCATGCACCTTTCCAGGCCAGCCTGTGTAAATGTCAATGAAATGCCCACGGTGATCCACAAGCGCCTGGAGAACCATAGAGAAATACCCCTTACGATTAACGTACTCTGATGCCAGGTGGAGGGGGGCCAGAATAGGAATATGCGTCCCATCTATTGCCCCTCCACAGTTAGGGAAACCCATTTGTGCAAAGCCATCCACAATGTCCTGCACGTTCCCCAGAGTCACGGTCTTTCTTAGCAGGATGCGATTAATTGCCTTGCAAACTTGCATCAACACAATTCCAACGGTCGACTTTCCCACTCCAAACTGGTTCCCGACCGACCGGTAGCTGTCTGGAGTTGCCAGCTTCCAGATTGCAATAGCCACCCACTTTTCCACCGTCAGGGCAGCTCTCAATCTTGTGTCCTTGCGCCGCAGAGTGGGGGCGAGTTCAGCACACAGTCCCATGAAAGTGGCTTTTCTCATACGAAAGTTCTGTAGCCACTGCTCGTCATCCCAGACTTCCATGACGATGTGATCCCACCAGTCAGTGCTTGTTTCCCGAGCCCAAAAGCGGCGTTCAGTGGTGCTGAGCATTTCCGTGAATGCCACAAGCACTGTAGTGTCACATGCGGCAGGCAAATCCATATCGATATCATCGTCGGACTCCTCACTGTCACTTTGGAGCTGAAGGAATAGCTCGACTGCCAAACGTGTTGTGCTGGCGACACTCATCAGCACAGTCCTGAGCAGCTCGGGCTCCATTTCCCACAGAAATCGTGATTCACACACAGAGAGTAAAACAGAAAGAGACTCACAATGGCGCCAAACATTGCCGGAAAGACTGAATGCTGGGATGTGAAGTGATGCACCACGGGGCGTTGGCACAGGAAGCGGAATGTCCCACACACTTCCTTCCCCTTCCCACAATACTCAGCGCCAAAATGGGACGAGGTGCTCTGTGGGATAGCTGCCCACAATGCACCTCTCAATACAGCGCTGGAAAGTGCTGCAAGTGTGGCCACACTGCAGCGCTGGTAGCTGTCAGTGTGGCCACACTGCAGCGCTGGCCCTACACAGCTGCATGACCAGCGCTGTAACTCCCAGCGCTGCAACTTGTAAGTGTAGCCAAGCCCTTAGAGCAGTGATTTTCAGCCTGTGGTCTGCGGACCCCTGGGGATCCACAGACTATGTCCAAGACTTCCGAAGGGGTCTGAACTTCCATTCAAAATTTTTGAGAGGTCCACAAATGAAGCAAGACTGAAAAGCACTGTACTAGAGTTTCTGTTCTATTTTGCCACTTATGAAAGATTACCTCATATCCAACGTTTCCAGCCCATCTCTAACATAAGTCATTCTATATTTAGCTGTACTGAAAATATGCTCAGGCAACAAATACAGTGAAGTAGATCGTATCTTAAAACTTGCATTAAAGAAAAGCAAAACTTAGCTTTGCTCTTCATGGAAATTGCTGGGAGGTATAAACACAAATCGTGTTTAAAATACAGATAAACAAACTCTACCAACTGATACCAAAGAGACAACCCTTACTATAGTTAAAGTCTCAACACTGGAAAACACCACAGAGAACAAATTTTATGAGTGTCAATATGAAGTTAATCTTCCCCTGACAGAAGCTTTATTTGCACTTGGAATTCATCCTAGTTTCCATCAGCGCAAATCCCTAGCATAGCTGAAATAACCAACACCTGTAGTGGGGCAACTTGCCTTGTTTTCAAGCAGAGATAAGCTACAATGGTGTGCATGGTGGTTTGCCCCATCTATACTAGGGGTTTACATCAGTGCTGTGTTACAATACTGGCTGGCAACCCAGGGCTGAAATTCCATGTAGACAGGTATGAGAGAGTCAAGTAGACACCCTCCACCTGAAAAAATTCTACTGCAAATTGAAAATCACTTGGCAACGGAGATAAAGATGGCACAAGGAAACTTCAGATCTGAGTATCTACGGCCTTATCTACACAAGGTTGTTTATTTTATTTATTTTTGGTTAAGATATCCTACTGTTGTTTCCATTGCATCAGCGCCGCAGTAGAAGCAGACAAGACTGGTGGCCACCAGAACGGTACCATGACATGTAAAGCTGGTCTGAGCAGAGTCTGATGACCCATGGCCAGGTCCTCAACTGACAAAAACTGATGTAACTCCATTGAAGTCAATGGAATGATGCCAATTTATACCATCTGAGAATCTGGCCCATGGCACTTTAAACACCAATGGCTGCCTGGAGCCTTGTCTATACCAGTGGGAGGACTGATAAAACTGAACTAGGGATGGCAATGGTGGGAAATTTTAGTGTAGACACAACCTAGTCAAGGTGGTAACTTTAGCTGGCATCAATCAGCTTTATGCAACAGATTGTTGAAAGAGTTATATTTTACCTGCTTCCTTGGCTTGGCTGAGTGAAAAAAGCCAGTATTTTGGAAACACGCTTATGGTGTGTTCTGATAAAAGACTACAGCTTAAGCTAAGCTCTTCCTGCTTAGACAAGGGGGGTGCAAAGGCAGTGTGACTGAAAAGAGAACGAGGTCCCTGTGCAGGCATCTGGTGGGGCAGAAAACTAGAAAAACCAGTTCTTACATGTTCCTAATACTTCCCAGTAAATATTTAACAGTAAACAGCCCAACTGTTTGGTGTTTATATGCTAAGGAAGGTTTATTTACTGGGTTTTACTGGCAGATTGGTGTAAATGGATACTTCTGTTGAACAAAACTGCTATTTAAAAACACAGAAGTGAACCTAAACAAAGCTTCAAATATTGCTTTACCTTTGGGTGTTCTATAAAAAATGAATACCAAAACAAAGCAACAAACACACTACAAATATGGTACTGTTTATTAAAAACAACCAGTTAAAATTACTTCTAGAGTTCATAAAAACGTTGCTTTTAGTTTCTGATTTCATACTCAAAAATACGTCTTCCTCAGAGAGCTCCCTCTCAGATATACCATAAGTACAATACTTATAAATAGGATTTACTGCAGTTGAAAAAGGAAGATGTTTGCTAGAACCCAGTTCAACTCTAGAAACTCAAAGTGATAATACAGTTATGTAATGGACAATATCAGGGCTTTCAGAGCTTATATCAGAAAAGATATAAGTATGGGTTCTTTTCCTTTTCCACTTGTATTATAATTGTAGAATCAAATCTTGCTCAGCTCTGATCCAGAATTTGTATTGGGTTAGTGATAATACAAAACACATCTATATAATATTTGCATAAACTTTCACAGATAACTTAAATAGGCAAACCATCTGTTTAACTGTCACACACCCAGCAGCCATACCCATAAAAAAGAGCAGATTCACTCCGTATTTAGTGTATTTTACACTCACTCTCAATGGGCACTCATCTGTACCTTCTGAAAGCTTATCGTGGAACACCCTCACCCACTATACACACCTTATTGCACCTGCTTGCTAACAAAAATTACAGTTAATATTTTACTGGGGCTTTCATTATAACCTTCCCTGCCCCATGATCTATGTGTTATGGTTTTTTCCCCCCTTTTTCAATGCTTGGTCTCAGCCTAAAGCTTGGTGCTGTTTTGTTTTAACTGCAAAAAATTCATTTGTCCCTTTCCGAGTCATGAAAACATGGGAGAAACAAAAACAAAACACTACACCCCTTTTCCCACTATAAAAACATTCACTATCTCCTCTTTTTTTCAGCTCCAATAACTTTCTACTACATGCTTCAAAGACTAACATTCTCCCCTCAAAGTAAAGTATTTTCTTTGCTATACCTTCCAAACACAGGTATTGCACTCCTTAATTCAAACCATAACTTTCATCATAAGGCCTTGGAGACCCTGCAGTCTTCTTTTATATTGAAAATTTTGTTTTCTTCAGCATCTCTCTTGTATTCAAGACTGTATCTCATCACTTCTAAAACTAGAGGCTGCATGTGCCAGTATTGTATCTTGACCCTTCCTCTCCTTCTGAAATTCTTTTTCATGCCTTATTTTAACAGTTTTTATCTTGCTCAATCATAGGCCTTGTCTACACTAGAATATTTTACCAGCAGCAGTTCTACTGGCATAGCTATTTGGATGTTCACATGTGGCTGTTTTTAATGGTACAGTATGACCTTACATCATCGTATTGGTAAAAGACATGGCCCTGTGGGTATGCATCCCAGTGTCCCCCAGCATCACTATCTGATGCACTTAGTTGTGGGAAATTTTTGCAGTGCAGGGCTGCTGCCATGTATTGTGGGATGCCATCAGTGCTTTCAGGGAATTGTGGGAATTTGGGATTTGCTGATAAAACTTTCCAGTTTAGACCAGGTAATATATAACCAAGATTGGAACCTAGCAAGCTATGGTTTCTCTCATGCCTACCTATGCTTATGATTAAGTGTCTCAACATATTACAATTCTCTTTTCTATGCTTTTAAAAATCTACTTGCTAAGGCTCCAACACCCCTTGACTTCAAAGTGAGCTGGATCAAAACACTAACTGGACATCCAGGAAGAGCTACAGCTCCAGAAAACTGAACCATATTGTTTTGGCAACTGGTGCTAATGTCATGTGTGTTATGAAATAGCTGATGTTTAAGCTGTCAAGATGAAACTCTCCTTGCACCCAACCTGTTGTGAAGGGGATTGCATGAGGTAAAGCACCCCTTGCCTAGGATGTCAAACTTTTTCTGAAGTTTGTTTGTATTGCAAAGCACCTACACAAAAGGAGGGTTCACACCCAGGCTCACCTTTCTAGGCTACGTTGTCCAAAATTAGCAGCTTTGGGCTAGTTGATTTCCCAGAAGACATGTCCATGAGTTGAAGGAGGAAAAGGAAACTGTTCATGCTGTGAGATCCCAGATTCCAGGAGAGTCTATAGGCCTAAGACAACTGCTCCTTGGGACAGGGCAGTGGTGCCTTAGATGAGGTATCTGCAAAAGGCAGTTGCCTGTGTACAGCTTTTGACCACCTCTGTTCAAGAAATCAAGACTTGTGTACATTTTGTAAATAAATTACAACAGAAAACACCTGACTCCATATCATCAATTTCTCCTCCAACGGGAAACCTACTTGCAAAATCTCCTACCTTTTGGCAAAGGAGCTACAGCACTTCTATGCTCTGAATTCCTGCCGCTGAATTCAATTCATAACTGCATCTTAGTTTTTATTATTTCTCCACAGGCTTGCTTCCACCTACATTGCTGACCTCATATACCACTTTCTCCTCTACTAAACCACTTCTTCGACCTTGGACTCTACAACCTCTTCTCCTCAGATGTTTTCTATAGGTAGAAATTGTTACATCACTTGTGTTGCTCATAATGAACTCTCTGCTACCCCATGAATCACTCTCTCTATGCAAATCTAGAAGTAAATATTTACTGCTTCCATTCATTCTTTTCTTCCTGGAAATAGAATGCACTATTGCTTACTTATAATACTGCCTTTTTAAAATGTCTCTTCTTTTTCTGTCTCTGTACTTATTGTCCTTTTGTGCATGTATAAATTGCTGTACCTTACTCAATACAGAGTTCACGCTCTAGTTTACTCTCAGTGTAAAATGATTCATATGTGCCTTCTACAAAAATGAATTATACTGAATGTATGATACATGCGCTACACGGACCAATACTGAATGGAAAAGTAGCAAATTTATGAATTAATATTGGTCTCTGTGTGTGTGTTTTATATATTTTTATTAAACATCTAAAACAACCATATTGGCGAACCCTCACCTGTTTCCGGCAAGGAACTGGAGGAAAAAACTCCACATAGGATGTTTGGAGTAAGAAAGACTACATCAGTTCTCAAAGGAGTGACCATAAACAGAAAATGCAAGGAAATTAATGCTGTGATTTAAATATGGCTTTTTTTTTATGTTCTGCAGTGTCACCAGTATGTTAGTACGAGTTGAAAATACAAGTGCAAATAGGAAAGAGGTTAATTTGGACTTCTTCCTCATTCATAATTTTAAAGACTTACCTTAACATGGACTGGTATGACTCTTCAAAGCAAAACCACATTGCAATGGGAGGAACTCTGAGACAGAGTTTGGCTCCTTCGGAGCTTTGCTGAGGAAATAAGGCTATGTCCACACTACAAGCACTACAGACACACTACTGCAGTGCTGCAGCAATACCACTCAAGCACTGTAGTGTAGACACTTGCTATAGCAACCAAAGGGGTTTTTCTGTCCCCGTAGTAAAATCTACCTCATTTTTAGCCAAGTTGATGGAAGAATTATTTCATCGCTGCAGCCGTGTCAATACTGGGGTACAGGGTTGGCTTAACTGAGTGACTTAGCTAGGTTGACCTAGGCCTGGTCTACACCTAACATCTAAGTGTCTCACCTACATTCAAGTCTAAGGAATTGCTTGACTGATTACACACAGATGTCCTGGGGAAACTGTTATATATTTATAACATATTCTAGAAAGAATGCCTATCCACACATTAGGTGACCTTGCTATAACTTAAAAATGCATCATGTGGAGGTGCTGAATTGTGTTCACTGTAATGTTGTCAGATTAAAAAAAAACAATGTCAAGCTCAATTAAGCTGTTAACTGTAATGTAGATGTGGCCATGGATCGTTGGAAGAGATGACACCCCCTAAAAAGGATTTCCCAGTGGTTAGAGCACTAGCCAGAGGCCTTGGCTACACTGGAGAGTTACAGCGCTGGTAGTGGCTTTACAGCGCTGCAACTTACTCCCCGTCCACACTTGCAAGGCACATACAGCGCTGTATCTCCCTGGCTACAGCGCTGGCTGTACTCCACCTCTGCCTGGGGAATAACGACTGCAGCGCTGGTGCTGCAGCGCTGGAGTGCCAGTGTAAACAGTGATTAATCTTACTACACTGTAACTGACCTCCAAAATTTTCCCATAATGCTTTTAACTAAAGAACTCTCTTTGTTTTGTTGTGATGCCTCTCTTTGTTTTGTTGTGAACTCGGGGCTCCTGGAGCTGCTTATCTAAAAAACAAGCACAGCTACTGTTTGCTGTGAATGAGGCAGGCAGGGGGATGAATGTCCACGGCTACTGTTTGCTTGAGGAGAGAAACAACATGGCGGTGGGGCGGTGGGGAGGGAGTCCGTCGGAGCAGCTGCTTATCTGGTCTGCAGGCTATTTGCATTTAAGAGTGAATGAGGGGTGGGGGAAGTGGTCGGAATTTGCAAAGCAGGGAGCTGATACAGTGTCAGCTCCAAAAATCCACTCTCTCTCTCTCCTCCACGCTCCCTGTCACACTCCACCCCACTCCCCTCTTTTGAAAAGCACGTTGCAGCCACTTGAACTCTGGGATAGCAGCCCATAATGCACCACTCCCAACACCGCTGCAAATGCTGCAAATGTGGCCACACTGCAGCACTGGTAGCTGTCAGTGTGGCCACACTGCAGCACTTTCCCTACACAGCTGTATGAAGACAGCTTTAACGCCCAGCGCTGTATAGCTGCAAGTGTAGCCAAACCTTAAGACTTGGGAGACCTAGGTTTGGAGACCTAGGTTTGAATCCCTTCTCTGACACGGATTTTTTGTGTGATCTTGGACAAGTAACTTAGTCTCTCTGTGCCTCATAATACCATTTCCCTGTCTCCCAGGAGTTTTGTGGGGATAAATACATTAAAGATTGTCAGGGACTCAGATACTATGGCAAGGGATGGGGGCATATAAGTACCTAAAATAAATAGATAATTTCAGTTTTTTCCCTCATATACGGAAAGAGCCATTGCACTCTTCTTGCAAATCCAAAGTCTCATAGTACAGGCAAACATCAAATAAAACAGTCACAAAATAAAGAGGGGGGAAACAGCAATGTAAAGAAAACCCCTTTTAAAGTTATTTAATATTAATAATACTTTGCACTTAATGGCATTTTTCAAGTCCAAGTTCACATTATTATTAATTAATAATACAAATAAATATTTTAACCATTTCAAATGGGCCAACAGAGGAAAAGACAAGTTAAATGACTTCCCCAAAGTCACAAATCAAGTCAGAAACAGGAAGAAAACACAAAAGTTTTGTCTCCCCGCTCTGTACTATTACCTAGCAAATAAAACTCCCAACTAGCAACATATTTCACAGAGAGAAGTTGAGCAAAGATGTTCATGGTTATCCTGGCTGTCTTTGACATCTTTAAAGGTAACAATTCCATGCAACACATTCCGGCACATCCTACAAAGCACTGCAACTGTATGCCTGAAGGTTTATTTTATCTTTGCCATCCACCTACAAATGACTTGTTAGGATGTTACGCAAAACATTTTTGGTTCTCCTCAGCTTCACACAACCATCTGCTTTTGCAGTGAAATCCTGGGCAGATGTGAAACTAGCATTCCTGGTCATGCAAAACAATGGACATGCTGACCGGTGCAAGGAAAAGCAGATGACAGGCAGTTGCGCGTGCCACTGCTTACTTAATACAGGCTCCCTTCTCCTTCAGAGGCCCCGCCCTCTGGGCAACACGTGCCACTTAAGGACACAGGTCAGCTCTTATACATGATGGAGTGCAGCCACACCTGAGCCAGGCAAACACGTTATCTCCAACCTTCATACATTTCTCTTCTCCTTTAGCAATCACCTTTCAAGACAACAAAAGAAAGGAGAACTCTTTCTTATTATGAACAAATGTAGACTAAGATCAATATAAAACTGGCTGGATGATGTCAGTCCACACCAGAAATTAGTATTTCCCTTTCATGTGAAAAGTTACCCCTGATTCTTTTATAGTTGTATTCAATGATGTTGTAGCCATGTTGGTGCATGATATTAGAGACTCAAGCTGGGTGAAGTAATATATTTTATTGGACCAACTTTTGCTGGTAAGAGAGACAAGCTTTCAAGCTGATACAGAGCTCTTCTTTTAAGACAAGAGCAGCTCTGTGTAAGCTTGAAAGCTAATCTCTCTCACCAGGAGCGGCGCCAGGGTTTTTGGCGCCCTAGGCGGGGGTCCTTCCACGCTCCCGGTCGTTGGAGGCAATTCTGCAGCGAGGGGGTCCTTCCGCCCTCCCGGTCTTCGGGGCACTTCGGCGGCGGGTCTTGGAGCGAGTGAAGGACCCGCCGCAGAATTGCCGCCGAAGACCCGGAGTGCGGAAGGAACCCCCGCTGCCAAATTGCCGCCCCCACAAATCCTGGCGCCCTAGGCGACCGCCTAGGTCGCCTAAATGGAAGTGCCTGCCCTGTCTCTCACCAACAGAAGCTGGTCCAATAAAAAAATAATACTTCACCCACTTTGTCACTTCTATAGTTGTCAGTTTCTGTTAATCAACCTTTGGGAGGGGTTTTATTCTCCTTTCTCTGGTGCTTTGCCAGCAGGAATCAGGAAGGATTTTCCTATATATAACGTTCCATACTGTTACAGAGTATGGCTTGCATCCACATGGAAGTAGCAATAATGATCCTATCTAACATTTCCATGTACTTTATCCTGAAAGATTCTAAAAAGCATTTACCAAATTATTCACAGAATGGAAATACTTCACAACTGAAATGCTGCGACTATTAGCCAGGTGAACAACCAGTAAACAAGCAGCTAAACCATAGTAGAGGAAGAAAATATTTTGGCCCACGATTTCAGGGAAAACTCATTCCCCTATGAAAAATACAAAAATATACTTAAGGTCCACAAAGGGAAGACAAATCCTCACTTTAAAGGACTTGCTCAAAAAATGTGCACACTAGTACATTGCACAGAACTAAATGCATCTACCTCAAAATGATGAAGCACTGAGTCCACCCTGCTAAAATTTGTACCTGTGCTTCCAGGGAATATAAATATTTCCTGCTGATATCTGGACCTATGACAGACTGGATTCTGTCCATCAAGAAATTATTTTATATCTGTAAATAAATTATAAGAATGTGTGGGGATGGCATACTCTGATTACACTAATAATTAAATCAGAAAAAGCAGAGGCATCTGACAGAAAGCAACAAGGAGGAGAGAGAGAATGCTAATGTACCTTTAAAGATTAATGTATCAGATTGGGCTAATGAATATTTACATGTTAATGGGCCATTGTCAGCTGGGGAAGGTGCTGTTTGGGGAAGGCAAGTGATTGTCTAAGCAACAGGATCAAAGGAGATTTTTAAATAATAGGGAGCAAAAGATAAAATCAGAAAAATGGCTACAGTTCTAGAAGTGGTTTTTTTTTCTGTTAAATATAGTAAACAATGGGTAATTTCAGTTCCTAAGCTATGGAACCTGTGCAAACATCATTTTATCTATGTGAGTACAACAGAGAATTCAATGGCTAATAATGACATCGGGACATCATATCTGACCACTTAAAAGTCCCTACACTAGAATATAAACAAATAGTCCTGCAGTACAAGAGAGACACATGCAAGTGGGCATGCTGAATTGAGAGGCTGAAACACGGCTGGTCAGAGAGACAGAAACTGACATTATTTATATTAAATCTACCAGGCTATTAATTAGGATACCTAACGAGAATCCTTTTAATTCTCTGGTTTTCTGTAGTGTAACTCCAAAGGTTCTGACCTACTTTGGCAAGACCAAATGCCCTCAGAACTAAATGTGTTTGATAGAATTTATTCTTCATAAATAATTTATCATTGGTTTGACTCAATTTTTTATTCTTACTTTAGATCCATTAGGACTTGGACTATTTGGGGCAGGAGTCCCCAACATGGTGCCCGCGGGCGCCGTGGCGCCCGCGGGGGCATCTAAATGCGCCCGTGTCCTGGCCAGCGGTGGTGCATCCTCCAAAATGCCACCGAATTTCTGCAGCGTTTCGGCGGCGACGCCTCTCGATGACGTCACTTGTCAGCGGCAAGTGACGTCATCGAGAGGTGTCGCCGCCGAAACGCCGCAGAAATTCGGCAGCGACGTCTCTCGATTACGCCACTTGCCAACAAGTGACGTTATCGAGAGGCGTCGTCCCTGAAACGCCGCAGAAATTCGGCGGTGACGCCTCTCGATGACGCCACTTGCCGCCAAGTGACATTATTGAGAGGCGTCGCCGCCGAAACGCTGCAGAAATTTGGCGGCGACGCCTCTCGATGACGCCACTTGCCGCCAACAAGCGATGTCATCAAGAGGCGTCGCCGCAGAAATTTGGTGGCATTTCGGTGGGTGCTCCACCGCCGCAACGGTCCTTCGTCTGGCACCCGCAAGACGAAAAGGGTGGGGACCACTGATTTGGGGGATAATTCACTTTGGACCATCTAAAGAAAAGGTAAAATACATCTAAGCTTCTGAGGACATGGAGGGGCTTGACGCTATCTCACCCCCATAGGGTGTTATCACCACTTTTGGTCCAGTTAGTCCAAAGCTTTGAGAAAGACTAAAGACCACAGATGAGAGAACAGGCTGAGGGGCAAGGATCACAAGACCACTAAATCCTTCTTACTCCCTCATATTTGCAGTCCTGCTCACAGGTTTTAGAAGACTTCTGGCAGAACCAAACCTATCCGGAGCATAAGAATACGGTTAAATCCCACTGCAGTCAATGCTTAAATGCTTTACTGAATCAGGTCCTAAGCGAGCAATAGAAGCTTAACCAGGAAATTTTACATTTTTATTTGCACTTTATGGTTTTTTTTTAATTTTGTTCAGGCTTCAGGCAAAATGTTATTAGTAACAAGAAAAGTCACATAGGCACAGTCAACAAAGAGCTTTGTTTATTTTCCATGGGTGGAGAGTGAATTTTTGAACAGCAATTAATTTTATTTTGAATAATGTAGCTAGTTCACAGAGGCTGCTTGGAATCTGTCAGAAAAACATTAAGTCTAAGAGTGTTGACAGATGAAGTTTTGACTTGCCAAATGGGTCAAAGGACTCTAAAGTTCTGGTATGTTCAGAATTAGCTATTTTCCCCTTCCTTTTCTGGTTGAATGTAGGGGGGGGAATCTAGTGGCGCTCAAAAGGAGAGTATTCTGTACTCTATGGTATTTTGCCTTGCCTGATATTTGAAGCCAATCACTTAACTCAGGCCACTTTTCCCATCTACAAACACACACACTACAAGCTGTTTTAAGACATATCACTTGGTTTATGTGGATATTGGTAGGATCAACAAGGCATGTCCTAGAAATATATCCACAGAAAAAAATGCCCTGTTTTGTGTCGATTTTATGGTATCACCAACCTATCACAAGTACACAAATTCATTTAACAGCATCCATGGCTCTGTATGGCACAGAATTCTGGGAACACCCAGGTAAATTGCAACTGTTGTTACGATTACATTTTCTTACATGGGAAGAAAATATTCTCTTCCAAGGGGTGATAAAGCAATTATTTACTAAAAAAGAGTTTTTATCTGAATACCTATGGAGTTGAGCTGAAAGCAACTTTTATAATTCCATTTGTTGTATTTATTTTTTCAAACTTTTTAGCATAATATTCTAAAATAATTGTATCAAATATAATTATTTCATGTCAATATGTAATTGTTTTCAACAAGAGCACTCAAAACAAAAGTATATTCAAACAAGTACATTTCAGTGTTTGACTTTCTTGTACATTCCAAATAGCCAAACTGATCAGTTTAACATTGGTCAAAAAAGGTATATCGTTCCAAAACAGATTAAAAAAATAAAAAGTCCCATCAAATTAACAAGAGTTATAAAGCTCTGAAAAATATTAATGCTGGAAATGGTGCCACTATAAGTAGTGGGTATTTCTACATATGCCATCCGCTCCTGTTATAAAACTTAAATTCATCCCAACTGTATATTTCTGCATGAAGTCAGAGACATTGTACTAAAACAAACTTGCTCTAAAAGTGAGAAAAAAAACAGAACAGAAGAGAGTGCTGAGAGTCTGTCAAATCTGATTCATGCTTGCATGCAGTTCACTTTAAAACACACTCTGCACATTGCATAGGACTCAAATGTCAGCCCAAGTATATTTACTTTGAACATAGTACCAGATTTCCTCTACTGATTTTTAACCTCAACTTTAAGAAGCTTTTTGTCTCCAGTGAGACTCTTTCCCCTCCTATAACTTTACAGAAATCTTACAAGAACGGCCTTTCAGCTTGAAGGAACAGTATTATAGGGTGCCCCTTTTTACAACTTATTACAGCCACCATTGTTTGGATAGTATTCTACATACATTGTGTGAAAGATAAATTATGGCTGCACTTACTGCAAAACAACTGTGAATGGCACAGTGTTAGAAAGGACACTGCAAACATGACTGCTGGTGCCTCTCTTTCTCTGCAATGCCTGCAAACTTGTAATGTTGGCTCTCTGGGCTCTTTGCCAAAACCACACACCAGATTAAAATAGAAAGAATGGAAACAGGCAACCTGGGGTCCAAAATCTTAATTCTGACCTTATGTACAGCTCCATGGGAGGCCCGCACAAAACATAATGTTTATATACCATATATGGGGAAATGGGGAAGCTGGAACAATCTTATGGAAAAAGAATGAATCAAAAAATCCTGTAAATGAAGTGCACTTTTCAGTATTTTGAAGCCATGAATCACGATAAATAATCAAATCAGCACTGATAAACATTCCATTAGTTCTAAGAAAGTAACAATTCAACGTGTTTGTTAGTTCCGTATCCACAGCCTGGTTACTCTCAACTTCAGACAAACTATATTTTGACTGGATTTAACTTATTTTATTCAAATGACGGATATGTTACATAAACTTATAGAGTTATTTCTCTAATTAAATATTAAATATAGATAACCGATTAGAATAATAAGCAAATTCAGGGTAGGAGTTGCGAACATATATTTACCATATCAATGATGCAGCCTGCTTACTTACTCCTGTGCTTAACAAAGGGTTTTCTTCTACTAAAAATAATGGACTGAGACTCTTGCACAGCCTTCAGAATTGGGTCAAATGATTTTGTTCAGTCCAGAAGATACAAGTTGTTCATAAACTAATCCCCAGGTAAATGATTTTAATAAATTAAATACATGTGATTAGTCACAAAATTTTATAGTAGAATACTGGCATCATAGATATAAATCTTTCACATACTTAGCGCTAGTCTACACTGGCAGCGCTTTAACGTGGCTTGTGCAGAGCACAAGGCAGAGCACTGGGAGAGAGCTCTCTCAGCACTCTAAAAAAACTACCTTCACAAGGGGCGTAGATCCCAGTGCTGGTGCACTGCTTACACTGGCTCTTTGCTGCGCTGCTTTTTTCACACCCCTGAGCGAGAAAGTTTCAGTGCAGTAAATTGCCAATGTAAGCAAGCCCATAATCAGTGGTTCTCAAACTTTAGCAACCCGAGGACCCCCATTGATTTTAAAATTTTCCTGGATCCCCAAGCTGCCCCCCCCCCCGCCGCTCAGTGCAGGCCCCAACCCCGCTCCTCCCCTACCCCCACCCTACCCCTCCCCTACCCCCACCCTACCCCTGCCCCTTCTCTTTCTGCCCCCTCTCCCAAGCACACCCCATCCCCGCTCCAGCTCCTCCTCCCTCCCAGCATCTCCTGCACGCCGCTGAACAGTGTGCAGGAGGCACTAGGAAGGAGGGGAAAGAGTTGATTAGTGGGGCCAGTGGTCCCGCACATGATTCCACCCCCATCCCCTGAGCACATCTCGTCCCCGTTCCTCTCCTTAGTCCCTCCCTCCCAGCACCTCCTGCACACTGGGGAAGATGTTCCCCAGAGTGCAAGATGCACTGTGAGGGAGAGGAAGGAGTTGATCAGCAGGGCCTGCAGGCCCCAGGGAGTACCCTCGCAGACTCCCAGGGATCCACGGATCCCAGTTTGAGAAACACTGTACTAAATGATTCTATAGCATTCTCATAAAATTTCCTATGAGCTGAAGGAAGGAAGTTTGGCTTCCGTTCTTAGAAGGCTCTTTGTTGTGTTTTAAAGTCCACATTTAACTTTTGCTTTTCCACTGAAGTTATGTCACTATGATAAACCACCTGAGCTCTGCTCCCATGGTGTATCTCGTTACCAAAACATTACATTCAAACTACTTCCATGTTAGACACTGTGGTATATTCATTGCTTTTGAAGCCACCACCTGATTTTAATTGATAAGATCTTTAAAATTAACATATTTATTAGTGCAGGAGCTACATTAAAATGTATTTAAACTATTACATTAATATACTAGAAAAGCAACTGCAGTTACTCTCAAAGTAAAGTGCTTTAACATGAAAGTCACTTGAACTACAATTCCCAGAATGCTCATGTTACTGACAATTATGAATACTTTAAAAATAATTCTAAGTTATTCTATCTATCTAAAAGCAGCAAAGAATCCTGTGGCACCTTATAGACTAACAGACGTTTTGCAGCATGAGCTTTCGTGGGTGAATGCCCACTTCGTCGGATGCAAGAGTTGCATCCGGCGTGGGCATTCACTGCAAGCTCATGCTGCAAAACGTCTGTTAGTCTATAAGGTGCCACAGGATTCTTTGCTGCTTTAACAGAACCAGACTAACACGGCTACCTCTCTGATACTCTATCTATCTAGGTAGGAACATGGCCTCCATCACAACAGTATTTGAGCAATTCACAAACATTAATGAGTCTATCTTCACACCAGCTTTGTATTTGTAGTCTCATTTTACAGATAGAGAATTGAGGCACATGAAAATTAAGTGACATTCCTAAATTCACACAGGAAATTTGTGATAGTCAGGAACTGAACCCAGATTACCTGAGTCACAATACAGTGCACAAGACTGCTCTTCTTCCCTCATAGGTCAATCCACAGATTAGGACTTTATGTCAGAAGTACCACTTTTAACAATTACACTATGGCTGTGGTCCACCTGAGTGAAAAAGAATGTTATTTCATGAGTATTTTAAATGGAAGATTTAGTGAAGCAGGGCTAAGCAGTTCTGACATCTAAACACACAAAGACCAAGACCACATTCATCCAGTAAAATGTGACCCAATCATACATAACATGAGGGTTTTTTCTATAAGAGGTTTGTGATTGATGGAGAGAGTTGCAGTCTGTGAGGAGGGACTGTATTAAAGGAAAAAAAGGATGGCAGGATTATCAAGGAAGGACCAGGGAGAGAGAGAGAGATTTACAGCCAGCTGCTGCTGTGGTTAGAACAAGGATTTGAGACAGCAGTGGCATCACCTTGTCTCCTTTTATACCCTCACCCTCAGAACATTCAGGAACACAGAGGGCAGAGGTAGGAGGGATAAATAAATACTCTAATAGGCACTACTATGAGAAGGTCACATCATTTGAGCTGCAATGGCTGGTGCATCCCACAAGCAGGAATATGCAGAGCCTGAGGATGCTGTAAGAAATAGAGGAACATTTTAGCAGCTTCCAATTTAGGAAAAGACCAAGTCCAGCACAAGATTAGGGAAAAATGACATTGTTTTAAAATGCTACATGAGAACTATTAATTGGCCGTTAGTCTAGCAAGGATTTAAACATGCAAGGCAACATATCTGTATATGGTAGCTGCTTATAAAGGAGGACTGTATATCATTAGTGCTGAAGACTTCAGCCATTTGTCTAACAGCAAGGCTACTGGTTAAGGACTCTCATACGTAGGAGAAAAAATTAATTTCAATGTCACAATGCTCAGGGCCTGTCTACACTTAAATGCTGCAGTGGCACAGCAGCACCACTATAGCTGTGCTGCTGTAGTGCTTCAGTGAAGATGCTACTGATGCTGATGGGAGGGGTTCTCCTGTTGGCATAGATAATCCACCTCCCCGAGAGGTGGTAGTTAGGTTAATAGGAGAACTGTCCTGTAGATTTAGCTCTGTTTACACTGGGAGTTAGGTCAGTTTATTTGAGTCGCTCAGGGGTGTGGATTTTTCACACCCTGAGCAATGTAGTTATACTGATCTAATTTCCTAGTGTAGACCAGGCCTCAGAGTTGGCCGGGTTTCGCAGTTTCTGTTCGGCTCTGCAGTTCCCAAGGGAAGAGAAAACTCTTCCATAATCAAGTTCCAGATGAAAATTCCAGACCCCTCTTATTCTGAGCAGAGGGTGCCTTTCACAGTGGAACAATGTTTGTAACAACAGACCATTCTCTATATGACAATGGTCTCAAACTATTGTACTGGTGACCCCTTTCACATAGCAAGCCTCTGAGAGTGACCTCCCCCTTTTAAATTAAAAACACTTGTTTATATATTTAACACCATTATAAATGCTGGAGACAAAGTGGGGTTTGGGGTGGAGGCTGATAGCTCACAACCCCCCCATGTAAAACGTCAGGACCCCCTGAGGGGTCCTGACCCCCAGTTTGAGAACCTCTGCTGTATGAAGAGGGGGGAAGGGAAAGAAAAGAAAGAATTGGGACATAGTGCTGACTTGTTACTGATCAGGTATATATTTTTAAGTACACTTGGAGGAGCACAAGACAATACATTTATAAACTCGCCCCATGGTCAGTCTCTGTAGGAATTAAGATGGTCTCAGTCATGGCTCCAAACATCAGAATAGAACTGTGCAGCTGCACTTTGAGGTTCCATAGCAAAATGACAAAATTCTTCCCTGTGTCCTGACCACAATGGGAGCCATGTACAACATCCAAGAGCAGTATTTGTCCCAAAAGATTAAACTGCTCACAGAAAGTAACATCTAATTCAAACAGAAGTAATGTGAGAGCAGTTTACAAAAGTACATAAAAGTACTGCTAAGCATCCCTATAAACATAAAGTCAACACTTTATGTTCATGCTCTATTTGCTTTATGTTTTTATTGAATGACTGTGATGGATAATATTAGGCTTCAGAGTACATGAAAATTCCAAATGTTAAGTACTATACTATATATAACAGGATTTCTACATGGGAATAAATGCTTTATTTTTGCTAGGAGCCACACTGCTTTTAACACAATGTATGCTTCCTCTCTTATGTTATGCAGATTTAATGTTTGCTCTACAATACAACAATTCCTTGATGAACTCAGCAGAAATACATTTTTTAAAGTTTGGATTTCAGCAGTTAGGACAAGACAAATGATGACAGGATACAGGGCAAACTGAGCATTTTTGGAATTCCAACTCAAATACACCAGTGATCAATGGGCAATGACACAAGGCACACTACACACAAGTGGCTCATTTACTTCCTTATCAAGAGAAGTGTGCCCTGGCCTGTTCAAAGTAACAAAGCATTCCACAGGTGTGTGAACAGATTATCAGGATCTGGAATAAGACTCCACCCACTCCCATGCCTCCTCCCCTTGCATTTTATCTGTATCCAAACCTCCTAAATAGGAAGACCCAAGACACACCCTGTTTACCCAAACTCCAGAGTGATTAGAAAATAACTCTGACTGTGCCACCGGGCATGTTACAACATCAAGTATCTTTAAAATTCTTTGTAATTAGCTTTAAAGTTCTGACATTATCACATATGAAAGAGACCTGAAGAAGAGCTCTGTGTAGCTCAAATGCATGTCTCTTTCACCAGTAGAAGTTGGTCCCATAAAAGATATTACCTCACCCACCTTGTATCTCACATATGAAAGAGGCACGTTACTCCATTACAATATATCAAAGGTTAATGTCTGGTAAATTGCTTTTATACACGTTGATTGAAAAATATGAGAAAAAATAAAAAAGTTACCTATTTGCTTTTATAAAGAATGTCTCAGTGAATCCAGGTTACAGGTTTCATAAGTGTTATTGATTTGATTCTTAACAGTTCACTTGAGTCACCAAACCTCAGTTATTATTAAGGTCTTTTGCCATAAATATAAGTATTAATAATACTTTGCACGTCTCAAAGCACTTTACAAACATTAATTAATTAAATTCAACAATACCCATGTGAGTTAAATAAATATTGTGACAATCATTTTGCAAATAGGGAAGCTGAGGCATGGAGAGATTAAATGACTTGCACAAAATTATTATTTACTATTTCTGTTACCATAGGGTCTATAAGCCCCAGCTGTGAACCAGGACACCACCATGTGCAAGGTGCTGTACAAACAAAGAACAAAAGGATGGTCCCTGCACCAAAAAGCTTACAGTTTAAGTACAGTATGAGGAACAACAGATGGATAGACAAACAGATTAGTACAAGGAAACAATGAGATAATATTGGTCAGCAAGATAAGTTGTGGTCTTAACAAAGCAGCAGTCTAACTTCTGTCAATTTTTTTGTAGACATCACTGCAAAGGAGTTTAAAGGAGGGATCTGAAGGAGAACAATGAACTGGCTTTGCAGATGTTTACAGGGAATACCCTCCCAAGCCTAAGGGACAGCATTGTAGAGAGCACAAAGATGCTTGTTTGAAAATTTAACAAGAGGGTGATAGAGGCTGGCATCACAGGCCAACTGACCAACTGGAGGCAGGTCTCAACCTTTCACTACTAAATGAGAGATGATAGGCAGAGTGGGGACAGGCTATGAAGGGCCTTGAAAGTGAAGACAAGCCATGGTTGATACGATACAGAAATGGCACAAGTAATCAGTGGCACAGCTGAGAAAGGAACCTGAAAACCCATATGTTTACCACCCAGTTCCTTGCAATATATACTGTATATGACTGACTGTTTTTCCTATGTGATCACCCTCCCATAGAATATCAAACCAATATTTCAACACAAAATTCTAGACTATAATCCATACTTCATATGTTTGTAGTGCTTAGCATAACAGGACCCTGATCCTGATGGTCACCTCTATAAATATTAGGAAATCTTAACTATAGGAACTGCTATTGCTCTGCTAATAATAGACCATTTGACCTCATTTCAAAAAGTTTTTTTTCCTCCTGCTAACGATAGCTCATCTCAATTGATTAGACTCTGCCTGTTGTTACGCATACTTCCACCTTTTCATGTTCTCTGTATGTATAAATTTCCCGTCTGTGTGTTCCATTCTATGCATCCGAAGAAGTGAGCTGCAGCTCACGAAAGCTCATGCTAAAATAAATTTGTTAGTCTTTAAGGTGCCACAAGTACTCCGGTTCTTTTTTCATTTGACCTCAGTACTTCATCTACCATTGGTTAATTGTTCCATACAGACACACTCCACATCTCAGGCTGATTTGAATAAAAAAATCAATCATTGCAGGACATATTTTCAGTGTTATTTAGTTTATACTTTCATTCTCTCTTCCAAATTTTAACTAATAAAGTCAAACAAGTACTGTAAACCACTTCTGTGGATCTTTCTGATTACAGTAAAAGCCTTGCCCACAAATCACAAAAATAGAACTTGTGTCTAAAGGATTCCACAACACCTCAAACACTGTCCTGTTTCCCTAGATACTGCACTACTGGATCCTAAATGAGGGTCTTTACAACACTGGAAAATGTAAAACAACATGTGATTCTTTACAAGTAGGCTAACACTTTAGTACAAATGGTGTAACAATTTATTATTTTGTACTGCGTCTTTCATACGATTTGTATTCGCAAATGTGTTATAGTTCTCAGAAAAATAGACTCTCATTAGACAGGAATGTGCATTCTAACATTTCCTTTAGAGATTAAGAAAATAAATTTTTAACATGGCATGTGGAATGGAACAATTTTCTGTCTAACATGATCTGAAATAGACTAGACGCTACCATCCCCAATTCAAAATATAGAAAGGAGAACGTAGCTATTTCTGACTGGAACTTATAGGAATAGTGATTTTATTTTTCATCTCAGGTATCTCATCAAAGCTCAGCTGATTTTTTTCAAAATTCCATACAAAGGCCCCCAATCCTGCAACTGACTGCACATGTTCACCCCTCCTCCTGCACTAGTCAACCAAATTCATCTTTATATTTAGACCCAGCATGGAAAATTTCAACCTGAAAGGAACTTTTTTGAGAAAGCTATGAGCAACTGGAAACGTGGGACTATTACAGAAACAATTCAATCTTAACTGCAGCACTGGCTATGATGGTACTTGCCCTTATCTAATACCTTTCCATCCAATAATCTCCAACTATTTTACCACTGTTATTTAATTACAGTACCCTTGCAACATCCATGTGAAACAGATACGTATTAGCACTATCTTTTAGGCCTTGTTTACACTACAAAGTTTTTTGTTGTTAAAACAGTGGATGCGTACACAAGTGGAGTTAGATGACGATGTGGAGCTCCCAGCGGGGTCATCCGGTGGCGTAGGCATCCAGGAACTGTTCACCACTTCAGAGGTGTCTAGCCAGTCTCAGCAGTTGCTCTCCAGTGAGCAAGAAGCAGGAGAGGAGATGCCTGGCTGCGGTTTGTGTAGTGAGGAGGTGGGTTCAGCGTATAGAAAGGTACAAGGTTGGCTGTGTTTCTGTGTGCTGGACATTTCCCTGTGCAGCTAATCTGTACAGCAGAACAAGGTGTTGATGAACACCGAGATCTCATGGGAATCCTCCCGTGCATTGGCAGAGCTGCCTTGTTCCTCTCCCCATTGTAAGAAACTTTCCCGCACCATTCAGCAATCACTTGTGTAGGTACCAAAGTGGCACAGAGGTGAGTAACATAGGGACCAGAGCAGAAACAACAAGCATGTAGTAGATGTACCCTTGCTTCCCTGTTTACCTCAGAAGTGAGATATCTGCTACAATGACCCTTACCTGTGGAAAAGTGTGAGAGAATTTTAGAATTTTTTTCCCTAGTTGGTTGCACCGCAACCTTTGCAGAGTGCTCTTTTCCCCATGTAGAGCACCCCTCACCCCAGCCAACACTCACCATGCTTTGGGTGTTCGCAGAGATGTGTGCTTGCCAAGGCTCAGTGAGAAAGTGATTGTTGTGTTACCAGAGGTGTATTTTACTGAAATGTTTCAATGCTGTGCATTAATTTAAAAATCATGCTTTTGTGAATTGTTCCTTCTGCTTTGGCAGATGTGGCCTTCAGGAACACCCCCCACACACCAGCCAAGAATTTCCACAAGATAAAAAAGCACCCAAGATGGAGAAAAGAAGACATGTTCGGGGAGGTACTGCATTTCTCCAATGCAGAGAAAAGGGAATGCAAGGAGTGGAGGGAAGCTGAAAGGCAGGACAGAAAAGAAAATCAGGAGTTTGTTAAAGATGCTATTGAATGGATGATTAAAGTCATGGAGGAACAAACGTAGATACCAAAGTCCTTAACGCTGCAGACTGAGCAAATGTGTGCCCGCCCTCTCCTGCAGCACATTCAGAACTCTTTTCCATTCCCCCCACCAAACTCTGCCCACACAGTCCTTTCCGGGACTTCTCAGTTTCCCCTTCACTCCACTCCCTCGGACAACTTTCAAAATGATAGCTGGACCTACACAGATCTCTGAAAGTCTGCCCTTCCCTGGTACCTCCTTTCCCACCAAGCATATGTGTGTGTGTTTGTGTGTGTGGTTTCTTGTGCAATAAAAGCAAAGTTTTTGAACAGTAACCCATATTTATTTATTTCCTACAAATTGAGATAGCAGGCATTACCAATATATACACAGGCAGTTTAATCATTCCTTTACTGGAATATAAGGCCCCAAATGTCACCATTGCTTCCTAGGAAAACTACATGTAATTAACATTGCAGGACCAATCATAGTAATACATTACTTGTTCTCATTTTCAAAGTGTTGCCTTAAAGCCTCCTGATTTGAATTATCCCTCTCTGGGTGCCCCTCTATTAGCCCTGGTATCTGGCTGCTCAAAATCAGCAGCCAAATGCTCTGCCTCAACACTCCATCCTGAGCAAACCTTTCACCGTAGCTTCACAAAGATTATGCAATGTACAACACTGTGCCTATGACCATGGGGATATTATCCTCACTGAGGTCTAACCTGCCATAAAGGCATCACCAGCGCGCCTTTAATCTGCCAAAGGCATTTTCCACTGTCATCCAGCACCTACTCAGCCTGTTGTTGAACAGCTCCTTAGTGCTGTTCAGGTTTCCCACGTAAGGTTTCATGAGCCCTGGCTATAATGGGTATGCTGGGTCTCCCAGGATCACTATGTGCATTTCAACATCCCCCACTGTAATCTTCTGGTCCGGAAAGAAAGTCCCCGCTTGTAGCTTTCTATATAGGCCAGTGTTCCTGAAGATTCGTGCATCATGCACCTTCCTGGACCATCCTGCGTTGATGTCAGTGAAATGCCTACGGTGATCCATAAGCGCCTGCAACACCGTGGAGAAGTACCCCTTCCTATTGATGTATTCCTGTAACCTGCATGACGATATGATCCCACCATTCAGTGCTTGTTTCCCGAGCCCAAAAACGACGGTCCACTCTCTGCAGCTGTTCTGTGAATGCCAAAAGCAATTTAAAGTTGCTCCTATCCATACCACACAGCCTGTCAGGCAACTGGGAGTCTTCTTCAGTTAGGGACTTTGTGATTAACTGTGCTGTCATCCACAATGTCTTCATGAGAGTTATCAGAGCACAGGAGAGCAGTGCAAGATCCATCCCTTTTCACAAAGATGCTGGCATGCACAGCAAAGAAGGAATGTCAAAAACGCCATGAAAGAAAGCCAGAAGCCCATGGAATGTTGAGACAGAAAGCAATGCATCATGGGACATTGAGCCCTGTCCCAAGATGCGCCACAATCTGCTCTGCCTTCCCACAACACCTAGCGACAGAAGGTGTTGAGCAGGACTGTGGGATAGATACCCACAGTGAACTGCTCACACTGTGGATGCTAGTGCCCTAAGTGTGGAAATGGTCTGCTGACAGATGGCGTGAGTGTGAACGTGCATTTCAGATTTTTATTACAGCGCTTTTGGAGTGTCGATATAATTTTTGTTGACAAAACTCTGTAGTGTAGACAAGGCCTAAGATGGGTAAACTAAAAGAGGTTAAGTCATTTGCCTAAGATCACATGGCAAATCAGTGGCAGAGCTAGGAACAAAATCTAGATCTGCAGATGCCCAGTCCTAGTTTCAAATCTCTAGAAAATGCCCCCTTTTACATTTAACACTGCATGTCATTAACAAAAATGAACCAGACAAATTATAGAAAATGAAATGCCTGTAAATGTTACACTAAGACGCTCAATTCCCAACCTTTGAGCGAGTAACTGTAAGAGAAGAATGCTCAAAAAGAAAACCACACTTTGTTTACCCTGGTTATCAGCATTATGTTAGCAGATCAGTCATGTCTTTACCTGCAAACCTGCTAGCTGAGCAGCTGACTTCCCCTGAAGGCACAGAGTGTGAGCCACAAATGCATTCAAGTCCTCCAGAGAGAGACTGTCCACCTGAAACAAGAGATAAAAAAAATCTGAGCTGTGAGCTATGGAAGAAAAACCATTCTGCAAATTGGTCTTTATCACTGTGTAAACACATACACACAAAATGAGTAGGGTGGTGGTGAAGGAGTGACATTCCAACAACCAGAATTTAGATAAAGAAAAAGAACACGGTACTTACTTTCACAACCCCATTTGTGTAGCTTTGTATTATCTCCACTCTCCACAACTCTACCCAAAAGCTAACTTTCACATTCTCCCTCTTCTTTTTCTTTTAGAACCTTTATAAGTAGTACCAACAGGATATCTACCAGTAACCACAATACCAAGAGTGTTCCAATAATGATGCTACTTCAGAGGTATAAAATATCTTTACAGTGCAAAATCACTCTACTACTAGGGTCCCAAAATGAAGACTAATTGAACCAACCATAGTTGATGGCTATGAAGATTTATCTCCAGTACAAATGCTCTACTGACCATCAGTAGAAAGATATAAAAAATTAGCTACATCATTTAAAAATGGGTGTGTCAGTAAAAATGACAAGATAATTTAGAACAAAAATTTCTTACTTCAAAGTAAATTTCCAGGTTAGATTAATCCTTGGTTGGTTTTTTGGTGGGGAAGGAGGGGCAGAGTTGGATTTTTTTTGTGGAAGGAATTTACATTTTTGAAGAAAATTGGGGAAAATCACCCTCTTATGAAAAACAACCCAAACAATAGAGGAAAACTCTGAGTTTCACCTAGTTGTTTTCTTCAGATGTTTCTATAAGGGAAGGAGAGGTAAGGTCTGCCCCCTCTGGAAGAAGCAGACGGTCTGACTCCCTGAAATCCATGGGTCTCTGGGATCTGACAGAGGCAAAGGGCCATCTGTGTGGAAGCCCTATGGTTTTGCACCAGCAACTGCTCCCCCACACCCCTTGTGCTCTTTCTGCAGCATGGATCCAACTAAGTTATGATCTCCTACTTCTCCCCCAAAAAGACTTAACCTGTGTATATATGTCAATGCTGAATATTTGCTAACATTGTTGAGGTTATAATAAAGTTTTGATTATACCGTGAAGGAGATCCATGTGGTATGTACAATGTTTTTCCTTATCAGCTGCAAATGGAAGGAAGTTTTTTGTGAATATATGGAACCTGCATTGTCAGTGCAAACATGCTGTTTAGAGGTTCAGGTGAAGTTAGGGACATCCAGCTAGCCAGCCGCTAAAATCCCTCTTAGTAGCTGTTCTCTAATTGCTCTACCTGTAAAGGATTAAAAAGTCTCTCTGCTATGCATAGGTAAAAGAAAGTGAGTGGGCACATGGCCAAAAAAGTTAATGGGAAGGCTAGAACTTTAAAAAATTGAAACAAGACTCCCCTTGTATATGTCTCTTGTTGTTCCCCGGGGAGACATGAACAGGGCAACATCATTGTTGTAAGAAGCTTGGGGCCAGGTATGAAAAATCCTCAGTATCATACCTAGAAACTACTCATTTGAAACCTCAGATATGTAAGTAGATCAGGAAATGTCTAGGAAGACGCTATTAGGTTTATCTCTTTTTATTTCTTTATGGCTTCTGGACTCCTCTGTGCTAACCCCCGGTGCTTTTGTTTTGCTTGTAACCTTTAAGATGGACCTCAAGAAAGCTCTTCTTGATGCTTAATCCCTGTAGTTTTTTGTTTTTTTTTTAATCTAGCAAAAGCCTAAATTCCCAGGTGTATTTTCTTTCCTTTTTTTTTTTATTAATAAAATTTACCTTTTTAAAGAACGGAATTGGATTTTTGTCTCTTAAGAGGTTGGTGCACATGTTGTTTAATTAGCTGGTGGCAATAGCTGCTTTCCTTTCCCTCCCCGCCCTTCTCAGCTCTTCCCTGGGGGGGGGGGGTGAAAGGGCTTGAGGGTACCCCACAGGAAGGAATTCCCAAGTGCACCTTCCTGTGCGCTCAAAGGGGTTCTGCACTTGGGTGGTGGCAGCATCTACCCATCAAAGGTCAGAGAAAAGCTGTAACCTTGGGAGTTTAATACAAGGCTGGAGTGGCCAGTATTAATTTTTAGAATCCTTGCGGGCTCCCACCTTCTGCACTTGAAGTGGGGAACCAGCCTTGACAGTCTTTATCATTTTTGTGTGTGACTTCATTTGAGAGTGTAATGGTCATCTCATTTCACGCACACTGTTGTTATTAGGGCGTTAAGTGCACTGGATGACATACACCACACGTTATGATAGGACCCATGGATCTTGAAAGGTATGTGGTGAGGGGTACAGATCACCACAGCAGCGGAGATAGATACAAAACCTACAGACCATTGTTCTGGCAGGGTCTGGGCCACTTTGAGTTGGTGTGGCCTGGTCTGTGCAAAGCTTGCTTCTGATGATGAACATGTCAACATGTTAGGGGATTGTTTGAAGGCCAGAAGAGGAGGTTTGAGAAAGATTTATTTCAGTATGTGGTGCCCATAGAGCATAGGTATTAATTGTTTAATAATACCCCATATGAGTTCCAAGGTGGGGTGGTAGGTGAAAATGAGGGGCATGCAATCGGAGGGTTCCTCCCCCCCGCAATATTGAAGAAAGTTGTCTCGGGGTATTTGAGTGGACCATTACACTGTTGATTTATGCAGTGAAGCTTCAATCTTTGACAAATTCTTTTTGCTCTTGCTTAAAACAGTCTTCTTAAAGTTTTCATTAAATACATGAAAAATAAATATTGAGAAAGCCAGTCAGTCAATCCATATGCTGGTGCTTAAAAAAGTTAAAATTACAAGCATGAACAAAGGCACAGGTGACAGTAAGCAATTTCCTTCTGTTGCCTTTCTTGCTGCAGGCATTGGGGAAATACAGTTGGGAAACTGGTGTCTTTTTTTGTCTCTTTAAAATTAACTTTCAAACATAACTAAAAACAACTTCTAAGGGCTTGGCTACACTTGCAAGTTGCAGCGCTGGTGGAGGCTTTCCAGCGCTGCAATTATTCTCCGTCCACACTTGCAAGGCACATCCAGCGCTGCAACTCCCTGGCTGCAGCGCTGGCTGTGCACCCGTTCGGGTTGGGGTATAAGGAATGCAGCGCTGGTGATCCAGCGCTGCTCATCAGGTGTGGACACACACCAGCGCTTTAATTGGCCTCCAGGGAATAAGGAGATATCCCATAATTCCTGTTCAGCCACTCTGCTCATCAGTTTGCACTCTACTGCTCTGGCCTCAGGTGACCCGCCCTTTAAGTGCCCCGGGAATTTTAAAAATCCCCTTCCTGTTTGCTGCAGCCAGGTGTGGAGTGCAATCAGTTAATCTTTCCAGGTGACCATGCCTCCACGTGGCAAACGAGCCCCAGCATGGAGCAATGGCGAGTTGCTGGACCTCATTAGTGTTTGGGGGGAGGAAGCTGTGCAGTCCCAGCTGCGCTCCAGCCGTAGGAATTACGATATCTTTGAGCAGGTATCAAGGTCCATGCTGGATAGGGGCCATGATAGGGACGCGCTGCAATGCAGGGTTAAAGTAAAGGAGCTGCGGAGTGCCTATTACAAAGCCCGCGAGGGGAACCGCCGGTCCGGTGCTGCCCCCACGACCTGCCGTTTTTACAGGGAGATGGACGCGATACTTGGGGGTGACCCCACTGCCAATCCAAGGACCACGATGGACGCTTCTGAGCAGGGTGGGGGACAGGAGCAGCAGGAGGAGGAGGAGGAGGAGACGGCGGCGGCAGGGGGTGTGGAAACCGCGAGTGAAGCTACTGGGATGGGGGAAGACACCCCAGAGTCCCAGGAGGCATGCAGCCAGGAGCTCTTCTCAAGCCAGGAGGAAGGAAGCCAATCGCAGCAGCCAGCAGTTGCTGAAGGACAAGCAGAGGAGCGAGTTACCGGTAAACGGCTTTTATTTTCAGGGTGGAAATGTTTCGGGAGAGGAGTGGGGGTTAGGGCTGCATACATGCATGCCTAGATGTGGAATAGCCCATTGATGTGGTCTATCACGTCGCAGTAATCGGCTGCAGTAATCTCCTCAAAAGTTTCAGCCAGAGCGTGGGCAATGTGCCTGCGCAGGTTTATAAGGAGAGCCACTGTGG
This sequence comes from Mauremys reevesii, assembly GCF_016161935.1. Lineage (NCBI taxonomy): Eukaryota > Metazoa > Chordata > Testudines > Geoemydidae > Mauremys > Mauremys reevesii. The sequence continues at coordinate 83,352,414 of NC_052625.1, forward strand.
TCCTTGTCCCAGTCAGGCTAACACGTCCGCGCCACTGTGCCGCGAGGGGTGGGGGGACCATTGCTGCACACAGGCAAGCTGCATAGGGGCAAGGGCGGAATCCGCATTGCTGTAGAAGACCTTCCCTCCCCTCCCTGGTGACCCGCAGCAGGGAGATATTTTCCAGGAGTAACTCCTGTGGAAAATGTTGGGAGACTGTTTAGTGCAGATCCCCCCTGTAGCTGCTTGCTGTCCCCAACGCACAGAAACCCCTGCACAGCCCTGAAGCAATCTCAGTACCCCTTACTCACCATTTCGTGTCTCCTGTTGTGTTATGTGTGGTCTTATTTGGTATGGGAAAAGAATGCTAAAGTGAACACTGAAAACTCCTTCAGTGTGTGGGAATTACTGCTTGGATGAGATAATTAACAATGCTACCCTGTTAAATGTTGCCATTTTTGCCTTCAAGAAGTGACCTTGACTGCTGGACTGCCCAGAACTACCACAGCACAGAGACTACAAAATCTGAGGAAAAAGCTGCGAAAAACCAAGGAAGACATGCTGAAAACAGTTATTGATCACTCTGCTCGAGAGAGTAAACAGCTGCAGGAGTGGAGAGAAAGGGAAAGCAGGATCCGCCAGAGGGAAAGCAGGATCCGCCAGAGACATTGGCGGAGAAACGCTGTGACAAAGAGGAAAAGCACAGACCAGCTGCTAGGCATCCTGGCGCGCCAAGCAGACTCTCTCCAGGCACTCGTAGCCATGCAGGCAGAGCAGTCCCGTGCTGCCCCACAGACCCCCCGTCCCAAATTTTATTCTCTTCTGCCCCAATGTTAGCTCCAAACCCCCTTCCCCAACATCCAGGTTCTTACCACCACCAGCTGCCTCCAACACCTGTTCGTTCACCAACCAGCCCTGAGAACTACGACCCTTACCCTCTGCACTCAACCCCCATCACCATGCAGTATATGCACCCTGAAGTGCAGCAGCCATTGCACAGCACTGCAGACAGGACATATGCAAACTTGTGACTTTACAGTTCACCAACCCACCCCCCTGCCCTAGGTTCCTGAAATGTTGTGTGTCTGTCAATGAAGTATTTTTCTTTTCAATAAAATAAATCTTGGCTTTGAAAACAGTCTTTATTATTGCAGATAGTGAAAGATACCTTAGCCCAGTAAAGAAACAGGCACTGCAAATCATGTTAGGGATAGTAGAATCCTAACAGTGTAACCACTGCACTTCACTCCCATGCAAGGCAGCAAACATTACTGTTGGCTTTCAGCGTCAAATTGTTCCCTCAAGGCATCCCTAATCCTTGTAGCCCTGTGGTGGGCCTCTCTAGTAGCCCTGCTCTCTGGCTGTGCAAATTCAGCCTCCAGGACTTGAACCTCGGTGGTCCATGCCTGACTGAATGTTTCACCCTTCCCTTCACAAATATTATGGAGGGTACAGCATGCGGATATAACCGCGGGGATGCTGCTTTCCCCCAAGTCTAGCTTCCCATACAGGGACCGCCAGCGGGCTTTTAAACGGCCAAAAGCACACTCCACAGTCATTCGGCACCGGCTCAGCCTGTAGTTGAACCGGTCCTTGCTCCTGTCAAGCTTCCCTGTATAGGGTTTCATGAGCCAAGGCAGTAACGTGTAAGCGGGGTCTCCAAGGATCACAATGGGCATTTCGACGTCCCCTACTGTGATCTTCCTGTCTGGGAAAAAAGTCCCTGCCTGCATCTTCCTGAACAGGCCACTGTTCCGAAAGATGCGTGCATCATGCACCTTTCCAGGCCAGCCTGTGTAAATGTCAATGAAACGCCCACGGTGATCCACAAGCACCTGGAGAACCATAGAGAAATACCCCTTCCGATTAACGTACTCTGATGCTAGGTGCGGGGGGGGTGCCAGAATAGGAATATGCGTCCCATCTATCGCCCCTCCACAGTTAGGGAAACCCATTTGTGCAAAGCCATCCACAATGTCCTGCACGTTCCCCAGAATCACGGTCCTTCTTAGCAGGATGCGATTAATTGCCCTGCAAACTTGCATCAACACGATTCCAACGGTCGACTTTCCCACTCCAAACTGATTCCCGACCGACCGGTAGCTGTCTGGAGTTGCCAGCTTCCAGATTGCAATAGCCACCCACTTTTCCACCGTCAGGGCAGCTCTCAATCTTGTGTCCTTGCGCCGCAGGGTGGGGGCGAGCTCAGCACACAGTCCCATGAAAGTGGCTTTTCTCATATGAAAGTTCTGCGGCCACTGCTCGTCATCCCAGACTTCCATGACGATGTGATCCCACCACTCAGTGCTTGTTTCCCGAGCCCAAAAGCGGCGTTCAACGGTGTTGAGCATTTCCGTGAATGCCACAAGCACTGTAGTGTCACACGCGGCAGGCAACTCGATATCATCGATATCATCGTCGGACTCCGCACTGTCACTTTGGAGCTGAAGGAATAGCTCAACTGCCAAACGTGTTGTGCTGACGACACTCATCATCACAGTCCTCAGCAGCTCGAGCTCCATTTCCCACAGAAATCGCGATTCACAGACAGAGAGTAAAAAACATCAAGCAACTCACAATGTCGCCAAACGTGGCCGGAAAAACTGTGAATGCTGGGATGCGAAGCGATGCACCATGGGGCGTTGGGACAGGAAGCGGAATGACCCGCACCCTTCCGTCCCCTTCCCACAACCCACAGCGCAAAAATGGGACGAGGTGCTCTGTGGGATAGCTGCCCACAATGCACCTCTCAATACAGCGCTGCAAATGCTGCAAGTGTGGCCACACTGCAGCGCTGGCCCTGCACAGCTGGACGACCAGCGCTGCAAACTACCAGCGCTGCAACTTGCAAGTGTAGCCAAGCCCTAAGCTGTACATGCCTTAAAACATATTGATCAAGGTGTTATACTGAACCCTCATGGGTGCAGATCCATGGCAAAACATTCAGTTGATGGAGATACTGGGACGGTGAAGACTATAGATCGGGGTGGGCAAACTACGTTCCACGGGCCGCATCTGGCCCATCAGGGCTTTGGATCCAGCTTGCAGGATTGTCCCCCGTGGTGCCATGGACCCCGCGCCACTCTCAGAAGTGGCCGGCTCCACGTCCCTGAGGCCCCCGGGCGGAGGGGCAGAGGGCTTCTTGTGTTGCCCTTGCCTCCAGGCACTGTCCCCTGCAGCTCCCATTGGCTGTGAATGGGGAACCACAGCCAATGGGAGCTTCAGGGGAGGTACCTGGAGGCATGGCAAGAGTAGCACACGAGGAGCCCTCCGTCCCCCCTCCCCCAGAGGCCACAGCGCTTCCTGGAGCGGCGCAGGGCCGGAGACAGGGCAGGCAGGCAGGGAGCTGCCCCGGTGCGTGCCGCTGCCACCCCAGAGCCGCTTTAGGTAAGCGGCGCCGGGCCGGAGCCCGAACCCTGCCTGCACCCCACCCCCCAACTCCCTGTCTTAAGCCCCCTGCCTGCACCTCTCCTGCACTCCAACTCCCTGCCCTGAGCCCCCTCATATGCCCCGCACCTCTCCTGCACCTCAACCCCCTACCCTGAGCTCACTCATACACCCTGCACCCCTCCTCTGCCCCAATCCCTTGCCCTGAAGCCCTTCCTGCACACCACACCTCCTCCCGCATCCCACATTCCCTCCCGCACGCCAACCCCCTGCCCCGGCCCTGCATACAATTTCCCCATCCAGATGTGGCCCTCGGCCCAAAAGGTTTGTCCACCCCTGCTACAGATAAACCCCACATTGTGAAACTCAATCAAATGCTTGCAAGGTGCCAAATCTGGGTGAAAGTTGCCTTCCCAGTGTAAAAGCCTTCACTCTACCTACAGCACAGAGTTCTATACAGACCCGGAAGGGTCTGGGTGTTGGCTGTAGGTGTCTTAGTAGACATTCCATTTCTTTTTTTGGGGGGGGGGAATGATATTTTGGATATAAAAGCAGAAAGGATGACTCAGACCCACTCAGTTAGCTCCAAACATCCCAGAGACTGTGTGAGCCAAAATGCAAATGGAGTAGCTGACAGGGAGAAGGGGTTTGTATCCCTCCTGCCAGTATCAGAGAGGAAACACTGTGAAGATCAAGATACCTCCCCAGCACATGCAACTTAAATACCTGGGGCTGAAAGAAGGGGGGGAATTGAGACAACCTCTTGCTCCAGGGGAGCAAGGAGTCCTACTGACCTGAAGGGAAACTGAGTCCTGATGCCCAGGCCAGGGAAATACGCTCTCTGCCCACCCTTATCAGTGAACCAGAGGCAGTACACAGCATGCGCAGGGTCTCCAGCCAAAAGTGATACCACTGAGCCAGCTGCAATACACTGGCTAATCTATGACACCCATCCAGAGGTGGGAAATGCCCAAGTGAAGGGTATGTGGGGGATGATGGAAGTAACTACAGCCAGGAAAAGGGGAAGTCTCCCCTCCCTCCCCAGTCTATGACTGCCTGATGGTTTGTGAAAATGTAAATGACACTGAGCCTGGTTGGGGGGTGGGGAAGAGGAGGGGAGAAGAATTGCTGTTCACCTTGACTCAGTGTGTAGGGATCAAAAGGCCAACGCAGCATCAATACTCTTTCCCCTCTCCTCATAGAAGTTGAAGCCAGGCCAAAGGGATCCCCAGGTCCTGACCTCCAAGGAGGTGGGGCAGAGAACGAGGGAGGTTTGAAAAATCTCCCTTGCCTGACCCCTCAGCCGTTAAAAATAGTGCATTGTTGAGAGCTGCTTCACAGGGAGCCAGCCCTGCTTTATTTCTCCCTTCTGGCGAAAGAGTTGCTTCCTGGAATATTCCAAAGGGGGGGTGGAGAACGCCCACTCACCACCAGGACACCCATCTTTGTCCCACCCTTGAGGGACAAAGGGACACGACACACACTCCCTAGAAACCAGATAGGAGGTGGGAGTGGGAGGACCAGGTTCTGGGGTGACAGAGATAAAAAGGTGTGTAAGAGAGTTCTACCTATAGTACTGCCCCATAGGTTCCAAAGAAAGAAAATATATGGTATGGTTGTGAAATGACTGTACAGATTTATGAATGATGTATACTGGCTTGTCAGCAAAATGTTTATTACATGAATAGTTGAAAAATCAAATTAGGCAAGGTAATGGCAGAAACGCCATTGAAGGAATAAGTCCATGTGTTTCCCTAGGATGCTGGTCAAGCAGCCCTGTTACACAAACCTCTTTATAAGGGAGATGTGACAGATATTGCAAACCCAGGGGGACAGAATATTATATTAAGTTTACGTATCACTGTGAGTTAGGGATTGTTTGTGTATACAACTATGAGGAGAACGTTACAACTTCTCCAGAAACCAAAAACACCGGGATGTGATTAAGACAAATCACTCAGGTTGTAACACCTCCAGAGAGATACCACCACCTGGGGAGGTTCACATATACTGGTTCAAACTGAACTGCCTAGAGATCATCAGACAAAGAAAAGACTTTTGGATAAAAAGCTGGGTTAACACTGGCTCAGGGCTTCTTTCTGATCCAACAAACGGACAGGACCTCCTAACCAAGGGCCCCAACCCTTAGAGAAGGGTTGGAAAGACTTTGGTCTAGTAGGGCCCCATAAATGACGGATGACCTCTCATAAGCTTTTAGCATGTGCATGGGAACATTTTTTTATATGTTTTCTCTGTAATACTTTTATTTTAAGAATAATGTGCTTGCTTCATTAAGGTTTTTTGATAAACTGTATATACTGTTATAGCCCCTAGAGAGAGGTTAACCAGAGGTGCCAGGCCTCAGTTTGACCTGGTGGGGAAACTACAGTGAGGTGCAGAGGGACTATAAGCCTAAACCTTCAGTCTGAGGCAAGGAGACACAGGTATCTGCCCAAAATAGGGGAACAGCTGGGACCTGGAAACCTAAAGAGGCTGCCCTCAAAGAAGACCCGGAGGTGGGGGGTCAAAGGTGCAGTTAACACAAACTGTGACACCTGATTTTTTTTTTTTTAAATTGTGTTTCCTGACCAAGAGGAAGGGGAGCCCAAATTTCTTCAGAGATTATTTTGCTATCTCATCCTTTAGTCCTACCCTAAAAAACCCCTACAGATATTAGTATGCAATGTATGAAGGGTATCCAGGATAGAGTGATACATAGTTAACACAGTCAAAATCATGTCAGCCCCAATTCAGCAAAGCACTTAAGCATGTGCCTTTATACTTTCTCATTAAGAATCTGTGCTGTAAATGCAACTAGTTAAAGGAAGGGAAAAAGTGGTTATGGCACACATTTGTACAATTCCCACATGTTCTTTCCAAAAGAAGAAATCTTAGTTTGGGTTAATTCATGTGGCTGAGGAGAGTATGAGAAAATTAGGAAGATCCTATTTTCACATACAAATAAAAGCCCACTGCTGAGAAAACGGAAGTCTGAGAAAACAAATTATATTTTAATCAAAAGAGAGTTCACAGTAACAGGAAATAACAGAAAATCTAATCAAATTAGATGAATCCAATATTTTCTTGTTGCACTAATAAAGCAAGATATATTTGTGAGTTCACTATTTTAAAAGGTGACTAAAATTGTGAAGAATGTGTTAAAAATCTCTTGGAAATGGAAACAATGAATTAATATATTCAGTTCTAAGTTTCTTTTGGTTTTCATTCTTTTAGGTACATATGCAGCGAATATTTTAGAGTAAAAGCAGAAATATGTACCTGACTTCTTATTACAGTCAGATAAGAATTTGTATTTGCATGTGAGAATTGCTATGCCCACTCATCCTGGCTTTGAACTGGGGGAGCTGACAACGGGTGGTGTGAAGAAGTCATGGGAGCTGATGAGAAGGCCTAGAGTAGCCATAAGAACAGTCAGTCGCTGTTAAAGTTTGTTTTTTTTTCTTTTCCTTTTTTAAAATATCATGACATGAAAGAAACACAAAAAGAACAGCCATAATTTACAAACAGAGCCAGGTATAGGGGGAAAATCCTAAGATTACATTTTTAGTTAGTTATTTTTCATGAGGATGCACAAAGGTCTTTTGCCAGAGGCATTCAAAAATTAAGATGTATAATTTAGGAAACACTATTTTCTCAGACAGGATGACACGAGTTAACTGGAGTAATAAAAACTACTGTAATTTAGTACTATTAATGTAATCAACGATGCTTGAGCTAAAGATGGAGTGATAAATTGACACAAGTGTGAGCAGCAAGTGCTGGTTATATAGTAACCATTCACTTTACCTGCAGGGTAAGGTAAATCAGCAGACAGCAGACAGCCGCAACAGGTGCATCCAGCAACTGGAACTCCTCCACCATGTCCTGAAGGTGAAAGCATGCCAGAAACATGCTATACCGTAGTGTTTGCACCTCTGGTCCTTTAGTGAGCCACAATGTTCTCAAACTAGGTGTTCCACCTACAAAAGAAATCCACTATTTTATCTTTGCAATAGGAAGATAGGACAAGCTTTGCTTATTAAATTAAACCAGTGGTTCTCAATCTATTTATCACTGTGGGGGACACATGCAGCTCTCTGTGTATTATGTGGGCCACATCCACACAATATATATACTAACCGTATGAAACCTGACGATGTCATATGGGCCTCAGCTGTGTGCTGATTGTGCCGCAAGTGACCCATGGGCTGAGAACCACTGAATTAAACATTAAGAGGAAACACTTGTTCTTCTCTTTAAGTTTGCAAGGAACAAAGTTTGGTTTTGTGGGGGAAAAAAAGGGGGGAGGGGAGGGTTGCAATCTAAACAAGTTTCATTGAAGAGAGTTACACTTTTATACCCGGGTAGTGTAGGCAACTCTGAGCCAAAGGGGATTTATCCCTTGGGACAGCAGGCTTTGTCTGCACTACTGCCCTTCCCGTAAGAGCTCCAGTGTACAAGGAGAGGTCAGTATTAACCTGAAACAGGGGTTTGATAGAAATCAGCATGTCCCCCAGGTGGTAAATCAGTGTGTCCTTAGGAACCGTGGTCATGCCGCTCTCTGGGCCAGCACCTACTTTTAGGAATGACACTGGTATTCCCCTGGCAGAGTAGTGGTTGTAGGTAACTTCTGCCACAGCCACTCCTCTTGAGCACTCCACTACTGTCAGCCCCCTGCATTAGGTCCAGTGGCATAGTCCAGAGCTAAATCAAACCCACCAGGGCTTATTTATTCTCCTAGAGTACAGTATGATAATATCACTACTACTAAACACACACGCGTTATGAGACTAATTATATATCATGTTATACCAATCTAGGCATTTTTAGTGGACTCTTCAGTATGGTAACTAGGGAGATCCACAAAGGCTCCTAACTCCTATTATTTTCAATGGAACTTTGGAGCGCTCCACTTACATTACATTTAATCCACTGTCAAAATAAATAATATTGTGGGTGAAATGCCAGGTGGATATCTAGACAGCTGCACCGAAAAATCCCAATTAATGATACACACCTACTGTAAAGCAATGTTGCTTTTGTTGTTGAATAAACAGAGAGGTGCTAGTTTTAAGACTGGACAGACAAAGCTACATTTGGTAACACATCTTCCTTTATGATGAGCAGCAGCTGCATTCTACAATTAGGGCCACTTGGCAACAAGTGATTAAAGTGTCAAGGTGCTGAGATCTAGATGGCTGATGTGTTTATTTAGCAAAGAAAGCCATTAACCAAATGGTACTGTGCCTAGAGAAAGAGAAGTTAAAAAGCAAATCCTTAAATATTTTCCTCCCTCACTCTCCAGAATGTTTACTTTAATATTCTCAAGACTATGGTTCCCATCAACAGAAGTCAATCACAGGAAAAAAAAACTGTTCATGCAACCTTGACAAAGTTCTTTGCTTTTACCGTACCAAATAAATGGTGATTTTTCAGTTTTCAAATCACTTTGTAGGAAAAATATGTATACACTTCAGGAAAACATTAATAGTTTGATATTAATTAGCAAAAAGAATAATTAATTAGCATCACAGACAACAGAAGTGATCGTGTCACTTTATACAGTATTGATGAGACCTAGAATATTGAGTCCAATTCTGGGAATCGCTGCGTCAGAAAAAAAGTTGACAAACCGGAGAGAGTTCAGAAGAGCAACCAGAGAGAGTAACTTGGGGGAGGCGGGGAAGAAATAAAGATGAAATAGTTATGCAACTGCCCTCTGGACAGGCAGACATACTCCAAGAGTCAGTTAATAGAAAGTAATCTCTTTCATCTCTAATTTCTAAGATTTTATAAGTGAATTTTATTTCAAGAGCGTAGATAATAAAATAATAAATTTATTTTAATAAATAAATGAAATAAATAAATAATAAAATAATAAAAAATCTCAGCACAAAAATCAATATATCTCCTCTGTAAAAGATTGCTGATTCCATCATTAATTTAAAATCCACATGTGCAGTGGGAAGAAGAGGGACTTGTGAATTATAAGTTATTTGTACTTGTAAAGGAAACATAATTCTATCTTCTAATTGAACCTACCACCCTATAATAATACTTCCATCCAAGGATCTCCAAGCATTTTACACGTAATTAAACTCACGATGCTCTTAGGCGTTAGCTATTATATAACCCTCATTTGACAGACAAGTAAATTGAAATGCAGCAAAGTTTAATGACTTGCCTAAGGTCTCACCAACAGTTTATGGCAAAGCCAAGATTAGTACATCGAAATAATGATTTCCAGTTCTTTGTTCTAACCACTAGACTATGCTGCCACTAGACTACGCTGACTATTTAACAATAACTATAATACATTCCTAAGGAAAGAGAGAGGTTTACTTGGATATGGAAGAAAAATGTATTTTTCTTCTAATACTTCTGGATATTCTTATTAAGGGCTTATCTACACAGCGCCACAATCTGAATTACAAGAGTGTGAATTGTAGTGCACGTGAACGTACCACGCTCTAACTGCCCCATGTATACTCTGTTAGTGTGAACTAAAAGATACCTAGTTTGTGTTGACATAGTCCCATTTGAAAAAGGATGACATTAATGTGCACGAAGTACCTTTTAGTCTGTCCCAGCAGGATCTACATGGGGCACTTAGAGCACAACATGTTAGAAATGGGACTACAGCAACACAAACCAGGTACCTTTTAGTTTGTGCCAGCGAAATCCAGATTGGACAGTTAGAATTCAACATATTAGAGAGCTCTACAATTCACACTCCTGTAATTCGGACTGTGGTGCCATGGACAAATCCTCTGATTCACTTTTGGAAAAATTATTTAAGAAACAAAATGGAAAAAAAAATCAGAATTGCTGCTTGGGCAGTTGCTACTAGCTGGATTCTTCAGGGGAAAATTAACTGTCCTATCTGAGATTTAACAATTACAAGTTTATGTACCTCAAAGAAAGATGCCCTATAAGTCTACAAGATTTTTGTCATTTTCAGTCTTCTTTTATTATGCAATAAAATTGTGTGAAGAACTAAATTTAGGAGTACTCATGCTTATACTCCTTGTGCATTCCTAGAGTGAGAATATCACCAAGATGAGTGGCCTGGTCACCACAGGGTTATGAATTGATACTTTTCTAACAAGAAAGATACTTTTTAGTCAGCATGTGAAAAGATCATTGATCAAATTAATTTTCCCTTTTAATTCATGTGCTAGAATAAATGTTGTATTTAAATATGATCACGTATGAATAAAAAACAAGAAAACCTCACATGCGTAGTAAGTCTTTATTTTGGTTGGCTGAGCTTCAATAATTGATTTATAAGAAGCAAGTAATGCATTCAGACACAAACTGGTGGAATGCATTAACACTTCAGTGTCATTAAACTCTAGGTTTACATGAAGCTGCTGTATAAATTTACACCAACCTACGTCACATCACCACATGGTACAAGCACTGTATGTGTAATATACGAGCTGCACAGTTTAAAATTAAAAAATGCAGCTTCTCAACCTGAAGAAATAAATAATGTGAGTTGAGACGTGGCTTTATAGTAAAGAATGATATAAATATAATTATAAAAATACAATAAAACAAACATTTTAGCTATTTTACATGTATATGAAGAAACAACTATAAGAAGAGATTTAGAAGACTGCTTATCAGGAATGCTTAACATTAACCTGTCAATCATCTTTGCCACTTTTAAAGGTTTACTACTGCAAGCTAGAAAATTTGTTAAATCTGACTCTTTAAAATAAATCTTTGAATTACCCTCTTCTGAAACCAAGTATATCCATTACATATTCCTGTAGTAACCAATGATTGGAACAATGAAAGTACATCCAGGCTCGTCCAATATGAAATGACTTATATTTAAATTCATCTGCAGTATCTGAGATATTTTTGGCAACAAAATGAAAAGCAGCATCAGAATATGTCTGTGACAATAAACTACAGACCCTGAATACATCAAATGGATCAGCCATCTTCAGGAGATAAGGATATTTTCAAACTCATTCCTAATGCACTTCACTTCTCTGTTATCAAATCTAACCTCTGTTATAAATGTTTTATCAGCATCTTGTTTGTTAGATTATTTCTGGAAGCCAGAACATATACATTAAATATACCTGCATTTTCTTTAAATAGATTTGTATATCCTAGGATTGCCAACTTTCTAGTCATACAAAACCAAACACCCTTGCCCCACCCCTGATCCAGGGCCCCGTCCTCCGCTCACCGCATCCCCCCACCCCCATCACTCACTCTCCCCACCCTCACTCACTCATTTTCAGCAGGCTGGCTCAGGGGGCTGAGGTGCAGGAGGGGGTGATGGCTCCAGCTGAGGGTGTGGGCTCCGGGGTGTGGTGGGGGAAGTGGGCAGAAACGAGGAGTTCAGAGTGTGGGAAAGGGCTCCAGGCTGAGGCAGTGGGTTGGGATGTGAGAGGGGGTGAGGGCTCCAGATGACAGTGCGGGCTCTGGGGTGGGATCAGGGATGAGGGGTTTGGGCTGCAGGAGGGGTCTCCAGGCTCGGGCTGAGGAGTTCGGAGTGCAGAAGGGGGCTCTGGGCTGGGGCAGGGGTATGAGGGGGTGACGGTTCTGTCCGGGGGTGCAGACTCTGGGGTGGGGCTGGGGATGAGGGGTTTGGGGTGTAGGAGGGTGCTTTGGGTTGGCAGCAAGGGATTTGGTGCCCCAATCCCCTAATCATTTTAGTTTCCCTTCTCTGAACCTTTTCTAGTGCCAGTATAGCACTTCTCTTCTTTTAGAGAAAGTGATGAAATGTTTACATAATATAAAATTTTCCAGAAAGATACATATTTTTATCAGAATCTGCAGCAGAAAACCAAAACCAAACAAACAAAAAACCAAAACCCATCACACATATTACAAATGCCTGTGGTTCAAATAATAGCTTCTATCAAGATTTCTTCTTTTTTGTTGGTCTGACTTTGATTTTCAGATTTGAATTCTAACTTCCTATAACAACATCCTTACATTTATCTCCAAATAAGATTCCCATTTGAAAACTGTGATGTGCTGCTGACATCCTTATTTGGTGAATCAGTCATGCAGTGGAAAATAAAAACTGCATGAGAGAATTTAAGTCATACAAATATGGACTTCAAAAAATTTAGAAAAATATTTGTTCTTGGAAGGAATGAAAACACAGCACTAAAAATAAACACCAGAAGTCATCCACCTTTTCTGTAATAGTCTGCTCTGTAAGTCAGTAGTTATTAGGGATGAATAAACTTCCACTTTTAGGTTGCACATACTTTTAAAACTATATTTTGGAATTAAATTATTCATGCTTATTCTCAACACAAAGGTGAAGGTTGTATCCAGAGCACCTGCCATTTTATGTAAGTTCTTCCCTCACTCTACCACCTGGAAGGGAAGATTTAACCATAGTACTCAGACTGAGTGTTCGGGACAGATTTGGGTCTAAGATTTTACTCCCGCACTGCATTTTAAAAACAATTTTTTAAAACCAATACGTGAAGATGTGGTGCTCTGTAAATGCAAACGCAAAGGAAATAAAGTGAAAGCGGTATAAGACAGACCAACTGATTTTTTATACCATGGCTTCATATTATCCTAGGCATCTCCGGATCCATCTCATACCCCAGCCAGCTGCCCTTCTCCTGAATTCCCCTATCATCTGTATTTGAATATGCAATCATTACATCACTAGATTCCTAGAGTAGGAAGGACAGTCTCCAGGACAGAATACTGGATTTGGACTCAGGAAACCTCGGTTCAGTTGATAGCTCAGCTACAAACTTCCTTTGTGTCCTTGGGCAAGTAATTTAATATCCTTTGCCTTAGTTACCCACCTGTAAAATAGGGATACTTTCCTACCTCACAGCTGTGTTGTAAGAATAAAATACATTCATGATTTTGAGGTGCTCAGATACTGTGAAGAAGGGCATATAAGTAGTACATGCTTTTCAAATTCTACATGTTTAGGAGTGCAGTGGCAGCACAGAAAATGTGAATTTGGGATTAGGGGTCCTGGAACAAATAGAAAGGTCACCAGATTTAATGGGCATCTTCTTATATCATCTTAAAAGGACTTGAGGGAAAAAGGTAGGTCTTACCAGTTATTTCCTTTACTGGATTGTGTGATAGTCAAGCTAGCTCAGAGGCACATTCCTATATACTATTTATTTTAAAAAGAACCAAAATAGAAAAAATAAACACAACCAATTACACACATGCAATCAGAAAAGTAACAGCAGTTTGTGGTACCAAACAGCTCATGGGAGCACTTGCTAATTCCAGAAAGAGGCAAGCTATCATAAATATTCTGTGTTTTAAAATAATGACACAAATAGAAAAAAAATGGCACATTAGTCAATGACTCATAATCCCCTCCTTAACTCATGATGGCTGTGCATTTTTCCCCTCCATTATGTGAACTAAGAATTAAGGACCAAATTATCCATGAGGTAAGCAGACACAACACCCATTAAAGTCAATGGGAATTGCACCTGCTCATTTCAGGTCTGAAACCGGACCAAAGGGCCAACTTACTAGCATTTGGTCATTTTCATCACAGCTTTATTATTACAATATAGGCCCCAGTCATGTAATAAGCTCTGCAGGGGTCCCTTTGTACATAGCTCACTGCCAAAGGATTGGGGGTTGGGACCAAAGTTTGGTATTTTATTAGGGGATGCCACATTTTGAGTGGGATAAACCTGAGCTCCTGACACACTTGTTATATGGGTAAAGGTGTTACCTAGCTGAAATTTATCCCAAAATATTTTTAGTGTAACTGTTTTTGGCCAATCTGAATTCCCTCTGAGAGTGCAACTGGATATGGTATTGTTACCTTCCTATCCTAAACTATTACAGTGCAGCTGTGTGCTGCTAAAAAGATGTCACATTCAATCCCAGGTGTAACTGCACTGCGGTGGTAGACAGGCAATTCATATACAGTAGTATATGAATTAGTATATATTCAATCATGTAGTTACCAATAAAGTGTAAAACATTTGGATGAAAAATGTTTTATAAATGTAAAACGGTCCTCTTAATATTACAATCACAATGAAATAGCTGAAATGCTGGTAGTGCATGTGTCCCTTTTCTTAAAAAGCAAAATAAAGACAGAGAAGAAACAAAGCAGTGCAAACACTGAAAGCAGACAGTGTATGGGCCACAAATAGTAGAAAAAAAACTCACAGGCACCACATAGGAGGTCCAATTACATTTTTTTGAAAATGGGACAATGTTTAGATGTTTGGTATAACAGCCTCTTTTCGCTTCCTTGTCCTCAAATGCAATATACCTTTGAAACTCTTTAAATAATTGTTCACATCTGTTTCAAATGTCAATTTCTCAAGTACTGTGTAACATTTTAATTTAATACAGTATAATATGAAATTCTGAGATTAAAACTGTTAAACACAGTGCAATTCCAAGCAGTTATGGAGATACAGCACTAACATTTTAACAACTGGTCTTTCATAGTCCTCTTTGACTGCACAACCAAATATCTGATGAAAGATTTTCTAAACAGATTTGTAACCAAATATTCAAATAATATCATTAATCAGTTCAGAGTTAAATATAAAGATGATATTTTATTTTACCTGGGATGTCAAGCTGTATAGGTTGTACAAGGTCTGGTTGCTCCATTGGATTCCCAAAGTACACAAACCACTCCTTTACTATAGGATAGGCTCCACAGGTGTCTAAAGAATAGACAATTTGATCAATAAACCAAGTACGAGTACTGATGTTCACATAAGGGTTGAGAAGAGTGGTGGGAGGGGATTGCAAAGCATTAGTAAGTACCACATTACAGCTGGTTGCTCATATACTTTAAAAATACAAGAAACAGTTTAGAGCATCTTTTCACAAGTGATCAGAACAAATGGCTATAGGTTTAGTTATACATTATGGCAAGAGTTCAGCGCTGGAACCGCAACTGAAAACTCAAGGCAAAATTTTGAGCTGTGTATGTGGCAATGAGGAAGAGGGGCTAAGTTAGCTTTTTGTGCCCTTCTCATCCTGGGCTGCCCTTCAGTGTAACTTAGCAAGTCTTGGAAACCTATGTTATGTCAGCCTCCCGAGGCTGCCTGACAGACCACTATGCAGCCCAGACTCTCCACTATGCTGCATGCTCCAGTCCTGCCCCTAACATTCCCTGCCGGCTCCCAGACCTGACTCTGGCACACATGCTATGTCAGTCTTGCAAGGGGTCATTACAGGGCAGCCTATACAGCTATCTGCACCAGGGGAATCCTCCTATGGCTAGGACCACGGCTTTTAGGGCCCCTTTATACCACTCCAGTCCTCTCACCTGCTGTAAAGGGACCAGAATGGGGGTTGAGGATCTCATCCCAAAGTATATTTTTCAAAAATGCTTGATGTAATGATTGAGGTAGCTAGCAACTGAGGCTGAGATTTTCAAAAAGGGCCTAAGGGAATTAGGACCCCCATTTCCCATTGACTTTCATGCCCACCTACCATTGAAATCTGATGGGAGCTGGGTGCCTAACTCTCTCAGGACCCTTTGAAAATCCCAGTTTAAAGGCAAATCATTTGTGAGGAGAGGGGAAATGGCCATTTGTCCTTTTTGAGTTATGTTGTATAAAGAAGGTCTGAAAAGTCTCTTGGTCCCCCCCAAAATAAAATAAAGTTTTTTTTCTTGCTTATTTTTTACCTTAGTAGTATTGGGCATGTCCATGCTTCCTGATGTTGCTGGAGGTCCCAGAAGCCTCTTTTGCCCAGCACACATTCCTACATATTTTACTAGATTTGTTAGTTATTACCTGGCAGGACTTGCCCTTTTTTTCTGATATGGAAATAGTTATATCCATTTTCCCCTAAAAGCATTTAAATGTTACATTTGCTATTTTCATGCTCTAACTACTTGAAGCTTTTTTTTTTAAACAATACAATAATTATTTTGAAAAGTATCCTAATTCTATCATCTTCATGTTGTAATTTGATTTATAGAAACTTTTCCGGATCACCTCCCATCATTGTGAACAAATACTAAAATTAGTATTATTCCCCCTGTACATGGTGCTCTCCCTTTTGGTCCAGAATTTGCTTGCATCACAACCATCTCATACAGCTCAGTGGAGCATGCTCTGAATTTTCATTTCTGTGTTCCAATATGAAGACGACAAATTAGTCAATCTCTGGGCAGATGTTAGAGGATAAAAAAAATCCTACATGAAAGATACCCTGAAATTGTATAGCAATTGAATTGCTGAACAGTCTAATATCCTGTTTTGGAATAATAATGTTTTGGAATAATAATGTTAATAATAATCTTTCATTAACCGGAATGTCAACTTAGTATTCTAGTGTCACTTTTTGAAAAGAGTTCTGAAATTTGTATTTGTCTTTTTAAAAAAAAAAGTTCTGAGCAAGTCAGGATGCTTTAATAAAAATTGAGATGCTGGATTACAAAAGTGTTATAATTGAGATTATAAAGTGTCATTCGGTTCTAAATTTGGGTGAAATAAACTATTTTTACACTGAACATTTTTCTGGTACTTACGCTGCTCAAGCATTAACATACCAAAAAGGAGAGAGTAGTCATAGTAAAGCTTTATTATTATTATATTTATGTATAAGTTTGTATCTGTATATACATGTGTATATATATATTTACAAAACATCACAACATCTTGGTGATGACAATGCATCAATTATATAAATACACGATTATTCAAGTGAGGTAGTCAAACAAACAATGACTGTTAAAAGCATGATTCTATACAACTGACAACATAGCAATGCAACAGGAACAGGACAGGGCTGTGAATGTCGAATTCAGTCTCTCCCCAATACTGGAAACAAGGGTCCATCCTGGCTACAGCTCAGGTGGCATAATAAAACCTGCTGCACTAATTAGACAAACTCCTTAAATGCCACAAGACAGAAAGCCTCTGCCTGCCAACAAGACATTCATATTACCTTTGTTCACATCTACTACATATCCTGGCAAAACACTGATGACAAATCTTTTTAAGCAGCATGGCTCCCAGTGTGCCAGGAAGTGAGCCATTCAAAGGAATATATTTTAAATTCTTTACCACTCAAAGATCAAAATGTAACACCTGAGTGACATTTGAAGAAAAAAAAACACCCTGCTGATTTCTCTTTGATCAAGTAAAACGTTCACTGAAATTGTGCATTAGTGCTTCTCTTTTGAGTATGATTCCAAAATACAGCAAGTTAAGAATTAATAAAGAGAGATTTTCATGGAAGAACTCAATGTGAATATTGGGTGACCTCATATTCACCTCAAATCTTATACCATAATCTAAAATGATTGCTCCTTCGATCCTGAGGGATCCCATTAAATTCCCAACTCCCTTAGAAACTTTTGATAATCCCAGACTACATTTCCAAAGTAGTTCTGCATGATATACAGAAATCACCTCTGAAAACCAGACACATCTGGAGTGGAAAATGGCAGCTATTTAAAAAAAAATAAACATTTTTGTGAATGATCTGTGAATTACTTTTGTCTATTAGTATAAACAAAATTCCAAATTGGATAGGACCCGTGTGCAACATGCATAACTTTAGACTTCTATAAATTATGTTATGTTACATATACTCCTTCACATCTGTGAACACTTCAGCCCTACTGAGTGCATATTGGTGACAACAAGCACAGAATCCTCCACACAGATGTCTTTTGGCAGTGTCAAAGTGAGGGTCAGTTTGGCAGGCTAAGCTTAGAACTGGGAGTAATTCCATGATCTCTAGGAGTCAGCCAAGTATTTATGACACATTACATACTTTTAAAATTAGCAATAGCAATACAGGTGCAGATGTTTCCATGTAATGAGCGAATTCTAAAACATAACTTCCAGCTTTGTTCAGAATTATTAAAAAAAATAATCAAATTGGGTGATCAAGATGGGGTTAACAGAAGCATTATCCACTATTAACTTTTCCTCTGTCTAAAATACTTTTTTCAGTAGTATTATTAAGATATTATTAAAAGAAAGATGATAAAAGCTCAATGCTGTATAGGGAGTATGTCTGCTAAATTATATTTAAGGAACTAATGTAGCCAAATGAAATACCTTTCTTTTAAAACTTTAGCCAATACCTGCTGTCATGGGCAAGACCACAATCAAGCCCGTACTTTTTAATGAGTCTCAAAATATGGCCTCTATCTTGCAAACGCGTCAGGATTTGTGTGACTGACTTTACTCATGAGCAGCCACATTAGTAAAGGTGCGCACGGGCTTAAGTGTTTGCAAGATCAGAGCCTGAGGGGAAAACGTCATGGTCTATTAAAGTGGGGATTAAAGGATCTAAAGGTAGCTAGGCCCCCAACTCCTACTGAACTCTCAATTCCCTTAGGCACCTTTCTCAATCCTGAGGAGCTTCGGGGGGACGGGAAGGAAAGGAGCCCTGAGGCAGCAGTTTGTGTGACATTTTCATCTATTCTGAGCTATTTTTCAAAAATATCTAGCAATTAAAAGAAACCAACGAATGTCAGATGACTGCAAAAAGAAAAGGCCAATTTCTATGACAGGAATGTCAACCTGATGGATTTTAAGGATTCAAAAAAATTAAGTACAATATTTAATAAAACAATATAATACTAGCTAAATGATTTTATTTGCTCCCTTCCCACTTCTCTTTTTAAACTGAGAGATTTTAAGAAAAATCACATTTACAGAACAGAACAGGCCATCTGATGGCATTGTTTGAGGGAGAAATTGGTAAGTGATGAACACCAACAATCTTTCCTTAAAGCTCTAAAATAATTTCTGGAAAAACAATGCTGTATTGTCTATAACAGGGTTTAAAAAAGGACTAGATAAATTCATGGAAGACAAGTTCATCAATAGCTATTAGCTTGGATGGACAGGGATGGTGTCCCTAGCCTCTGTTTGCCAGAAGCTGGGAATGGGTGACAGGGGATGGATCACTTGGTGATTACTTGTTCTGTTCATTCCCTCTGGGGCACCTGGCATTGGCCATTGTTGGAAGACAGGATACTGGGCTAGATGGACCTTTGGTCTGACCCAGTATTGGCCGTTCTAATGTTCTTATTTTAAATTATGAATTGCCACACCAACAGCTTTTACACCAGTGTTTCTGAAACTGGGGTCGCTGCTTGTGTAGGGAAAGCCCCTGGTGGGCCGGGCCGGTTTGTTTACCTGCCCCGTCTGTAGGGCCGGCCGATCGCGGCTCCCACTGGCCGCGGTTCACCACTGCAGGCCAATGGGGGCTGCCGAAAGCAGCGGCCAGTAAGTCCCTCGGCCCGCGCCGCTTCCAGCAGCTCCCATTGGCCTGGAGCAGCGAAGCGTGGCCAGTGGGAGCTGTGATCGGCCAGACCTGCAGACGGGGCAGGTAAACAAACTGGCCCAGCCCGCCAGGGGCTCTCTCTACGCAAGTGGCGACCCCAGTTGGAGAAACACTGTTGTACACACTACCACTTATATCGGTAAAACTTATGTCAATAAGGGGTGTGAATAAGCCACCCCCTGAGCAACGTAAGTTACACCGGCGACCTAAGCACTGGTGTGGACAGTGGTATGTCAGTGGGAGATGGATTTATTACACAGGCAGGAGAACTCTCTCCCATCAGCATAGACAGTCTTCACCAGACACACTGCGGCAGCACAGGGCAGCTGTGCCAGTGTAGTGCTTCTAGTGTAGATTAGCCCCAAATTTGTCTTGGCTTGACACACAAAAATCTGTATGATAACAGTCTGCCATTCTGCAGCTGCAACTGTTAACTAAAGACACTAGTCTTAGGGCTTGTCTACACTGTTAAAGCGCTTTAACATGGCTTGTGTAGTCACAGTACAGCTCTCTCTCAGCGCTCTAAAAACCTACCTCCATGAGCGGCGCGGCTCCTAGCACTGGTGCACTGTCTACACTGGCACTTTACAGCACTGAAACTTGCAGCGCTCGGGGTGGTGTTTTTTCACACCCCTGAGCGAGAAAGCTGCAGCACTGTAAAGTGCCAATGTAGACAGGCCCTTAGTTGTGTGTGTTCCTGCAGACATCACTGAAGTCCTGCTGCTCATAGGAGTAAATAAAAGCCAACCAGGCTGTAATTGTCCTCAAAAACTGAGACACGATGGGCTGAAAAATGAAAAATGGCTGTTGCGCATTATTTTTGCTGAAACCTATGTTGTTCTCTCCATGTGCCTTTTAAACTCTGAGTCACTTTTTCCTATTTTTTTCCTTTTACTGTAAGACTTCAATCTTCAGTAGACAAAGGAAGTAAGGTGCCCAATTACGTGATTTCTCAGTCTGTAATAAAAACATTAGTTTAACTGATATTGAACTTTCATGGCTAACCATACAAAGTAAATAGTATGAGAAAACATATTACAAAACACAATAAAAGTGCAACAACAGTTTTTCATTTTCAATCCATTGTCTAAAAACCTTTGGAAGCTTGAGGCAAAAGACACGTAAAAATAGAACAGTTATGAAACAGAAAACTTAAGATCATGAATTTTCCACTCGGATCTGTACAAGTAGACTCTTGCACTCATGCAGAGTCTCACTGAGTTCAATGGGATTCCACATAGGCAGATCCAGTTACAGAATTGGGTCTAAATCAGCAGGGAAAGAAATAATATTTTCTCACTCACAACTGGATAAAAGAAATACAATTCTCAAAAGTGGTTCCATTTATTTTTATTTATAGTTAGCTCAATAACAAGAATTGCCTAAAACCTCCTTTTATTTGCAAACAAAGAATTAGAGTAAAATTATTAAATTTTATAACTATTTTTTTTAAAGTACGTAAATGATAGTTACTTTAACCTCTGAAGAAGCCTTGTATTAAGACTTAGGATGATCATGGAAGCAAAAGAATGTTCCCATATTTCTTAACCTATTAGAACATTCTAAACTTAAATGGTTTTGCTCAGTCTTCTGATCATTAATAACTTTCACATGTATTCTTTTAACAATAAACGAAAAAACTTGGAGTTATTTTTTTAACTTGAAAAACTTAAAAGGTACTAAAATTCAACAGTATGTAGAAACATTACAACAGTCTAATTTTCATGATTTCTGATTCCTTACTAATTACATGTGTATTGCCCACAGCATTTATCCTAAATGTGATGCAGATGTGAGCCACTGAAATTTGGAATTAAAGAATTTAGATTTCAAAAATATAGTTTAAAATGTCCTCAAAGTGTAGTTGTAGCAATGTTGGTCCCAGGACATTAGAAAGACCAAGTGGGTGAGGTAACATCTTTTATTGGACCAACTTCTGTTGGTGGGAGAGATAAGCATTCAAGCCACACAGAGCTCTTCTTCAGGTGTGGGAAAGGTATTCATAAGAACATAAGAACGACCATACTAGGTCAGACCAGTGGTCCATCTAGCCCTGTATCCTGTCTTCCGACAGTGGCCAATGCCAGGTACTTCAGAAGGAATGAACAGAGCAGGCAATCATTGAGTGATCCTCTGTCACCCACTCCCAGCTTCTGGCAATCTGAGTTTAGGGACACTCAGAGAATGAGGTTGCATCACAGTCCATCTTGATTAATAGTCATTGGTGGACCTATCCCCCATGAACTTATCTATTCTTTTTGAAACCCATTATTGCTTTGGCCTTCACGACATCCCCGGTAACAGGTTCCACAGGTTGACTGTACTTTGTGTGAAGAAGTACTTTTTTTGCTTTAAATCTGCTGCTTGTTAATTTAATTTCATTAATCAATTGGCTCCCCAGTATACAAACCTCTTCGTGGGCCATCCTGAAGAAGAACTGCTGGACTAACGCATCACAAAACCCAAGGTACATGGATGATATTTTCGTTCTCCGGACAGATGGCTTAACATTCCTCATAGATTTCTACCACAACTTCAACAACTACCACCTGCCCATTAAACTCTCTCTGGAACACTCCCACACTAGCATCAACTTCCTAGACACCACAATCAGCTTCAACAATGGAACCCTACATGCAACCATACAAAAGAAACCCACAGATCACCATACCTACCTTCGTAGATCCAGTAATCTCCCCAAACACATCAAGAAATCTGTTATCTACAGCCAGGCACTCACACACCAAAGAATATGCTCCAAGATGAAAGTCCGGGATATACACCTTAACACACTCAAAACTGCCTTCACCAAACAAGGACACTTCACTAAAGAAGTAGATCACATCATGGAATGGGCAACCAAATACCCCAAGAGAACCTCCTTCAATACAAAAATGAAACCCCCTCTGACCACAAGCCCTAATTGTCACATACCACCTGACACTGGAACCCGTATAGAGTATCATCAAACAACTACAACCCATACTTGATGGGATCCCCATCCAGAAAGAAATCTTTCTTGAACCCCGCACTTCTGGCCTTTAGACAACCCCCCAACCTCTCCAAGATCGTCATCAGAAGCAAGCTCCCCACAGACCAGGACACATCAAAGTAATACCAGACCCTGCCAGAACAAAGATGCAAAACCTGCAGACATATCTCTACTGCTACAATGATCAACACCCACCTTTCAAGATCCACGGATCCTACACATGCCTATCACAACATGTGGTACACATCATCCAGTGCACTAAATGCCCCAATAATAACTATCACTATGCTCTCAAATGAACATATACAGGAAAATTATAAAAGACAGAAACACCCTATCATCTGTGGGTGAACACTTCTCACAAAGCAATCATGCTGTATCTGACCTATCCTCAAAGGAAATCTGCACAACATTTTCAAAAGACCTGCCTGGAAGCTTAAATTCATCACTCTGCTATACACTAAAAATCATGGACTGAACAGTGACACTAGATTTATAGCTTATTACAACAATCTGTAACCCACTAAACCACTCTTTTTGTCCTATGACTGCAGAGGTGTTAACGGGCCACTCTACCTTGAATAGACCCTTACAATATATGCTAACTACTTATTCTAAACATTCTGTTCCACCTTGCATTTTGCTGTGAGGCTGGGAGCACCTTTCCCAGACCTGAAGAAGAGCTCTCTGTGGCCAAAAGCTTGTCCCTCTCACCAACGGAAGTTGGTCTAATAAAAGATATTACCTCACTCACCATGTCTCTTAAATAATTAAGTATGTGGTCCAATCTGCATGCCCTAAGACTACGTGTCTCTGACACTGTGCAGTGAATACAGGGATAACCCTTACCTTTTCTGGACTCCAGCAGAACAGAATAAATATGTTGTCGAACTGGACGGTAGATAAGTGCCTGTCCAGGAAGTTCTGTGTCAAGTTCATCTTCCAATGTATTGCTGCATTCAACTTCTCCTTTACTGAGGACATTGTACACCATATAATTTTCAGCTCTGACGTGTTGTTCTTTAGCTAGCTGTTCAAATGGTGAAGAAGTCATTTATTTTCTACTTTAAAATTAAAAAAACAAAACGGCAAAATTAACTTATTTTTAAAATAAACATTTCCTCTGATCTTGGTGAAATTATGCCCAGGAAGAAAACAACTGATATTTCAAACTATCAGAGTCCTACATTTTGCCTTAAGGACAAGGGAAATAATATAATCTCATTGGTGTGTAATTTTTTTGTGAAGAGGAGGAGTCCCCAGGATTCCCGTCATTCTCTTCCTATTATTCCCCTACTCTCCATCCTCAATGGCAATTAGTGGCAATGTCTTTGCTACCAGTAACTCCCATCAGAGAAAATCAGTGCTACTCTTTCAGTCAGCTGAGGCCTTGTCTTCACTGCTAAAAAAGGTGTATTTTTTAAATGTGGGGTAATTAACGTGTGAGCTATCCCAAGGTGAAAACACAGCAAAGACAAAGTACTTTAGTTTTACTGTGCAGTAAACTGGGTGAGGTCAATCCCAGACAGTGACACAGTACTGACCTCACCTTTTTTAGCACAGAAGACAAGGCCTAAAGACTGTCACTGGAAAGCAACATACAACAAGGGGACACGCTCATTATTTCTGCAACACTTCCAGTCTCTACCTAGGAGCTCAGGGGCCCACATTTGGAAGCAAGCTTTGCTGATGCTAGACTAGGGGACCAGCATAGCTTGTTTTACAAAAATCATTTCAGGTTTTCATGATTTTCCCGATTTGTACACTCAGAAAATAGCTATGTAAATTACAAGGCCATAAAAGGCACAGTGAAACCTATCAATAGCAATATTTCACATTTATATAGCATCTCTCATCCCAAAGGATCCACATACCACCACTGAGATGCAGCTATCTAAAAGGAACACACTGGCAATCAATCAGTGCACAGCACACCGCACAACAGCAGGGAGCGGGGGAGGAAAATTTTTGGATAAGCATAAAAGACATCAAAATCTTTACTGTCCAAACAAAGTAAACAGGGTTTCAGTTTACTAAATCAACTCTATATTAAGTCAATAAATGAAGGACTTGCATCAGGTTTTTTATAGCACTCATTGCTTCAGCAGTTATCTGCAGCACCCATTAGCATAGTGCTGATGGCTACTCCAGAAGAGGTGTTTATAGCTATTTTA
This sequence comes from Mauremys reevesii, assembly GCF_016161935.1. NCBI lineage: Eukaryota > Metazoa > Chordata > Testudines > Geoemydidae > Mauremys > Mauremys reevesii. Next base: position 83,377,221 of record NC_052625.1, read on the forward strand.
CCAATTTATATCTCAATGATGTAATAAATTTTATTCCAGTAGCCCATTTTAGATGCTACAAAATTGGATTAGGACTTGATACAAAATATGCTATACTAATAATACACTTCATTTCATTTTATTTTAGGCATATAGCTTGCATAGACATGAGTTCACAAATTTTGTGAATTGCAAGTTTGGTTGCCACAATGTACCAGAAATCCATGATTTACAATACAGTGAAAAGTAAAAACACAAGCTGGGCTCCATACTAACCATGGATACAAGCGTAATTGACACTGCATCTTGAAAAATGTTTCTACTGTATATAAATAGGCAGACACAAGAGGTGCAAACTTTTCAAGACAAGCAGCATTGAGAGCCAATGTACACAAGGCTGGAATTGAGGTATATATGTGGACTTGTTTGCATTTAAGATAGCAGAGTTGTGTTCGTTCCAAAATGTGAGCACTTGTATTTGCTTTGTCAGTGTTTAAGCATGGAAAAACTAACCATCTATCTACAAATTAGACTGTAAGTTCTTTGGGGCAGGGACTTCTTTACTTAGGGTTTATAAAGAAACAAGTACAACAGGGCCACAATCTTAAGTGGAGCCAGGGGCGGCTCTATGTATTTTGCTGCCCCAAGCACGGCAGTCAGGCAGCCTTCGACAGCTTCCCTGCGGGAAGTCCGCTGGTAACGCAGATTCGGCAGCATGCCTGCGGGAGTTCTGCCGGTCCCATGCCTTTGGCGTGCCCACCGTTGAATTGCCACCGAAGCCGCAGGACCAGCGGACCTCTCGCAGGCATGCCAGCGAAGGCTGCCTGACTGCTGCCCTCACAGCGACCAGCAGACCACCCCCCCGCATCTTGCCGCCCCAGGCATGCGCTTGGTGCATTGGTGCTGCCCCTGAGTGGAGCATCCAGATATTATCATTTATTAACTGATTTTATTACACTACCTCATCATCTTAGGAAACTGCATCCTTTCAGATTAAAGATCAAACCGAGGTAATGACCATGATGACATCTCAAGGTCCCTTCTAGCCGTACACTTCTATGATTCATGATATGTTCCGTAAGAGAAGGGATGTTAACTCTGGTGTCCTGGCCATATTCCAACTTCGGGTATGTCTATATGTACAGCACTACAGCAGCACAGCTGTACCAATGCAGCTGCACCACTGCAGCGCATCTGGTGAAGACGCTCTATGCTGACCAGAGAGAGCTCTCCCACTGGCATAAAAAAAATCACCTCAGCAAGCGGTGGGAGAGCTTCTCCCACCAACATAGCGCTGTACACACGAATGCTTATGTCGGTGTAACTTATGTCGCTCAGAGGGATGGAATATTCACATCCCTGAGCAACATAAGTGTTGTTGACATAGGCTGTAGTGTAGACATAGCTCTAGATACTTACATTTTACCTACCTAAACTCCCTTCACACTTTCAATCAGAAACAATATTCTTCTTCATTTTGGCCTTACCACTCTAACAGGAGTGATTACAATCAATTATATGTGGATGTGTATCTTTAAACAGTTGCTACATTTTATCTGAGTGATGGCTGCATTTTAAAAGTGTACTAAGTGAATACTGTATAGTTTTTATTTCAGTTTGTAAGTGCTTTGGAATCTTTTGGGATGGAAATCATAATATAAATATAAAATATACTTTCAAATTATACTCAGAGATTTTTTTTTTAAGTTAACCAAGAGAGGTAGACAGAGAGATCCTATGTTCAAAGCCTATGGGCACCTAACAAAATTTGGCTCTTAAATTACATCCTACACACAATTTCTAAAAAGGCATTTTCTTGAAGTCTCAAAGTTTTCTCTTAATAAACTTTCATAGATTTAACAGTCATGTAAACAAAAAGTCTCACAAAATATATTAGAGAATTAAAAATCTCTGTGTTTCTGGTTACCAAAAAAGAGACTCGGTACATTCAAGGAAAAAGACTACTCCTAGCTTGATCTTGAAGTACCATTGCCTGTAAAACTCGCGACCATTTCAGGATCAGCCTTAGCATTCAGTAAGGAAAAAAATATTTTGCTCAGAAAAAAAAAGATATATTTGAGTTCATTCATTATCACATCAGTAAACGTTTACAGCAAAAGGGTGATGGCAAAGCTTTAAGAGATGAGATACCTGAAAGATCTCCTGATCTGGACATATGGCTGTTTCTTGCTTGAGAATTTGAGAATTTGATACAATGGGGGGAAGCCATGGAGACTGTTGGCCAGGCAAGAGATAGGACTCCACTCCCCTGTAAAGTAATTTCTTGTCTGATGCCAAAGGTAGCATTTCTTCCAAGTCTTTCAGGCTACCATATGAGCATGGAATTCTTGATATGTAGCTTGCTACAGCTAGAATTATGTTAGCCCTTTTGTCATAGCTCTGGCTCTTTGGAGGACATGAAGCTACACATTTCCGCCAGAAACCCTCCAAAATGTCTTCTGGAACTATATCATTCCCAAGCAGGCAAGCAAAAAGAGGGAGGTCTGTTATGTTGAGGCCCAGTGCATGACAGAGGTTCTCTCTAGAGTACATAACAGTGACCATCCTGTCCAAGCAGAGATTATTAATAGAAAAATAGGGAGAGGTGTTATAGATGAGGTAGTCGGTATCTTGTCCAAGAATTCCCATGCAATTATTTTGCAGCCCATAAGAGGCCACCTCATAGTCTGCTTCTTGCAATGAACATATTGTTTCTTGACCAAGAGACTTTAAGGCAAAGCGTGTAAAAGTTGCCAACCCTGAAGGAATAAAGAACATCCCTCTCCCTGGTTGTTGTCTATAGGACTTGAGGAACTGAAAGATTCTGGCTATTTCTTTGTTGTTCTTCAATCTTCGTTTGACCCATTCGTCTCTCTTCTTCTGCTCTATCACACCATCAAAGCAGAACACCAGCTTGATATCAACTGCCATAAAAGCTTTAATAAAATCCTGCAAATTAGCAAGGTACTCTTGCCACTGGCCACCACAGACCCAGGATTCTGGTGTGTACCAGTGTCGAATACAACCCATGGCATCTACCACAATTACAGGAGGGGAGTCAGGATGACTGATGTGATATTTTTCTGCCATTTCCTTCAGATTTACCATTGTACATGCATCAGGGCAAGCGTTTGCCACAAACCACTGCAAACCTTTAATGCCCATAGTTGCTCTTTTTAAGCCGAATTCTCTGAGCAATCTGAAAAAGGAAACAAAAAACAAAAATGTTCTAAACCACAATATTAAGAGAGAAGTAACGTTCAATGGTTAGACAAGGGAACTGGGAGTTCAATGAATGGGGTTCTGTTTCTAGTTTTGCTAATGATTCCTTGTGTTATCTTAGACCTTAACTCTCTAAACCTGTTTTTCCATCTCTAAACTGGGGGATAAAACCTATCCATCTTGTGATGCACTTTGTCTTCCATCTTTAGTTCTCACTATATCAGCACAAAACATTATAACTATGCTAAAAGTATTACTTTGAAAAATCAAGATGAACAAAGCTCAAATAAACAGATTTATTTTTAATACAAAAAACACAAAATCTACTTTAAAAATTCAGTGCGTTTGTTTACAGGGACTCAAATAGATATTGAGAGTAAAAAGTGTGTAACTTTTCCTTTGCCAAGGGGGTTTACAACATAGAGATTACTACCTTGACTTTCAGAGGCCCTCAGTACCCACAGCTCTAACTGAAGTCAGTGGAAACAGGGGCTCTACAACTATGAAAAGCAGCCCACAGCCTTGATCCAGCAATTGGATCCACACAGGCAAACCTCCATGCCTACTTGAAGCTTCAGTATAGTCAATGGTTCATCCTCATGAATCCAACTGCAAGACTGAGACCCATATTTCTGCATGCTGTTTTAGTTGCTTCAGTTGTATTTTGATTTTAAAATCGTATGCATTTTACTATCATGTATTTTCAAGACTCAAAAGCTAAATTTCAGAATACATTTAAATAATTATGTCCCTATTTATATGTAGTAAGTTTATAATAACTTGACTGTTAAAAGGATTAACACTTTAAAGTGGTCACTATAATGCGTGTTCATTTTGAATCAATTAATCTAAATGGAAAAAATATACATACTGACTACAATCTTAATACAAGAAAGGGATGAAATCAGATTTTTCTGTATTAAAAACTGCCAACAATAATAAAAATATGGATTCCCCCATCATTTTCTGTGTTTAAAAACATGCAAAGGAACCCAAGTTATATACTGTGAAAATAAGTATGGGAGAAGGGTTAAAATTAAAACCTACAACCACCTCCAATTTTGTTTATAGAAACCCCTGCTCATAGTAAATGATTTACATAGCTTTAATGACAGCTGTCTTTTTCTACTAATACAAAGGCTTTTTATTTCAAAGGATTTTCTACCGAAACCTGCTGGTGACAATACTGAATTTTTTATGCAGCAAGACAAGCTCATTTTTCTTTTTACTTTGACTTTATTCAAAGTTGTCCCCTCCTTTCTCACACAAACAGTGAGGAAATTCACTGCAGGTTTTAATTAAGCAAGTACAAGTATTCCTGTCTTTCACACTACTCATTTCTCACATTTTGACTTACAAACTACCTCAGGAGTGTTTAAAAAAAAAAAGAAGAAATTGAATACAAAAAGTAACATGAATTTACAACTCTGAAAGGTGCCTATGAGCCTTTCTTCCTCCTCAGAGTTGTAACATCCTTCACATGCAGTTTTCAAACACCCTCTTCAGTGTGAAGTGAGATTAAATGTTTAAAGCAATCTAGAACTACACTGTGGATATTACCTTTTGAAAAATAGAAATATTTATCCCCATCACTACCGCACAGGTATATAAAGTATAGTGTTGCTTTCCCAAGCACTTTTTCTAGGGCCATGTGGGTGTCCTTCAAATTCCAGCTGTTTGTCATAAAACAGAGCTTTTCACTCACAGCTGCACCTGTGATCACTAGAGGAGTTACACATCTCTTTAGTTTGCGTACTGGTGTATACAATTGCACCATAAAGAGTTCCTTAAAAGGAAGTTATCACATTTCCACAGAGACCCAGCAACAGTTGGACCTGTGAACTGAGAGAACCCCTCCATCACCCAGGTACTGTTGTTTGCAGTTACACCAAGTGATGTGGTGAGGTCTGCCCCTGGGTTTTTGAAAGGAACCCACGTGGTTTCTGCAGAAATGCACTGGGTCCAAGCAACAGTTTTAGCTATGAAGATCCAGGAAAAGGAGCCACTCTTTCCCCATCCAGGTGCTGAAGGAAGAAGCTGCACTAAATAATCTAGAAGCAGCATTGTCTAAAGGGGATGCAAATACTCTCCAGCCTTCATGGCTATATCAATATCTGAAATATTCTCTCACTTAACTAAGGCCAAGCTATACTAGGGACATTTTCAGCAAACTTCCCGCCATTGCCAGTACTAGTTCAGTAACAGCAATGCTGCGGAACCTAGCGTAGACAGACTGCTGGCTGCCATAAGTATTTTCAGCACTATCATTTAACCATACTCAGATGTAATCAACACAATGCTACTTTTTGCACATTAATTTTAGTGCTGGTGAAAGATAACAGACAGTATTGGAGGTTTAAGTCTTTTTAACCACAGAACAGCTACAGCCTGAGCAACAGCAGCAGTGCAAGCTTCCTGCATTGCCCCACCTCTCCAATGGGCCTTAGCCATGACCTGACAGACCACCTCTAAAAGGTGAGACAGTTCAGTCTCCAGGTGCATTCAGTCCTCAAACTCCCTGCTGAGACTGACAAGGCTACCAATTTGGGGTTGTCTACATCAGAGATTCTCAACCTTTTTCTTTCTGAGCCCCCCGCCCCAACATGCTATATAAACTCCAGGGCCCAGTGAGCGGGGGCGGGGGGAGAGAGACCCGCTGGGCTTCAGCCACCAAAACATGGGGCTCAACTGGGGGGAGGAGGGCCTTTAGTCAGGCAGGGCTGGGGGCTCCAGTCACCAGGGCTTCTGGCTCTGGATTTCAGCCCCATGGGAGGCAGTGAGGCTCAGAGCTTCTGGCTTTCAGTCCGGGGGAGGGGGATTCCGGGGCTTCAGCCCCACAGCTCTGGGCTCTAGCCCCACCAAGGCCCCAGAATTCTGGGCTTCAGCCCCATGGGGAGCATCAGAGCTCCAGGCTTCAGTCATGGGGCCTTGTACACCCCTGGTTGAGAACCGCTGGTCTACATAAACTTTGATCATGTTTGAACATAACTGTGAACAATAAAACAAGATATGATTATGACCATGACTAAGTCATCAGTGTAGACCAGGACAAATCATGCTCAGCTTCACATCAAACAACAGGATACTGAACCTGTTTTTTCCTGGGCTACCCTAATCACTAAATTATAGTCAAAATCTAACTCAATCATTTACAGTCATGTTTAAATGTAACGTTTTGCAATGTAGACAAAAAACATAGTGATAAATATGATTTTTTTTAGGATTCTGGGATCTGGGCTGAGACCACAAAATTATTTTATGTAGTTCAGATAGCTCTTGCTTTTAACTACTTTTTGAACATTAATGACCTAGGCTAACTTAGACTATAGAAACATTAATTTTGTGAGCCACTAGTCCCCCTAAAAAACAAGAAAACGGATCCTGATTCTGTCGGTTATTCAGGTTCATTAGCAGATTATTACACAAGCAGACCCACTGATTTCAAGACTATGTAACCTGAATAAATGTAGCAGAATTGGGCCACAAATGCTCTGTTCTAAAATTCTGGGTAGATTTCTAACAGCCTTTCCATCCTTAACAACAGAAAATAAATACACAATTATTATTTGTTTACATCTAACACAAAATAAAGCTAAACATTTATTTTTAACATTATTTCCTTGGGTAACTAACAAGTTAACGGCTAACAAAAATACAATTTTCAGCCTATCATGGTGTCCTGATTACCAAAATATCAGGAGTGTACATCTGCATGGAAGCTCTCCAAAAAGCCTGCCATTCAACAACTAATCACTGTGCTACTAGGTAGCAAAAATATTTAAAATAAGTATTTCCAGCCCGCATCAGACACCTCCATCCAAGACACACAGAATGAGGCCTTGTCTACACTATGGGCAATATGGCAGCTATGCCTCTATTGCATCACAGTATAGACTCTTCTTACAGTGACGGAAGGGGGGTTTCCACCACTGTAGGTCAGTGGTTCTGAACCAGGGGTATATGTGCCCCTGGAAGTTTGCAGAGGTCTTCCAGGGGATACATCAGCTCACCTAGATATTTGCCTGGTTTTACAACAAGCTACATAAAAAGCACCAAACTAAGTACAAACTAAAATTTCATATAGACAATTATTTGTTTATACTGTTCTATATACCACATTAGCAGTTCTCAAACTGTGGGCAAGTTTGTTTTAATACAGGTCAGTGTTAGACTCACTAGAGCCCAGGACATAAACCTGAAGCCTGAGCCTTGCTGCATGGGTCTGAAGCCAAAGCCCAAGTTTTTAAGTGAAGTGAGGTATGGAAGACAAATCAGACTCCTGAAAGGGATACAGTATGAGAACCACTGCTACAGGTAATCCAGGTCCCTGAGTGGTCTTCCAACAACCTAGCCACACTGACACCAGGGGTTAGGTTGGGATAGCTACAGCACTTGGGGGCATGAATCTGGAGTGACACACTTATGTCATCTACATTTTAAGTGCAGATCAGGCCTGAGGGAATAGGCAGCCAGTCTACACTCTCCTGCATATTGTGTGATCATTTACACTAGCAAAAAACAGGTGTAAACCATGACCACAGCAGAATGGTAATCACTTACACTCAGTTTGCACTTAGTTAATAACGACTCAGGTGCAGCAAAACAGAGACTCGGGCCCCAACTGTTTCTTGCTGTTCCCTGAACTCTGTGGGATCAGCAGTGCTTACACTGGCACTGGTTTCACTAAGGCGTGAGTCTGTACCTAGACAGTCTTGTTCCAGCTGAAGCCAAACCACGATGAACCCCTGAAATGAGAGTCTCCACACAGGGACCCACACCACTGTATCTAAACACACCTGTCGCCAAGCCCGCACGGCCCGGTACAGGCCTGTTCCTGGGGATGGTCCCGGGGCACAACTGCCGGGAAACACAGACCAGGTGGCGAGCGCTTCTCTGTCCCACCCCCCCGGGCTGCTCCCTGCGGGCGGGGCTGGCGGGCAGCCGGGGGCGGTGTGGAAGCGCTGCCTGCCCTCCCCGCGGCGAGGGCACAGGGGTGTGTGTGTGTGTGTGTGTGTGTGTGTGTTGGGGGGGGGCTGTCCTGGCTCTGGCTGGCCCCGGGGGCGGCGGGAGACCCCGCCAGGGACCGCTCTGCCCGCTCAAGGGGGTGGGGCCCTGCCCCCTATGGCTGCAGAACGGACTCTTCCGCCGGCTGTGGAGAGGCCCGCAGGGACAGGGGGGGTGGCAGGGCGGAGGAGGCGGGACACCTGCGCCCAGACCCTACCTAGCAACACACCGGCGACCCCGCCGCGCACCACCCTCGCTTCCGCTTCCGCTTCCGCCCAAAGGGCGGGACTGCGCACGCGCACTGCCCCCGCCGCGCAGCTTGCACGTGCCTCGCCGCTGATTGACAGAGGAAAGTGCGGCGGAGGAGCACGTGACTCTCCCACCAGCCGGACGCTCGGCCCCCGCCTCCCAGAGCCGCAGATAGTCAGGGCCCCGCGGACGCGGCGCGGGGACGGGCGAGGGCTCCCACACGCATGCGGAGAAACACCCAGACACACACTGTAAACTGCCAGGCACCTCCTCCCGCAGTGTAAATCCCAACTATTGCTATCGTGTGACACCACTATTTATGCATCTATAGCAGCGTTACACCTGGTGCTGTTCAGACATGCCAGAGCACCCTGCCCTGGGGAGCTTACGGTACATGGCAGTCTCTGTGTTATTTCATACACACATGGTACTCCGATACAGTATACCTCTTAGCTGTAATCTGTTACATCTCGCTATATCCTCCCCAGTGGTATATATACTGCGTGCCACGGTCTATTACCCCAGATCGGTACATTACCTTCTCGTGGTAACCCTAGCATAAAGATGTATTTTATTATTTTTCTGTTGTCCCGCTGTTATCCCCAACTGTACCCCCTAAATATGCCTTACTATTATCCCCAAATTATAAAACCCCAGTGTGCACGCCTCTCTTTTGAAAGGCAGCACTGTGTTTCAAAACAGGTCTTACTAGTGATCCTGTTTGCTTGCTCTGCCCCTCACATGTGTGGGGCAGAGGGAAGGGGTAACGTTATAAAAGATGTATTTGTTTTCTTGGACATTTTAGGATTTCAGAATTTCCTGACGTGAAAAGGACTTGCTTAAATATGCCTTCACCCTTTTCTAATACTTTAGGTTTTTTATTGGGGTCTCTTTCTCTATGTCCATTTATTGGACTTGGACTTTAAAAAAAGCGTTTCCTAGCAGCAGAATGCAGAAGGCCCATTCATATTACAATGGGCAGAGAGGAAAGAAAGAGCCTGGTTTGTTTAAACTGCTTCTGTCTTCATTCACAGCCTGATATCCATGCGTATTGTGCTGGCTACAATGGGACTAAAGGACTCATTGTGGTCGAAAACAAATCAAAATAGAATAAGAGATGATAAGATAAAAGAGTCATGCAACAAAATTGTTCAAAAAATCTAAGTCTTACATCTGAGATTTATGTTACCTTTTGGCTGCGTGGCCTATTGACCGATGTTTATAATAACCACTAGAGTTTAATAAACAAAGCGATACATGGGAACTTTATGTGCCATTTTTAAAGGCACTGAGTAGAAATAGTGGAGGTGTTGGTTGTTTTATTTAATAATTATTGTTTTGTGCTTGCATACATTTTACATATACGTTCCATATATCATTTGTTTCTATCAGGTTATTATCCTAGCAGTGGACCACACATAATATCATCGTTATAAAAATGCCAGGGCCCTCTCTGTGTGTGCAAACAGCATACTAACAGTGAAGCTCTCCTTTCTCAATCCACAAGATGCTCACATAACCTACTCCAACCCGTAGGCAACAGGTGGAAGCTTAAATAACTTCACATATTTTTCACGGGAGAAAGGACTTTGGGGAACCGATTTCAGGATTAGATCAGATGTTATTGCCAGTGAAAAATTAAACAGAGCAGTGCTCGAGGGAGTACAGATTAATATATTTAGTGACTCTGCATACACAAAGGCTTACCATTGTGGCCACGTCTGAATGCCTGTGAATAGGATGGAACATATGCAGCCTGTCACCGCAGGTGCCCACATCTGTTCTTCTCCAGGCAGATGCTCACAGAAAAGGGGAGAGCATTTCCAAAAGCTCCGATCCGCCCCGTCCAAACCCATCCTCTTTTCACAATCACCTTCTGCAAAGTAGTTGCTGTGTGCGTGTGTGTGTGAGAGAGAGACAGGTAGAGAGATCCACAAAGAAAATAAAAATAACCTCATGGAAACTGGAGGACGTTTTGAAAGGCCAAGTGCAAAGAAAACAAACCAACCAAAAAAACCCAAAGCATTAACAACCCCAAAGCATGATTACTTCCAGGATTTGAAACTACAGCGTAAACCTGGCTGTATTACCAGGCCATACGTATAACAGGAAAAGACTATTCTCAACCTCAGTATAGTATAGTATAGTATAGTATAGTATAGTATAGTATAGTATAGTATAGTATAGTAATAAATAAATAATGTATGAAGCTAATATTTGGAGTTTAAAATGTTAGGGCTTATGACAGTGAATAATTAAACTTGGAACATGGAAGAAGTCATTTTCCCTATAGTAGTGAGTGAACACAGATGACATTGTTACTAAAATTTGGGCTACAGTGATGGGAATATTTAGATCTACTCTCTGAAAATTCATAACCAGTGAATAAATCATATTTTTCTAGCACATATTGAAACTAACCAGGAGCCACAATCTCTGGATTTCTTCATGTGTCAAGTAGACAGATTAGATTGAAGTAAGTATGGGCTGGATTTTGCATTCTTTGCTCAAGCAAAAAACAAACAAACAAGAACAGAAGCTTTTCCTGACTTCCCCTCCATAGATCCAGCCACTGTGATAGAAGAAGAGAATGGTCTTAAATAACTAAAATGTCTAGAACCACATTCATGTACCTACTGAAGTCGATGCCACTGGACATTCAGTATCTGGTCCATAATCATGACCACTTTAGGATTTAACACATTCCGTGACTTCACACTGAAATCTATGGCAAATAAGTCATTGATAGGAATCCTAACTTTGCTCCTTTTATTCACGCAGAACTCCCTTTCAAGTGAATGAGAGTGTCGCATGAGTAAGGAGAGCAAGATTTGTTCCAGCACAGAGGTTATTTCTATCAGAATTTGTTAAGTAATGATCGTGCTCATGAAGTCAAATGCGGAGCTAAAATGGAAAGGAAAAATATAAATTAAATTATTTTAATGGTTTGAGTCCACCCAAAAATAGCGCTAAAGCGATTACATTTGTAATTACCAAGTGTTTCTTGTACACTACTTGAGCTATAGCTGGAGATTTTGATGCATACAGCTCGCCATTGGTATAATCAGAATAAAATGAGCCTATCCGCAGTTCTTCCAACAAGATGAAACCACTTCCATATTTTTTTATTTAAAGTAAACTTTAGAGAGTAAAATAGATGAGGTTTTTAGAGTCAATTAAAAAGAAGTAGGGAGGGGGAGGAGAAACGTTTAACCCTTTCCTCTTTCTTGTATTCTCAAGAAAGAAGAATTGGAGAACTATTTTAGAGTCTTTTACTTTGTCAAAACTCCCTATGATTTCCTGAGTAAGGACTGTAAAACTTGGGCCATTATTGATAAGTATTATAGGTCACATATAATGACGGAAGTTATCAAACTTGTTTGTAGAATCCTTTTACATAATGTCTAACCATTGACCTAGTCGTTTAAAAAATAAATCAAAATAAAAGGCGCTAAGCAAAAACAAAATAAAACAAACATCTAATGGAATTTCCAGAAAGAACCTGTGTCCATATTTGTCTTTCCCATCTATATTGAGTTATCCTTAACAACTAAAATTGTTACTAAAATTGCATAAAATACATGGACACAAAGGAAAATGTAAGAGATGTATTCTATAAGATCATGAGTGTTTTATATAATTATGTTGGGAAGCACATATAATATACACAGACGCCTTTGGGTACATTTTACATTTTATTTTTAATTTAGAAAGGCAATCTGACATCCAAGAACAATGATGAGACTCTGGAGTTTAGCCTTAGAAGATGTTGAATGTGCAGCTATGCGCTCTGTGTGTGTGTGTGGGGGGGGAGAGAGAGAGAGAGAGAGAGAGATGTTCGGAGCTGGTCACACTGGCTTCTCTTTTGGGGGATCGATGCAATCTGTTGGTGGGGGAGATGGGCCAGTCTATTGTCGTGCCTTTTTGTGTATGTTTGGTTTTGTTCCTTCTATGGCCCGGAGGTATGTGTAATCCTGAGCACACCACATTTGCTAAATTTGCCCTAAGGAACCGGCAGATGTTCCCCTGGCAGACATCGGCACGCGACTGACCTCAACCCTTGCAAGAATATTCAACCAATAATCCTTGCCATTTTGAAATAACAGCAACAGCGCGCACACACACACACACACACAGACACACGCACAAAGAATAGTCACCAACTTTCCTCATCACAGTTTCCCACAACCAAAATAGAGTCGGACACAAGCCAACAACCAGACAGAGCCAAGGAAAAAGGTTTTCCCCCATGTTCAGTCAGTAAAACATATATAGGGGCCACTTTCGGATTTTCACAGGAAAGGGCTGAAGAGCAGCTGGCTGCAGTAATCTGATCTGGAGACAAAGGAATGCCCCGTCGGTTCTAGGATCACAGGTAAACACACAACCTTTGTTATGAAAATGAGGGGCTAGGATAGGGCTAGAGCAGATGATTTGCGATTTGAAAAGGGGGGATGGGGGAGGAGGGGGAGAAGCCACCGAGCTGCTTATCTATCATCTGGCCTCTCTGTGTGCCAGCTGAGCCACGCGACTGCCCTTTCTTATTCTAATCTGCACATGCCTTTGCAACTTTCTACAAACCTTCATGCTAAACTTCTTAATCCCCCTCACACATAAAAACATGCGAATATCCAACAGAAAATACAGAGCAATCATATTACCCCCATAATTGTTTTATTGTAATACATTCCCTTCTTCTTCTTCTTCTTCTCCTCTCCCCCCCCCCCTATTTTTTACACAGGACTGGGTTACAGGAAAAGCTTACATTGCGTAACACTCAGGGGGAAAACAATATTTTCCCACACCAGCGCTTGTGTGGAGGCGGCTGAGTTTCAGATCAGATCAGAAAAGTGTAGAAGGATAGATATAATACTCATTACGTCCTGATTACAATATCAGAAAAGGCACCATCGAACTGCGTTGAGGCCAGTGTTTTACGTGGGACTATTTTCAATCACATCCACTTACCCTTATCTCCGTTGCCATTAAGTATGAAGACGATCTTATGTTGTATTGCATCTGCTTCACCGCATCTAACCATTCTGGACCTTCAGATGCATTATAAATATACTTGGATGTTAAATATTTATGTGTATTAGCATGTCAGCTGATATGTAGTATACATATCATCTACACACACTTAGGTAAATAATATATACCCAATTAAAATAGTATACCCAACCAGCTTCACATAACTACACACATACACGTATGCATGAATATGTCGACATGCACCATATGGCTATGCGTTATACATTTCTAGAAAAATACAAGCCAATAGCGGGTGAATAAGCAGTATCCTGTAGAAACTGATGCGTGTTACTAAGCCTAATTAATAGACACCATGCAATGACTACGTCTATAATCTGGCATGGTTATAAATAAAAGATTATTTGACTGATTGGAAGTTTCCAGCTTTGTTGTTCTGTGGTTGGGCTGTAATTCTTTCAAGGGAAGAGGGAGCCTGTCATTACAGGATGCTATAAATTAAAATATACAGTATTCAGTCTGCCTGAGACAATGCAAGATTTCAGCTCTAGAGAATTGTTTAACTATAAGGCTCAACCTTTTAGTCCTACATGTTTAAACCGCGTAAATGTATTCTGTTCTCTACCTTATTGAACTCGTTTTCTAATACGTCATTCGAAAAAGCAAGATGCCTACAGGAGATTCTCATGAATTACCAAAATCCCATTCGCAGGGAAATTTTCCCTTCCATCCCCATTGCCAATGTCTGGGATGTCTTCCGCTCCTTAATGAGCCCGACTTTGTACTGTATATTTGCTGAGTTATCAAAAAGTATTTAAAAGCGGGTTTCACCATTTTCTTAACGAGGAAGGTGAGGATTTATTACCTCCCTCCAACCTCAGGACTTTGGCTGCTGTGGCCATGCCACCGATAGTCTGTTTAACATACTTCAACGTAAGCTGCCTCTGCATTTGGGGGGCTCTGGTTTGGGTATGTAAGTGTGAGAGTATAGAGACATGCAGTTGGGAGTGAAAAAACGCCATTTGGTTAGGAGCAGATGGCTGGCTAGGGGGTTGATCGCGTCTAAAGGCGTGTCATCCCCTTCAGCTCGAATCCCTAAGGGCTCCCCTTGTCTTTAAATTCAATGAAAATTAAAGTGCAGAGAAAGGATGAATAGTTAGACCTCGAGTCCCTCCTTTGTTCGTCCCAGCTACTGGTGGGCAGGAGTTAAACTACAACAGCCTCCTATAGAAACACTTAAGTTAAACAGTCTCCCCGTTAGCCCAGCATCTGAAAGGGGGGGGGGGAGCAAAAAAGGAGCTTTCTGCTTGATTTCCCCAACACAGAATCGCGTGGCATAAATTAAGTTGGAAAAGAATAAGTGCATTGGGCAGGATTCTGATGGATTTTACGACGCCTTTCAGTTACGCTTTGCAGCAGTAATCGAGAAATCTGTGCCACGTCAATTTAACAAATACTTGATACTGAAGGGTGATGTTAAAGATTTGGGGCAAGTTTTTTTTTTTGTAGGTTTAAGCCCTTGCGCGTGTAACTTTTTATTTACAGTTTTTTAAACAGCGGTGCAAATGAAAGAACTTTCTATCTCTCCCAGATTAAAAGATTTGTGGTGATATATCACTTCTAACCTCAGTCTACAGACGACCTCAACTTTAAACATATTTTCTCCTCCCACGTGCCCAGAAAACCTATATGAACCAGATTTGCTTTCCTAGGGAAAAGAGGCTGCAGCAAAGTTTCAGAAGCAGTGGCAAGCCATTAAAAAAGATGTTGACGCTAGGTGGCAAGAGTAATTTACAAGTTAAATCTAGCGCTGCTCCTCAATGTCTTCTGTTAACATATCCACATGTTCCTTACTTAAAGGAAGTGAAAGTGTAGGTGGATTTTTACTCTTTAGGCATGAACATGCTTAATGGCTCCGATCCGGCCGTCTTTACTCAGGCAAAATTCCCACTGGTGTTAATAAGAGACTGCAGGATGAGATCCTACGTTTAAAACTGGTTATCCCAGAAGTACCTGTAGTTTAAAAGCAAACATTCCTGTGCACGTAAGATTTTATTGGGGGGGATATTTGGGTATAAATTATACTTTTGACCAAAGTTATATTTAAACAAAGGAGATTTAAAAGGTGAAAGGTTGCGACTATTTTGATACTTGTTTAAAAGACACAGATACTTGGAAAGTTTTGGTGCCAGCAGAGGGAAAAAAGGCTATGCTGCACTGGGAAGTATACAGTTACAGTCGTGTAATAGCCAGGATGTGCTAGGCTGAATGCATTCATTAGTGATTTTCTTTTAATTGGTATTAACCAGTGATTTTACTTTAAGAAGTGTTTGAGAATTTTTTCCAGGGCATTGTAAGATAATTTGTGATCAAGACATCTGCTTCAATGAAAGTCACATTTTGCCATGCAAATGCACGTTTCAACCCAATAAAGTAGCCATAATAAGGCTTTTAGCACGGCATACCTACAGTGAGGTTATTGTAGCCAAATCCTCTCCTTTGCACACAAGCTTAATCTGTGCTGAAATGCTGTGTTACAATTAAAATGACATTTACACAGACAGTTACACCTTGCATCCTAATGAATCCGCCTGCGCCTATCTAGGTGCTTGAAAAGGGCCCAAAACAAAGTGAAAACCCATCTCCAAGTTATATCCCAAAGTCGCCTGCAAACTTTTTATCTTACACTTTCAGCCATAATTAAGAAATTTCGCAGTGAGAGGCCCTCCCCCCACCAGTAAACTCCTGGCATTGTTTTTAAAATCGAAACAAAAGTTCTAGTGTCCGATGGACGTGTAAAAAGAATAAAAAGTTGGCTGTTGGTGTAAAGTTGTTGTTGTTTTTTTTTAATGGGAGGTGTGTGCTGGACGGGATTTCTTTAAAAAAAATGTGCGGACATTGTTGTAGAGGCAGTAGCGTGCGCCGAGGGGAGCTCTTTCTCTCCCTTGCATTGTGCAGGGAGCAGGTGCTGTCTACATTACCATACAGCTGAGAGCACAAAGAGCCAACTGATTCAGCCCTCACACAATAACAAACTGCCTTAATGACAGCCACGCGAACGACACACACCAAACTCACTTTTTACTAAGCTGAAGGAGGGGAAAAAGGGAGAGAGGTTGATGAGGAGTCTGATAATAATAATATAGGGATATGGGACTCAAATGGGCTTTGCTAACTGCTTCCTTCAGCCCTTCGCAAACCATTCTCAGCGAGGATATATGTATATATTTATATTATATATTTAAAAGCCCAAATGTTTGCCCACCCCCTGAAACTTAACACATGGCTCTTCCCAGTTTTTCTTCGCTACGAAAATATCTGTAGTGTATCCAGAATAATGATCAGTCCGTAAGCATCCTGCCCCTTCCAGCTTGCAAACTTTGAAACACCAGATTCTCTCCCTCTGCCCCGGTAGGATTATTTTAGCACCTTTAGCATACTCCCCGAATGTAGCCTGGTTTTAAGAATCCGGAAGGAGAACACCAAAGCCCTTCTCTGGTCCCACAAATATATTCGTGATTTTTTTTTTAACGATCCAGATTATACCATGGGGAAGATGGTGTGAATTTAAAGGGATCAGATTTCTCCTGTGTGTCAAACTGACCCCCGTCCTCCCCATTTAAGCTAAAGGATATCTCTGGAAATGTACATTATCACCAACAATTTACTTTTTGGGGGCACAGTGGTGCTTTACACATTTCAAGAGGTAATTATAGATCTCAGTGCTTGGAGCTCGTTTTCTGGAAGGGGTGTGTTGCTCTCTCTCTTTCTGTGCATGTTGCGAGAGGGTGTTACCATCTCCCCAGAGCAGAAGGGGGATTCTTGCGGTTACCAAATTTGCAGGAATGTAAATGAGCGCGTTTGGTGAGAGCAGGAGGGGAAAGGGGGAAAGGAGGAGGAGGAGGATTGCACATTTTACAGCTCACTGACCATTTGGCGATCCATTGAGAGGAGGGTTTGGAAAAGTGGCTCCTTTGTGACAGCTCTAGCCAGATTGGGGGGCTGCTCATTTGCATCTCATTAGCCATGCAGGCGGCCGGCGGGATATAAGGGAGGCAGGCGCCTCATGAGAGGCAGATCCATAGTGCTTTACATTCGGAGAGAGGCACAGCAAAGATCATACACACGCAAGGAGAGACCCAGGAGCACACACGGGCGCTCTCAGTTCGTTTCCATTAAGACATTATCTGATTATTATTATTGTTGTTTTTGGCTTGGATCCCTTAAAAAAAGACCACAAGAAATAACGAGACCGATCTTTGCATCTTGCAAGAAGAGGATAAGAGTCCAACGTGATCTGCAAATTGCTGCTGCTGTTTGACACTTCCCAGCCCCTGATCTGCGAGGGGCCAGCTCGATACACACGCAGATAACACACAAACCCCCTCTCTCGTTCTGCTCATTTGAAGGCAACGGGAATTATCGCTCCCTCCTCCTAGTCTACAGGGATTTCCAGATCGCTGATTTTTAATCTTCCACAGGAAGCCTTTTCTCTGCCTCCTTTGGGAATTAAGTGGCTTTTTTTTTCCTTTTCGGTTTTGGCTGGTGGGGGAAGAAGGTTTTGGCGAAAGGAGAAAAGTCGTGGACTGGAAGAGAAAGAGAGGAAAAAGTTGTTTAGAATATCAGTCTTAAAAACAGTCTGTCCCCTTTTTTGCCACCCAGAAGAGCTGTCAGTCCCCCGAAGGGCGTCCCTAAAAGCATCACCAGAAAAGAGAGAGAGAGAGAGAGACTCTTGAAAGAGGTAAACTTTAACACTAACGCCACTGGGACAAGAGGCTTCTCCTGCTCAGGCTTCTTGAGAGACACTTTTTTTTTGCCTGTGAAAGAAAGAAAGGAAAGAAAAGGGGCAAGAAGAAAAACCCGACTCTCCAAAATGGGAGGTCAGTCCATGCTGACTCTTGCCATCCTCTCTGTGCTGCTTTGCCATTGCCAGGTAAGTGGATCTGGGGTCTGTATTCCAGGCGCTGTTCAGTGCAACTGCTAATAACAACTGCCACGCTAACGAGGGGAGGTGGGGGCCCCTCTGTTGCAAAGGTAAACGCTGGGAGGGATGCTGCAAAGACTGGCAAACTGTTGAGCCTCCTTCTCCCCCAGCCCCAGGGGGAGCTGGCCCTGGCTCGGGGCGCGTGGCTCCTAAGGGAGCGGATCCGGAGCGTGTGGGGTCTGCGGGCTTGCAGACCGCTTTGCTGCCCCCTCCGCCCCGGTTGGCGGGCGCCTTTTGAACGGCTCCCCTTGTCCCCCGCAGGTGCGCTGCTCCGGGGTGTTCGAGCTGAAGCTGCAGGAGTTTGTCAATAAGAAGGGGCTGCTGGGGAACCGCAACTGCTGCCGCGCGGGGAGCGGCGGCCCCGGCGCCGGGCTGCAGCAGTGCGACTGCAAGACCTTCTTCCGCGTGTGCCTCAAGCACTATCAGGCCAGCGTATCCCCCGAGCCGCCCTGCACCTACGGCAGCGCCATCACCCCGGTGCTGGGCGCCAACTCCTTCAGCGTGCCCGACAGCGCCGGCGGCGCCGAGCCCGCCTTCAGCAACCCCATCCGCTTCCCCTTCGGCTTCACCTGGCCCGTAAGTTCCACCCCGGGCGGCCCCGCCACGGACCAGGGGCTGCGCGAGCGCCAGGGACCAGGGGAGCGCGGAGCAGCGCGCGCGCGGAGCGGGGAGGGAGGCTAAGGGTCTGTGGCCAAAGGACGGGCCGGGCTGGGTGCGTCACAGCAGCACGGGGGGCGCTCAGGGGCGGGCTGGGGGGCAGGATGTACTGACCGCCTCTGGACGGCCGGTCGGAGGGGGACATGCTGCTCTGTCTCGCTTTGGAACCGGCGAGCCGCTCCGATGAATGGACGGGGGTGGGCTGTGTTTGATTGTGTGCGGTTCCCCCGCTCCAGTCTCTGGCCAACACAAGTGTGGTCCCACCAGTGTGGGGAAGTCCTGATTCGCTCCCCTTGCCCACTTCTGTGCCCGGAGCAGGCTGCAGAAATTGTCAGCCCTGCGTGAAATTCCCAAAGGACCTTCCAGTCATCCTCCCAATGTGTGAAACTGGGGAAATTAAGCGTGAAGATTAATGGCAACTGCCCTCACATCCTACCCACTGCCTCCCTTTCTCCCCTCCCCCCCCCTTTTTTACACCATATCCTGTACTAACAGGCTGAAAAAACAGGCCAGGAAACAACTCTTCAAAAAACTCTTCCAATCCCTTGAGAAAAGTGAAAACAGGTTTAGAGGATTGCACTGACTGGGCATATATATTTCTGCTGCTGCTGCCTGTGATCACATTTTTTGCTGACTTTAGATTTTGATTCTCATTTTGTGCGCCTTTTTTAATTTGAATTTTCCAGGGCACTTTCTCTCTCATCATTGAAGCTCTTCATACAGATTCTCCCGATGACCTCAACACAGGTAAATACCCTGGTGCAAATCCTTTTCCAGGATTAAATCCAAACCTGCTACTTCTCAGGCTCACTTTCCTTACTTTCTCAATTAACATAGCCACTCCCTGCCCTCTCACTCTACTGTTCTTCATAAGAATGTTATAAGAAAGAGAGCCCTGTCAGCACATGGCTTTAACATTTCTGCACTTACAATTCTCCCCACCTGTGAACTCCTCTAGGTAATCTATTGTAGTTATTCCCATTGCACCCTCATGACTCACAGTTAGTTAATTGCATTTCTTCCTTCCCTTTCCTTGCAGAGAACCCAGAGCGCCTTATCAGTCGGCTGGCCACACAGAGGCATTTGACAGTGGGGGAAGAGTGGTCCCAGGACCTGCACAGCAGTGGCCGCACGGACCTCAAGTACTCCTACCGCTTTGTGTGTGATGAACACTACTATGGAGAAGGCTGCTCTGTCTTCTGCCGGCCCAGGGATGATGCCTTTGGCCACTTCACTTGCGGAGAGCGTGGAGAGAAGGTCTGCAACCCAGGCTGGAAGGGCCAGTACTGCACCGAACGTGAGTGTCTACAAAGAAAGACTATTGAATCTTTCCTGGCTACAGTCACATGAATTATGATGCCCACTGAAGTCAATGGAAGACATTCCATTGATTTCACTGTGCATTGATTCAGGTCCCAGATGAGAATAAAAACCAAGGTAGAAGGAATATATGATGGTATGGTGCTGCTGTGTAAAGGTTTTATTGGCATGAGCTCATTACTCAGAAGTACCAAAACCATAAGTGAGTTATCTGAAATGATCCAATATTACACCAATGACATCTTGATGGCATATTACACTATCACACATTTGGTTTATACAAAAAATTGTACAGAAAAATTATTCTAGAAGTGGTTTGGGAAATTTAAAAGAAAACATATGTGGGCTATTTATGGTATCCTTCTACCAGGAAGCCAGGGTATCTTCAAGCCATGAGTCAAGAGTTACAGGCTTTAGAAAGAGGAATTATAACTAATAGAACTTCTACAATGCTGAAGTAGCTTTCCATCAATCATAAAGTCAAGACTGTATGGTTTGATATCTTGCAACCTTGTAACCTAACAGGGCTCGAAACAAGTGCTGTCACCCACTGGAAAGGAGGAGTCCAAGATACTCTCTAGTGATATAAAGAACATATTTCTAATCCTGTCAGATCATGACATACTGGATCATAAACCTGAGGGCTGGTTGAGGGCTGAACATTGCCCTCCCTGTACCCCAGATCAATGTAATTTGGGAGGAGGAGAAAACACATTTATGGAAAACAAGGAAACATCATGGAGGCAGGTTGTGTTTTTGTTTTGTGTTACATGAAGGACTGAAAGCTTTAAATGAGGGCTAAGCTTGACCCTGCTGGCAGGTTTGGAATGTTAGAAGTAGCCCTGGCAGAGATGGAGCAGATTGCAGCTGAGGTGGTCAAAGAAGTTAGATAAACTGAAGATAAATTTAGTGCACATCCCCACTCGACTACACTCTAGTATATACTAATATTCTAATTTGTGTGTATGTCTATAATAATATATTGGCAGATAACTCACCATCTGAATCCCCCCCTCCAAACCTCACAAATCAGGATGAGTAACAGGAAGAAAACAATTTGGATGTGGTAGTGTGCAAGACAGCCTATCTGTTTGCCTTGGTAAAAAAAAAAAAGAGCTAAATTGTGAATTCAGATGGACTGATATTAAACAGCCTCAGTTTATTCTTATTGTTAGGGACTAGTAAGGTGATTACAGCCCTATGTGGCACAATTTTGCATAGTAACCTGTAAAAGCAGCAAAGAGTCCTGTGGCACCTTATAGACTAACAGACGTTTTGGAGCATGAGCTTTCGTGGGTGAATACCCACTTCGTCGGATGCATGTAGACTGGGGGCTTGAATTTCCCCTGGTTAGGCTTTAAATGGTTGTAGTGCCCCTGGATTAAAGGTTTCTGTTGCAGAAGTGTTAGGGGGTGGAGGGAGAGGAAACATTTCTTTGATGAACTGTTTAGGGATGTCAGCACTTTTTGATATTTGTATATTGCTGCTTCTTCAGTAACCAAGCAGAATATTTCCCCTCTTTTTTGAATCATTGTGTGTGCATGCAGTACAGTCTACTCTGTGTCTTATGAAAAATCAGCTAAAATATATGAAATAACATATTTATTAGGCAGTAGGGTGTATGTGCTTGTGCAAAAATAATGTTTTCTGGTTAGCAAGTGAGGTTTCCAGGCTCCAGATTGCTTCCCTTATACCCTTTTTCATCTCCTTTCATTCCAGTCTTGAGACAATCTGATTATCAGCTTTCTTTCTTTCTTTCTTTCTTTCTTTCTTTCTTTCTTTCTTTCTTTCTTTCTTTCTTTCGCATGCCATTGTCTCCAGCTAGCTTTGTTGAATTAAAACTTTGCAGTGCCTGCTTAATGAGTTCCATAACCAGGCGAAATAATGAGCAGAAGTCTCTTTTTCCCCCACCCTCCCTCCTTCTGGCCTGCTTACCTCTTTACTATGTTTGTGCCCACCCGCCCCTTTTTTTGCAGGGGGGAGGAAGAACTTTAGACTTATTTATTTGAATAAGAAAAAAAGTTTTTGCAGAGAAATCACGCGCGTGCCATAGATTAGATCTGGGCAGGGATAGGCTGCTGGGGAAGCATGTCTTAGCCCCGATTGGCTGCAAGGGGTTGGGGGTATTGTTGCAGTGGGGCAGCTGCTGGGAGAGAATAGACAATAGAGCAGCTGTCCTGCACTGGCACCCTGCACACCAGCTGTCCACTCTTATCTACACACACACTTTCTGGGGATATTAAGAGGTGGAGCTGTGTGCATAGAATTGGAAAAAAGGACTTCTGACCCTCACTGGGAAGGAAAGGGGGGTGAGGGGCTGTAGGGAACAGAGCAATTGTGAGTCCTCTTTTGTCTGTGTGCAACTGTATTAAGAAGAATGCTCATCCCTAGTGATAAGTAAAGTACCCAGTTACTAAGCAAGATCAATACTCCACCAGCCTTCAGAGATTAACTCAGCTGCTATTAACTGACTGAACTAGTGAAAGAGGGTTTGTCCCAACCCAGAAGACACTTCAAAACTGTATTTTCAGAAGGGATGTATTTGACCCTGGAGCTTATATATCTATATATTTTATTTGTCTGCAGCAATTTGCTTGCCTGGATGTGATGAACAACATGGGTTTTGTGACAAACCTGGAGAATGCAAGTAAGTTTTCAGAGGTTTTTCCTTTTTTTTTTTTCTGGTCTGTAATGTCAAATTGATGCTCTAGACTTAGATAAGACATTTGTCATTTGAGGGTTAGTTTAAGTGTTTTTCTTCACAGGAGATGGTAACCTGAGAAATCCAGATAATACCAGATCAAAGTATTAATCTAGAAATCAGACATCAGTGTCATTAATATTAACTTAATGAGTTTACAGTAGTGTATATAAGGTTAGCTGTTTGTTATGATAGTAAACAAAATAAGTACCTAGAACAATAGCTCTGTTTAAGGTAATGAAAGAGGTAGCTGGGACTGATGAAAACTGATGACTCAGTGACTTTCCCACATGAAGGATCACGGAAGGCTTTTTAGGAAACTTGATTCCTGGTTTTTGCTTCAGTGTGTTTGCAGAGTTTGAGATAGGGTTTCTAACTGTTGGAAGTACAAATCTAACAATCCTTTGTTTGTTTTTCAGATGTAGGGTTGGGTGGCAAGGGCGTTATTGTGATGAGTGCATCCGATACCCAGGCTGCCTTCATGGTACTTGCCAACAACCGTGGCAATGCAACTGTCAGGAAGGCTGGGGTGGCCTTTTCTGTAACCAAGGTAAGTTCTTGATCATTGCGTACGATTGTCTTTTAGAAAATAACAGCATTTTCTAGAGTACCCCTCATTCAAGCCATGCAACAATTGCAAACTAGCACATATCTTAATGGATCTGTCTCTCCTTTTAAATCTTTTTCAGATCTTAATTACTGTACCCATCATAAGCCTTGCAAGAATGGTGCCACTTGTACCAATACTGGCCAAGGAAGCTACACTTGTTCTTGCCGTCCTGGGTACACTGGTTCCAACTGTGAGATTGAAATCAACGAATGTGATGCCAACCCCTGCAAGAATGGTGGAAGCTGCACCGTAAGTTAGAGGAGTTAATGATATTTTAAACATCTGATCAACTAAAGACAGTTTTACAGTCATTTTGATTTTTATATTATTTAAATTGAATAAATCTTTTCTTTTCAACAGGATCTTGAAAACAGCTATTCCTGTACCTGTCCACCTGGCTTCTATGGTAAAAACTGTGAGCTGAGTGCTATGACTTGCGCTGATGGCCCATGCTTCAATGGAGGGCGATGCACAGACAACCCTGATGGTGGATACAGCTGTCGCTGCCCATTGGGTTACTCTGGGTTTAACTGTGAAAAGAAAATTGATTATTGCAGCTCCAATCCTTGTGCTAATGGTAAGGCAATCTATATACCGTTGTCTCTTAAAGGAACACTGTCATGTAGTTGAGGGTTTGTATAAAAATAAAATTACAAATCATAGGTGGTCAATCCATTGTTTTTAATCAGAACTCCCCGCCGAGTTGTGCCATTAGTTTTTATCTAGAACTTCCCCATTGACTAAACTGAGGAGTTCTGCTTAAAAGTTGATGGCATGATATGGCTCCACAGTATAAATAGTATTGTCTTTCAATATGACCTTGGGTCTGGCATTTGGTCTCCCTGTCCACATTTGTAAAATGAGGATAGCAATACTTTAAAAATGCCTTTGTAAAATTGCTTTGAGCTCTATGGATGAAATGTGCTATCAAAATGCTAAATATTTTTATTATTTAACAGTTGTAAAGCTGTTTTCATTTTTAAAAAAGTGTTTTTAAAAAATATTCCTCCACATTGGTTGCAATCCAAACTCTGCAACATTGTGCCAATTCATGAAAACCAAGGTGTGAAATTGATTCAGTCTAGTTTCACCGATGAAGCTGAGTAAAACACAAAAAAGTAAACAGAATAAGTGGTGAGAAAAGTAAATAAGGTTTAGAAAATTAATAAAAGTTTTGCTACTGGTAATAGAGGTAAAAACTGTAATAGTGGGCTAGGATGTTCAGAAATGGGGTCCTAATTCCGTATTTGTCTCTAGGTGTCCATTTTTTAAAAGTCTTGGCCTTGATTTTCATCATTTTAAGTACACTGTGAAGCTGAAGTGTTGTTACTTGATATTATAAAAACACTTCCTTATTATTTGTCGTATTTAATATTGCAGGAGCCCAGTGTGTTGATCTCGGAAATTCCTACATATGCCAATGCCAGGCTGGTTTTACTGGAAGACACTGTGATGATAATGTGGATGACTGTGCCTCCTTTCCTTGTTTGAATGGTGGAACCTGCCAAGATGGAATTAATGACTATTCTTGCACCTGCCCCCCAGGATACAATGGAAAGAACTGTAGTGCTCCAGTCAGCAAATGTGAACACAACCCTTGTCACAATGGGGCTACTTGCCATGAAAGAAACAACCGTTATGTGTGTGAGTGTGCTCGGGGATATGGTGGACTCAACTGCCAGTTTTTGCTCCCTGAACAGCCTCAGGGACCTGTAATTGTTGACTTCACTGAGAAGTACACTGAAGGTCAGAATGCACAGTTTCCTTGGATTGCAGTATGTGCTGGGATTATTCTGGTCCTGATGCTATTGCTGGGGTGCGCTGCTATTGTTGTCTGTGTCAGACTCAAAATGCAAAAGAGGCACCATCAGCCTGATGCATGCAGGAGTGAAACAGAGACCATGAACAACTTGGCCAACTGCCAACGTGAAAAGGACATTTCAATAAGTGTCATTGGTGCCACTCAGATTAAAAACACAAATAAGAAAGTAGACTTTCACAGTGATAACTCTGATAAAAATGGCTACAAAGTTAGATACCCATCAGTGGATTACAATTTGGTGCATGAATTTAAGAATGAGGACTCTGTTAAAGAGGAACACAGCAAATGTGAAGCCAAGTGTGAAACATACGATTCAGAGGCAGAGGAGAAAAGTGCAGTACCACTAAAGAGGTACGGTTCAGATAATAGCTCTGGGGCAACAGTTTACTGTAAAGGGTGTATATGTTTCCTAGTTAGTACTAGTAGCAGCCATCTGATTTTTGTTGTTGGTGGTTTTATCTTCAATAGTGATACTTCTGAAAGAAAACGACCAGAATCAGTATATTCCACTTCAAAGGACACAAAGTACCAGTCGGTGTATGTCATATCAGAAGAGAAAGATGAATGCATCATAGCAACTGAGGTTAGTACAGTGCCTAATGGTTGTAAAAGAAAATAAAAATAATTGAGCCAGATCTTGAGCTAGTGTAGATCAGCACAGCTCCGTTGCCTTTAATGGAGCTATACCAATTTACACTCGGTGAGATCTGGCCCTATGGGTTTATTTTTGTGTGAAGGTTGTAAAACTGATAACTTTTTTTAAGATAAAGCCCAATCCTGCAAATGATTTGCTTCAGTGGGAGTTCCACACACAGAGAGCTTGCAGGATTGGGACACAGCTGTAGTATCATTTTAATTTATGAGTTATCCCTTATTTGTGGAGTCTCTTCTGCCCTAGCACACCGATGGACTCCTTGATCTCTGTCCATCTCTTAATCACTGAGATCCTCTATATGTTTTACTAAACTCTGCTTCTCTCTGTTCTTGGCTTCTTTCAACTCTCTACAGGTGTAAAACGGAAGTGATATGGCAAAGTTGTTGTTCAAACAATTTCAAAGGAGATATGCCCCAATGAATGCTGCTGAAAGAGGAAAGGGAGATAGATTCCTTCACTGACTGCTGCTGAGAAACTAAATTCAGGCTGAGCTGGTTCTCTACTGAAGTTAGCAAAGTGACTGCAAAAAAACAAGATGGACACTAGGCAAGGATCTGTGTTCAAGAATAACTGTTGCACTGCCTTTATGAATTTTATCATTGCACTATGGTCAGTTGCTTTTCTATATATATTTAAATGAAGGGACTTAATTACTACATAAGAAGCATGCACTGCGTGAAGTGTATATTTTGGATTCTTACGAGCCAGTCTTTTCTTGAATTAGAGACACAAACACTGCCTTTAATGTCTTTTTTGATACTAAAATGTGTTTTTACTAGGTGAAAAAAAGTGTGTTATTTTTTTGAATCTGTAAAAATATTTTCATGATAATTGTAAAGCTTGAGTATTTTGTGATGTTCATTTTTTTATAATTTAAGTTTTTTGGTAAATATGTACAAAGGCACTTCGGGTCTA
Organism: Mauremys reevesii; assembly: GCF_016161935.1. NCBI lineage: Eukaryota > Metazoa > Chordata > Testudines > Geoemydidae > Mauremys > Mauremys reevesii. The sequence continues at coordinate 83,404,328 of NC_052625.1, forward strand.
TGTGACTATATTTTTTTGTATATATATGTATTTATGGAATATTGTGCAAATGTTATTTGAGGTTTTTTTTACTGTTTTGTTAATGAAGAAATTCATTTTTAAAATATTTTTCCAAAATAAATATTATTAATGATAACGAAAAAGATCTTTACTTTCCAAAATAATATGATCCAATTCTGCCATCAAAGGCCAATCAAAGAGCTGACATGCTTCTGTAGGTGATTAGGGGGACCAGGGATAGAACTCAAAGTTGCAAGAAAGGATGGAAAATAATTTCTCTGATGTAAATCCCTCCTTACACTTTTCATTCCCTCTTACCTTTCTGAATGATTGACCTTTGAGATTGACACAGCATATGCTTCTTACCTCAAAAGTGAACTTCTGTGGAAAGTCTGAGTAATATCTGTACAGTCATTTTGTAGTGTATATAAACAAATACCATATAATTCTCTTAGAAGGATCAATTCAAGCATCCTCCTGTTTGATACATGGAACCTTTAAGGACTCAGGCGGTTATTTCTTACATCCTCAAATTCTCGTTGGAGTAAATGGGAATTTTGGGTGCACCAGGCATGCCAGAATTGGCATCTGTGGCCAAATCCTTCATGTGTAGCCATAAAAAGTGAGCTTCACAAATTAAACCGAATAAAAGCAAAACTTCCATCTTAGAAGAAGAGGGAGTTCTATTAGGCATATGAAACTAAATTGATTGTTGGTATAAGTGATTGCAACTCCAATGACTTTAATGTCTGTCTGTCTGTCTGTCTATCAAATCTATTATTGTTTCAAAATACATGCACTATACTTATCACCATGATATCTGAGCACAATGGAGTCAAACCCCCATTGTGCCAGTGGTGAATTTGGCCTTTAATGCCAAGGCAGCTTAACTGCATTACAGTTTGTACTAACTGGAATGCCTGCAAGCTGCAATGCACTTTTGAAAACTCTAAGAAATCATTTCCATTCTGATCTTTTATAACAGACTGTGGCTGATCATTACTGGCCTGATTCAAAGTCCACTGAAGACAATGGAAATACTCCCATTCACTTCAATGGGATCGGATCAGGCCCTATTAGCAAAGAAGAACATGTCCAGAACACAAATAGTCAAAGTATCATTGCAAGTGTTGATCTGTAACAGTAAATTATGAAGCCTTCTCCCCAAACCTATCATTAAATGAGATACTTTGATTTAACTTTAAGTGGATTGATTCCCACATATAATCCCTTTAATTGGAGATTTTCCTGAGATGAGTAATATACCACAACGCAAAAGCGGTCTGCAAATGTCAGTATGTGAGGAACATGGCTTCTACATAAGCAATAACATACATGGAACTCTGCTAATGACAAAATTAGTCTGTTATTAATTTGACCCACCATTGACTGACTGTATGGAGAGAGGCTGGCTCGAGGCAGTGTAGTCTCCTGGCTCAGACACTGAACTGGCAATTAGAAAACCTGGGCTGTAGTCACAGCTGTCCTGCTGTATGACCTTGGGCCAGTCACTTCACCTCTCTGTGCCTCTGTTTCCCTTCCCACCCTAAGATCTTTGGGATGGGAATTGTCTCTCACTGTGGGTTTGTACAGCACCGAACACACTGAGGGCAGGAGCCCCAAACTGTGGGGGGCCTCTAGGTGCTGCCTTAATACCAATAGTAATAATGAATGAATGCTCACAAAAAGAAGTGTAATCATTTCTTACCATCATTGCTGGTGGAGTGATGAACCGTACGTCCTTAAAGATAACGGGAGGCTGATGAGAATTTTATTTTAATGTATCTTTATGTGCCCTATTGATAAAACATAACTCTCCTTTTCCAGAAAGTGGAAGAAACCTCCTCTTCACTAGGGATTCAAAGGGCCCACTTCTGCCTGCAAGGTGAGAGACACAGGCTCAAGGGCGCTATGTAGCTAGAACAGCTGAGAATTCAGGGCCTGATCCAATGCCCATTGAAATTGATAGAAATTGATTTTAATATGGCATTGAATCAGGACACTCCTTAATCGGCTGATCTGCCTCCATCTGCATGGCGCCTATGGACCACAACAACATAAAGCTGCTCCCACCAGGTGACAAAGCCTAAAGAAGAGATCAGTGGAAGCAAGGTTAACTGCCCTCTCTCAGGGTTAATCTCCCCTGGGGGATTAGTTAGTGCAGGAAGGTATATTTTACTTTATGTACCAGCTTGGGTGACTCTAGATGCAATTTCTTTATGAGACATGGTGATATTCAGGGGCCTCACCCACCTACATGTTTAACAGGGTTAGTTCTAATAAGTACTGTTCAAAAGTGAAGGGCACTGACACAATATGAAATAATTAGCAGAGAAGTATGCACCACCTTGTTAGTTTAAGGGATTTTGTAAACAGTGAGCATCAACAGCAATAGAAATTATATTTAGTCTTGGGCATGGAGAGTATGTCCTAATTTTAATTGCAAAAATAGTTTTAAAAGTTGTTTTAAAGAGGTATTGTGTTTACATTGCACACAGGGAGGGAGGATGGTCTGGGTGTCAGGAAATTGGGGTTCTATTCCTGGCTCTCCCACAGACTTCATGTGTAACCTTGGGAGGGGAAGGATGGTCATGTGGTTAAGGCACTGCTGTGGGATTCAGAAGAACTGCATTCTATTTCCAGCTCTCCCCTCAGACTTCCTGAGGGACCTTGGACCTGTGTCAATTAATCTCGCTCTGCCTCAGTAAAATGGGGGATAATAATACTTCTCTACTTCATAGTAGTGTTATGAGGTTAGTTGTAGGAATGTTTGGGAGGTGCTCTGATGCTATGGTGTGGGGGAACATAAAAAAAGCCCTGTATTTCAATTTGCCCATCTGCAGGATGACAACCTGCCTTTGCAAATCACTTTATGGTTCTTGGATGGAATAACATTCCATGACAAAGTGGAAGCATACATCATTCTGCAGAGGATATACATACAATATACTGTAAAATAAGTGCACAAACAATGTGATTATAGCAGACTCCCCTCCAAGAATACTGTTGTTCTATTTAGAATGCATCCTGCAGGCAGAGATACAGACTGAGCATGGTATGGGACAAAAAGTGAAAGAAAAAGTAAAAGAATCAGAAAGTACACAAATGAATTCTAGACTGAAAGACAATGGCAATCCCATTGGTTGTTTGTTTGTATTAGCAAATCTTGTATTGTCACAATGCCTTAACTAGCACAATTTAGACACAACCTAGTGTAGGCAAGGCATATAATATTTATCATAGTGCCAGCTGGGAGGAACTATGCAAAACACGTTATTGTCTACATGAAGGTGTGGTTTATGCAGTTTTTGTACCAGCATAAGTGTTGGTTAGAGGTGTGAGTTTTTACTGACATAGTTATGCTGGTATAACTGTGGAGGCAGTTATATTGGTACAAATTGTACTGATCTATCTATCTATCTATCTAATAAATTGCCTTTTGTTTTTTGAGCCTTGGGGGAAGCTGCCTACTTTCATTGTGTGTGAGCATTTCAGGTTCCAAGTTCAACCTGAAATGCACCTGCAAAAATGAGGGCATCCTCACTGGCTGCTTGGAAGGTGACTTCCTTTATCATCTCCTAGCCACTTGCACCCTCTTTGCTAGGGGCAGTCTCAGATCTACATGCAAAACTTGTAGGGAATGGTGATCATATTGGCTGAGGGCAGGTTGGTTTCAGACATATTGAAAGTAATGAGAGATGGTGGCCACTTTGAATAAGAGACATTTCATGAGTTTTGAAGCCAGGAATAGGGAGGTCATCATGAAACATTAATCTTCCCCTGACCCTCACCAATCTTGTGAGACTCATGATAAAATCACGAAAGCTGGCAATACTGAATTGCCTTCACTTTACCCGTAGATCATGCTTAGTGAGCACCGGTAATATGAACTTTCTAGCCAATTTTTCCTCAAACCCAAGTGGCATGGGCCACCCTCTAGCATAGGCTGCCATTTGAGCCAAACAGTGTGGCCAATAATGCCATGTTTTTTGTTCTTCCCTAGCAGCAGAGTTGTCCTCGGTTCTGATTCTCCCCTACCTTGCACCTTGTGCAATCATTTACACCTAAAATTGGTCAAAACATTTCCGTTTCAAAAAATTTTGATGAAAAAAAGGACATATTTTTTCACACAAATTTCATGAAAAATGTGTTTCTTGTTTTGACCAGCTCTATTTATACTTGTACAAAATGGGTGCAACTGACTGGTAATGTTTTATAACCACTTTGCACTGGTATAAATGATTACCAAGGCCATAGAGAATCAGACTCCTTGAACCAGGCCCATGTTTATTATTAATAATCCCATCAGGTCTTCTTCAGCAACCATGAAAGTCAAAGGGCCTGATTCTCATTTACACTAAGCCTCTTGCCCGAATTGTGTAGAGGAGCTTTAGTCCAACTGAGAATGAGACCTTAAAGGTATTTATCACAATATAACCTAGCTCTCACTTCAGTGTTTTCCTTTTCAAGACTCCTTTAAGAGATGGTTCCTATATACAATACATCTGTTTATAAAGGTCACCTGACTGACAGATGTTATCCCTTCAGACTTTTTGTTACAGACTGCTTTTACCTTAATTTATTTTAAATCAAAGTGATTGTGGAATTCTTCATTGTCCAGTAATTGTGACGATTTGGCACAGCTGCTGATCTGATTCTGAGCTTCTTTGAAAAAAGTGGATAGCTGATGTTGTCAGTGAAAATTAGCTGCTCTGTTCAGAGCAGCAAGCAATGGGGAAACACTTCACAGAAGGCTTGTGCTAGGCTGGATCTTAGTTTCCCTTCCCTCTGCAAGTCCAAGGAAAGCAAAAGCAATGGAACTTGAATTATACAAAATGTATCATGGTGTGTAGGGTCCTTCTAATTCTCTTCAGGAAGTGTTATCTAGGCTAGCAGTTGTGAGCATAAAGAACTGGGCAGATTTATCTGGGTTATCTAATTACCAGACTATCAAGTTTTGCTGACATTTTCTTTTGATAAATGCACTATATACCATTCTTTAACTGTCTATATTATAGGCACAACCTCCTCTTAAATTTGGCCTGACATAAATATTTCATAAAAACAAGTTTTAATAAAACCTAAGACCAGTGGAAATGTTTCCTTAAGCTTAAAAAATAAATAAATGAAAACAGTATTTTTAAAATAAACAAACATTACCTTTCAGATCTGGAAGCGAAACTGACTATAAACACAGACTTACTCCATTCTTGTTATCCAAGCTCAGAGAAACAGAAAAAGTAAATGAAGAGCATAAATAGTGACAAGCATACTGATTGTTTAAAATTCCCTCACTTTTAATAATCTAGCATTTCATTAGTAATATATGTAAAGATATTTGTTTGCGACATACAATTTTTAAATTGACACGCATCCCTTTAATCAAATGAGAATTAAACCAAATGACAGACACAAGATTGTTAAGAGTTGAGCAGATTCATGTGTTTCTGAAATGTAGGCTTACATATAAAAATGATATATATACAGTGAAACTTGAACAAGGACCATCTCCAATAGGCAATCACTTTAAAGTATTCCCAAGGTTTCCAGATTTCTTTGTTTAACCTTGAGTTGTATAGGTAGTTAGCATGAACTGAACAGTACAGGTGTCAGAGTGAAGGCAAAATAACAAGCACATTAAAAACACTTCTAGAAATGACCTACAGCTTTTCTAGACATGAACATTAAGAGCAGGTTAGACAAACACCTGTTAGGAATGGTCTAGATAATACTTGGTCCTGCCATGAGTGCAGGGGACTGGACTATATGACCTCTTGAGGTTCCTTCGAGTTCTATGATTTTATATCACAGCTTTTAAGTCTTATATCTCATGACCTTCCGGGGCTAGAAGAAAATACTTTGTGCACCATTGAAAGCCATGAGTCTCTCTTTCTTAAGGGTATAAAGCTTCCATTTCTGACCCATCCTGGTGATAAGCTATCAGACCTGGCGCTGGTCCAGGACTGAATGTTATCTCCCTATGCCTCTGACCAGCATAATAATAATTATTTTGGAGGGGGTGGAATTCCTCATTGGGACAAAAGTATGAAACATTTTTGTGACAGGCTGAATATAAAAGCTGGTGGCTATCAGAAGCTGCTAATAGGTTTGGAAAATTAGAATATTTCTCAGGAGGAGCAGGGTGGGGAGTGATGAATTAGTGTTGCTGAGGCAATCAATGACACATTATACATTTAGCTGATGGCCCTGCAATTTATCACATGGACATAACCATACCCACATGCTTATCAGCATGTGATATCTATATATACAAGGTAATTTTATGGCCACTATCACTATAGTATCTGAGCACCTCAATATCTTTAATGTATTTATCCTCACAAATCCCCTGTGAGGTAGCAAAGTGCTATTATGTTCATTTTACAGTTAGGGAATTGAGGCGTAGTGAAACTAAGGGCCAGATTTTTAAAGGTCCTTTGTGCCTAAAGGCACAGAGAGGTGCCTAGTGAGATTTCCAGAAGAATCTTAGATGCTAGGAACTTTTGAAAATCCCACTAGGCAACTCTCTGCATCCTTTAGCCCTGGTCTACGCTGGGGGCGGGGGGGAGGAATCGATCTGTGGCCTTGGCTACACTTGCAAATTTGCAGCGCTGCAGCAGGGTGTGAAAACACACCCTCTCCAGGGCTGCAAATTGCGGCTCTGCAAAGCGCCAGTGTGGTCAAAGCCCAAGCGTTATTCCCCACAGGGAGGTGGAGTACGGACAGTGCTGGGAGAGCTCTCTCCCAGCGCTGGCGCTTTGACTACACTTAGCGCTTCAAAGCGCTGCCGCGGCAGCGCTTTGAAGTGCAAGTGTAGCCAAGTTACGCAACTTCAGGTACGTGAATAATGTAGCTGAAGTCGATGTACTTAGATTGACTTACCGTGGTGTTTTCACCGCGGTGAGTTGACTGCTGCCGCTCCCCCGTTGACTCTGCTTGTGCCTCTCGCGGCACTGGAGTACAGGAGTCGACGGGAGTGTGCTTGGGGGTCGATTTATCTCTTCTAGACTAGATGTGATAAATCGATCCCCGCTGGATCGATCGGCGGGTAGTGAAGACATACTCGAGTCTCTCTGTGCCTCAAATTCCTTTAAAAATCTGTTCCTTAGTCTCTCTGTGCTTCAAATTCCTATCTGTACAATGGAGATAATAGCACTTTGCTACCTCGTGGAGGTGAGGTGCCTAAAAACCTTTCAACATATTCTGGGTAGTGTAAGGAGGCTCCCTCTGCAATATGGTGACACTCTGTTAAATAGCCAGATCTGAGGATATATTAATGTAGAATGTTTCCCTAAACAAAAACTCCCTGTTTTAATGATCTGCTAACACTTCCTAAATAAATAAATAGATTACAAAATCTGGCCCTAAATGAATTACTTATGGCCCAACACTGGGTCTGTGGCAGAGCCAGTAATTATATGTGGGTGTTCCATGTCCCAGCACAGTTCTCTAACCACTGATCCACCCTTCTTCTCTTAATCCGACAAATTGCAAGAATTTTGATACTGTTATGTATTTTCTATATACAATTAGTGTGTATGTCTTTGAGACTTAGTTGCAAGTACACATTCAGAAATAGGTACAGTATACACCTCTACCTCGATATAATGAGACCCGATAGAATATGAATTCGGATATAACGCGGTAAAGCAGTGCTCCGGGGGGTGGGGTGGGGGGCGGGGCTGCACACCCCGGTGGATCAAAGCAAGTTCAATATAACGTGGTTTCACCTATAACACGGTAAGATTTTTGGCTCCTGAGGACAGCGTTATATCGAGGTAGAGGTGTATTTAACAAGAGGTATGGTGTCTATTTGTTTTAAAGGTGTCTTTAGATTAAGAGAAAAATAATCCAGGGATGAGAGGGAAGGAATCTTATTTGCAAGATAACTGCAAAATTCCATCAAGTGTCAGTCTGTAAATGCACCTTGTAGATCAAATATAACCACCAAATGCCATTGATGTACCAAAGAACTTGGCACATTCATATGGGAAAGATGCCCATTTCTTTCAGAAATGTTATAGGAAGTGTTAGTGACGGGAATAAATAACAGGTGCTGGGAGCAGCTGTTGCTGATTTATGACTCTTCTTTTTTTAAATAGGTTTTCTGTTGGGGGAATCAAAAGTTTTCAGTAGTATTCCATTGTCAGATATTCAGGGAATGTGTTTTACTATTTTTTTAATGAAGAAATCAGTTATTATTTCTAAGTCAAAATAGCCACACCGAATTAACATTTGGTGTTCAGGGCAGCAAAACTTTAGGAAAATCCCAATGTTCTGAACTCAGATCTCATGCACGTGTCCATGTTTCTTTGGATTTTGAAGAAACATTATTCTATTTCACCTCCTTTGCAGGTTCTATTATGATATATTGGTTGTGATACAACTAGTAACCCAACATGCAGATGTAGGTGCATAAAATACAAGATTAAATATCACAGTAAAAAGCTGGCAATGCAGTGAAGCAGTGCCATTTTTCAATGATTTATTAATTTTTAAGTCATCGAGGACAGCTCAGTGAAAATATCTACTTAGTGTCCAGAAGATGGCAAAGAAGCAAACAAAATGGTGGTGTGTATAAAGAACGGAATAGAAAATAATACAGAAAATAGGGTAATAGTTCAAATTAATTTTTATATAGCATTTTCATCTATATATAAAGCTCAAACTACTTTACAAAAGAGGGCAAGTATCACCACACCCATTTTTTACCAATGGGGAAATTGAGATGCTGAGGGTGAAAACCTAGCCCCACTGAAGTCCATGGCAAAAATCTGATTGACTTCATTGGGGCCAGGAATTCATCCAGAGGGCATGTCTACACTACAATTGAAAGTGTGATCAAGCTTTGGTTTAGGTAACGTGGCTAAAAATAGCAGTGAAGATGCAGTGGTACAAGCTTTAGCACGGACTGCACCAACCCACCCTGGATAGGTATTCATGTTGCTAGCTCGCACCACTGTCTTCACTGAGTTTTTTTTAGCCATGCTGGCTGGATTAAAGCTAGCACTGGTATGCCTAGCCAAGCTGCAATCACACTTCTGACTGTAATCTAGCCATACCCAGAGAGATTAAGTAACTTGCTCAAAGTCACACAGAGCTGAGGTCTCCCAGCTTTTAGTCCAGCCTTATCCACTACCCGGTTTTACCTCTCTAAATTGGTGGCATACCATTGTCAGTTCTGCTCTCTGCAGTTCAAAAAATATATAGCTGAAGAGAGGTGGGCAATGGAAATGAACACAGGTATGGAAAGACTTCTGTATGAAATTGAAAAGACTGGGGCTGTTTTGTACTGAGAGGTCACAAATAAGAGAGAACATGGTAATGGTATGTTAAACAATGAATGGTACAGAGAATAGGGTGCTCCTAGTTACTATCTCATAATACAAAAAATAAGGGGACATTAAATAAAATTGAAGGGCAATACTTTTAAAGTGGAAATAGTTCTTTAGACAATGCGTTATTAACCTGGGCAATTTATTGTCTCATAATATCACGGATATAATTCCAAGACCTTAGCAGGATTTATAAAAGGATTAGATGTTTATATTAATAATGAGGATGGCTACAGTTACATTAGCGAGGATAAAAAAAATATAAAGGAATATAAACCTTCCTATGTCAGGGCATAAACCAACCACTGACTAGATGGAGCATGTTATATGTGTTAAGTTATATACCATGGGTAGGTTATTATATAGTCATTCATAATGGAGTTCCTTGCACCTTTCTCTGAAGCATCTGATACTGACCATTGTCAAAGACAGGATATTGTACTAGATGAACCACTGATCTGATCCCACTCCGAAATAGGACTGAGCAGAAGACTTCAGAGTGACTTCCCCAAAGACTGGGAGTTTTCAGATCCAAGCCGAATCTCTAGCTGAATCTTAATTTTTCATTAATATGATAATAATAGTAGTAATAACCAAAGAGACCTCCCAAAACTCTTTGTCTGTAGAAGGACAACGTACCCATCATTGAAATGCAGCTGTCTCTGGGGAAGAACACAGCTGTCATTCTGCACCACTAGTATTACACAACAGTTCTGAGGAGAGGAAGTGGAGACCAACATATATAATTGTAAGCAGAGTGGGAATATAGGTAGGCAGATTTTAATGACTCAGGCTGAAATTTGTGACAAGTACTATAAGATGTTTAATAACCACAAGCAGCCAGGGATTCTAATATGCATAATGCATAAGGTGGTATCTCCAGCAGCTCAGTTCCAACATTGACTCAGTGCGAACAGTGCCACATATTCAATCACCAGTGTCACTTCATGCAGCCAGTAACACCTGGGCTTTCCTTGGAGGACTTCTATTCAAATATAGAGTAGGCCTGACCTTGCTTCACCTGTGAGATCTAAAGGGATTACAGCACAAGGGGGTATAAACATATGGGTAAGCACCATAGCAGCTGAAGAGCATGATTCATGCCAATGCATTCTATCCTCACCACCCCTTCCACAACATCCCTTATCTGTGAGTGCATCCAAGATTTTTCTTTTCAGGTGACATGACCAAAATCAAAAGTATTTGTATGATCGAGGATTTGTTAGCTCTATTAGTGAGCCACTCAACAGTGGCTCTAAGAGAATGTTCTTGGCTAAGAAATTTCCTTGGGACATTGGATGGCTGGTTTTGCCATTAATTACTTCTGATCACTGTGGCAATTATTGCAGATTTGTTAATTATATTAAAGAAGTATTTCTTCTGTCAGCGGAAATCCATTCCACAGTTTTCAGCATCCCTTTCTGACAAGGAGGATTTCAAATCCCTTTATCTGGAGACAAACAGAAAGACTGTGCTTGTGGTGAATAATTTGAGCTGATATTCCTGCCAGCTGTTAAGGGACACATGCAGGAAAAAAAAAAGTCAGTGACATCTGGTCGGCACTGATATTTCCTAACAGAAGTATTTGTTTCGGTATGGGTAGACAGTGCGGGTAACAAGAAACACCATCTACAAGTATTCCTCTCTTTTGAAAAGTGAAAGTGAGAACTTTGACCAAGGCGACTGTATAAAAATTACAACTTACATAATGGGGAAATGGTGACATTACATTAGCCCCTATTAAACAATGGATAAGCAGTTGCTTTCACACACTAAGCCCCTAACTTATTTTCTTTCATGCCACACAATGGATTTTTTTGCTGAGTTGGAAAATATCAAAAGACAGGCATAAAGCCCTCCTTTTGTTCCTTTATCCTGCGCAGCAGTGTTTTACTACCCCTAAAGATTTTTTTCCCTTCTGCTCTGGTTTGCCCTCCTCTCCTCCTTTCCCCTTCCTTCCTTTTTTGGGTAAATCATGTTGAGTAAATGTCACAAAATAATGGCCTGAATTCTTTCCTCCAAACTGTAAAATCCCTTCCTTTAATTTAATTAGTTCCATTCTGGTTTTATTCTGATGGTTTAAGGGAAGTTTTTTTTAACAGTCTTTTAAATGCGTTGCTTTAAGAGCTGACTTGTTGGGGTTTATAATGGAAGATAAGTTGACTTTAGTTCAAGAGTAAGTTCAACTCTCTTTTCTGGGTCTTTCCACGGAAGTACATGCAGCTCTATTCAGTAGATAATAGAAGTCTCAGAATGGAAACATATATATAAAAAAAGTTGTTTCCTGGGGTCAAAAAAGGACAGGAAAAGAACCAACAATTACTTAAATAAACAGTATTCAGAAAAAAAAAAATCTCTGTGCAAATCAAGTTGCAAAATCAGTGAGTTCTGATTGTAGTGGGGGAAGAAGTGGTTTAAAACAACTCAATGTTCATTCACCTGGAATGTGGCATCTTTAAGAAACAGATCAAAGAGAGTCACCTATTTACAACCAAAAAATCTTCACACTTTCCCCCTTTTAGTTCTTCTCTCATAATAATACTTAGCTCTTATACAACACTTTTCACCCTCAGCGAGGGCATTTCCTGGAGATTAAGGAGAGGCTGAGGTTTAATGACCTTGAGTTGCACCTCAGACTAATAGCTCCTGCAGCCCTCTGTGTAGCTGCAGTGTGGATAAGGATGCTGCACACCTACTGAAATGGCTGCTCATCTTGTGATCATCAGTCAGGAGGACTTTTCAGACTCCACACTGCTGACCCTGAGGCTGTTAAATTGCTAAAATGTGTGATGCCTACCTACGCCCTTTTGCCATTTTTTTTCTTTTTTTGAATTATACATCTCTGTTTTATCTCCCTATTTTATATTTTATATTTTCAACTTTTCCCATCTTTATTGTACCTTTTGTGCATTTGCTAATAATACTGCATTGCTTTATTAATCGCTGTTGTTTTTAACTGTACTGTGTTTTAATGTGCTTGTGCAGTGCCTGAAGTACTGCAGCGAGGGAGACAAGGGTGGTGAGGAAGCATGCTTTACAGATACAAAATGGAATTAAAATTTTAGTAATTATTATTTATATTTCCATCAAATATACAAAGGTAGATGGAAGTTCACGGGGTAATTTTTGGTACAGTGAAGCTATACAGGAGTAAAGGTAAGGATCTGTACTGGAACCAGTGCTGTTCAACATCTTCATTAATGATCTGGAAAAGGGAGTGAACAATGAAGTGACAAAGTTTGCAGATGTACAAAATGATTTAAGATAGATAAGTCCAAAGCTGCCTGCTAAAAGTTATAGAGGGATCTCACAAAACTTGGTAACTGAGCAACCAAAAGGCAGATGAAATTCAACATTGATAAGTGCAAAATAATGCACATTGGAAAAACCAATATATAATAAAACATAAAATATATTAAAAACCATATAAAATGATGGGGTCTAAATTAGCTGTTACCACTCAAGAAAGAGATCTTGGAGTCTTCGTGGATAGTTCTCTGAAAACTTTACCTCAATGTGCAGCAGTATTCAGAAAGGCTAACAGAATGTTAGGAACTATTAGGAAAGGGATAGAAAATAAAGCAGAAAATATTATAATGCCACTATGCAACTCCATGCTGCACCTACACCTTGAAAACTGTTCAGTTCTGATCACCCCATCTCAAAAAGGATAGAGTGGAACTGGAAAAAGTTCAAAGAAGGGGAACGACGGTGATCAAGGGCATGGAATGGCTTCCATATGAGAGGACTAAACTGTTAGGATTGTTCATCTTAGAAAAGAGATGTTTAAGGGGGGATATGATAGAGCTCTATGAAAACATGAATGGTGTGGAAAAAGTGAATAGAGAAGAGTTATCTACTCTTTCTCAGAATACAAGAACAAGGGGTCACCCAATGAAATTAGTAGGCAGCAGTTTAATACAAACAAGAGGAAGTACTTTGTCACACAATGCACATTTAACCTGTGATGGAGGATAGGTTCATCAACGGCTATTAGTGGTCAGGGATATAACTCCACGCTTGGGGTGATCCTAAACTTCTGACTGCCAGAACCTGGGAGGGGAAGACAAGGGTGGATCTTTCCAAAATTTCCCTGTTCTGTACACTTCCTATGAAGCTCTGGTATTGGCCACTGTTGGAGACAGGATACTGGGCTGGATGAACCATTGGTCTGACCCAGAATGGCAATTTTTTGTTCTTAAATTGTTATAACTCATGGAGTTATGCCAGTTTGCCCCATCTGAGAATCTGGCCTACAGAGCATGTTACTTAAGCATGCAGAGTTTGAGTGCACAGGTAGATATTTGGAACATGATTCTCTAGTCATGCTAGGTTTACACCATGTAACTCAACTCCTGAGACAAACAGGTATAAATGACAGCAAAATCAGTCCCTTGATGTTGTGAACTTACATAGAATATGACTGTTTTCTACTGTGCACTTACAGTAGATTTCAATTACTGCAGGGGGGTAAAGACAAGGTAAATAGCTTTCTTGGAGATATTATTTTGTCCTATTATCAAGAATGTTTTGAAGCTTGTTGTGGCTTTGATCAAGGAGAAATGCAGGTCTTTGGTTATGGAGATAGATGGTAGTAATGGTTAAAGTCAGAAATTTGGGGAGTCCTTCTTTTCAAAGCATCAGTACAGCTGCAGGTAGCCAGAAGATTGGAGAGCCTTTCATGCCAGAAGTTGTTGGCAGTCGGAAATTTGGTGTCCCTTTGCACTGAAGTAGAGCTCTGTGTGATGGCAGTGGTCTGAAACTTGGGCCTTCCTATGCATTGGAATGGGACTAAGGTATGGCAGTTGCTAGAAATCTGGAAGAACTGCAGGCTTGCCTTAGGTTTCATGAGACCCTATATACAAAAAGATGTGAGAACCCATTCATTTCCCTTATCACTCAGGACTGACCCTGTTCAGTTCCTTCTCCACTTGTAATTGCCCTCCCACCAAACTTGCATGGTCCATGTGGCAATGCTATTAGAGACTGGCTGCATTCACATGAGGCTTCTTAATGCACAGGGTGATATGTGATCACCACATAAGATAGAATAAACCTAGAGTCTCCGCTGAAGCAAGGGGCCCCTAACTTTCCTGAAGATGCCATTTTCAGAAACACAAACCCTCTTCAGAACATAGGGTCAGGATCCATCTGATTCTGTGTAATCTAGCATTAGCTAATTTTAATAATCTTTACTAGGAAATGGGAATGTAAAAAAGTGTGAGCTGTTCAAGGCAAATGTAGGAGAGTTGAAGATGTTTTTGCTCTGTTCATCTTCAATTTGCTATAGCATCGCATATTACTTTGTAAACTGGGGTATTCACCCCTTGCAGAAGACCAGCACAAGGTCTATGTACCATTTGAGCTCTCAAAACAGGGCTTCATTGGCACTGAAGTGGTGCATTGAGATTGTGCTGGCCCTCTGCACAAAGGTGATATTCACCTGATTAGAAAAGTTCAATACACTTTGAAACAACATCAAAAGGGCCTACCCATGATCTCCTTGTCTTCAATGGGCTTTGGATCAATCCCTTAATTTATAAAAACACCATACAATAAAGTATATAATTTAATGTAGCAGCAAAACTCATGAGACTGTTACACGGCTACTATGAAAGGACAGAGGATATAGCATCTTTCTGTCCCTTCCCTCCTTAATCAACTAGGCTGAAGATGGATGATACTGTTTCATTCAGTGAAATAGAATTTCTATTCTATGATTATTTCTATAGATGGTTGTAAGGACTACTCTTACTTGTATCATATCAATACCTAAAATAGCTACAGTAAAAGTCTACCCTGGGTACAAACTGTAAACATTTACCAACAGGGAAATGTGGTCTAGTAGTTAGAGTAAGGGACTGGGAGCTAGGGTGTCCAGATGTCCTGATTTTATAGGGACAGTCCTGATCTTGGGGTCTTTTTCTTATATAGGTTCCTATTACCCTCCACCCGGTCCCGATTTTTCACACTTGCTGTCTGGTCACCCTACTGGGAGCTGAGACTCCTGGATTCCTTCCCCAGTATTGTCAATGGATAGGGTGACCAGACAGCAAGTGTAAAAAATCAGGATGGGGGTGAGGGGTAATAGGTGCCTAATAAGAAAAAGCCCCCAAAATTGGGACTGTCCCTATAAAATCGGGACATCTGGTCACCCTATCAATGGATGACTATGAGATTTTGGGTATCTTACTTAACTGCAGTTTCCCCATCTGTAAAATAGGTATAATAACTCTTTCTTACCTCGTGGGCTGTTATTATGCTTAATTAATCAATATCTGTATATTGCTTTCAGATCCTTTGATGAAAGGTACCATGTAAGTGCAAAGTATTCTTAACAATACTTCCATTCTGTGCTCTTTCAATACTCACCCTCTCTCAAATATATATATATATAATTTAACAGGGGCAACTGGGCCTCCTTCCATCAAATTCTCCTGCAAGTATAGTTTGGATACTACCACCATGGATTGGCAAGGCAGAATTATGGAGTGAAGGATAGCAATTCAGGTAACACTTTCCTCCCACAGAGAAGACCTGATCCAAAGTCCATTGGAATCAAGGTGAGTCTTTCTATTGACTTCAGTGGACTTCAGATGGGGGTCAGAATGAGGCCCAAGAATGAGGACCGCATTTATTCCTGGAACTGTTTCTGCTTTTGAATCCCAAACACCCCTGCCTCTAAAACCTCGTATACGGCTATAGTAGCAGGATCACGATTACACTGAGCTCTTGAGAGTGGAAACTTAATATATATTACTCACACCACTTAAGGGATCACACAATCTACAACATACAGCATGATCAGCAACTTCAAATGAAGTGGCTTTGAAAAAAAATATTGCATGATCAAGGCAGAGTAAGTTGCAGGGTTTTCAGGGAGCTTAAAAGCCTTTGGACAATGAATTCTTTGTGAGCAGGCAGAACTGTTTATTTAAATTGTTGTTCTCTTCCAATATTATGTCCACCTTATTGAAGCACTGTTGATATACTGGGTGATATTGGCTGAATCTGAGAGGAGGGCCAGGAGTGGATCTGAAGGAACAGAAACATTTCTGCCTGCATGGGAGTTCTTAAAAACAAGTTGGTTGCCACTAGAAGGTTATTCAATATCCATCTAGTTAGCTGCAGAGTGCAGACTCTGTAGGTGAATACCAGTCTGACAGATGTGCTAGTGATTTACCAATTATTATTTTCATTGATATTATTTATATAACGGTAGCACCTACAACCCCCCATCAAGGATCAGGGCCACACTGTGCAAAGCACTGTACAAATACACAGTAAAAACACAGCCTCTTGGGAGACAAGTTAAATAGTGTTCTTGATCAGCCAGTTCCCAGAGTGGACCAGGACATGTTATAGGAGTAACAATGAGTGACTACTAAGTAGGAGGTCAGTCTCTAGTTCAGTTCTCTGCTTAAGCACATGGAGTATGTTGAGTTTCTGGTCACACAACAGTGGGAAAATCTAGTGTGGCCAAGTGTTACAATTTTATTGCAAGATTTGTTATATTTGATGGTTTTTACAAAGTTCCAGTTCTTGGAGTCATGTGATTATGTGAGAATCTCAGCTTCCATTAAAAAAAAGAATTAATTTCTAGCCCTTATGGTTACAGATAAAAGTTGAAAACATAAATCCTAAAGGTTCAGAAGTCAGAAGGCAAATAAAAAGAGAAGATTTTTTTATTTTAAAAAATCTTGTGATTTTTAAGCCAGTTTCATGATTTTTTGAGGTCTGACTCATGATTTTGACTTTGTGGGGCTGGCCTTATTGTGAGTCCTGAAAGGAGAGAGAAAACCCCAGACTGCAAGCAGTGGTGAGTTAGTCTCTGCTGCGAAGAGCTTTCAATCTACAATTGTGACAAGACACAACAGGTGAATGACAAATGCTGGGAGGTGGGTGTGGGCAGATGATAGAATGAGCATGTTTTTTCTGAATTATAATAGATGTCTCAGATCACCACCTGCCTAGACATCTTCTGATGTAATTGTTTTGTAGGTATTATGGTAGAGGTGAGTCTTAAGGAGGGATTTGAAGTTCAAAGGGATCAATACAAAATCATAAACTGATAAATTCTGGGGTTTTTTTTTCTCTGAATTTTTAAGCATGACAGAATTACAGCCCTGAAGACTGAAGTCTTCTCCCTCACTACCTTCACAATTTGAATCCTTGTTGGTGATCTAAGTAGAGGCTAACCCTGTATTGGAGGGATTACCTCCAAAAGAGGGCAGTTCAGCCTTTATAGCTAGCAAATCATTAGTCTCTCTGTTTAAATAGCCAACAGAGATGCTGTTTTTGAAGATTGATTGGGTTATGGTCCCTTGTCACATAGGCCACCAAACCGCTTTCAGGTGGCAATGATTTCAAGCATTACAACCTGTGGTGCATTTGTACTGCAACTCTAGAGCTGCAGTGCTTTGCATCAATGCTATTTGAAAAGCATGTTCATGAACAGTTTACTGAATTAGAATATGGTTTTTGATTCGGCATGCTTGCAAACATTCATGCAACCAATATTTTGTTCATACAAATGTTTGCATGGACAGACAGTTGAGCTTAATCAATGTTAGTTTAACAAAGAAACTACCGTATATACTCGTTCATAAGCCAATTTTTTTTAGTAAAAATGAGAAGCACCAGAGAAGGGGGTCAGCTTATGAACGGGTATAGAGAGGGAGAGGTGGGACACAGCCCCTCCCCCCAACAGAGGGAGCAAAGAGAGGCAGCACAGCCAGAAGGGCCAGAAGGGAAGAGCTGGGGCCAGAGTCTCTTTGCTTCTGGCCACGCTGCTCTCCTCCCAGCCTCCGAAGCAGCTGCAGCTCCGGCACTGGCAGGCTGCGGCCGTGCCGCTTGGGCCCGCACCCCAGAGCAGGCTGTGGCCGTGCTGCCTGGCCCACTGGAGCAGGCTGTGACTGTGCCGCCAGGCCCAGCCCACTGGAACGTGCTGCGGCTGCACCGCCCGGTCTGGCCCGCCGGAGAAGGCTGCAGCTGTGATGCCCAACCTGCCGGACCAGCTCCAGCCAGGCCAGAGACATCCCCCCCGGCCCTCCCCAGATAAGATGAGAAGGGATGGGATGGGGAGAGTGTGGGGGTCCCGGGCTAGGGGTGGGGTCATGTGGGGGGTGGTCACAGGGCTTACTCCCTGACCCCCAGATTTCCCCCACCCAAAACATTTCCCCACCAGTTGCTGTCCCTGCCCATCAGGGTAAGCAACTGGCGCGCCAGGACACTTTGTTTACTTCGGTTTACCTCCGTGCCTGCGGACACTCGAGGTAAACAAACCATCTCAGCCCGCCAGCGGCTTATCCTGATGGCCCGGGAGCCAAAGTTTGCTGACCCCTGAATTATAGGGTCGGCTTATGAATGGGTCATAAAAATTTTCCATTTTTACTTACCCATCTTGGGGATGTCGGCTTATAAATGAATCAGCTTGTGATCGAGTATATACGGTAAAAACAACAAGGAGTCTGGTGGCACCTTAAAGACAAATAGATTTATTTGGGCATAAGCTTTCATGGGTAGAAAACCTCACTTCTTCAGTAGTCTTTAAGGTGCCACCGGACTCCTTGTTGCTTTTGTGGATACAGACTAACATGGCTACCCCCTGATACTATATACGGTAATTCAATTTATTGACAAAACAAAATTCATTTTGGGTAGAAACAGAAGTAATTGATAAGGCTTGGCTCATCCAATCAGGGAACAGAAGGCAAATCATGTGATGTTGAACAGTCATAAAGCTCAGCTTGTGTATCTGAATAATTGGCTGAATATTTGCTATGAACAACAATCTGTAGCTCAAATATGATGATGAAAAGTGTAAGTCAAATAGTTTTGCATAATGAATAAATTAAGCATCCCTGGCTATTGACCTTTCAAAGCACAACAAGCTTCTGAGGATTATCACTAACAGAGGCTATTTTGGGTCAGATAGGGCCTTTAAATATGAGTTATTCCTCTTTTTTGTTCCTATTCCTTTTTTTCTAGCTGATTCTGATATTCAGATGCACATAATATGGCTTGATGACATAGTTATCTACAGCTGATAAAATCAAAGTCAGAAGGCAAATATATTCCTCATACTGCTCTCTCAGACTAGTTCTCTTTATTAAAGGCGGTACAGTCAAATGATTTCTGCTATTTCTGGCACATATGCAGTAGGTGAGGGTGAACTAAAACTTTTTGTACCAAAGTCCTCCTAGATGCATCAGGAATAGAGCTAAGCCTCCTTGCCCTGGTCTGTCATTTTTCAAAAATTGCAAGTAACCAAAAATAGATATTGTATTTTGTAATAGGTGGGTGGAATCATGCAGCCAGTGTGAAATGTGCATTGCCTGAGTAGCACGGCATAGCATACAGCTGGAGCAATGCACACTTACAATTAGTTGAATTTCACTGTTTGAGATGTAAGCTGACAGGCCACCACACAAAACCTCCCTGCAGCCAGACTCATGCTGAGCTCCAGAGCGGAAAAGGATTTTAAGTAGAAGTCTTTGAAGACTTTAAGTATAGAGGCAGTGAATTCATGCATTGTTTACCTCTGAAGGCCTGGGTTTGAATCTGGGTTTCATTTTGTTTTAATGAACTAGGTGGTCTCATGTAAATCCTAATTAGAAAAAAGCTGTAACTTAAAAGTCACAAAAATTTATTGTGCCTCACTCAAATTCTGTACAGTTCAAAGTGTCACAGTGATTATCAGTGGTTGTGGAAAAAAAATCCTCTCTAGACATGTTATTGCATAATTATCCTTTATGAGGGCTTCACACCTTCCTCTAAATCATCTGATAGTGACCCTATTGGAGATGGGATACTGAATTAGATGGACCATCAGTCTGATCCAGTATGGAAATTCTTCTGTTTCTAACTGAGATTGGGCACTTTTGCCAGTGGTCCATCTAATTCAGTATCCCATCACTGACAGGGGCCAATACCAATGCTTCATAAGATGGTGTAAAATCTCCAAAATGCTTGTAAGCAGGGGCAGGGACTGTCTTTTTGTTCTGTGTTTGTACAGCTCCCAGCACAATAAGGTCTTGGTCCTTGACTAGGGCTCCTAGGCACTACTACAACAACAATGATAATAATACTGTTATAATGGACATTTACCCTCATCTGGTGAAGGTTTCTGCCTGATCTGGGCAATCAGTTTTTGACTTGTATCCTAAAGGATGAAGGTTGATATATCTTATAAATCTGTATCTTAGTTACTGTAATCACAGATAATATTCTTATTATTCACATGAATGCTATTCCTATTATTAATAGAATTTCTAATCCTTTCCTGACTCCTAAGATTTTTGTTCCATAACATCTTGTAGCAGTGAGTTCCACAGATCAGTTTCATATTGGTATAAAAAGCTTTTCTTTTTATCACTTTTAAATTTGTGGCATTTTAGTTTCAGTGGGTTTTCCTGATTGTGACTTTCTGTCTACTGATCATTAACTGGCCTGTGTTTCATATTGGTGTTAGATATGATACTGAATCAAAGTATCTTTCTGACCAAGAAGGAATCACAGTAAGCAGCACAGTCACCTACAGAAGAACAGGAATATTAGTTAGCCCTAAATATTGGGTCAGATAGCTTTGTTTGAAACTTTTAAGAGAGCCACACATAAATGGAGGGAGAGGATATGCATTTTACATTCACTTCCTTAGGAGTGCTGTGTACTGAAGAATTGCAAGCAAGTACCCATTTGGAGCGCCCTAAAATACTTCCCTCTGATTAAATATAGAAGGAAGACTTTGAAGAGTGAAAAAGACAAACAAAAGCCTAACCAGTCTATTGGTCATAAAGTTTCTCACTAGCAGTTTTCAAACTGCTCTTCTATACAGTTCTGTCCTCTCACGTGAATACTTAAACTGAGGTCTAGGCTGGAACCTTACTTGCTATAGTATATATCTTTGTATCTGTCTACTGAACTTTTTAGCCAGCGGGAACATGGCAACTCCCCTCCAGATTTAGAGATTTGAATATATTCTGAATATTTATTGTCCCTCCAGATACTGGGCTAAAGTGTAATCTTGTCTCCACAAAGCACGTATCTAACACTTGGTACTAGTTAAGATCTGTATAAAAGCTACTCGAGGTTTCCAAGTAGATACACAAATCCTTCCCCTGACAATGAGCTGGGTGATCACCCTTGTCAAAGGAAGTCTAAACAATGTTTCTTCTATACAGAAATATCAGATTTCCCCCCCAAATTTAGTAGCCTAGAGAAATGGACCAAGAGAGAGGGTCTGTGGTCCAGTGGCTAGGCACCGAGCTGGGACTAAGGTAATTAGGGTTCTGTCCTTGGTTCTTGACCTGTTGTGTGACCTTGTTAAGTCATTTCCCCTCTCTGTGCTTCTGTTTCCCCTCTTACTATTAGTCTGTCTTGTCTATTTAGATTGTAAGTGACTGCCTTTCACTGTATCTTTGTATGGTGCCTAGCACACAGGGCCCCTGAGCTCAGCTGGGGCTACTAGGTGTTATCATAAGACTAATAATAATAATAATGAAAGGAACGGGTGGGCAGTGCTTAAAGTGTGGTGGTAGTGGTGGTGGTGGGGTTGCAGACCTGGCCCCCCAAAACTGAGCTGGGTCATTGAGGGGTGCACTTTAAGCACTGTCTTACCAAAGCATCTGTTCTCAGATTATTATAGTCTCCCCCACCCCATCTTTTTTCAGGCCAATTTAAGCACTGTGGGTGGGACCAAAGGATCTGCCGTTTCACAGAACCTCTTGTCTTTTCCTTGCCTCTGCCTCTCAGCCCCAACGAGAAGGGAGGGGCTCAAGCTGTAGCCCATAACACCCCATCTCCCAAACATTAGGTTTACTTGGGTTGGGCTGTGGAAAGAGGCTTTTTCACGTAAGTGCTGGAGCTTTCTGCACCCACCCAGTGTCAGGAGATCCACTTGCTGCATAGGTTTCTCAGTTTTGTGACTCCTTGATAGGATGTTACTCAGTTGCATTTCCAGGTGCATCCCAGAATGGCTGATATTTCCCAGCTTGTGAGATGCCACTCCACAGTTACCCATCTGGAGCCTATAGCTTCACCCAACAGTGGCTTTTTCCTTGTTGTTTTCAGCTATAGGGTTAAGACTGAGCCTAGGTTCTTGCACCTTTGGCTGAGGCATCTGGTACTGACTACTGTCTAAGACAGGATACTAGGCTAGATGAACCTTTGGCTTGACCCGGCATGGCAATATCTACACTTCTATGTGTCCGTCTGTTGATGGGGGCAGGGTGCCTGACTCTTAACAAATAATGGAGAGTCTCTAATAGGGAAGGTATCAGCTGCTTCTGGAAACTTTGATAAAATTCATAATTAAAGCTGTCCTCTCCAGGGCATCAGCCTTTATTAACCTCTCCAAACCCATCTTTTATTTCTTCCTCTATTATATGAACATCTAGGACTCCACTTGGTTTCTCGGCAATGGCCTCCCGCCCATCCCCCATGAGCCTGTTTCATTGAAAATGAAACTGGCTGAAAATATTATTAAATGCTTTTTTTTTTTGAGCTTGGATGGGAGTCATTCCATTGACTTTAATAGAAGTTGGATTTGGTCCTCTTTGATCATCTTTTATAGGCAGAATTATAAAGGTAGGCCCTGATCCCACAAGTTACTTTATATGGACAGACTTCTGTGCTTACATAGAGCCCCACTGACCAATGGGGGTACAAACAGACATAAGAGTCCACCCTCAACAAGCCAATGGCAGGATTGAGGTCTTAGGTTTTATTTTTTCTGCAAGACATTTGCCAGCATTTTGCTCATGAGAGGTGCTAGACTGACTTCTTTGGACCTCTGAAGTTCTCTGCTTGTCCACAGAGCAGATATAGCATGGGCAATGACAGTGCAAGATTCCCCATAGTGTCCTTACATTGGTCCCTCAATACGTAACTAGAGGTATCAGTTCAAGAGGATGAGACAGTAGTTTGGTAATTGCCACTTGTAGGTGATGGTTTGGATGATGGGAACAGTTGTTAACTGGGAAGTGGACTAATATGACCAGTGTATTTCACATAGGCCAGCAAACAGCTATCAGGTGAAAATGATCTTTGTTCACAGTTTACCTGGGTTACTGGAAATAGTGACCCAGAGATGAATAGCTCAGAGGGAATGGGTTCTGTTTTGTGTATGGTCACACATCACTTCTGTCTCCACTTCACTCGTTTCCTTGTCTAAAGCTCTTGTTCTTTCACCCTCCTCCCAAAAAAAATATCAATCCATCCCCTGCTCTTTTAATTGCAATGACCATATGGGGATCAGTTGAGTTTTTGTTATGGCCCCAGTAATCTATTAGTCACTCTCTCCTTTGTGTTACAAAAGATTTATCTTTCAAGGGCATGTATTGACTTCAGCCTTTCTGCAGCCTGATAGATTTTGGAGGGGACTTTGTGAAGCAAAGCAGAGTCTGCTTTTAAATCAATCCCAAAAGCATATGACCATCGACAAGACCAGGAATGTCTCACTGGGATTTAAACACTCAATGAACAGAAGAAAAAGTTTTAAGCATAGTAGTAGAGATATATTTGTAGCACTTATCTATTTCTTCTTTTGGGGACGCTATATTCTTCAGACTTTGAAATATTAAATTTCTATGCCCATCTGGGCAGCTCTTCTATTTCCTCTCCCTCATCACATCCCTTCTCTTTTTTTCCAGCCTGTCTCTATGAGAATTAAATTAAACCTTTAACTCTTGCTTAGAAAAATGTACCGTTTCATGAACATTTTAGTGATAACATACTGTACCAGGTCATCTTCATTTGGGCTTTTGGTCATTGAAGCCTCTCTATTCCGCACAGCATTTACATTTGTGGTTAAGTCTAATGGAAGTCAATGGGACTTAAACATAAGGTTAAAGTTAAGCATGTGTTTAAGTGTTATCCTGAATCAGTTTGCCAAGATGACTTTAGTTCCATTAGTTCCTCTTTAGTAACAGGACATTTTCCCTTTCTCTCTCACCAATAAAACTAAAATTAAACTAATTAAACCCAGGAGTAACCTTTTATGTCCTTTCACAGGTTAATAACTATTGAGGACTCTGTGATGTCTCTCACTTTCAGGACTGCTAAATCCACCCCAATTTTTTTAAAGGTATTAAAGAATATCTAAATAAAAGTGGTACATTTCCCCCTGCTCCTAGATGAATAGTGCAAATATGGTGCTCAGCCACTTAAATCAATGTAATTGTCAAGCATTCAGAATAATGCATTTTCCAAAGGACTGTATTCTCCTTCAGACACAATTTTGGAAATCCATTATCTGTGATAAACAATTCATTATGATTAAACCCATAATGCTTCCCCTGAAACATAGATTAATATCATTATTACTAGAGTTAGAACGGTAATGCACTTGGGTATCATCATCATCCTCACCACAATCATTACCATATGAATTGCTGGTAATAACTAATTTCTTTGAGATAATTGCTTCTTTGTAATGTCAGCCAGAGTTGCACTGCCAATACATGGGCTACGGTGGAAGATCAGAAGCAGCCAGTGGGAGGAACCAAATCTGCAAGCTGATCTATATACAGTGCATCGTAACAATATAATTCTTTCATTTAACCCTTCAAAGACTGCAGATACAAGGCCTGATCCTACAGCTCTTACCACAGAAGAGCTGGAACAGGCTAGTGCGGGCCCATTGCTATCAGAGCCAGCCTTTGGGCCCTATGAGGGAGAAGCTCAGCTTTCATTTTAAAAGGAAATAGGCTTTTAGCTCTTTTCCTTGTGTTGATATCCTCGATAACCCAAATCAGCATACATTAGGGTTGAAAGGGACAAGCGGCTCAACTCCGCTTCCACACCCTTTATGGAGAATAAGTCAATTAAGCTTGGGGTGTATCCCATAAAATCATCTCACTAACCTTCCCCCAGATCCTTAGGCAGGCCCCATGCACAAGGGTGGTGAACAATAATTGGCCTTTCTGACAAACAATATTTCACAGGCCTGCTC
Source organism: Mauremys reevesii (assembly GCF_016161935.1). Taxonomy (NCBI): domain Eukaryota; kingdom Metazoa; phylum Chordata; order Testudines; family Geoemydidae; genus Mauremys; species Mauremys reevesii. The sequence goes on from NC_052625.1 coordinate 83,429,615, forward strand.
CGGTGTTGCGGTTGACCACCTCCTTGTGCTTCCAGGCAGAAACAGTCATGATCTAGTCCTATCTAAACAATCATTACAACAATGCTGTGAGAGAGGGGAAATTAGTTGGGTATGGGTGCCTGATACCATGAAGGAAGTCCTTGTTACAACTGGTATCAGAAATTAGGAGTTCCTGACTCCCACTCTGTTCTGGGACTGCTAGCTCATACCGTTTTCTCTCATAGGTTAGATTCTTTAATATGGTTATGGTCAGGGTTTCCAGGAGGTGTTCTTAGACTAGGGTGACCAGATGTCCCAATTTTATAGGGACAGTCCTGATTTTGGGGTCATTTTCTTATATAGGCTCCTATTACCCCCCATCCCCTGTCCCGATTTTTCACATTTCCTGTCTGGTCACTCTATCTTAGACATAGTATTACAAGTTCTTTTTCTTAGTATGTGAGCACTATTTAGTCTTTGAAGAAATACTGCAGTGTTATTTTTATGATGCATATCTTACTGGGGAGAGCTACTGCAAGCATCAAGAGAATTTGTTCTCTGCTTTAATCTCCCTAACTAGAGTCAACACTTGAGAACTGGGCAGTGATGTTTTTGCTGAGAATCTTGAAAGAGGGTTTGCCTCCATGCTGCTTGACCACCTCTTTTTAAGGACTGGTGTATGTAGTGTAAATGAAACAAGCTACACTACAAATATATCCAGACTCTGTGTCATTGATTTCTCCTCCAACAGGAAATTGACTTGGAAGGACCCGAATATCTACTAACACTTAGTAGAGGGGTGACAGCAGAGGCACAGCATGACAGTAAGGCCAGTGTGTTGTTAGTTAAATCTTGGAGAAAGGCTTATTGTTAGATGTGGTGCAATTCTTCTCAGAAACTGCTTATATCATCAGCAAAATCGGTTTATGGTTGCGTTAAGTCTCTCTGACTGAGTCATTTCCTAGGTGTAACTGCTGACTAAGGCTATACCTACACAAAACAAAGACACTCCATGATGTCAAAACATTATATGAACCCCCCCCAAAATCTTCTTAATCCTTGGGAACTGAAACAACAGAGTCTCATTCAGCCAGCTTGTATATCACTAATTAAATGATTTCATTATCTCCTTTAATAATCTGTTCTGTTGCTTAAATGTTCCGATGCCGAATGGCCCTGATTCACCACTGCACTATTCCAGTTGTATGATGATGTAATCTCATTCAGTTCAGTAGAGTTACACCACATAACACTGGAGTAACACACCAGTTAATTGCAGTAGGTCAGGTCCATAAAGATTTTCTTAATATTTTGTCTAAATAGTCTTTGATATTCTCTGATGCGTTGTAAACCCATGTTTTGTTCTATCGTCCTTGGCTTATGAGAATAGTTGGCTTCTGCCCTTTGTACCACACTCCATTAGGTATTATAGTTATTGGATTAATTGTCAACATTAGTGACTATCAGATAATGTGGTGGCTCTCTTTAAAAGCTCACTGGTTCATCTGTTTGGGCAGTATTTTCACTAAATCTTCTGGCACCAAGTCTCTGTAGGGCTTTACCAATATTTGTTCCCGCAACACCTAATCCTGATCTTGGGGCACTGTTCTCACAGAGTTTAGACTAAGAGATTTAGCAACATCTTCCAACATCCTCCATCCCCATGGCTAAACTGGAGCAAGAACTAATGCCATCTTACATGTGCCATGTAGGGAAAGAGGCCTATGCTGATGACATCTGATGGAGTCCATTGATGTTTGGAGTACTCTTGTGTCTGTGCATGGGAGTGGCATCTGAGCAACTGATCAGTCTACAATGTGACAGCACTCCCACTGCTCATTAATGGAGTCAGATAGGTGTTGTGGAAGACTGGCTCCCAATCATTTTTGGGCAACCAATTTATTTGTAGAACCTGTAGTGTAGATGCCTCCTGCATTGACAGAAGGGGTTTTTCCATGGTTGTAGTTAATCCATCTCTCCAAGAGGTGGTAGCTAGGTTGACGGAAGAATTCTTCATTGACCTAGCCACATCTACACCAGGGGTTAAGTTGACCTAACTACAGAGCTCAGGGCATGAATATTTTCACTTGGGAGAAAATGTAGTCGAATTCCCCCTTTTAAAATCGAGGTCAGCGAAGCATAGGAGATCTGGCTCAGAGAGGCACATGGACATCTTTATACATTGGGGTTGGAATGTTTTTGCCTAGTCCGTGCACCATCCACAACCATAACCATGTATGGATTGACTCCTGGGTAACCTTGTGCTCCCAGTCTGTCTGGTGTATCCACCTGTTGTTTATAGCCTTATACATAGATCACAAGATCTTTGGGGCAGGAACCGTCTTTTTGATAGCTGTTTGTACAGCACCTAGCACAATGTTGACCAAGGGCTTCTTGACAATAGGAAAATGCAAATAATAAATAGTAATTAAAATAACAATAAGCCTTTAAATTTGTAACTGAATCCAGTTTTAAGCATAGGTCCAGCTGCAGCATTTTCTCTAAACTTTTTCCTTGTTGTGACTAAAGAAAGCACATGCTTGCAAGAAGAGGTTTAGCAGAGGGGAGCAAAGAGGCATAAGGCAAAAGAAACAATAGCAAATAAAGAAATAAAATGAAAATGCTGAAATAAAAAGACAGAAGAATAAAATGCAGGGGTAGGAGAGTGGAGAAAGCTGAACAGAAACTGGTAAAAGGAAATATTTTTTCACACATCACATAATTAGTTTGTGAAACTCACAGCCACATGATATAATTGAGGCCAAGAACTTTGCCAGATTCAAAGAGGATTTGGAAATTTATGGACTCATACTGTTGCCCTTTTTGACTTGAGATAAAATTCAAGGTCCTAAATATCAGGGCTGCCTGGGGGGGGTGCAAGTGGGGCAATTTGCCCCAGGCCCCGCAGGGGTCCCCAAGAGAATATAGCATTCTATAGTATTGCAACTTTTTGTTATGGAAGGGGCCCCCAAAATTGCTTTGCCCCAGGCCCCCTGAATCCTCTGGGTGGCCCTGCTAAGTATGTAGAGTGACCAGACAGGAAGTGTGAAAAATCAGGATGGGGTGGGGGATAATAGGAGCCAATATAAGAAAAAGACCCCAAAATCGGGACTGTCCCTATAAAATCGGGACATCTGGTCACCCTGTAAGTATGTTCCAGTTGGAAGTAGAAATGGATAGAGTCTGGTATTTTCTTTGATGCAGACTTGTTTATTTACAATGAATGTACAAAGTCCTGCTTCTCCAAATGTAGGAGGAAGCAAGAGCTTCTTTGCTTACAACTCCCAGTCTCTTTAGACCAGTGGTTCTCAAAGCCGGTCTGCCGCTTGTTCAGGGAAATCCCCTGGCGGGCTGGGCTGGTTTGTTTACCTGCTGCATCCAAGGGATGTGCTGGCCACCCTTCCTGGCTTTGAGAACCACTGCTTTAGACAACACCAGACCCCAAATCTCTCTCTCTTGTTTTTTGCAAGCAATTGCTTGCCTTTCTTCCTTTTTACCTCTGCCTCTCTCTCTGGTCTTGTGTGTTCTCAGTTTTGATGTGTTCTCTCACCCACTCACCCACCTGGTCACAATACTCATATGGAGTTAATATCTAGGCAGACTATTAGGCTTTGTTTTACATGTGACCCCTTAGCTGTCTCTGACAACTATCTTAAATGAAGGGCACATTCACATCTCAGTTTGAACGAGGTTTTTAACTCAACCTATATCAAGGTTTCACTCACCTCAAAACAATATAATCATAGAAATGTAGGTCCGGAAGGGACCTCACGAGATCATCTAATTATCCATCGCTCCATGCTAAAGCAGGATTAAGTATATCTAGACCATCCCTCACAGATGCTTGTCTGTTATATGGATAACAAGGATACCCAATAGGTATAATAGTAAAATAAAACTTTTGGAGGGATATAAACCACCATGTGTCATGTCTTAAACTAATTTCCAATTATTGGGGGTTAGGAGATGTCTTGTGGGTCAAATTGTATCATGACTGCCTGCTTCAGGGTCTTGTGCACCATCCTCTGAAACATATGGTGGAAGCCAATATCAGAGACAGGTTTTTGGGCTAGATGGATCTTGGGTTTGATCCAGTCTGGCAAGTCCTATGTTCCTATATACAAATATACAAGGAAAAAGAGTAGGGGAAATACAGAAGAAAAACCAGGAGACATGGGAAGTTAATCACTTTGGTAGGCACTCTGCTACAACAGTTATAAGAACCCAGATAGTTTGATTGACAAATAAGGCTTCATTTTATACACAAAATGTGTATTTTAGACATTTTTTCTGCATTGTGTCACACCGTGGCTGTTTAGGATGTTGAGAGCTATGCTATCTGATAACTATTTATTTAGCCAACTATGATATTTTAACTAATAAATGCAATTTTTCTTAAGGAGTGCCATGTCGAGATGCTTAACTTGCTATAGGTCTATTTCAGTCGGTGCGTGCAGGGTCATAAGACTAACTGTTGATTTATTTTTGCAATCAACAGGAGACTCTGTGCTGGGATTCATGGCCCATATGTGATGGACATGAGATTTATAGAGTTGCATATGGTAGTTTGATGGTATTTTCAGGATCATCGAAAGCCAAAACAATGTACCTATGACATAGAGGTAATCCCAACAGCTATGGTTCTTTATGTTGGGTTTGGTAGCTGAGGTTCTATAGCCTCATCTGGATGATGGGTGAGGAAAGGTAGTTTGACGATACAGTAATTGGATGGAAAGGAATTATAGGTATATCAGTGGGCATTATCATAGGCTCAGGATTAAGACTGTTTGTACAACCTGATCATGACCTTTCTGACTTTCAAAGCTCGTATGTGTGTGTGTGCGCACGCGCGCATATGGTTAAATTGAAATATGTGCTTAAAGTCCATTGACATCAATCAATTAATGTTATATTGACAGTCACATAGCTGAATAATATAATACGTATAATATAACCGATTAGACTTGCAGTACATTATAGGATTTTTAATGGTATGGTATGCTTTGTAATACAGGGCTAGATAAGTGCAACCCTTTTATGAGTAGTATTCTTATTCAGTCCCACTGATGTCATTGAGATTATTTTACTGGACCTGCTCCAGCTCTACTGGACAAATTCACTTAGATGTCAATAGGAGCAGGCTGAGAATGTGTTTGATTATGGGCTACTTATGTAAGGAAGGGTTTGTAGGATTGGGCCCTTTATGTTTCCACTTATTTCTGTCACAGCAATTCTGGTGTGCAGGGTATGTGATAGTGCAAATGTGTGCATGCTGTACATGTAAATTAATAAACATGTCACACACATCATGGTTTTGAAAAAGCCAAAATATGAGGGTTGCCAATTTTGGTTGGATGTATTCTGGAGATTTCATCACATGACATAATCTTTAATTAAAGATTAATCTTTAATTCCTGGAGACTCCAGGCTAATCCTGGAGGGTTGGCAACCCTACAAAATACTACTCAATGTTATGGTCTCTTAGGTTAAAAAAATATCCAAGTTTCATAGCTATCCATAAAAGATTTCTCTCTTTCCTTTTCTTTTTGGTTGAAGAAAAAGACAGAGGAAGCTAAATAAAAAAGAAACATTTAAATAACATTAGGGTTGCGACAGAAACTAACAAAAGACAGAATTCAAAGCCCTGGCTGACACTTTGGGACCAATCCTGCTCCCAGTGAGCAGAAAGTCCTATTGACTTAATTGGGAGCCGGATCAGCTCCTTCATCCCTAACTCTTAAGAGCCTGGAAACATATGTTGGTCTCTAGTCCATTGCACTAGCTAGAGCCCTAAAACAATGCTGAATTCTTCAACACATTTTCATTCAGCTGAGTTATTAAAGCAAATCATGGCAGGTTTCCTTTAACTCATTTACTGTTGTGTGTCTGCAGGTTAAATAAATGAGTAGGACATTGGCCGCTACTCTGAATTTCCTGTCTTTTGTTGTCAGACTGTGTTACAACATCCAGAACGTTATTTCAAGGTGATAGCTGAGCCTGATATATATTTGTATGTATTAATGATTTTAGCATACGTGAGGGCTAGTCACTTTTGTGTGCAGTTTTGTTTTTACACGTTCTGTTGTTCTTGCTGCCGAAAACACTTGCGCCTGGAGAAAAAAAAATAATTAAAAGGGGAGAAAAAAATAGATCAGCCTCTATCAATTGGCCTGTTCAGCAAAGAAGGAATAGATTTTACTCTAATCTGTAACATTAGCATAACAAGAGAAATGCTAGAACAGTTGTTAATAACAGCAAAGAGGTTGTTTAAGTCAAGCATGTGTTTCAGCTCCACGGGCTGATTAATCTTGTCACCAATTTTTTTTTGTTCAGAAAACTTTTCATTGGAGGCAGAGGGGAAGAAAAAAAAAAAGGAGCAGAATAGCAGTTTCCCCGCCTTCAAACCTGTCTCTGTGTCTACTCTTACTTCTGCCTGGATTAGTCGACATAAAGCTGTTTTCTGCAGCCGAGGCCCTCAATGGCAAGTTAAATTTAGACAGATTGTGAGGAGTGGAGAACATGGGCCTGAGAAAAGGGATCTGGCTCCAGCCCTGACCCACTCTTTGTTCTCACATAGTGGTCACCTGCCATAGAGCACAATACATGAGCCCCACCCCCTCCTTTCCTGATTTAACCTGACCTTTGAAAACCTTTCTGATTGGCTGAGACCATGTTTGAGTTGTTGCCGGGGAAGCCCTGGGAAAAACAACAACCTAGCAAAACTCTCTCTCTCCCCCACCCTCCCCCAGCACCTCCACCCCTGAAAGGGGATGGTGGGGGAAGTGTGTGTGGGGAGGGAGAGAAAATCAGCACAATTAAAAATGCAAAGGAATGACAAAGGAGGATCACTGCAGTGCTAAGGACCTGAGGCCAGGTCTGATGAAGACCACATGCTGCATCCTTAGCAGGAAACAGAATATAATAATAAAAAGTTCTAAGAGGGTAAAGAAAACTGCCAAAGGACAAAAATTCACTAAACCCCAAAGAGTCTGTTTTTGTTCCGCAAACAGTGCTTGGCTTGCTAACAATGTCTGACACCCAGCATTGTCTTGTGAAAATTCCCCAGTTGGGGGAAAACCGTCATGGCACACGACGAGGTTAAAGTCTCCTGTTAACAAGAGAGAGAGAGAGTGAGAGAGAGAGCATACTTAGCAATGGTCGACTTCTGCAGCAAAAAAAGAAGATAATGCTGTTGAATTAGTCTGGTGATGTTTCACTGTCCTTCATACAGACTCTTTCCTCTGGCCTGACCCTGGGTAAAACGTAACACTTTGCCTTTAGCCATCATGGTCAGCCTTCTCTTGTGTGTGTGGCTGAACTAGCTTTCTGATGGAAATAAATGCCACTCATGCCTCAATGTAGTTTTATGGTAATTTCACTTTTGTACAATGGGAGCCTTAACAATTTTGCGAAAAGCTCTTTGTACATCCTTTTCTTTTCAGTGCAATGCTTGATCTAAAACAGCCCCCGGTCACATTTGTAACTGAACGCTACATGCACATGTTTGTAGGATTTTTGTCTGGCTAGAGCATGGAGCTGTTGAAAACAATGTCAGAGTGAGAGGAAGACACAGCAGACCTCAGTCCAAATTGCATTGAAACAAAGGTGTAACCTGTGTCAACAGTATCTTGTCTATATATGTTTCTACTGCCAAACAAAACATAAAAATATTACATTGCCTCTTGCTGCGAAATATACTCTTATAGGCCCTGATCTAGCAAAACATTTGTGCATGTGCTTAAACATTGAGCATGTGAATAGTTCCATTGATTTCAGTGAGGCTACTCATATGCTGAAAGTGAATTACGGTATGTGCTTAAATGCTTTTGTGGATTGGGCCTGTTATCTTCATAGGGCCAAATCCTACCTACTAGGTACTCCACGAGCTGTTCCATTGATTTCAGTAGGACTACATGTGGAAATTAGTGCTATTCAAAGTGAGGAGGGGTAGCAGAATCTGGCCCATAATGCTTAGAATATTAGTCTGAGATGGACTAAGGAAAAACTGTCTAGTAGAGGCTGTCACCACTCAAAGGGAAAAATTCAGACCTGGGGTGAGCATACATCTCTCTATTGAAGTCAGTGCAGTTGTGCCGCCTTACTCCAGGTCTGAATTTGGCCCATCAATTGTATCCTCAATGAGAGTTCAATAACTGAACAAACTCTTTCATGTAGCATTCATTTATATGGCCTTTGCCTTACTGCATACAAAATGGATAGAAAAAGCTGAGTATCGTCTATGAAGAAAAGCTGTCAGTATAAAAACCCAGGAATACTATTCCATGCTACAGTGGAAATTGATTCAGTGCACTCTGCATTGCATCAATGAGCAGTCATCTCAGAAAAAGCAGACAGCTTGTTAGCAATTGGATCTGCACACCAAACTCCAGAGAAATCTTCAGCTTCAGCCCAACAGCTTGGGTCATTTGGACAGCCTCACCCACCTCAAGAGATCCGTCAAGGGTCAGTTTGACCCCTGGGTGGGTTAATCTTAGCACCCAGCACCTTTTTGTCAGTGGATCCACTTTTCACCAGTGGATCTTTAGGTGTTTTAAAAAAGTGAGTTACGTTATCATGTTTCTACAATTCTACCCGAGGCACTAGAAACACGGTCTGTTTACATCCTTGCCAAGGTGCTCAGTTTCTTGGAATCTGTGGATCCCACTAGATCTCTACATGGATCTTAGGTATCTACAAGAGGCTGAGGGTCTCCTGTACAGAGGACTGATTCCTTGGACTCTGTGCTGCATCCTAATTTTCCCATTCCTCCATGGTAGCATGGCTTCAACTGAGCCATACTACTATAGGTTTCCCTCCTATGCGCCACTGTCTCTGGAAACACCTCAGGCAGGGTTTCGGAGAACAGAGAGGGAACCCACACTGAGATTTAGCAATTTAGCATTACTGGCCTGACCCAATAGCAGCTCAGTAGAAGAATTTTTATCTAACATCATGAGAGGAGCTTGTCTCTGTATATTCAATTCAGTCTATGAAGGGCCTGATTCTCCACAGCCTTACAGCCGTGCAGCTTGAGTGTAAAATGGTATCAGATCAGAATTCCCCACTCGCTTACATTGGTGGTAATGTTTTACTCACTTTGCACAGGTGTAAATGGCTGTCCAAGATGTGAGGTAATAAAGAATCAGAACCAAAGAGTATAGTGTGTCTCTACAGTAACTCTCCTTTATAATCTTTGCCCACACATACACATTTTATTGTGACATCAGTGCAGCCATTATGAGAGTGAGGGAAGCCTACTCCCACCCCCAACTCTTTCCTATCCTGTTTATGTCACCCTAAGTTTGGCTGCAGGTCTCATGCATTCTTGCCCCTGCTCCTCATCAGCTGTGCAGAGTGGTTGCACTGCTGTTGTCATGTGGGGATGAAAACACAGTAAAAAAAATACAGGTTCCTGCTTAAAACAGGAATCACAAGACATGAAGCAAGTTGCGACCAAAAACCTCAGGTCCTTTCCCAAGGAACCAAAAACATATACCTCAGATGAGACCAGCAGTGGAAATACCCATGGTCCTGTGCTATGTATATTGTAGCAAGATGAGGTATTTTGAATCCTGTGGTGAATTTGCCCCCTTTCAGAGTGTGCCCTGCTTGCACCTTTTGATGCTCCTTAGTGTGACAATCAGAAATCAAGCATGAGAAGGGATGAACTGGGTCCCAGTGCAAATTCATGGAGGAGTTAATTTTGTAACATTTCTCACATCTCTTGTATTTCTTTTTGTTGGTTCTGCAGCATTTTAGACATGCCCCATGATATTTCCTGTTTAAGGATTTTATAGAGTGGAGAAAGTCACCCAATAATTATTATGCACCATAGCATCAACCCCTTGCTCACTCTAAGTAGTATTTTTTATTGCACAAGTAGTTTTAACTGAAATCTCTGGGAGTTTTTGTGAAGGAAGGTATTAGTCTATAAGTGGCTCACAGTCTGGCCCTGTGTAATTACTTTTTTAAAAAAGGAGAGAGGGCAAAAGATAGAGTTTGGGGAGGTCAAATCTCACTTCCTATTTTAGGAATAAATATTTTTAAAGGGAACGATATATCTCTTCAAAGGACAAACTAAAACAACTGAACCAGAAGGAGTGGGAGGGGCATACCCATGTGAAAGATGTGATGTCAATTTTAATTGTACTGATTCTATGTAATGAGATTTATGTGAACAAAATTGACTAAAATTGAAGTTCTAGGAATCTGGTCATCTTTTCAGTAGCTTTTTGGTCAGTAGGTGCATAGGGGCAATAACTTTACAGAATTATGAATGTGGTTTTACTAGTAACATCTGTTGTGCCTTCTTTCTTCCTGCCCCATAGTGGGCTATTCTGAGCTGACACCAAGGATATTGTCATGAGTTAAAAGTAGCTCTCTGGAGACTGGGCCTTTCTGCACTTACAGTCTCTTAGTCTAAAAGTTCCCAGGAGAAGCGCTTGACACACTAACTGTTTGACAGAAGGACAAGGCAAGATGACAGCTTGGGACGCCTATGTCCATCAGAAGCCTCAGTCTGTGTCCCACTAGCAGAGGGTATTTAAAGATCAGACACATAAATAATAGCATCCACACACATTTTGTTACAATGCTTAATAGCCGTATCAGGAATCAGTAAAAAAAAACAATGCATCCTTTATAGGATTTTTTAAAAAGTGAATTAAAATGGCTAGTTAGAACATTTTTGCTTTATTTATTTATTTATTTATTTATGTATTTTAAAACATGGCCAAACCATCATTATTTTAAAAACAAAATCTGTTTCAGGTTTCTATCAATTGTCAGCCCCCAATTTTTTTTTCCAAAATGGTCTGTCCCATTTCTTTTTTAATTTTAGTGGCTTGATGCATAGGCAAAGGGTTAACTGCATAACTCAATCACACAATATCTTAGATTACAGATAGCCAGCAAGAAAGGTTTTGCAGTGTGGTAATAACTACCACTGCATCGTGGGAACAGGCTGTGGCAGACAATGATGGAATTGACAATGGTGCATACAAAGGCCACCTTTGGGAGAAACCATATCTCACAGCATGCTGGGAAAAGTGAGAAATAGTAGCAGATGCTGTCAGGACTATAAGCAACAGATGCCTCCTGGCCCGTGTTCAGCCAGTACAACCAGATCACACCATTCATAAGAAGGGGACATTTTTCTCCCTTTCTTTGTAGGAGGGAGGTAGCAAATACAAATATTGCAGAGGAATTAAAAACAGCAGATGGTGGCAGCAGGATTTGATGAGATCAGGGTCAGGTATGGGTATACATTTGGTAGTGGCATTAATCATCCTTTCCCTTTGGGAATTGAAAGTTCAGGCCACTAACACAGCTTTAAATCGACCACCTTCAGGTTATGTTTTACTTACCCAGTCATCCCCAATACCTCCCCTCCCCTTCCCACTTCAAAGAACATGGCTGCACAGATCTCCCGTGTGATGCTGTCAGATTTAAGAGACTTTAAAAGGACATATGTTGAATATTTTGTTAATTCAATTTATGTTTAAATAATTAATAAGCCAGCCAATCCTGAACAGGAAATTTAAAGTCTCAGTTGAAAATGATTGCAGACTCTATCACACGATTGTGCCCAGTCGGTTGTTTTCACTTGCTAGACAAATGCTCTCTGTTTATTATTGGCTTGAATATATTTTGTCACCTTTCATCTTCCATCTATTGCTTCGGACATTTATCTTATAGTTCCCATCTTTATGCCATCTTAAGGGCCCAGAAGGAAATACTGATGTGAATAATATAGCTACCCTGGATTTAAAAAAAAAAAAAAAGTTAGAATGAGCTCTCTTATATACATTACACAGTGAATTTGGTCTAATTCAATAAAACCATTAAGGAATGTAAATGAACAATACGTTTTAAAGAGTGACATAGACTACTCCTTTTCAGACGTGTGTTTTGTGTGTGTTTGGGTCCTTCATTTTGTCTTGAGTGGGTCCATATCTTTGGCTCCAGTTAGACAAAGATCCTTTTGTGGGAGGACACTTCAATATTCTCACGCTCATTTTTCAAAAATGAAAAAGACGTTCTCATTGCCATTTCTAAAATGCCAGCATATTTGATAGAAGGGCTCATCATCAAAGTGCAATAATACTGATCCTAGAGAGGCAGCATTGTCTGTTGGGT